>NC_133416.1:17833125-19087500 GCF_049350105.2 Macaca mulatta | reverse complement strand
AAGAAAGACGGGAAGGCTGAAGCAGAGGTTTCTTTCATTTGTGTTGCTGAATTTCGAAGAGTGATGGTGGGAGTGTGTGTGTTGGGGACAATATCAACCTCATCCTTCCCTTGACCAAGACCTTTCACTGCTCCTGGACTTTCAGGGTGTGCTCTCCTTTGCCTCCCCCCCACAACCTGTCTGCTGCCCTAAAAAAAAAAAAATTTAAAAAAAAAAAAAGACGGCAACCTAACCGGAGCATCTCTGGGACGCCACAGAAATCATTACTGAACACCCGCACACAAAAGTAATCTGTGAGGTGTGTTTTAAAGAAAGAAACAGCTGAAAACTTGAAGACGTGTTTAGAAATATACATATATACACACTATTTTCTTGTGGGAGATCTCCTTTGGGCAAAGGTAAGTAGTATATATCTAATCACCCCCTCAGCACCCTCCTCCACCCCATTTTGTCATTCCCCTCCCCTTTTCCCCTCATCAAGGTATCACAATATAAGACCCTGAAGAAGACAGTCTGCCTTTTTTTTTTCCTTTAATAAGTGTTGGGGTGGGGGCTGGATGAAGTAAATTCTCTCATCAAACATCTGATGATGAGTTGCAGAAAGAGGGCACAGGCAAAAGGTAATCGGACCAACAAGATCTGGCTCTTTATGGCAATCCTTTCGCAAAGATTTCCAAAGGATCTGTAATTAAACTGGGTAGTTTACTCTCAGGAAATGAAGAAACTGCTTGCCTGGCTGGATCCAACCTTTAGCTTGGCTGAGTAAATAAAAGCACAAATTCTTCTTTCACTTTTTCCCTCGCGGGAGGGGTGAGACTTTGGGGTTGGGGGGAGCCAGGAAAACAGGGGGTTTGCTGAGGGTTAATGGTGTTTTTCGCAAAGTGTCAGCAGAAGATGATTAAATTCCACCTCTTGTTCACCAGATCACTTTGTGTGCACTTGTATATTTCATTGTCGGCAACCGCTGATGATCACATCTGTGCAGTACATTAAGTGGCAAGCCTCTTCATCTGCACGGGGTTTTTCTGATGATTTTTTCTGTGAATAATTCATATGATTATGAAGAGAAAAACTGCTATTTTCTATCTCTCTCTCTTCTGTAGCACAGATTAAAAAAAATCTTGCTGTAAATTGCGTGATTGGGGAGATAGCCTGCTTTCAAATAATTTAATTCATGACAAAACCTAATTACTGTCAGGTAATACCCTGTCAGCTTTAATGCATTTCATCAGTCATAATGAAAAGAAGAGCATTTTATGACCCATCTAATTATCATTACATTTTAGGGGAAAATGAATGGCATGGAGCTGAATGTTAACTATTCCATTTTATTCCTTTACACATGTGGTTTGGCATATTATTCACTAAGTTCCTCTCTCTCACTCTCTCACTGTCTCTCTCTCTCTCTCTCTCTCTCTCTCTCTCTCTCTCCCCTCTGTCTCTCTCTCTCTCTCTCCCCCTTGCTTGCCAGTATTACTTGCTTGTAAGTGTGGGGGAAATGGTAAAACTGAGAGGAAAAGGAAGATTGGGGAAAAAGGAAGGGGGTGGGATGCAATTAGAGATCTGGGTGTTTGTCCCTTAAAAAAAGGTGACAAAGTGGTTTATGTCTTTGCAGGTTGGTGTTGATATCAGGAATCTTACTGCCACAGTCCAAATAGAGTACTAATTACTGCGAATGATGTCACCGTAGGCAGAGGAATAATCCCATCATTTAATTAGTTGAATGATTTAAACAAAGATTTGCATAGATGCACTAATCAGTTGCCATGAATTACAGAGCAGCAGTTGCCAGCGAGGGGTAACAGATCATACAGTTGGAGGGAAAAAAAATCTCATCTCCTTGAACATAATTAATTTAATTGTCCTCATTAGCTGTACCATTTGTTTTGATTTTATTTCTCCCTTTCCCCACACATACTTCTCCCTCCCTCCCTCTTTTCTTCTTCTCAGTGCATTGGCTGAGACAGTGCGCACGAGACACACACACATGCACGCACACACATACACACACACACACTCACACATACTGGGGTGTTTTCAGAGTGGCTCTAGCAGAGAGGTGGGGTAGAACAGCAGGGAGCTGTGCGGATGGGTGAAGTGCATGTATGCCTGCCTAGACGGGCCAGAAAAGCCAAACTTAAGAAATCTGCCTATGTACAGAACAAGTCAACTAAGGGGTTCTCATTACTCTACCGTCTCTGAATATCGTTATTTTTCAGGTTAGTTCTGAGTTTTGTTGCTTTTTAAACGGAGAGGAAAGCAAACCACAGGCTATTTTATTATGAGCCTTCAAAAGGGAGAGGGTAAAAACTAGTTATCAATGTTGTGCCTTTATTCTTTATGGAGACAAACAAAATTTAGCTTAAATACTCATGGGGGGTGCTTTGATTTTTTAAAAAACTAGAACTAGATTAAAACTGATGGTGAAGAGAGGAAAAAAGTTTTTTGTAGCTCAACAATTGAATATTTCTTGGCTCTTAAACATTTCAGTGAGTGTCATTCAAACGTGGACCATTTTTAAGCTTGACCTCTGACGAAGCTTTGTAAAATCTGGTGAGGTACTTTATGAGCAACCCAAAGAGAGGGTGACTTTGAAGTTTGAAAACTTAGAAAAATAATAAGGCATTTTAAAGCTACCGGTGGCCTTTATAGATGCCAAGTAAAGTTAAGAGGAGAGGAGGTTAGAAATAGTTGAAGAAAAAAAAATCTGTTAAGGCCTTAAAACAAGCCTGTGAAGACAAAGCGGTAGTGGTGGAGAAACTATGGTTCTTTGACCAAGTTAGTCCTGAAAACATGTTTCTCAGTGCTCTTGGCTGTTTTTCATTGGAGCGTGTGAGTTTTAAATAGTAAGGAATTCAAGTAATTGCAGGAAGTGTGTTTGGGGTGGTGGTGGTGGGGGTCAGCATTAGTGAATGGAGAACAAGTTCACAGTTTGGGTCTTGGGCCATTAGAGGAAGGGAGGAAGGGAGGAAGGCGAGTGTGTGTGTGATCCCCTGAATCAGGCTTGTGTGGCGGACTTGCGGAGCAGCGACTTCAGAGAGTTCATGAATGGAAGTCACAGAGAGACCAGCAACTGCAGCCACCTCCAGACATTTCTTAAAGGTTGTGTGCTTTTCCAGGGTATGATGGTAGCAGTTTGATTCTCTTGCTTTTATTTTAATTTCCATAATTGGTAGCTTCAGAAATGGCTTTGGAAGGCAATTTGCTTTAAATGTAGCCACCTATTCCAAAATGCCCTGGTTATTTTAGGAACCCTACCCTTTTCCTCCGGAGCCCTCTCGCTAGAGTTCTTCTTTTGGACGGGTCCAGGAGGTAGGGTCCTTCCTCAGTCGACTCCTGCAGAGGTCACATTTTGTGTGCGGGTTTGTCCCCAGCGTTTGTGAGTAGCATATGCATGTGGTTGTGCTGACTGCACTCGCAGGCTTGTAAATTTTCACCCTGGGAAATTAGCAACAAAGCCCGATCTGTCTCGTGGCTGCTTTGCACTTTCCGAGGGCGGCTGTACTTGACTGAGCTGCAGAACAGGCACACGAGAGCGAGCGAGGGAGCCAGCGAGAGAGGGAGGGAGAGAAGGAAAGAAGAGGGGAGGGGTGGGGGCGAGAGGTAAATAGTCTTAAATCGGAAGGGAGCTGCTTCTCTGTGGTCTTGACAAGCGCTGCCTGGGCTCCGCCGGCTCAGTAATAACTGAGTGACCTTTTCTTTGGCTGTATTATGTCTGGCTGGGAAGGGATTGCATTTTGCAGCTGAGAGCCGGAGCTTCCTTCAGCTCGGCTCCTCGCACGCTGCTGGGGTAAGTTGTCTTGAACCAGGACGGAGAGAGACAGCCTCGGACTGCAGTTGCCTAAAAGGAGGACACCTGTGGCTCAGATGCGGTTAACACCATTACTTGGCGGATCCTTGAGGACCTCATTATTTTAAACTTAAAAAAAATAGACATTCCCTCCCCCGTCTTTTTTTTTTTTTTTCAAACAATGCTTCTTTTTGACCTTTCCCAAGGAGAAGCACTACAAAGCAGCCACTGTGCTTACTGAACGGCCTCCCCCTGTATCGCTTAATTGAGAAGGTAAGTGCAGCAACTGTGTACACACGCGTCGGCTTATTTGTGGTGTGTGTGTCTGCGGGTGCGCGCGTGCGTGTGCGGATGTGGGTATTTTTTTCTTCCCCAGCCTCTGCTAATGAGGCATAAACTGGAGCTGCAACCCAGCTCCGCACTGCAACTTTCACTCGGGCTGCAGCTCTACTGAGACGGTTTTGTTTAAATCATGTGAGGCTTCATTATTTTTATGATGAGACATGAAATAGATGCAGGCGGAAGATGTTGATGGAAGGAGGGAGAGCGGCTGCGGCGCGGAACGTCTCAAGTACTGACTCGAGTGGATAATAGTCAAAGTTCACCATGAACTGCAGTATTTCCACACCCCTGACTCCCGGGGAGAGAGGGGCAGGGAGAGTTTGGAATTAGGAAGTGTTTGCTCCCAGCCCATAGGAAAAGAATTCAGTCCTGGGTGGGTTTCCGGACCCCTCCCCCTTACTTGCTGGAATTCATGACCCCCCACTTCATAAAGAGTTGAAATTACAATCTTTTGGTCCTTGTTGACACTTCTGCCTCTCTCCACGCAGCCATAATAACAAAATGTTGTTCCTTTGCCATGGAAAAGTGGCTGTGTGTGGGGATGGGGGCGGCGGGGGGCGGGGGCAGGTAGGGGCCGAAGTGGCCAGAACAGGGAAGGTCCCTGGACCAAGGTGCCTATGTCCTAATAGGTTGAGATTCAAACTGATGCAGCACATTTTTTACGGGGACTACCCAGATTGCTGTTATGAAATACAAGTCAGATTTATGATCTTTTTCATATTGAACATGATATGCTATGCTAACGCTGCATGTGACAGTTTAATCAAATCCATTTGTTACCAGGAAGCTAAAAGGGGCCGCTGGGATTTTAGGATTACGGGCAGAGTTAGGGAAGCATGTGGCTTTGTCATTCGCCATCATTTTGCACACTGCGAGGGGCTCCGTGTGTGCGCCCTGTCTTGTCTGGCCGTCCTCATCCCTTCCCCCACCCCCTGCCGCCAATCCGACCCGCTCCCAAAGTGGCTTCACAATAGTCGGTCCTCGGCGGTGTAGGCTGCGCACCAGGTCCACACTTAAGCGAAATCAAGGAGACCCCCTTCTACTTCTACCTTTGGGCTTGGTGCTCAATGCGAAGCTGCTGCAACTCAGGCACGCCTAAGTCAACTCATGCAGAAAAAGGAGAAAAGTTTTGGTAAGGTTACAATCTATCATAGATGCACTTTGCCGGCGCTCTGCACTCTTGGCTGCTCAAAAGCCTTTCTGCTCTTCCGCTGCTTTTGTGTCTTTCTGAAAGAACCGAAATATTATTGTTGTAACTGCTTTGAAAGACTGCTGCTTAAACCAATTAATCTTGCTAGATGCAACAAATACTGCTACATTCTTTGCAAACCATCCCTGTGTGGCTGCAAAGACACAACCACAAAAGGCTGGAGCGTAAACTCCGCAAGGGATTCTTTGTTAGAGTGTATGTATGTTTCTTATTTTTTTTTTTTTTTTTATTTTGCATGTGAGCTGCATCAAAATTGAACTCAGTCTTGCAAATCTCTTGTTGGCCTTTGCCAAGCACTAGCACTTTGCTGCCATGGTAACTGTAATTAAACTGATAAGAGTGGAAAAATGTCAGTATCTCTGAGCCTTGCAGCTGCATTGGAGAAAAAGGGAATCAAATTGGTTCCCAGCTCCATTGCTCAAAAAGGGGAGGGGGGGGTGAAGGGTAGGGAGGGGGGCTGGGAGTTGAAGGGGCAGAACAGAGTTAAGCAGCTCCAGTGCCTGAGATCTGGGGACATCTATTTGCATTGTTGTCCCTTAGGGGGCTGCAGCCTGTAGGGATGCTCTGGGCCAGTGAACAGAGAGAAACAAGCTTTTAGGCCCAATCCAGTTTTCCAACCTGTGTTGGGGGCTGGGAAGAGGATGAAGATGGGCAGGAGGAAAATCTTTTGTCTGTTGCCTCTTGGCAATCGAATGGCCATGTTGGCCAAATTCTTTTAATCTGTGTCAATGCTCCCAGCTGCAGAACCTGCATTCCCATTTTAGCATCTTTCTGAAGCACCTCATCTCTTCCAATCCCCTTTATGTATTCCCTCTTCCTCTTTCCTCTCCCAAATTGTTCTCTGTGAATTTCCCGACAGGGACAAAAATGTTTTCTATTCACTCTGTGTAGTTAGTCCAAAAATGTAAGACTGTGTCTAAGGGCTGCAAATCTTTCATTATTATTATTATTATTATTTAAACCCCTGTGTGTTGTGGAGTTGTGGTTACTTTGTTGTGTTAACTACTGAAGCTGAGACTGTGCGGATGAATGGCACAGAACAAGGGAACATAATGGAGGCAATCAACCGTTAGGCCGCCTCACAATGCAATCCAGGCAATTAAAAGCTCACCAGAGTTTAAATGAAATGGTTCTACTTATTTCTGCACACCACACTGCACAGGCTATTATTTATGTCTTTTTTTTAATTATGATTTCCCTTAAACTGTCAAATAACTCAGAATGGCAGGGTCTCAGAGGCAATAAGAATTTCCCTCAGAACAATTTACATGCCAATCTAAAACTAGTTATGAGTTCTGATGTGCTATGAGCAACTTGTGAAATGTTTCTTAGCTAAGAACACATAACTGTACCCAGACATGTTCTTCTGGAAGAAGAGGGGAGGCCGCGGACTGCTTTATGCCTTTTAAGTACACGGTAACATGGTGACTACAAAATAGTTCTTTCGCTACAATTGTTAACTTGCATGGAATTCAAGGGATTCCATTTTCAAGAGAAATGCCATGATGTTCTCTAAAAGAAGGTACCAGGATGGAGTGTAAAATATCAAACTCCTTTTATGCCTAAGGCCAAACAGAATGTAAGAGTTTCAAATATTAATTGGCCTCTGAGTGCTAAATTAAAATGTCAACACAACAAAAACATTTTGTGAAGACAAGTAGGGTAGTGTTACTTGTGCCAAATGTTGGTATCCCCTGTCTTGGTTGCAAAGCATTTTGAATAAAATAACTGACCTTGTATGCTTGATGGTAGAAACACAACTATGGGAAATATAGCTTAGCTGCTACTAAGAAGGTTTTGCTGGGATTTTTTTTTTTTTTTATTTTTCATCTTTGAGACTTGTGATAAATAAAAATAATAGCCTTATAAATTTAATAGAATGGCCATTAATTAGGATGGCTTAATTAGAATGGCTTCTCTTAATATTTATTATCTAGATGTTTTCAGTAACACCATCCAGAATTTCACTGAGTAAATCAAAACTTCCCCCTCCCCACAGATATATGGTTAATAGGCACTTGGGTCTGTTGTTCACTGTAATTAATGTGATTCATTCCTTGTGGAACCTTGCTAGAAGAGGATAACTAGTTCTGATCAAAGAAACTTCATTTGTTAGAAGTTCTAGAGAGTGAGATTTAGCAGAGCTATCAAGGGTTATGATTAATCTGCACTAGGCCCTTAGCTCCTTCAAAGGAAAGGAACAGAAAGCAGGCTATAGGGATACCACCTGCTCTTCTTACAAATCCAGCTGTTAGTCTGCAGCTCCGGTGACTACAGCTATGCTTATGATGCAGAAAGAAAGAACAGCTACTCTGCTTTATATCCTGCCATTCCCTACACAACTCTACCAGACAAGTTATTTTCTAATGAAAGTTCAACATCCTAACAATATTTTGTGCAACTCTTGTATTATTTGTAGTTAGGAAAGTTATTCCGCTCTGCGAATGCCTTGTTGTCTCTCACCAGTGCGATTATTTTTTTTAAAAAAAGGTTGTGAAGGTTGTGAGGGGGGTGAAGACTTCATCATCAGGTATCAGAGGAACCTGGAGGAGGTTTAGCTGTTCTGGAGAAGGAAAATGCACAAAAATGCAGATTCTAGCTTGGCATTTCTTTTCCTATAATGCATGCACATTTTGGTGTTTTGTATCCTTCTAAATGCAAGTTTAAAACTTTATGCCTAGGAGAGCAAACATAATGCAGCAGAGGGGTCTCTGGACTGCAAGAAGGCCATTTGGCCAGAGACTATAGCATAACTGTCTTTCAGCTTTGAGCAAGTATCTGAACCTCTCTTGGGCCTCTGTAACATAATTTGTAAAATGAGGGAATTTGGAGTTGATGATGTCTGCAGTACTTTATAGTGCTTAAAATGAGTTATTTGATAAATATGAGGCACTGGATAGTTGGTCCAGCTTCTTGCTAAAGCTGGGTGTTTAATACCTAGGAAATAAGAAGACACTCAAGGTGAATATCCATTCATTCAAAAGATTTCAACCAAACTGTAAAACCCATAGAATCCAGCTGGATTTCTTATTTATGATAGATTTATATCTTTAAAATATATAAATGTGCCTATGTTTAGCATTGTATACATATAATATGTATATATTTATATATGTATAATTGTATATATATTTAGATCTGGCCATCTATTGTTTTTTCTTTATAAAACAAATAATTTTGTATGTTTATGGTAATAAATGGTATAATCATATATTTTAGGTTTACATAAAGCCATATAGTATATAGTTAAGTAATCTGCCGTTAATATAGGTGCTGACTGATGCTTGTGAGTATAAATATTATATTTGAACACAATGAATACCTTGAAATGTCAAGGACATAGAAGGAAGTATTTGGAAGCAAGCAAGCAATACAGGATTGTTGAGCTTTTCGGGTAGTTGTTCTGTGTACTTAACTATAAACACCTCTACTGCTGAATAAGGTTTGTGTAAGCCCATACCAGGTGCACTCTCCTTCCACCGTCAAGCACATATTCAGTGAAATTTTTAAACAGTTAAGCAAAACTCATTTTTTTACTTCTATGGACTGTGCATAGATTAATTTGTTAAATAACTTTCTTTCAGATCGTCATTTACTCACATTTTCTTTCTAAAGGAACTGCTCTATGGGGAGAATGAAGATACTATAAAATTATTTAATGTTTTTGAACTTCATATTTATAATGTCAATTTACTACGATAACATGAATTTATTATTACCACTTGGCATGCATAACTTTATGAATGATTTAATAAGCACTTGATAAAGTTTGAGACTTTTTCCTTCCAAAATTTAGTTTGATTTCAGTATAGCCCTAAACAAGAAAAGCTAGCACTCCTAGAATAAGGAAATATTAAATATTTAACTTGTTTGAGGTCTTCTGACATCTTTTTATTCGTCTAGTAGTCTCAGCTCTCTTTTTTGCTTTTGTCTTCCTTCAGGTATACAAATGCTCTCAGTCCAGCCAGACACCAAGCCGAAAGGTTGTGCTGGCTGCAACCGAAAGATCAAGGACCGGTATCTTCTAAAGGCACTGGACAAATACTGGCATGAAGACTGCCTGAAGTGTGCCTGCTGTGACTGTCGCTTGGGAGAGGTGGGCTCCACCCTGTACACTAAAGCTAATCTTATCCTTTGTCGCAGAGACTATCTGAGGTAGGAATTATCCTTGCACACCAGTGGTGACTGGATGCCTTTTAAAGTACTTTTGTAAGTGTATTTTTTGTTTGCTTGTTTCATTTCCTTACTGCCGGCTTATATTCCTAAAAGAAGTTGACCTGTCAGCCTTCAAAGCGTTGCCCTGTGTGTGTTACTCAAATTAATGCTTAAGGAACAGCCAACAAACCACAATATTTAAAGTATTTCAATTTGGCTTGCCTGCACACTCAGGCAATTGGTTATGGCACTGCCTATATTGAAACTGCCAGTTAATGTCAAGGATGTATTTGGTAGAAATCAGCATTCAGGTTGATTTATTTATTTTTGCCTTTTTTTTTTTTTGGAGCTTAAGGAGGAATGGTGCTGAGCATAGCACAAAGATGTTAATCAGCCATTTGGCAAAATATCTGAACTCTTTATTTTTAAAAAGTTCAACTTGAAAAAAAAATGGACTGTGTAAGAGTTTAATTGATGCCTCTTAGTTGGACCTGAATTTATTCTTCTAAAGTTACTCAACTCTCTTTTCTGTTTCAGGCTTGTCAGAGGAAGTCAGGTGCACATCCTTGACTAATATTTATTAATGTATTTATTGTAGAGTTTTGAAAACTTTCTCCAAGTGTAGATACATCTTCCCCCCGCCCCACCCCATGACATTCTAAACGGTAATCTCAAAAATACAACTAAGCAATTGAAGTGCCTCAGACTTGCCAGTAGTTTTATGGATAATAACAAAGTAAAGACCTCCATCATTATGGGAAAATGACAGCCACTCTCCAACCTGTAAACATCTGAACGCTTTCAGGACAAGGCAGGTGTTCTTGGTTATGAAGCTATGAAGCCGACTAAAGTTTTTGTTTTCTAGCATTAAGTACTCAACACAGAACTTCTGCTGAGGAAAAATTATTTTGCTTTTCAGACAACTTTGCGACTTACTTCAGCTGAAAATTACTTATATTAATAAAGTAGGATCTATCAAATTAGAGAAATGATATATGGCATCATTGGGGTTTTCATATTTAATACAATTAATCATTTTTCTGGTTTGACGTTAAGTGATTTATTTGGAATTTTTCCCTTATGACAAAATGTATCAATCAACGGTAACTCCTTTAGTACCTTGGTCTTTTGGTAGGTGTTTTCTAGGCAATCTGGTCCTTCTTAGTATATAATTCAGCTATTTTCAGTCAGATCCAATCTTTAGATATAAAAATATATCATTTGATTAATGATAGTTACAAGAGGGTGAAAGCAGTACTGTTTATCAGATTCTACTCTTTCTCGCTCTTAGGACGGCCTCGTCTGACAGCCTCCTGACTAATTATGACCACTTGTTACTACTTCTCTGTGTTCCAAGTGCGTAAAACACATGCAAGGTGCCAACAATGAGAAGTCACTCTCTCCAGCCAGGATTTCCCTCATTGTGTTGGCACAACTAATCAAAATTAATGTATAATGTTCATTCTTTTAGAACTCCCCAGTCTTTGAACTCTTCTCTTTGAAATAAAAATTTCTCTTCTGCTCGTTGTGAATTAGAGCCTCATTTCCACATAAAGCATTTGTATTTGCTTTTAGTGATTTAATACTGCTTTTTAGTTTGCTTCATCGGTACTAACCAATAGTCATAGCTTTTTGATTCCTTTTGACTTTTACATTTGTTTGTAATTTCAGTATCTCAAGTGGATTTATGTTACCATTTCAAATAAGGAATTTATATAGCCCAGGCAATGTTAAGCTTTTTTAATAAACCAAAGGACAAAAATTAAGTAAACTGGAAAGAATGTCCACTGAAATATCTGGGATTTTTGAAAACCAAAAATAAAAATTTGCCAAGGAAATACCTATATTGTGAGTATAACATGCTTTGTAGCTGTCAGCATAGTATTGAGCAGAGACAGTAATCTTAGACTTGTTTTGTTTTATTTTTCCTTGTGGTAGTAAAAATGTATGATTTTAAACTGGTATTTAATAGTCTCAAGTGTTTTGCTAAAATGCATTTATCAAAAATAGTTTTCATATCAGAAGTTTTTATATCTCTATAAGAGTGTATGTGGCTTTTTGTAGAATAACTTTTAGTTACCCTCTGATAGGCTCAAACTTTTAATGCTAGTTAACTTATTAAACGTATATAATATTATTTCCAATATCAACTCTGGTCCTGATTGCCAATATATTCATTTCTCAGAGTACAATTTCCTCTTAAATTGGTCATTACCACATTAATGGCCAGTTGTTATGTTAACAGCCTAAGGGTTGTTAACATTTCAAACTAAGTTGTTAACAGCAATCTTATCCCTTATTTAAACTGAAGGTTTGTTGTATATAATGTGACTTATTTGGCAACTTCATCAACACTTAAAATTGCAGAAGTGAAATGGAGAATTGGTGTGTGTAAAACACTGTGTTACGTGTTATAGATTATGCCGCAGATGTGGTATTTAGTTTTATGTGGAAAGCATGTGTCTCAGTGAAATTGTGTAGATGTTCAACAGCATATGTCTCTGACTGGCAAATTAAAATAGTCTGATTCTGTATGTTAAATCAACAAATACAGTCAAGCAGATTTTATTTACAAATTAATTTCTTTGATTATGTATAAATAGTTGTCCAAAACTGTTTATTAAATGCTTACTGTATGAGAGGCATGATTTCAGGCAATGGGTGAAATTAGCTAAAGGAAAAAGGGAGGTACACCTAAAATTTTTCCTATCTAATTATTTATTTAATTACATAGAATCTGTAATATAATCAGTGAACAAGTAATATTCTGTGGTTAGTTTCCTGAGCTTTAAAAGTAATTTTTCTCATTTTCCTCCAAATTCAGCATACTTTAAGTTCTATTTTAAAAGTTGTTTTATTTTTGGCCCTTGGATATTATATAATTTCTCTGAGGCACGAAACTGAACATAAATAGCTTACGTATTTATATTTCATGTCTAAATTATTAAGAACATAAGTAAGAATAAGTAAAGTAATAAAATAGTAATTTGCCTGTCCACATAAATTGTTGGTTACAAGTATTGTCCTGGGCCAGATAATTTTTCACATACAATGAAAAGTAAAATATTTTTGCCAATTACATCTAGCTTCTTAAAACACTTCTCCCTCCATAAACAGAAAGAAACATTTCTAATTATGAGCAGTGAGTCTTAAAGATTTGTGTTTTATTTGTGTTACTTGGAGTAGTGATAATGATGATGTGACTTGTAAGTTCTTTGAATGATGATTTGAGATATTAAATAATATGAAAATATAATCATTTAGACTGTAAGATATTTTCTTAAGGGTTATAGAAACTATTATTATGGAAAATTTTATGTCTTTCCATTTATTTCTCCTTTATGGCACTAGTAGCTATATTTAAGAGAAAAAGAAAGAAAAATCTTCCACGGTTTGTACACTAAGTATCAAATCTTAACAGTGGAATTTTTTTCACTTTCCAGAACTGGAGTGGCATATCATTCATTTAGCTGTGGAACATAAAATGTACATATCTGATGAGGCAGAATTTGCCCATTTGTGGGATTGCTTTCCTCCTTTGGAAACTCATTAGCTAAAGAAAGAGAAGGACTGACTTTTTAAAACTTCCTCTAACATGTTTCTGACTGAAATTATGAAGTCTACCCAGTCAATATTTATATGCCAGGCAGAACAAGAAATGTATCTGTTAAAAATCTATCCAATGCATTTATAATTATTTTTATTTTTTAAAGATTAACTTATGACAAATTAGATATGGAAGTGTCTTTGTACTTTAAGTTGGAGCTTAAAATTGATACTGTCTAAAGTAGATTAAAAATGACTGTGTAAAAATAGCAAAGTTTTAGTGATGATGTTTAAGGACTCTTATCACTGCGATCTATCAGCCTTATTTCAGTTTGAAAAATAGGAATAAAGTAGCCAGCCAAAACATAATCAGCATTTTAGAATTAGGAATTCTACATGCTTTTATTTAATGTTTTGCAGCAAGCATTAAATAGAACTAGGAGAAATACCAAAATACTTTCTTTTTCAACTTGAAGGCAATAAAGGATGTCAGAGTGTAACCAGAATTCAACTTCTGGGCAATTTTTTGTTGTTCTTTCTTTGAACCTGCAACTTTTTGTGACATGCTTTAAGCATTAAGTTGATGTAGGCTGTATGTGTCTTGTATCTCTATGAATGATATCTTGCCAGAGTTTATTCAAAGCTGTTTGCTGTGGTATGTGCCATGGAAGCTGCTTATAGCTTTTCCTATATAAGAAGCTGTAAAATGTCTTATATAAAATTTAATGCAATTTGCTATTTTTATATGTGAGGATGATTTGTTTAAAATGAAACTACTGGGAAAGAGTGATGCTTCATGCTTCACCATAGTTGCTAATTAACTAAAATGATTTGAAGCTTGCTATGCTGACTACAAATTTTATATGCTTTAATATAATAATATAATAACTCTAAAAGAGAAAATAAAAATAAAATGCCACATAGAGTGTAAATCTAGCTGTAACTTTATCTCACACTGATCAAACCTAGTGCTTCTAAATTTTTATGTAAGGTCAACTTTAAATTGGTACATAATTATAAGTGTGAAGGTAAATAGGAATATGTTGTTAATATTGTTTTATCTGGCAATTTATAACACAGATGCTTTTTTAATGTTGGAAACAATATTCATTCTTTTTCCTTTCATTGTCATCTATTTAATATTAATCATTTGGAAGTATTTTTGCAGGAAAGCAATGTATTCTTATTTGAAAAATCACTTTTTACTGTTCTAAATTCTGAAAGCATAAGCTTTTATATCAAATGGAATTCTACAAATAAGTTTTACTTCTGTAAGCTTCATTTGAGCTTTTAAACACTATATTATTGTTATACTTTTTATCATATTTAAATGTCTAAGTTAATTTTAGTATTATGAAATATTTTCACATATGAGCATATTGAACTCCATATCTGTTAAAAAATACTGTTATATTGCTTATAAATTATCTTATTTGCAGCTTTATAAAAAGTTACAATTTTAAGTTCATTTTTCCCTTTATTGTAGAAAAGCATTATAGAATTCTGTTTTAAACATTTTAGTGTTTATACCACTCCTGAACCAATACAAATCAGGAGTGATAATTTTTTTTTATAATACTTCAGAACAGTGCCCCTCACTCTGGAAAATATTAGGTGGATCCACACTAGACTTCCTGAGCAACAACTGCTCCCAAACGACTTCTATTAAAAATATTTACTGCACACACAGAATTTCTTCTCATTGGTAAATTCATCTACAGTATCTTTCTATCCTTAATTCTATAATGCATTCATTTTCAGTAAATGAGTATTTACTAATATAATTATTTTGGTTATGTGGCTTTTTGTTTTAGTTTGTTTTGTAGACTTGAGCTATTTTCACTGGAAATTTCACCACCCCCCAGAGTATTAAAAATATTTTATAATGTTTCTATATCTTTACAGTTTTTTATCTTTTAATAAGTATGAAATATTTCAGTCAGGATAGTTTTTACACATAAGATGGATAAGTTAGACATACCTGACTTAGCAGAAAAATATTCTGTTTCTACAAGTATATTTAGGATTAAATGCATCTGGAAAAACCTACATTTGAGAATTGCTAAAATTGCTTATTTTGCACTATATAAATACATAGAATTCTGGGAAATAATTTCTATTTTTGGTTACTCTTAGACTATATCAAAGTAAGCCAGCACTTCATTTGTAAACTCACCATTAACTTCCATTAAGTGACTAATAATAAATTTTAATGGTGTGTTTTGACTGCATAAACATAATTTGTTAAGGAATCTCATTTTTAAAATATGCTGAAAGTGGTAATTTTGTAAATGGTTTTGATGAATATATAAATTGTAGAAATGTATTATGTAGTTCCGTTTTCTGCCTCACATAAAAATGAAATAGCCTAAAAAAAGAATTGCACCAACCTAAATGACCATTGCATGTCCCTTCATTACACTGTGAGGCATTGAAGTCTTATTTTGGTGTTTGGTTTGAAAACATTTTTCCAATTCATATTAGAATGTCTTCTATTATTCAAAGTCATGTACTGCATCCTCATCCCATCTTCTGAAAAAAATAGCCAATGTTTCTCACTTTATCAATAAAAAATACAATATACGAAGTGTAAATGCTGGACAAGATCTGGAAAACAAAGGGAATAAAAATAAAAAGAGCAACACTTTGTTCCATTTGCTAGGTATTTTTATAAAACTGCATTTGTATTCGCCATGTCTCTATAAATGGCCTTTTTCTTTCTCTTTTATTTTTTGTTTAATTGGCTTATAAAAATTGGTTTATGTATATGATTACTTCTGCTGACACATGGCACTTCCTCTTGTTAAGCATTTGAAGAGGTATGGATCTATATATATGTATACATGCTGCACATACAGAGATTGGAATCTAAGTAACCTTAGAATGGCCATTACCTTTTGTCATCATTGACTTTAGCCAACAAATCACCATAGCTTGGTAAGCTTTAAAACTTGTAAAATTCAAACACTTGACACCAGCTAATTCATTAGTATTGCAAACTATAGCACTCATTTATTCTTATAGGATATTAATCAGTCTAAGATGTAAGATAACTTTTGTAAAACTACAGAATGCCTAAATTTATTTCCTTGTGATTTTAATGATCTAATTCTGTTTTTCTTAGCTCTGATGGAGTTTGATACTGCCTGTTCTAGTACTGTTTTTACTATCATAATATACTTGTTTTGATGATTAACCATGTATTTCCCTTTTCAAGGTGCTTACAAGAAGCTTATTTGGAAGTAGAAGTTTATACTGTGAAGCAAGAAATGTGGCACTTAGATTTTCATTTCTAACTTTAAAACAATTTCCCCCCTTTATTATCAGTATTAATGGATAACTTTTCTCTAAAGGAATTAGGACCTAAGCATATCCTCTTATTATAGTAATCAAACATGTTTCCTATCTTCACAAACTACATCAGCCAACTGTGCATTTGCTTGTGCCATTTTTTGCTTCTGCGCTGTATTATGAAATCTTCTTGATAAACCATTTTCTTCTCCACAGTATTTTTGTAGTTATGTAATGATTCTCTTTTCGCCGAATTCCTTTGCGCTATCATGTTAGTGTTTTCTGATGCAAAAATCTCTAGTTGTGGGCTTTACAAGTTTAAAATGAAATCACACTTGAGATGAATAATCATCTTGGAATAGTCAGATCCCTGATTTGAAGTTGGAAAATTAACATTGAGCTGCATGTATTAAGTTAGACTCTAATCAGCATGTGTTGTTATGATTCAATTTAATATTAAAAACTCTCCAACTGGGCTACTGGGAAAATAAAAGACTCTTAGGAATGGAAAGAGTATTTGCAGAAGAGCACACCAAAGCAATAATTTAAGTAAAATTGTTATTACTAATGCAGTGAGGCATCGTCCACATTAAACCCATCCTATTAATAAAAAGAGAAAATCAATTTTAGTAAACATAAATATCAGATATGACAAGGACTAGTAAGCAGGCATGGAACTTCATAAAATGCGCTAATCCTAATGTTTACCAGTAATCCAGATACCACAGAGAAAAAATTAATTCCTGTCTCATTTATGCTGTGGGATCCCAACAAGCAACAAGAGAGAAAAGCTAATTTTAGCTGTCATTACTTTACTCCTAGTTTCTAAAACTTTCAGAACAATGTCATGTTTTTATTTTAGCAGTTCTAACAGAGATGCGTATTTACCTGTTTTTGAAATTATTTTATTCTTTTTGTTTTTAAAAGATTCTGAAATCTCTTTAGTAATTATTTTTAATTTTTTTTAAATTTTCCATCTCTAGGATAATGTTTTTTGACATACTGCTCACATTTCACCAAAAACTAGAAGAATCAAGACTGTTACATTTTAAAATACCTTACAACATGGAGCATACCACTTATTTTTTGTTTATCAACTGCTCAATAAAAATATATTCTTACCAATATCTATGTATAAAGATGGTAACATGAGTGATTTAGTACCTGTTCCTTTACCTGGGTGGATAGGAGTAAGGGAAGTGAATGGAAAAAGCAGTCATAACTTCATGCAAGTATTCGTTTCAGTGAGCAGGTTATTTGCATTTTACAGGTGAGATGCTCACCTATACTGTGAATATAATTTTAGAGTCCATAAATATTGCATGTGAATATCCACTGAGGAACGTTTGTACTTTGGGAGATACAAAGAAATTATAAGTAATTGCATTGCCTTCAAATTTATAAACCAGTATTTTCTGTGACCATTTATTAGGAAAAATATCAGAAAGGTTCTGAGCTAGAAGAATCTCTTCTTTCACAGTACACCCTTGCTGAGAGGCAGCACTGGGGTTTACGTGTGTGATTGCTTGCTTTGCTATCTCTTTAACAGTTTTACAATGAAACCTTTAGTCACTTGACAAATATTTGAGTGCCAATACTTCATTCTTATAAATAATGAATGTGAAATACTATATTTCTAATTAATTTTTTATAATATATAAAGTACAAAGTTATAAATATTTTCTTTTGTGAAGAATGAGCTATCCAGTCTGGGAAAATTGGAAAGAACTTAAGAGCAAGTTATTTTTCAAATTTTCTACACCCGATAAACATAGTCACTATTATTGTCAAATAACTAAGTAGAGTGTAGAAAGAGTTTCACTCCAATTAAGTCCCATGGAACCAATATAGAGAATGACAAGATTTTTTGGTATGATCAGGAAAGATTAGAAAAACTTCTGAAGAAGGGAGGTTATATCTGGACTTTGTAAAAATTATTTCGTAAGCCAGTGGTCCTCTTATAAAAGCTGAGCTTTGAGCTTTATGGGTTATCTTTTGGGTGCAGAGCAAGCCAGACTTAGCTTGTAACTTTCACGCTATTTGTATTATTCCATCTCTTATCACAGATATCAGTAAGTTATCAATAATTGACACCCCTTGCAAAATGCTTATCATTCCTTGTACAATGGATATCTCTTGCAAAACTCTGAATCATCCCCATTCCCATTTTTTTCATTCAAGAAATGTGATTATTCTGTATATTCTAGATACTGTCAAATGCCTTGACATACAGCACTAAATAAAACACAAAAATACCTGCTCCCCTTGTAGAATTTATATTCTACTTAGGGGAAATAGATAATCAACAAGATAAGTATAGGGCATGAAGAGATGATAAACACAATGAGGAGAAAATGAAGCAGTACAAGAGGTTTGTAGAATTTTGGTTCGTGTGGAGGAGGTGCAGACAGCCTCACTGAGATGGTGGCTTGAGTAATGACCTGATGAAAGTGAAAGAGCTAGCCATGGTCATGTATGGGAAGGACATTCTGGGTTCAGGAACATCCAGTACAAAGGCCCTGAGGTGGGAGTTTTTCTCATAACGTTTGAAGGACATCACAGATAGTGCAGCTGGGGTGTGTGAGAGCAGGAGGGGCGAGAATGAGGGGTAGCCACTGTGTAGGTCTATGGTATCACCTATCACTGTTGCAACCAAGAATGCCCCATATACATTTCTAAATGTCCCCTAGAAAAGTGATAATACTTCGATTTGAAAACCATTATAAAGCTTATTCAGTGAGGCAGTTGTGAAATCAGTTTCATTTGGGATTATAGAACTCATCTGCTGAATTGAATGAGATTATTTTTCATTTATTATTTACTGGAAGTTTTTTTGAATGTCTTTTTATTTGGGCCTATTGATGACCCTGTGTGATTAAGTGGTAATTGTGAAATATGAATTTGAAAATAGGCCTCTGGATTTGGTCACCTGAAAATCTGTTGCCAATCTAAGGGGGATGATATAGTCGCATGTTTGATTTTAAAGTGATGTATCTACATTCATCTATTAATATGGCAAGTGGAATATCTATACATCATAGTATTTCAATGTGAAATACAAGGAAATGCCTATATTGATGAACTAGGACTGCCAACGCAGCATTTATGAGAGTAACATCTTGGCCAAAGATGTTATCAAACTGTCCTGATCACAATGATACTGATTTTTTTTTTAATTCTTAGGTAATACAAATTGCAAAGATGTAGATTTTTTCAAAGGCCATTAATTTTCTACTCTTGAAGTCAGCTATTCTAGGTCTGAGGGGTGATTTTCTTGTCTTTTTTTCACTTTTTAAAAGTCAAGTCAAGCCCTATTTAATTGTCTTCTAGTTATAAAACATTTAAGATAACATATTTGCTCTAGTTATGATAAATGTTTCTAAATCCAGCACTTAAAGAAGATACATTAAAGACATATTATTATTTAAAACAATTTAGTGAATTACATTCTTGATGAGACAAATGTTACATGAAAGTTTGTTTATGCTTATATTTCTCACCACTAACCTAACCCACTAACCTTAATCCTAGCTCACTAATGTTAGTTTCACTTCAAGAAGAGCTAAGCATAATCCTCAAAGCCAAAATTTAGTATTAATTTCTATTTATAACAGTGGGATTTGTATGTACAAAGTGTCTCTTAAAAATGTTTAAGTTTAAACTTTGGGTACAAATCAAAGTTCTCGAGCTTGTATTTATATTTATAAAATGGGCTGGGATGTCTTCGTGGGTACTTGGCTAAGAAGCTGTGCAAGTGTGCTTTGAATCTTACAAGGAGGTACAGGATGAATGGGTGGGCTTTCAGAAACGGTGGCATTTATACTTCATACACAAAAAATCCAACACATACTCTCCAGAAAGCTAGACAGAGATAGTAGCCAAAGAGCTTTACAAGGCTTAAATCCTACTGTGGTCTGCCTCTTGGGGGCTTTTTTCTGTTACAATTTCTAACAGTCCCCCTGTTCTTCCTGGCAGATGCTTTTCTTGTCCAGATTGAGTTGAGGAACCCGTATTCCTAATCACTTTGTGATCCTCGTCTTCCAAGGCAGATCAATTGGAGCTTGATCTTAAAGAAAAGTTGCTTGATCTTGACCTGATAGTTTGCTGGGTGTTTAAATAATCTGAAATAATCTTGTCAGTGATAGTTACTAAACAAACCACTCTCTTTATGATAGAGATCATGTGCTTATTTGATTAAATATGTTACATGCTTTGTCTTCTTGGTTAGCTCTTGATTTCTGCAGCAACGTAAAAAAGATATAATTTTTCTGGAGATTTTAAATTAATTATTCTTAAATTTTTCCTTCCTAATTTATATGGAGCCTTTCATCTGCACTACAACCTAATTTTTTACTGTGAAGTCATAAGTAAAAGCAAAGCCGTAAGCTGATACTGCACTCATAGTAATATGTGCAGTATATTTTAAATGTCTCACCGTGTGTTTCTCATTATTCTACTACATTAGGTATTGCCCCTCCTCCCTCAATGATCATCGGTGGCAGATAACTCATGTATTCCTATTAGGATGCATTCATCTACTGTTGTTTTAATCTTCTGTGAATATCACTTCATTAAAAAAATAAAAAGTTACATGAGTTCTTGTCACTTCCCTAATACCTTCCAAACTGGGTGAGGTTACATCTAATTCCTAGATCTTAGAGGCATGTCAGGTAGCATCATGGCGAAGTATCCAGATCTGACATCGGCCCCCTTCTGCTACACCCCAGCTTCACGTTCCTAGGCAACTTACTCAACTTCTCTGAGTCTGTTTTCTTCTCTACAAACAGGAATCCTATTCATAAAATAGTTAGGGGTGACAGTGGAACACAGTAGGGAAAGAGCGGTACACATTGGCTGATACTCCTCTGATGTCAGCTTCTGTTGTTACGAAGGGAGAATGGCACTGAGTTACGAAGATAAGGGAGAAATTAAACATGAGGAGAAGATTAAAGAAACAGATTTAGATGAGGTTTAAGAGTGATTAATAATGAAGAATATGAAAGGCTACTAGTATAATAAGATCGTTTACCAACTTTTCATGTACAAAGGAGATGGGTGGAGAAATGTCTAAATACATGCACTTTAGACTGTATGGGAAGAAATTCTCAACACTGGAGATTATTGGAATTTGGAATGGATTGTTAAATTAAGATTGTAGTGTGCTTTATATAAATTAGGATGAATTTGGATCTTTGGGAGAATTACTGAAAATTCTATTTCCTTTGTAACTGAGGTGATTTTTCTAAAATATCTTATATGCCCATGCTCTCCCTATTTTAGCTTGTAAAAGTTCTATGGCCTTGTAAAGCATTATATTTAATATTCCGTAGAGTAGAATTATATTATAAAATTTTAGGTGGTTTTAGGTTTTCTTTATAGTGTTGATTTTGCATCTTTTTCTCAGGTGGCAAGGAAATTGAATACCAACTTTTTTTACTCATATTATTTTTCACAGTGTTCTCCAAACAATTTGATTATATATATCTTTATTCTTAAAGAAATTTAAGTGCACACCTTCAATTTGTATATATTTATAAATTCTAAATACTTCATTATACATTTTAAAAATCATGAAAACAATGTTTAAAGGAAAAAGTAGAAATTGCATGGAAATGCTAATAATTTTTTAAGCATTTCTTGGAGTATTGTACCTTAAATTTGGAGAGCACTATGTCTTAGTAGGTTTTTGTTTGTTTGTTTGTTTGTTTGTTTGTTTGTTTTTGTGACGGAATTTCGCTCTTTTTGCCCAGGCTGGAGTGCAATGGCGCGATCTCGGCTCCCTGCAACCTCCGCCTTCTGAGTTCAAGCGATTCTCCTGCCTCAGCCTCTCGAGTAGCTGGTATTACAGGCATGCGCCACCATGCCTGGCTAATTTTGTATTTTTAGTAGAGACAGGGTTTCTCCTTGTTGGTCAGGCTAGTCTTGAACTCCCGACCTCAGGTGATCCACCCGCCTTGGCCTCCCAAAGTGCTGGGATTACAGGCATGAGCCACCGTGCCAGGCCTGTCTTAGCAGCTTTTTATGTTTAATTGAAAGTTGTTTGGTAATGATACTTGTGAATAAAAGGGGGAAAATGCCAAAGCTTAGGAAAGAATTCATAAGAGAAAGACGGGGTAATTATCTGAAAGAAAGGGACTTTTTAAGCATGAATTAATATTCCTTGTTTTGTTCATTTAAAATTAAATCCAGGTTTTCTTTCAGGAGAAATGTAGCAATGCTTGTGGACTTTTTCTAATGCTATACCATAGCTACTGGCAACATTAATATGAGACAAGGTTCCTCTCGCTCTCCCTGAAACCCCCCATTCAGGACACAGTGAGATTTTAGACAGATAAATGCTAAGAGAACCCTGTGTACCAAAGGCAGTGTTTACTGCATGTAATACATATCATTGTTTGTCTCCTGTAGTGAAAAATACTTGTGTCGTGCTGTTAAAATGCACTCCTGACAGACCAGTGCTTGCTATTATAGGGTCCGTCGCTTAAAAAAATGATACACTGACAGAAATACAATTTAAGAAAATTTAACACCAAGGGTAGTCAACCATGTAGGCTACTATTAAGGGGCCAAAACTCAAGGCCAGGGGTTTATTTAAAAAAAGAAGCACAGTTTATTTGCTAGTAGTAGGCAAAGTTAAAAGAAAAAAAAAATCGAACTCGACTTTCTTGCTCTCCAGTCTGTAGAAAATTAATGAAAGCAACAGTTCAATAAGATTTTATTGCAGAAATGTTTAAGTGAAACATTTTAAGAATGCCTTGGAATTTTTAAACAGTTACTTACCATTTAGAAAGCTGTAACACTGCAGTGCGTAACAAATTGTTAGCATTGGATCCTAGGCACACCCAGTGATTTTCTTAAAATAGGTAGTCAGAGCTGTTTAATCTGAATCACTTTGTTCATTTCATTTTTGTGTGTGTAGCTTATGAATATATTTGAGATTGACAGGTCACCAGCAATATATTGAGATTGCTGTAATTTGAGATGTAAGCCATTGTCCAAGTACCCTTGTGGGCATAGTTTGGTAGTTAAATGCTTTAGATTTGTAACAAGACCTTTTGAGAAGGAAAATAACCAAATATGAGATGTGACGAGATATGTTGGATTTTTAGAGGAGTACAGAATGTTCTAATGAATAAACTGCTACTGAATGATGATAAAGCATGTGTTTTTAAGCTATCACATGACTCTATTATTAGAGGGGAGAATTCCATGAATTTAGATGAGATGTATTGTCTAATTTTACATTTTAACAACAAATCTGTCATCCGGTAATATTTGATGCCAACTGTGTATGGCTTACATGTTCCTTCGGGAGAAAGGTTACAAAAGTAATGTAATAAATAATCTGAGCCACAGGAGCTTAGCTCGAGTACCAGAGAAATGGAAAATACCATCTTCTGCGATGGGGGGGGTCAAAAGATGTATATCTTGAATTCTGTACCCTGACGGTATAGCCTTATTGTCACATCCTAGGACAGGCTTTGGGAGGCAAGTGGTCCTGCCAAGAAAGGACGTCCAAAGATGAAATGCAGTGTCTTTGCAGACGTCCTCCAGAATTCAGTTGGCCTGAATCTGACAATATTTTACAACAGATTTTTTTCTATGGATGTAGAAGATAATGCTTAGTGTGAGATTTGTCTACACGCATTGTCCAGAGCCTCCGTGATTCAGCTGTGTGTTGGAGGACACCCAGAAAGGCTTGCTGTGGAAGATTAGGATCCTCTGCTCTCCTTACCGCAGCCATGCAGCGGTTCTCCATTCAAGCACGTGTTTTAGTTGTTTGTTCGTTGTTCTGTATGTGGAATTCATCGTATCATGACATCTTAGCACTCCGTGTGTTCTTGCCAGAGATTACAACTTCAAATGCTGCTTTTCCATTCTAACTTTTTAAGGAGTCATCTGAAGGAAATAGTATGTATGGCAGATTACCTGAAAAACTGGATGTTAAACTATTCCTTCTGATAGTTTTTAATTTATCCTTCCCTGTGTCTTTGATCTTGACCCCTATTGTTTTGGCCCCTCAAAAAGTTTTACAGAATTATACATCAAGGTTTTGCTGTTTTCCTGTGTTGAAGATTTTCATTAACAGCTGCAAAAACATCAGTGTCCTAAGGATGCTACTGGGGACTTTGTTTACTGTATCACACAATGTCCTCCTGCCTCACTGGTGAAATTTCGCCCAGATCTTAGAAATAAGCAAGATTTCTGAGACTATAAATGATTAAATGATGTTTTTCTTGGGCCTGTGAATCATGTACTTGTTTATATTTTCCCTCTTTTCTTTGTTTCCTGGGAAGCCCAGATCAAACTTATTTTCTAACAATTGTTTAGAAGTGTATATGTTAATTGATTCTCCAGACTTTTGTAATTTCTCACCCGTATTTTCCTTTTTATTATTATATTTGGAGCTGTTTACATCACCTGAGGATTATTTTTGGCATCATTCAAATGAAATCACTTAAATAATTGGAATGGGTGGACTTCAACGGAAAGAAAATACAGGTGGGAACATAGGGCCTGATGCATGAGAGCTGCTCAGATAGCTGAGTGAAACGGGAGATTGTGATGCAATGAGTTTTCTAATCTGCAATTAGATGTAAAATTAGGTGAATTTGAATAATATTTGGGAACAATATTTGAAACAACATTGATGCTCACTATGTAGGATGAAGATGGTAGCAAATATAACCTTTAGTATAGGTTAATATATATCTTTGTAGCCAAGTGATTGTTTAGCATAAAGTTAATCTACTTTTTAAAAATATATACACAAATATGCAAATCCTTTTTCTTGACGCAGTAATCAATAACTTGTTTTCTACCATGATACTTGAATGTAAATAAAATAGGCTGAATTATTTATCTTGTCAAGGGCTAAGACAGGAATTACAAACTCAAATGCCTCCAGGTTCCAGGGTCTGGCAGGAAAAATAATGTTGTGAACTGGGGCTTGCATGCCCCACCCAAAGGGGGAAGACATGACTTAATTCCAGCACACTGTACGAATGTGGGCCTAATGTGGCTGATTTTTCTGGATAAACCACATTTTTTTTCTAGATATTTCAGTAAAATCTCTTGTATATAAGACATTGGCAACTAATTCTCATGTGGTACACAGCTACTAGTATGTAACTTTTCGGTCAGAATCATAGAATTCTAGTTTCAGATAACTGATCGGGCCCTTTAATATGTACAGTTTGCTAAGGTGTTTGAAAATGTTTCCTCGCATCCTGAATTCTTGAAGAGGGGATCCCAGCCCTTCATCCAATGTACACCAGTTTTACTCCTGCTTCAGAAATCTCCTGGGAGCTTTCAGCCTAACAAGGAACCGTGGCTCTGCTTTGTGAAGCGAGAAGCTGCCCGTCCTGAGAAAAGAAATCTCTTGCTGTTTCTTGAACTTCATGGCAGCCATTACAATTTGTTTGGACTTAAGTGGGATGTTTTCTGGGACCCTCACTATGCCAGATCTAAGACATTTGAGGCCGCCCACCTCTAAACAGGCCTCTTAACCTGATAATTTTCCATTCCTGAATGCAAGGCAAATCCGCCCCCACCACTCCTCCACTCACCAATGTTAATCTAAAACTTCTCTTGTTTCCATTCCTTTCCTCATTCTCTGTATATTTCTGCTGTTACCTTCACTCAACACTTTTCCACTGGGTCCTCCAGAAACATCATGTCCTTGTCAGTAACTTTTGCTATGTCCACAATCTTTTGGCCAGATGCTTTTCCCATCCAAATACTGTTTTAACTGAATTTCATCTGTTACCTTACCTGAAACTTGCCTCTCCTTTAAGGAGGCAACTTTTCTGTCAGCTGTCAACAGGGGCAAGGTACTACATACTCATGTAAATCCCACATTCCATGAAGCCAAGAGGAGAAACTGGCAGTCTTAAATACACACAACTCTCCCCACTCACTAATAAAAAATGCATCTTCCAGCAAAACTCATACATCCAATCATACTACATTTTACCCCTTCTCACTGCTGTCATTTCCCTCTTACCATAATTCTAGGAGATTCTAAAAGGCTTAGAGCTGACTCATTTGAAACCAAGCCCTAACTTGTTGAACCTCCTGGACCCTACTGAACATCAGCGCACCATCCCAGAATTATATACAGTGTCTTTTCCTTATGGAAAAGTATTTCATCTGAGAAATCTTAAACTCCACACTGTAGTCCTGTTTCACTTGTAATAGCACTGATCTTTGATTTCAGACATTAAGTTCTCCTGTCATGTTTTTTCTCCTAATTTGGCCAAATCTTTGAGGCTTCTATCTTTCCTGCCCAGTATGAGCCCAGCTGTCGATCAGGCAAGTCCCCTTCACTTCCATCGTCTGTGTCTCCTCTCATGCCTATGCTAGCTCAGTTTTCACCTCTTCTCCAGTCTAACAAATTGCCATGGGTATGCCACCCTTTTTTAATCCATTCCTACAGTGTGGCTAAGCATTCCTAGAAACAAGCATATAACATACAGATTGATACTCCCTGATGTTTTATATCAGGTTTGATATAAATCAGCCTCTTACATTTTATCTACTTTTCCTTTTATCTTTAATTTCTCTTATCCCATCTATGTGAACGAGGTCTTCCTATTCCTTCTAAGGCCAATTTTATGTCCTTGGCTCCATTCCCTCCAGTATTCTGTGTGTGTTCGTTTTATGAGGTATCTTGTTTTTCTTCAGTCTTTAGTATCTTCTTTTCTGCTATTACTTGACTGTCAACATATGGCTGTACTCAAGATTTTTCTCTTCTGAAAAAAATATTCTTTATCCCTCAAATTTATGTTAGTGTTATCAATTCCTCTATTGTCTAATTTTTTTGAAAAAAAAAAAAAAAAGAAGAGTCTGTTGTTGTCATCCATACTCCCTCAACCTCCTTTGCGCTCCTTACCCACTTGTGATCTGGCTTCTGTCTCTCACCACTCTGCTGATACTGCTGTTACTGACATCCAACTGCTAAAGCCAATGGGCATTTTATCAGGGATCATCTTACAGTCTCTCTTCTCTTTTAATAGTGTTGATCATTTCTTCTCTTTAAAAGCTCTCTACTGTCTTGGATGCTGTGACCCTACATAGTTTAGTTTTTTTGTTTTTGTTTTTTTGGCTTTTTTTTTTTTTTTTTTTTTTTTTTTTTGAGATGGAGTCTCACTCTGTTACCCAGGCTGGAGTACAGTGGTGTAATCTCAGCTCACTGTAACCTCTGCCTCCCAGCTTCAAGAGATTTTCCTGCTTCAGCCTCCCGAGTAGCTGGGATTACAGGTGCATGCCACCACTCCTGGCTAATTTTTTAATTTTAGTAGAGATGGGGTTTCGCCATGTTGGCCAGGCTGGTCTCAAACTCCTGACCTCAGGTGATCCACTCACCTCGGCCTCCCAAAGTACTGGGATTACAGGCATGGGCCACCGTGCCCGGCCTAGTTCTGATTCTTTTCTGGGCGTCTCATCCCCATCAGATATTTAAAAAAGTGAAGGACCATACCTAGGAACAGTGATCTTGTAGTATACTTATTTCTCCTAGGAGATGTTATTTGTCCTCATGGTTTCAATCCGTCCTCATATTGTGATGACTCAGTCTCTACCCACAGCCCATTACTCTCCAACAAGCTTAAGCAATGTGTATCTAGCAACTTCCATAGCATCCACAATTAAGTGTTACATAGGAAACTTAAGTTCAAAATACGTAAAGTAGCTTATACAAAACTAACATAACTCAATATAGTACCTTGACCTGATAAAGACAATATAAAATATAAAAAACTAAATGCTATTTTTGAATATAGATATAAAAACTTGAAAGCTATTAGCAAATAGTCTGTCACTGTCTAAAATGGATAACACTGTAGGAACAAGTAAGATATTTTCTAGAATGCAGAGAATGAACACCAGAGAGTGAACACCAGGACATATCTCAATCTAATTCATTATATTATCAAACTGGAGGAAGAAACACCATGGCTATGGCAGTCTGTACCAAAAAGGTAATTGATAAAATTCAGCCATTTCAAAACTTCCAACTAAAGAGAAACAGGAGGAAACCAGTTAAATATGATTAAGAAAATTTACTGAAATCTAACTGCCAATTTATAAAACAGCTAAATACTAAAGTCATTTCCATTAAAGTCAAGAAAAAGCCAGGGATACTCATATATCCCTCATACTTAATGTTTTAAAGGGTCTAGCCAATGTAATAAGATAAGAAAATGAAGTAAATCCATATAAATAGTAAAAAAGATAATTATTTTATCTGCAGAAAATTGAGAAACTCAAGAAATAGGTACACTTAGCATAGCAGCTAAATAAAGAAGTAAATCAAATTTACAGTTTTATTCTATGCCAAAAATAGCTTGTTAGAAATAGAAAAGAAATTAATAAAGAGTAGTCATACAATTATTAAAATACATATGTTTTAGAATTCAGCATTCATATGAAGAAATCTTTTTAAAGGAAAACTGCTGAAAAAAACTGTCATCTATTTTTCTGTTCTTACCTACTAGATAAGTATCACAGAAAAATCTCAATGAGGCTGAGGGTAAGCCTGTTAATAACAGTGGAATTTTGAGTGTTTGTTTTAACATTGTGAAAGAAAGTCAACAGAATGAAACTCAGATCATGGCAAATATTTCTTGAAGATTTACTATAATGAGTAGTGTTATAGGAACTGAGGTTCCAGCAGTTTAAAAAATGGACAGAAATATTTGCCTTTATGTATCTTATATTTTAGTACTATTTATCAAGTATTCTCAATGAATTATGTACTGTGCTAAGTGCTATACGGATGTAATCTCCTCTAGCCCTTGGGAACTACACTATTATTAAACCCATTTTAGAGAAGAAGGCACTGAGGCTGAGGGTAATTCAGTCATTTAGTCAAAGTTTCCAAGGTGCAAGTGATAGAGCTAGGTTTCAAATCCAGTCAGTGTGACTCCAGAACCCATCCTCATGAGTTGTACTCTAGTGTTTAGTGACTGAGGACATGGCTTCAGGGACTTACTCCCAGGTCCCCATAAATTGGGCCTGTCATCCCTAATTGAATTTTCAATCATTCAAACTCAAGCAGTGATGGACTTCCTTTGTTTCTCTCCAGATAACCAATGGTTTTCTTGTACCTAACTATTTATAATGTTGATTAATTATAGATTAGAAAAAATGTGTTAGAGGCTATAATTTCATCAAAACATTAGTTATGGCACAGCAAACATAAACTTGAGGGATGAATGAATGTCTGTGTTGTATATAGTGTGTCTAATACACAATATACTTATTCATAATAGATTTAAAACAAAGTGTTAACAGTGGTCAATTCTCGGTGGTCAATTCTGTTTCTTTGTATAATTAAATTTAATAAAAGTTTTTATTGCAAAAGTACTATAAGAACTTCGTGAAAATTTTAACAATAGAGATTAGCAAAAATGCAGTAACAAAAGCACCATGATTCTACCAGAACCTACTAATGTTTGCTCTAATTATTCATCATTCCAAATATTTTTCTACCTGTATTTATGCACGTGTATGTATTTTTATCAAATTGAGGTTGTATTTATATACTGTTTTGTAACCTAATTTTTTAGACTATGATCTACATTTTTCCAGGCTAGTGAATTTTATATAATCTACTACCTGATCCTTGTTCAGATTTCTCTAGTTGTCCCCAGAAAAGTCCTCCAAAGGTTTTCCAACTCACGATCCAATCCAAGGTTTCACTTTACATCTGATCGTTATGTTTATTAAGTTTCTCTTAGTCTTGAACGTTGTCATTTTTCATGACATTCACTTATTAAAGAGACCATAGAAGTTTTCCTCTAAAATCTTTCACCTTCTTCATTTGGTTGGTTGCATCCTTGTGGCGTTGTTGCTCTTCTTCCTTCTATTCCTAGTGCTCCCAGTAAAATAGAAGTTGCTTTAAAGCATTAATAAAATTCTGATATTGCCAGAAGCAGTGGCATGCACCTGTAGTCTCAGCTACTATGGAGATTGAGATGGGAGGACCACTCGAGCCCAGGAGTTGGAGGCCAGCCTGGGCAACATAGAGAGATCCCAAGTGACCAGTGAATGCTATACTTTACAGAAAAATACCAGCTAATCAATGTAGAAGTGATAGCATGATAATCTAATTTTTCAACCTGTACTGATGGAGATAATGATTATCCATTATTATTTATACCCACTAGGTTTAATTGCCAACAGAGGACCAGGCATCTGTTGGTATTTAAGTAACATTGCACAGGGTGCTTTCTGGTCACAATGAGAAAGGTGTAACTGTACAAAAGTGGGTTCAGTTTATCATCTCATGATCAATTTAAGTGTCACAAATAGTGAGATAACAGATATTATGTATCTCCTGGTATTATACAATATGACATCATTTATCATGTATTCTAAAACAAAATATACACCTATGTTATTTTTATTTTTTAATGGAGATGGGATCTCTCTATGTTGTCCAGGCTGGCCTCCAACTCCTGGGCTCAAGTGGTCCTCCCATCTCAATCTCCATAGTAGCTGAGACTACAGGTGCATGCCACTGCTTTTAGCAATATCTGAATTTTATCAATGCTTTAAAGCAACTTCTGTTTTACTGAGAGCACTAGGAATAGAAGGAACAAGAGCAAAGACACCACAAGGATGCAACCAACCAAATGAAGAAGGTGAAAGATTTTAGAGGAAAACTTTTGTGGTCTCTTCAATTATCTGAACAAATTTGGACAATTCTTGTTCTTGGTTTCCTAATTCTACTGGAAAACAGCCAAACCCTTTAATGAAGGTGACCCTAAATATCTAAATTATGTGTATCTAAGGGAATATATGTATAATTTAATATATAATATATATTATATAAATAAATCATATATATATATATAATTTAATGCTAGAAGAGAAAACATGTTGTTCTCTTAAAAAAAAAATCCCTGTGGAAGTTTATGACCTTTATAATCAATGCCTTTTTAAAAAACTAGGCTCTAGAGAGTGTTTGGGCTGGAAAAGGTCACCTGTTTGCAATGATATAGTCTGTCAAGAGTGTGTATAAATGTAATATACTAGACCTTAATAATGCAATATATTTCATTAAAATAAAAAACTTTTTCTTTTGCTTTTTATTTCAAGTGAGACTTTGTTAAGTATATAACTATGAATTATTTATCCTTGAATGTATTCTTCTAGTGAATTAATTTTTTTGTTTGTTTTGTTTGTTTTGTTTTGTTTTGTTTTGTTTGAGACAGAGTCTTGCTTCGTCACCGAGGCTGGAGTGCAGTGGCTCGATCACAGCTCACTGCAACCTCCGCCTCCTGGGTTCAAGGGATTATCTTGCCTCAACCTCCCAGGAAACTGGGATTACAGGTGCATGCTACCACTCCTGGCTAATTTTTGTATTTTTAGTAGAGATGGGGTTTCACCATGTTGGCCAGGTTGATCTCGAACTCCTGACCTCAAGTAATCCACCCGCCTCAGCCTCCCAAAGTGCTGGGATTACAGGCGTGAGCCACGATGCCTGGCTTAATGTGATTTTTATTTTAGCACTTTGAAACTTTTAGACCTAAGGTCAGACCTGAGCATGGGCCAGCCAGAGACTGTCTACTCCAAAGAGAACGCAACTACTTCTTCTCTTCCCTGCTCCTCCATCCTTTCTACCTGAGCCCTCCCCTTTCTCCCACCATCCCATGTAAACTCATAGTTTCATGAAACTTAGAAAATGTTAAGTAACTACCTAAAGTGGCAGTAGTGAAATTTTCTCAAATTCATGTACAATGAATGTTTAAAAGTTAAAAGTAGAAAGTTATTTTTAATTTATATTGTTCAGGAGAGCTAAGTAAAATACAATTTTTCTCAAACTTGAGTAGTTTATACAAGCTTTGGAAGAAAAACATTCTCTTAGAATTCCCCTAGACATTCATTATACATGAATTTGAGAAAATTTCAGTACTGCCACTTTAGGTAGTTACTTAACATTTTCTAAGTTTCATGAAACTGAGTTTAAAGAAAAGCTTAGTCTCTGTTGCCTTGGAAGACTTTTGGGAGGAGATGAGATTGCCATGATGAGGAGAGAATTTATTTCTGATGAAAGTAGTAGCCTACTGAGGACTGGAGTCCATTGGACATCTAATTCCAAATGAGATGGTGGAATTAGATGTAGTGTTGCCAGATAAAATACAGGATACCCAGGTAAACTCAAATTTCTGATAAATAATGGGTAATTGTTTCAGTCTAAAAATGTCACACGAAATATTTGGCGATCCTAAACTGGCAACCATAATTAGGTGGCACATTTAGAAGAAAGTTAGAAAGAACTGTGGCCCTGTTAAATTGATCCAGAGAACCATCATGGGCAACCTGAATATTATTATGTGGGTGAGATGGAGTCATTGTAAGTTACTGAACAGATGAGTGAAATGAGGAAATCAGTGCCTTAAGGAAAAAAAATTCCCTCTAGATGTGTGCGGAATGATTTGTTATGAGATGAGAATGTCCTTTCTGTTTGTTTGTTATTATTCTTACTTGTCTTTCTCTTCCAAAACTATATCACAAACGTTTTGTGAACAGGGAAAGTTCTTTGTTTTATTATATCCAACATCTAGTAGACAATCTGGCTGATACTAGGTACTCAATAAATATTGACTGGAGGGTAGGGGGAGGGAGAGGGGTCGAATAACGTATTTAGGAATGCTGAAATAAATGCAATAAGATGATAAACTTTATGATGAAAATAATGAAGAATGATTGCCTACTACTTAGGAAAATGTGATTTTAATAACTGAGCTTGTTTAGGAGGCCCTCATGGAAGAATTGTGATAAGACATGGACCTGGAAGCTGAAAGGAAATTTAGGAGATGATCCTAAAAAGAAGAAAGTTTGCTTCCTCACAGAATTCAGGTGGATGTTGGTGCACCTTCTGAGCTGCCTGCCTAAGTTAGGTATATAACATCATGCTGTTTGTTAACTCTTTAGAGTAATGGGGTAATGATGGTAAAGAAATATTACTAGATTTGATGGATACAGATGTTACCAGTCACAAGTCTTCTGCAACTGCTAATAATAGAATTCTGATGTGTTGGCACCTAAGCCATCTTGAGTATGATCAAAGACAGATGGAATTGGTGCTGAGTTTCAGCAAGTAGATTCTGATGTTGCCTAGCAAGCTTCCAGTGTAGTTTTACTCATACAGCTTTGCCCTTATTGGGTTATTTCTAAAATAGATAGTTCAAGAAAGAACATGGGGAGGGTGGTATAATCATTTCTTTGTAACAGCTTTTAAGTAATTTATTTTTGACTTCCACCTACAGGTCTTATGTCCATTGTACACTGAATTTAAAATGGCATTTAAAAATAAGTGGTTCTAATCTAGGGGTCACAAGTAAAATCCCTGTATGCAGTCTATGCAGTTGGACAATGCAAGAATGTGAATTTCCATTTATATCCCTACATTCTAATTCAGCAGTTATGGAGCATATGAACATCACATGTGTTAGGTGCAGAATAAAGGAGAACGCAAGTTTTCAGGAAGCTTATTATCTAGTGAGAAGGATACAAACAGGTACATAACTGATAGAGATTCTGAAAGATGAAGTAGTATATGAAAACAAGTGCTTGAATGTCTAAAGAAGTGTGTTATTTTTTCTGCCTCAAGGAAATCAGAGAGGCTTCATAGATCCATTGACATTTGATCTGAATACGAAGAAAAGCAGCAGTAGTCTTCCAGGAAGAATAGATTTAGTAGGAACTTAGCAGGCAGGAGTGGTAGGACGTCAGGTGTGAAAGTAGATGCTGAGTCCAGGGAGGAGAGAGCACATTGGGGGTGAGGCTCAGTGGTGGGATAGAAGACAGAAAAGAAGACACACAGCATGGACCTTTCATGCTTCCCTGCATTTATCCTGCATACAGTCGGGGAGCTATGGAAGGTTGTAAGCAGGATCAATGGGTTGGATCTGTGTTATAAGAAGGCTACCGGCTACAGAGTGGAAGGCGGAGAGCAGGGCAGGGCAGGCTGGTGGAAAGATGTTCAGCTGGGAGGTTGTAGCATGAGTGCAAGGGAGAAGCCATGATGCGCACTAGAAGTAGCTTACTGAGACAAAAGAGGACAGATCCCCTTTTAACACAGCAGCAGGGCTGGATTTGGGGGTCTGAGGAGAGGAGACAAATTCAAAGGTGAGTTCAAGACCCCTGGCTCAAGGGACTTGCAAATGTTCCGACATTCATTTCTATGTGCATTTGAACATGGGGAGAGGGAGGGTAATGTAGTGTGCAGAAGAGAAGGATGTTGTGTGTAGGGAGAACTAGACTTACTCTGTAAGGTCCTGGTGAGTAGAAAGTCTGAAGAATTTAGCTTTATGTATAAGCACTTCCTACAGGTCAGGACATGAAAAGCGATCTTTAAGAGGTAGTAGTGAATAGCTTCTGAGGTTCCTTCTGTTCTCTTGAGACAAGAGGGGAAATCCTAAATGGCTCAGTGTCTGGAGTCCAGCTCTCCTATTATCTATCTATGTGACTCTGGGTGTTTACATAATTCTGCATGCCTCATTTTCCTCATCCATAAAATGGAAAAATAAACCGCCACCTGCCTCATTCAGTTGTCCTGAGGATTAATGAGATAACCTGTGTGAAATGCTTAAAACAGTGTCTGGTACAGAGACAGGGCTCAATAAACATTAGCTCTTATACACTAAGCCCTTACATAATTGACCAAATTTCATATTGATATTGATTTCAGATGTTTCTTTAAAATGTAAGCAGAGGGAAATCTTTGGACTAATTTGTCTAATTTGCAGAGGTATCGTTATCAGAACGGACTTGGACTTTTAGTTGCTTTTTCCATTAAAAATGCTTCGCAGACAGTATTACGTTTAGTGTGTGGAAACTGACCTCATGCCTATATTTTTGAAGATAAACAAAGCTTCCATTTTAGTGGGGTTTCATTCATATGGGCTTATATATGAATTTTGAGCTGCAAAAGAGAATATGGAGCTTTTTATAAAAACATGACAGACATCATAATGTTAAGTTTAGATTATAACTTGGAAGTCAGTACTAGGTTACATAATACCGTAGATTGCTCTGTTATGTTTCGCTAGGTAAAACAAAAACAAAAAAAACAAACAAAAAAACACCTTTTCTTTCGTGTGTTTTGTGTTTGTTTCTTTTTGTTACTAGTTTGTCATACTATGTATCATACTTCAGTTGAGGGTGAGAAAGGAGGTGCCTTATGTAGGGACCCCCCTTCTAGGTATCAGAACACATAGACTCGGCCAGATTTCTATCACTGCTGTTAATGGTTATGAGATCTTAGACATGTCACTGCTACCTCTATACTTCTGTTTCCCCATTCACAGAATGGATGCCACCTACCACCTCTCACAATGTATGGTAAGGATTAATTTTTCTATTACAGATTTATAGACTTTCTTTTCTAATGGCAAATAAATCCTTTGCAGTTGGAAACAAGCCATTTTTCTTCTCTCTGTGCCTTGCAGTTAACAGAGCACAGAGAGGAATTAGCTCCATTGTGTCAGTAAGAAAACTGAGATTTAAAATTTAAAAAGTGGTACATAGAGGGGCAAAGTTCCTAAGTCACCTTTTATCCCCTACCTAAAACACAACATTGGTTAAGTGCTTTGAATCTGTCAGAAAGAGTATAGGAAAAAAATACCAAGTAATATCAGCCTGCTAGTCTGGGCTGTTGGGAATATCTATTATGCCATCTGTCACAGGAGATTTTAGGTTGGAGAGCAGCAAATCCGTGACTGGGGACTCAAAGTTCAAAAGCAGAAGGTCCGTCCTCTCTACACACCGTGTGGTGTCTAAATCACTATCCGAGAGACAGGCGTTTTCATTGATCAGACATCCTGCATCTGCAACTTCATTTAAAAATAAGAGGTTTAAAGAGCCATCGTTTATACATTGTTCCAAGGTCCCTGTGATTTAAATCAATGTGATTGAGATATGTAATACAAAATTTCTAACCCTACTGTCTTCCTCTAACTTACTCTGGGTCTTGGTGGTGGTGCATTTTTATAATGGAGCAAATCTGCAGAGTAGGTGGAGGAAGGTTGGTTTTCCAAAGGGATCAGGTAAGCTGCAGGTCCACGTGGACACATTTGTTACTTCGGGGAAGTGGAGAAGCAGCAATTAGGCAGTGGAGTAATGCTCTGAGGGGCACGGACTCCAGTTCCGTAATACATTCCTTTCTTAATGTGACTTGATGTAGATAGAGTGAGGGCCTATCAGGTGTGAAAAGCCCTGCTGCTCCTGGCGTGGAGTGGCCTCCTGACGGTGATTTGGCGACGTCAATCTAGTCATGCTTGATTTCGACACTTAACGTGGTAAAGCAGGATTTCTCTACCCCCGATCAACTTCTCAATTAGCAAGCTGCCTTGTGTAACGGCCTTGTTTTGCAATCCCTCAGGGCTGCTTCAGGGGTCATTAGGGTGAGAAAACTTGAGCACTCGCTCCAGCTCGAGCAGAGCAGGAAGGGAGCCTTAGAGATTTCCTAAATACATATAACCCTTTTTCAAGTTGCTTGCTTTCATGGGATTGATTCTTGGCACATTAAGAAGCTTAAGGCTCCAGTATCTTCTTTTAACTGCCCCCCTTATCGCCTTTGCAGCTGACAGGTTTTTTTGACAGGCTGAGAGTAAAAAGAGATAACTAGTAGGTTAGTACTTTATTTATACGTGTGGACACACAAGCACATAGAAAGACACGCACACACGCGTTCAAATATCTTTTAAGTTGTCTTTTCAGGACCGCTGGTTACTACTGAATATCAGCTGTCAAATGATTCCAGTACCTCATGCTTTTAATATTCAATATGTCTGAGTTCAAAATCTTTGTTTCAACTATATCTGACTTTATTCACTAATGATTTTAAATTGGACCTGCCTTATTCAATATTCTCTCTAAACCCCCAAATAGTATTTATATGAATAATATGTTAATATGAGGGTTTTGTCCGGGGCACTTATGAATAGACATTGAAATGTATTTATTTAATGTTTTTTCCTATCTGTGATTTGACTGAGTGGCTTATTCCTAACTTTCATAGAAAAAAAAAAAAGTATTTTTCTTTCCTTTTATAAAATGTATCTGGATAGAGAAACACATAATAAAAACAGGAAAATTTTGAGAATTGTACTACTTTAAAAAATCTCTATTTTCAAGCATCGTGGATTTCATATTTATAATTTTCTAGTTTGATGATCAATTTTATCTCCACTTGCTGCTATCATACTGTTAAAAAGTAGATGAATAAATTAATATAAAGCATCTTAGCAGGTGTGATGTTAATGTAGTATCCTTAGAGCAAATTACTTTTACCTATATTTCGTGAACAGGTTTTCCCAAAGTGGTTGGTCTCTGTGTCTTACAAAAATATTTAGTTTATTGACAGTGAGCAGAGCATTATATGGTTTATAATATGTGTGTGGTTCTAGAGGTAACTGACTTAAGTATATTTTATAAGTTGGAAGTTGGATATAAGTAGATGTTACACACCCTAATACATACTCTGTTTATGAAGGGTTTGACATCCAGTTTTAGATCTGTTTAAGGAACAGTTAAAATTCTAGGCACTTTGGCATAGCAGCTTCTAAGAAGTACTTCAAATAATAAGTCCTAAAGGTGACACAATAAAGGAAATAGCTTAGTAGCTCTATTTTTTTAAATAAAGAAGGTATCTACACATTCCCAAATCGTTAAAGTCAGCACTGTAGAAACAGCTGTTTACAAAAAAAAAAAAAAAAAAAAAAAAGAGTTTGGACCACTATGCAGAAAACATAGAAAATGTTTATGAACAATATTATATGTGAACATATAAATATGTAATCTACAGGTTTTATTGTAATTCTTTCTGTAGAGCTTTACCACATAAAAGTACAACTTTAATATTTCTCCTTAATACTGTATTGAGAGTCGTGGTAATTTATTATGGAAAGCATCAAGTTTTAACAAATTAATACTAATGAATTGTACCTTTTCTTCCAGAAAGCCATTTTGTCTTTTTGAATCTCTTTCCTTTTGTTAATTTCTTATTCCAAAAAGGAGTTCATCTAATCCTGCAAATAATTGCTTTCTTGGCTTTATTTTGATAACGTGGGATTTTTCTCTTAAATCCCACTTTGAGGCAATGCAAAAATCCATTTAAGGATCCACAAATTTAAAAAATGTGTATGTATTTTAAATACTAGCTTATATTAAATAAAAGTTATATACCTTCCCTTTTCAATGAGTTTTAAGACAATGTTACAAGTTCAGTCTGAAAACTGTCAGATTTTCTAAATTAGTTTTATCTGAATGATTTAGTTACACTTTGATTAGAATGAAGAATCACAGAATTTTATAATTATATAAATATCTTGAAAGGGTATTTAATTCAATCTGCATATTTGAGTCAATGAAGGAACAAAAGAACAGAAATTTTGAAACCTTTGAGTTCTCGTTGATCTTTGGCCATTATTAGGATTGCCATATAATTTTCTACCCAACCCAGGATATTTTTAATAAAGATAACATGATAGACTAGGCAACAGGTTTATATCCAGGATTGTCCTAGAAAAATTGTGACATATGAATAACCTTGCTTTTAGCGATATTAAATCTATGTATTTTTTTAAATGATTGTATTTAGAGTATTTCTTAAAGAATTTCTTTAGAATTCTTCTTAAAGAATTTGAAAACAAATATTTAAAGAATTTGAAAACAACTATTTATACTATTTATACTAATGAGATAAATGGTGTTAGGTATTAAATTTGCTTTGCAGAAAGTACTTTAATAAAAGTGACCAAATAGAATATGCTTCATGAATCTTAGGTGATTATGTCAAAGAAATTCAGTACAATGAAATACTGATGCCTTCATAACATAATATCCTTAGTTAAATACAAGGATGAATATCTATGCTAACACTTTTTTGCATCCCTTTTCTTTGGAAAATTTAACTTATAAAATAGGTGACACAATGCCCCAAACCCTGCTACTTACCTTAAAAGAAAACGTTAGTAATTAGGTTGTTTCTTCAAAGAGGTAAGATAAAATATTAAATAAAATTTCAAACTAAACTCTAGATAATAGATTCTTATATAGGTTGTCGTTATTCTCCTACATATCACTTTTTCTTTGAAGTAAGTCACAATAATTAACCCTAGAAGAAATGTTTGATCATCTGAAATTCTACTGGCTAGCTGCAAGAATTAAATAATGCCTTACCTATTCAAGGTAAGTGATTTGTTAACTTTTTATGAATAATCAGGTGACTACTGTCACTAAATCACAGTCTCTGCATATAAAAGATATCCTTTACATCAGAACAGGTGAGTTTTGCATTGCAGTCCAGATTACACCAGTCACTAGTTCATGTTTCCCAGTGGAGCTTTGCTGAGCCTGTGTTAGTGCCTGAGTGAATAAGTGACTCTTGGAAAGATGGAGAAATTGACACATGAAAACATTAAATGACTTATTTGACAAAGATCTAAGAAAACGTCTTTCCCAGGATTATTTCCCAACTGTTCACAAAATGACCGTGATCATTTTCCTGTAATGCTTCTTTTCATTTTCTTTATTTTTCTTTTCTGTTGAAAATTTCAGTATTTGAAGTGCCTTAATTATAAGATGAGTAAAAAAAAATATTTTCTAACCACATACCTCTCCACTTAATTTCTTGTTCACTTTTATATATAGTGCATGAAAAGAAAAGGATGAAAAAGAAAGATAAAAAAGAAGGTAATTATGAGTCTCTAAGAAGTCTGTAAAGATATCAGAAGACTTCAATGCTGATTTTTAGGAAAGTATTACTTACTTAAAAAGTTTCACCTAGAAAACCCTATTCAATTTTAAGTAGACAAAGCTTTCTGAAACTCATTATAGAATAGACTGTCACAAAAAATTCTTAAAAGCTTTTATTATGAAATTGTATAAAGCATATTCCAATTAGCATTAATTGTACTGTGGCTGAAACCAGCAGCTTCCTGAGCTATATCAAGGGAGAGATGTGTAGTACCTAAATTGCCCACGATATCTAAAATAGTTGTAGATTTTTATGTTTGTATAATTGTGGCTGATTGGCCTTCCCTTCATTATAAACTTACCTTAAAATTAGAACAAGGAGCTATAGTGATTAGATAAAATATCTGTTTCTACTACTTTAAAAATCTAGTTAAAATATTTCTGTTTTAGTACATATGTGTTATCCTTTATTTTACTGTTTCTTTTTCCCTTCTCCCTTTTAATATTCTAGTTCTTTCCATAACTATGTCTAAAAGTTTGAAAAATCCTGTCTTTTAAATATCAAAACAATAAATAGCAAGCTTGACACATTTCTTTTGTTCTAGCAACAAAAGATTCTTTTCAGATCTAAGATTTTGTGATTCTATGAAATGTTGGTACAACTGCCATATTTGCCTGGAAATATTATTCTCATCAAATGTTAAGGGAAAAGCGTTCTATTTTTACTTTTCTCTGCATAGTTTCTCCCAGTAGGCTGCTGTGCTGATCATAAATAGCAGTAACACCTGCTCGTAAGGCTTTGGAAAATGGGTATGAGAAGAAATTGACAATTATTTGTTGAAAGTGAAAGTATAATGTTTAAACACCGCTTGCAACTTTTAAGAGTCAGGTGTAGAAAGAGACATGATGATTCTGTGTAGATCAGCCATTACCCTCTGTCAGGCCGGAAACCTAGAGACTTTTATTCAGAGCAACCCCTTCTTGCCCCATTTTTGCAGGGAAAAACAAAGAAGTATAGTGAGAAGGAAAAACAAATTTGGATAAGGGATATAGGTTCTCATGCTAGCTCTGACACGAAATAATTGTGTAAGGTTTCGTGTGTAGACATGGGATATTTTCTGCTTTCTGTAGCAGAGCTAAGACAGGGCCAATTAGCCCAAGCATCAACCCATTTTTCTTTACATATTGTTCTGTTGCTGTCTTCACGGAGCAGAAAATGGCAAGTTTAGAAAGGAATTAACACTGAGTAAGCCTGAAACTGGAACAATAGGTGGGGCATTGTCATCTATTTCAGATTATGAGTGAGCTATAATGATTCACACTATTAGCATACATATTTTTAAGTTTCAAGTTAGAAAAAGAAATGTCTCTGGCCTGTATTTTTTCTCATCTTTCAGCTCAGAACATTACAAGAGAGATTTCTAGGATGGATTTCAGTTAGAAAATTTTGGATCTCCATTTGTTTGAAAATTATAATTGTCATATATCCAGGGATGTAAAGAAAGCTGAAGCTATAGACCACCACTGTCCAATAGAAATAGAATATGATCCACATATTAATTTTAATATTTCTATAGCCAAAGTACCAAGGAAAGTGTTTTAAAGGTGAAATTAGTTTTTTAAACAACATATTTAATACAATGTATCCAAAGATTATCATCTCAATGTGTAATCAGTATTTTCAGAAATTATTCATGAAATATTTTTCTCTTTTGTGCTAAGCTTTGGAATCTGGTACATATGCCCCACTGAGAGCATCTCAATTCAAACTCACTACATGTCAAGTAGTTGATAGTCACATGTGGCTAGTGGCTAAAATGCCGGTCAGCACAGCAATAGACAGTAAGTGAAGGGGTACTTAGCTTGGATTATGAGTGGATTGGAGGTGGGGGAGAAACCAGCTGTTTGCTGGAACTGAAAGGCCCACATCCAGAGTATGGAGATTTTTGCCCTTCTCTTTTCTATGTTTCCTTGAGTATCTCAAGTCTAAAACAATCTATTTTGAATCACAACCTTCAAATTGGAATGGATTCTGTAATTGTTTATGGCAGGTACTTTATACAGATTATTCATAGAGTTTGACTTGATTCTTCTGTAATGCTAGGTTCTTAAAAGTCTCCTGTAGTTCTAATGGGAAATCAGGTGTCATTAACATACAATACCCAGAGAAACAGATGACAATAACTTTCACCAAGATCTCTTTCTTCACCTTTAGTATTCCTTTTTAATTTTCTATTGTTGTCAGTGTAGTACTAAGTCTAGATCTCAAGAATTCCAAAAAATCAAAAAGTTAAAGATTCTTTCTCCCTCCTGTTCAGGGATAATTTTTACCTGTAATTTTATTGCCCCCACCATGTTGTTTAAATGGGTCCGATCATGATCGCTACTCAGTAAATCCAACTAGTGGTTGCCAGATCTTAGGAGTGACTATCAAGCCCTCTGAGTGGGCTTGAGCACCCACTGCTGCCTGGTGGTGTTCTGCCTGATGGAAGGAAGTGTGGAGTTTTGCCTGAGTGTAGGAGAGGTATGATATTCTGAGGATTCTCTTAAAATACCAACTCACCAAACATGAAGCTTCTATCATCCAAGCTGTCATCACCCATCCAGGCTGTGTAGGTTTCTCTACCTACTCCACCTAAACTCTGCCAAGCGGACTACTACCATACTGGTCATTTTAAAAAAATAGTCTTTAAATAAACCCTGAACTTGACCAGATAGAGGCTTCTGCTCACCCTCTAACATCATCCCACAATGACCTTCTTCCAGCTCCCCACAGTTCTCTACTTGTGAAATGCCATCTGTCATTCAAGTCCTGCTTCAGCTGGTTTGTCTTCCCTGGTCCTCCAGCACAAGTCTACCAAGTGATGTGCCATCCTCCCCTTTATTGCAGAGCACTTCTCGTATTCTATCCCTGGGTTGTGCTTCTCACTGGTTGCCTGGCAACACACACCCATAGTCATCTGAACATTTCCCACCAAGTACCTAGCACATAGTAGGCATCTACTTTCATTTAAAAAGGTTCATTGAACCTCAGCTTTTTCTCGGTACCATGAATTATTGCTGGGATTTCAGGTACCAAGTTACAGTTTTTTGTTTGTTTGTTTTGAGGCGGAGTTTCGCTCTTATTGCCCAGGCTGGAGTGCAGTGGCACAATCTTGGCTCACTGCAACCTCTACCTCGCAGGTTCAAGTGATTCACCTGGCTCAGCCTCCTGAGTAGCTGGAATTACAGGCGCCCTCCGCCAAGCCCAGCTGATTTTTCGTATCTTTAGTAAGAGACGGGGTTTTGCCATATTGGCCAGGCTGGTCCCGAACTCCTGACCTCAAGTGCCAAGTTGTAGTTTTTAACATATATATGACTTTGTAGCATGGGCTTTTGGTAGTTTTTTACTGAAATTTTAATTAGGCACTTAGTAAGTTTAACTTAATTTTTCTTCTCTTTCCTTTTCATTCAGTGTAATACCTACCTATTATGTGTGTATGTGCATGTTTGGAGAGAGAATGAATATATATATGTACTATACATGTATATATTTATATGTTAAACTTTCAGCAAATGGCTTTTATGTTTCTGTTTTAGCATGATCTATATATGTTAATAAAGAAAAATGTTATTTAAAAAGGCTGAACTAAATAAGCTAAATTAGAATTAATATTATAGAATTAGTTATGAAATGATCTCTAAAGTTTTAAAATAGAAAATGTCTTTAATATATGGTCAACTTTTAAGCTTTTTTGAAAATTTCTTTTTTTAATTAGCATATTATAATGGTATGTATTTATAGGGTACAGTTTGATGTTTCAATGCATGTATATGTTGTGTAATGATCTAATTAGGATAGTTCAAATACCCATCGCATCATACATTATTTATCATATTTTTTTGTGTTGAAAACATTCAAAAGCCTCTCTTCTATCTATTTTATAATATACAGTGCTTTACTGTTGACCATAGTCACCCTACTGTGCAATAGAACACCAGAACTTATTTCTCCTAACTGTCATTTTGGCCCCATTGACCAATTTCTCCCCTTCCTCCTCCCCTCTCTGCTCCCTTTCCCAGTCTCTGGTAACCACTATGCTACTTTCTCCTTCTATGATGTCGACTTTTTATTTTAGCTTCCACATGACTGAGAGCATGAGATATTTTTCCATCTATGCCTGGTTTATTTCATTTAACATGTTGCCCTCCAGGTTCATCCAGGTGGTCACAAATGACAGGATTTCATTCTTTTTTACGGCTGAATAGTACTCCATTGTGTGTGTGTGCATATATATATATATATATATATATGCCATTGTGTGTATATATATGTATACATGTACATATAATGTGGCACATATATATATATGCGCAGGTAGGTCCATCCATTCATCCATTGATGGGCAGGTAGGTTGATTCCATAGCTTGACTACTGTAAATAGTGCTGTAATAAACGTGAGAGTGCAGATATCTCTTCAACATACTGATTTCATTTCATTTTAATCCAGTAGTGGGATTGCTGGGTCATGTGGTAGTTCTGTTTTTAATTATTTGAGGAATCTCCATACTGTTTCCTATAATGGTTGCACTCATTTGCAATCTCACCAACAGTGTCAGTGTTCCTTTTTTCAACCTTTTAATCTTAACTTCAGGAAAATTCAAAATCATCAATGAAAATATTTAATATGGGGTAGACCTAACTGCAACAATTAGAAACATTGTTCAAAATAATATTAAACATTTATGTTTTTATTTGTACATTCTAAAATGTTCAGCGTTTTCTTTTTTACTTTTCTTTAACTGTCATAATACGTTTATCTCTATGACAGTGGAGCACAGGCTGAGAACCCAAAAAGAGAAAGAATAGACTCAACTCTCAAATCTCTATGGCCTGTAATGGGTTAACTTTTTAAGTTTAAAACAAAACAAAAGAATTGAATGTTGAAAGTGTTTTCATTTTCTTTTTTTTTTTTTTTTTTTGGACAGAGTCTGGCTCTGTTGCCCAGGCTGGAGTGCAGTGGCGCGATCTTGGCTCACTGCAACCTCTGCCTCCTGGGTTCACGCCATTCTGCCTCAGCCTCCTGAGTAGCTGGGACTACAGGTGCCCGCCACCACGCCTGGCTAATTTTTGTTTGTTTGTTTGTTTGTTTGTTTGTTTGTTTGTTTTAGTAGAGACGGGGTTTCACCGTGTTGGCCAGTATGGTCTCGATCTCCTGACCTCGTGATCTGCCAGCCTAGGCCTCCCAAAGTGCTGGGATTACAGGCGTGAGCCACCACGCGCGGCCTAAAGTGTTTTCATTTTCTATCATTACCTTCCTTAGTTGAAAAAGAGGAAAGTAGATGAGAAGCATGTTTGTCATAGACAAAAAAGCAATTGTCCTTCTCAATCTGTAAAAATGTTCATTCCTTCCCGCAAAACACATTCAGTAAAATTTTTCCATCCAACAGTCAAAAGTTAAAAATCTTTCCAATGGATTACAATTTCATATTCTTTGAAAGCCAAACTTTCCTTTCTCTGTTCATCTGTAGTTATTCTATAGTCTTTTTTTAGATAGGATTATAACTAAACTAGTCTTATCTTTAATATTTTAACAAATATTAGACCAGGTATAGTGGCTCACACCTATAATTTGAGCACTTTGGGAGGAAAAGTTGGGAGGATTGCTTCAGCCTAAGAGTGTGAGTTCAGCCTGGGCAACATAGAGAGACCCTATCTCTACAAAATTTTTTTCAAAAATTCGCCAAGTGTGTTGGTATGCACCTGTGGTCCCAGCTACTTGGGAAGCTGAGGCAGGAAGATCACTTAAGCTAGGAGGTCAAGTCTGCAGTGACTCGTGTTCACACCACTACATTCCAGCCTAGGTGACAGAGTAAGACTCTATCTAAAATAAAATAAAATAACTTCTAACTGTATGCATATTTATCTCATTAAATGAGGATTGCTTGACTACTGATCTGATCTTTATTCAGAATCAGGGTTTACTGCAGTGACATATTTGTGCATTTTCCTCAAATATTAAATTAATTTGAGTCAAATACTATGCTTCCCATAGCTTGGAGGAATTTGATTTGGTGACTGGAGCCACTGACCTGGTTAAAAAAATCTATAGAAACATCTGGTGCTGTGAAATAAAAGACGCTAATACAATGAACACTCATTTCCCCCGATGCCTGTATAAACCACATTCATTATTGCTATGTTAAATGATTATATGTCTTGAGTTTTTCCCTACCCCCAGTCCGCAGGAACTTTAGAAATGGATATACATGGCCGGGCGCGGTGGCTCAAGCCTGTAATCCCAGCACTTTGGGAGGCCGAGTTGGGCGGATCACGAGGTCAGGAGATCGAGACCATCCTGGCTAACATGGTGAAACCCTGTCTCTACTAAAAAAATACAAAAAACTAGCCGGGCGAGGTGGCGGGCACCTGTAGTCCCAGCTACTTGGGAGGCTGAGGCAGGAGAATGGCGTGAACCTGGGAGGCCGAGCTTGCAGTGAGCTCAGATCCAGCCACTGCACTCCAGCCTGGGCAACAGAACGAGACTCCGTCTCAAAAAAAAAAAGATCAAAAAAAAAAAAAAGAAAGAAATGGGTATACACTAAACCATAAAGAGTTTGCTTGATTTATGGCAATGTTGCCGAAGCTGTTGAACATTTAGTAAAAATGCAAAATGTTCTGGTGCCTTTAAAAACATCTAAACTTGTTTTGTCTTAGTTCTTGCAATGCCACCCATACACAAAAGTTATTAAATATTTCTCTGTGCATGCTCACTACAGTGTGGCAGGTGTAATACAGCATACAGGTAGGCTGAGTTCTTACCCATAGGAAAGTTAGAAAGTTATCTGTTAGGTTTTTATATTCATGTCTGTTTTTATACAGACAAAACGAGGTAGTGAAAGCAAAAAAAAAAATGGAATAGAAAGGGGACAGAAACATCTTTGGGATTTCAACAGATATTAATAGTTATATGCACTGATATTGTACAGCCGGTACTTGTCACCTTTTACATTATAAGCCCACTTTTGGAAGTGTGTCAGAAAGAAGATAAAGGTCATATTGCTTAAGGCCTACTATGAACATAAATGATAGGGAAAAAAATCTAGCCCATAAATTGGCAAATTACCATGTACCGTGATTTAATAATCTATAAGACATCTTAAAATGAGCAAAATGGATCATTGAACTTATTTTTTTTTCCTTACCATAAATGTATAAGCTGCTATGCTGTGATTAATTTAGATCAAAATTTCACAATGACTTCCTTTTTAAAATAATGCTTTGTCTATCTCAGTGTACGACTAAGAGCTCTTAGGCCCTCTTACTTAGGGGATGAGACTGTATAAGCACTGCAAACAAGAATTTACAGGGATCTCCAGCTTAAATGGAAAAGTGGATCTATGATACCTTTATAAACGAGTGTGGGAGTAAAGGGTGCAGAGGAAGAGGTTACAAGAATTTTCAGGATTATGAGTATTCAAAATGAATTAGATAGTTAAGAGACTGTTTTTAAATATTTCCTAGGCACAGTCTGAAAAAAAAAATCTTACAAATGAGAACTATGCATGTCTTATGCTTAATTGACATATATGAAAATTCTTTTGCCTCGAAACCCAGATGTCATGTTTGGAAACCAAAGGATAACATTATACATTTGAAAACCCCATTTCATAAAAGAATACTTTGTCTCTTTTCCCAGAGAATCTTGGGTTTGTCCCACTGAGAAAAAAGAGAACTCGAATGTAGCTGTAGAATGATCTCTTGATCCTTGGACAAAACTGAGGAAAAAGTCTAACAAATGCATCGCTTTGCAGTAAATTAGATCAGATTTCCGCATCTCCGCACTCAGTCTGTGAGCTGACAGTTCAGTAAAATGTTCCCTTGTAAGGTTCGCCCTCTTAGGAAAAGGGGCAATAATTCATCATTAGGATATCAGAGTCCAGGTGTAGATGGAAACTGATGGAGCCTCCAGCGAGGCAGGGAAAGTGCGTGGAAGAAGAAAATTTTATCTGAAGCCTAATTCCCTGGTTACAGCAGAGAATAATTAAGATAATATTGCTTCAAGAGTCCTTTAATGATTAAAAATCACATATGCAGAATCCATAAATTGGAGGGCAACAAATTGGAAGGCTATAACGTCAGAGAACTGTTTTGTGCACATTGTAGTGGAAAGTACACTCGTGGCAGTGCGCCGTACGGGCAGCCATCAGAGACGCGGACCATTCCAAGGACTTTGTTTAGATGCAACAAATCATTTGTCTGTTATTAACCCAGAGCTTGTAATTATGCAGATTGCCATAGATTTTCCTGGGCCTGGAAGTGAGATTGAGGGTTGTTCACAGTATAGCAGGCAGCTCAGGGCTGGCCATGCATTACTGAACTTGCCACATTTATCATGTTGACTGATGGCAGCAGAAGCAGGTCTCAGGTCCCAGTGGTTAATGTAGTGGGTAATTAACTGTCATTTGCCTAGTAATAGGCTGATGATCAATGGTTTGTGTGGAAACAAATTCTAATCAGGTAGCTGATAAATGCTCAGCTAGCGAGAGCAATTGAAATTGGGGGAAACTATGTCCAGAATTTCAAAATGGCATTGTGTATGTATGTTTATTAGATATGAGCAAACTGAATAATTCTTAAAAACGGCTTTATCGCATGTTAACCAGATTTTATATACACAAGTATATCTATATTCATTGAATAAAGAACTTTTAAGTTTTTCTTATTTCTCAAAAATAATAAAGAACAGAAGAAACAACGGCACTTGTAAGTGATGTGCCTCCTAAGTAGGTCATGTTAAGTACACTGAAAAGTAAATATGAAATGTTAGAATGAACTAAAAAAATTCTTCTTACAAATGAATAGGATGAAAGCTTTAGTTTGTGATGGTTTTATTTTTTGATGATGCCAGTAGGAGATGTAAGGTATTCCATTTTCGAGGAAGTTCTTTTTAAAGAAATATTATTTATCAAAATACGGATTACAAACTGAGAACATGAAGGTTATTTGTGTTATATTCCTTAAAATAAGCATACTAAAGTATTTTTAAATTCGTGAAGGAAAATAAGTGTTTAACAATTATGAATTTGATCTTCTGGAATGTAAACTTCGCTTACTTTTTATCAAGTGCACAGACTGTGTTAACAAAGTCTTTAAAATGCATTTATTGTCTCTCCCTTCAAGGCGCTTATGCTCTTCAAGAGACCATCCAATAAAAATATGAGCGTAAACATTTATGGCACATTTTGCCAGACACTTAGAAACCGTCCTCACAACTGTTTCCAACAACTGTCATTATCCTGGTAAAAGGAAATAGTGATAAACTTGAAAATGAACATGCAAGCCTTAAGAAAAGGCTTCCCTTTGGAGTCTATAGAAAGTCATAACAGATACTTCAGCACATTTGTGCCTAATCCTTAAATTCAATAAAATGAAAGGCTACGTTTTTGAAAAGTACATTTTATAACCAAAATTAGTTTTCTGTATAGCACCTTTGAATTCATTAGTTTAGAACTGCTTTTAATTTGGTCTTTCCCATGAGAGCTATTATATTTTCCTCCTGTCAGCCTGACGCTGGAGAATAAAAGAAAACTGGCAGATGTGGTGTTTTTCATCTAGTTTGCTTCCTAGTAAAAAAAAAAAGTGCATTAACTACTATGCATGGAATATTATTTATAATAATTCTTCCCCACCACTATCAACTTGAAAGAAACTTGGTTTAAATATTGCCAGTGCAAATGGATAAAATATTTCCTCACATTATGAAATGAAAGACATTTTATTTTGTACGTATTTTTAGGTCATTACAAGAACGATTCTCAGGAATCTGCAGCAAATAGGAATTTTTTTCAAATCCTAGACAATTCCAGTGGTTCTAACAGTATATTATGCTTCAATTTCTGGCCTAGCTGTATATAGTTTACAGCCTCATTTACTTTAATGTGCTACTTGAATAACATAATCGTAGCTATAACTATGGTATAGAGCCATAAGGTGCATGTATGTGCCTCTATGTTTTTTGACTATTTAAATGGCTTGTTCATAAATGTATTTTTAATAATAACAGCAAACCTTTTAGTAACTAAATGTCAAAAAATAATGAGTCATTCATTAGTTGGTTCCTTTCCCAACTAAAATGTTTAATATATAACATTAAGATCAAAGTTATATTGCTTTTATATTTTCTGTATACTCTAACCCAGAGAAGATTTTTGCTATGAATTCACCCCCATTGACTTCTGTTGATGTGTAGTTATGTAAGCTTCCTAATGTATTTGTCTTTTCCTTTTCTTCTCAAACAAGATGTGATTTTCATCAAGGAAGGTCAACGGAGAATATATTGCAGAAGAATATTTATGCATACACCTAGGATAAAACCCACTTGTGTACATCATAAGGCATTGTGTATTGATAGCTTTACAGGGTATATTAGCATCATCTCTCTTCACAATCTCAGATTTCTCTGTAAGAGTTTCTAAAAAAAAAAAAATGTTTCTTATTCTAGGCTCTTCGGTGTAACGGGAAACTGTGCTGCCTGTAGTAAGCTCATCCCTGCCTTTGAGATGGTGATGCGTGCCAAGGATAATGTTTACCACCTGGACTGCTTTGCATGTCAGCTTTGTAATCAGAGGTAAGCAGATCTCTTTTTGGTCTCTAAAAAATGGTAAGCCTCTCTGTGCTGACTATTGATGTAATAGGTGGAAATTATATTCATACATTTAAAGCAATTAATCTCAGCATTTTTCTGTTCTGTAAACTTTAATCCTATGCCAGAAACAAACCACTAAGGAGAAGAAAGGCTTTAGGACTTACTTCTACCTGAAAGAAAAGCATCATATAAGAGCACATAACAGAAAATGGAAACACTTCTGTAAACTTTGACTTCTTTTACTCATTCCTTTCTTTTATTATTTTCCTGTCTTTTAAAACGTACTTTTAAATATCTCCTTTTTTGTACGACTTATGTGAGCAAATAAATTGTCAGTGAAGCAAATATACAGGAATTTGTTGCAGGTATATTGTATTCTTCTTATTTTTTATATTTTAATTTCCTTATCTCTTGTGTTTTTGTTTTTGTTTTTTTTAACACAAGGTCTGGTTCTGTTACCCAGCCTGGAGTGCAGTGGCGCTAACATGGGTCATGCAGCCTCAATTTCTGTGCTCAAGCAATCCTCCTGCTTCAGCCTCCCAAGTAGCTGGGAGTACAGGTGTGCACTACCATGCCTGGCTAATTTTTTTTTTTTTTTTCATTTTGTATAGAGATGGAGTCTCACTATGTTACCCAGGCTGGTCTCAAACTCCTGACCTCAAGCAGTCCTCCCACCTCAGCCTCCCAAAGTGTGGGGATTATAGGCATGAGCCTCCACCCCCACCCACTGTAGATGTTTACCTTAAATTTTAACCCTGTGCTATATGTACTTTTGCAGTTATTTCAGTTATCTTTGAGAATCAGGCCAGATATAGCCAATAATTAAACAATTATCATCATTGGAGAGGAGCATTTGAAAAAGTGTTGAACAGGGAATCTGGAGACCTAAATTCTAATATGGGCTCTGCCACTAATAAGCTGTGTGATCTTAAACCAAAACTTTCCCTCTCTGGACCTCAGGTGTTTCATGTGTAACATATGAAGCCGATTTAGTTCATCTCAGAGAATTCTTTCAGCTCGAAAGTATTATCACTTAATTCCATTTTTTTCTTATTGAAAGTTATATTTTTTTATTTCTGTGAAAACTATATGCTACTGGCACCTATTTTATGTGACAAATGGAGAGGATTTTAGAATATTAAAATATACATATTAAAAATACAACATTTCAAAAATTAGGACACTTGATAGGTTTTAATGAAAATGAATTCACTGAGTTTCTGTGAGAACACCTGAATGGAGTATAGAATCGATAAGTATTAGTTGCATCAAGTTCTCAGTTACTGTAACTTACTCTGAAAGGCACTATTTGATGCAGAATCTTCTCATGAGACCCTGTAGAACAGTAGAAAGAATGTGACATTTACAGTGAGAACGGGATTCACATTTCAGCACCACCATATATTAGCGAATGTATTAGCTGTGTGATCTTGAGTATGTTACTTAATCTCTCTGAATGTGATTCCCACACCCATAAAATAGAAACACTAATACCTCTCTTGCAGAGTTTGAAACTTAAATGAAATAACTTATATTAAATGTCAGGAACACAACAGGCTCTCAGAAGTTCGTTATTTTTGTAATTTACCAAGTAATATTCTGCTACCTTGACTTTCCCACAAGACATTATATCACAATAGTGCTTCTTGCTAAATGTAGATATTCAGATTGCATAAAAAACAAATGCTCATATCTCTATCTGGTTAAATTCATGGGAGCATAATTTATTAAATAAGGTGTATAACAGTTTGAAGGCATATGCTGTACATTGCTAAATGATCTCCAGGAAAGTTATACCAATTACCCTCCTAGCAGAAATCTATAAAACTACGCATTCCCTCACATTCACTCGAGGAATTATGTTTTTTAAAAAAAAATCCTTGCCACCTTGAGTGATGATTTCTAACTATAATTTCTAATTGGCATTTATTTGATTCCTGGTGGTCCTTTGGTATTCCTTCTTTTAAAGAAGTAGGCAGTTTATGTCCTTTGTCCATTTTTTTCTATTAAGTAGGCTTACCTTTTTTATCCATGTTCTACATAGAAAATAAAAACATCATTCAAGTGCTAAACCCAGCCTAAATTCTATTATGATGCAAAGTAATTGTAGGTTGTTAATGCTATTTACAAATCATATATCAATTTTATTTCACCATTGAAATAAAAAGTTGCATTCACGATTAAGTCTGTCTCCTCAGGAGAACTCAGTCAAGTAAGACAAACACTCCTAAATTTTGACTCTAAAACTGTTCACATTCTTATTGCTGCAAAATACTATTCTAGTATCATTATTAAAGTACCTAATATATTTCTGTGTTCGCTTCATTTATTACATGCCATAATGGGACTGCATATCTTTAGTGCTGGTTATGCACAATTAGCACTTAGTTATTGTCGTGTCACTTCAGCCCTTACAAGACAAACTTCTTTAATGCAAGAAGTCAGCTAATCTTCATCAGTCAAGCAAAGCAGATAAATTTTGTTACCCAGGATACAGAAGGCTTTAATAGAGGAGATTCTCCTTTTACTCTGAAGTTTGCTTCAGTCCCCTCTAGGAAACCCATATCCCACTTCCAGTAGCCAAATTGTTGTCACAATATTGCACTTTTTCAAGTGAAACACAAGGCAAATAGGTAATTCATAGGCATTTTCCCTTAAGCAAACTTTATTGACTTCTGAAGTTGTGGAATTACACAGGTTTGTGAATTGTATTCAGCAGTCATTTCATCTTAACTTTTAAATCAAAGTATCATTAAGATCCAAAGCATTTCAAAAAGTAACAGTAATAATAACCTTTCAGGATTGATTGTTCCTTATATATAGATCTCCTCTGCCCCTTTTAGAGGAGTATAGCTAAAATGTGAATCCTGCATTACAATTCTGCTAGTTTCTCTATTTTAAAAGGTACCGCAGGAGGGTTATTTAAGCTTGTTTTATGGTATCTTGAATCTCATTCAGAATTGGAAGATTCTATATAACTGGTTAATTTCTTAAAGGTGAATCAGTCCCTTAGAAAACTCAGTAAAACTAAATGATAGTTTTGTAAGAAAAGGAAAAAAAAAAAAAAAAAAAGCTTGTGATGAGATTTTCCCAAATAAGTAAAATTATGTAACAATTAATTTTCTTTTTTTTCAGAATAAAGCACTGTGCTAGGCTCTGTGGAAGCTGAGGTTGATAAAATCTAGTTTATTTCTTAGAGGTGTCCAGAGCTATGGGAGACACAGGACATCAAAGAGTCACAGAAGAGTGTAATCGATGCTAAATAGATCTATACTGAAGGAAGAGAGAGCCATCCTTCTTGAAGTGTTAGGGAAGCATCAAAAGCCTGATGTGCTGAGTCTTAACAAAAAGAACTCCCTAGAACTGGTTGACTTATAGGAAGTGTGTCTGCTGGGGGTTGGGGAAGATGAGGGAGTCAGGGAGCAGTGAGGAAAGGAATTTTCAGCAAATTGAGCAACGTGCAAAGGCATGCAGATGTGAAAGCATTTGACGGGTTTAGGAAATGAAAAGCAGCTCAGTATGTTCAGAGATTAGAGAAGCGGTTTGGTAGGCATATGGAGGAGTAGAAAGAGAGCAAGCACCTAGAGGAAATGAAATTGTAAACTTAGTCTTTGAAAAGCCATTAAATAAAAGTCAAAATGAATACAAATTTAAACTAGTCATCTCAAATACATTTGTTATTTAAAGCTATTGGTTTCTGGAATAAATCTACCTTAACCAATTTTTATTGACCACACACCTTAAGTGGTAGTACAGTTTATGATGGTTCTGCAAAGGGTTCAAAAGAAATATAACTCGTCGTCGTTTCCCGCAGAACTGCTGACTATAATGGGAAACCAGTTACACTTTCATGAGAAATTGTGAAACACCAAAATAAACAGTACACCAATAAATAAGTGCTTTGGGAGAGAGCAGAATAAGCAAATTTACATGGTCAGAGGATGCTGATGGAGCGAATGGGAACTCAAGGATTGTTAGAATTTAAGTAGACAGAAAAAGGGGAGAAATATTTATTGCTGGGGAACACCTTAAGTAAAGGTGAAAAGATTATCATTACCAAATAGTAATGATAGTGAATTCTGATAAAGTATTAGTCAAACACCCAACACTGTTCTGAGAATTTTACATGTACTCACTCATTTAATACTCAAAATATCCCATAAATAGGTAGTTATTAGCTTCATTTGACAGATGAGGAAAGTAAAGTATAATAAATGTAAGTAACTTGCCCAAGATTACAGTAAGAAGAAAATGGTAGACTCAAGATTTAAACCCAAGGAATCTGGTCTCCCTCTCTGGAGTCAGGTTCATTTCAACAGAGGTATTTTATTGTCTAAGAGCATATAAATGTGAATCGATATAGTGGAGTTAAAGTAAGGTAAACTTTGAATAATATATAGCAAGATTTGGGGTGCAGGCAGTGTGATTTGATACAGTAAGGGTTGTTAGCGGTGAGATGTAGAATGACAACCGGATTGTCAGTGGGAAAGACAGTAAATTTGTTCACAGGTGTATAGTGGTGGAATAGAGTACACAACCCAGAACTCTTACTGAAAACAGTATAGTATAGAAATCTCTAACTTACAGTTAACTGAAGATGTGGAATAGGAAAGTATAGACACTAGAAATATGGATTGGATCTCCCTTGTTATCTAAGTGTTGTGAGATAGAAATTAATCATAATTGTCAGTCACTAACTTTAGGAAAAGAAGATGGCTAGGCTAACATTTTTATTTCTTAAAAGGGATGTTACCAGTGGAGGCTTCTTAGCATAGGCTTTTGATAACCTGCTTAAAATTAAGCACTATATTTTATAAGGATGATTTACTAGTTGTGCTTGTTTCATATACTTCTCAAGTCTCTAAGACTATATGAAGAAGCACTCAAAAATATCTAGAAATTAAATCTAATATTAATTCCAAAACATCAGAATCAGATGGTTTAATAATCCGATTGGCCATCTTCTTATTCCTTACCATAATTTTTTTTAAATGAGGGTAAAACTAATTGAACTGAGCATACTACAAGTAATTAGGGTCAGATTACAAGAAGGATTATGTTTATTTTTAGTAATTGTAGCCTGTTAATATACTTGCGGTATCCTCTGGCTATCACTCCTTTCATAATGCTTTTTTTTTTTTTTTCCTGCAAATGCTGAATCTCATAAGAAGTTGGTTAAATAACACTGGAAGTTAGCATTTCTTACAAAATCACAGTTACAGATTAATGTGTTAAGTACGTACTCTGTATTGCTGTCTCTCAAATTTCTTTATATGTATATATGAAGCATTTTTTAAAGAGGGTATCAACCTTAATTGCATACCAATCATAATCTGCTCTTAACCACAGCTTTCAAGGCCGTTTTGTTTGAGTCACATGTGCAAATGTGACATCCCTCATCCATGTTCTGTTTCATCTTGACCTTTAAGTATAAATTGAAATGCGTATAAAATGCACTTTATCCAGTTGATAGCGTATTAGTAATAAAATGTGTCAGGTAAGGATATTTTAGAAAAGTTCTCTGTCCCTCTCTCTCTCTCTCCCCTCCTCTGTTGCTGTATATATACCTCCTAATTGAATAGTAGGCACACTTTTTTAAAGTTACGCAAAAGAGAGGCTGAGGCAGGAGAATGGCGTGAACTCGGGAGGCGGAGCTTGCAGTGAGCCGAGGTTGCGCCACTGCACTCCAGTCTGGGCGACAGAGCAGGACTCCGTCTAAAAAAAAGAAAAAAGAAAAAAAAAAAAAGAAAAGTTATGCAAAAGAATAATAGTCCTACAAAGAACCCAGCTACACCCTGTATTGCCGTTTAATCTTCACATTATTCTTGTAGCCTGCATGCTTTACTGCCCTCAGGTATAAGCTTGAGTCTTGAATCCAAAAAGACGTGGGTTATTTTCCTTCCCTTATTACATACGTTCTAACTAGAGAATCTTGGGCAGGGTTTTAAAATTCTGGAATGGAATCTTAGGTTTTTCTTCTGTAAAAAGCCATGATAATGCTTACTTTCTAGGTTGGATGTAGGGAATAAATGTGATCATGAACATACATGCTTAGCATTTAGCATATGGTAAGTATTAAAAGGTGGCTATTTTACCTATAGTCCAAACACTGAGGTAAGATTTTAGATATTTCATTTCTACTCCTTGCCACAAGCCTACAAAGGCGACTGATGTCACAGGTATTAAAAACCAAAGTTTTAGTTTCAATTATCGAAAGTCGGAAGGTAGAGTTTGGACCCTACTGGTTGCACTATACCTCTCCGCCGTTCCGACACTTTTCATTTGAACCTCTCTATAATCTAGTTACGGGGCTCTTTTTCTCTTACACATGGGGAACTGAGCCAGGGATGGTCTGAACTGTACCCAGGTCTTGCAACGGGTAGGTGATAGAGGCAGGATTCAAGACAGATCCCCAGGCTCTTGGTTTTGTGTTTTCTCACTATAATTACCTTGAATTTATTATTCTACAAATACAAATTTTCTAAACGTGAAGGCCTCTAAAGGTACGAATGGCATGACATAACATGGGAACATGACAAAGAAAACGTTTTTATTTGATGGCTAGTAGAATTTTAGGGCTTACTAAAGAAGTAAAGCAAAATTTTAAACAATATGGAGTTAAAAGAGAGTATTTCCGGATTAAATGGTTTTTAGAAAAAATGATTTAGTAATATCAGCTGGAACACAAGAGTGTTTTATTGAATCTACTTGTTTTTGGTGACATTTTATTATTTGCATATTAGTCAAAATTAATTTCAACAGTAATATAAATTTATAACTTTGAACAGTAAACATATTCTACATGGCTATTTTATATAATTTCACATAAAAAATAAGCTATCAGTTTGACTACTTAGGTCTATTCAACAAGAGAAATACTTCCTTTTATTCAGCATATCCTAGTCATCAGGATATTGTCAAACCGGTTTGTACAAACATCATTATTGAAGGGCAACATTTAAAGGATACAGGTTACAACTAATACAAGGAAAATATACTTAAAGCCCCAACCTTGAATTATTTATTGTATCCAGTAGCTTTGACCACAAACAGCCCTAGGATTTCAAGATCAGTGCATAGTCTGTGCTTTCAATCAACACCATCAGCAGGCAGTAATCCTGGGGAAAAAAAGTAAATTCCACAAATAAACAGACCAATTTTCCTTTAAGAGGAAAGCTAATTTTTTTCAATCTACTTTTTTTTTTATTACACTATTTTCCCCTCTATCTACTTAGCTAGTATAAGGATAAATTTCCAAAGCTACCCGTTGGAAAAAAAAATAGGTTCACTGTTTGTCTAGCATTCCAATCTTTGCAAATGTAAATCAGTCCAACTGCTCCTCATTTAAACCTTCAACTTCACAAAACATTAAAGGGTGGTTTTCACTACACAATTTAATCTATCCACTAAGGTTTCTGCTGGAACATCATTTGAAATTGACTATCTGATAAAGAGAGACTACTATCAAAGGTCAGAGAGGTCAACTTGTATAATTACAAGTAGTTTTACTGGGTCAACTCTACCAGACACCACTGTTTGAAGGTTAAATTGTTACAATTAAATATATATACAGATCTCCCCAGAGTTACTTTATTGTTAAATGTACCGGAAACAGAAAAAGCATTTATTTCTGACCTTAATTGTGTCCAAAGTGTCACCATGGGGAAATCATACAAAAAGAACATTTATTAAAAACATTACAGGCTTGCACATTAAACAATGCTTTATAAAATAAAATGCATAATTAGCTATTGGAAACTCGTTTAATTTATCACATCAATATTAAGTAGTTCATTTAGGTTACTCCCTTTGGTTAAATTGGAAGTGCTCTAAGAAATGACATCTACTATTTCATGTTAGTGAACTTGCCACAAACAAAGGAATATGGCTCAGCATCAGAGTCTAATGCTAGAGCAACTCTCACTTCAGAATGATTACTTCTAGATTACTAAAATTTAATCACATTTTAATAACAGAGTAAAAGAAAGCTTTAAATGGGAAGCTTTAAAATGGGCTATTTTCTAATTGTTTGATTCATTTTAATGCCTTTTCCTTTTTTATTAAGTGCCTAAATGGCCAGAGATGAAATCATCCATAATTACTGCAGTGAAACATTATTACCATTCTTTCTTTTATTTTAATGGGTGTAAATACAGATCAGTTCCTTTTATTTTTTTTATTTCCAATGTGGAAAAAAAAAAAAAAAAAAAAAAAGCAAGTCATCTTGGGTGCCCAAAGTGTATATCTCAATATCCTTACAATTTTTGCATGCAAAGGCAAGATTTCAAATGTGTGCAACATTTCATTAAATGAAGTAAATGGTAAATGGTTTAATTCTGATCATGAAGACAACTGTCTAAGCCAGTTTTTCAGATTCAGAGAATTACCATGTGAAACTATTATTAGGAAAATAAATCTTCATATTTATAGATCCAAATGAAATGGTCTTAACCACATTTTATTGTTTAAAATATTTTCAGATTTTGTGTTGGAGACAAATTTTTCCTAAAGAATAACATGATCCTTTGCCAGACGGACTACGAGGAAGGTTTAATGAAAGAAGGTTATGCACCCCAGGTTCGCTGATCTATCAACATCACCCCATTAAGAATACAAAGCACTACATTCTTTTATCTTTTTTGCTCCACATGTATATAAGAATCGACACAGGAACCTACTGAATAGCGTAGATATAGGAAGGCAGGATGGTTATATGGAATAAAAGGCGGACTGCATCTGTATGTAGTGAAATTGCCCCAGTTCAGAGTTGAATGTTTATTATTAAAGAAAAAAGTAATGTACATATTGCTGGATTTTTTTGCTTGCTATTCGTTTTTGTGTCACTTGGCATGAGATGTTTATTTTGGACTATTGTATATAATGTATTGTAATATTTGAAGCACAAATGTAATACAGTTTTATTGTGTTACCATTTGTGTTCCGTTTGCTTCTTTGTATTGTTGCATTTAGTACAATCAGTGTTTAAACTTACTGTATATTTATGCTTTCTGTATTTACCAGCTATTTTAAATGAGCTGTAACTTTCTAGTAAAGAATTGAAAAGCAAATCTCACTAATGATACACAGATAGATAAAGCAAGTCTATCAACATTAAAAATACTAAAAAATAAAGACACACACAGAGCATTTTAGTGACATCTGCTACTTATTGCCGCTATAAGTTAGAGTCTATCAGTGTTCTTGTTATAACCCCCTATTTTCAGGGGGTTAAAAATAAGCTTTAAAAAATACATAAAAATTTCATCTTAAAGCACTTTCATTTTATACCAACGTGAAAAGTGCCATTTTTAGAATAACTTTAAAGCTTAACAGGTTTCCTTTTAATATCCTTTTTTTGTGTGCTCTTTACCTACACAATGGCTTTGTTTTGCTTTTTCAGCCACACCCCTTATGTGAACTAGTGCCTTTGGGTATCATGTAAAATTTTTTCCAAAGGGTTACTTTAAAAATCTGTTACCACAATTATGAGATAATCTTTAAGCGATAAATTAAACTTGTTGTATAAATTCTGCCCAGATCTCTCCACAAGAGCTGAGGGTTTAATAACTTTATGGCTTAATAAATGTATGACACTGAAAAGATTTGAGTGTGAATCTACTGAAATCACTATAATGCACATTGAAGCTGTGATGGTATTTGAGTAGTGAGGTTACTTTTGATCAGAGCAACATAATGCTCATAGAATCTTCTAGAAGAAGAGAAACAAAGGGATTGATAAAATGCTGAGAGCTAGTGATTATATTTTTTTTGTATTTACCTGACATTTATTTTAATGTTCAAAAAGTAAACGCATTAAGTTTGATGTGTTTTACTCTCTCACTGTTTTAAGTAATTACCAACTCAGAATACATCACTCTTAGGCTGAAATTTGTCTTTCCATTTTTTAAGGTGAAATAGTACTACCTTACATGATAGCATACAAAGAAGAAAGCTCTAGAAACAGAAATTATGGAGAATGATTATTTAATTTACAATTAAGTAAATGAGAATATGATCCCCTCTTCTGGGCTGCCCACAAACTTGCTTCTTTGCTTTTGCTCCTTGTAATAGAACTACTTTTCAACGAATCTAATTCTACACGGCACCATTAACCATATTTTCACTACAGCAAACTTAGTGCTATGGGTTTGCTTTTTCTTTGTTTTTTCTCGATCACTTGTATAGGAAACAATATTTTCCAGTGTTATTTGCATATATATTTTGTCCTTACAATATATGCATTACAGATGAAAATTAAATGTTATACCTGGATTCTTGGGTTGGGGCCAAAATATTAAGCTGAAAATAATGCTGGTGTGGATTTGTTTTAAAACAAAGCTTTATTATGAACATGCATGTGAATCTGGATATTGCCTCTTATTTTTAAGAAAATGGTTCTGTGAAAAGTGAATGATATGTATTTTTACAAATGCTTCATGGTTAGGAATCTTCAAGTCCCATGTTCCCCAGATTTGAGATATACTAAAGAAAGAAATTCAAAAATAGCTATTTGGGGCCTACAAAAATAACTATTATTTTAGCCTTAGAGCCTTACACTTGTTTCATGAAGAGAAAGGACTTGCATAACCAAAATAAACAAAGCAAGACACATTAAAAATGTGTGGGGGAGAGAGAAGTGAAAAGTGGTTTTCTTAATGCAGCCCTGCTGGTCCCCATTAACAATTGCTTGAAATTCACGTGGATGTAAAATTATAATTGTCAGTATCTTATTCAGATGATCTTTTAAGGTTTAGCTGGTTTTGCTTTTGTTTATCTATATGTCAAAATACTTGTAAATTGGGAAAAAACTTCTCTCAGCTTCTTGAAGCTGTTCAACTATCCTTGCCATTGGAAGACCAAACAAGGTTTTCACTTTTTCTTTCACATAATATGCTGAGAAATATTTCTTATGCTTTTTACTACAAACAAAATTACTCACCTGGATTAAAGATTAAGGCCTTAATCTGTTTAGATTATCTTTAATCTCCATGAAATTGTGAAACAAGACAGGAATAATGTTTCAGCTATAGGCCGTTTTACAGCTAATTGCCCATAAATTGTAGCATTTATTGACCTGAAGTACTAAGCTAATTGTCTTGACTACTCAAAGCCCCTGAATTGTTGTCAACTTTCTCCTTTGTGTTGTGTAGCCCTAACGTCATTTAGCTTGTTGTCTGATGCCTCCAGTAGGACACCTTTGATGGAGCTTTGATTTCTGAGCAGCGAAAGCTCCCTTCCTAAGATGCATCTCGCATAGGCTGCCTATGATGAAGGACCGTGCACTTCCACTCCAACAGAGTGCTGAGTTTAAAGCTGACCTGTGTTTGTAATTTCACTTTCATCTTGCTTAATAAATATCTGCTGGATTCTTTCATTTCACTTTTTTACATTTGGATTTATGTTTTTAATAAAAGGGGTGTTATACTATTTGATTGCACTTAATCGGCAAAATTTAAGGTGATCTCTAGAAAGCATATGTTAAGTCCATGAAAAGAAAAAAAGGTGTGTGAGGACATTTACTTTCTAAAGCTAAGTCATAACAAACATAGACAAAGCACCCCAAATGTTTCTCTGAATGTTACGTTTAGGATCTCTGAGCTAGGTCATTTCCTGCTGTTTATTTTTATGGGGAAAATAAAACTCTCAAACATGAAGGTAGCGATTGCTGGGTGTAATTTTGCGCATTTATACAAATTTTAAGTGATCTTTCTGAAAGCAACTCTGTTGCTGTTGTCAGATTAAATTTCAAATTTTCTATTCTGTATAATGAATTAAAACAGGAAACTCAATCTACATTTTTGCAGAAGAGATGTTGCACCTTAACTGAAACAGGGCACTGAAAATTATATCTGTAGTAAAACATGCCATACAAAAGTGTTTTCCTTTCAACTATCACTTTAGGCAAACCACTCTCTGAATCGTCACTTAAACAATTTCATAGAAATTATGTAGGCCAAACATGTTTAGTGTTCACTTCAGTAAGTTGCAAAAACAATCTGCATGTTTATTGTAATAGGCCATTGGCACAAAATACAATTTTAGCAAACGTCTTTTTGATCATTACTTTTTCTTAAAAACATTATTATAGATATTTTTAAGATGTGGTTTTAATGTAATTTAAGGTAATAGAAAGCAGAGATTTAATAGCCATTAGTTCAATTGACATTTATTGAGCACCTACTATGTGACAGGCCTCTTCTTGAGCATTCAGCCTCCCGTTGGGCAGACTTAGGGTTGGCCTATATCAAATAACTTTAACGTGTCTTTGCACTGGTTTGTGCTCATCTCAACCTGCTTATAATGAGCACACAAAAGCAAATAGCATCTTCTACCTATGCAGCATGTCATTGATATGAAAGCCCCAGAAAATATCTCAAGTAATCAATGTGTTCAGAGAATTATCTCACACAAATTACTCATTAACTCAATAGCACATAATAAAAAAGAACATCAATTAATTAATGAGTCACCCTCAGATTGCCATGATTACAATAGAGCTCTGTGGAAATAGCAGTTATAAATGAAGCTGCCTCTCTTTATTCATTGTTTGCAGTTGGTCCATTATTTGGCTGAAATCGGTGTCAAATTTAACACATGCCTGTAGGTAATTGTGTGATTAGTTTCATAAACGAAGATTTCAGAATGCCTAGGGTTTATAAGACTTTATCAACGGCCAGAAAAATAAAGAAAACTCTCATTTTTACTGGAGCTTCCTTTGAGGCCATGCTATTAGAAGGGTATTATCATTTGGAAAGGTATATTTTTACTTTTATCATCAAGCTGTAAGACTTCCATGTTGAACAGCACAAAGAATAGCTGTGTAAATTTGAGTAAATTTTACAACGCTTTAGTGTACACATGATTTAATTTCAGTAACTTTTCATGAAGACTAAAATATGCATGATGATTGCCAGTTTTGCATTTTGGTACCCCAAAATGACATTTTTGCTTTTGGCAGGCTTGGTTGGGGTAGGTTTGTGGGTATTGACAGCAGTAGGGGAAGGGATTTTAAAAAATACCAAACATGACATAAAAAGTCACCAACTAAACTTCCCCGACTATCTTGGTAAATGCCATTCCAATAAGCTTATAGAATAATTATAACAGTTCCCTTAGGTAAGTAAGAAACATCTGTTGGTAACACATAGCAGGTGTTAACAATTACACACACTGAACTTTTTAAAAATGTTTTTAATTAAAAGAATTCTGTTTTCTGAAAAGGAAAATATGTTAAATTCAAAGATACTCCTGTTTTGGGTGTGCAGATCACGTAATGCACAAAATTATAAAGACCAGATCATCTTGGATCAGCTAGGTTTTGTGTTTGGTTCAGATCATTGCATTCAAAAGTGAATTGGAATTATCCGCAGTTTTTACACAGTTGGTATTCTGGACTCAGAAGCTGAATACTCGAAATTGGTATCACAGGGATGATTACAGAATATTTTGGCTTCATGGGCAAAGTGGTTGGCATTAACTCTGCCAAATTTAGTGGACACAGTACAAATTAAAATGGGAACAAGAGACATTCAGATAATACGTTATCAAAATCTTTTTTCACCCTGCCCCTGGAGAAGAGTTTAAATCACCAAAAGTAAAACAGTTCATTTGAAGCATGTAACGTTTTCATATGACCCATCTTCAATAACTTTTAGTAATAATAGTGAATATTTACCAAACAATTGCCATGTATCAGGTAGTTCTGCACACCCATGTAATTCCCACAACACCCCTGTGACATAGATACTATTAAAATGAAAGCACAGACAGGTTACTTAACTTGCCCAAGGTCATACAGTCAGAAAGTAGTGGGCCTGAGATTTAAACACAAGTTTTCTAGGTCTAGTGCTTTTCAATCTACCATATCATCTTTTATAGGGTTGTCGTCATTATTGTCACTATTTTTTCTAGCTCCTGGGAATAGTCAAGAACTAGGAGTTATTTATGCTTGAGCAAAAATTCCAAACATATCAGAGTTAATACTATCTTTCAAGATAAAAATTGGGCATAAGGGTGATTATATTTTCCTAGATTCAATCTGTTTGGGAGCTCTTTCTTTCAACCATATCATGCAGGCATTTATTTGAGCCTGTAAATCTAGGGTACCAAGAATAGAGGATTCTTCGTATAGCAGTAATGAAAACAAGAGGTGGTCAGCATCAACGTGAGGGTACATTGAAGTAAAAAGCTGCAAGTTTCAGCATCACGATAAATATGCCGTGATAATGTGAGGCTACAGTCTCAGAATCAAGGTAATACAACAAGTATATTATTTGTCTTTGGTATTACTTCCAGAATGAGTATGTTGTCTTTGATATTTTAAAACCTCCAGAAGATGAGATTAAAAAAAAAAATTAAAGGCCCTAGAAAAACTATGTATGTCAGAACTCTGGGCACCCACCCTGGTGTAGCAGCATACCAGTCTTCTTTAACTTTTATTTCCCTGAGAGACATAAAATATAATGTTAGCTGCTACTTATTCTTTGTTTAATGCCCAATTTATTAAACATACAACTCTAATAAATACAATTTATCTCAACATTTGAACACCATTTAAGCAGCTAATAAAGCAAAACTTGTAAATTAAAGAAATCAGATTCAACCATTTAAACATTGATTAGAATCTTAGTCAAATTCTTCTAAACATTTTAATAAAATCCCATGTAATAAAGTTTCAAGTACTTTAAAAACAGACAAAAATTCTCACCATGGGTCAAACAGATTGTTTTAAATATACTTAAAGCTGTAACAAAAATATTATGTAATTTAAAATTTCTATACTTTGTTTTATGTCTTTCTAAGGTTACATTAATAGTAATTCCTTTAAAAATGTAGAAAATATTGTGTTTACTAAACTTACAGGATCTGTGGTATTGACTATACGAACTTTGGTTGGGCACAAGAACTAGCTATGCTGTCCAAAATGATGCAAACTTCAGCCAGTGCATATCAAGTTAGCCAATAATTTCATAGTCATCCTCTCTATCACATCAATGGAACTTTCATAATTCCAAGTCTTTCTTATAGGTTATAATTTTTCATAACTCAATGCTTTTTCCCCAAATCAACTGGAATCGTATGTATGCAATTTTAGTGTCTCATTATAAGCTATAGGATTATTTTGAGATTTCTGTCCCCTCAGAAATAAGGACTTGAACCTATGTAGTCAAATTTCCTATTAGGATATTTGGCTAATTCTTTTTCTCACACAAATTATTGGACCCACTTCTGAACTGATTATCATGCATTCCCAATTGTATTGATTAGCACTTTGTGTTCTTGGCATGGTTTGACTTAATTCTCTACATTTACATTTAATCTTTTCTACTTAGAAAATAGAGATGAATACAAATTGATGCTATATAAGTAAATACACATTCAATAGAAGAAACAAGCCACATAGACCGTATTTAGCTTTTTCTTTTTTGTATGACAATTCTTTTGCATACATTACATTAACTCTTCCCCTTTTGAGTACAATTGGGAGCCCATAGCTTTTACAGACCCTGATACAATGCAGGCAGATTGACTAGTAGGTTATGTTTTGTGTGTCTGTGTGTGTGTGTGTGTGTGTGTGTGTGTGTAGTTCTTACTTAAGGTGTCAATTTAAAAAGTTTGTTTTGAGAGACAATACCTTAGAAAACCAGAAATCCAAAAATAAAAGGCATGAGAAGAACGCAGAGTGCAGCACAGCAAGATGCTGTGAACTGTTCCAGAAAGGAATACTCAACCTGAAAACTGCAGTAACCAAACAAATGTGTATAACGCAGCAGTATGAGGAATCGCCTGCTTACACTTAGGAAGAGTATCAGTGTTTTACACTAGTTGGACACTGAGATGTCAATAAAGAAACAGAAGAAGAAGTCAAGAGCTGAGATGATGACTTAAAAATTTATCTCCAGTCTTAATTAAGGATATTTGACAAGACAATATTTTAGTTATTATTTTTAAGCTTAGCTTGATTACCGTTTAACTCAAAACACAATTTTCTTAGTCTCAATTCACCCTTACACTTTTCCCATTGAAACTGTTTGAGACTATGAACATCTTGGTTAGCAACATCGGCTTCGCCATCAGGCAGAAAATGATCTTGAAAATATGACTTAGCTTTATATTAGTAACAGTTTTCTCATCTGTAAAACGGAGGCAATACCTACTTTACAGAGTTTTATTGCAGATTAAATGAAACAATCTAAGGCAAGCATTTAACATAATGTCTGATACATAGCGTTCAAGTTATTCGTACTACTGTTATTTTTTTTTTATCTCAAATTCTCTAAGAGTCATTTATGTGCTAATCTGCCTTGGATGAGCATCAGGCATGGTTTATGTTCCATTAGGTAGACGTGGGCCAAATAATAACAATTACAGATGAGCACTCAACAAGCAAACAAGGACATTTCTTCTAAGTGAAATACTGAGATTCAAAGAGGACAGGAAATTGGGGATTCGGGCCATAGTCAGAGATACTGGAGGGTAAGGCATTTTTTTAATTGCCTTCTTTTGGTCTCAAAAAAAATTGTTTTGAGTTCCATGTATGTGTCTAGCATTTATACTACGGAAGCCTCTGCTTCTGATACTTAGCAAGATGAACTCAGTAATCACTATATTCGTGTAGTGAGTCATGCAGACATTTATTGGGCACCTTATGCATGTCAGATTCTCTGCCATGTTCTGTGAGGGATATAATGAATAGTCGCTGCACTTAAGGAAGACAGGCAAACAACTGTTAACACAGAAGGTAACAGGTAATAACTGAGAAAGTAGAGATATCTACAAAGCACTTGGGGAGCACCCAGGAGGGTGCTCCTAAGTGTTGTGGAAGTGTACCTTATCTCTAATTCTACTACTGTATTTGTTTAAGTATGCCCATATTTGTCAACTCTATCAGCTGGTCCCCACTGTACAATGTCTGCTGACTCTACCCCTGCTTTCATAAGGCCACCAGACTGAACTTCCTAAAATGTAAACCTGATCATGCCTTCCCCCGTGTCGTAAGTTTTCACAGGCTCCTCATCTTTTATGTCAGTGGTCTTCATGTCTGATTGTTTTTCACTTATATGGAGCTTAGGGCATGACAACATACAAACTGAATCAAAATACATACACACATATATTTTTAAAGATTTAGAAAAGACTTCACAATCGACATTTACCTTTAGTATTGAAGAACCATCAGAGGTTGGAGGGAATGTGGGTGTTTGTACAGAGACCATCCCTAATCTAAGTTTACTAGCAATTAGTTTCGTGGTGACTCATCTACCTGACAGAGAGAAAGCCATCACAGATACTGAACAGATATACAGCATAATTAATGCCAAAGTTCAAGAAGATTTACTCCAGCGGGAATATACAGGGTGAACTCAGGGAGAGACGAGAGGATGTTGACAGTTTAGTCAAGATAGCTTAGTAAAAATCAAAGAAAGAGTTAAGCATCCACATTGCATAGTAGCCATTAGAGAATGAAAAGAATTTGAAATAGCAATGGTGTTTCCAAAATACCAAAAATGGTAATTGACCGAACGTGAAAGGAACAATGGAGAAGGGTCAAATATGACTCTGAGATTTGAGAATTTTACCCTAAATTATTATAGCTAATGTAGCAAACAGACTTACAAAAGAGGGAGTAAGAAATGTATGCTCTTTGATGACTCCCTGGATATGAAGAATGCCATATATCAAGTGAAAATGCAGTTGTATCCTGTTTCAAAAATTCTTTAGGCTTTTAAGGACAAATATGACATAAATAAATGCTTTTGATCGGAGTGCCGGAACTTGCTAGTTGTCCACGCAATGTATTTTCTTTCTTTTATTCTTACTAACAGCATATGGGCCAGTGTTGTGCCTAATCAAAGGGTTTCTATTTCATAGCTTTCTTTCTTGCATCCAGGAATAGCCATTTCACACCACTTTGATGATGAAAATTAATCAGTAGAGGATTTCTGAGTCTTTCCGGATGTAGGAATTATCCTCTCTTTGCTATTGTTTCCTTCCTCTTGCCTGAAAAATGCAAATGGGAACTAGAGGTGGACCAACCTTCCAAAGCGCAGATGACCAAGAGAATGAAATCATGAACTCAAAGGGTCCACTGATGATTTGGGGGCCACTGCAGTAGGGCATGCTTCAACAGACTTGAACCTGAGCTGTCTAGGCTATCTCTGGGCATCTTGTCACCGTGATTGACTTACTTTTGTTACTCTGGTTGGGTTTCTGTTACACGTAGTCAAAAGCAACACTTTATTGATATACTTGCCTTACAGAAACTTAGGAATTTTATTGATACGTTGTATTGTGATATTCATACTTAGCTTGATTTGAAGAAGGGAAATTTTGCAGAGTCCATTATAAGAGCCCACAGTATGATTTCGTCACTTCTCCTTCCAATTTGACTCCCTCCCATCACATGAGAAACCATAATCCTTGAAAAAAGGAGATTCAAGAATAGTTTCTAGTGTTTGTGTCTTAGCTTCTCTCTGATCTTGCATAATCCCAAAACTCTACCCTTTTTGACGTAAAGTTAGTATTTCCATTAGAATGTTACAATTTATCTAATTTTACGTATGGTTTGTGGGGAAGGCTTAGTTCTTATTAGATTGTCATAAAACAATATAGGAAGAAGGATGCAGAGAAATAGCAAAGGTATTTTCAAGTAATTAGTTAGAACTACAGACAGATCAAAAAGAAAGCCATTGTGCAAATGTCAGGCCATTCAAGGTTATTTCACCTTGAGGAGATAATGTCAGATCCTTGCCTTGGATATAAAAGAAGTTTTGAAAGTCTTTCTGTCTATTTTCCAAATCCTATCTGAAGATCATTTCTGATCTACGAAGTTTTTCCTCTGTTTGCAGGGAAAAAAAAAGAAAAACAAAGACAATATTTACATATATTTTACTCAGCTGTATTTACTAAAAAAAAAAGTTACTTAATTTGATATTTACTTTTCCTGTTTGTCTTGGTATACAAATAGACTTTTTAATGAAAGTATTGTGATTTTCAATAATAGGTGTAGTTTTTAAAATATTACATGGAGAAATAAACAGTCTGCCACTTCATTCTTTTCCCTATTAAATATATCTGTGCATTAAAATAAGCATAACAAATTTGTGAAATCAATTAATTTGGTTTTATTGGTTGTGAATCCAAAATCAGGTTTTAACCTTGTGCCCCTCAAATAAAATTTCTTTATTTTTATTTTTATGTTTTGAGAGAGATTCTTGCTCCGTCACTCAGGCTAGAGTGCAGTGGCGCGATCTCGCTTTGCTGCAACCTCCGCCTTCTGGGTTCAAGCAATTCTCATGGGATTACAGGTGTATGCCAGCATGCCCAGCTAATTTTTGTATCTATAGTAGAGATGGGGTTTCACCATTTTGCCCAGGCTGATCTGGAACTCCTGGCCTCAAGTGATCCTCTCGCCTCAGGCTCCCAAAGTGCTGGCATTACAGGCATAAGCCACCATGCCTTGCCTCAAATACAATATTTTATTTTATAACAAACCGCCAATCCAATCTTAAATGTCACTCTGTCCAGGTGCCAAGTGCTATAGCTTCCTCTGTCTATAGAGAAGATAATTTAATAATTTGCAAACTTCCAAAGCATCATCTCAAGAGTATTTCATCTCATCCTCTTTTCTTCTTTCTTATGCTTCTAAGAACACATGTTCAGTTCCTTTTATACACCAATCACCAGCTGGTCGTAGTGGTGTGCACCTATAATCCCAGGTACTCGGGAAGCTGAAGTGAGAGGGTCGCTTGAGCCCAGGAGGTCAAGTCTTCAGTGAGCCATGATCACAGCTCTGCACTCCAGCCTGGGTAACAGAGCAAGACCCTGGCTCTAAAAAATACAATAAATTATGCCAATCACTGCGCAAATCCAGGAGCATGGAAAGAAAAGGGTGGAGAAGAAAGAGGAAAGAGACACCAAGGCTCCAAGATCAAGTAGCTCACAGTCTGTGGGGAAAGCAAAGGCAAAACAGCTCCATTGCAAAGTGATGCTGTTAAAGTCTGGAATGGATACCCTGGAGCAGGGAGGAGGGCATGCTCAACTTTAAGAGTGTCAGCTATATATTCTGAGAAAAGCAGCTGAGTCTTGAGCAGTAAAAAATGGTGCTTCCAGTGGGTTAGGGAAACAAAGAAAAGTCATTCCAAACACACACAAAGACTTCCAAGTATGAGAGGTTTCTGTATGTTAAAGGAACTTAAACTACTATGTAGAGGAGTTGCAGATTAAAATCCAGTGATGAAGGGCCTTGTTTATTTTAGAAAATAGCAGTCTCCAAATCTTTAAAAATATACGTATGTGTGTATTTTGATTGAGTTGGTATGTTGTCATGCCCTGAGCTCCATATAAGTGAAAAACAATCAAGACATGAAGACCACTGACACAGAAGATGAGGAGCCTGTGAAAACTTACAACACGGGGGAAGGCATGATCAGGTTTACATTTTAGGAAGTTCAGTCTGGTGGCCTTATGAAAGCAGGGGTAGAGTCAGCAGACATTATACGGTGGGGACGAGCTGAACAATTGACAAATATAGGTATACTTAAACAAATAGAGAAGTAGAATTAGAGATAAGGTACACTTCCACGACACTTACGAGGCAGTCAATATGGGAGGAGGTGGTCGTTTGTTGGGGAAGAAGATGAGTTTTAGACTCGTTGCATTGAAATTGTCTTGGGATAGAACATGGAATTACAAGTATTTATAATTTAAAAGAAAATTTATGATTAGGATATCATGGAAATTAAGTATCTGTGTACCTGGGTGGTAAAGGTAATACCTTCTTACTTTTTAAATTGTATTACTCAGACAACCTGTTAAAATTGTAGGGTACATTTTACTTTCTCAAATGTAAAAATCTTATTTAAAATCTTAAATTTAATCCGAAGTTGATGGGAAAGAAAGATTAAGAAATTAAGGAGTTCAGAGTGATAGATTATATGTTACCCTAACCCACCATATTGATTTCAATAAAGCTGTCTGATATGGTTTGGCTCTGTGTCCCCACCCAAATATCATCTTGAATTGTACTCCCATAATTCCCACATGTTGTGGAAGAGACCTGGTGGGAGATAATTTGAATCATGGGGGTGGTTCCCCCATACTGTTCTCATGGTAGTGAATAAATCTCATGAGATCTGATGGTTTTATCAGGAGTTTCTGCTTTTGTATCATCCTCATTTTCTCTTGCCACTGCCATGTAAGAAGCGCCTTTCACTGCTCACCATGATTCTGAAGCCTCCCCAGCCATATGGAACTGTAAGTCCAATTAAACGTCTTTTTCTTCCTAGTCTCAGGTATGTGTTTATCAGCAGTGTGAAAATGGACTAATATAGTAAATTGGTACCAGTAGAGTGGGACATTCCTGACAAGATACCTGAGAATGTGGAAGTGACTTTGGAACTGGGTAACAGGCAGAGTTTGGAAGAGTTTGGAGGGCTCAGAAGACAGGAAAATGTGGGAAAGTTTAGAACCTCCTAGAGACTTGTTGAATGGCTTTGACAAAAATGATGCTAGTGATATGAACAATAAGGGCCAGGCTGAGGTGGTCTCATACGAAGATGAGGAACTTGGGAACTGGAGCAAAGGTGACTCTTGCTGTGTTTTAGCAAAGAGAATGGTGGCATTATGCCCCTGCCCTACTGATTTGCAAAAGTTTTAACTTGAGAGAGATAATTTAGGGTATCTGGCAGAAGAAATTTCTAAGCAGCGAAGGATTCAAGAGGTGACTTGGATGCTGTTAAAAGCATTCCATTTTAAAAGGGAAAAAGAGCATAAGAGTTTGGAAAATTTGCAGCCTGATGATGCAGTAGAAAAGAACAACCCATGTTTTTAAGAAGAAATTCAAGCTGGCTGCAGAAATTTGCGTAAGTAGCAAAGAGCCACGTGCTAATCTCCAAGACAATGGGGAAAATGTGCCCAGGGCATGTAATAGGTCTTCATAGCAGACCCTCCCATCACAGACCTGGAAGCCTAAGAGGAAAAAATGGTTTCCTGGGCTGGGCCCAGGATCCCCATCCTGTGTGCAGCATAGGGACTTGGTGCCCTGTGTCCCAGCTGCTCCAGCTGTTGTTAAAAGTGGCCAAGGTACAGCTCAGTTCATGGTTTCAGAGGATGCAAGCCCCAAACCTTGGTGCCTTCCACATGTTGTTGAGTCTGCAGGTATGCAGAAGTCAAGAATTGAGGTTTGGGAACCTCCACCTAGATTTCAGAGTATGTGTGGAAATGCCTGGATGCCCAGGCAAAAGTGTGCTGCAGAGGCGGGGCCCTCATGGAGAATCTCTGCTAGGGCAGTGCAGAAGGGAAATGTGGGGTTGGTGCCCCCACACGGAGTCCATACTGGGACACCTCCTACTGGAGCTGTGAGAAGAGGGCCACCATCCTCCAGATCCCAGAATGGTAGATCCACCTACCTACAGCTTGCACCATGCTACTGGAAAAGCCACAGATACTCAAAGTCAGCCCATGAAAGCAGCCAGGAGAGGGGCTGTACCCTGCAAAGCCACAGAGGGGGAGTTGCCCAAGACTATGGGAACCTACCCCTTGCATCAGCGTAACCTGGATGTGAGACATGGAGTCAAAGGAAATAATTTTGGAACTTTAAAACTTGACTGCCCCACTGGATTTTTAGACTTGGATGGACCCTGTAACCCCTTTGTTTCGGCCAATTTCTCCCATTTGGAATGATTGTATTTACCAAATACCTGTATCCCCATTGTGTCTAGGAAGTAACTAGCTTGCTTTTGATTTTACAGGCTCATAGGCAGAAGGGACTTGCGTTGTCTCAGATGAGACTTTGGACTGTGGACTTTTGGGTTAATGCCAAAATGAGTTCAGCCTTTGGGGAACTGTTGGGAAGGCACGATTGGTTTTGAAATGTGAGGACATGAGATTTGGAGGGGCTAGGGGTAGAATGATATGGCTTGGCTCTGTGTCCCCACCCAAATCTCATCTTGAATTGTATTCCCATAATTCCCACATGTTGTGGGAGGGACCCAGTAGAAGATAATTTGAATCATGAGCATGGTTCCCCTCATACTGTTCCAGGGTAGTAAACAAGTCTCACGAGATCTGATGGTTTTATTAGGGGTTTCTGCTTTTGCATCTTCCTTGTTTTCTCTGCCACCACCATGTAAGAAGTGCCTCTCACCTCCTGCCATGATTCAGAGGCCTCCCAGCCATATGGAACTGTAAGTCCAATTACACCTCTTCTTCCCCCAGTCTTGGGTATGTCATTGTCAGCAGCATGAAAATGGACAAATACATTGTCATTTCAAGGTTGCCTTTTTACTTAGTGCCAAAACAGAATTCTAACCAGAATTACCAACATTTCTTTCAGTTGTAAATGATTTCAAGTACTATTGTTTACTGTCTTTACTTCCCTCAAAACCATTTCTTCTACTTGTCCTTCAAAAAGACTACTGGGGCTACAGCTAGATAGAACTGATAATTCTGAAATATGTTATTTCATTTATCCATGCATCCATTTTTCGCACACAGTGAACCACATGAAATACAATGACAGATGGTAATGTATCAGTGTTACAGATTACTTATTGTCCCACTTCAAAGTCAGTGTATAAACCTAAATGGTTAAAATAATTTTTTAACTCTTTCAATTATCTCTCAGAGACTTCCTAATAAGAGAAACAGCTACTGTATTCCTAGCCTTTAGACACGAATCCCCCCCATTCCTCCTCCCCTGTCATACACACACACACACACACACACACACACACACACACACACACACACCCCAAGTTACTGAAATTTTACTCAGGCTTTAGGAGGAGACTAAATAACCCTTCCAATGGTTGACAGCCCTCTTCACCCAGCATTTCTCTTTTCAGTCCTAAACCCTTTGTGTTTCACTTTTAGCTTTTAGTGGTGGTAGATAAAAAATGCTTATCAACTGTTCTCTGAATAAGAAACTTAAAATACTCATAGATAATCTCAAAATCGTTTCTTATCCAGAATAATCCCCAATCTTTGACCTTTCCTCAAAGGTATTCTTTTCCAAAACTTACATAATCTTGGAGGCTTTCTCCTGAACGTTTTTGATGCTTTTCACACGTATTTTTGGCTGTGGATCTCAGAAGTGGGCAGAGTAGTCTGCCTGGTGGGAAACATATTAAGAACCATTGCTAATGAGGACCACGATTTATATTGTTGCCGCTTCATGTATATCAATATCATGCTTTTTTCTAATGAAAACTGCAACTTTACTAATTCATTGACAGCTTGCATGGTTCCACTATAGAGCATATGTATTTTCCTGCATGTAACAGGGGAATCCCCATGGTGTTTGTGTAGTTTGACTGTCTCTGTTTTTGTCACAAGCAAACATGAATGTCCATATCTGTCATGCTGGAACTTGATCCAGCATAATTGTGGGTGTATCTTCTACTTATAGTAAAACTCTTTATAATTCTTAGTAAGTCCTCCAAATTGCTAAATATCATTACTTTTCCCAGGTCTGTTTTGCAAGCTCTCTCTTTTGTGAGCCAGCTGTGTATATTATACATTGAGTCCACAGCTACCTCTTGCGGAGGCCACTTGTTCACTGATGACCACACTTTCGGTATAATTTTCAGTTTTGTGTCCTTTTGGATCCCACCCTAGGGTGAGCAATTGGTAAAACTGGAGAGTGGGCTAGTGGCTAGAAGCTAATAAGAGGAGGAGTTAATTAAGGCATTCGGGGGACTAAAGTAAAAGATGAAAGCAGAATTTTTAAAATGCTGGATAATAAAAGAACCAGAAATGGAGCCTATAAGGGAGTCAAACCCTAAGGAGCCCAGAGGCAGGCACTGCACTCAAGGTCATGAGCTGGTATCCAGTTTTCAAAGAAAGGACAACAAAAATACATGAAGGTAAATGGGTGAAGAGGAGAACCCGAGAACCATCTCTCCTGCAAGTAGTGTAGACTTACCTTTCTGATCAGATTTGGTAGTGTTCAGGATATGGCAGCCTGGCTTACAAGGCCTGGGAGAATAGATCAATCCTGGATGGTACAAATGCATTTCCCAATTGATTGCCTAGCACGTTATTAGAGGATCAAATAAAAAAGAAATTTCAAGTTGAGAATCATTATCACGACCCATTGCTTCTACCAAATCTAGCACTATCTCAAAAATTTTTTAAAAGGTTATTGCCTAGAAAAATAAAAACCCAAAGCCCTTTTTATTGTCCTGCAAGTCTATTTCTGGGATTAAAAATTACAGACTATATGTTCTTAAATATGTCAAGATCATTTTCTAGCTCTTTAAACGGGCATCCTTATCCCTGCTACACACAATACATAAGGGAACATTAAGCCCCGTGTTTCATATGCCATCCCTTACTATATGCAGCCCCCTAGAATACACAATAAAAAGATAAATGAAAAGCACATTAGAAATGCACCTAGTGGTGGGAATCCAGCCAGTGGTGGTTGCAGATGTTTTGTTTGAATCAGTGGCTGTGTTGAGGAAGAAAATGCCCATTATAGAAAAGGGAGTACTGCCAAAGAATTTGGCGAGGAAAGATCATAGTCTAACAAATATCTTTTATCTCAAATGTGCATATTAAATATATGTGTTTCATAGTATTTTCCTCCAGCTTACCTTATTTACTACATAAAGGTTATTGATTGTATTTATGCATCATTTATAGTTATTCTTTTGTCTTATTTTATCAATAACTTTTTATTGTTTGGAACAGTAAGCTAAACAGTGTCTGAATTTGAGTTGATATCCCACTGCCTTCAGTTAAAAGATTCTATAGTTTTCCAAATCCCAAAATAACATACATGGTTTCACCTACCTTTCCAGACTCATCTTCCACCTCACCGTAATACACCATATGTTCCAGTCACACTGCATTTCCCCTCATCCCTGAATAGCCGTGTTCTATGATGCCTCCTGTTCCTACCTATGCTGTTCCCTCTGACTGGAATATCCCAACTGTTTCTTTTCTCTTCCTGCAAACATTAACTCACCTGCCAGGTACCTTCTCTAAAGAAATTGCTGTGGGAAAACTTCTCTAATCTGCAAGCCTGAGTTAGATACACCCTTGTCAGTGTTCCTTTACCACCGCACTCACGTTACTGTGAGTAATTGATCACAAACTTTTTTTTTTTGGCATCCCCCACTAGACTGTGAGTGCCTTAAAAGTTCTCTAGGATCTATAACAATATCTGGCACATAATGGGTGCTTAACAAAAGCTTGATTAATCAATCAGTTGGACAATGCAGTTTACCATCCTAGAATATGAACACGATCCTGGAATCTCCAGATAAGTAATTTATGGCTGAACTATTCAGAAAGATTCCAAAGAGCCTGATGAGCTTGAAGAAGAAAATACAGGAAAAAATTAACCTAGAATAAAGCAAGGCTCAATTTACAGTATAACTCACAGAAAAGCAGATGTTCCTGTTTCCAGAGAGCCCAGAGAGACAAATGTTTGGCTGAGTCTCCCAGCTGCTTGGCCTAAATGATATGGCTACAGGCAATGCTGATTCCACAAATCAAGGTGTACAGCCTGTCTTTAACACATCCAGAGGCTACTATGAGCTGTGTACAGCCTCACCTTTAACATTTTCCCCCAACACGTGAATATTAAAGTAGAATACCAGATTATCCATAATTCTAGTAAAATGGACAAAAATGAGAGTCCTCTGCCTTGTACACACCAACTCTTTCTTCATTAAAACAAAACAAAATGAAGCAAAACCAGAAAACCAGCCTTGATTCTTTAAATACTAGTTAAGAAAGTATAACCAGCTCAACTCAACAGCTTTGGTTTTCAAGTGGCAGGAGGAAGAGGGAGATTCTGTGAAGGTGAAGCGTCCCAAGCTACGCTCACACGTTTTCCTTAGCTTCACCTGAGAGTCAACAAAAAGATATTTGTTATTAGCTTTATTAGTAATCTCTCCTGGCATTTGGAGCAGGTCCTGGGTGAGCCACATATTATTATATAAGTTTGGTACAAAAGTGACTCTGAATATTAAGACAAAAGAGACATGTTTTAGTTCTTTCAGTATTCTTTTGTATGAGGAATGTAAAATTTAAAAAAAAAAATGCATTACGTGAAACAGCAGATTTGTCAAAATGCTAAGGTAGTATGCAATGCAGAGAAGGAAAATACATTTACCCAGTCTGCCTTCTGGAAATGGCAGAATTTCAGATTGTTTGGAATAAGAACCTGGGATAGAGACGAATGCTTTGTGAACCCCTGAACACTCCAACTCAGTGTAGTTAAAATGGCTATTGTCCCTAATGATAAAATCAACCGTTTATGATTCTGTTTTATAGCTTGCAGGTCCCTTTCTTCCTCTGTTGAAAAATCTCACATTAATACATATAAATGAAAAATATTTCTGGTCTAAAATTAAACCCTATACCTTTGATGGATCATTAAGCCCCGCTCACAGATTCTTTCCTTGGTCCAATCTGAAGTTTCTGTGGTGACAATGTTAATTTTTTTTTAACTCCCAGCAACCATTTTAGTTCAATTTCTTTGACAGAGACTCAGAGGGAATAAAACAACTTAGCAGGACTGGCCTTGGTGCTTTTCATGCCCCAAGCAAGCAAACAAGAATAAGATTATAGTGGCCCTGAATGGAATCAGAAATTGGAGAGAGGTTTTTCTCCCCCCACACGAGGCTTCTTGAAGAAAAACAACTTTAAGACGCAATCTGTAACATCTGGGAGAAAGACACTCGACACCTGCTAGAAGTTCCTGTGATTTTGCAGTCTGTCCTGAGCATCAACACCTGAAGATATAGCCCTTGAACTTCTGTTTCCTCCCGGACATGAGTAACTGCCTTGTTTTGAATTTGGGAAGCTGGAGGCACCGAGACTCATTGACAGACACATAGGAGATGCCCAGGGCTGCTTTCAATTTGAGCCCGAAGTTTTACATTTTAAGAAGACAAATGAACAGCATTACCTGTTTACTTCAGTATTGACAAAGGGAAAGCCTGTGGCCCCTCCTGCACCTGTTAATACTCGCTCCTTATACTGATGTGACCCACGCAGCTGCTCATTTCAATTAGCCCAGGGCCAGTCTTGGCATTTACCCACAGAAACAATACGGCACAAAGAAGCGCCTCTGTGCATTCCCGCTGGCATTCTTCCAAGTCACACTCAGCTTCAGCACATTTTACCAACCTGTCTCCCTGAGTGCAAGAGCTTGCTGGACGTTTAAGTCCCTAAAAACTCAAGGAATCCTTTTGTTCCATTTAATAGTTCTTTTTTAGAGATGGGCCTCACTCTGTCGTCCAGGCTGGAGTGCAGTGGCCCAACCGCAGCTCACTGCAGCCTCGAACTCTTAGACTCAAGGGATCCTTCTGCCTCAGCCTCCTGAGTACTGGTTCTTTTCAATGTTCTTTCTGAAATTTCATTTCTTCTTTGCACCTCTATCTTTTTCTCAACCTTCATTTTTTCTCCTCTCTACCTCTATACAGGAAAGGGCCCTCGTTTTAGTGTTCACTGTGTAGCAACAACAAAAGAACAAAAAGATGAAAGAAAGCAAAACACTGATGTTAACTTTTCCTGGTTTGTGAAATAAACATAATCTCAATAAAAAAGGATTGCCCAGCCTGTGTCTCTTTTTTTCAGTGTTAAATTTGTTTTCAAAATTAGGTCCTTCGGTTAGAAGGGATCATAGACCTTCCCACTCCACTCACCATGATCATTACTATTTTTTTTTTTTGGTCAGGGGTAGGGTGAAGACAATTCCTTTGCTTCTATTCAGTGATGAACATATCTGCTGCAACTTACTTCCTGAATTACTACTGAAAGCACCACCATTCTCTCCTTCTCTTTCCCAAGCACCATCAGACATTACTTTTTCATATGAGTTATATTGAATGTGCCCTTTCATGACATGCCTAAGAGATGCTTCAAGACATTTGTTTGTTCGCCACTTCCCAAGTCTTCAATGTTGCTAGCACAGGAAATTAATTACCTCATGGGCAAAGACCATGCTCTTACTTTTAGTGAAGCTCTAATCTTGCGGGGAGACATGTGATATATGTCCAGTGCTGGAAAAGTTCCTTCATTCAAATAGTGAAGGGCGGGTACCTTCCAAACTACTTGCGTGTTGTATCACACAGGGACAGTGAAATATCCTGCCCTGGCCCATGATGGAGAGTTACTTTCTTTCGCTTCATGGTGGAAATGAGCCAGCTCACTGAGTCTGTCTTGTGTCTATGGAACCATCTGGAACAACTTATCAAGGGGTAGGCAGACATGTTTACCATGCCTTCACCGCCTCCATAAACTGTCCTCAGTGGGTCACTTCTTCCCCATTTGCCAGCAGATACATCTGCAGACAATCTTGTTTTTCAGCCTGAGTGTTTACAGATTTAGTCAGAGGGCAGGTTCTATAAAACTCCTATATCTGTATTTATTTGTTTGGCTGTCAAGTGCCCTGTAGTTTTTGTTTGTTCAGGGGCTGAGTTTGTAGCAGGTGTTTGGAACAATTAACAGAAGCAGAGATACCAGTAGTGGGCAAAGGTTGGAAGCATATAAAGCAAAAGCTTGACATTTTCAAAAAACAAAGACCGGTAAATACTACACTTAAGAACTGCAGACTAGAACACACCAATAGTATTATGATAAAAACTTAATCTATTATAATTAAACTTTGAATATGTGCCTTGGCCATAAAATATTAGATGAAGTATAAAAACATCATTTTTCTTAATGTTTTATATCATTTCTTTTTACTACTAAAATCATATTCAGTAGCACTTTTAAAGCTTGAAAAGTGAGACATAGATCAGATCTGTCTATACAAATGACAGAATCAGTCCATTCTATTTGCTCTGGGTTGTGAAAATTTCCATACAGAGAGAACAACCAGGAATGCTTTGAGTGTTTTTGCTATTTGCAGAAACTTATAATCAGATGGAAGGAGTCTTCTTGATTCTGTGTGGGTGACTAAGATAGTTAATTGGAGCTATGCCAAAGAGTCTTTTCCATATCAAAGCAGTTTGGAGAAAATTATATTTATTTGGATGGTTTCACACTTTGAGTTTTGATTTCATTAAAATCAGCATGAATTTACAATTATAGATTTCTAACTTATTCCATAAGCGTAAATGCCAACTCATTTATGTTCTAACAAATAACACAAGCTCAAACACTTTGCCTAGAGAAGAATAACTGGGCCCAGCTCTCCCTTTTTCATCATTTCACAAAAGACATTTAAACAATTCTTCCAACTAATATTCATTGACCATCTCTTAAGTGGAAGGTGATGGGGTAATATCAGTAAGGAAGATTTGGCCCCTGCCTGAAGAAGTTCCCATTTCATTTGTAAAGACAGGCATATTAAAAATTTAAAAAGACAATGAAATAGTTGATAGACTTGTGTACCAGGTACTCACAGATGAAGGTGTGGTATTTAATTCTGCTGCTAGAATCATGGACAACCTTGTTGAAATGTAACATTTTCACCAAATCTTGACATATGATTACAGAGAAGACACAAAGTAAGTTAATAATGATTTTTGGCGCTTAAATTCGCAGGCTATCATTGGGTGGATAATGAATATACCAGGGAATTGTAAAGCATACTGGGTAATCTCAGAAATGAAACAAATCATCATAGTTACAATGGTCTGGGTATCCTAGGAAAGAAGAAAGTCATTTCCCAAGAATGAAAGAGTGATCAAGAGAGAAACAAAATGAAAAACTAAGAAAGGAATTGTTTGTAGAGAAGCACTAAAGGAGAAAAGGGCTAGAGAAAAGCCAAGAGTGCCCTGAAATTAGTAGTCATATCTAAAATGAATGAGGTTAAGTGGATTAATGAATGGTTTAGGATTCAAATCAATGTAAGCCCCTTCTCCTCTCCCTGAATCATCAAGGCTAAGAGCTCTCACTGACTTTCATCTTCTAACAAAGTAAGCCTAATTATCCCCAAGGACCTAGCCAAGTAGTTGATTAGTTCTCAGATTGGCCCATTGTCAGACAGATGTTAAAGTAAAATGGCATTCACCCTTCTAGCCAGGCTCACTGCATCCCCAATCCACATGGACTCTTCTTGGGTGCTTCATACTTACATATTTTATGGTAAACTACTGCATTTGTTCAAGCATAGAAGTCTTCCCAGGCTAAGTGATGAGTAGATTCACATAGTAGGCCTCATTGTTTTTGTTGACTAGAATATAGTGCTAGCACTAAACTTTATACTCTCTACCATCCTTTTACCTAGTGCACTTTCCATTAGGCTTTGCCACTTACCAAAGACAATATGATTATAAAGTAAAATTCATCATGTGTGACTATTACGCCACCATAAATTGATAATACTCCTGGGAGAACAGACATACGTCTGACTGCCTAGATACATGGCATTAAGAAAAATAAAACAATGCTTCATAAATATTGGATATTTCTCTTGCTTGTATAATAATATTCTTAGGAGCACAGGTCTTGTTTTTAACTTATTTGAACCAATGTTTGTTTTTATATTCATTCTTAATGCCCTTGCACTCTATAAAATAACTCTTTATGTATGTTTCCCTCGCCGAATCCTCACCAGAGTACCATATCTTGAGTTATGTTTAGCCTACGATGTTATCTGTGTGTTTGACTATGGAAAGCAGGCACTGAAACAGGCAATGCAGTCAGTGAAAATGTATGGGTTATCCCCACAAAATGAAAAAGATGGACATTGTTTCGCCTGACGAAAACAAGCCAAAATGATTTGGAATTAATTATTTTGTTAATTCATCATCTAGCTAGGTCTACACCACCTGCCCATTCTAAAGTACACGCCTCTGTCAACCTTTTTTCACAGGCGCAGTAGCAGAACAGAGGAATTAGAATCAACAGATCTGGATTTAAACGTATTTTCATGTATTGCCTCTGCAAACTTGGTAAATACCTCCTTGAACCTTATATTCTTTTTTTCTATAGGTTGATGATAATAGCACCTTCTCTAACTACCTGTACAGTGCTTAAAAAAATTAAATAAGGGGGCGTATGTGCTGACTATTCTGGGCCAGACAACAAAGGCTACTTCAGTTTCCAGGATTAGCAACCACAACAAAGACTCCATGCAAGGTGTGTAAGTAAGATGAAAAATATCTGAAGATAGAATGGGATATGGCTTCCTGATGACTTATTATTATTATTCCCCATGATGTACACTTGAAGTTTGGTAGTCTTAGCAATCTCATAGAGCAAAAGCACTGACCAAGCCAGAAGACTCCAGAACCTCAGACTCCTTTTATAAGACATACCTTTTGTACCATTTTAGGCTAGGAAATGGAGTGATGGGAAATGGTTATGTACGGCCAAATAACCTAAATTTAACAACTTGTTTTATAATCTCCTGCCTGATCCATAATTCCACAACCTACTAATTCTATGTGCAACTTATTAGCCTTATTTGAAATTTTAATGCAACATACCTATATCCTATCAGAGGTGCAAAGATTTTTTGAAAATATGATGTTAATGTAAGGCATAATGGCCATTAAGTTTATATGATTTGAAATTAATTACAGAATCCTAAATCACCTCTAAATAATTAAAGAGCTCATTGTGAAATTGTGCATTGTCTAGAGCTCTAGAATTTATTCTTTTTCTTTTTTGGTGGACTTTTGAAAATATTATTATTATTTAATACATGCAAAGAAACCAGATATATGATAGTGGAAGAAATTCATGCTGCAGAATGACTGAAACAAATAACACTAGACACTTAAGATGGGTCAAAGTGGGTATTTGTATTGATGGGCAGTTAACTAAAACATGAAGCGCCACCCTTTGTTCCCCCCATCTCTAACCTAGAGCTAAGTGGTGCCACAGCCTAGGAATTCTTCTGCTCAGGATGGATGTAGACGATGATAGATACAGCAGAAATAGCTTATCATAGATCATGATCCCAGCTCTTTTGGTTCCTAAGTTCTTGTCCACAGGAGGAGGGGGAGTTTTGGAGCAACAGTAAAACATGATTTTATAATAATACACCAACTACTGCAGCCCTGACTCTGACCCAGGATTACAGTCATCATGACTCACTTTTTCCAGATTTTGGCATTCAAAACAGGGCTTCTCCCTTCCTGGCTCACTTTTCACAACTTTAGGATTTATCTCTTTCAGACTTACATCCCAAGACCTGGTTTGTATTATAAATACCTTACTTAATTTATGGTGATAGAATGAATTCATACTTATGACTCAAAGTTCCTTTATGGCAAGAGCTTGGTAACAAAAATATGCTTAGTGTCAAAACCTTAACACATTTATATGAATTAACATATTCTGCAGGAAATTTCTTATGCAGTTTGATTTCTTACAGTGAGATAATAAGATAATCACAAATGAAAGTTTGTATCTCCCCAGCAACATACCACACTAGGAGTCTGGAAGGTAGAGTAGTAAGAACATTCCAATGAGGTCTGGAGAGCTTTGTTTTAACCTGGGTTTTGACCAGGTAGCTTTATGTGGGCCACTTAGCTCCCCGGGACTTAGCCTTATTACTTAAAGAATGGGTTCCATGATACTTAAAGTCCCTTCTTAATAAATTTTCTCATCCATAAGATAAAGGCAATAATGGTGGCCATCTATAGGGTTGCAATGGGGATTAGATGATATTCAACACAGAGTTTATTGTAAGGATGTTAACAGAAGCTCTATAAATTAATGACTCCTACAATAATTATTTCATTAGGTATCCTAGCTATTTATTTCAAGACTAATATGTGATTACAGCGAGAATATGCCACATAGTCATAGTTACCTTATACCACATAAATATGTAAGCTCTGTATATAATAGATGAGTTCGTACAATAGGTACAAAATATACTGAAAATGAAGACCAGAACATTGGAGTTAAAGTATCTTTGAAGCTTAGATTGAACAAAGTGACCATTACTATTTTATGAATATGCAACAACAGCCAAACAAGTCTAACAGGTTTGGTGTTCCCGCTAATCTTGCTTGTGTGTGTGTGTGTGTGTCTGACTGGACTTGGACTTGATAAACTGATGTGGTCAGCACTACCAGGGAACTTCTCTTTATAGACATAATTGGTGGATATGGTTGCTTGGCCTGCAACATTGCTAAGCCCAATATTTTCCTTGAACCTGCACAATTTATTCAGATCTCAAGAAAGGCACGCATTGGAGAAATAGAGTATTTCTAGCTCTTTCTTTTCACAAACAGGTTTGGAAGTATTTTTTTTTTCGTGCTGATAAGTTAACAAAAAAGTTCTGAGCCAAAGAATTTTAATGTGATTCATAAAGACATTAACCTACACTAATGTTTATAGATATGAATATTAATCTGTAATTTTTTATTTACATGTGTAATTCATATATTCTCCTGTGGCACAGAAAGTTTACTTCCTCCTTTTTTAAAATGCTAGCTCATTCTCATCTCTGATACCAGCTAATAAAATACAAACACGCTCAGACAAATTTAGTTGATTGATTCTTTAATAGCAACTTGAAGTCTGAACTGAGGAAAGAATTGAAATGTTTACAAGGCAAATGTATACAAATTAACACCATTTTCTTTCCTGGGAAGAAATGGTAACTTAGTAGGACAAGACATATAATGTGTGGCTGTAAGGGCACAAAACTAATTAACAAAACAATTAAATTAAATTGCATCAAACTAGAAACTGTTTATCCAAAGTAGTTACTTCACCGGACAAAATGCTTATTCTAACAAGGCTGACATAAGGCAATGCATTCTGAGATCTCTTCTCTTGGAGCTGGTTGGGTTCATGGTCAGTTTCAATTCAGAAATTTGAACAATATACAGATTCACTTGAAAACTAAGCTTCCAGTCTTGATTATTCACCTTCTTTACAAGAATGCCTACAGATAAATTTGGGCTTTTTCCAAAAATAAAATGCAGCCTCAAATAATCGATAGTCATATTTTAGAGATATTGGAATAGCATGTAAAACAGAATCATAAGTCCTTCTTGTAACACACAATGAAGCATTTTTTTTTTTAAGTACCAGAAAGCATCACCAGAATGAACATAAAAACAACAAGTGAATGGCTGTGAGTATATGTCAGTGATTGCACTGTGAGCAGCAACAGGCTGGAAAGTTTCCTGGAGAAGGTAGGAGGAGAGTGAGGCCTTGGGTGACAGATGAATATGTACATAACATTACAGAGTAAAATAATATCCTTTACACCTAGAAAAAATCCTGTCTTTTAAACTCCCCAGTTGTACTGATGAGAAAACTTGAGAGTCAAAGATACGTTACGACTTTCTCAAAAACATCCAACTAGTTAGCAGAGCAAGGATCAGATTTACTAAGACTTGGTTCAGGGCTCTTTTCATGATAGCAGGAATAACACTTCTCTGTTCAATCAAACCCATAAGTGGTTTGGTGTATAAAATAGGATGGTTCTAGTTTACTGAATTGATAGGACTGACAGATTGTTTTAATGTTAAATTCAAATCTAGAAGTACATTCTGTCAACATCTCTACTTTTATTTTGTTTTCAGGTCTATTTGCAAATATGTCATATGTTTTTCAAACTAAAAAAAAAAGCCCTCTTCATATTTTATTAATTTCTAGATAATTATGACTACACTCATAAAAATGTATAGAATGACTAACATTTAATACTATATTGCCGCTGTGGGGAATTTTCAGTTGTGTAGATGAGGTGCTGTCTTGAGTTACAGCTTGATTACCTTTAAGGGAAACAGAAAGAAAGGTTACATAAGGCCAAGTTTCTCTAGGAGGAAAGCATTTTTCTTCTAGCCATCAGCACACTTACAAAATTCACATCTTACTGCAGAAACAGAGTTGAAACTGTTAAAGCTGCTGTGATTACTATAAAGAGTCCCAAATATTGAACTAGATGGAGTCTATCCCAGGAAAAATAATCTTCTCAGCCTGTGTTATGAAGGGGTTAATTATGAGACCTGAGATAAGGTGTTCGCACATCTAGGCACTTCATCAAGCCATGGAGTCAGGAAACAAGGAAGAATAGATGAAGGTGCTGGGGATAATAATCATGGCAAGTAATGATTTCCCTAGAGGTGAACTGATCTATGGCCACAAGCAAAGAAAAAAAGGCTAGAAAGTACCATAACATTACCTTGGAGTACTTAACAGACTCAAAAGCAGTAACCCTGTGTCAAAAAAGGCCCATCATCCTGCTCATTTTAGGTAAAAGAGTTATGCCAAAGTACAAGAGGGGAATGCAAAATTCACATATGAAATTAAACAGCTGAAAGGTATGATTTAACAATGCTCAAAACTCAATAAGCCAAAGATAAACAGCAAATTAGATGACTCAATGTCAGGAGGAAAAAAACATCTTCCATCGATCCCATCGTCAAAAATTAATCTGCCTGAGAATGCCCTCTGCTCCAATCCCCGAGCTGATGAAGAGTGGAGGAATAGAGTAAAACCTATGTACCAGCGCTTCACCTTCAGGCTAGACCCTGATTACAATCTCCTGTGAGACATTTCAGCATGAAGCGCCTCTCATGTTGGGACTGCAAAATTAAATTGCGATCAATACTTTACAAAAATAATTGGGGAAAAATGTTCAGAAGTCAGAGCTGCACTGTGTGGCCACAAACATATGAAAGTTATTTTTTTTTTCCTACCTTTCTGGGGGTTATTCTTCAGGATAGATCAGTTCAAAGGTGTCTCTTGACAATAGTGTTCTTGGAATGGTTTTCGCTCACCTTGTTAGGGAATTTTAAAAGCAGAGCAGCATTTACAGCCTACCAAGAGTGTTATCTTATTGCTGCATTTTCAGTTTTCTTTCTTTGGAGTGCTAATCTCAGCTCATAAATTCTTCCTCTCTCTTCTCACTTTGATGTTAATTTAAATTTCTTTGCAAGTTAATTCTCATCGTCAAAGGGAAAAGACAAAAAAAAAAAAAAAAAGAAGTTGTATTGCAACGAAATGAGAGAAAAACCACATACACACAAAAGCTTTGGTAGATTTTTGAAAACTTTGCCTAAGATTGGATTCTGAATCTCTCAATACATTTCAATGCTGAACTCTGTAGTTAAATTTAGGGTAAAATATATTGAATTAAACTCTTTACTGCCTTAAGCAATGCTTAGTATTCAGCTTTTCTTGCTTGTCTGCCTCTAAATAAGGCCTTATTTTTGGCAAAGATTTACTTTTTAATCCATAACATGAGGAGGAAGTGGAAAATGTAAATGCCTATGTGAAATTCTTGCTTTTTCAATAAATGGTCATTTTTGGTTTTGTTATGTAGAAAGTTCAAAACATTGTACTTTTATAATTGCATTTTTGGAAAGGGCAAAGGTGTTTCTGGATTTTTATTCATGGTATGGCTATTCTGACAAGACAGTCTACTGATTTTTCTCACATGAATCATTTCTTAGAACCTCAGTCACTCATACAGGCAAAAATAAAGCAACTGCATTAAGAATACATGATCAGAACCATACTGAAGAAGGTGGCCCATAACTAGCTAAAGGGGAGTACCCAGAGAGCGGTAATCAATTGCCTGCTGTCATCCTGGGGGAGGAGGATGTATTGGGTGGTGTACTATAGGGCATCATGACTGGATGAAGGAATTGAATGTGTGCTTATTAAGTGCAAAAATGACAACACTCGCTGGATTGCAAACACCTGAAAAGACCTGAATACCATTTAAAGTGACCTTCACCAAGGAAATGACAGCCTCCTTAAGAAGAGGGGGTAAGGAAGAAGTTTTATTGGGCACCCCAAATGAAACAGGCATCTTACAACTCATGATTTAATTATGATAAATTTCAAATTCCAAATGGTTTCGTTCCAACACTCTAAATGCTCTTAAACAACCTTTCCACAGTGCTATTTGGATCAGAAGATAGAATGCAAATTTATTTTAAGAGTTGCTGGAGGTGAACATAATAGAGATGAGGGAGAAGAGAAGGCAGAGGATAGGGAGGGGGAAGAGAGAGAGACATGGACACTTCTCAGGGAAAACCCGCGGCCCAGCCTCCCTATTGTTTCCCACACCACGTACCACACACTCACACATCTTCCCCATTCTCACTCTGGAACACGCTTCACAGTCATAGCTGCCTCCCAACACTGACTCAGTCTTCAGGTCTCAGTCCACACATCTACTCTTCTTGAAAAACTGCCCTGAGTCTCCCCTGAACTCCATCATTAGGCTGCCTCACCCTGTGCATACAGTTATTATAACATTTATTACATTAAAATGAATCTTCCCTTCCTGATTAGATTGTGATATTTCTGATAGAATAGTCTGTCTCTTAGTCTTTTTTGTACACTCAGACTTTTGGACACAAATAAAACAATTTATTTATAACATTCTTTCACCAATTTAGTTTTCCAACTTTTAATTGCTCATGTGTCACATGGGACTTATCTGTTTGAGATCTGGTTTCCTTATTTCTAAAGTGAAAGGGTAATATTCAATGAAGTGTTTATTTTAGGTCTAAAACGTCTGGGTCAAAAATTTCAGGCAATGAAGATGATTAACCATTTTGCCAAAAAGCCAATCCAATGCCCACCCCAGCCACAACTGGTTCTAAATGGCATGAAATAGAACTCTTTCTTTTATTGTTGTTTATTTGCTTATTAAATGGCACTACCTTACTCTTGGCTCCAGCAATGGTTCCTCACCAGAGGCAACATGTATCTGATTGTACCACATGAAACTGATGTTGATTTCAAGTGGGTCAAACTAATATCTGGCTACCTAGAGAATGATGCCATGGTTTGATCATAAAACTTGAATAAGACCAATATGAGACCCTCTTCAGAACTAAGTACTGAAACAAACCAAGAACCAGGCAATTAGTAGAATGTAGAAGCGGAACATATGAGATATGAAGCAGAGGATGGGTCATAATGAGGAAGGACGAGTTATGGAGACATAGAGTTATAGTCAGTTGAAACTGTAAAAAAAAAATAGTCTATTTGTTACCAAAAAGTGTGAAGTAATAAAAAGACATACACAATATATAGAGAGACTAAGCAAGTAGTAAAAGGAGAAGAAAATATCTGCTTGGAGAGCAACTGGACAATGTGAATGTTGGAGTCCTCTAGTGCATATACTTGAATGCCAGCTACTACGGTTCCCACTGCTATCCTGGAGCCACTGCCAGTTCACATGATACTCAACAATGGTATGAGTTTCATACTTTTCTTCTCTCAAGATAGCCATCTTTCCATGACCCATAACTTGATATTCCCAGAAGTAGTTTCTAGAACTTGCAGCCAGATAAAAAATAAAATATGAAAATACAACACCAACATAGGATGTGACATCTTCATAAAAATGGCAGTTACAACTCAATAAGTGTCTATGACATGCCAAGTATTTTATGCATAATATTTACATGCTTTGTAGCCACTCTGGAAAATATTATTAGTGCCACTTTACAGATGAGAAGTCTGGGACTCAAGTGTTGGAAGGGCTTGTCTATGGACACAAGTCTAGTAAGCAATAAAGCGGAATGCAAACCCAGCTCTATTGGTTCCAGAGCCTGAGCTCTTTCCACTATGGGCACTGTTTTCTCAATCCCTGAAACACGGAGTGACACTAGAATTAGAAAAGTTTACCTTGAATCACATTGTATAAATCATATACAACTTATCTACCCAATTAGAAGCATATGAAAGAATTCCCTATTTAGTTCTGCTTCTGATATTATCAGTGTAGCTGATAATGTCTTCAGGCCTCCAAGTAGGAAATACATCTTCTGTAATGCCAAATGTCTACTTGCTTTGGGCTAAGGTTCTGGAGAGGAGCACAACCTAAACCACTTAGATTTGTTCTAAAAATCAGGGTCTTTCTGTGAGCCCCATGGGAATGCTACCATCTGACCAAAACAAAACCAGTAAGTGTTCTCTAATATGGGAAGCTTAAGCTGATCAGATAATGGCCAGAGTAAAAATCTGCTATGTTCATTTAAGGGACACTGATTGAACTTTCTATATGTTTCAGATAGTCTCCTGTTTGCTAAGAATATAGCAAGGGGTGTAACAGGCAAGGTCCTACTGTCACAGAATAAATATTTTAGTGAGGAAAACATTTTTTTTTAAAGAGGGAGCAAATAAGTGCAATCATTTTGACTACTGTTAGCTATAATAAATAAAACTCTTCAAAAATAAATGAAATAGAATGAAGTAGAGATAGGAGAACTATACTGGATAGGATTGTCGCAGAAGCCTTCTATCATTATTTTTAATTAAGGCCTGAATGCTGAACAGGAATAAGCCACATACATATCAGGAAAAGAAATTTCCAGGCAAAGAGAAGAGTGAGTGGAGAGACTCGAAGACAGAGACAACCTTGATAAGTTAGCAGCACAGGAAGAGAGGAAGTGTGGCTTGAGTGATGTCACTGAAGAGCAGAGTTGGAGAAGATGAGGTAGCAGTGAATAAGGCCATGTCAGGAGTTGGGATTTTACTCTGAGGGCAAATGTGTCAATATTTTTTAAAAATTGAGCATAAGAATGACCTGAAGGCACATGGACGCATTGTGGTCACCATTGGAAGACTGTCTGTATTTACGGACATTCTTCCAGGTTGAACACCTCAGTGTGACCACCATCACTTTGGTGAATGTATCACTGCCTAGTATCTGGTCCTTGGGTTTGAAGAACATTTGATTGTTTGATCACATCAAATGACAATGCATCTCTTTAAGGCTAAACATATGTTAATCAAGGGCTTAGGGATCTATGTATTAATATAACTAGAATATCCATATACAAATCTCCAATAAGAAATTATCAGAATCCAAAACCCTCAAAGTCCACTTGCTACCACCACTGGCAATTATCACTACTTTGTTAATGAATCTGGAATAGCAGAAGACCATTGGCTAAAACTCTCTTCCCTGTGAACAGTGCTTAGATAAGCACGAGCCAAGCTGGCTCGCAACACTCTGTCATGGCCATTGTTCCATGATTAGCTTACCTGCTGTCTTGGTTCATTTTGTGCTACTATAATGAAATATTACTGATACCTGCTGTCTCTGTTTTGTGCTGCTATAGTAAAATAGCACAGACTGGGTAATTTACAAACAATAAAATTTTATTTGGCTCACGATTTTGGAGGCTGGCAAGTCCAAGATCAGATCCTCATCTACTAAGGGCCTTCCTGCTGTGTCAAAACATGGCAGGAGGAAACACATGGCAAAAGAAAGAACAAGAGGAAGCCAAACTTACTTTTATAACAAATTCACTCCTATGGTAACAGCATTATTCTATTCATAAGGGGAGAGGCCTTATGACTTAATCACCTTTTAAAGGTTTCACCTCTTGACACTATTGCATTGGGAGTTAAGTTTTCAACACATGAACTTGGAAGGACACATTAAAATCATAGCAACTGCCTTCTAAGAGAGTCTTTCATTAGATCTCATATATTCAATCAGATGATTGTGAAGTTTGCTGGCCTGGGAGCCATTCCACTTCCTTCCAATGACTTTGCATATCTCTTCTCAGGTTACATATTGATTTTTTTAATGTAACTCCAATTTCATTCATGTCTAGATTCTTGGGGGTTCAGCTTCCTGTAGCCACCGAAAACTGTCAGCAGCTGGAATAAGAAAAATGTAGAGCTAAATCAAATAATGTATTAAGTGAGTGTTGACATTCCTGACTATCAGAGACCAGGCACACTCACTAATTGTAAGTTAAGTCATCTCTGAAAGTATTTGACAGATTGACTTCCTTCCTTCCTGTGGTGTCTATTTCTCTCAGACTTTGATTGTCTTAGTCCTGCCCCAACTATTTTGTTATGTGGACTACAGTCAGTGGGTTTGCCATAACCCATCCTAGACCCGCAAGTACATACTAGCTCAGGGAAGTCATTTCTGATGGATATTCTTCCTTTAAAAAAAGCAGTGCCCTCATTCTGATCTTTTATCACCTAGAAGCTCCTGAGAGGCTCATTGCCTTCTTCATATTCTAAATATATTCTGACCTCAAGACTCAAGATGTGGACCCACAGAATTTCAGACTGGGAACCACCCTATAAATTGTACAGCTGATCTCCCCAACTTTCAGATGTAGAATGGAAAGTCTGAAAGACTGAGCAACTTGCCCTATTTTGAGACCTAATTCATGGCCACAGAGAGCTAATATCCAGGTCTTCTGATGCCCAGTTGAATTTCCGTTCCATAAAATCTTGCCAACGTTACCTGTTCTCTCAGGTCCTTGCCAGGTGACTGCATAAACAACATATTTGACAAAATCAATGTTGGGGCTGTTTGGCTAATAATGACTTTCCTAATATCTAAGATATTACTTTCCTTAGATAACCTACTGGAAAGACTAATTCAGAAAACACGGTGAGTTAAAGTGACAATAGCTTGAGGCAGGATGTACCAGACATGTCAGACTCTTTTGTGTGAAGTGCCCTGACCTACAGCTCACGTTAAAGAGGTGGCACAATACAGACCTCATAAACCAGAACTGACTGAGTCAGCATGGGCATACAACCCAAGTCTGGTTAGGAACCGATGCTAAGACCTGACATTAAAAAATGAGTAAATAAAATTCTCTTTCTTTGCAGGGCGTGGGGCGGGGGAGGGGGTGCGGTTTACAGTAATTTTATTGTAACAGAGAAAGCAGGCTGCAATAAGTCTACATAATTAGAGCAGATGGTGGTTCTTTCCAATGGGTGAAGCCTGAGCCCAGCTGGTAGCACACAAAGCCTAGAATATCCTCTTTCTTGGTACTTGCTTGTGTGCCTGACTCATGATGTGAGATGAGCGAACGCACAACCACATTCAACAAAGGGAGGAGGTCCAACTGGGCAGAGATGACATCCCAACAGGAGAAAATTACACAATCATTGAAGAGGATGCTGAGATAAAGTGCGGTTACCTACTCTCCATTATTCTTTGCCAAGGAGGGTGAGGGTATGGGATCAGCCGAAAGTTATGTTCTTTTTTTTTTTTTTTTGAAATAGAGTTTCACTCTTATTGCCCAGGGTGGTGTGCAATAGCACAATCTGGGCTCACTGCACCCTATGCCTCCCCAGTTCAAGCGATTCTCCTGCCTCAGCCTCCCGAGTAGCTGGGATTATACACTCCCGCTACTATGCCTGGCTAATTTTTAGTAGAGACAGGGCTTCACCATGTTGGCCAGGCTAGTCTCAAACTTCTACCTCAAGTGACCCGCCCAAAGTGCTGGGATTACAGTCAAGAGCCACTGCGCTCAGCCTCTTTATTCTTAAATAAATCCCTATAGGATAGGGTTGTTGGTCAACCACACAGTAGAATGGGATAAAAATTTACAATGGTTAAAACGCTTTGTGCGTAAGGAAAAGAACAGCAATGACAAAGAAGAAAAGGGAGGCTTTTGGTTTTCTTAAATAAGGCAGGAATCTGCATGTTTTCCTTGCTGTAGTGGCAGCAGACTCATTGGTTTTCATAAACATAAATTTCTGCAATATGGTCTGTTGATAAGGCTGCTCCATGATGGGAGGACGGACATGAAGCCAAATGTTCAGGACACAACTAGGTCTTCTCTTAAACCCTCTAATGTGTGCTATTTCTCAAGAGGAACCAACACTGTATGACATATCAGTTAAAGTTTCTGAAATATTGCAATAGCATAATGGACAGGTTTCATGGTGTGATGACTTTCTTGCACATGTAAACTCTTGGAGAAAAGTTGGATTAAAAGGACAGGGGAGAGTTTGGTTTAGAGCCACAACGTTCCAGGCGCCAGCCACAGATGCCTCTGCCCTATGTCACTACATGTCCTTTTCTGAGAAACATTCAGTCGCTGAGTGTTACACACTGTAGTTGAAGGAAATAACCCACTCACCACCATCCACCCTCTTTCTTCCTGTGTGAAGCTCCCAATAGCAGAGGCTGAAGACAGAAAGGTTGTCTCTGTTTTCTTGCACCAGGGTCATTACTTGGTGACCTGGTGAACGGCATGGACAAGGTAGCCCACGTTGCTGGAGGTGACTCCCGCCACAGACATGCGGCCGTCCTTTATCACGTAGATGCAGGACTCCTCGGTCAGCCGCTCCACCTGCACAGGCTTTAGCCCTGTGAAACAAAACATGTCAATCTGGTCAGTGACGTCTGGCCAATTGTGGGTGGAACCCTCCTTCTTGAGGCTGGAGGCCAGCTGAGTCCGCATGCTAATGATGCGGTCGGCCTTGCAGTTAACTTCTTGCAACCATTGTTTTCGCAAATCTGGAGTGTTCAGAATGGTAGAAACAAACGGGTCCCATTGAGGGGAGGGTTGGAATACATGGGAGGATCAAGATCTTCAACTGTGACTCTATCCTCGTGGCTTCATCTGCGTCTTTGCAAACCGTAGTGAAGCTTGCCACACCCTCACTGTATAAGCCCATGTTCTTGGAGTGTGATTGGCAGAGACAAACGTTAATGCCCTCCTGTTCGATGAAGTGGCGCACAGCCCAGGCATCCTTGTAACCATCGCCAGTGGCAAAGCCTTGGTGGGCCATGTCGAAGAGCGCAAAGAGATTCTTTTTCTTCACCACTGTTGCTATTTCCTTCCACTGCTTGGGACCAGGGTCCGTGCCCGTGGGGTTATGGGTGCAGGTATGCAGAAGAAGAAGACTTTGCTCTGGTGTTTTTGAAACGTCCTCCACAGCGCCTGTGAAGTGAAAACCGCAAGTCTTGGAGTCATAACACTGATAACCTTGTCGCCACATGCCAGTATCCCCGAAGATGGCTGTGTGATGTCCCCAGGCCGGTTTGGGCAGAAAGACATCTCGGCTGAACTTAAGAAATCTTCGGCCGGGCACGGTGGCTCACGCCTGTAATCCCAGCACTTTGGGAGGCCGAGGCGGGCGGATCACAAGGTCAGGAGATCGAGACCACGGTGAAACCCCGTTTCTACTAAAAATACAAAAAAAAAAATTAGCCGGGCGCGGTGGCGGGCGCCTGTAGTCCCAGCTACTCAGGAGGCTGAGGCAGGAGAATGGCGAGAACCCGGGAGGCGGAGCTTGCAGTGAGCCGAGATTGCGCCACTGCACTCCAGCCTGGGCGACAGAGCGAGACTCTGTCTCAAAAAAAAAAAAAAAAAAAAAAAAAAAAAAAGAAATCTTCACAGAAAACTGGCAGTGGTCCTTAAGGCACCAGTTCCAGAAATGGTCTGCGCAGTGACAACCCGGCCACTTTTCAAGACTTAGCGGTTCTCGCCCAAGGCTACTTCTGCAGATGCCTTGCAAAATTCAGCCAGCGCCCCAATGCGGAAGCATTCCTTGTCCAAATTTTTGACCGCAATCTGGGCCTCTGCCTTGCGGACGCGAGGCAGCACGTAAGGCTTTCAGTTGTGGTCCCGGTAGACACTAACTGCCGGATTCATCTTTTTGCTATTGGTGTCCCTCTTAAAGGCTTCGGTGACTCGCAGAATCTGACCTGGTGGTCCCATCTCCACACGGGTCCACCAGGAGCTGGCTCTGGCAGGGGCCGCAGCGGCGAGCCCGGGTGGAAGGCGGCGGCGATCCCGGAGAGGACGCGCCTGAAGCGCAGAGGGGCCATGGTGGACCGTAGGAGGGCAGTGGGCAGCCGCAGGACGGAGCAGAGGGCAAGCATAAATTCTCTTTTTTAAGGAATTTATAATGGAAAATGTGGAGAGAAGCAGAGTGAGCAGGGAGAGCTGAAACAGGAAATAAGTTATGGGAGAATTCCAGAGAGTTCATGAAAAGCTGAAGTTATGAAGAAGCGGAAACTGAGTAAGATGAAGAAATCCAAGCTATTAGTAGGCAGTGGATTAAGTTTCATCTGTATATATACACATGAAAGAATGATTTATTTGATAATGATAACTAGAGAAGCAAATATGCAGAATTTTAATCTTTGTTTGTAGCCTGGGAGGAAAAACAGATTAGTTACCACTTACTCTGAGGTCCCTAGAGACGGTTGGGGATGTATCTAGTTACTAAACCCTATTCCCTTCTGAGTCCTGGCTGTCAGGCCACATGGCTGAATGGCTAACCCTTGATTCTCATGAGATTATCACAAGCGTATTATTTTAATGCGTCATTATATACATAACTCAGATGAATTTCTACTCACTTCTTGGAAAACAGCCTAATGAAAACATAGAGATACAACAACTCACTGCTATATGCAAATTGCCCTCATTGGCAAGTAATTGTTTTATTTATGTAATAGACTAGCCTTTTGAAAAAGCGCACTGATGATGGGCATGGTTTCTGGTTATCCCAGTCCATATTAAGGGATCTGACTTGAACAGATTTTATGTTTTGTCTGTGATGTCTATATAAAGATATGATATTTTCAGGTATTTATTTTTAGGGATGAAAAGAAATCATTGTAAAGTGAAAAATAATGTAACATGATCAACATTTGTAATCATTTAAAATTATATTTGCAGTTGTTTTTACACCGTTTTATTGATAATACATATCGAAATGAGTAAAAAATTCAATGGGAGTCAATGTCATTGGTACCAAATGAGAAAGAACATTACTACATTTTCTAACTTGGCAACATATCAGAATTGTGATTATCTAAAAGTTTTGTTATTCAATCAATGGGTGTTTTTATTTTAATTAAATACCTGTTGTTCTCCAGAGATGAGATTATCCTATGAAAACAGTATTTATTGGAATTTTTTTACTGCTACCAAGTACAAATCTCTTACAAATCTTTCCCGCCATCCATACCCACATCCTTCACCCTGTGGGCTCTCAGTGTATATGTCCGTGCATACCTTATGGCAGCAGGGGATAAATGCAGCCAGAGGAAAAAAGAGCTAGCAATCTAAAATTATAGTTGTTATTTTAGCTGCATGCTGATAAAGTTGTAGATTATTCTCTCTTTTTTAAAAAATAAACTTTGACCTGAAACTCAAGAAAATTCTTGAAATCCAACTAGCTCTAATTGTTTCTAAATAAAAATATAGACTGACATAAACACTGAATGGCTTCTGGGCAATGTATCGTTGCAGGTTAAATACATTTTGCCCTGAAGGCTGCAGTTCATAGTGTATAGATAACAAGAGAAATGAAATTGGTGATCTCAGCTAGTCCAGAGTGGATATTAGCATATATCACCAAACTGTCTCCAAATGTGACCCTATTTGCACTATCAGACTCTGTGTCCTCAGGAAATTGTTTCTAGTGAGAGAAGGGGGGAAAAAAGAAAAGAAGAGAGGGGCTGATACTGGTGGGAAGGGCATATTAATAAGACTGAAAAGGTAGAACATTTTCCTGATCTAATATTCTTTGCATTCTCTCCCTTCTTTAAGAACAAGGAAGAAGAAATAGCACCTCTTTTCTTAGCCTAAAGGGAGCATAAAGAACAATGTCTTCTAGGAATTCTAGGACATTTCCATTTTTCTCTTTGGTGTTTTTATTATTTTGACTAGAGAGAAAAAAAACATTGCCAATACGACTTTTTTTTAAGTTTAAGAATCAGCACTCACCAATTATTGCCAAATTTAGCTCCTTGAAAGCGAAAAAAGAAAAAATTCAGCATAGGTATCGAAGAGGAGACTAGACGGAGAAAGCTCTAATCCTTCAGGAGCCAAATGAATCTATGTTTCTGTACTATTAAGTATAGTAAAAAAGGCCAAAGTCATGGGCATTAGCCCCACAGGGGCCAGTTAGCTAGACTCAAATTCAAGGCCATGGAATATATATCTAACTTTGCTGCTGGCAGTTAATTATATCAATGACTATCAGGAGGAATAAAAAAAGTGTCTTCTCAGTGCCTACTTTAACATTGCCTAACACTTTCAGCTCGGCTGTGATAATTGCTAAAAAACTTAAAAAATGGAAACAATTTTAAAATCCTATTAACTTTTAATGTAAACTTATATCCATGAGATGCTATACAAACATGGCATTTGTAAAATACAACTAGGCCTATCTTTTGTAGATAGAATTTTAGTATTTATTTATTCCAAGCTAAGACAAAATAGTATAACTTTTGCCTCACAGTTGCCTTTCCCTTCTAAATTATTCCATAGCCAAATATCAGTCATTAACTTTCCTGACTAAGTCATCCTTAGAACCAGGAAGAAGCACCCACAACTTACCTTTATCTTCAGCTCTAGTATAATTGTCATTGTTTGGATGTAGTAAGACATAAAATGAGTTTACAGTGTTAGAGAAAGGCTACGGTTTCAGGATTAAGCAAAGTTATCATCAACCATAACATGAGAAATTTATACCATTCACAGGAAAATGTTTAATGTAAATTTTTAAAATACAAATTCAAAATGGAAAACCAAGCTTTGCATACTGATAAGGTGATGGGTGGCAATACCAACTGTTGAATCAACTGAAATAAAGACAAACATGACTCAATATTACAATGTGTTAAGGCATAGCTTTCTGTTTCATCCATCACTATTTTTGTACAAATTTTAAAACAGTTTGCTAATTAGCAAATGCTGTCTTCATAACAGACTGTCAAAGTTTGTGAGGAAAAGGTATTTCTTTCCTCCTTTATTTTTTTCTCCTTTCATTTCTTCTTTCTCACCTTCCTTTCTTTGGTTCTCTCTCTTTCCCTTCTTCCTTTCCCTTCTTCCCCACCTCTTCCCTTTAATGTCTAAGTAAGGTCATATCTTCTGTCATGCCTACAGACTAAAGCAGGAAATTCTGGAAGACTCAGGGAGCCACTGCCATCTGACAGAGTCTTCCCAACTGCACTACATACAAGTCAGCAAGAAGAAGCCAGGATTATCTGAGCTTCCTTTTAAGGTTTGTATGAGAAAATAATAACTAAAATTTACTAAGGACTTACTCTATGCCAGCACTGTTTTAACTCTTTTACATAGAATACCCTATTTAATTCTTTTAAAATTTCATCTGGTATAGTTGGGGAGATCAAGGATCAAGAGAGCTACATTAGCTTGTCTGAAGTCTAGGTAGATAATAATTCGAGTCAGGATTAATTTCATTATACTATCTCCTTGTGACCAGGTTTGGGCACAAAGCTCTGAGTCACTCCTACAAAAATGCATCCATGCTGAGAAATCCAGAGAAAGGCTATATACTCTAGAGAAGTGATTTTCATCCTTGTTCCCCTACAGATTATTTCAGGCATGAGAAACCAACATAGTCGACACAACTAACTCCAGAAGACTACATGCTCCTATAAACAGATGTGTAATGACAGCACACTCAACATGGATAAATACACTTCAGAATTGGTTTGTAAGGTCCACCATCTGTCTGGTTTGTCCACTCTGAACTTATGAATCTTGATTACAATTGTCATTTGGGGTCCACCCAGTTTACACATCTATCTCAAACGATACCTGAAGGAGCTCTTTAGTCTTCTAGTTCCCTAGTTGTGCATGACTAAAGCTATAGTGTTTACTAAACTCTTCTTGAAGCTGAATGTCTAAGACTATGCAGTGGTTTCTTTTTAATGTTAAACACTATGAAAATCCAAGATTGATGGCAACATTGTGTGATAATAGTAGAAGAGATGTGCAAAAGATAGACGTAAAGGAAGAAGACAATATGGTAATCCACTGAAATTCTATTGCTTGTATATTCATAGCACTTCTTTCCTCCCCATGGAAGTGGGAAGCAGGGTCATAATAATTAACTATGTTATACTTCATTATTAACACTCTCTTAAGGCATTAAAAAAAACTGGCAATATTATGTTTTCCTTATTTTAAACAATTATGTTAAAGGGTTAATCAACATTTCCTGTGAAAAGAACAATGATGTTTAGCCAAATGCTTTTTAAAAAGCAGACAACAAGAAATAGCTTCAATAATTCATATTAATTCAAGTCCTATGGTTAATGAGGCAAATGGAGTGCTCTCAGAGGGGATAAAAGCACATAGCAGCAGCATCAAGAATCTTCAAACCACTGCTGGCAAAGGATACTGTAAGTCCAAAATACCCCCTAACCACCTACTATTCATACTTTACACTCGGGATAAACTTAATATCATTCTAGTTTTGCAGATGGTAAGCTAAAACAGTGCCTATACAATTAGAACACAGGCAAGCAACTGCTTATACTCTTCTTCGTTTTTATGGTTCTTAGCCATCATGATGCCATCCAAGTTGTCTGAAGTTTTCACTACATTAAACATACACTCATTTGATCAGGCACAAAAAAGAGTGAGACTGTGACCATCTCTGCACAGTCCAGCAATTAAACTGTTGTAAGGCTAAAAATATATCAGAGTTGAAGATCAGATCATGGACTGGATTACCAAATGGAATGATGAATAGTCAGTCCGAATTGTTTAGAAAGATGATTGATTCATCAGAGATAAACCTGGTAAGGTGTAAGTACATGTTCATTTTACTACCATTTATTAGGCAACAACTATAAACTGTCTGTACTGCACCAGGCACTAGAGATAGGATAAAGAATAAGACTTCCCCTGTGGGTTCTAAAATTCTCCTGGGGCTGACAGAGACCACTGCTATTCAGTTTGATTTCATGTAATAATGCAGGCTTCTCTGGGAACTCAGTACTCTGAGGAAAGTAACAAGAGTAAAGAAAGGGAATTCAGCTTTATAAAGAGGAGTTCTTTGTGAGCTGAGTTCTAATGAATGAGTGGGAAAGAAGGTGAAGTTGCACCTATTGCACCAATGATTCATTGATTCATTGATTCACCAGCGATGTACTAAACCTCTATTTAGTACCGAGCTCGTCATAGGGTTTTAGGAGTATAATGATAATCAAGGCATGGTTCCTGCCCTCAGGTTGCTTATAATCTGGTAAGCACTGAAACCCAGAGTACATAAAGAGATCCCCTCTTCCTCACTTCAGAAAAGAATACACACATGTGTGCACACACACATATGAAAAAGCATGCTGAATTAAAGGAAAGGTACATAATTTGATGTGGCTGGAGCAGAAGGCACATGAAAGAATGTGAATACCTAATCCCATCTCCTCTTCTTTCCTAGTGCTCATTCCTTGATATGGTTTGGCTCTGTGTGCCCACCCAAATATCATGTTGAATTGGAATCCCTAATGTTGGAGGAGGGGGCTAATGGGAGGTGATTGAATCATGGGAGCAGATTTCCTCCCTGTTGTTTGTGTGATAGTAAGTTAGCTCTCACGAGATCTGATCGTTTGAAAGTGTAGCACTTTCCCCTTCTCTCTCTCTCTCTCCTGCTCCCATGTAAAGATGTGCTTGCCTCCCCTTCACCTTCTGCCATAATTGTAAGGCCTCCCAGCTATGTTTCCTGTACAGCCTGCAGAACTGTGAGTCCATTAAACCTCTTTTCTTCATAAATTACCCAGTCTCAGGTAGTTCTTTATAGCAGTGTGAGAACAAACTAATACATTCCTCCTCTTCATTCCCTACTGCTTCCTTCTGGTGTTAATTATTTTATATCTGAGTCAGTGCAACCACATCCAAACTGGCTTTTTTTTCTCTCTCTTCAGCCTCACTAACTTCCAAAAATGCCATACAATTCTTACCTTAAAGTTCTCATTATTTTAGAATAAACTCCTCAGGAAGACATTCAAAGGCTTTGATGAACTTGCCCCTACTCATTTCACCCATTTCTCCTCCCCACCACACACACACTGCCCTTTTTTGTACCTAATGTTTTCTCTCTACCAAACACATTGGCCCAATGTTGTCTTCTTTCCCCAACCTCCAAGTTTTGCACCCTCTGCTTTCTGTATGTAGAATGTCCTTACCTTTTTCTGTATCTAGGGAATACATCTTCATCTTTGAAGACTCTCCTTTAGGAAGCCTCCATGCTCTCCCAGGCTGTGTAGATGCTCCCTCCTATGCACTCCCACAAATCCATGTGGTTACAGCAAGTACAGGAAAGTTTATGCTATATTATTTTCACTATTCTGTTGTCTGTGTCCTTTACTGGACCTAGAGCCCCCAGAAAATAAGGAATGAATTTTTTGTTGTTATTGTTACAGCGGCATCACTATCTTGTTTGTACCCTGTCTGACAAACAGTAACTGTTCAAAACATATTTGCTTAATTCATTCATTAATTGTTGATCCTAACGTTTAAAGTATTCTAGATAACATGCTAAAATTATATTCTCTATACCAGTGTTCAGTCAAGAAAAAGTAGTCTTGATTCCTTAAAGGGTCAAATAGGAAATATTTTAAACTTGCTCTCTGTTACAACTATTCAACCTTGCCATGGTACACAAAAGCAGCCATAGGTATACGCAGATGAATTGGCATGGCCCAGGGCCAGGAAAATTGTATTTACAAAAATAGATGGCCAGTATGAATGCTGTAGTGTGATGACCTCAGCTCTATACCATAGGTCACAATCTCACATCCCACAGGTTAGAGCTGCTCTACGAATCCATTTTCATTTTGGCTGTAGAGAGACAATTCTTTATGGGTCTCTCAGGTTTCTGTGTATCTTACAAGCGGAAGTACTGACTGCCTTTGTTTTTCCATACCGTCTTTACAGAGATGTTTGTGTAGCGAACAGACCTAGAAAATAGTGCCTCCTTCCAGAGTAGATGGCAGGCAAACTTACTGTCCATTATAAAATATTCAGGTCCCAAAGCTCAGGGTAATTCTCCTGTACTACAAACCACTGTGTGTATAGCTCTCGCTGTCTTTCGATCCCCTTCACATCCCTGTTGGAATCGGGTTCAGGGAATGAAGGCACATGTTGACAGTGGCTACTGTTATTACCATGAGTAATAAAGTTCTTTATCTTTCATGTCTTCTGCCAACACCCATGAAACTACAACAGGCTAAGTTTTTAGCTTGCAATTAGCATAAAATGTCAGATGCTTCAGAGTTCGACAGTTTTTCTTACATCGTACTTTAAATAATTTGAGCTAATCATTTAAAATTAAGAGATTTTACTCAAAAAAAATTAAATGTTACCTTCTCTCGAAAAACTAAAATATTTGGCAACGTTGGACATGCATTTTTATATGGCAACAAATGACAAGGACTGAGTGGGAGCTGCCTCTGGGATCCCCCACCTCTGGACTGTTTCCCGCCCAGTCATTGTTTCACTGATTTATATTCCTTGTCTGGCTTCTAAGGGCATTTGAGTTTGTGACCCTGCTTGAAGCAATAAGGTGTCAGCAAATGTATTTAGGCATGGAATTAGGTTAGATTTGTGCTTTAGAAAGATAGCTTCACAGAGTCATTGACAATATGAAGACGAATTACAGTGACAGAAATCTAGAATAAAATGTTGGAGTATAAAAAAACATGTGAAGAGGGCTCAACTAATATAACAGCAGGTAGAGTAGATAAATAGGAAATGATTCCATGAAATTGTCAGAACTTGGTGCCATATTGGTGTATCTTGGGAGAGAGAAGGACACTGAATTATGTAAGGGTTTTTAGTTTGGATGATCTGTTGGATAGTGATGCCAATAGTTGAAAGTAAAATCGGGAGGAACTTGATGAAATTTTGGTGGAGTAAGAGAAGTTTACAGGGAGGGCTAAGAACCTGACAAGCTGAAGGAGCCTAAAGGATATTCAGCTAGACACGTTAATCGCAGTGCTGTCTAGCTCTGGAGCAGGCTGTCCATGGATTAACCTCAGGGAGTCCATATAGCTTGAGACCCAGAATATAAAACCTTATATGCTTATTGAATAGGCATTTTTTTTTTTTTATTCCTCTGGAAAGTGTTGCTGCCTCTAATTAGACTTTCAAAGGGACCTGTGGTAACTCTGCAGAAAAAAGTTTGGAGTTTTAGATGTGAGAGTTATACACAAAATAGTTGAGATTGTCCTCTGCGATGTGTCCATAGTAAGAATATAAAGGAAGCAGACTAAGAAAAAGTCACAAGAAAAATAAATACAAAATAATTTGTTGAGACAGAAACAGAAGTTTCAAGAAAGAATGTTAAGACTTCAGAGAAATGCATACGATGCAGGCCTGGAAAGAAGCCATTAAATTTAGCGACTGGCAACCTATAGCAAGCATGGAAACCAGGCTTTGGTGGGATTTTTTTGTTTATTTTTTAAAAAGGAAGATTAGAAAGTAGAGGCAGCATAAGAAAGCTATTTTTATGGGTTGTCTGAGGATTAGGTTGAAAGGTTAAGTTTTAAACATGTTTGTGGGGATTATTTAGGGGATAAAAGAACTTGAATATATTTGTAATTAAAAGGGAGACAACTAAGGAGAAAGGTAATTGAAGATGTTCTAACAAGGACAAAGAATATTAATGTGTGAGTCCTCCAAGCATCTTTAAATTCCCCTACCTATTAAGGAAATTCTGACATTTTTACTTCTCCCCACCCCATGCCCCACATTCTAATCTCCCGGCTAGCTTTACCAGACATATTAGGGTATTGGGGGTTGGGGAAAAATCAGCTAAGAGATTGGGAGACTTGTATCAGAAAGGGTAGTTTACTGAAATGAGAACATAGAACAAATTAAAAGGAAACAGAAAACTAGAAAAGGAAAAAAGTCCCTCCTAAAGGCAACTTATATCAGAAAACTGAAAGTTTAGAAGTAGGAAAAAGGGGTTTCAAAGCATCTAGGCATGGGAGAAAGTGGTAAAGCAAGAGAAATTACAGAAAATGGATATAAAGTGGTACTGTGAATTTTGAACAGGATCTCCTTTTGTGCTCTTCAAGAGCTGAAATTAAAGATTTGGGCGACACTTTACTAACATTGTTTGCTGGACTGTGTTTCTTTGAATATCACACAATATTTAGGCTGGGCCATGTGGGGTTGTAGTGTTTATTTGAGTTACAAAAAAGTGAGACGGTTATAGGTCAGAGCAATGCCAGAACCTCTCCAAATCCCAGGGCAGGACAGCAGCAGTGCTTAGACTGACAGTGACAAAGGGGAGGCAAGCCCCATAATTGCGGCTTAGTCCAGGAGGGCTTTTGGTTTCTCCCAGGAAAGAATTCAAGGGTGAGCCGGAAGTGTTAGACAGCACCTTTGATTGAAGCAGCAGTATAGAGCAGCTGCATACAGCAGCACCAGAGGTACTGCACCTTGCAGAGCAGGGCTACCCCATAGGCAGTGTGCCCAGAGTGGCAGCTCTGAGGCAGTTATGCAGTCATATTTACACTTTTAAATACATGCAAATTAAGGGGTAAATTATGCAGAAATATCTAGAAAAAGGGTGGTAACTTCCAGGTCGTTGGGTCATTGTCATGGAAAGGGGTGGTAACTTCCAGGTGTTGCCATGGCAATGATAAACTGACCTGGCACACCCTTGGACATGTCTTATGGAAAACTGCTACCACCCTATCCCTATTTCAACTATCCCTCCTTTTTGTCTGGGGTCCAAGCCCCGCCTCCAGAATTAAGTCCTGCCTCCTGTCTAAACAGGATGTACAATTATGAAGCCAATAGTAGAGAAGAGATAGAGTGGTGAACAGAAAATGATCATGTCCTTTAGCCTTCATCCTAAAAACAAAGGCAGTTCAAAGGAAAGAAAGACAACAGAATGACTGTCTTCTTTGTGCTTTGATTAGATTTTTACTGATTACCACCTCTGCCACCTCCTGCCCAAGCCTGGGGTAAGAGAACAAATACTGGAAATAAAACAAAAGAAAAGAAAAAATAACATTTATGAGTGAAGCAAAGCTAAGAATGAGGGAAAAAGTAGAAAAAAATGCTATTTGACCACGAGTTCTGTCTTATTTTCCTTCCCTTGAAATCATCCGTATTTCCATTGCTTGTCCAGCCCAAACTATTGTGGGGAATAACAATAAAAGAAGAAACAAAAAGGGGTGGGGGCAGGGGAAGATAAACCACATCCCATAAAAACTCCTATTTTAACTTCTTCCCTTTCCTTCTTCATTCTTACTTAACACCATCCACTTAAACCTCACCCTGCACATTCCACCCTCAGAGATTCTATTTGACTTGTCATTCATATTCTACTCCTAATGCCATACTGCTCTACCTCAAAATCCTAGAACCAACACCAGTGGTTTGAAGCTGAAGAAATCCCGTCGTCCTCCAGCCATCATGTAGGAAGAGTTCCAGAATCTATGACTAGGATTGAAAGTGGCAAGACATGCTTCTGATACCCTGAATTTGAAGTACTAAGTTTCTGTTCCCATAGTCACATGGTTTTTGCCTTAAATTCTTTCCAAGTTCTAAACAAGCAATTTATATATGTTTAGACAAGACAATGCTTAGTGTAACATATGTGGGAGGGGGAGGAGCAAGAGAGGAGGGTGCTGTTTCTATTTGGAAGGATTCAGCTTGTTTTCTAACCATTTAGTAAAACATTTTCTTTGTTTGACTTCAGTGTTTTTTGAGATGTACTTAAAATTCAGCATTAGCAAAGTGCCAGTGTAAACTGGTTTATTTTTCTCTTTGTAATTTATCAGCCACTGTTTTTAGTTGCATGAGGCTTTAGGGGCTATGTTGAAGTACCTACTTTTCATTATGTTTTAATTTATATGAATACTATGCAAAATTGAGTGATACTGTCTCAATAAATGGTAAATGGTAAACTAAAAATTTGTGAGTTAAAACTTCATCAAAAAAATATCTTTGAGGTGAATTTAAGCAAAGAGTATAATCCCACACAATTGCAACTATTTATTAGAGACTTGGGGAGTTAATTTCAAACTGGATTAAGAGCCATAAATTTGTAGTTTGGATCCAGGTCAGCCGAAATGTCTGAAAAATTTGCTAACTTAATGGAATGACTCTATACAAATTGATCAGTTTATTTTTTGTCCTGGCAGAAATCTCTTCATAATCAAACAGAAAAGTTAAGAAGCCAAATTCACAAAGTATTTGCCATCATTTGTCTTTGTGTTTCTGATTATTTTTGTACCTTGGAATTCATTTGTCTTCGACAATCATATAAAATAAACAGTAAAACATGTTTTTTATTTGTTCAGATTTGAGCTGTAGACATTCCTTCTCAGTAATATTAAATAAGTTATTTAATTCACTTCTGTTTAAATATTGATAAAGTTTATTATTTGTACTCCAGATTTTTCCACAACCTAGAATAATTTAGGTAATTAATAGAATTTTTGATACATTTTAGAATAATTTAAATTAATATTTAATTCACAGTTCTGTTTGATATCATATAAAGTAATGATAAATATGAGTATTTGGGCAACCAGTAATTCTTTAATAGCATTCTCTTATGGAGATAAAAATGTTTAAAAATTAATTAATTTGGTACTATTAGAACTGCATAGTTATTAGGCATTTCCAAATTTGGAAGAATTTTCATTACACAGTAACTGGATAATGAAGAAAGAAAACTAAATGCCCTCCTCTAGTCCTTATAGGGGACACATCAAATGAAATTTCCTAATAATCTAGGGATGTTTCATAATTGAGTACTTAGTAGTCATCCAGAAATAGCAAATATAAGCCTTCATTATTGACTAGGGTTTTCAGAGTACATCCACTTCTGTCTCTACACCAAATAGGTTTTCATTACTCAAGTAACATATGGCAGTAAATGAACCAAAAGAAGAACATGTTGCATTATTTTTCTACATTAAGTGCTGACATTATCTTTGCCACACTGTGTGTGCGGTTTTATGTAATGAGAATCTGTTCAGAGACAGTTGTGAGGTATACGTTCTGTTCTAGCTTTTACCTTTTTGAAGGAGCCCATTTTCAAAGTAGCTTACAGTTTGTGAATTATACCCAATTTAATTATCATTCAGTGCTTTAGAAATCTACTCCTAAATGGCTGCTATTAACATAAACAAGTCAATTTACAAGTCACAGGGAAGTTCAGGTTAAAAGAAAATGTATAATGTATATCTGTGTATTTGTGATTTACTCTAAGTACATTTTCTTTTTCTTTCTTTCTTTCTTTCTTTTTTTCTTTCTTTCTTTCTTTTTCGTTCTTTTCTCTCTCTCTCTCTCTCTCTCCTTCCTTCTTTCTTTCTTTTTTGTTTTATTCGAGATGCAGTCTCACTCTGTTGCCAGGCTGGCAGTGGCTGCCATCTCGGCTCACTGCAACCTCTGCCTCCCAGGTTCAAGTGATTCTCCTGTCTCAGCCTCCCGAGCAGCTGGGACTACAGATGCACACCACCACACCCAGCTAATTTTTTTTTTTTTTTTTTTTTTGTATTTTTAGTAGAGACAGGGTTTCACGATTTTGGCCAGGATGGTCTCGATCTCTTGACCTTGTGATCCACCTGCCTTGGCCTCCCAAAGTGTTGGGATTACAGGCATGAGCCACCATGCCCGGCCTCTAAGTACATTTTCATTGAACAAAAAGAACGATGAATAGATGCACTGATTTTTCTCCCTATCAATTTTGCCCTTAAAATAGTAATATTTAATAGATAATGATGACCTTCACAATCAGTCACATATATTTATTGAGCACTACTATGTGTAAACATCATCCTGGGCAAGGGCCTTCTAAGTCTCTGCTTTGGCAAAAATGACTCTAAGTTAATTTTGCCCTAAATCTTTGAAGTAACAACTGTAGAGGTTTAGCAGGGAGTAAGCACCACCATCAAAGGACAGGACTGTCTGGCACACAAAATAAGTATCTTTTCCATTTTGAAATGAAACTTTACAAAATGAAATGAAACCTTAAATGTAATGTAATATAAATACCTAAAAATAAGTTCTAATTAAAACAGTTGAAACTGCTTGAAATGTGTCCCTGAATGGATCAAGCTAGCAAGAAGATAGGCAAGAATAGTACTACGAAGCTGAAAAAGAAAACAAATGAATTGAAACCTGACTTTAGAATCATTTACCCATTTCTCCTTCAACCTTTTAAAATTAGGAAATTTCACCAAGCTCAGGGGAAAAAAAAGCGGAAGAGAACTATAAGTATATTTTTTACAGTGGTCAATAAGCATCACAAAAAACATTAAATGAAATTTGATGAGTGACTCAATTTCAGCATAAAAGATGTGCGGTTATTCAGTTGTAATGTCTTTTTCCTGGGATTACATGAGAGTAAAGTTTACACCTTCAGGGAATTTAAATTTAGTTGTATGGAAGGAGAACATGTGAAACATAAAGAAACATTTCCAAAAGAGGCTGTAGCATGATATCCTTTTACGGAGGTCTCCTGGGAGCAGCGCTTTGGTTTTGGCTGTCTACAAAGCAGCCTCATAAATTAAAATATAAAACATTCATTCAAGCTAAAATTAGGGGCTCCTTGTCTGATTCCAAATTACTTCAGTGGTTATATTTTCTAGTTTTGTTATTAATACATGGACATGTCTCTTATTCTATTGAAAAGTACACGAATGGTTTCACTTGGTGGCTTTCAAAATCTGAGAACCTTCATATGCAAAAAAAAAAAATGAAGCTGATTATGACATAAACTTATAATTATCACTTAAGGAAAAATATAAAAAGACAGGATTTACATCGGTTGGAAACCTGTCAACATTAGTGGGGACATGACATCTTATTCATTCATTCATTCAATTATTCATTCTTTCAACAGATACTTATTGTACATTTGCTAAGGGCCAGAAATATAGCCGTGAACAAATTCCTTCAAGGGGTCTAGCTTAAATTCTATGGCAATACGATGGAGAGCAAAATAAAGATTTTCCTCTGCTTCTGAAGAGAGTGCAGAATCTGATCATTACAATAACAGCAAAAAGGAGGAGGAAGAATATGAGGCAAAGAAGGAAATGGGAAGGATTAATTAATCTTTGGATAGCAAGGTTGGGAATAGCTGTTGTTATAATGAGAACCTCCCTTTTTCCAGTTTATTTGTTTTCTGTCAGGTATCTCAGCCAAATATTTTACATTTTCCAACTATTGTAGTTACACTTTGCTTCATTTTGGGCACAGTTTTTAATGGCATAATCTTTAATTATTTTCTTTAAACAATGGCACCTGCTAAAAGATTAAGCTGAAAGTACAGTCTTAAGATAGAAGAAAAGGAAACACTCAATTTGGAAAAAAGAAAACTTCTCTGGCAGCAGTATAATCTTAAAAAAATAATTAATTGTTCACAAATATCTAAATATCATAAACATACTTATGAAACTATCCCCTGGAATTTAGCTTCCTTGAAATTCTAAGACTGTACTTTAAAATGATCAGAAATGACTCACCAAACTCTTTCATCTCCTTGTACCTTTAACATTTATTATTAAAAATCCCTTTTAAACTTGACGGATTTGTTTTAAAAAACTGCATTACTAAACTAAGGGCCAGAGTGGAAGGCATTTCTCTGGTAGCCTTAAAAAGAATGCAGTGCTATCGTGTTCGTAGTTTAATCTGCCAGGATTCCATAGCCAAGAAAAGATGGGTGTCAGATCTCTACACGTAATCTTCAGAACATCCGGAACTGAGAAATGGAGCTTGAGCAAATGAAAACAAGATAAAATTAAAGGAAGCCTGCCTTTAACTTTATAAGAAAGTGAATCAAATGATGTAGAGAGAAAGAAAAAAAACCTCTTATGGGTTTCAGAATTTGGACTGAGACATCACAACTCTGTTTCCTGCCTCTCTGTTCGGTGCAGATATTGGTAATGGCGCCCATTGAAATGAGAAGAAGGAATGAAGGCATGCCAGAGAAACTTTTTCCCCCAAAATCTGATTGAAACACTAACAGGAGCCAGAGTTCTACAAAAAAGAGGGAAACAAATGGGGACAAAACACCCACAGATGCAACTGAAGCTCCCCACACAGTGCTGGCAAAATGTTCTAGATCTGATACCTCAAAACTTATCTAAAAAGAAGAGAGGAGCTGCCTGAAAAATTAAATATTCTTTATAGAGAAAACGATAAGGAAAGGAATACCTGTCACTTCATCCTACTTGATTAAATTGCAAATAGCTATTCGAAGTGAATAATTTTATGCATTTTACACACCTAGTTAAACATGTAAATTTTGCATCAGCATAATGAAAACAAATGCAAATGCTGTTATTGTACCTATGTTAAAGAAAATACTTAAACGGGAGAGATTGTATGTCAAAACTGTAGGCTCCCATAAAATTCCCCAATTACTAACAGTAACTCAATTACTGTTCATGAAGTATCTGTCCTGAAAGGCTCCCTTTAAATACAAATTTTAAGAGGACATTTAGAAATATTATTGAGACATATTGCAACTCTGATCATTTTTCTAAAGGCCCTTTGTATCTTAGCATAACCCAAGTCATTCTTTATATCACCTGAGTCTCCTTTTTAAGTCAAAGATGGTTCTATATTCTAAAATTGCTGCTTCAACACTCTTCAATAGTATAACACCCAATTTGAAACAGAGATGGGCAGTTTATAGAGATTTTGGCTTGTTTCTTTTTTCCTTAGTTGGTGTATGAGCTACGCTACTTAATCTACTTAATTACTTGCTTCTAGGCTTTTCTAACATATCATTTGATCATGGAAAGCGGGTCTCCTATTAGAGCATAAAATAGCATATTTTTTCTTCAAGGGCTCAACCTATTTCTTCAAAAGAATGAGATGATTAGCCTCACATGCTCTGCCCTTCCACAGGGGTTACAGTACACTGGCATAAACTTCACCTGAGAAGAGATGTACCACCTCATTTTTCCTGGGAAAGCTAGCACTCTGTATCAGCCTTAGCTGCATAAATCCACGTAGGAACATGGCCTGGATTGAGTTTTGGAGGGATTGAGGAAGAAGAACCAGGAATAGCAATGTTTTCAACTTTTTGTTTCTTGGTATCACAATGGTAATAATTTTCTTCTCTCTGTGCTGCTATAAAAAATACACCATCCTGGATAACTGAGCAAATACATGTTTACTGGCAGATGATGGATTCCAGGGAGAGATACTAGGAAGTGCTCCCATTTAGGACAGGTTTCAGAATAACCACTATGACTATTTCAGCTCAGCCAAAAGTATTTTCTTATCCCATAATTTTGGATTAGAAAAAATATCTTAAATATGAGTGAAATAACGATAACTCAAAAGTACACTCAAAGTAGTGTTTCCTTTTATCTGAAAGTACATTGGAATCCTTCACAATGATATGATGGAAGATGAAAAAATTCACCCATTTTATGGATCATAGCCTAGTGCTTCTAACTTTTACTTATGTGATTACTTTGCTTTAAAGAATGTGACATTTGCAGCTGTATATTATTTTCCAATATCCAAAATCAGTCCTTTGGAGATATTCCATAAAATGTGATTATAAAGACTATTATCTAGACTAGAATTGGTAGAAATGCAGATTCCTGAGCCCCACACCGGAATTTCTGGGGGAGAGAAGTCCCAAGACTGTGCTACTTTAACACATTACCAAGGGAATTCTTACAACAGCACACAAAGTTTGAGAACCATGGCTTTAGAGGTGGCTAAATTACAGTAAAAATGGTTACAACCAGGACTATTAACAGGTGAAAAACAGTTATAGGTAAGGAAGCAGAGAAAATTGGCTAAATTTTCTCAAGAAAGTCTTTGGTCCACAACCTAGTTAAAACTCCCTTTTCTAAAAATTCAGAAAGCAATTAGAAAAACTTTGATTGCACTGAGACATAAAATATGAAATAAAATTTACAGAAATTGAAATATTTGTGTACACATAACTGAAGAGATTCTTTTCTCACCAAACTCTGCTTTCTCTTTTCACTTTACCATGATGCGGTGTGAGAATGTACGTCTTGATTTCAGATCATTGCTGTAATGAGCTTTTCGTTCCTTTTCCATTTGCTGCTGTTGCTTCCCTAGCTTGTTTTTGCTTGATTAACACTACCTCATTTCCATGATTAAAAATAACTATTATTTGTTCCATGAGTCTTCTGTTTCTCTCGATGCCTATCAATTTCTGTTTCTTATTTTTGGTTAAAAAAGGAAAAGCCTGTGAATAGTGGGATCTGATTTCAAGACTAGCCCTTGAGAAGAAATTTCCTAAAATGCCAAACATTTGATTCCAACAGCAAAGGATGAAGGTTCAGTGGTTCTCATCTTTCCCCTTCTGGTATAGGATTAAATATTTCTTTCTCTTCTAAGAAGACAAAATTTATTCTTAGATAAGAGCATCTAAGTTATTCCCTTTCTATAATCTATAACTTCTTCCTCTTTTAGCAGTGCCAATTAATAGCTGCTAAGCTTTAGAAATCTTTGTGGTTTGTCAGTGCTTTTCCATTATACAGATTTTGTAAAAGGTCTTATAGGACTTCTTGTTTGTGTCTCTTTTAACTTCCATACATTTTCTTTTCTTTTTATTTTTATTTTTTCCTTTTATAGGCATTCAGCATTATAATTTTCATTCTCCTACCAAAGCAACCACTCCAATGCATTTGACATACATTATTTTGGTCTTAGGTGTTCCTGAAAATATTTGCTTTAGAACAGAAAACCAAATACCGCATGTTCTCACTTATAAATGGGAGCTAAACATTAGGTATTTGTGGACATAAAGATGACAATAGACATGGGGCACTACTAGAAGAGAGAGGGAGAGAAGGAGTTCAAGGTTGAAAAACTAACTACTGGATACTATGCTCACTTCGCGGGTGACAGGATCAGTTGTACCCCAAACCTCAGCATCATGCAACATACAAAGATTCAGGTAACAAAATGCCCCTGATTCTAAAATAAAAGTTTAAATTATTTCAAAAAATTAAAATATGCATTGCTGTTTTGTGTGCATAAACTTTAAATGGCATTGTGTTATAGTTTACTGTTCTTATCTTTGCACTCAGCGTTATATTTTAAAGATTCACACACGTTACTGGATATTCACCTATCTGGTTCCATTATTACTGAATGCTGCAGAGTATAGTGTGTAATACATGCTGCCAACCACACTAGATCTGTCCACTCCCCTAGAGTTAGACACTTCGATTGCCTCCATTCTCTGCCACCAGAAATAACACTAACATTAGCATCATTTAACAAATCCCCTTACACACCTCTCTGAGAATTTCTCTATGGTACATGCCTAGGAGCAGAATTGCTGGACTGTAGGTGAGTATATATTTGATTTGGCTAAGTATGACGGACAGCTTTCCAGAAAGGTTGCTCCAATTCACATGCACCTGTAGCACAGGAGACTTGCTATACATCCATATCCCTGCAACATTATATTTTATCCAGTTTTCTAATTTCATATTTTTGTCATATAAATACATAAACAGTATATAAAGAAAAGGGGACTATAATTAATCAACAGCTCTTACTGATTGTGACAAATGCTTTACCTTAAAGTAGATGGTGAAATTTCAAAGCAAATGATACATCAATTCAGTGTTCAGGGAGCATGCATTATAATGGATAAGAGAGACAGAAGTCAGTATATTCTAAAAGCTGTCGATAGCAGAATGAATACAGTTTTGGAGACGCACAAAGGTAAATCATATAGTCCAGACTAGTAGAATCAGGGCAAGTTTTCTGGAAAAAAAAGTGACCCTGAGGGATGAAAAAGTAAGTACACTTACTAGATCCTTGACTGAAAATGGCCATTTTCTGCTTGGAAAATGTATCCTCTTACACTGAAAATGCATTGTTGGTAATCACGCTTATAAACCTACATATACCATGAGTATCAAAGTTCCAAATCGCCTTGCATTTTATTTTATTGGTAATTATTTCTTTGAATTTTATTCTTTTCTTCAACATTTATTTTTGATGCAGAGGGTACATGCGCAGGTTTGTTTCCTGGGTATATTGTGCGATACTGATGTTTGGGGTAGGAATAATCCCATCATTTGAGTACTCAGCATAGTACTCAATAGTTCGTTTTTCAACCCTCTTCACCTACCTCCCCTTCTATTTGTCCCCAGTTTCCACTGTTGCCACCTTTGTGTCCTTGAAGACCCAATGTTTAGCTCCCACTTATAAGTGAGAAAACACAGTATTTGGTTTTCTGGTCCTGTATTAATCGGCTTTAAGATAATGGCTTCCAGTTGTATCCATGTTACCACATTTCAAAAGATGAGTGGGGAGGTTTGTTATCCTGGATGTTATAGGACATGGTGTTAGGAATATTGGTATTAATTATCTTCATTTTATATTAAAGAAACAAAGCTTCACAAAAGTATATTGCTTAACTCCATACAGCTGGTACGTATTTGGCACAATCAGAATTTTAACAAATGTTTGTTTGACCTCAAAGTTTATGCCTGTTTGCTGCTATTACACTGGTTTTAAAAAGGCAATAAATATATATACAGTAAAAATTGATATAAGAATTTTCCATGAGTTGGCTGAATTCTGTTTCAGTGGTTTAGGAGACTATTACTAAGGACCGAGAACAATCTGGTTTTCTGTTTTAATGATGATTTTCACGTTTGCCCTAAAAATCAGAAATAGTTTTCTTTAAAATGCTGATATGTACCCATGGACTTTTTGAGACTACTTGGGTCTTGGAAAAGAAGCCTCTATGCAAAATACTAACACATACTTCCAACAGGAAACTTGTTTCCATTAACAGTCATATAGGTCCCATTCATGCAAGGCCTCTGAACTGTGGAGACAATCATAGCTTGCAAAAGGCAACTTTACATAATATAACCTCTAAATATAACGAAATGTTAATTAAACATTTTGTCAATTTTGTCAATATCCTTGCAAAGAATTTTAGAGATTAACATATTTCTGTTTGTTAGTCCAGGTCTTACAATTAATAAGTAATTACTAGTAGTCATACTCAAACTTACGAAATACACAAAGTGTACAAAAAGACACTATTTTTGTAATTAAGGCAATAATTTTTCAGATCTTACATATGTTCCAAAGCATAAATCCTCTTGAAAGAAGGTATCATGGGAATTAAATATGCCAACTCATCAACGTGCATCACAGAAATGTCTAAATATTTAAAAATAACACTAAAGGAAATTCAGTGCTTTCCACATGGTATATTCTGCATTCAGAAGCATGTGAAGGACGGTGGTTTTTGTTAAATTTTTTTGATCAAGGATGCAATACTTCTTAGAAGCATACACTTTATATTTTAATTATTAATCAGGGAACATACTGCTATTATGCCATTAGCTCACAAGATATTTCTGACTATATTTTTACCTTGATGACAGAGTATCCAGCATTAAGCCAGTTGGAAAAACGCACCCTCTTATGTTAAAGTAAATTGGAATGATTTGGATCAAAGGCAGAGATATTTAGATTGAGGGACTACATCTTCCCCTTGAGACACTATAAAGGTTCTCTTCTAAACGCAGATATTGAAATTAAAATTAAGCAGTTCTTTTAAATAGAATGTGTTCGAGCTGATATAAAGTTGCAGAGAAGATTCCTATCCACATCTCCACAATTTTAAAATTCTAATAATTCAAAGTCCTAGATGGAACAGATTCGTCAATGTTTATCTCCCAGTGGCCTGTGACTCCACTTGAGGCTACGTTGCTATGGGGCTAAACTAAGAACAGATACTCCAGGAGTCTCCCGAGAGAGTCTCCTTATTCAAAACTAGGTCTCTGAAATGGTGAAGTAAGAACACTTTTTAACCAAAATACTTCTCTGATTACTATTAGCACTGTTACGAAAGTTCTTATTTGTCACTGCTGTATCAGGACTTGGCCAATTGAAGATGGCTAGAAACTTGATTGAAAATAACTTAAACCGGTATTTTTCAACCTTTAATGCATCAGAATTACTTGGAGAGTCTGTTATACTTCTTCCCTATTCCCAGAGGTTCTGATTTAGAAAGTATGGGATAGGGCCCTAGAATGAGCATTTCTAACCAGTTCTCAGCTCATGTTAATGCTGCTGCTACAGAGATCACACTTTGAGAAACATCGACTTGAACAAGCAAGTAAAAACAAACAAAAAAAGGCTTATGCAATTTTGAAGTCCAAAGGGCCAGAAATCCTACTTCTGCTCCAGTCTGGCTGGCATAAAGAAATAAGCTTAAGTACTGTAATGAGAACTTTGTCTTCCCAGTTATAAAGCAGATTTACTCTCTGTTCCATTAAGGTAGTCACTGGCACAACCATAATCATATTCTTCAAGTTTAGCAAGTTCATCTCAAAGAGACAATCTTACCCTGTTCTCTGCAAAGAAAATCCTGGGGAGAGTTCTGATTGGCCTTAGCCTACTCATATGTGCATTCTTCAGGGGAGAAAATTACTGTGCCTAGGGTAATGACGTATTTTGAATGTGCAGGCCTAGGCCATATCCATGCCCATGGGCTCAGAAGGTGTTCCTTCAATAGACTTGGTCATTTCAATTATCTCTTTTAAAGTAGCTTGTGTCTTATGAAATTCCTTGGTCTTTCATGTAAATATACATTGGCATGGAAGCCCCTGGCCCAAATTATGTCTGAAAAATCCATATCCCGATTGGGAATGTAGTTCAGACTCCAACCTTGGGACTTAGTTGACATATAAAGTTCAAATTACCTTAATGACCTTTTAAAAAAAAATCTTTAGTGATATTCTAGCTATGACCGTAGCCAATTTTGAACAGATAGCAGTCTCTGACAGTATTATCATCACTCCAGAAAAGAGTAAAACAATGTGAAAATTGGTGAGTGCGAATGAACATGGACTTGCAGTTCAGCAGTTTGACTAATTTCTCTCCTAAGCATAAGGTAAACTTGTTCACATTCAGAAGCCCTTTGAATGACATGATTTAATGTGACTAAAAGATGTACAGATGGCGCTACACTGCCTCTGCTGGGAGGAGAGGTCAGACGGCAATTGGCTGTAACACAAACCGCGCTAATGTATAGCTACAAGCTGCCACATCAGGGTCCATCTTTCTGAGAGCCTGTTAGGTGAAGTAATCAAGCACTGTGACAGTGCTCCCCAGATACGGGAAAACATGGTGACTTTAATGCTACCCTAAAGTGCTGTCAGCCATTCACAGAATGACTGTTTTTCAGATGCAAGATTTTAATACATTATCACTTATTTTATCTGCTTAATAAGAAACCAAATATTAAAAGTGTTAGGTGAGAAATCTAATTTGAATCTACCATCTCACATACCATTCCACTGTTTTCATATGAGCATTGAAGGATGACATTTAAAATCACACTGGCATACACACTTATACTTTTCATACATACCTTTATCAAATATAGTCCATATAACTATGTACTTTAAATAATGAGAATAAGAGAATTGAACCAATCTAACAATATAGAAAGCCATCAATGTAGATGAAGGGCAGTTGGTGCTACCTTGATATTCTAAACTGAAACTTTGCTTCATAGACTAATGTGGCCTTACAGAAAATGACTACTAAAACACCAGCTTTCAAAATATTAGAAACTGGAAAAAGGTCATCATCAAAAAGAAAAAGTTACTGATCACTTATTTCATGAAAGAATCTGTATTAAATACAAGTGTGCAAGAAAAAAAGAGAAACATTCATTAGAATGAATATAGCTAAATATAATTCAATCTATAAGAAATGTTCACATCACCTTGAACTTGATGACATGGTGTATGTTGCAGTAAGCTCATCCTATAGTTCCATTTGAAACACTAAATGTAAAGTACTTACATTTATTCAGTTTAAAATCAGTGCCTTTTCAAGCTCACAGGCAAAAGAGAACATATTCTCCTATCCTCTCATTATTTAAGAGAGGAAAATGGACAATAAAATGGTCAAACAAAGTCCAGATAACATGAATGATTTGCTGAGAATCATAAAAGAAACTGGCAGCAGAAGTAGAAGCAGAATACAGGTCTTGCATTCCAAACCAGTTCTTGTTCCACTATACCATTCTTTTTCTATGTCTCAGCCATTAGGCTGTGGCCTAACATAGAACAATTAATCATCATGCTCAGAGTTATATAATTCCTGCAGAGATCATTTATTTTCAGCTCCCAGTCAATAAGCTGTGAAGTATTTTCAGCTCCATTTTACACATAAGGTAATTGGGATCAGGGTGATATGTCAAATATTAAATATCTAGTTGGTTTTGAAAGGATGACCATACATCAGATCTACTTAATGTTAGGTGATTTTTCTTTCTGCTGCCTTTCAAAATAATTATACCCCTAGCTGAGCTTGAACCATAAACATAGAAGCTAAAAGCAAAACATATACATAATTATAAAGAGAGAATTTGATTAAATCTTATATTACCGAATATGTTCCCCAATGCATAAGTCACAGAGTAAGATTCTCTGCATGACTTGGTTTCTTGAGCCTAGAAGCAATAAATGGACACATCTCCTATTGTGCTAATTCTACCCATTTGAGTAATTCAGATCTTGAAAGTACTTAATAAATCATGTCATTTTATGTTTCAAGGTCTTTAAAAACTTGAAGTTTAGTCCATTAAAGTATTGGGTCTCATGTGTCCTGGGATGGATGGAGGGATTTTGATGGAGGAGTTAATTAACCATGCTCAGGTGTCATACAGCTTGATTTTCAATCCTGAATCTACCATTCTTTACATGACCTTCCTAAGCTTTGTTTTCTTTATATGGAATATAGGATAGTTATACCAACATCATAGGTTTGTATAAAGATGAAATGATATCATTATATGCAAAATGCTTACTATTCTGCCAAGCACATAGTACTTGACACACAGTATAGAATAAATACTTATATTCTGCCAAGCATACAGTAATTGCTAAGTTAGTATAGCAGTCAGCATTTGCTGAGTTATGCTTTGCAAAAAAACAATCTGCAAATATTAGTAGCTTAGAAATACAAATGTTTATTTCTTGTTCATATTACATGTCAGCTATAGGTCAGCTTTGTTTTAGTTCTATTGCATTTCTTCCTCATTCTGGGATCTAGGTTGAAAGAGTAGCCCATATATGAAACATGCTGTTCTCATGGTAGAAAGAAATGAGCAATGGCCACAACCAATGGATCTTACATTTTGTTTGGTTTTATTTTTTGAGACAGGGTCTCTCTCTGTTGCCCAGGCTGGAGTGCAGGGGCATCATTTTAGTTCACTGCAGTCTCAACCTCCTGAGTTCAAGTGATCCTGCCATCTCAGCCTCCTGAGTAGCTATGTGTCCTGGGATGGATGCTGTTCTCATGGTAGAAAGAAAAGAGCAATGGCCACAACCAATGGATCTTACATTTTGTTTGGCTTTATTTTTTGAGACAGGGTCTCTCTCTGTTGCCCAGGCTGGAGTACAGGGGCATCATTTTAGTTCACTGCAGTCTCAACCTCCTGGGCTCAAGTGATCCTGCCATCTCAGCCTCCTGAGTAGCTAGGACTACAGGCACATGCTATCATGCCCAGCTACTTTTTGTTTTTCTCTTTTGTAGAGATAGGATCTACTACATTGCCCAAGCTGGTCTTGAACTCTTCAGCTCAAACGATTTTCCCACCTAGGCCTCCCAAAGTGCTGGGATTATACACATGAGCCACCATGCCCAGCCTAAAGTTTTTGTGTAGACGTAGCATATGTCACTCCCCCTCACATTTTTTTTTGACCAAAGTAACTCACATATCCAAGTCGGAAACTATGTTCTTCCCTCAGGGAGACAATGGAATTGCATGATGACAGGTGAGAATGTAGAAGTCTCTTTCATAAAGGTAGAAAATAATTGGGCGTAACAATTCAATTCTAGCATAGTTGGTGATTCTTTAACAAGAGAAGAAAGAAGAGACATAAAGAGCACTTTACAAAGAGTCTGAAAAAGTGTCTCTGCCTGCTCTACCTCTACTAACTATATGATGTTCAACAAGACATTTAATCTCTAAATATTAGACTCCTCATCTATAACAACATTGTTGTAAGCATTAAATGATGCAAAGCAATTCAAATAAATCCTTGTAATGAATAACGGAAATAAGGAGAAAAAAGTTTCTGCCCCTGAAGAACTTGCCATTGTGGAAATCCAAAACAGTGATGAATACTTTGGAAGGCTGACCAGCTGTTGACCTGGGTTGTAAACAAGGGAACACAGGCAACCCAGATATCCCATTAGGAGCTCTGTGTGCTATCAATCATGAGGGTTCCCTCGGGGAGTGTGAAGGCAATGTTAATGCTATGTACCACTAAGAATATCTCAAAAACCAAGTCCAACTTGCTGAACTTCAGCAAAAACAAACATGAACTAGAGATCTTCCAACAGAAATCATAAACCCCAGTACCATCTTAAGATGAAAGGAAAAAATTAATTGGAAACTGTCATTTATTTATAATGGCCCAAAATGGTTTCCTCATCATTCATTATTCAATCAATGACTCATTTATTTGTTCAATAATTTTTTACCTATTTATTTATTTTGAGATGGTGATCTTGCTCTGTCACCCAGGCTGGAGTGCAGTGACATGATCGTAGCTCAATGCACCCTCAAACTCCTGGGCTCAGAGGATCCTCCCACCTCAGCCTTCTGAGTAGCTGGGACTACAGGCATGTGCCACCACTCACAGATAATATTTTTAAAAATTTTTGTAGAGATGGGATCTTACTGTATTGCCCATCTCAAACTTCTGGCCTCAAACAATTCTGCTGCCTCAGCCTCTGGAGCAGCTGGGACTACATAGTGTACCACCACTATGACTGGTCCAGCTGTTTTGTGTCCATATAAGCAGTGGAGAAATAGTGATGAAAAAAACGCACACTCATGACCTTATGGCCTTTAGTATCTAATCAAGGAGACCAATATTAATCATATAATTTTATTTTATTTTGAAATTACATATTAATATGTACATTAAAATAATATGTATTAATTACATTAATCACTTGTAATTTCAAAATAAAAATGTGCTATAGAATATAATTCTAGGGAAGTATATGAAAAAGAAACTTGGCAGACTAGGGAGGAAGGTAGACAAGAAAGACTTCTCAGAATAAGTGATTTTGATCTGAGATTTGAAAACTACCTGAGTTCCATGGACTAAGGCAATGGGGAGGAGGAAAAGTATTTTGGACAGAGAGAACATCAAGATATCAAGACTTTGAGGCGCCAGAGAGTATGACACTGAGGAACTGGAAGATCACTGTGTCTAGTGCAGAGAGGGGAAAGAGATGAGGGAGGGTGGACTGAGGCCCCATTCCGAAGGGTCTTACATGCTCTAAGTATCTATCACTACTCAAGTAGTGTGAAGCTATTAACTAAATTTAAACGGGGGCTTGGATTAATCAAATTTTATTTTTTCATCAAAGCAGTGTATTGGTTAGAAATTAAATTGTTGAGAAGATTTACAAAGAAAAGCAATATTGTCCTACTTCAACTTCACATTCTCCAGGATCCTCTCTCCAGAGGAAACCATGTTTTAACATTTAATATTTAATTTTTCTAATGGTTACTGCAATAGCTCTAAATAACTTGATCAATTCTTTATTTTTAATCCATTAGCAATAAAATATATATTTCAACTTTCTTATACTACAGATGGGTATGTAATTCAAGTTTTTCACCGTTCCTTAGCCTATTCACCAGCCAGTTTTTAAATTATTGTTTAAATGCTTTTATCATTCCTTTTGTAACTGTAAATAATACACTTAAGCCCACAAGCCTGGGCAACATAGTGAGACCCATCTCTGCAAAACAAAAGAACATTAAAAAATTATCCGGGTGTGGTTCTGCACACCTGTAGTCCCAGTTACCAGGAGGCTGAGGTGGGAGGATCTCTTAAGCCCAGGAGTTTGAGGCTGCAGTGAACTACGATCAAGGGACTGCACTCCAGCCTGGGCAACAGTGCAAGACCCTGTCTCTTAAAAGAAAAGTCTCTATCACTTGATCTAGAAGGTATAGATATTATTTCTCAGGTAGTGTTCCTATTATTAATATATGAAGACGATATTAGTGTCCTTACCCGTTTCTTCCTCTTGCCTCCGCTTTATCTCCCTCTGTATTTCTTTACCACTTAAACATCTATGTGCACCAGTAATATTGGCCATTCTGGCCTGCATCGCTCCTGTACAGTTTTGATATCAAAATATGCTCATCTGTTAAAAAAGTTAATTGGAAAGTCTTTCTTCTTTTTCTCATCTCTGGAAGAATTTATGTAAGATTGAAAAAATTCTTTGTTCCCAGAATACTTTGTAGAATTCAACTATAAAGTTTTCTAGGTTTGTTTGTTTGTTTTGCAACAACTCATGTGATTTCTTTTATTGAAAATCTCTTTGGGGTTTACTTGCCCAATGGAATGTGAACGTCTAGAGAGGACACACAACAGTTATTCTGGAAAATATTTTTTTGAGAGACAACAGAGGCAGGAGCAGTACATGGCCTGAAGTTCCACCATTGCCTAATGGACTCTAGAGCAGCCCACAGGATCTTGCAAGGCTGAGCATCAGATTCCTATAGGAGAAATTATGGCCATTGAGCTGCAGGTTTTTTAACCTGCATGATTAGGTTCTTCTCTGGTGAAATCAGGGATGGCGTATGGCAGGCTCTTAAGCAGTCATGGCCTGGAAGAGCACTCTGATGTGATCAAGAACTGTAATGCAAGTCCTGCGATTACAACAGTACAATCAAGTAGAACCCTGTACCCACTGTTTTTTGACTACCTTAGCTTTTAAGAATTAGGGAGCACCAGTCCTTTTCCTGCTGCAGTCCCAACACTTGTAATTCAGCTACATGACATGATTGGTTAGTGGCTTGATCTGCTCTGTGAACCTTCTTCCAGGATTGATCATATGAAGCACTAGGCTCTGGCCAGTTTTCACGGAATTCTTCATAAGCCCAACTCCTTTTCCCGGAAAGCCAGCCTGTGGGAATTCAGTCTTGGACAAATTGACACTTACCTCTTGGATTTTCTATTTCTTCTTAAGTCATTTTCTTTTTCTAAACAGCATTCTGTAATAAATGTATTTATTTCATCTAGTTTATCAAATATATTGAGATGAAACAGCACTTACTATCCGAATTACTTTTAAAATCTTACTTAAAAAATAAATTTGCCAATTATTTTATACATTTTTCAAAGAAGCATTTTTAACTTTATTCTTCTATTACTATTCTTTGTTTTTATATTCATCAGTGTTAGTTATCTAACAAATAGTCATCAATTTTCAATTAATAGCTGAGCATTCTTCTAGGTGCTACAGGCAAAAAGTTTAAAGCTCCCTTATCTGATGAAACTTAAACTGAATGTAAAGAGACATACAAATAATTGTGTTAAGAATATGTTCTGTGTTAAATGTGATCTATCCAATGGAAAAACTCTGTCAAGGTAGAGTAGTTACGAAGTGTGGGAACAGGAATGTAATTTTGTATCAGAGGGTCAGGAAAGGCCTCAGCAAGGTCCCATTGGGGCAAAGGCCTGAGTAAGAGTGGGGAGCAAGCCATGTGGGTTTCAGGAGGGAAAGCATTAGAAGCAGAGACATCAGCATCTGGCAAGGCAAGGGCAATGCTTGGCACGTTCAAAGGTCATCGAGGCCCCTTGTGTGGTTGGAATGGAGCTAGCAAAAGAGAAAATTAAACAAGAAGGAGATTTTTGCTTTTACTTTGTTATTTCTGTTTTTCTACTTTCTTTGAATTTATTTTGATGTTGCTTTTAATACGTTCTTGAATTGAATGCTTAGCACAAAAATTTTTAGGTTTTCCTCTTCACTAATGTAAGTACTTGGGACTACAGATCTCCCTCAAAACACGTAGCTTTGTTCCATGACATGCATTTTGTGTTTTATTTTTATCATTTGGTTCTAATAATATTCTAATGTACATTTAAATGTTGTCTTTTGTCCATAAATTGTTTGCCTGTAGATATGTGGGTAGGTAAATTAATTATTGGCGTTCCAGAAGGAAACAATAGTGAGAATGGTAAAAGATAATATTTGAATACATAATGTCTGAAGATTTTATGGATATTTTGAAAGATGATAATCCTCAAATTCGGTAATGAATCCAAAACGGATTAAAACATAGTTCACATCCCAATATGGTCAAATCTTTCATATTTGTATTAATTATTACTGAGCTATGTGTAATTGGTGAGTACTTGAATAAAGTGACTAGCTCAAGCAGAGGAACTGAATTTTAAATTGTATGTAATTTTAATTAATTTAAACATAAATATCCACAGCTAGCGGCTATTACACTGAACGTTACACTTCTTAAGTGAGCCTACAAGATAGCCTAGGACTAAACCTTGAGACGAGCATTTGATGGCCAAGTAGAAGATGATGAACGTGCAAAAGACTAAGAAGCTATCAAGGAGGTACAAGGCAAGAACAATGTCCATAGAATGTGCATTCACAGAATCCAAGAGCAGATAGGGTTTTAAGAGGGGGAAGGTGGTCAACAGAGTAAATTGTAACTGAGGGAATACAATAATGTTTGAAAACAACTATGGGATTGAGTTCTATACAGAATATTGTTAACTGTAGCAAGAACAATTTTGGTGTAATGACGGGCAAGGTCAGGTTGGAGTGGATTGAAAAGTAAGTGAGATATGAATAAATGAATATAGTGGGCATATTGATCAGGGTTTAGGTACAATTTACTTTTACTCATCTAAGTGCAAGAGAATTTAAAAATTTATAACATGCATCATATCTTACAAAATCACTGGGAAGTGATATGGTTTGGATTTATGTCCCCACTCAAATCTCATGTCACATTGTAATCCCCAGTGTTGGAGGACAGGCCTGGTGGGAGGTGATTGAATCAAGGGGATGGTTTCCCCCTTGCTGTTCTCATGACACTTCTCATGACACCGAGAAGGTTCTCATGAGATCTGGTTGTTTAAAAATGTGTAGCAACTGCCGCTTTGCTCTCTTCCTCCTGCTCCAGCCATTTGAGACATACCTGCTTCCCCCTTACCTTCTGCTATGATTATAAGTTTCCTGAGACCTCCCTAGTTGTGCTTCTTGTATAGCCTGTAGAACTGTGAGCCAATTAAACCCCTTTTATTTACAAATTACCCATTTACCCAGTTTCAGGTATTTATTTAGAGCATCGTGAGAATGGACTAAAACAGAAAATAAAAAAAATATGCACACGAACAAAAAAACAGATTCTTTATCATGCCTCTGGGAAAATTTCCAAAGCCCTCCAAGCAAAGCTGTACTCCAATGAATCTTCTGTTCCTGGGGCAATCAGAACTTCATCAATCATGTTAGTAAATCCTAGCTATAGATATTAGCTCCTAAACCATGTTATTTCTGCTACAATTCACACCAACAAAACAGCTGCCTCTTGCTCTACCTCTTTCTCCAGCTCAGTTCCAAATTTCAGACTCTGAAGAGTGCTTACGATCATTGCAAACTAAACCCATCCAGAGGACTAGCTGCAAGGGAGTCTGGCAAGGGTTATTTTTGCTTTGAGGATATTTTTAATTGCAGATATGGGGGCATATGTAGTTGTCTTTCTGTTATTGGTCTCTAATTTGGTCCCACTGTAGTCAGAGAGTATGTGCAATATGATATTACTTTTTTGAAATATGTTTATATTTGTTTTATGCCTAGAATATGGCCAGTTTTTGTAAATATTTTGTGTGTTCTCAAGAAGATACTATGTATATTATGTGTAATCTAATTTGGGTGTACAAGTTTCTAGAAATATCCATTGGATCCAGCAGGAATATTATAGCACCCAAATCTTCTATATTCTTATTAATTTTTATGAGAGAAATGTATTAACATCTCCCATTATGATAATGGAATTGACAATATCTACTTTTTAGTCATCCATTTTTGCTTTGTATGTCTTAAGGTTATGTTATTGGTACATATTTGTTTAAAATGGTTCTATATTACCAGTGAACTGAAACTGGTAAAGAGAAACCTTTTATCAATTAGGTTGATTTTTAGAGTCTCTAATAATATGTTTTGCCTTCATTTCTATTTTGTGTGATATATATCTATGTCAACTTTCTTTCGGTTAGAATATGGTTGTTAACATATTTGAAATCATTTCCAATGTCTTATTTTATGCTCTATTTGCCTTGCTTGTTTTGCCATTGGATTAAACAAGGGTTATTACATTTGATTCCAAGTATTTTCACACCACTGGTTGGAAGTTGCATGTTTTATTATTGTATATGTTTTTAGAGTTAACATTATGATTTTATCATACATATTTAACTTAATGTCTAAAGTTAGTAATCGGGAAGAAAATTATTAAGAGGCACATCAGGATCTATTTATTCCCCTTTTGAGGAGTAAGGGTCATCCCCAAGAAACAATAAGGCAATGTGAAAAAAATCTCTTAATAAATGTGATATTGACATACTAATGGTTTGCTAGCAGTAGTCCTTATCTGTAGAATGAATGATTTTAGCAGACTGTGCCTGCTTACGGGAAACAAACCTGGAATCTATGGGCATATAGGGCATTTAAATGATAAATAAGCTATGTAGCTATCTACATAAAATAAAGTTGTTTTTATGACAGAATGGGTCCCTTCCAAAAGTAACATTCTTGCCTACCTTACTCTTACTTGGAGACCTCATGAATTATTTGAGCCAGAGCACACGTCATGAAGTTGCAATAAAGGAGCTGCACTGGTGGTTCAAGACCTTGAACCTACTCTGCCTAGGACTCCTGATTGCTGTATCATTGAAATGATTAGTCAAGCTTGACACTGAGTAAGGTCTCTGATTTACGTGTATCTGACGTGATAGTCTAATCCTTTGCATATCTCAGCCATTATCTTTTCCCTTCTCCAGAACATACCTTTCTCTAGAACAACCATCTTGCTTGCATTTTTACATGTTCTCGCTCTTTGTTTTTTGTTTTTTTTTCTTCAAGACAAAGTCTTGCTCTGTAACCCAGGCTAGAGTGCAGTGGCGTGATCTTGGCTCACTGCAATCTCCGCCTCCCGGGTTCAAGCAATTCTCCTGCCTCAGCCTCCCGAGTACCTAGGATGACAGGTACCCGTCACCGTGCCTGGCTAATTTTTGTATTTTTAGTAGAGACGGGGTTTCACCCATTTGGCCAGGCTAATCTCAAACACCTGCCCTTGTGATCCACCCGTCTTGGCTTCCTAAAGTGCTAAGATTACAGGCGTGAGCCACTGCACCTGGCCCTTGCCCTTTTTTTTATACTTCAAATCAAACATTCCTTTTCTTTTTCTCACAGATAAATCTATTTTAAATTTATTCACATATTTCTGAGCATCTTTACTTATAAGCCTCTCTTGACCTTCTATCTGAGATAATTTTCCTCCTGCCAGAAGTTCAGGGTTTGCAGGTCTACTGGTGGTAATTTGCTTTTGTTTTCATGAAAATATCTTGATTTTCCTCCAGCATTTTAAATAAAATTTAGCTAGAATATAATGCTATGTTGACTATCATATTTTCAGTACCTGAATGTTATTATTTTAGATGCCTTAGCTTGCATTGTCAATCTGCTTATTATTCCTTTCTATGTAAAATGTCTTTTCTCTCTAGTCCATTTTAAGCTCTCCTTTACTGTGGTGTTCTGCAATTTTACTATCATATAACTTTAACAATTTTTCCTGTCAGGAATTCATTATGCATTCAGAATATGAAGCTTGGGGACTTTCTTCAATTCTGAAAAATTCTCAGTATTTCACCTTGAATATTACCCCCTCATACCTCCCTGTATTCTTTTTTTTTTTTTTTTTTTTTTGAGACGGAGTCTCGCTCTGTCACCCAGGCTGGAGTGCAGTGGCCGGATCTCAGCTCACTGCAAGCTCCGCCTCCCGGGTTCACGCCATTCTCCTGCCTCAGCCTCCCGAGTAGCTGGGACTACAGGCGCCTACCACCTCGCCCGGCTAAGTTTTTGTATTTTTAGTAGAGACGGGGTTTCACTGTGTTACCCAGGATGGTCTCAATCTCCTGACCTCGTGATCCGCCCGTCTGGGCCTCCCAAAGTGCTGGGATTACAGGCTTGAGCCACCGCGCCCGGCCTGTATTCTTTTCTATCTGAAACTATGATCAAATTATTTTAGCCCATCTAACTCCAGCCATTGTATTTGATAATCATTATTTTATATTTTCAATCTCTTTTTCTCTTTGTGCTACATTTTGTATGTTCTTTAGATCTACCTTCTAGATAACTAATTATTTCTTCAGCCGTGTCCAAGGTACTCTTTGACTGGTCCACTGTTTCCAATTTCAGTTATTGTAGTGTTAATTATTATAAATTTTGTTCGAATATTTTCCAAATATACTGGTTCATCTTATTATTTTTTATATCTTACACTTTTTTTTTTAAACACCTCAAGACAATTGAGGATCCTAGACATATCTTAAATTTTGTTTTCTCTTTCAACATTTTAAATATTTGACAATTCCAACAGAGAAATTCTTTGGGGTTTTTCTTTTCCATTTTAAAATATTTAGTTTGAGTCATGCATTGCTCCTCTAAATCTAATTTGAGAGACTGCTTTCCAGAAATTATGTTTTTGCTTCCCCCGAGCATCTATCAGCATTACCTACCCAGATCTACTTTAATTGCATATCTTGGCTTGGGATTTCCTGGACCATGTAGATACTGAAAATTGGAAACATAAACACATTTAAGGACAGAGATGTTATTATTAATTCTCAGTAAGTGAGGGCTTTTTCTGTTTGTTTGTTTTGGTGAGGTCTTTCTTTCTTTCTCTCTCTCTTTCTTTTTTTTTTTTTTTCCAGGATAGGGCATCGTTGGTTTTTTTTCTTTGTTCTACTTGAAGCCTAGGCTAGAGGTCAGAAAACTATAATCCTAGGACTATATCTTGCCCACAGCCTATTTTTGTATAGCCTGTGAATTATTTTTTAAAAACTTTTTTAAACATTTTCAAGTGTTGTTAAATTAATTTTTTCTTTTCTTCTCCTTCTTTTTTTTTTTTTTTTTTTTTGGTAGAGATAGGCTCTGGCTATGTTGCCTAGAATGATCTCAAACTGGCCTCAAATGATCCTCCTCCCTGGGCCTCCCAAAGCACTGGGATTACAGGTGGGAGCTACCAGGCCTAGCCAAAGGGTGGTTTAATCAAACAAACAAACAAAAATATGTTAGAGAAACCGTGTGTGGCCCATAAAGCCTAAAATATTTACTAACTGATCCCTTACAGAAAACATTCACCAATCCCTGGCTTTTTTTTCTTAGCTAGCAGATAGGTCAAGGACATTTCGTCAGGTTTAGATTACCTGACAAATCTTTTACCTATTTCTTCAGTTGACTTGTTAGCCCTTTTATTATTGACTTTTAAGAGTTCTTTATGCATTCTGTATACAAGTCCTTCATCACATATGTGTTTTGCAAATATTTTATCTCTGGTTTGTATTCTGATTTTCTCAACTGTGTCTTTAAAAAAGCAAATTTTTGGCCAAACATGGTGGCTCATGCCTATAATCCCAGCACTTTGGGAGGCTGAGGTGGGCAGATCACGAGGTCAAGAGATCGAGACCATCCTGGCCAACATGGTGAAATCCTGTCTCTACTAAAACTACAAAAATTAGCTGGGCGTGGTGGTGCATGGCTATAGTCCCAGCTACTCAGGAGGCTGAGGCAGAATAATTGCTTGAACCCAGGATGTGGAGGTTGCAGTGAGCTGAGATCACGCCACTACACTCCAGCCTGGGTGATATGGTGAGACTCTGTCTCAAAAAAAAAAAAAAATTTTATTTTAATGAAATCCAATTTATCAATTTTTTCTTTTACGGTTTGTGCTTTTTGTGTATTATCCAAGGGATCATTGTCTAACCCAATGTTATAAAGATTTATTCTCATGTTTTATTCTAGAAGTGTTATGGTTTTAACTTATATTTACTTTATAATCCATTTCTTGACTCTTGATGTTTAAATATAATTGTGGAGGCTTACAGGTGTTTTAAAATGTTAGGTGGTGGGGCATATGTGGACAATCTCTGTACCCTCTGCTGTGTTTTGCTGTGAACCTAGAACTACTCTAAAAGATACAGATGCAGTGGCTCATACCTATAACCCCAGCACTTTGGGAGGCCAAGGCAGGAGTGTCACTTGAGGCCCGGTGTTTGAGACCAGCCCAGGCAACATAGTAAGACCCCCATCTCTACAAAAAAAATTTTAAAAATTAATCATGTATGATGGCATGCACTGTAGTCCCAGCCAGACGGCTTGAGCCCAGAAGGTTGAACCTGCAGTGAGCCATGTGTGTGTCACCATACAGCAGCATGGGCCACAGTGCAAGACCCTGTCTCAAAAAAAAAAAAAAAGATAAAGTCTATTAAAAATATGTGGTATATATGTACAGTGGAATATTATCAAGCATAAAAAGGGATGAAGCACAGAAACATACTTTAATATGTATAGTAGATACATACTCCTATACCGTACTGTAGATGAACCTCGAAAACAAGCTAAGTGATAGAAACCAGACACATCACGTGCTATATGATTTCATTTATATTAAATATCCAGAATGGGTAAATTAATAAAGACAGAATGCAGATTGGGGCTTGCCAGGGGCTAGGGGAAGGGGCAATGGGGAGAAACTGTTTAGTGATATGTTTTATTTTTGGAACAACGAAATGTTTTGAAACTAGATAGAGGCAGTGTACAACACTGTGAATGTACTAAATGCCATTGAATTGTTCAATTTCCCATGATTTTATGTTATGTGAATTTCATGTGGATAAATTGAAAAAAAATTTAAGAGACTCAAGGATGAAATCCTTGTAAGTTTAATTATTTTCTTTTTTTGAAGTGTAAGGACAAAATAAATGTCATGTAGTCCAATCTATAAATTTTTAAATATTGTAATTTATTATCTACTTTATGTTTATAATGTCCTTCCACTTTCTGAAATTAAAAAAAATTCACCAAAATTTTCTTCTAGTAATTTTGTGGTTTAATCAGTCTGAAATATATTTGACATAGAATATTTAATAACATTAAAAAATTAGTGTAACATCAAGCCTTCACAGTGAGAGAATCACATAGGTTTGGAAAAGTGGCGATGCAAAGTATAACTACAAAGTCATGAGTCAAGAAGAATGGAGAGAGATTCCAAATTTTCTGTGTTATAAAAATAAGAAGAATTTATTTTAATTTCATTTTGGGTTTGGCTTTCAAGAGAATGAGAGGAGAGGGAGGCTCTAAAAACACACAGCTCACGCCTGTAATCCCAGCACTTTGGGAAGCTGAGGCGGGCGGATCACGAGGTCAAGAGATCAAGATCATCTTGACCAACATGGTGAAACCCCGTCTCTCCCAAAAATACAAAAATTAGCTGGGTGTGGTGGCGCGTGCCTGTAGTCTGAGCTACTTGGAAGGCTGAGGCAGGAGAATCGCTTGAACTCAAGAGGCAGAGGTTGCAGTGAGCCAAGATCGCGCCACTGCACTCCAGCCTGGCGACAGAGCGAGATTCCGCCTCAAAAATAAATAAATACATAAATAAATAAATAAATAAATAAATAAATAAATAACACAGAGAAAGGCTAGAGCCTGATTTTCAAAAATATCTACAGATGGACGTTTTTAAAGGACCGAGATGTCTAAAATGTATTTTTCACGTTTACAACGCAGCACTGTGAACCCATTCCATTTCCCCAAACTATCATTAAACTCAGCTAATATTAAAAAGTTCTTTGTAAGACATTTATCTGTTAAAAGCAGGTAAACAAGATGGCTTCCACCTCTGAGACAATATGGCAGAATAGGGACAGAATGAACAAAATAGCAAAATGATACATGATCTAACCTACTGTAGAAGGAGCTGAAATCTCAAGACTTAAAGTAAGGAATCAAGTTAATCTTCCTTAGATTTAAGAGGCAGTATGACCTCAACTGATAGCTGAGCATTAGTTAGGTGTAGGATGAAAATGAAGAAGTTTCCATCTACCTATTCTACAAACATCATTGTTCAAATACAGTTGAGTAGTATACAAGTAAGATAATGATTTTATTTAAAAAAAAAAAAAAAAACCTAAAATATATGCTTGAAAGAAACTAGCATTAATTCTTTTTGAAACTACTAAAATTTAAGTTAGGGAAGATTCTATTTGTATTACATAGAAAGGAATAACAAACTCAGGACTAAAAACTGTCACATGCATTTAACGTACTTCATTTTACATGAAATTTTATAAGTTCACATGTCATTTCCTAGTTTATATATAAATAAAAGAGATTCTACTTTTAAAATATGGGTATTCAAAGAAAATGGCTGATAATCTACTTAGCTGAGAGCAATAAATTTTATCTTACACTCAGAAAAAAATCAGGAAGACATTTTTACTGATGTTACCAAAACAGCAGGATGAACTTCAAACTAATCTTTCTATTTTAGCAAAACCACATATAAAAGTGAGTGAATATAAGATCTTAAAATACTTCCTTGGATTTGAATAGTATCTTTCTTCCAATAGCTCAAAGCAATTTGCTTTAGGTTCTTATTCAGACTAGAAACCATTCTGTGAAATTGTGAATTACAGTATAGACAAATATGTATTCTCATCCTCATTTCTATGAATAGGAGAATTAAAAGATGATAGACTAAGACTGATTGGCTCAAGATTGCAAAATTAAACCCAGATCTCCTGACTTCAGGGCCAACTCTCTTTCCAAGGACTTTATTTACACTATCTGCAATGCAGAAATACTCTTCTTTCTCACCTTATTTCAGTCAATTATCTTGACCTCTGTCAGTACAGGTGGGTGCCATGCTATCTTTCAAAGACTGGATCCTTTTTTACTTACATATTTCCATCAATCTGGAATGTTTTTTTATCTCTGTGATCTATTCAAATCCTTCCTTCAGGTCTGACCTTATCAAAAATTATTATCTAAAGCAGTTCAAATTTTGTTGGCTTACCAACAAATTGGTTAAATATATTTAACCAATATATTTAACCAACTATGACCTTGACTCTGGTGTAGCAACAATATCAGCACATTTTAAAAGAACATTCCAGATAATCTGTCCTCTTTGAGGGCAGGCAACCTGTCTTGGTCATTTTTGTTTATCCGGCACCTACAAAGGGCCTGAAATAGTAGACGGTGAAGATGAATGCTTGCTGTGAGAGGGTGGCAGTATATTACCATACTGATATATTGTTCTTGCTCAATAGTGATGGGAATACATGGCATATAGACCAAGAACTATAATTACATACTTGTAGTAATGTAAGTTTAAGTAAAAGAGCGCAATATTGATTTAGTTGGTGGTAAATAAAGCTAGCAACTACCTCACAACCACTGCTGTCTTCTTATTTTTGCTGCTTAGTGTTTGATGTCTGTCAGCTAGCTTACGATGTTGAAGATGTAAGAAGTCTTATTTGCACTCTCACTACATCCACCATTCTTAGTCTCTAGCTGTATTCCCTATGGTTATTCTCCTTTCCACTCTTCATATTGTTCTTCAGCAGTTGCGTACCTATTACCAAGTCCTCATTGGGTCTAGAACAAGAATATGAGAGTAGGGGCTTGTGGTGGTAGACAGGAAAATGGAAACTGAGGAATCTAATCTACTTCCTCTTTCTAGTCACGATCATGTATTTTTTTTCTTTTCAGTCTCTAACTCTTTCCTGAACTGTCAGCCAGAAAGTAGGGTTTGCTAGTTAAGCATGGGTTTTCTATTTCACTGTCTCATTTTCTTTGTTGCTCTCAAGGTAACTAACAATGAATCAGGCACATAGTAGATGCTCAGTAAATAATCATTAATTCATCAACCGCCTGGGAAGGGAGTGCAACAGGGACACTTCTAAAATACCAGAAGTAAGAGCCAAGGTGACTTGTGTCACTAAGAGCCACTAACCATTCTAAGAATCAGCAATAGAATGGCAACTTCCAACAGTCTCTTTAGCCAACATGAGCCCAGCCAACCATATTTCTATGCAGTTCAACTGCTATCTATTCCACTCCTCTCTTAAGGGTACAAGAAATGCATTTTAATTGAAATAACAGAACCACAAACCTGCTACTTCCCCAGCCTCTTGGCTAACTGGAATAAGGGAAACAGAAATGGTATCGCTGTTAACAAAGAAGCTATGTAAGAGATCTTGAGATCATCAAAAGCAACGGGAATCATTAATCTATTAATAATTAAGAATCAAGTTTAAAAAGTATGTTTTAGAAGATGACAGATTCCCAATAGCATAGAGACTCCAGCACTTGCATTTTTAAAATTGTGTTCATCAGCTTTAATATATAAGGCAGAGCTTTCAAACTGAGAACTAATTGATTCTCTTACTCTTTCTTTTCACTGTTCATTAAAAAAAATAAGTACAGTACTCTCTCACCCCCAATTTTTATTAACATTATTTAACATTCATTAAACAACTCATGTATATGCTGGGCCTTGTTAGGGATATAGAATTGGTTCTGTGTTTTACATGGTCTTGCAAAGGCACCTTCTGAAACATGATTTGCTGCTGTAATCCACACATGATTGTACCCTTTGTTTCACCTTAAGCCAAAAGCAGCTCAAGCTAAATGCCAAGCTTCCCTGAGTTACAAATTTAGACTCTCCCTGAGATGCCTGCTCACATGGTGCATTAGCCTACTGCACCGGTTGATTAGCAGTGCTCTCTCTGAGTGGTATATTGACTCCCATGTGCACTTATCATTTATCATACTTATGTTCATTTTATTCTTATCCCAATAATGACAGCTTTCATGTAAAATGAAAGGAGAAAATAAGATTAATACCTACTTAGTACACCTTTAACACCATGCACAAACACACTAGCTTCTGAATCAAACGCAGGTCTTCTCTGAATTTGGATTTTATTATCAATATTATTGTTATTGCTCTCGTTCAAAAATGACCTCAAGATAACCATTTGTCATTTCTTGTGGAATGGTCAAGACATAAAAGTGGCAGTAAGGGAAGGACAGAGGGAGAAAGGGGATCAAGAAGGTTATATGAATTTGTGTGTTCAGTGGGGAGTAGAGCAATGCTGTGGAAAATCAGCCCAGCCACCTGGCCTAAGATAATGCCCATTTTCAACCTTCATCATTTGAGAATACATTGGAGATATGTGTTCAGTTTTGGGGTAGAGAAATTTTGAAAGTCTGCTTTGGTATTGATATCCAAGAGTCTTGGCAAATTTGCGTGAAATCCAACAAGGACAAAGGTTTTCTAATATGTTGTTCTAATTTTTCAGAAGTATCAGAATTGATCATGTACCTTTTTCCCCAGTGAAATGTAAAATTAAAATTTTTCCTTGTAATTCTTCATCTGAAGCTGCAAACACACTTTTACAGGTTCTGTCAATTTCATGACATTTTTGCCTTCTTGCTATTGGGTATGGAATGTTTAAATAGAAATACAGAATAAAAGAAAAGGTTAAGCAGCTACAACAAGTACGGTGAGAAAAACAAGTGGACGTTTACGGGTATTACACAAGGAATATCATCATGTCTACATTCACAGTTAGTAATGGGAGCTATTCCAACTGAAACTCAAAGGTTGTAGCATAAATTGTTCAGCCTGTTCCAGTATAGCATAGAATACCCTGGTTAGACATATAACTTCTATAGGGACACAAGCGAAGTCCCTATAGAAATAAGATGACAAAGAGTGCTACTTAAAATTAACTTGAGGCCTTTCTATTCTCAGTGATTAGACTTTTTTACATTTTTATTTATTTATTTATTTATTTATTTATTTTGAGACAGGGTCTTGCTGTGTCACCCAGTCTGGAGTGCAGTGGTACAGTCACGGCTCACTGCAACTTCAACCTCCCAGGCCCAAGTCATCCTCCTGCCTCAGCCTCCCAAGTAGCTGGGACTACAGGCGTGCGCCACTGTGCACAGCTAATTTTTAAACATTTTTGTGGAATCGGGGTCTCTCAGTGTTACCCAGGTTGGTCTTGAGTTTCTGGGCTTAAACAGTCCTCCCACATTGGCCTCCCAACGTGCTGGAATTACAGGTGTGAACTGTTGCACACAGCCAGTGATTAGACTTATTTGCAAACAGCAATGCAAATCATTATACACGGAAATGACCATTCAAAACAAAAACAGCATAGTCAAGAATGGTGTGGGAGACAGATGAATGCCAGCATCAGTAGAAAATTGAGAAACCAACCAAAAATAAATAGAAAGATGATTTCTAGTTCCTTAGAGAGGAGAACTAAAAAAATAAAATAAAATAAAATAAAATAAAGGCTATTAGAAGCCTAGTATATTTCTTTGACAATTGTATATGGTTATTCTTAATTTAATTCATGGTAAACCATGTATAATTCTCATTCCAGAGTGGGCAGTCAGATATTTCAATACTCTCTGTGATTGTGTTTTTAATACTCTTCATTTAGAGCTGAGTTACTGAATCTCAGCACTATTGATATTTTGGGCACGACAATTCTTTGTTGGTGCATTGGTCCTGTGCATTGTAGGATGTTTACCAGCATCTCAGGCCACTATCTCCTATATGCCTGTACCAACCCCACAGTGTTGACAATAGAAATGTCTCCAGACTTTGCCAAATATCCTGGGGATGGAGGGGATGTGGAGCCAAAAATTGGTTCCATTGGAAACCATGGAGATAGAGGGATATCTTAACCTGTCTCATGCTAAAGTGAAGAATCTAGAGGGATATCTTAACCTCTCTCATGCTAAAGTGAAGAATCTGGCCAACAGATTTAAAAGTTATCAAGTAGCATTATGGATAAAATCTTGCCAAGCTTTATTTTTGATAGGTAGGCTACATCTGAAAAGTAGGGATTGATCTTAGCTGGAAGAAGTGTTTATTCTAAGAAAGTTCTTTTTGCCTTCGTGGAAAGGCTAGGCTACAAAATGCAAGAAGCTAAGAAACCGATGCAAGGATTTCCAGATGCCTTTAGAGCTTGGCTCAAAGTTAAAATTCTTTCTCTTATTTTAGGAAGGGATGAGGATTTTTTCCCTGCCTCTCCTTTTACTGCCAGTTCAGTACAACGCCAATTGAAATAAATCATTTTCAACTGCTTACCTATTTAAAGAGCACTTTTAAAACTCATTCACTACCTAAGTATCCCAATTTGAATATTTTTAGTCATCCATGACCATGTATGATTGTGTTATTGCTCAATATACATAAAAACAAATACTGAAAAGGTATCTCTGAAGATACTAACAATTGTAGAAAGAGAGTTTATTAAATCGTCAGACAACACATTATCACTCTGGAGGCTGGAAACATCATGTGATACCATCTCCAGCCACTAATACCATTTTCCAGCTCAAAACTGAAAACATTTTGCTGAACTTTCAAAATGATTTGGCATTAATAGTCACACCAACAGAGGACTTAAAAAAAAAAAAAAAAAAAAAAAAAAAAAAAACAGAAGTAAGGCCCTACTCAACTGAGTAACCAGGTGGGCAGACGTTTACCCAAGTTATTTAAAACTCTTGATTTTTGTAGTAAATATGTTTACAAACATATTATTCCAAAAAATGATCACACCAGTAGTGGTACTTGTAATTTGACAGTAATTTACAAAGACTTGTCTTTTTTCTGCTTGTGAAGGAGACAAGAAAAAAGTTATTGTATAAGTACTTTTTATGGGGCGAGTAAGGAGTTGGCTGAAAGATTACGCAAATTTTATGCACTTATAATTCCTTGAGGGATTATAATAATCTTATAGAAGAATAGGTATAATTTATGTAATCATGGGGGACAGTTTATATTTTCCTAGGGAGAGGTAAGGAAGGAACTAGCAGAGGACAAAGTGAAGGCAAATAATGAACAGGAAGTACCAAATAGTTCAAAATGCCTGGAGCACTGGGGAGATGTGTGAGTATGTGGAGCAGACAATGTGTGTGTGCATTGGTGTCTGTGTGTGTGTATGTGTGCGTGTGCGTGTGTATCTGTGTGTATGTGAGCTCTACACTTGGTAAGTATTCTGTTCATTGTACCCACCTATAACTTCAGAAACAGATCATGAAATGAATTTGTCGCTGTAATATTTTTTCCACAACGTTGGTGAGTTGTCAAGGAAGATAAAAATTTGTAGGCCTCCATTCTGGCCAGCCTATTAATCACCCAGCATAGAATTATTCTGCTACTATCAATAGTAAATTTAGTATAAAGCTAGATCATGTTAGATTGTCTTCTGGACCTGCAAGCTGAACTTTTGTAGTAAATATGTATTTTTCTGGGCTTTAAAATACAAGCAAAAATTAAAGGGTTTCATTTTGTTTTGTTGTGCTATACAGCCTAAATTTCCCTATATCTTTCTCATATTTAAAAATTAAGGCACTAAAAACCTGAGTGTTAGTCCCATAAGAGTATTTCCTATATAGAAATACCATAGCTCATTAAGCATAATTCAGTAAAATAATTTTAGCAGAACTGGTTAGTGTATTGATTGATGAAATTATTAATAATATAAACAGGTGGGGGTGATTCAATTCTGATATCCCATAGTGTAAGAATACCAATGGAGAAAACAATTATTTCCCTACAAAATGGGTTGTGGCCACATTGCATATTTCTGCTATTCTCCATTGTCTTCAACGTTGGCCACTGCCGCAGGCAAGTGTGAGACAAGACAGACAAATGGTCTGATCTAGAATGGCAAATTCTATGTTTCCTTAATACAGTCTCCTGGAATGACAGCAGTTATGTATTTTTAAGTCCACTCTTCCATTATGGCGATAAATGGTTATTTAAATACAGTCAGGTTCAAATTACACTAGTGGAAAATGCAGCAGGGAAAAGTATCAAAGACAAAGAACTTTTAAATAAATCTCATCTCTCCTCCCGCCATATGAAGTCATTTCTATGCCAGATGGCAGATGTTTATGCTGGTACTTAAAAGAAGTAAAAATTAAATCGATCTCAAAAACTTAATTGTTTTTAGTTTTAAAATATCCTCAAATAAAGGGAGGTTGGTAGAGATTTGGTTTTAAATGATCTCAAAAACTATAGAACTTAATGTGCAATTTAATTTGGAAAAATAGTTAACTCTTAAGTAACTTATTTTTTATCTGAGTTCATTATTGACTTTTTCATATTATTTTTAAGGTAATTTTTTAAAATGTCACAAGTCATGTTTTTCTGGAAGCAATTACTAAAAATCTTCAAAAGGCTATATTTAAATGTATAATGATTCAATTAGGTCTTCAAAATTGGGTGATAGATTAGGTACTTAGAAATGCTTCATCATATCTATACTGGTACAAGACATAAAAGTTACTCATCCATGACTACTATCCTGTTATGATGGGGATCAACACAACACAAATAACAGAAAACCTTCTTCCCCAAATCAGTGATTGCTGTGTGGGTAGCTCCTGTTATCCAGACCAAACTGATCAACTTTCCCATAAGAAAGCTGTTCTCTCAAAGGCTCAGTGTGGTGGAGAAATATTTCATTATTATGACATCTGAATTTATTGTTCAAAAAAGCAAACTCAACCTAATTGGAATCTAGAGATTCTTCTTCTCATTTCTGTAAATATATAAACCCTGATCAAAAATAAACCCTGCTTTCTTGATCTAAATTGCAGGATAAAGTTTTCAGCAGATATTCTGGAAATGCCAAATGAAACATAGTTATTAGCTCAAATAACTCTAGCAATCACTGGATTTTTTTTTTTTAAGTAGAAAGTTCCCCAAATATTTATTTTTATACTACTAACAGTATAGCAATGACCAATTTGGAGAAAATAATATTTAGATAAGTAAACTATTGTGAAACTTATTCCAATTATTAGTCACAGACACTAGAATATGTACAATATTTCTGAACTTCTATATTCTGAACAATCAATTCAACAAGCCTCAATGAATACTTAGGATGAGTTCACTGTTTCGCCGTGTATACAGACATGATTTCTGTGCAAACAGAAATATGAAAAAGTCTCTTTCCTCAATTTACTTACATTTGTGTGTGTGTGTTAAGGCATAGAAGTATTTAGAAAAAAATGCTTTGATTATTCAAGGCTAAGTCGCACTTCATTTTTAGTTCTTTACAAAACCTAAAAAAATCGCTGTTAGATTTATTTGAGACAGTCGCAAATTACATAGGCAACAAAAGGCAGCTTACTCTGATAATCTGTGCAATTCTACTTCATTTTACAGTGGCTTCTCTTACAGTGAAGACCACAGCCTTACTGAATTTTGCCCATACTTAGCTTGAGAGCAGGCATCCTTAACAGATGGATTCTCTTGTCTTCAATAGTCACGAATGCCTTTAAGTCAGATCGGACTGCTTCTCAGATTATCACAGCCCTAGCAGAGGACAACCAGTGGATCTATGGGATTCTAGAATGGCATCTATGGGATAGAGCATTATGGCTAGGCGTGGTGGCTCACGCGCCTGTAATCCCAACACTTTGGGAGACCGAGGCAGACAGATCATCTGAAGTCAGGAATTCGAGACCAGTCTGGTCAGCATGGTGAAACCCTGTATCTACTAAAAATACCAAAAAAAAAAAAAAAATTAGCTGGGCATGGTGGCACATGCCTGTAGTCCCAGCTACTTGGGAGGCTGAGGCAGAAGAATCGCTTAAACCCTGGAGACAGGGGTTGCAGTGAGAGCCAAGACTGAGCCACTGCACTCCAGCCTGGGCAACAGAGTGAGACTCTGTCTCAAAAAAAAAAAAAATAAAGCATTATGCATGTTATGTTACTTATAGTGTTAACCAAGCTACAGTAACAAAGATATCACAGAATGCAATCTCACTCAAATAAAATGGAACTCTATTTCTCTCACATTTAGCAGTGCAGTAATAGGTGGGAGGTTCAAACACATAAATAATTTTGCTCCATCTGAATTCCTTCTACCTTGTTTTTCTACAATCCCCTAGGAGTTTCTCATCTACTGTGGGTGAAGCTGGATCATCACTACCCCTGAAAAGGTGAAAGAAGTAGAGGACAGCAGTGTCACAAGAAATAACTGGACACGGGCCAGATTATCTAGCTGCTAGCAAGGCTGAGAAATGTAGTCCCTAACTAGACAGCCATGTGCTCTAACACCTGAGGGTGAAGATGGAGTTTCTATTCCTATAGAAAGGGGTGAGTAAATACTAGGGGACAATTAGCAGTCTTATCTTAAGCATTTAATAAAAGGTTTGATTAATCGATCCTAAAACAAATATATTCTGAGTGCCTACTTTGTATATAGCACTCCAACAGGCCCCACTGGGATTTAAAATATATATAACCGTTTTACCCACAAGCACCATATTTTGATGAAATAAGCTACATACACCCAAGACCTCCAATGATGATGTTAATAATAATGTTGATCATAATGTACTATATCTGGTGTTAAATGAGTGATGTGGAAGATGTGTGAGATGAGTACTCAGTGTCATTTCTTGATAGGAAGATTGGAGGAGACAGCAGCCATTCTTTTGCTCATTCTTCTTTTGCAGTTTTCATCCAATAACAATGAGACCTGACACAAATGAAGTCATTTCAGCCTTCAAACCATAAAAAGCATAATGTTTATCTTTGAAAAATTGTCTAGATACTTGGGAATCTGCATATGTATTCACATATATGTAATTGACAAATAGCAGGCTTATTTGTACTCATTTTGACCTAGATATGATGCCGATACTCACCTTTTAGTTAAACAGCATTCGTTCTTATTGTTAGAGAGGTTGAATCAATCAATTGCATTCTCTAATGATGGAAGCAGATGGAAATAGAATGAGCTTCTGAATCTTCCTCAAGGGCATTGTAGAGGATGCTGCACCCTTAACTGAAAATTGCTCAGTTTTGCAATAGAGTTGGCCAATGTAGACACAGTCTTATATTTTCCCTAATTTTGAATTAATACTCTAGAAACCAGCAGCTGACAATGAGCCTGAACAGTTGGTTTCACACCTGAGGCCTCTTTTAAAAGACCATTCTCATCACAGTCAAATAACAGGAGGATATATTAGAGGGGGAAATGAGTGCATTTTCTCTAAGACTACTTAAGTAGGAGTTTCTCTTGAGCTAATTAAGATTCAATTCTATTTCGGAAACTAATGTCTGAAGCAGACACTCTGTTTGGGAATTATTAATATGTGAAAGCAGAAGGTTCCAGAGCACTTGAAATGGTGTTTTTGCCTGGTGGCTGCTCTGTAAAAGTGCTCGTTGAAAATAATTAAGTAAAGTCATATTTTAAACACAATATCAAATGTTCAAGGTGAATGATTATGGTATACAAAATTATTAATGAGATCTATGAACTTTTTAAAAGTGGAATAAGCAATGCATTTGACTATTGAAAACAAACCTGAAACTCTTACTATTGTGTTTGTGGGCTCTTAGAATTCTTAGATGTCCGGGGGAAAACACTGAAGTCTGTCTAGTTTTACTTTATTCAGAATAAGTTCTGTATAATATGAGTCATAGTTCCACTTTAAAAGGAAAAATATTTGAATATACATGTTAAACTTACATATTGAATGTGACGGTTTATGTAACCTAATTCAAATAGAGCAGCTGGCCTAAGCCTAAACCAGAAAAAGCTAATATGGCACGGAACAACATATTTTTGCCTGGCAGTTTCAATTAGCAGTCACAAGTTGTCCGAGTTGTACTCTGATTTTTATATAATAAATTGTTACATGTATAAGTAGTAGACCAGAAAGCATCATCTTTTCTGTCATGCAATTCATCTTTCATGCAGCCTTGAAGGTAGTATTACATTGCCCTTCTAGTGAAAATCACACTACATGAGGTTTGTGATTGCTGCAAGCTCTTAGATTTGTGTTTCATATCACGTGACAACTCAATTTTAAAAAAATAAAAATAAAAGAACACTTTCTGTGTTGCTTCCTGTCTTTTTACTTTAACAGCAGACATAGGCATCCACCAAAGCCATCTGCCACCTGCTATGAAGTCTCAGGGTCAGACTGCCTTTTAGAAGTTACATAAAACTGGGATTATCAGTGGAAGGAAGGGAGTGATAATTATCAGTGCAACAAAATTGTGGAAAATGTGAAATCTTTCGGGAAAAAAAGAGAGGAAATTTCAAAGTGTTCAAAGTTTGAGGCCATACTTTTTAGTGTCTGACACAAAAGAGAAAGTGTGTTAAAAGAAAGAAAAATAGAGAGTTAATTATTTAACCCTTGCCTTACTTTTGCTATTGGTTTCTATCTGGAGAGAAAATATATCTCACTGGGATTCTTGTAGACTTCTGTAGTTTCTCATTTTGTCCCATGCTGATATAAACAATACTTTACCTATCCAAGACCATCCTTCCTTTATTCAAGTGGCTCATATTTAATGACCCCAAAAAATCAGTCTTTCTTTCTTTGGTGTGGTGTCAACACTTTCATTAAATCAAGGTTTTAAATCTAAGACCAGATGACAAAAGGAAGCTGTGTTAGCATCTTTGTCATGGCCACATTTCGGTAATGACATTTTATGTCAAAGTGTACTATCAAGCTTCAACTGTACACAGTAGAATCCTTCACTTTTCATCAGAATTAGTAGCCATGACCTCACCAGCTATTTAAACATTTCAGAATCCTATGAGAGGGATGGTGGGGTGAAGATCCTGAACCTTTCACAAATCACAAATCCATTTCTTCTCTTTCTAGGGCACAAAGTTACACTATGCTTGCTAGCCTCCTTCGAGGTTCAATACAGCCATGGGACTAGTTGCCAATGAATGTGAGCAGATATCAGAAATGTTGTATCTTTAAGAAAATCTGATGGCTGTAGTAATCGGTTTATTACACAGATTAATTTTCTTGAATGAACCACCATTTAGGTCTTTACACATACGCAAGTATTTCCACTAAATGAATTTTCATTCTTACATCCGGATAGGCCTAAACAGTCTAAAACGTAAGAAAAATAAGAGTTATTAGCTATATGTTAACTGAGAACCTGTACAAGCACAAACCATACCACGATCCCTCCTCTTGCCATTACTGAAATTTAAGTCAATAAAGAAGGCTTTTAGTCTCACACCTAGGTTACATCTGGAGAACTGGCTGGTCATACACACTTCTCTTCTCAGAGACAGTGTTGGTACAGAAGTACAGTATTTCTAGTGTGTTATTCCAAGTATAAACAACACGGCACACTACTGTGTCAGGTAAAAAATGTGTGCACAAGGGGAAATGAGGCATGGGCCCATAGAAAGCAGTCAGAGGGGAATCAAAAGGGCTTTGTTTTTCAGAGTTTCCCTGGTGTTATGTGTAGAAGTTATTGAAAAATTTATTTAAGCTTGTTACAAGCATTGCAAAGGACTATGAAGCCCTAGGGCATGGAGGGGCCACGAGATGGAAGCATCTCAGTTATCAGAATCATTACGTAAAGCCTCATGCCATTCAGGAACATTGAGCTCACTGTCACTTGAAGAGGAAACATGTGTCTATCATGTTAAGTCACTGAAATTGTGATGTTATTGGTTACAGTAATATAGGCGAGTACCTTTGCATAGGAATCCAGGGACTACTACATGGTTCTAAAAGGCTATTTTGCTTTATTCTGTGATTTCAACAATTAAGAGCTTGTTGGTTGAACGTGACACTTGCCCTTTGGCAAAACACATACAGCCCATGGCTAATTATGTATTATAGGCTCTTAGATTTAAATTTTTCAATCATATTATTATCTGAAACTAAATCACAGTGAGGGTGAAAGAAATCACAAAATCTACCCATTCCTTTCAAAGGAAGAAAAACAACAGAAAATTTTTTCTGTAGTTGCTACCAGCCAGAGAAAAGAAAGATGAAGCTTGGAAGTTTTGCCCATGTTCAGCATTAGATAACATGGCAATGGGGGGAAAATGTAATGAAATAAATGTTACTTTGTGTTCCTGCTACATGTAGTGTTTCATAATAACTGTGGTTGATCATTCACTGTGTGCAGGATCTGTTAAAAAGAATCTTTTATGTAAATTATTTTACATAATTCTCATGACTTATAAAGTCTTTGTATACCCACTTCACAGATGAAGTCAAGTAACTGGCTCACATTTCAATAGCCAACGAGTAATGAAACTGCCATTCAAACCCAGGCCAACTGAGTCCAAATATGCTTCTTAATAACCATGCCCTGTGGCCTCCAAAGATGATGATGCGATAGCCAGTCGTATACATTATGACTTCGTATCATCAGAGAGAAGATACTTTGAAATTCAAAAAAGCATTTAACATTAAAGTAATCTTTCTTTTCAAATATGTTGTGGTAGTATTGATAAAGAGGCAGAAGCAAAGATGAGCTGTACTTAGACAACAAAACAGGCTTATTAGTGAGTGTCTTGTGCCTTCTTTTCACACTATGTAGGGTAGAAAATAGGGAAGCAAATGTAAAGGTTCAATCTTCACATAGATCAAAGGATCAAAGTAGAATCTATTTTTAAGAGCAAAATATATTTTCTGCTTAAAAAAACTCTGCCTCACTTATTTCTTTTTTTCTTCCTTCTCCTCAGCTTTTATTTTAAGTTATGGGAACATGTGCCGGATGTGCAGGTTTGCTGCAGAGGTAAACGTGTGCCATGGTGTTTTAGCGCACAGATCATCCTATCACCTAGGTATTAAGCCCAGCATCCATTATCTATTCTTCCTGATGCTCTCCCTCCCCCCACCCCCAGAGCATATACCACCTCACAATAAATGTCCTTCACCAGTCTTTTAAAAATTATTGCCAATCTCTTTCTCTTAAGAAAAAACTGAAGCTGGACATGGTCATGCACACCTGTAATCCTAGCTATCTGGGAGGCTGAGGCAGGAGGATGGCTTGAGCCCAGGAGTTTGAGGCCACAGTGAGCTGAGCCATGATGGCACCACTGCACTCTAGGTTGACAGAGAAAACCTCATCTCTAAAAAAAGAAAACTAGTGTTGAGGTAAGGGAAGGGAAGAGGGAAGCAGTGTTAGTCTCTTAATTTTCTGCCTTTCCTTTTGCTTAGATTTTTAAGAAACAACATAACATTGAAAAATAGATTGACAAGTAAAAATGAAGTGTTGCTCAACTACCCTTTAAGTTTTAAATTAGAAGATCTTTGGGAGAGAGAAAGGGTGGGAGAGAACAAAGAAGACATATATGTTAGTCTATAGCGGTATATCAGATATGCCAAAGTTATCAGTCACAAAGGAAGTTAAAGAGTAGCAAAGCTTTAACATAAGAGGAATAAAATATCATCACCCTTTCCTAAAATGTAGTAGAAACAGCACCAAATCTGTAGCTAGAAGATCTGAGTATTATTTCTAGTTTATAGTTACCCATCACGTGATCTTGGGAAAGTTACCACTTTCCTTTTCTTTGCATCTCAGTTTTCTACCTTATAAAAAGATGATGCTTACCCTGCCACTAAATGAAGATCAAATCAAGATAATCTTATCTAATAATTAACTAAACAATTGATTTGAATCTACATCTAGAACAACTTCTGCAAGCATTCTTTCCATTATCTCAGCAAAAAATGTGATTTCCGAAATTTTGTAGTTTGTACTTTCAACAAAGGTTTTTCCTAGTTTTTCTTTGGGTAAAGTGTGTCTTTTAATGAACCCTAATATTAATGCATTTATACATTCTAAAAAGAAGTGTTTCATAAAGCCTTATAACAGAGTTCATTGATGTATTATTTATTTTATGTACTTGTTAGTGTTACACATGACAGCAAATGCTGTACTCTGTAGATTATATTAATGGATCAAGAACTGGAAGGTCCCTATTGACTTATTGTAACCTTATAAAAGTCAACTTTTTGCTAGAACTTTCTCATCTGTTTAGAGATAATATATTCACCCTGTTCCTCCGAAGGTTAGTTGGAAGTTTAAAAATTTAACTGATGCAAAATGCTTGCAAAAGCTCCAAACACCTAGGAAATTATACATATTCATGTCTACATATGTAGATCCAGTATCCCAATTTTCTGAAAATGTATTTTTAATAATGAAAGAGTATCTAGATACAGTATCCCCATTTTCTGAAAATGTATTTTTAATAATGAAAGAGTATCTAAGGTGAGATGGGGAGCTAATTAACTTAAAGTGTGTGATTGCTGGTCACAGGTTTTTATTCCAGCTGTTCAGATCCATAGTCTCAGAGTGAGATTATCTGTAGGTGATGAGACCTTGGGAAAACAGGCTTCTCATATATCCTCAAATCACATGAAACAAGGTATATCTGGAATTCAGTGTAATAGTGTATTGTTAGAAATAGCTACTGTAAGCCAACTAATCATCTTGGTAAACCAAGTAAGATTAAAAGGTGGTTGGGGATAATACATGATAAAGACGATAATGGTGCCTTTAAGGTCATAACCACCAAAAACAACCAATTGTTTTGGGCAGTTGTTCTGGGTACAGGTTGTTTCAATTATTCTGTCAATGTTCCTGTGAGCTAATTGAGACATGTACGAATATTCTGCTTTTTGCTAATAATTGGAAAGCAAGAAAAGCCCATGTGTTTTTCAAGGAGAGTTGAAATGTTTTTTCCTCATGGGTTCGAACCCCTTCTCATGCTTATTTGGAAACAGAATCTCTTACCCAAAGAACCTATTTTTCCTAGAGAGTTTTTATATTGTTGGTGCCAAGATAAAATATTGACTGGATAATAAATTGAATGCTTTAAAACATCAAAGAGTCATGAAGGATCTTCTTTGGTAGGCACGTGTTAGCATAAGAAGTACTTGGAAAACCATTCTGGTTGTATGTCTGATAAACTGTTTGGAATGATGTACCTTAGTGAGCCTGATAAAATCTATAAGTTAAGTAATATAGAATAATTATATAAGTCAACTGCAGAAAAATAATTAATTTAAATCCCCTTAGTGTTCAGGGTATCTGTGGATTAATAATAATTTGCATCTTTAATGCCATAAGTAACCTAGGCAGCCTGTGTTTGAACAAGGTCAATGATGTTATGATGTGCTTTTTTTTTCCTTTGGGCATTCTCTTCCAATATTCCAATTTATTGAAATAACCCATTATCCTCTTAACTTAGTTGTCTGCAAAGCACTCTACTCTGTAGTTTTTGTTGTTGTTTCTATTACTTTATCACCTCTATTTTTCTCTCTCTTAATGTGTTCAACATCCACTTCACTCATTTATTCTACGACTTCCTCTGAATCTTCTCCTAAACCTTTTCCACTCTGCAAGAAGGTCAAATAATGACTAATACCATATGATTTAAGAGACACCCAGAAAGCTTCTTGCTTTATAGTATCTCCTTTAACACCCTGCTATAAAGCCTAAAGTTACCGTTTAAGAGTATTTTGTTAAGGTTAAGGGACTGCATCACCTGACATCTGTTAAAACACACAGGCACTTATGAGGGTGAATTCATTTAATCATTGACTCAATAAATATCTGTTTTGAACAACAAGACTATTACAACATAGCCTGAATTTAGATCTAACATTGTTGATGATGGAGCATAGAGAATGAGTTAGAAGTTATTAAACTGGAGGTGATTAACACCACCACCAAGAATATAAAATATTTTTCAAAGAAAAAAAAAACCGACCTGAATTAGATGCCCACACTAAAGCCCTAGGCACGCTCAAGCAGCATGGGAATGTACACAGAGGAGCCTGGTAGAACAGAGATCATTTGAAGGGGAACCAAAATCTTTAAAAGAAGGTAGGGGTATGTAAGAGAAAATAGTCAGCAACTTCCCATCTTGTAGAGACCTATCTATGTTTTGGATAGCACACCTTACCTTGGCCTTTCGTGAACTCTAACCCTCCCACCAGCCACAAGTCTTCAAGTGCTCTCTCCATTCCCATTCCTGATTCCTCCAGTAGAAAATGTATATGCCATGCTCTCCACTCACTGCTTCATTGAATGATAATAGCTAAAGTGGACATTTAGGTTTTCATTCAAGCATTGCACTGCCACACTGTTAATAAGACACCAAGGCTATCCAAGGCTATCCAGACATATGACACCCTAATAACAACTAACCTTTATGGAGACTTCATTCTGTGCCAGGCACTAGACTAAATTTCCTACATGGACTGTTTTATTTAATCCCCACATCATTCCTATAAGAGTGTGTTCTATTGTTCTTATAACACTGAGGAAAGTGAGGCATAGAGAGATTAAGTCACATTTTTAATCCATTAACCTTCTGTTTCTACAATACAGAAGGTTCTAAAATGTAGCATTCGAATTTCTAAAATATGCCTTTTCCATATCTCTATGTGGGTCATTTAAGCAAAGCCCCCACAGGAGGCTTTTCCATAAGGAGAGACACACAACCCAGGCCATATGCAAAGTTAAATTCCTGCTGGGCTTTGTATATATCAAGGTCATGAGAGCAAAAGATGTGGTTGAGAAGCTGAGTTCCAGAGTTATTCTGTGTGATACTCTAGTAAAAACCTGCAGCACACTCTGGATCAAGACAAGATTCTCTACCTTACGCCCTGGCCCTTGATCTGACTTTCTGTTCCCACCTCTTGGCCATTCTTGACCCCGGTTGAGCTAGACATTGTTACTCGGCAAAGAAGATCCAAAAATAAAATTTGTCTACATGTACTATTATTAAATTAATTCTTAAATAATAAAGGGCTGCAGGATCCATGACTTATGACTTGAATCACTAAAAGGAGACTATCATCTGTAACTCAGGCTAACCAAAGGGAGAAAGGAAATAATGTTTATCTTTACTAACTAGAGTAATAAATATTGAATAGAAAGGTTCTTGATCCCATTTTCTTCCTCATTCACCACGTTGTACCAAGGTAAAGAATCCCATGCCGTAGGTCATTTAGGGACTTCGAAGCTCATGGTATTAGCAGAAAGTTTCTTAGGTGATGATATTATTATCCCCACACTTCTTGAGATTTAAAATTGCCAGGAGGTTGGGAATCATCAAGAGTTTACTATCCATCATTCTATTAGGAAGTAGAAAGAAAGTGAATGGAAGAAGCAAATAATAATTGATTAAATTTAGAAAAATGAACAGAATAATGTCTTTAATTGCCTTCAAAATGGACAAATCTTATTCCCAACGTCTTGTTTATCTTAAAGTTTTAATAGACTTTTATCGTTTTAAGCATTTTCTAATTTGAAGATCATAGGTAGGCCAGAGTTGTTAACAAGGCTCAGTAGTGCTCTGGGTATGAAATTCTGCCTCAGATTGCTTGGAACTACTTAGATTTCTGTAAGAATTCCCTGCTCTCAGCTCAGCAGGATAGGCCATACAGCTTTCCTAACAAGCCACTACTTACCACTGAACATGGAGACTTCAAGATATACTTAACCTTGATGGAGGGAAAGCTTGTATCTAATAAAGAAGAATAAAAATTCCGAATAACCGCAAAGCACTGCAGCAGGCAAGCTGCAATTCCAGTCATATGAAACCTCTGTTTACAGTAAAATGATGATATGAATCACAATGACACTCATATAAGGACTCAACTGCCTACCTACTGATATGCCACATGTTTATAATATATAATTTCATTTTCATACAAGCTTATTACACATATTAAAGCAATACTTTTCCTTGTACAGCCGAGATTCATTGATAAAACAATGAAGTGAACTAACACCCTTCCTAAATAAAGTTTCACCAATAGCATCGTATGTTAATGGATCTATTTCATTGTTAATGTGACTGACTGCTTATTGATTCTTGCAGGAATCCAGCAAGGGCTTCAGAGTACAATTTAGTTTGGAGAGCTGTGGGTCCAACATCTATGCTCAATTACAACTTTCAGAAGGAGAGATCAATAAAATTTAAATTGCTTATGGTAATCACAACTTCAAATCATTGCGATCAGCATAAGCAATCTGCTGACCCCAGCCAAGCTCCTAAATTGAAACTTGTAATGAGTGGTCATTTAGTTTGGGTCCATTCATATTATTTTGGAGGCAGGTGATGAACAATTAAAGATCAGCTGGCACCTTCTCTGCACAACATTCCCATCTTTATTCCCAAAGTATTAATATGCAGTAACCCTCGGGTTCACGCTTTTGCACTTCTTTAATGGGTATTCTGTATGAATAAGCAATTATATTTTCTATTAAACAATTTCGGTGTAATTGAATTAGCAGTTATAATATTGCTAGGGCAAGCAAAAGCTTTCCTAGGGAAAAATTAAGTGATATTGGGTAGTGCAAATTAATTTATAGAACTGAAAAATGTAACCAATTAAATAGAATTGCCTTCACCTCCCCCTCCTCCAAAATACAATTAAGCAGCACATTGTTTCAAAGAATATGTTTCAGAGCAATTTGTTTTCAATCACAATAGCTGTTTTTCATTCATTATGAAAAGCTGTCTATTATAATGAAAATTTCATAGGCAGTTTTCCTTGACAAAGCAGGTTGCAAGTTTAAACAAAGATAGCCTGTAGATTACTTCCTTGATAAGGAGTCACCTTAGAATTACATTTTAATAAATCGTTGAAAATAAATCTTCTGCATTACAGCATGAAGGTTTAGAGAAAGAAAAAGCAAATAGAGAGAAACTAATCAATGAAAATCTCCTGCTGCCAATATAATAATAGATGGACCAATGCTAATATATAAAGTGTATTACACTCACACACACAGCCAAAAAGAAAAATGTGAGATAAATATCACAGAAGTCAACTGTCACAAATGAGACTTGAGTAATAATCCCATCTTTACCATTCATCATTCCTACTGTGCCTCCTGCAAGCACTTTGCTGAATTATAAACTAGGGTATTTAGGCCACATTTTTTGCAGCCTAATAAGATGACCAACTTTGAATTAATACGACGATTTAGAGCACACTCCCAAGTTTCTCAAAACAAAATCAAATGTAAATGTATACATATATATGTAACGTACATGTTTATGTACATATATATATCGCTAAAGGAGTTTAGGACTGTAATTGGAGTAATTCTAAATATTTAATAAGTATGCATTAGTAAGAATTTTGTAGTAAAATATTTAGTTAAACTGATGTCATTTATTTTATTAATGCTTGGATATGAGAAGACCCACGCAGAAACCATGAGTCTCTCCATATGAATTATGTTAAAAGGATGGTCCAAATTATTTGAACAGTAGAGGAACTTAAAATGCCTTTATGCAAGGAATGACAAGTCAGGTTTAGGACATGTGTGCAGTCAGGAGGGACTGGAAGGAACAGAGTGAACCAGAGAGAGGGACAGCTGTTAGTGACTCTGCATTAGTCCGGGTTAGAGGGTGAACATTCAAATTAACGAAGAAGTGGAGAAACAAATGCAGGTTATCAGTTTTCAGAAGCTGAATTGACAGAGTTTCACATTTGATAGGCTGACGAGAGAATAAGGATGAGGACTTCAGAATAGCTTGAGGTTGCCATTTTAAAAAAGCCCAAAGGTTGATGATGCTTTTTATGAGTTAGAGAATATAAACTAAGGAGTATGTAGGGGAGGTGACTCAGTTTGTGTGTTAATTTATAATATTTCCAAAATCTGAATTAGATTAATGTTCCTGAGCCCTCAACCTCTGTTGGAATAGTAGTGACTGAAAAAGACACTTATGGTAGAAATAACTACTGATGTTCCTTAAGTAAGTTTGTCGTATTCCTATCTAACTTTTAATTCAGTCCATGAGTTAAGCCCATTGTCTGAGAGGGTATGTTATGTACTTGGATAGAATATTTTTGTGTCCTAATGATATAGCTATTTTAAAATTAAATTAAGATTTAAAATTTTTTTTTTAAATTAAGATAAATTGTATTTTTTATTCAGCTTCTGACAACTAATGATTAATATTATAAATGATGGTTTGGGGCTACAATGTATTTTATCTAACATTCAGAAAATATTTGACAATAATTTATATTCATTTACAAGAATTAGATATCGACTTTCTCCAATTGGGGAAAAATAGGGACACTAAATATATCCAGGGTTTATAAACAAAAAGTTTAACAAACTGTAACTAGCAGTTTTTAATTTTTTTATTTTAAAATTATAGAGACATCCCAGAGCCTGGCACGATATCAGGCATGTAATAGAAACTCAATAAATACTAAATAAACATGTACCTATATTTGAAATAGAAAGTGGACACTTGCTCAACTATATCAAGGCAATTGCATATATATTTTAGCAAGCAACAATTTTAACAAAAATATTTTTGCATTTAATAGTTCAATATGACTCTTCCTACACACACACGTACACACACACTTCTAAGTAATTCTCGCATCGTCTACTTTGTTTCAATAACTTACTGTCGAAAATTTTATAGTTTTACACTATTAACAGTATGATTCATATTTGAACCTCTTTGAAACAGGTGATTGCAAAACATAAACTTTAGGAATAAGGAATTTTTTCTTGGGTTTCATGGCCATTATAAATGTAACTTTCTTGCACAGATTTCTGAAATTCGAGATGTGATGAACCATAGCAATAGATGATGAACTATTTCTCACACAAAGTTGCCTTGTCTATCCACGCTCAGGCGCAGACTATTTTTCACTTGATGAGGCTTCTTGATTCTGCTGTTTCTTTTCATTCTTTAGCATCATCTACTTTATCCTCTGAAGACTCCCCTGTGCTATTCTGCATCTCCATGGACCCAATCCTTAATAAAACATAACTTAAAACTTTATCCAACATTTATTAAATACCTGCCAAGTGCTGTGCTAGGTGAAAAAAAAAATAGTGAACTAAATTCCTTCTTATAACATTTCTTCTTCCTTGGTGAAATCAGTGGTTAAGAGTGATTGCTCCTAATAATCTAGTGGGCCCCTTACTGTGTGGCTTCTAAACCTCATTTTCTTCATTTATAAATGGAGATCAAAATAGTACTCATATCATCCATTTGTTGAGAGAATGTAATGCAATGTTGCCTACAAACTATTTAGAACGGCCTGAAACATAGCATATGCTCAATTAATGCTGCCTATTATTTTTCAAACCAGTAGGTAGACTATTATGAAACTAGGCATATTTGATAGACTTACATTCTATCATTGTCCTCAAAATTCTATTAAAAATGTTTTCTACTGTCAATTCCAAAGTGTTCATTTCTACACATATTTGTTAATTATTTAATGCACAGTAGGTACTAATGATACAAAATGAGGAAGGTTTGTTTCCAGTACACAATTTAGTTCAATAGCCTCTCTTCCTTCACTTTCTTCTTAATGTGAGATATCTGCCACTGTCCTGCCCTGGTTCTCCTCAGATCTTCGCACCTCCTTCCCCTCACTTTTTTTTTTTTTTTTTTTTGGTCTACTTAAACTTACTGATGATTTTTTTACATTAATTACAGGTTTCATTGACAGTTCAATTTTGATGCCTTGAATTTTCCCTTTATCCACCCCTACCTCAGGAACATTTCTACTCACATGCTTGACATATTTTCCAGTAGAAATATTATGTCTAAAATGATTTATCTCTGACTTCTTCTTCCTCTACATTTCTACAGGTTATTCTGTGATGTCAGAAATCAAATATGTGAAACAGCTTGTCATAGTTGAAAGGAAAAAGACTTTACGGTCAAATAAACCAGTCTGAATCCTAGCTATGTAACTTATTATTGGATGACTTTGGTAGACTTATTTGACATCTTTCTCTTCTTCCTCATCTTTAAAATGGGAATAATGAGACCCACCCTCTAAGATTTCAATAAATATAAATGGAAATAGTACAAGTAGAGCATTTTGCATAATACCCTCATTATTTAAGGATCACTAGAAAGAGAAGAAATAAAGAGAAATTAAATTCTTATTTTTTAATAATTTAACATATTTGTTCTTGAGAAGCATCCAGAATTTCCCCATAAAGTATGTGAAATATGTAGTCCAAACCTTAAAATCTCAATAACAATGTAATTTGCCTACCAGGAAAAAAGAGTTCCTAAATGAAATCATTTATACAAGTACCCTATTTTCAGTGAGCTGAAAGCTAGGTGGTGGGAAGCGTATTGTGTTTGCACTTAGGAATCTGAATCCCGGTCCTAGCTCTGCCACTGGCTGTGTGATCGGCAGGTACGTCACCTGATTCCTCTGGGCTGGGACATTCCCATCTGAAAGTCACATAGGTTTCTAAAGTTCCTACCAACTCTAACTTTCTATGTTAAACATCCCTTTTCTTTCAAAGTTGACCTTATGTTTTGTGTTGAATTTTGTCCTCCCCAAAATCTACATGTTGAAGTCCTAACTCTCATGTCAGAAGGTAATCTTATTTGGAAATATGACTTGTTGCAGATATAATGTTAACATGAGGTCATTCTGGAGCAGCGTGGGTCCCTGATTCACTATGACTGATGCGCTTATAAGGAGGGAATTTGGAGACACACACACACGGCGAAAATGCCAGGCAAAGATGAAGGCAGAGATGGGGGTAAGCTTCTACAAGTCAAGGAACATCAAAGATTGTTGGCAAACCACCAGCAGCCAGGGGAGAGGCATGGAACAGACACTTCCTCACTGTCCTCAGAAGAAACCAATTCTGTCAACACCTTGATCTTGACATTTATCTTCTAGAACTTTCAGAGTTTCTGTTAAACTAATAATTCTATAATACTTTGTTACAGCAGCCCTAAGAAACTGATATACCTTATTTCATAGTTAACTAAAATTGCTGAGCTTTATTATATAAATGTATATACATATTTATATATTTGTATGTATGTATAAATAGTGTAAAGAACACTACCAGAATATTCATTTGATTGAGTTGTTGTTTTCAATAGACTATTGATTGAAATATGGAACAATTAAATATGGAATCCAATTACTGAACATTAGAGTCTCAAATTGAGAATAAATGTTACAGAAAAGCTTCAGAATTTAACAGCTTTTCATGTCAGGAAGGTCCTAAATACATTTTCTTCTCTTTGAAGTCTAAAAGGATGTTGCTATCTCCACATTGCCTCTCTCAGTTTTTAACAGCTCCCTAAATGGGTTTACTGAGCTCATGGGAAAAGTAGTTTTCCCCATCAGTGTTCTTGGTTCATATCACACTGGCTTGTTGCCTCTGTGGAATTTTGTTTTTCTTATAAGACTACTTTTCTCAATCGCTTTGCATTTCTTTTAGTGTTTTCCTTCATGAGGATGTGAACCCTGATACATTAAGGCTGGGAACACTCGAATCAAATTTAAGAAAATATGTGTTGGCCAATGCCTGAAAAACAACCTGGCATGTATCTTTTTATCCTAAAGAAACCATGATTGGTAATTTAGGCACATCTTTATATTTATTTTTTTATTATACTTTAAGTTCTAGGGTACATGTGCACAACATGCAGGTTTGTTACATATGTATACATGTGCCATGTTGGTGTGTCGCACCCATTAACTAGTCATTTACGTAGGGATATCTCCTAATGCTATCCCTCCCCGCTCCCCACACCCCACAACAGGCCCCAGTGTGTGATGTTCCCCTTCCTGTGTCCAAGTGTTCTCATTGTTCAGTTCCCACCTATGAGTGAGAACATGCAGTGTTTGGTTTTCTGTTCTTGCAATAGTTTGCTGAGAATGATGGTTTCCAGCTGCATCCATGTCCCTACAAAGGACATGAACTCATCCTTTTTTATGGCTGCATAGTGTTCCATGGTGTATATGTAGGCACATATTTTTATAAAACCTTCCTCTAAAAACCACTGGCACTGCTATTAGTTTAAAAGATCCCAGTTTAAGGTCAGAACATTTTAATTTCCTGTAATTCACTGAAACGTAGTCATGGATACGTCTGTTTGGAATACATCTTCAGAATATTTTTTAAAACATTTTTTATTGTTCAGTTCCCACCTATGAGTGAAAACATGCAGTGTTTGGTTTTCTGTTCTTGTGATAGTTTGCTAAGAATGATGGTTTCCAGCTGCATCCATGTGGGGGGAGGGATTGCATTGGGAGTTATACCTGATGTAAATGACGAGTTGATGGGTGCAGCACACCAACATGGCACAAGTATACATATGTAACAAATCTGCACGTTATGCACATGTACCCTGCAACTTAAAGTATAATAATAATAAATTAATTTTTAAAAAAAACATTTTTTAGCTTAAATAAATTTACCATAGTAATTAAAAACATCACTTCTAAAGTTAAACTAGACTGGGTATCTTGACTAATAATACCAACCTTGCAAGGTTGTTGTGAGGATTAATGGGATAAATACTGTCCGATACTTAACACAGTGCTTGGAACATAGTTTTGAGTATCTCAATACAAGTATCTCAAACAGTTTTGGGCTGCTCAATACAAGTTATCTGTTGTATTCTTTAGTAGTAATAATATTGCCAGCTATGAGTTCTTATCAGCAATGGAAAATTTCAGTTTGTTGGATAGGGTGATCATGATGGCAACTAAACAGTTTCCATTTTATTTGGCCACTTCCTATAGACACAATCTAATTTGAGCCTCTGAATACAAAGAAGTGAATTTGAGAGCATCCACTAGTATATGATGTGACAATCTTGCTATCTACAAAAACTTAGGGTTCTCTTAGGACAAGACCAATATATGAAACAGATGTTATAGGAAATAAGGATATCGGCCATAATCAGTTCATTCTAATTGACTGTCTTATAGAAAGACAAAGTAAAGACTTTGCAACTCTCTACAGTTCTCAGAATTTTATACACTGCCCACGTTTAGTTCCTCTGTCAGACCTGCCATTTTATGCGTAATATAATACTGCTTAAGGTTATCAATCTTTAAAAAAGTATACCATTGCTTTATAGCCACTCCTGCTTTGCAATACAAATGACATAATTACTTGCTCTGGCTGGAGGGGGTCCAGTTCCTCAAGTTCATTTTTTAAATGCAAATCTTATTAAGTATTTTATCCTAAAATGGCTAATGCAAAAAGGGCAGTCCTAGACTAAGATGGACAACATGCCTAAAAAATAAATACTAGGCGAATAATGAAACCTGTATTAAATCAGGGTACTGGAAAACCAAATTGATTACTTATTGAAATATGTTAACATGGTGTAATGGGTAACTGCCAAAGTCAGCTATGCAATAATATTACATGAATCATTGTCAGATAACCACAAAGGTTTATAAGAGCAATAAGAAATTTTAAAATCTTTTCCACCAAAATTTAGATGCTCATAAAAAAATATAGGTAGTGATCTGTATATCAGGTAGTTTAGTTAAAAGACCTTTTTTGTTTTTTATAGGTTGTCTTTTTTTTAAAATTCATATAACTGTTGTCAACTAGAATAATGGTCAGTTTTTCAATAAAATCTTTCAAGAAACTTTTAAGAATGTTAAATGCATTTCCTCTACTCAATTTATTTTCAGATTTCTGCTATGGAACACAGTCTTTTTGAGAATTCCTTTTTATTTTGAAATATGTAATACATAAAAAGTGTATTTTGTATATCTTTGCACGTATATAATATTGTATGTGGACAGTTTAAAGGACAGTAAAAATAAACCCCCCTATGCATACCACTGTTTTAGCCTCATGGGACCTAGTTTTTGTCTTTGGAGCTATCTAAGTGAAACAATACCTATTTGGAGATTGCTTTAATCTTGAAGTTATACTGAAAATAATTACATTGTTTGATTGCTTTAAGATACAAGTTTCTAGAATGTATCCACCACCTATTGTTAAAAATTGTTTCAAAGTCCAATTCAAACAATTTACAATGTAATTTTGAAAACTGAAATGATACTTATACATCTGTTGACTGCTTACAAATTACAGAGCATTTCAGTTATTGTTATTTTCCAGGTTACTTATAATCCTAAGAAAGAAAATTCCTAAACAGTATTTATTAATCTCACAGCATTTAAATAACAGTAGGGAAAAGCTGAAGCAGAAAACCAATTCAAATTCAGATAACTACCAACATTGAGCTATAGATGTGGTCCTTTATGTCTCAGTTTCCGTGTGTCAGACACACACACACACACACACACACACACACACACACACACACACGGAATACATATATTTGAAAACCATCCTAACCACCTCCTAGATTCACAAGTTATTTGAATATTTTGTCTTCCTGATCAAACAGAGCTCAACAAAGAGGGAAAAGCCCATTCACTCATGCTGGGAAGAAAGTGACTTCATTAGCACATCCTAGGGGTGCCCCTTTGAAAGTGTGTTAAATTGTGTTAACAGTTTGGTTAAGAGGTGGGAGTGTGACTGGTTTAACTTGTCTCATTAATACACTAGTGTGATTCTGAGTTGGATTTTGCAAGCCTGTTACAGTATTTTCTCACTCCTCTCCCTAGAATTCCTTACACTTTCTACCTCTCAGCTTCTGACTGTTATCAAGGCTCTGCTCTTGAGTGATTTCTAGCCCTAGGACTCTTCCTTTGTTTCAGTCATCAAGAACTATTAGTGGCTAATTTTCCCAAGGAACAGCGATTTCATTGTATTTTGTTGTTTCAGCAGCCCTTTGTCTTCCTCTTGAAGGAGAAATGAACCACCATGCTTTCCAGAGAGGCAGGCACTCAGGGAAGCATTTTGCTTTATGTGATGAGAGATGTAGAAGGAGACCCAAGTGACTGGACACAGACACCCTAAGGGTTATCCGTGCAACCAATAATTAAGTTCTTAGCAGCTGATTACTTTCTGTTGCTTAGATGCAAAGCAAACAGAAGTCTCATACACAGGATAAAAGCCAAAGAGCTGAGTACGTGTAAACCTCTTTTGGAAGATTTATTACGTGTCACAATGTGGCTATAACTTATTCTCATCTGTCCCTCTTGGCACTTACCAACAGTGATGAAAATGGAGAGTCTTTACTCAGGGAACTCTTGACTGCATTACTATTAAATTATTTGCATATTGGTAGCACAGAGGGATCCTAGGATGGCAGTTTTCCAAGTTTCATTACCCTAACCCTCACCACTCAATAAAAGTTCCCACAATTCCAATGAGGTGGAGAGAAAACTGCAGAGCTTTTTGCCTTTTGAGTATTCTCACTGTTAACTAATGAAGAATGAAGGTGAATGGCGCTAAACGGGAGAGTGGAAGAATGGAGGGCTAGATGGATGAGTGGAAGGACTCAATTGTTTATTAATGGAGCTAATCACATGGTTCTTTTGGGGCAAAATTTGAATAAATGAGTACAATTTTATCACAAAGCCACAGGGTCCCCTATTGGCATCATAATATAGTTGATCTTGCTTATTGCCACTCTATTTTGATGAACAATTACATGGAGCATTTATTATGTCACAGAGAGGCAGATGGCCATGGATTTTTCTTCATCCAATTGTACACCTTTCACTAACTATGAAGCATATCCACCTGGACATGTATTAATGTATACTCACCTTAACAACTGATATGGTTTGAGTGTGTGTCCTGTCTTAAATGTTCAAATGTAATGCCCAGTGTTGGAGCTGGGGCCTGGTGGGAAGTGTTTGGGTTATGGGGCAGATCCTTCATGAATGATTTAGCACCATCCCCTTGGTGATGAGTGGGTTCACTTGAAATAGGGTTGTTTAAAAGTGTATGGCACCTCTCTACTCTCTCTCTCTTGCTCTGCTCTTGCCATGTGATACGCTGACCTCCCATTTACATTCTACCATGATTGTAAGTCCCCTGAGATCCTCACCAGAAGCAAATGCTGGCAACATGCTTCCTGTACAGGCTGCAGAACTGTGAGCCAATTAAACCTCCTTTCTTTATAGATTGCCTAGCCTCAGGTATTTCTTTATGGCAATGCAAAAGAATGGCCTAATACAACAACTAAAGTTACATAGAGTTCAACATAAGACTGCATAGCATCATTATTCTTCCTGTTTCATTGGGATTGAAATTACCAGTATTTTTATGGACTATTATTGTCATAGTTAGCTCAACTTTTAAACATCTAACCTGCCCCCTTTCTTCTTATAAATGATATCTCTTAAAGTAAATATATGCCTTTCAGACCAACGGGGATAATGTTTCCTACTTCACTCTTTCATGTGGAATCTCCCAGCCTCCTCTTTCATTAACACAGTCATGTATTGCATTTGCAGGATAAGGATAGCTTGGGGTGGAGTTGGAGAGAAATAAAGGTCCTTCAAAATCCTCTACTTCCCAAAACCATTCCAATTTCAACAATTACTATAATTACGTAAATAAGAATAGAGTCAGCCAACATGTGTTTGAAATCATCAATCTGATTATTTTTATTTATCTATAACACAGACTTTAAATTTTAAAAGTGTGTTTATGGAGAAATGCCACCTCCAGACAAGTCTTCTGAATTTGCTTTCAACCATATTTTTGCCCCAAACCTCCATCACTATAAAAATCCTGGAACCATTACTGTTTTTCTTCTACCCTGATATTTTTTGAATTGATATTCTCATGTGCATCATAGCAGCAAAGTCTTAAGCCTGCCCTTGCTTAGCTGATGGCTGAATTAACCCTATCCTCCAGATCTATCCTGTTTTATGTTTTAACCAGTTAGTCTGAAACCCAACACTTCCACTCTTTCAAAAATTCTTCCTCATTGAACCCTAATTCTTGACTCACCCTCAAATCCATACAATCTCTTCCTTGTTAATTATACAAATTATAGAAATTCAGCAAGTATTTGTTAATTTGAAGCACAATAGAGAATGTTTAATAAAATATTTACGTTTCTTCTTTTTTTGTCTTTTCTGAATTGTCTCATTCATTGTCCTTTCAATATTGCTCTTCTCTCATTTTAAAATTTAAAATGTTTAACATTTTTCTTTTTTTGGCCTTTTTATAAGCTTCATTGGATATCTTGACAACTTGTACAGTGTCTTTCAGCTAGTACTATATATAGGTGACTCCCAATGCCTACTCAGTGTATTCATCAGGACATACCAGATGTCCAGATGCATCTAAAATGCAACAAATTTATTTATTCAGCAATCATTTATTGAGACCTTGATACAGTTACCAGTTTTGAAATTAAGTTTTCACCATAAGAAATTAGAAAATCTGGAAAAAATATAAAGGAACCCTTTGTAGGCTTTAGATAGCAACTGAGGCCTACAGCCCATGAAAAAGGGGAGGCCCATGGTGAGCACCATAATCTTCCACCAGGACCTTGCATATCTGAGCTGCACAAGTGCCAGGAGAGCCTCCATGATGCCTGGCTGAAAGCAGCTACTGTGAAAGTATATAGAATGTTCAACTAAGTCAAATCTATTACGCCAGGCTTGGGGCCCTTGCTAGGAATCCCTGGTATCTCGACATATGAGATCAGTCAGATGCACCTATTCACCCAAAAATTTGGGTTCTCTGAAGTTTTCTAAATCCTTAGATCCTGCAGAGATAGTGCATCCTTCCTTTTTCACAGCTACCCTTCTTGCATGTGGGATAACACTGCAGAGTCCTCTCTCCCACAAGGCAACAGGGTCACCTTCAGGATTTTCCCTCATCTCATCTCCTGAATGTCAGGCCCCAAATTTGGGTTAAATTATATCAAAAGCAACTCAAGGTTATACCAGACCTGAGTGGTGAGGAAAGAGACTATACTCCCAAAAGAGCTTCAATGACTAGCCAGCATATTTGGGAAAGAGCCAGCATATTTGGATAAACAAGTGGTTTTAAGAGTGTTGATCAAGGAGGCAGGACATGAAACTAGATAAAGGAGAGTTTATTGACTTAGAGCCATTCTCTTAGGATATCAGAACATGGGATTTAACACTTGACAAGGACCGCAGGGAAAGGCATAAATTTTCTGCTATGGCATCTCTTAGAAGTCTGGAGAAAGTGATGGTCCATGCTGAGTAAAGTTGCATTACTTGAGTTGCTATGGCAGACTGTGGAGAAAGGAATAGAGAGGCTTAGGGGAATAGGCATGCTGGAAAGACTATATGATGTGAGGCTAGAAGACCCACAGAGGATTATATTGTTCCATGGGAAGGCCTAGAGGAAGTACCATTTAAGAAGGCCATCAGGAGTGTACAAGGCTCAGGGACACCAGAATCAACAAGAAGTTCAGTGATGGCTCTGTTCCCCAAGCCACAATGGAAGATAGGAGGGGCTGTCACAGAGATTTTGTTTGCCACAGAACAACTGGAATCAATAAAGGCTAAGTAGCAGCATTTAACCAGCAGGGGCCTGGGAATCTCAATTAATACAGGACTGGTAAGGTTGGAGTGATAAGGAAGGAGACATGACTTTCTGGGAGTTGTGGAGATAGTTAATAGAATGCAGCACCTCTAAATACAAAAAAATGAACAGCCAAAACATATCCTTAAGTTACATAGTCAAAAGAATGCAGGAATGACTCCTCAAGAGGCTGAAGATGGCTACCTTGATTTTAAAAAGTCATGGTCATTTCTCCATTTCCTGGAGGTTTCAGACCTATAACCTGTTAAGTGAAAAGATGACTATGTCCCAAGAAGAAAAGACTGCAACACCTGGACAAACATATATTGAAATAATTTCCTTAGTCACTCTGCAACTGGACCTCTAGCTATTAGTTTGGATAATTATCGCTGGGCAAAGCGGAACATCCAGATATTGCTATTGGTCATTTAGACATGGGCACTAATTCGATATTGATATTTGGAGACCCAAAATGTCAAAGTTAGAGTGGAGTCACACAGAGGGCGTACAAAGTAAATGGTGCTCTAGTCAGACTGGATTAAGTGGTTCCACTAGGTCCACAAAACCATACATTGGTGAGTTCCCCAAATCCCAAATGTGTAATTGGTTTTGACATACATGGCAATTAGGGTAACTTTCACATTATTACCTTGGCATGTGGAGGTAAAAGTTATAATCCTAGGAAGACCGAGTAGAAAGATCTGAAACTAATACCTATGCCAAGTTAGTAAATTGAAGCTAATATTATACTTCTGAGGATATAAAGGATATTAGTGTCATCCTTAAAGATTTCAGGTTTGGTGTATCCTGCCATAAGTAGTCCTTGCCCAAACTAGATAGATCCTGGGGGAATAACTTCAGGTTACCACCAATTCAAACAAGTAGTAGCCCTAATTATAGCTGCCATGTGACTGTAACATCTTTGTGAGAACAGAATAAAATGACCTCAGGTACCTGGCATGGGAGCATTGATATAGCAAATGAATTCTTCACTATGTTAATCAAGAAAGAGGACCAAAATAGTTTTCATTTACATGGAATGGACAATATACATCAACAGTTTTGCCCGAGAGCTACGTTAACTCTCCTACTTTTTCTCATAAATATAAAGAGGTCTGGATTTTACATAGAAGATCACATTGGTCAATTGCATTAACAACATCTTGTCATTCTTAGAATGCAAGGTGAACGAGAGACAGTTAGCATGCTGGAGGATTTGGTAAAGCACATGAAACCTGGAGGGTAGAAGATAAATTATCTCTTCAAGGACCTATCAGCTCAGCAGTGTCTAGTGCCTAACATAAGGGATATGCCAGTACAATCTCACCAAAGCAAAAGGCTAATTGCTATATCTTACATCCCCTGCCACAATGAAGGAATTACAATCCTTAGTAACCCTTTTGGATTTTAGAGACAAAACACATTCCACACCTAAGAACATTGCTCTGTCCTAATAAAGTATGTGACTTAGTGAGCTGATCTCGGATGGGGCCTAGAGCAGAAAAGGGCTAGATAGCAAGCCCCGGATGCTGTACAAAAAATCCCTGCAGTTTTCTACTCAAAATCAAGCAAGCCTTATGACTGTGGAGGTTTCAGCAGTGTTAAAAAAAATACAGTATGGAGTTTATGACAAGTCTCAGTGGGAAAAATCACAATTCAAGTCACTTGGGAAAGCCATGCCATCTACACAAAACAAAACACTACATGTCCTTAGAAAAACAGCTTCTAATACGCTACTTGGACCCATGGCTTAACCATGAGTCTGTCTGAAACTGCCCGTGAGCTCACTTCTGTTAGACTCATCAAGTCATAAAGTCAGGTGGGCCCTGCAGCAATCCATGATAAATTGGAATTATGTACCCTAAGCAGGAACAAAAGACATAAGTAAATTGCATGAGCAGGTTGTCCAGAACCATGTGTCACTCACTACTGTTGTACCAGCACTCCCAATTCAGCTTATGCCTATGGCCATGTGAAACATTCTATATAACCAGCTGAAGGAGGGAAGAAAAAGTCCAAGCTTGGATTATGGATGGATTGACTTGGTGTGTGAGGATAAGCTGAAAATGATGATGTCTGTATAGAAGTCACGCATAGGGGTTACTTTGAAAGATATTGTTGAGACAAAAAATCTTCCCAATAAGTGAAGCTTTCTGAGCTGCTTATGTCTATGCACACTTTGGCAAAAGAAAAATTATTCTGAGTTGAGGATATGTAATGAATTCATGGGCAGAGACAAAAGGCTTGGCCAGCTGATCAAGGGACGATGAAAGTGGATTGAAAGATCAGAGACAAAGTGGTCTGGAGTAAAGGCATGTATGTGGATATATAAGATTTGGTATAAAGTATAAAGATCTTTATAACTTAATACCCACAGAAACCTCCAACCAGGAAGATGCACTAAAAAACCAAGTAGAAAAAAAAAAACGGCCAATTGACACGTCAACCTTTATCATCATCCACTTCAGTGCTGGTCCAATGGGCAAACAAGGATTGATCAGAGTGGCAGATATTGAGAGGATGAGCTCAACGTCATGGAATACTACTCACTAAGGCTAATCTGGCTATTGCTATCTGACCGATCAGCCAATGACAACACAGACACAAACTATAGCTCTGTTTCTCAGGGAGAATACAACCATTTAGTGGCAAGTTTACAACTTTTGGATCCTCCTATCTTAAAAGGGCGGTGACGCTTTTCTTGTTATGGATTTGAATTCTGCCTGCAGAGCTTCAGTCAGTACGATTATCTGTGGGTTTGCAGAATGTCTAATTCACAGGTATAACGATTAAAATAATTCAAGATGAAAGAATAGAGACCAAGAGAAATAAAGTGCTCTGGAATGGACAAATATATGGATACATATGAGACTGTTGGCCAATTAGAGTCACAATTGTAACATTTTGGGAGTTATTTTCTTCCCTTATAATTAAATGCATGAAATAATAGTAAAATGAACAACAAACAAAACGATGAGAGATATTCAATGGAGTACAACTAGTAGAAACAGTTTGCATTGTTTACGATGTTATAAAAATACTAATTTAATGTATACTGTAATAAGTTAAGAATTTCAAGAGTAACCACAAAACAATGATACTAAAAGTTACAATAAAAAAAAGAGCTAATAGAGGAGATAAAATAAAGAAACAAAAATATTTAACTAACACAACAGAGCAGGAAAAAAAATTAAGGAAGAATGAGCAGATGGGATGATAAAAAACAAAAAGTGAGATTTTAGACCTATACCTAACTATGTCATAATTACATTATATGTAAACTGACTAAACATTCCTACTAAAACACAAGATTTAGATATATTTTAAAAGGTCAAATTATATGCTATTTTCAAAAAACATACTTTAAACATAAATACAAGGTAAGCTGAAAATAATTGAAAAAAGACATTCCAAGTAAATACTTAGCATAAGAAAGTTACAATTGCTAAATTAATATTGGACATAATTTCATCGAAGGTAAGAAGTAGCACAAGAAAGAGACATGTCATAGAGATAAAAGGGTCATAAACAAGAAGATATATAACCTTAAACTTGTATGGCTCTAATAGTATAGTTTCAGAATGTATAAAGCAAGAATTAACAAAACTAATATAGACAGACACATATGCAGTTACAATTGGACATTTTAACACACTTTTCTCAGTAACTGGGTGTATAAGCAAGTAAAAAATCAGTAAGGATATAAAAGATTAGAACAATATGACACATCAAATTGATTTAATTGATGTGTATAAAACACTATAGTATTTTAACTCAATTGTCCCAATAACTGATAAAAACAAACAGACCAAAAGAAGAATCAATAAGGCAGACCCAGAATAGCCAACACAGCATTGAAAGAGAAGAACAAAGTCAGAGGACTGACACTACCCTACTTCAAGACTTATTATAAAGCTACAATAGTCAAGATATTGTGGTATTGGTAAAAGAACAGACAAGTAGATCAGTGGAACAGAATAAAGAGCCCAGATCCCAGCTGATCTTTAATAAAAGAGCAAAGGCAATACATAGAGAAAATATAGTCTTTTCGACACAAAGTTCTGGAACAAATGGACATCCACATGCAAAACATAAATAAAGACAAAGACCTTAAATCCTTCACACACAAAAAAACTGAAAATGGGTCACAGATGTAAATGCAAACCACAAAGCTGTAAACCTCCTAGAATATAACATAGGAGACAATCTAGATGACCTTGGGTATGGTGATGGCATTTTAGATACAACACGAAAGGCACAATTCTGAAAGAAATAATTGGTAATCTAAACTTCATTAAAATTTAAAACTTCTGCTCTATGAAAGACAGAGTTAAGAGAATTAAAAGACAAGCCATGCTCTGTGAGAAAATATTTGCAAAAGATACATCTAGTAACAAACTGTTTTCCAAAAGATACCATGAAAACTCAAAGCTCAACAATAAGAAAATGAACAACCCTATAAAAAAATGGGCAAAAGATCTGAATGGACACCTTACCAAGGAAAAAAGAGAGATGGAAAATAAGTATATGAAAAGGCGCTCCATATTATGTGTTATCTGAGAAATGCAAACTTCAAAAACAACGAAATTCCACCACACACTTAATAGAGTGCCCAAAATCCAGAATACCGACAGCACCAAATGCTGCTGGGGATGTGGAGCAATAGGAACTCCACCATTGCTGGTGGAGATGCTAAATGGTACAGCCACTTTGCAAGACAGTTTAGCAGTTTCTAACAATGCTAAAGACACCCTTATGATATGATCCTGCAATCCTTCTCCCAAAGGAGTTGAAAACTTATGTTTACACAGAAACTTGCATATGGATGTTTAAAGCAGGATTATTCACAATTGCCAGAACTTGGAATAAACTGAAACGTTCTTCAGTAGGTGAACAGATAAATGAACTGTGATGATAGATCAAGAAAATGGAGTATTGTTCAGCACTAAAAAGAAATGAGCTATAAAGCCATGAAAAGACACGGAGGACACTTAAATGCATACCACTAAGTGAAAGAAGCTGATCTGAAAAGCCTACATACTGTGTGATTTCAACTATATGACATCCTGGAAACAACAAAACCATGGAGACAGTAAAAATCAATGGTTGCTAGCAATGGGAGAGGCAGATATGAATAGGCAGAGCACAGAGGATTTTTTAAATGGCAAAACTATTATTTACTATACCATAATAGTGAATAGATATCATTACACATTTGTCAAAACCCATAGACTATACACCACCAAGAGTGAATCCCACTGTAAACTATAGACTTTGGGTGATAAGGACCTGTCGTTGGAGATTCATAGATTGTAACAAATGTATCATTCAGGTGTAGGATGTTGATAGCAGGGGAGGCTATGCCTGGGTGGGAGTAGGGTGTATATGAGAAATCTGTTTATCTTCCACTCAATTTTGCCGTGAATCTAAAACTGCTCTAAAAACTAAAGTAAATTTTAAAAGAGAAAGAAAGGCAAACCTGAGAAAATATATATGTGTAGTTTATACAGGTGTCAAAGGAATTGTATCCAAATATATAGATTTCCAACAAATTAGTAGGAAAAATGTAAAAGTATGCAAAAGAATTAAAGAGATGATTTGCAAAAGATGATATCCAAATAGCTAATAATGACTAATTTGCTAAACATTATTATTTATTAAAGCAAATTTAATCTATAATGAGATACTACTATATAACCACCAGAATGGCTAAAAATTGTGGCAAACAATAACAATTTTTCGCGATGATATGGAGAAGCTAGAACTCTCACATTTAGCTTTTGAGTATACAAATTGGCCCAGACACTTTTAGTAAATAAAAACCAATTATATAACTCAACAGTCCAATGCTTAGGTATATACTCAAGAAAAAATAATGTAAAAGTCCACAAACAATAATAAGTACACAAATATTGGTAGTAACTTATTCCTAATCATTGAAAACTGAATAGCTTTTGTGCTCATGAAGAAGAGAATGGATAAATAAATTATGGCATATTTGTGCAATGGAATTCTACACCAGAATGCAAAAGAATGAACTACTGATACATGCATCTCAAAAACATTATGTTGAGTTAGATAAAAAAGAATAAATGCTATGTGACTCCATTTATAGAGTCCAAATGGAGTTCTGGACCAGCAAAACTAATTTATTCCATGAAAATCAGAAGAGAAGTTACCTCTAGTGGCAGGAAGAAGGTATTGGCTAGGAAGGAGCATGAGGAAACCTCTAAGAAGTTGGAATTATTGCGTGGCTGTCACATGGAGTATCCAAATATAAAAATTATTAAACTCTATACCCAAGGTTTATATGCTTTACTGTGTGTGTGTGTGCATGTGTGTGTGAACACATTTCTTAATATAACATGAAAAATACACATGCATACAAGCAATCATTTATTCATCACTTACAATGTGTTCGCCATTGTATCTGAACTTCTACTATATTAAAATTAGGAATCACAAAGATGAATAAATATCCTAACCCCCAGTCTATTGGTTAAGAAGACAGCTATTTAACCAGAAAAGTTAGAACATCACACCACAAATGCACCTCCAGAGTCATTTTAATGTTGCTGTGGAAATATCCAGGATGAGAACAACTACATTTTCTGGGAGCTAATGGAAAAGGCTTTGCTGAAGAACCAATTTTGAGCTTTGATGTTAAAATTAAATAGGAGAGTGCTGGAGAGGGAGTTAAGGGGAGGTGGGGTGGGACTTGATATTCCAAATAGATGAAATAATATACAGAAAATATGAGTACGGTTTCTAATGGCTGATTTCATTAATGAAGCAGGTTATGGCCAGATTACAAAGGGCTAAATAATTTAACAGTAATGATTCCTAGATCCATGTTGGAAAATTGTGGGTATATCAAAATTAGCTTGGAGAGTTCTTTAAAACACATAAGTTACTCCAGAAGTTCTCAGGTTCACCTTCTACCCCTCCTCTTTGAGAAATATTATCATAAGGAGCCACTATAAGTGACAGGAGTATATCAGGCACCGCCTGTGTTTGGGGACAGAAAGAAAGATTGAAAATCAATGCTCTAGGGCAAGGCTATGGTGAATCAAGAAAGAACAGCTGAAGACCTCAACAAAGGTAAGGGCACAATTTTCAAGCAACCTTTGAATTAAACATAGTTAGAGTCTGGAAGTTCAAGATAAAGCCACTACTCCAAACACAGAAGATATTTTCCTGGTACATTTTTTCCGGGTTTCCATTTTCTTACCACATTGGAATAGATACTTCCTGAAATACCTATTCTTAATAAAACAATATTACATTAATTATAAATGCAATAAGAATCTTTCTAAAAGTCTACATTTTTAATGTTCCCTGTGTCGTACTTTATATCCAATAAATGCAACTCTAAAATAGTCCTCTGGTTTTGTGACAGGGTTCTATGCAATCATAACAGAATATAGATAGTTTTCTGTCTGGCTTTCTTTACATGTCTTACTTTTCCCATACAATTTATATTACACTAAGAAGTTGGAGATTCTTCACCTTTCATCTATAAAATATTCTGTGTTGTCAGACTCTTTGAGCTGTACATTTGACAGGCTTTCATGTTCCATCTTTCCCATTAAAAATCTGCACCATGAATAAATACTGCCCCCAGTAGTTAGTTAAAATAGTATCCTGCCACCTTTCACCCCCTTTGCTCACAAAGTAATCTAAACCTAGCACATTAAGGCAGAGATCAAAGTGATGTTGCTGTTTTATGTACAGTAGGTGCAGCCAGCTCATTTGTGAGTTACTACTCTCTAGGGCAAAGATAAGACATGCAAACAGTTAGTTGTGGCCTTTCACCCACAAAAATCGAGTTTACAGTGAAATATGTGTGATGCACAAAAGAGATAAATAGGAAGAAATGAAGAAATCAACATAAAGAAGGAAATGAAGCAGAAACTAGACAAGATTTAAACATTTTCTAGCTATTAGAATGTCACAGATTTTATAAGGAAGAATTACTACAGAATTTAAATATCTTTCTAGGAGCAACCATCAGGAAGAGGTCATAGAAGCTCGGTCCAACAAACACAGGGCAGATGAGATATAATATAATCTCTACTCATATGTTAACCCCCAAAATCACCCTGCTAAGCAATGTCTGAAACCCCTTTCCTAAATTCGAATCTGATTCAGCTCCCAAATCATGAGCTTCATTACCATAGAGTCTAGTTGGAACATCAAACATTGTTCTTCGAAGGAAGAAAATAACTCCCCCACTGTCAATGTAATTTTATCCCAGTGGCTAAGGGTTGCATTTTTCATTGCCAAGCATATTTTGTTTTTCCTTTTGTCCTCCTCTCCTTTCATAGAAAAATCACATTAAGGCCAGACAGAATGTGGGTTGCACGTGTCCAGCCGCTATAGTGAAATGTTGTAAGAGAAATGGCAAGAATGACTAAAGCCGACAACATACCTTTCTTGCCATATATCTTTTGAAGACGTCTTCAGATTTGTGCCACATAGTTGATTTTACAAACTGTGGAGCACTGCACTATATTTAACATAATATTGTCTTCCAAGAGCAGGCAAAAGCTGTTTTAAAAAAAAATTTACTGTCCCACACAGGTAAACCCAGGCATGCCAACTGTTCTTAAAACTACGTGAACCCTGTGTGGATAATCTGAGACTTACAGGAAACATACCCAGGGATACTTTAAAATATTTGATTCAGAGTTGTTATGTTTCTTTTCTACTTTTTATGTGACTGCCAACAAGTCACCTTATGATAAAATTTGTGAATGAGTACATCTGTGAGGGGTTAATTTTCATTTATTCTGTTTCACTTTCTGTCATTCCTGCAGTCACTTGTTCCTGTTTTCCAAAGAGCCTTTGTGATATCTTACCTCAGAGCACGTTTGCAACAGCATAGAAAGATGTTTCCATTTTCTTTTGAAAATGCATAAGCTTTTGGAAGCGACCATGCTAAGCGTCCCTGGACAAGGAGAAAAGAGAATGGTATGTCTTGGAGAATGGCCAGGAGGAAGAGGAAGCTGTTTTCCTCGGGCTGAGAAGTCCGAGGTCAATAGAGTATGAAGAACTTGAAAAGCCACTTGGGCCAGCACCCATGAAGATAAGACTGCAGAATGTTGAGGTTTATTCTGGGAATAATTCTTGGAAGCCACTGAACCCTGGGTACAGGGGCTCCTTGTCGTGCCAAAGATTCAAGTGCCACTAGATCTGAAAAATCAAGAAAGGCCAAAGTTTCAGCTTCTCAGTCAGGCCCCTCTACCATATGCTTCAGTCTTTCTTTTTTGACAATTAACCAATATTCTCAATAGAGAAGCATTATTCCTGACAATCTGGTCTATAAATTTTCTCCAGAGCATAACCTTTTGTTGATTAGAGTCACCCTCCTTTAGTTCATAGCATTTCTTCTATTTGGAATATGCTTTCTTTCTGACTGTTCTCATCTTACCAATATTCCCAGGACTAATGTGAGTTCCTCTTCCTCCAGCAAGTCTCCCCAGAGTAATCCAGGCTTCAGTCATCTTGTCTTTCTCTAATTGGATCATTTATGCCCTTGCTCTTCATTTCAAGATTAGTGGCAACAGCTTTAATTTTAACGTTTTTATTACTACTTGGCTACTTAAATGGCCAGAACTTACACAATTTTCTCCAGTTACTGTTTAAGCTCTTTGAAGGCAATGATCATGTCGTATCTTTTTTTATTAGTCACAGTGCTTTGAGAAACATTATGGCGGACCGGTTAAGAGCATAGATGCTGAAGCCAGATTTCCTGGGATTAAGCCCTGCCTCAGCTACTAGCTAGCTGCATGACTGCGGACAAGGTAGTTAACTTTTTTATGCCTTTGTTTCTCCTTCTGTACACCATTGGCATCATGATAGCAGTTATTTCAATAAGGGCCCTGTGAAAGTTAAATAAGCCAATACATTCAAAAACTTAAAACAGCAACTAATAAATGTGAGCTTTAACAATAATTGTTATCATTATCTTTTATTTATTCACATATTTTCCTGAAATACTTCCTTTTAATGTTTTTCCTTTGCTGTTTTATTAGGTTTAGTTAGAAAATATCTGTTGAGTTTCTATTGAGTGCCAAGCACTGTTCTCTGCAACAGGGAAATAGAAAGATGTATGCAATGTATTTCCTTCCCTCAATGAACTTAAGAGTATGAAGAGTACCTATCCTGTAAGAACACCCTGTTTCAGCTCTTTGATCAAGTTTTTCTGGAAAACCTCCTCTGAATGAGGCACATCATATGTCACAGCTTGCCTAACTAGATAATAAAATGCTTGAGGACAGGGTCTGCCTTGTCTGTTTTATCACGCACAGTACCTACAAGAGTGCTTTTTATATTGTAAACACTGAGTAAACATTTGATAGATTTCTTCTTATTGGTCATCATTTCTTCAGTGCAAATATTAAGAAGAGCAAATTGCTTGTTCTATTAGAAATGCCTTTTTCTTATTGAAAGAGGCTGAGTTCCCAGACTTTGGGAACTCAGAGTTTATAGTTACACTGATTAGAAGCTCAAATAATTTTAGCGGAACCAAGAAACCATCAGGTCCATTTTAAGAAGGTGTTATGTATGTGTGTGTGTATTTGCAGCAGGGTGGAAATAACTTCTTTAAAAGATATCATACAGACTCCATATTTTGAATTTTCCTACATAGATCTTATGACTCAGGGGTTATTGAAAATTCAAGGCTATTCTGAAATATCCCTAGGGTAGCATCTGAAGGAATAATGTCGCTAAGTACAAGACAACATTAGATTCTATATTTTATTATAAGCTAATAAACAACACAATCATGTATAACTTTTAATTTTCTACACTTGAGCCTGCATTGTTTGTTACTTATTAATCTTCTTAGAAGTCTAGGGTTACAAGTCTTTTCACAACTTTTAGAATTATAGCTCTGATTTGATTATACATCTTGTCTTTTTATTACCCTATCTCTAGCACTCAGCATGTAAGAAAAGATCAATAAATATTTGTTGAATGTTGAATGGATGAAAATTTTCTTCTGTGAATACTCAGAATGATGACAAAGAAAAAGTTATTTGATAGAAGTGTTTTCAATGTAAATAAATAAAAATTCATAGCAATAATTTGATTGAAATGATGTATCTTTCAGCCATGAATTGAAGAAAATCAAGTTTAGATGATAAAATTAGAAGTGCACATTTGTTTTAGGCATATTTTCCTGGAATCAATGAAAAAGAAAATGCTTAGTACTAATACTGCAACAGTGCTGGCTGTAAGCTGTAAGTAGAAATCTGGGGAAATTGTGAATAATTCATTAATGTACCTGGGCCATATCAATATACATTCATTTGTATTTTTTCTTTTCTCTTTTTATGCTTCATTTGTACATTTAAGTGAGATAAAGAAATAAAATCAAAATAAAGTTAAGAATAAATAACAAGAATGTGCTGTGAAATGTTTTTATGTTAGATGTATCCCAGGTCCTAGAAGAATGCCTAGTACATTGGCATATAGCAGTTGTTCAATAAATATGAAATGAATGTTTTTAAAAAATAAACTCCTTTTTTAAAAGATGAATATTTGTATGAGATAAATTTTTAAAAGAATCTCAGATAAATTTAAAATTAGCAATGAAAGAGTTACACAAACCTGCCAGGTTAAGTGAACTAAAAATGTCACTTCTCCTTCACCTTTCATTGTTTATGTTCTTTCAATTTCATAAGAAAATTGTTTTTTAATTAAACTAATATCAAATGTGATCTTGGCTTATGAGAAAACCACACAACAGAAGCTATCAAAGTAGGGTTAAATTTGCATTCTGTCAAATCTTTTTACTTTAAGAGTTCTTGCAAGTCAAGCATGCTGGTTAATTCCCCAAAGGGAACTGAATGCTCCAAAAACAATTTAGCACTCCCACTTCTCCCTGCTGAAATATAAAAAAAGAAAAAAGAAAAGAAAGAAAAAAGGTGCGGGAGGAGGAGCAGTAGAAGGAGAGCAAAGGAGGGGGAGAAGAAAGAAAAAGAAAGTCTGTTCAATTAAGGTGACAATGAATCTTTGAATCATCTAGTGACTTACCAAGTCATAGCATAATTTCCTAAGAGTCTTTCGGTATACAGCATATAAACACTAGCCAAATCTAGTTGAAGCATGTTAAAAATTGAACAGAAATACACACACACACACAATTGAAATAAAATAAATGAGAATTACTTGGAACTATAATGAGACATAACAAGTGATCACAAGAACCAGAAATTTCCGTTGTATAATCTTGTGTTTTAAAACTAGAAAGTATTTTATAATGCTTCACAGCTTAACTATATGACTTTCTAGCACCATTCATGACATGCATTTCTTTCTCATTTGCATAGTGTTTCATAATTTCTGCATTAAGGATTTGTTCTCAGTGATCATTTCATCCATTCATTATTCATTCATTTATCTGCTCATCCAACATTTATCTTGTTCCTATATAAGGAATATTTTTACTGATCCAGATGAAATAGAAATAAATACATGTTAACATAGATATGCATAAAGTACAGCTCCTTAGTCAATGCAATGGGAAACGTAATGGGGACTGGGAAAAGAGATGGACACAGTAGAAGTTAATTTTGTAGAAGAGAAGCAATTTTTTCCAATACATGAGAAAGGTATTGGTGGCAATATAAATAACAATTACTAATAGGAATCTTCTGATAAGATAGAAAATTGATACGGGCTACTGGCTTCCTATCCCAAAATCAACCCTGCAGACATTAGAAAAGAGAGGTAGAAACATACATATAAGAAACTGGCATTAAAACTAACTGAATGCCTTGGGGGGCACTGAGATTGCCTTGGATTGGGATGTGTACGTGTGATGTATGTGATGGTTAATTTTATGTGTCAACTTGATGAGTCACAGGATGTTTGGTAAAACATTACCTGAATGTTTCCATGAGGGTGTATTTGGATGAAATTAATATTTAAGTGTATTGACTGAGTAAAGTAGATTGGTCTTCCTAATGTGGGCGGGCCTCATCTAACCAGTTGAAGGCCTGAATGGAACAAAAAGGCTTATACTCCTCTGAGTAGGAGAAAAATTCTACTGCCTGATTGCCTTTGAATTAGGACATAGGCTTTTTCCTGTCTTCGGCCCCAGACTGAAACATGAGCTCTTCCTGTGTCTTGAGCTTACTGGTCTCTGAACTGAAACCACACCGTGATGGTTAATATTGAGTGTCAACTTGATTGGATTGAAGGATGCAAAGTGTTATTCTTGGGTGTGTCTGTGAGGGTGTTGACAAAGGAGACTAATATCTGTGTCAGTGGACTGGGAAAGGGAGACCCACCCTCAATCTGGGTGGGCCCAATCTAATCAGCTGCCAGCACAACCAGAATATAGGCAGAAGAACGTAGAAAGATTAGACTGGCTAAGCCTCCCAGCCTACATCTTTCTCCCATGCTGGATGCTTCCTGTCCTGGAATATCAGACTCCAAGTTCTTCAGTTTTGGGACTTGGACTGGCTTCCTTGCTCCTCAGCTTGCAGACGGCCTATTGTGGAACCTCACCTTGTGATCGTGTGAGTTAATACTCCCTAATAAACTCCCCTTTATATACACATCTATCCTATTAATTCTGTCCCTCTACAGAACACTGACTAACACACACACTATTAGTTTCCAGGTTCTCAGGGTATTGACTAGGTCTAGAAATACACCATTGACTGTCCTGGATTTCCCACTGGCCAACTCACCCTTCAGCTCTTTGATCTTGTCAGCCTCCACAATTGTGTGAGTCAACTCCTTGTAATAAATCTCTTTGTCTATCTATCTACACACCCTAGTGATCATTTTCCTCTGGAGAACACTGACAATATTATGTGTGTGTGTGTGTGTGTGTGTGTGTGTGTGTGTCAGAGAGAGAAAGGAGAGATATGTGAGTCAGGACATAGTTTTAGGTGTGACAATAAAAGCTAGAGGGGAAGAATGGAACGTTGAATCATTTTTAAGCATTACTTTTGGCTCTCTCCCACCTGTCCTTGAGAGATTCATTGTTTGTTTCATTGCTACTATGAGGGAGAAATCAAGAGGAAAAAAATTCAACCACCCAAGTTAGGCTAGGCAGATAAAAACTAGATGAGAGTTTATGTAAATGAAATTTCACCCACTAGCCATAAGCACTCACTCATTCTCACCACTACAATTCCTAACTGATTGTGGATTCTTAAACCTAGGAGCTACTGTACTCCCAGTGGTACTTCTTTCAAAGAGATTGTGGTGGAATCCACTAAGTGAGAAGCTGTCTGGCAGAATGACATCGAATAATGATGTAGGTACTCTGGACTGCCTGGGGTCCATTGCCATGAAGTGCATTTCCTCACCTCTCCTTAAATTTATGGGAAGAATGTGTAACCCCAGTATACAATATCGGTCAGGGATCGGATACGTCTAAGATAATGTGAACTCACAGGCAAAGTAATTAGCCATTCAATGTGAAGGATCACTGTTAAAAGCAGATAACGAATGGAATGCATAGACCACATCAAGTGGTCTATGAAAAGGACCAGAAAAGGTCTATTGAAAAGGACCAGTCAAATATTTAAAATCATCAGAATGAATTTCTCAAATGGATTAAAGAAGAGATTTTATAAATGCTATAGGAATAATACAGAATAAATTTTAGGGAAAAATATGATAGTTGAAATAAATACAGGTATACCTGTTTTATTGCACTTCACTTTATTGAGCTTCACAGATACTGCATTTTTTGTTGTTGTTTGTTGTTGTTGTTGTTGTCTTACAACTGGAAGGTTTGCAGAAACCCTGCATCAAACAAGTCTATCAACATAATTTTCCCAACAGCATGCATTCACTTCCTGTCTCTGTGTTACATTTTTATAATTCTCACACTATTTCAAACTTTTACTATTATTATATCTGCTGTGATCTGTCATTAGTAATCTTTGATGTTACTATTGTAATTCTTTTGGGCCACAGTGAACTGCGCCCATGTAAGATGGTACACTGTGGGTTCCGATTGCTCCACCTGCGAGCCGTTTCCCCATATCCCTCCCTCTTCTTAGGCCATGAAACACAATATTGAAATATTGAATTAATGAACTTACAATGGCCTCTGAGAGTTCAAGTAAAAAAAAGGAGTTGCATAACTTGCACTTTAAATCAAAAGTTAGAAATGATTAAGTTCAGTGAAGAGGGCATATGGAAAGCCAAGCTAGACCAAACCTAGGCCTCTTATGCCAAACAGTTGTGAATGCAAAGGAAAAGTTCTTGAAGGAAATTAAAAGTGCTACTCCAGCCAACACATGAATTATAAGAAAGCCAAACAGCCTAATTGCTGATATGGAGAAAGTTTTAGTGGTCTGAACAGAAGATCAAACCAGCTACAGTGTCCCCTGAAGCCAAAGCTTAATCCAGGGCAAGGCCCTAACTCTCTTCAATTTTATGATGGCTGAGTGAAATTTTATTTTAAAAAGCTGCAGAAGAAAAGTTGGAAGCTAGCAGAAGTTAGTTCATGAGGTTTAAGGAGAGAGGCCATGTTAATAACATAAAAGTGAAAGGTGAGGCAGCCAGTGCTGATGTAGAAGCTGCAGCAAGTTATGTAGAAGATCTGGCTAAGATCATTAATAAAGTTGGCTACACTAGATAACATTTACAATGTAGCTCAAACAGCCTTCTATTGGAAGATGATGCCATCTAGGACTTTCACAGCTAGAGAGCAGAAGCCAATGCCTGAATTCAAAGCTTCAAAGGACGGGCTCACTGTCTTGTTAGAGGCTAATGCAGATGGTAACTCAGTTGAAGCTAATGCTCATTTACTATTCTGAAAATCCCAGGGGCCTTAAGAATTATGCTAAATATACTCTGTCTATGCTCTATAAACGAAACAAAGACTGAATGCTAGCACATCTTTTTATAGCACTATTTACTGAATATTTTAAGTCCACTGTTAAGACCTACTGCTCAGAAAAAAACATTTCTTTCAAAAATATTACCACTCGTTGACAATGCACCTGATCACCCAAGAGTGCTCATGGAGATGTATAAGTAGATTCGTATTTCCATGCCTGCTAACACAATATCCATTCTGTAGCCCATGGATCAAAGATTAATTCTGATTTTCGGTCTTATTATTAAAGTAGTACATTTTGTGAGGCTATGGCTGCAAAAATTAGCAATTTCTCTGATGGATCTAGCAAAAATAAATTGAAAACCTTCTAGAAAGGATTCACCATTCTAAATGCCCGCAAGAACATTAGTGATTCATAGGAGGGGGTCAAAATATCAACATTAACAAAAATTTGGAATAAGTTGCTTCCAAACCTCATGGATGACTTTAAGGAATTCAAAACCTCAGTAGAGGAAGCAACTACAGATTTGATGGGATTAGAATTAGCAGTAGAACCTGAAGATGTGACTAAATTGCTATAACCTCATAATAACACTTTAATAGGTGAGAAGTTGCTTCTTATAGATGAGCAAAGAAAGTGGTTTCTTTAGATGGAATCTACTCCTGGTGAAGATGTTGTGAATATTGTTGAAATGACAACAAGGGATTTAGAATATTACATGAACTTTGTTGATAAAGCAGCAAAAGGATTTGAAAGAATCGACTCCAATTTTAAAGTTCTACTGTGGGTAAAATGCTATTGAATAACCTCACATGCCACAGATAAATCTTTCATAAAAGGAATAATCCATTGATGCAGCAAACATCATTGCTACCTTATTTTTAAAACTGCCACAGCCACTCCAACTTTCAACAACCACCACCCTGATAAGTCAGCAGCCATCAACATTGAAGTAAAACCATCCACCAGCAAAATGATTATGACTTGCTAAAGTTGCAAATAATCACTAGCATTTTTCAGCAAGAAACGTTTTTAAATTAAGATATGTACAGTTTTTAGACCTAAGAATATTGCATACTTAATGGACTGCAGTATAGTATAAACATAATTTTTATATGCAACAGGAAACCAAAAGGTTGGCTGATTCACTTAATTGAGATATTTGCTCCATCTTATTGGTCAGGAACTAAACCTTTCTTTAATTAGCAGACCTGTCTTTGAGGTATGCTTGTAATTTAAAAAAAAAAAAAGGATGACTAGAAGGAATCAAAAGATATGATTGAAGAAATAGCTCAGAAGTCAACAGAAAAGGATGAAGGGAGAGAAAATATAAAACATAACTGAAAATAAATGAAAAAGGAAAGGAGAATGCCAGTTAAGACCATCAAAAGAGTAAGAAAAGTATAACCACAAGGAAGAATCACCAACAAATAATAAGTGGTTCAAACTGCTCAACATGAGTGACTGTTTTGAAATATTGAAGGAAAACTGCTTTGAAGCAACCGAATTATGATTTATGTAAATGTGCAATAAAGATATATATAGAACTGAAAGATTCAGAAGGGCAAGATATAAAGAAAATCCTTTTGAAAATATCCTTGAAGAAAAACATAAATAAGATAAATAAATTCAGAAGGTGCTGGAATGTAATGATGTTCAAAAAATTTAACAATGTTTATTGTTATCTCAAAAAGCAAAGATAAGAGAAGAAAGGGCAGGGAAGACTTCAAAAAAACATAAATGTACGTAACGATGTGGAACTACAATTGTAGACAATATTAGCCCAGTTGAGAAGGAACAAAAAACAAAGGTACAAAAAAAGATGGCTAAATTTTTTATCATCTTTAAACGATGGCATAGAAATTGAAAAGATTAGAAATCACTAGAAAATAAATATGTGTTATAGAACAAAAGTTAAGAAATTATTAGGAGGAAATAAGTATAAATAGAAATCTTAAGTAAAAGCAAGTCTCATAAAAACAACGAACAAAATGTATGACTTTTTAACCATCTGACATACATAAAATCTGAAAAACATTTTAAATAAAATACTTTTATGCAACAAAACCAATAATACTAAATGACATAATGTACTTGGTGGGACATATAAAGTTTGAAATATATTTAGCAAAAAATAAAATATATATTTAAAACTCTAGGAAAACTGAATTTCATACAGATGCAATATCAGTGAAATTGTTGAAATCTTCCAAAATCCACCATAAACACTAGAATAACAATTAAAAATTCACGAGAACATCCCCAAAAAACAATAGAAATGTTCAATACAGGTTGATAAGAAGTCATGAATAAAACTGAAGGGGAAGCTTTAGAAATATGTATCCAGAAATGTTATTCTGTCCTACTCATTTTCAGAAAAAAATTAGGAAAATTCACTTTACTTTAAAATAGCTAGTAGAAAATATTGTGATTACTTTGCAAGTAAAGTTATAAGAAAAAAGATTAAAAGTAGATTAACATCAATGAAAACAAGCCAAAATATATGATCCCTCAAAAAAGGCAAAAATATATATATATTTTAAAGTCAGCTAAAAAATAGTATTTAAAAATGTTTGAAAAAAGCTATAAAGGGACATTTATGAAAATAAATCAAAATTAGAAGACATCTTAAAGACAATCAGAAAAACTCTGGTTTGAAGAGATTGGGGAAAATAATTTTCTTAAAAAAGGTTACTCCAGGAAAAGTTGGAAATCAATGCAAGAGTAATTTAAGAAGTAAAGACTAAACAGAAAGAACACAAAAGAGAATAAAAACAATGTATAATGCCTCAAGAGAAATATAAGATTAAATCAAAAAGTTTAAAAATCAAAAAGAAGAAATAAATAAAAATATTCAAGAACAAGTGAGTCACAGAAAATAGCTTAAAAGATCCAATATAAGTATGACTCCCTGAAGAAGAAAAACATTAAAAAGAATAACTTTTTTAAAATGTAAAATTAAAAGAAAAAAGTATAACACTTAGATGAAAATAATTAAAGCTGAATAGGCAGTATCAAGTCATATTCCTTTATGTACTATCCCTTAATGGAAAAGAAAAAATGTAGGCCAGACCCGGTGACTCATGCCTGTAATCCCAGCACTTTGGGAGGCCAGGATGGGCAGATCACTTGAAGCCAGAAGTTTGAGACCATCCTGGCCAACATGGTGAAACCCTGTCTCTACTAAAAATACAAAAATTAGCTGGGCATGGTAGCACACCCTGTAATCCCAGCTACTCAGGTGGCTGAGGCATGTGAATCGCTTGAACCCAGGAGACAGAGGCTGCAGTGAGCCAAGATCGTGCCATTGTACTTACTCCAGCCTGGGCGACAAAGCCAGACTCTGTCTCAAACAAAAAAAAAAAGTTTGATTATTATTTAAATGCCTATGGCTTTCTACAATATTGATTTAAACATTGTCAGACCAGAGACAGGTTGTTTCATCTCTTTCCCTCTGCCCTTCATCCCGTTTACATAGATCATTCCTACTCATCACCTGTATCTTAGTCTAAGCACCTCTTCTCACTTGGACATTTTCCTTGAGCCCCCACAATATGTTAGTCTTCTTAAAAACATTTTTTCTAACTTTAACTTCTCCTTAATAGAATACTGTAAACAATTGTTTAAAGTCTTTATTGCCAGACTATAAATTGTCTACTTCATCTCAGCATTCCTTGTAATTGGCACAATGTTTAGCACACAATAGGAATTTCATAAATATTTATTCAATTAATGAATGAATATAACTCCGTTTTGTTCAGCTTTTAACTACAACAGGATGAACCCTAATACTTTTGCTAGGTATAGCATTCTACAAATGCATGTAGTGAAATGGAATGGAATTGAATACTGTCAAGAAGTCACACATGAAACTAACATTCAGTAAATATTTATTGGATGATTGAGGAAGTGAATGAATGAACGTAATAAAAATTTAAATAATAATCAAACTTATTTGGTTTAAAGGAGAAAAGCAACTAGAACAAAAAGAACTCAGCGGGAAGAAGAGTCTAATTTCAACTGGAAGAATCAAAATAAATTGTCCTTTGAGTTTTGCCAGGATGAATACATAGAATTTCTGACTCAGAAAAGTGGAGTGAATGAGCATTCAAAACGAACAGTTGTTACAAAACCATAGATGCAGGGAAGTATAGTGTATGCTTAGGAAAGATCTACTATAGCCAAGGTAAGATGAATGGAACCCTATAGCTAGGAGTAAGAGATGAAGATTGTAAAGCAAACACATAGTGTCAGCCTCGAAATTTATTATAGTGACAATGAGGTATTTTGTTGAGCAGGGTATAAAGTGATCTGATATCCCTTTAGAAAGCTAAATCTATTAGGAGTGTGGAGGGTTACTGGTCAAGACAATAGAATGGAATCAAGGAGTCCACAAGGAGTCTATTGTATTATAATAATCAAGGCAAGAGATACGAGACCAAACATATCAGTGACAGTAAACATGGAAAGGAAAAAAACAAATGAAAGTAGTATTTCAGTAATAACATGAGCATGAATTAACTCCTGGGTTGAGAGAAGAGGTCTGAAAATGTGCTTACACCTTCACACTTGTGTGAATAGAAAATGGGGTATTGAGAATGGGCTTGGGGGAAATAAGGACTTTGAGTCTTTGAGTTTCTGTAAAAGGTAATGCCCAGGGGGCAGTAGGAATAAGGACGTGAAGAACAGAGGAGCTCTGAGATTCTGCTGCATGTTCTTGAGCAGCTGCCTTTTCTCTAGACTGTGCTTTAGATCTAGTTGTTGTCATCATGGAGGTAGAAGTGTCTTTATTGGTGTGGTATCCCACAGTTTAAGAATTAATGATGAGTTTCTGCCAGGGTGCGGTGGCTCACGCCTGTAATCCCAACGATTTGGGAGGCCCAGAAGGCGGATCACTTCGGGTTCTGAAGTTTGAGACCTGCTTGGCCAACACGGAGAAACCCTGTCTCTACTAAAAATACAAAAATTAGTCAGGCATTGGTGGCTGGCATCTGTAATCCCAGCTACTTGAGGAGGCTGAGGCATGAGAATCACTTGAGCCCAGGAGGTGGAGGCTGCAGTGAGCTGAGATCATGCTATTGCACTCCATCCTGGGCAACACAGAGACTCTGTCTCTAAATAATTAAATAATAAAAAACCTACTAGTTTCCAAAAATATTTATACTTTTATAGGATATTATGGCTATTTTATTACTTTTGGCTGGATCTATCTACCTTACTGTCCTTAAGTAGATCAAAAATATATAAGTAGATCAAAAATATATCAAAACTAAACTTAACTCAAAGACCATAATTGCTGTAAGTAGATGATTATGCATTCTAACCCTGCGTTACATCTACCTGAATCAAATTGATTCAGAATTAGGGCAAGAGGTGTTATGTTCCCTGAAATACCACTGAAAGATGGTTGTGTAAAATACATTTTTTTTTCCTTCCGATAGATTGATTCTATTACATAGCTCCAAACATGTCTGTTCTGTTTCTTTGTTTGGCATGTACATAGGTGAAGAAGCTGAAGAAAAAGCCTGACTTTTGGAAACATGTGACTCACATTCATACAGACTTGATCTGTATGAACTGGGTTATAAAATAGAAGAGACAAAAATATATCCCATTTCCCAAGTCTGAAGGATGACTCTCATTTTAATGATGGTGGGGAAATGACAAGGTGACAGTTTAAAAGGTGAGGAGTTCAATTTGTGCCAGATTTAGCTTTCATGGGTGGCAGTGTATGGATAGGCCCGTGTCACTCAATCAGAAGCAGATGTGAAACTGGAGTGTCGCTGAGAAATTAGGCCTTGGAATAAAAATTTGGAAACCATCTTCATGCTTACAGTGGGAGCTATTCTTCCAGAAAGTGAGTAGGGAGAAGTAACAGCACAGATTTCAATCTTGGGCCTTAGAAGAAGAAATAATTAGAGGAAAAGAAAAATTTCAACTCAAATGTTCAAGCATGAAAAAGTATCCAGGAGAGAGGAGACTTAGTCAGCAACTTACAGATTTAGGAGATTTTAGACCACTCGATTTTGCAGAGAAAGTTGAATTTTTTGTAAAGTGGTGCATGAGAGACTTTATTCCAATATATTTTTGAATTGAAAATATTGTCTGTTTCTTCCAAAGTTCTTTCAGGAAGGCTTTGGTCAAGGTGAAGTTGATTCTATGACATCTCTGTTGAACTTAAAGGCTGTGATGTGTTTGTGCAAACACACACTACATCCTTCACGAAGAAGGTGCTAAAAACACTTGATGATCGATTAAATTTAATGCAGCATTTATTTAACATCTATAATTGTTCTTGATCCTGCAGAAGATACAAGGGTGAATAAGCCATGATTCTAGCTCTCCACTGGCTCACAGTCTAGTTGCAGAGAGAAAGACACATGAACATAAAACAAAGCTAGATAGGTTGTTTTATTGACTATAAATGTACTCTGAATGTGCTATAAATAAAGGAAATATGTTAGATATATTTGGAGACTCTCAGAACTAATGGGAGGCTGGAGAAGCAGGCTGGAGCACTGACACTCACCAAGGCAAGACAAGAGACTATCACGTGGGAATCATAGCAGAAAGGGCCTGGTGAGAATGTACCTGCCAAGTGGGGAATGACCATTTTCTGTGAATTGAGGGAGCATAGGATTGTCTTATCTCAGATCTGGTGCTCTTGGTTAGAGGAGCAAAACGGACAAGCTGTAATACCAATAACAGAATTCAAGGAAGCATGAGGAAGAAGTATGTATGTTGAGTAACAAAATAACAAATCCACAGGTAATTAGCATCACAATGAGTACACAAACAAAGTGCTATAAAAAAGCAGATGATGGGTAAAATAATTCTAAAGGATAAACAATAAGCATGTACAACAAGGGTTTTTTTGTACACAGTTTAGGGACAACAAAATATCAGAGAATTGTTTTTTGTTTCACTTTAAAATCAAATATTTGCTGTGACCTATCTTCATGCCGAATCTTATACACTGAGAAAATAGAAACACCTAGATAATTACAGGATTGTTGCATGCCAGGTCTGAGTTGACATTAGTAGTTGAGGACATGGGCCAACATAAGGATCAGATTTATTCTCCCACATGAAACAACTAAATAGATGAAACAGTGGTTTTCAATGTATTTGACGTTAGGTAATTAAAGACAGTGATCTCTAAGATAATGAAAAAAGTAAGATGAGCCCTCTGATTGATCCAGGTTACTGTTTAGAGAGTTTTCAGGCTGTGGCTTAAAGAGCTCAGCAGTCTTCCTTAGTGGAGGAGACAAACAGAGTCAGGGGAAAAGAAGGCAGCTAGAGTTCACAGGGTAGAGTACTGGAGATCAGAGAGTGACACAGAGAGGAAGCTCCAGAGACCTGCAGAATCTTCCCTGGAATATTGAGCTGAGTACCAATCAGCATGTCCATGTGACAAGACAACCTGAGTATCAAGGGAGAACCACTCGAAATAATTAGAGGAAGCAGTACCTGGAGCTCATATACAGGAAAGGGGCCTTCTCATAATTCGTGAGGCATTAGATAGCGTACCAAGAAAAGTATTGTCTAAGTAATTGCCCTGAGAATAAACTCTGATTTTGTATCCACTAGGAAATCTTATAAGTGACACCTAAGAGATTAAAGCTGTTTCTAAGTAACTTAATTAGAATATCAATTGACTATGAGTGCATAAATCTAAAGGATATGGTACATTGGGATCAGACACAAGCAATCCAGAGGCAGAAGCATAAGTACATTGCCAGCACGTGACCCATGCCCCATTGTCAGCTACCAAAATTGCACCTCAACTCACTCCTATGGCATCATGTGTGTTTCCTTTTAACCTGATAATGGAGACAGAAAAAGAGAGTCTTGGTCTGTATGGTCCATGCTGAAAATAAGCCATTTTGTTATGTGTGATACCAGCTGAAAATGGATTTCCACTGAGAAGTGGCCCTGAAAGTAGTAAGGGGAACTTCTCCCACTGGCCAGAGATTTATGTGGTATATCTGATCATCCACACTGTATAAAAAGATAGTTGGTCCAAGATAAATATATACATAGAGAGAGAGACAGATAGATTCATATACACACAATAGAGAATAGATGGGCTGGTTGATCAGAGGGCTGAAAGAGAGCACATGTCCCACAGAAGAAGAAATTAATCAACACTGATAGATAGTTACCCAGTCAGTTGATATCAGCCAGTCTTATCCAAGACCACCCCAGTTCTAACAAATGGGTGCAAGAATGGAGTATCTGTGATGGTGGAATGAAGACTTTGCATAGGCCCAGCATGAATGCTCACTGCCTGAGGCTGATCTAACCAGTGACGCTGCTGCCAAAAATGTCCAACCAGCCAGCCACAAAGATCTAGAGTAATGGTAAGAGATTAATGTGGAATCCAGATATGGAAACATCCCTCAGTGAAACCAGAACATTCACTTTGTGTCATGCTAATTACACTGGACCCTTGCACTCTGGAAGGGGCAGTTATTCATCTTGACCAAATGGACATATATTCCAAGTATGGATTTATCTTACTATTGCCAGGGATTACAGTCTTTGACCCACCATCATGACATTTTATCTAAAATTGTTCCAGATCGAGAGACCCACTTTACTGAAAGGGAAACATAAAAGTGAGTATATGTCCATGGACCTATCCCATACTACACCATACTACATATCCCATACTACTAGAGTGATGGAACAGCCTTGTAAAGGCACAAGTGAGGTAAGAATTAGGAGATTATTCTACACATGAATAGAGTAATATCCTTCAAAATGCACTGTATATCCTAAATCTACAGTCATATTTTATTATGTCCTCAGTAAGTAAACTAGAAATAGAAGTGATCCCATTTGGGGAATTAGTGATTTCCATTATTAGCACTCTGGGCTCTATTGGTTTAGTGGTCTAGTTTCAAAAGGGAAACGTTTTAACCGGCGAACAAAACAATAATTTTATTAAACTTTAAGCTAAGGTTGTTACTGGGTCACATCAGGCTCCTCATGCCAAGAGACGATCAGGGAAGGAAAGGAGTCACCATATTTTTAGAGGTAATGGACTCTGATCAATAGGGGGAGATACGGCTACTCTTAAACGATGAGGGAGTATGTTTGGTACCTCCCTTCCCCAAATTTATTGATAAATGGATATGTGCAGCAGCCATGGGTATAGTAATCAAGGATTCAGATTCCTCAGGGCTTCAGTCTGGATCATTTCATCTGGTTAAATAATCTAGATCAAAAGAGATGGCAGCCAAAGATGGGGAAAATGTGTAGCAGAGGATAGGAGAGAAGAGAGACAGTGAGTACCAGTTCCAGTCTTGAGACCAATTGCAGAGACAGTGCTGTGTTGTATCCCACTAACCATTCTTAGGCAACTCTCCCTCAGTAAAAGAGATGAATCTGAATGCTGGAGGAGCTGTTCCCAGAATTTTTCATGAAAATAAATGAACTTAAGAAACTCAATGGGTGGACTATAATGCATGCTGAGGCACTCATTCCCTTGCCTGCTAAGAAGCCTCAGCTAATGGTTAAAGGTGCTCAGTTAAGTCCTCTGGCAGTTGTTCTCAGTAGAAGAGAGCATTCTCACCCAAGATCACCCCCACTTCCTAAAGACAGCTCCCCATACCCAATCACTGTTTGATGAATAGGAAGAAAGGTCCAGTTCTGAAGGATCATCCCAGTTCCAGAGCTCTCCTTAGAATCCGATGAGCCTTTGTCGTGATTGCATCACAACTCAGCTCTGCCTTCTGCCCTTTCTCCTCCCTTCACTCCATCACAGGTGTTGATCCTGAGAGCACTTGCCAATAAACCTCCTGCATGGAAACCTCACTCAGATTTTGTTTCCCAGGAAACCCAACTTAGGATAGTATTTTTAACCTATGTCAAAAAACACGTAAAAAAAATAGACATATCTAGAAAAGTTCATTATAAGAATAAGTTTAATGGCTTTCATGACAAGTAACGTACATTTTTCTTAGATGATGAATGTGTTCCAGGTTGCAGAATCAATATGCAATTGGCTTCTTCAATCAAAAGATCTGAATCTTCAATTAGTGCATTTTGCTTCAGATGGAAGTGGACATCTTGATGATGTGATCTATGCTATCAAAATGCTCCTGAGTGTAATTATTTTGAAATATATATATTTTTAAAACACTCATTAAACAGATGAGAAAAAATTATTCTGTATGATTCTTAAAATTCATCTATGTAAAGCTAAACTTTAAAGAAAATGAAATTAAGATACAAATGAATTGTTAACATAATCGTTTTCTTCTAAATCACCCTCAATTTTCACACTGGAATCAAACTGCTTTTAGCATTTATATACTTTGGTTTTTCACCAAAATCCCTCTAGACAGGCTTCATGGGCTGCCAATATGTCTCCATCACAGATTCAAGTAATCTGCTCACTCTGATTAGACTGTTGGAGCTAAAGTATGGCCTTTGTTATGCCTATGGCAGCCTAATCAGCTAGGCGGATTCTCTGACACCCTGGCATCCAAGCCATCTCCATATCACTGAAGCAGAAAGGCAAAGATTATGGCCATCAAAGTATATCTTCAGGCTGAGACACATAACCCTCCAAGCTATTCTTAGTTAAAATTGTCATGTTTTAAAATCACTGGAAAGATATTCAGATGTTTGATAGAAATTCCAGGAATCCCAAGTATCTCAATTGTTTTGCCTTGACTTGGTCTCCTTTGACTAACTAGAGAATAAGCTCTTTGAAGAAATATATCATATTACTCTCCATATTTCCTATGGTATCTTACAGATAGCATGGTTTTATTCGTACCTATGAGGCAATTTATTGAGAAAGTTCATTGTTGAGGTTTTTTCCTTTCTTCTGAAGCAATCTCTGTAGGAAATTATAAAGGCACCTATCTCTCTTCCCCCAGGAAGGACAGACCAGGGTTTCTTAAGTTCCAGTATCTGCCTTTTCACCACTCCCACCCCTGGTGAAGAAACTACACTTTCCTTAGAGCCAGACAAGAGAATATGCCAGACAAAGTGTGAATCTTGAAGACAATGCCTACAGGAGCTTGTATTTTAAGAAGATGTAGGCTGAGGTATCTGAGAAAAGGCAAGAACAGAGCATTTGGAAGAAGGAACAGCTCAAACTTAAAATGCATGGTTAGATCCCTAACACTGGGAAAGAAGATTGTCAGATTTGGGTTTCTAAGACTGGTGATGACCTGACCCCGATCAAATGAGTGGTAGAATCTTGAATAGAAATGGCTCCAATTTAGGTAGTGCTGAAAAGCCATGGTGAAGCCTAATTTCTGGAGTACAGTCACCATCTCTGACTAGGCCACATGAGCCTGGCCATCAATAATGATCTTCTTCCAATTTAGGACTCACAAACACTAAATATGTAAGCTCTGAGGGGTGGGTATGAGTTCTTCAAATTTATCAGTGAATGTTTATACTAATCCTTGAAATGGATCAAATTCAGTTTAACAACATAAAGATGTTACTAGTGTTTCTTGAGCACTCACTATGGACTGGATAGTGTTAAGTTCTTTATATGTATTATTTTATGTATTCCCAAGTGTAAGAGTTAGGCATTATTATTAGTATCCCTCTTGAGACCACCAAGGCACACAAAGATTAAATAATTTGTCTACATATATCTAGTTGGTGGCAAAGGTGGGATTTAAACACAGGCTATCTGCTTCCAGAGCACAGGATTTTATCTTCTTATTTCTCAATGAATGTAGAATCTCTCAGAAAACTAAGAGTATTAGAGTTTGCTTCTGGGTACAACACAAGTGAGTGAGGGAACTGAGTTTGATTCCTGACACTGCTTGTTAAAAAGTGATTTTTTTATCAGAGAAGAATGAGCATTATAAACCCAAATCTTCTGCTGATATATGTGATAATTAAACAAAAATCAAAATGTTCGCCATTCCCGACTTCCATCTTTCCTGCTTTACCTTCAGATGTTTTTTCGCTCATTCAAATTTTTCTCTAATCCCAGGAGGTGGCAGGATATGCTGCAAAGAACATGAACCTTGGAATTAGATCAGCCTGTCTCCATTTCTGGCTCTGTCATTTACAATGTCTGTCCTTGGGCATAGTATTTTACCATTTGAATTTAGTTTTCAGTAAAATGCAGACAATAATTGCCACTCTATAAGGTTGTTCTGATGATTAAATGACATGACACACATAAAACTCTGGGCCCATGGATGATACTCACTAATTGTGAGTTCCCTTTGCCCTGCTTTGACTCCTTTATTTTCCTGATGAAGAGATGTATGTGCAGTCAGCCACCAAGTCTCAAAAGTCCTTCCCTACAGCAAGGAGCATGGAAGAGCTGTTCAAGCTGGAAATTGAAGATTTCCTAGTCCCAATATGCAGAAGTAATTTAATTAAGTAATTAAGAATGGACCTCAATTACACTTAAATACTTGCCTTGATACTTTAAATACTTGCTTTACTGCTTTTGTATTTTAAAGCCGATACCTTTGATGTTTTAGTAGTTGTGTTTGGGGATGTTTCTTGGGTTTAGAATTTCACCCATATTGTAGAAACTTTAGGGCCCATTACCTCAGATTCTGCAAGTTTGTTTTTCACAGCTCCAAATATCTAGGCCCTTATTAACCTACCATAAGTTTGAGGCATTGATTTGCTTACTTTACTGTTGAGCATTCTCCCTTCTTATTGGTTAGACTGTCAAACTTCAGAAGCAATATTGCTTCTAGAAAGAGTAATAAATCAGGAGTCATAACACTTGGATTCTTTCATTGATCTGCTATTCTCCATTGGCAGGGCATTGGTCAAATAGCTCTCTCAGCTCCTGGAGGAGGGGACCAGTTTTCATTGATTTCTATACTATACAGTTAAGAATTTGATATGGTCTGGCTCTCTGTCCCCACCCAAATCTCATTTTGAATTGTAATCCAAATTACAATCCAAATCCAAATTGTATTCCATGTGTTGGGGGAGGGACTTCATGGGAGGTGATTAGATCATGGAGACAGTTCCCCCATGCTGCTCTCATTATAGTGAGTGGGTTCTCACAAAATCTGAAGGTTTTATACCTGGCATTTTCCCCACTTGCACTTCTCTCTCCTGCCACCATGTGAAGAAGGATGTGTTTGCTTCCCCTTCTGCTATGATCGTAAGTTTCCTGAGGCCTTCCCAGCCATGTGGAACTGTGAGTCAATTAAATCCCTTTCCTTTATGAGTTACAGGTATTTTTTTTTTCATAGCAGCATGAGAACGAACTAACACAACAGTAGAGTACCTAGAACAAAGTAAAGACTACAAAAAAGTTTGTTGAATGAATAATTTATCCGTCAACTAGATAATTAATCGATATAGGAATTGTAGGCTAAATAACTTAGCCCATTTTTAACTGGCTACCTTGTGATACTTCCGATGCATGCTTTTGGTCCACATGTTTGATCTGGATATACTGCAGGTGGCATGAGGAATGCAAATTCTGCAGATTCCTAATTCAGTTTTCAACAACGAACTTTTAAGAAATTCAAACCAAATTGCTCCAATCTTTGAGAATTCTTTCTCAATGCTTCTCTCCAGTCTACAGCAACTTTTTTTACATCTACACCCTCAGCCATTTTGCTTATTTTCCCTGTGTTATGCATTGCATGTTTGTGCTTCCCCAAAATTTGTGTATTAAAACCCCAATCTCCAATGTGATGGGGCCTTTGGGAGGTAATTAGATAAAGATGGAGCCCTCATGATGGGGTTAGTGCTCCTTTAAGAAGAGAGAGGAGAGAACTTACTTCTTCCTGCTGCCCTCTCACCCTGCCATGTGAGAAATCCAGAAAAACAGCCGTCATCAGAATGACCATGCTGGAGTCCTCCTCTCCAGAGCTGTGAGAAATAAGTTTCTATTGTTTAAGCCACTCCAGGTTATGATATCTAGTTATAACAGCCTAAAATGGCTTGCACTACAATCCTTAACATTAGCACTACAATATTTAGTTATACATTTTTGTATTTTTTGAAGGTTGAATCTGACCCTTACTCATTTCCAACTTTGCAAACTATCTCCATTCACATCATTAAAATAACAAGCAGATAACAGAACATTTATAAATAGTTTTAAGCAGAAACATACAAGTTTTTAAAGTACAGGTATAAATTGACTTTATAACCAATTAAATCTGCATCTACAAAGTTCTTTCTTTTCCTCATGGTCTCATTTTATATCTTATTCTCACATTGAATATTTAAAGAATCAAATGAAAATGGTAGGCCCAGGTGACCATATGTTATCCAGTAAAGGCAACTATTTGATTATATACAAATGCACATGAAAAGGACTACTAAATGTATATTATTCTTTTTGCAAAATCTCTGCATATGAAATGAAATGAAAGGTTATTTCTTGATTATGGCTGCAAATATTTATAAAATAAATTTTATAGAATTTTATCTATAATTTTTCTACTACTGATGTTTGAAGATAAATAAGTAAGTCATTCCTGCCATTGAGAATGAGGATTTCGCCTCGTTTGTGTAGCTAGCTATACAGTAGATCTTTGAACAACATGGGCGGTGGGAAGCACCCCTCCACATACACACAGTTGGAAATTGACATATAACTTTTGATTCCCCAAAAACTTAACCACTAATAGCCTACTGTCAATCAGAATCCTTACCAATAACATAAACAGTCAATTAACACATATTTTTTGTGTTATACACATTATGTACTGTACTCTTACAATGAATTAAGCTACAGAAAAGAAATGTTATTAAGAAATTCATAAAGAAGAGAAAATATATTTCCTATCTATTAAGTGGAAGTGGATCACTGCAAAGGTCTTGATCCTTGTTGTTTCTATGTTGGGTAGGCTGGAAGAGGAGGAAGTAGAGGAGTTGGTCTGACTCTCTCAGGGGTGGCAGAGGCAAAATAAAATTCATGCATAAGTGGACCCACACGTTTTAAACTCCTGTTGTTCAAGAGTCAACTGTATTTTATTAATGGCCAAGGAAATAAGATGAGTAAATAAGAGGAGGTTCTCAGATCTGTGTAATTCACAATGTACCCCTTTTCCCTATGGAAATTAAGGCATTGTGAAATAAACAATGTAAACTGCAAATGTTACTGAGCAAACTTCTTGTATTTGTATTCAAACTAGAAAAATGTCAAGAAATATGGGAAAAGTAGTATAAGATATCTAATCCGACCATTATATAATTCCAGAAAATGTACATATCAACTATGAAATGCAAATGTGGCTTTTAATGTTCCAGCCCCTTACATAAGTGTTTTAACCTATCATACACGCTAAAACATACAGTAATTATCAGAAAAAAAAATTTTTGAGGCAGAGTTTTGCTCTTGTTGGCCAAGCTGGAGTGCAATGGTGTGATCTTGACTCACTGCAACCTCCGCGTCCCGGGTTCAAGTGATTCTCCCGCCTCAGCCATCTGAGTAGATGGGGTTACAGTCACGGGTCACCACACCCAGCTAATTTTTTGTATTTTGTAAAAACGGGGTTTCACCATGTTAGCCAGACTGGTCTCAAACTCCCGACCTCAAGTGATCTGCCCGCCTCGCCCTCCCAAAGTGCTTGGATTACTGGCATGAGTCACTGTGCCTGGCTAAAAATATTTGTAAAATAATCACCTTGAGGCCTAAAAAAAAAAGAAAAGAAAAGAAAAGAAAAGAAATCAGGTAATACAGAGGAAAACATAAATCTTTCAAGTCTGGTCAGTAGTTTGAACTTAATAAATGGTTTACCAGTTAATTGTGAGTCCTCAACCTGTGAGTCCACATTTTTAGGCTAGAAAATCATAAATCGGTATACATAAAACTAAAAGAGCTAGTAGCTGGAAAAATTGGTATTCCACAGGGATAAAGAGAGCATGAAAGCTTAGGGGACTTTAGTGCCTTTTTGAGCACCAATATTACGTCTCTTGGTAACAAAGGAAATGCCTTGTTATTATTATTTTTTTGTATAAAACCAGATGGTCCCAACTCTTAGCAGGCAAATATCATAATACTTAGTTGCTGATCCTACAGTTTCTACAAAACATATTTATTCTGAATTTTTAAAATTTTGCAGAAAGAAAGCCTTAATATTATGTTTGTAAGAAGAAAAAAGAATACACATTCACATATTCATATTCATATATGTATACTTTCATTCATTGATTTGGCAATGGCTAAGAGTCTTCAATGTGTCATAAATTATATGCTGGAGATGCCAAGATTAAATAACACTATTAATTGCATAGTCTAGAAGTGGAAACAAATGTAAACAAATACTGGCAGCATACTATGACAAACGCTAGAATACAAACTCTAGTGGTTTATCCCAAAAAGAAGGGATAACCGACACTTCCTTGAGAATGTATGGAAAAAAATAAGGGTAAATGAGAAAATTGAGATCTATCTATATGGATAAGTGAGAGTTTACTCACTGGACCTGGGGAGGGGATAAAAGGGAATCAGGTGCGATGGGTATTTCACCATCATCCTTTCCAATCCAGATACAGATACTGGGAGAATTCTCTTTCAACTCCATACCACCACTTACCTGCTGTTCTCAGGGGTCATAAAATGCCTGTACCATTAAAAATTGAGTGTTTCGTTCACAATGGGGCTGCTTGAATGAGAGTTAGCAAAATCTTGCGTGACGAACGCATGTCTTTTTTGCTGCAGAATTCATGGACATGCAGACAGCTGTGGCTGCAAGACTCTCCCTTGACAGCTACCTGAGCAGCAGCTAGCACGGCTTCTCAAAACAAGTGATATGTGGTTGTTGCCCAAATGGCAATACGGCATCCGTAGATATCAGTTTAGCTCCTGCACAGCCAAATAGGGCTCAAGAGAGCCAGTGATAGTGGTTCTCTTGATGCTAATTTGCTGGCCTCTCTTCTTCCTTTCTTTTAAAGTGATGTTCATTGAGTAGTCACACAACTCACCCCTAAATTAACCACCTTCACTATCACCATCCAGGGCAGGTGGACTGAGGAGTTCCCTACTCTCTTTCTGGCATATTATTATGACATATTATCTATGTTCTGCTTCATTCTGAGTCCTTCTTGAATCAAGAGCCTTTTCTTCTCCCCATTAAAGGATGACTTTTCCAAATAAAAATATTATGTACAAAATTACTGTTTTTGAGGAGGGCTCTGTATTAGTCTGTTCTCACCCTGCTAAGAAAGACATATTTGAGACTGGGTAATCTATAAAGAAAAAGACATTTAATGGACTCACAGTTCCCCATGACTGGGGAGTCCTCACAATCATGGTGGAAGGTGAAGGAAGATCAAAGACACATCTCACATGGCAGCACGAAAGAGAGCATGTGCAGGAGAACTGCCCTTTATAAAATCATTGGATCTCATGAGATTTATTCACTATCATGAGAACAGCATGGAAAAAACTCCTCCCCATGATTCAATTATCTCCCACTGGGTCCCTCCCACGACATGTGGGAATTATGGGAGCTACAGTTCAAGAAGAGATTTGGGGATGACACGGCCAAACCATATCAGGCTCCAAAAGCCTATTTTGGATGTCATAGTTGAAATATTAGTTGATTCTTTCTATAAATGCTTGTTATGCACAATCCTAATTCTCCTCAAGCAATGAATGCCTCTGACCAATTTCCAACTGGGCAAAGATTAGGACAAAAATTAATATTTCAAAATAATATCTCACTACAAAGGGAAACTAGGAGATCTGATTGGAGCACTTACACTATCTACCATGTTTGGAAAGTTTAAAACAACCCTCTCGGGTAGGTATTATCATCCCCTACATTACAGATGTAAGTATGATTCAGGTTGTACTCATGGTCATATTTAGTGGTTTAGATTCAAATCCAAGTCTTCTGACTTCAAGCATGAGTGTAAGTTTGATCTATAAAAGGAAACTAGCCAGAAATAATATAGCCCCAATTTCCATACTGCAAGTGTAAGACTTCTTAATTTAAAAATCCAGATCTATCACAGGCAGTAATGACTAAAATTTTTTAATAGTTTACTATTTATCAGGCACTAGTTTATACACTTTACATGGGCTAACCCTTGTTATCCTTACAACAACATTATGAGGTTGGTATTATTATTAATTTCATTTGACACCCAAGTCACCTCAGGTGTATAGAACTTATCTAACTCTGTAACAACCATAGAACTGATAAGTGTTTGAGCCTGAATAGGAAGGCAGACATGATTCTCAAGTCTATGTTATTAGTGATTATTCTACACTACTTTTGCATCTAAAAAGAAGAAAATTCTAATATACATCATCATAGAAAATACATTATCATAGAGAACACATCATGAGAGAAGCCATTTTCTTTCCTAGTTTTAGCCTCTGTCAAGAGTGTTAGAAAACAACTTCATTATGACACTGTTCATATCAGGATTTATAGGATCTGAAGCCCCACCATTTGTACAGCCCTTTATCGTGTCACATTACCTCTTCTTAGAATGAATTACCTATGCTGTCATCCAAAATCATCATGTGTTATTAAAGAAAACTAACATTTTTGAAGAATGTGAGATCTTTGACCTAATAGGCCAAAAATCTGTTAAATTTAACACAAAAATATCATAGACAATTTTTTCTGCATCCATTTACTCTTCCTTTGGCTGTCTCACAAGTGTATCATATGGTAACTCTCTATAGAGGATTTCACCGTGATAATGTACAAGATATAATCAACATTGCATGTAAAATGCATTATTTTACTTACTTAGGTTTTTTTATATTTACTGCCTTCAATGACCCAAGTACCAGAGTTTCCCTGATGTTACGGACTAGCTGTAATGGTGAGCCCAACGGATGTGGTTCTGCCCTCATGCAGCTTAGAGCCTATGGGAAGATAGGCAAAGAAAATAGACACATAATTACAGCTGTGAAAAATGCCCAGAAAAGAAAGCAAGTAATACGTTGAGGGTCTATGACAAAAGAACTTGATAAGAAAAAGAGGTCTGAGAAAGTCCCTAAGGAAGTAACAGTTGAACAGAGGAAGAGCTAAGTGGGAGTGCAGCAGGAAGCAAAGCATTGCAGAGGGAAAGGCACATTCAAAGCTTCCATATCAGAAAAAAGCATGGAATATGAGGTACACAAGACGTTGAACATAGGTCAGCCTGGCAGGGTACAGAAGCCAAAGAAACAGTGGTTCTGGAGCATCTTGGGAGAAAATGGAGTCAAACCAAATAGTTACATGTAGTCGTTATTCTTGTGAATAACGAGAAGCTGGTGAAGGGTTTGGGATATGGGGGGGATGATATAATCAAATATATATAATCAAATGTATGCATTTGAGTATATTCAAATATTTGATTATATATTTATATATTATATATTATATATTTATATTACATTATATATTTGATTATATGTTTATATATGACATATGTATTACATATACATTTATTAACATGTATATGTAATATATACATAATATAATATAGTATATTGTATTACAAAGACCCCATTTGCATTTCATACTTGATATGTACATTTTCTGGAATTATATAATGGTCAGATTAGATATCTTATACTGCGCTTCCCATACTTCTTGACATTTTTCTAGTTTGAATACAAATACAAGGCCATATATATAATATAATAAAATATACATATTAATATATGTATATGTATGTGTAATACATATATTAATATAAATATTAATAATGCATCATATAAATATTAATATATGTATATGTATATGTAATACATATCATATATGAACATATAATCAAATGTATGTAATATAAATAGATAATATAAAATATATAATATGTATATTAATATATGTATTACATATGCATATATTAATATTTATATGTAATATAGTAGATATTAATATATTAATATTTATATGTAGCATATATTATATATTCACATATTGATATTTATATGTAATGTATGTATTGGATATTATATGTATTAATATTATATATTAATATTACATTATATGTAATATATGTATTATATATACATATATTAATATGTATATGTAATATTTAAACATTAATATGTATGTGTAAAATATATATCATGAATGTATAGTATGTATATAAACATATATAAATATATAATCAAATGTATACACATATGTAATATACATAAACATATATGCTTTTATAAATCTGACTAGAGTCTGTAGAACTAAGTGTATCATATTTGCAGATTTAGAAAACACAGAGAGGGACTATTGCAGCCCTTCAGGTAAGAACTGGTGGGAACTTGAACTGGAGAGATGGAAGAAGAAACAGGAAGAGTTAAGTGTATTTCAGAAATGCTTAGGAGGTGTATAAGCAGACATGCTAGTAAAACGGTATGTTCAACCCTTCCATTAGAATAATTAAAATGATAGATTTTAAATATGGTAAATCATCTTAAAATGTCAAAGAGCAGGCAAGATAGGCTAATCTCCTAGTTAAAGAGAAATGACAGTAAGCATAGCACTATAACCACTTTGACCCTGGTGACATTTGCTGAACCTGACAAACTTAAACTTCATTACTCACACCCTTGCAGATTATGAACAGGGAAGAGAAAGCTCAGAGTTAAATCTGCGCTACGCTACCCCACTCACTTCCCAGGATACAAGAAAATTTACTTTGGCACTGATAACTCACGAGGGAGGGGGCATTTATCTCTGAGATAACATAAAACAAGTATTTTTTCTCTTTCAAATGTGTGATTATATGTTATCTGAGTGGCTCAATATACCTCAAGCCATTAATTTAATTTAGATGAGGTTAAATGGGTGCTAGATTGCCTATAACCTGAGGTACTTGGTGCAAGCAAAGGGTGCTAAGCTCTGGGGAGGACCACCTGTTGGAAAACAATTTTCCTTGAATAGTTTTACATTTCTGTGTGGTGTAGGCTTTCTGGGCAAACAGCACTGGCAAAATAGTTAAAGACTAATTTAACACCAGAGCTGCCATGGAAGCAACACGATATTGTTCTGCGAAGGCTTAGAAATTTGTCTCCCTAGAAGCCCTGTGCTTACATTTCTATATTCTATGAAGGTAAAAACTAAAATCTTCCCTCTCTTCCCCAGAGAAGATTCGTTTATACTTCAGAGTAAAGGTTTCTCTCTCCCACCCTATATAAGCTCCAAGTCTCATAATTTCAGCAATCCTCTCCTATGGTACAATCCCACTGCATGCACAGGTGAATGTCTAGCCCTTATTACATCACGCTATTGAGAATTGGGTTGCAGGTACAAAGATACTTTGTGGATAATAAATGCTCTTGTTTTATGATCCAGAGATTCCTTTCAGAATATATATAGGTGTGTGTATGTGTGTGTATGCATATACATACATATATACATACACACACACAAATACACACGCACACACACACACATACACGCACACACACGTCACACATTACCTTAACTCTAGACCTCAAATAACTTCCACAGATAAATTTCCAGGAAAATAAGTAGTTCACATATTTATTTGTGAACTGTTCAAGGAAACTAGGTATCATAAACAAAGTTCAGAAAGAAAAATTGTCTCCACAAAGACCTCAGATGTTTAAATTACAAACACAGGCTATGCGATACTGATCCCCAACAGATTTAACATATAATGGTTTAAAAAATAAGAGACAAAATTAAAATTTTGTTCAGGAAATAGAAACTTTGAGTAATGACAAAGTAGATTTGCAGAAAGAAAAAGTAACTTCTAAAAATGAGAAGCACAACAAGCAAAATTGAAAACTAGATATATGGATTGTACAGTAGGTTAGACTCAACTGAAAAGAGAATTTGTGAATTGGAGATAGTTGAAAAGAAATAGTCCAGAATGTAGCACAGATTTTTGAAAAGTTAGAAAATTTGGAATAGAGATGAGGAAATATAGAAAAGAGAAGGAGGTGATTTAACAAATATTAAATCAGAGATCTAGAAGTAGTAAAAACAGAGAATTTTTAAATCCCAATATCTGATACTAGCTAAAAGTTTTCCCAATATCTGATACTAGCTAAAAGTTTTCCAGAAGTGATGAAAACACAAATACAAAAATCTCAACAAATGTAAAATAGGATAAAAATTTCCAGTGAAACTGCAAAATATAAAATTAAAAGAGAAGTTGGTAAAAATAACAGCCAGAAGCAAAGATTAATTTTAAAGGAGGTATAGTTGGTCTGATAGCTTTCATCCCAACGGCATTAATGGAAGTGAGAAGATAATAGAATATTAGTTGGAATGTGCTGAGAGAAAACCACTATCACATTATAATCCTTATAATAATGAATTTAATGAATCCTATATTCATTAAAATACCTTTCAGGGAGAATGCAATAAAGACAGTTTAAAAAAATTTATTTTAGGATTGAGTACATGTGCAGATTTGTTACATAAGTAAACTCCTGTCACAAGAATTTGTTATGCAGATTATTTTGTCACCCAGGTACTAGGTCTAATACTCGAAAGTTATTGTTATTTATTTATTTATATTTTTGGCTTCTCTCCCTCCTCCCACCCTCCAACCTCAAGTAGGCCCCAGTATTTGTTGTTCTCTTCTTTATGTCCATATGTCCATGTGTCCTCATCATTTAGCTCCCACCTATAAGTGAGGACATGTATTTGGTTTTCTGTTCCTGTATTACTTTGCTAAGCATAATGGCCTCCAGCTCCATCCATGTTCCTGTCCTTTTTTTTTTTTTTTTTGAGATGGAATCTTGCTGTGTTGCCAGGCTGGAGTGCAGTGGTATGATCTCGACTCATTGCAACCTCCACCTCCCGGGTTCAAGCAATTCTCCTGTCTCAGCCTCCCAAATAGCTGGGACTATAGGCATGCACCACCACACCCAGCTAATTTTTGTATTTTCAGTGGAGACAGGGTTTCACTGCATTGGCCAGGATGGTCTCGATCTCTTGACCTCATGATCCACCCATGTCAGCCTCCCAAAGTGCTGGGATTACAGGCATGAGCCATGGCAATCGGCTAATCTTGTTATTTTTTATGGCTGCTTAGTATTCCATGGTGTATGTGTACCACATTTTTTTATCTAGTCCACAAATGATGGGCACTTAGGTAGGTTCTATGTCTTTGCTATTGTGAATAGCATTGCAGTGAACATATGCACGCAAGTGCCTTTATGATGCAACAATTTATATTCTTCTGGGTATATACCCAATAACAGAATTGCTGGGTCAAATGGTAGTTCTGCTTTTAGTTCTTTGAGGAAGTGCCTCACTGCTTTCCACAATGGTTGAACTTATTTACACTCCAACCAACAGTGTATTAAGTGTTCCTTTTTCTCCACAACCTTGCTAGCATCTGTTATTTTTTGGCTTTTTATTAATAGCCATCCTGACTGGTGTGAGATGGTATCTCATTGTGGTTTTGATTTGCATTTCTCTAGTAATCAGTGATATTGAGCTTTTCTTCATATGCTTGTTAGCCCCATGTGTGCCTTCTTTTGAAAAGTGTCTGTTCGTGTCATTCGCCCACTTTGTAATGAGGTTGGTTTTTTCTTGTAAATTTGTTTAAGTTCCTTAGAGATACTGGATATTAGACCTTTATCAGATGCATAGTTTGCAAATATTTTCTCCTATTCTCTGCACTCTGTTGACAGTTTCTTTCATTGTGCAGAAGCTCTTAAGTTTAATTAGATACAATTTGTCAATTTTTTGCTATTGTTGCAATTGCTTTTGGCATTTTCTTCATCAAATCTTTGCCAGTTCCCATGTCCAGATGCTTTTGCCTAGGTTGTTTTCCGGGGTATTTATAGCTTAGTTTTGAGTTTTACTTTTAAGTCTTTAATCCATCTTGAGTCGATTTTTATATATGATGTAAGAAAGGGGTCCAGTTTCAATCTTCTGCATATAGCTAGCCAGTTATCCCAGCACCATTAACTGAATAGGAAGTCCTTTTCCCAATGTTTGTCAGCTTTGTCAAAGATCAGATGTCATAAGTGTGAAGCTTTATTTCTGGGTTCTCTATTTTATTCCACTGATTTGTGTGTCTGTTTTTGTACCAGTCCATGCTGTTTTGGTTTCTGTAGCCCTGTAGCATAGTTTGAAGTCCGGTAGTACAATGCCTCCAGCTTTTTGCTTAGGATTGCCTTGGCAATTCACGCTCTTTTTTTGGTTCCATATGAACTTTAAAACAGTTTTTTCTAGTTCTGTGAAAAAAAAATTATTGATAGTTTGATAGGAATGGCATTGAATCTATAAATTGCTTTTGGCATTATGTTCATTGTAATGATATTGATTCTTCCTATCCATGAGAATGGAATGTTTTTCCATTTGTTTGTGTTATCTCTGATTTCCTTGAGCAGTGTTTTGTAATTCTCACTGTAGACATCTTTCACCTCCCTGGTTAGCTGTATTCCTAGATATTGTATTATTCTGTGGCAATTGAGAATGAGATTTTGTTCCTGATTTGGCTCTCAACTTGGCTGTTACTGGTTTATAGGAATGCTAGTGATTTTTGTACATTGATTTTGTATCCTGAAATTTTGCTGAGATTGTTTATGAGTTTAATGAGTTTTTGGGCTGAGACTGTGGGGTTTTCTACATGTAGAATTATGTCAGCTGCAAACAGGGATAGCCAGTTATTTGGATGGCTTTCTATTAGGATGTACTTTATTTCTTTCTCTTGCTTGAATGTTCTGGCCAGGACTTCCAATACTATGTAAAATAGGAGTGGTGAGAGAGGGCATCCTTGTCGTGTACCAGTTTTCAAGGGGAATGTTTTCAGTTTTTGCTCATTCAGTATGATGTTGGCTGTGAGTTTGTCATAGATGGCTCTTATTATTTTGAGGTATGTTTCTTCAATACCTAGTTTATTAAGAGTTTTTAACATGAAGGGATGTTGAATTTTATCAAAAGTCTTTTCTACATCTATTTAGATGATCTTATGGTTTTTGTCTTTACTTCTGTTTATGTGATGAATCACATTTATTGATTTGTGTATGTTAAACCAACCTTGCATCTCAGAGATACAGCCTATTTAATCGTGGTGGATTGGCTTTTGGATATGCTGTTGGATTTGGTTTGCTAGTATTTTGTCGAGGATTTTTGCTCAATGTTCATCAAGGATATTAGCATGAGGTTTTTTTTTTTTTTCTTCTGTTTCTGGCAAGTTTTGGTATCAAGATGATGCTGGATTCATAGAATGATTTGGAGAGGAGTCCCTCCTCCTCCTCAATTTTTTGGAATAGTTTCAGTAGGAATGATACCAGCTCTTCTCTGTAGATCTGGTAGAATTTAGCTATGAATCCCTCTAGCCTTGGGTTTTTTTTGGTTGGTGGGCTGTTTATTACTGATTCAATTTTGGAGCTCATTATTGATCTGTTAAGAGATTTAATTTCTTCCTGGTTCAGTCATGAGAGGGTGGATGTGTCCAGGAATTTATCTATTTCTTCTAGATTTTCTAGTTTGTGTGTGTAGGGGTGCATAGAGGTGTATCTTATTAATTTCTCCAGGAAACCAGCTCCTAGATTCGCTAATCTTTTTAATTTGTGTGTGTGTGTGTCACAGTCTCTTTTGGTTCAGCTCTGATTTTGATTGTTTATTCTCTTTTGTTAGCTTTGAGGTTGGTTTACCATTGGTTCTCTAATTCTTTTAATTATGATGTTAGGTTGTTAAGTTGAGATCTTTCTAACTTTTTGATGTGTATGTTCTATTAATATAAACTTCCCTCGTAACACTGCCTTAACTGTGTCCCAGAGATTATGGTATGTTGTATCTTTGTTCTCATTAGTTTCAAAGAACTTCTTGATTTCTGCCTTAATTTCAATATTTACCAGACAGTTCTTAGAAGACAAAAACTGAGAGAGTTTGCCACCAGTAGATCCACACTCAAGGCAACTGTAAAAAATGTATCTCAGAACCAGAGGAAAGCAATTCCGTCTGGAAGGTCTGAGAAAAATGAAGAAATAAATAGCAAAATAAAGTGGCAATGAAGACCACTGATTGAATAAAATAATATCTCTAGAGTTTTAAAAAGTATTAAAATAGACAAAGACAATAACACAAAAATAGGGAGATGAAAAAATGAAGCAAAATCTCCTATGGTCCTTGAAATGTCCCAGAGAAGGTTAAAAATATTGGATAAATTTGGACTTTGATTGGTTAAGTGTGCCTGTAGAAATTTACAGAATAACTATCTTAAAATATCATATAGTGTATAGTTTCTATACTAATAGAGAAAAAAGAATAAATAATTAATAATACAAAAAGAAAACTTGAATTATAGGTATAAATTCAAATATATCAGCAGTTGCATTAAGTAAAAATGAACTAAATGCACTGTAAAAGACAAAGATTGCCATATTGAATTTTTAAAAGGAATCTAATTATATGCAATTTATTAGAAATAGATCTAACACATAATGATTTAGACAAAGTGAAAGTAAAAGAATGGAAAAAATATATCAAGTAAACCAACTAAAAGGAAGCTAATGTCACTTTATTAATATTACACAAGATAGACTATAAAACTGAAATAATTGCTTGGGAGAAAGAGGATCAAGTTGTTAGGACAAAAGGTACAATTCAAATAGATATACTTGTAGATATTATTTTGTCTCTTCCTAAAACACGACTTCAAAACGCATGACATAAAATTAATTGAATTACAAGGAGAAAAGAACAATTCTACAATCAGAGCACTAGACTTCAACACGTTTTTCTCATAATTGATATTAAAAATCAGACAAAATATTTACAGCATTGATATAATTAGGCTTAGTTCCACCCAAATCTCATCTTGAATTATAATCCCCATAATCCCTATCTGTCAAGGGAGAGATCAGTAGGGGTAATTGAATCATGGGGGTGGTTTTCCCCATGCCGTTCTCATGATAGTGAGTGAGTTCTCACAAGATCTGATGGTTTTACAAGAGGCTCTTCCTCCTTCGCTCAGCATGTCTCCTTCCTGCTGCCTGTGAAGAAGGTGCCTTGCTTCCCCTTCACCTTCTGCCATGACTGTAAGTTTCCTGAGGCCTCCTTAGTCATGCCGAACTGTGAGTCAATTAAACCTCTTTCCTTTATAAATTACCCAATCTCAAGTACTTCTTTATAGCGGTATGAAAACAGACTAATACAAGCATGATGAAAATTTTCATATTAGGCTGGTGCAAAAGTAATTGCAGTTTTGACATTAAAAACAATGACAAAAACAGCAATTACTTTTGCACCAATCTAATACATGTAGAACATTCTATCCAATAATTGCAAAACACACCTTCTTTTCAAATACATTTAGAACATTTGCAGAACATTTGCAAAATAGACTATACAGTGGTCAGTAAAGAAAATTTAAATACACATCAAAGGATTGAAATCATACATGGCATATCTTCTAACGTCAGTGCTCTTAAGCCAGAAACTTAAAAAAAAAAAACAATAAAGCAGACTAAAAGGGGGAGTAGCTTCACACATTTAGCGTTTAACAACACATGTCTATATCATCTATGGGTCAAAAAAAGTTGAATTAAAATTTAAACCATTTAACAAAATTTTTAATATGCAGGATAATAAAAATCCTACATATTAACACTTGTAGGGTGCAGCTAAAGCTGCACTTCTTGGAAACTTATAGTCTTAGATATTAATATTAGAAAGTTGAAAGGATAAAAATGATTAAGTCAAGGATAAAAATGATTATATCAAATCAAAGTTGAGAGGATAAAAATGATTATATCAAATCAAAGTTGAGAGGATAAAAATGATTAAGTTGAAAGGATAAACATGATTAAGTTGAAAGGATGAAAATGATTAAGTCTAACTACTAGATAATTTATTTGATAATAATAAACATAGAGAGAATATATTAAATATATTTTATTTTTATTTTTAAATATATATTAAAAAGTAGAAAATAAATCCCACAATACTTCTTTCTATAAAGGAAGAAGAAAGGACATAATGTAGCAAACAGTGGAAATTAATAATATAAATAACATATATATAATGAAGGAGATGAATACAGGTGGAAGTTGGATTTTTAAAAGACTGAACAAGAAAAATACAAATGTCTGGTTAGAGTAGTCAAGAAAAAGCTGAGAAGGTGAAAGTAAATGGAAAAAGCAAAAGAATCTGTTGTAATAATAAGGAATGTAAGCAACTTTTCTAGATGCCAAATTATATATAAAACGCAACTCCAGTTATGTAACTCAGCAACAAACAGAAAAATTAGAAAATGGTACTACATAATTTATGGTAGCATAAGAAGTGTTAGTAGCTGATTATCAATCTCACCAAGAATGGGAAAAAAAAAAAACTCTATAAGAAAAGTAAAATATACGCGAAAGATGTCAGTGCACATGTAAGTAAATGGAGAAATAATTGTGATCATGAATTAGAAGACCGAGCATGTAAAGATATTGACCTATAGATGTCTTATAATCCTAATCAAAATCTTAATAAGTGTGTATGTTTGGAACTAAATATATACATATTTAGTTTAGTTGACAGTAAAATATATATTAAATATTTATTATTAAATATATAGTAAATATTTTAGTTGACAGTAAAATATATACAGTGATAACAATAACAACAAAAAAGATACTCTTGATTAAGAAGTTCAGGGTAAAGGAAAATGCCCAAAAATATATAAAGACATTTCCCTGATCATTAGTGATGTTGAGCATTTTTTCAGATGTTTGTTGGCCATTCGTATATCTTTTATTGAGAATTGTCTATTCATGTCCTTAGCCCACTTTTTGATGGGACTCTTTGTTGTTTGTTTTTTTTGCTAATTTGTTTGAGTTCCTTGATATTAGTTCTTTGTCGGATGGATAGATTGCGAAGGTTTTCGCCCATCCTCTGGATTGTCTGTTTACTCTGCTGACGGCTCCTTTAGCTGTGCAGAAGCCCTTTAGTTTAATTAAGTCCCACCTATTTATCTTTGCTATTGTTGCATTTGCTTTTGGGTTCTTGGTCATAAAGTCTTTGCCTAAGCCAATGTCTAAAAGGGTTTTCCTGACATTATCTTCTAGAATTTTTATACTTTCAGGTCTTAGGTTTAGGTCCTTGATCCATCTTGAGTTGATTTTTCTGTAAGGTAAGAGATGAGGATCCTCTTTCATTCTCCTACATGTGGCTTGCCAATTATCCCAGCACCATTTGCTGAACAGGATGTCCTTTCTCCACTTTATGTTTTTGTTTCTTTTGTCAAAGAGCAGTTGGCTTTAAGTATTTGTGTTTACTGGTGGGTTTTCTGTTCTGTTCCATTGGTGTATGTGTCTATTTTTATACTAGTACAATGCTGTTTTAGTGACTATGGCCTTATAGTATAGTTTGAAGTCAGGTAATGTGATGTCTCCAGATTCGTTTTTTTTTTTTTTTGCTTAGTCTTGCTTTGGTTATGCAGGCTCTTTTTTGGTTCCATATGAATTTTAGGATTGTTTTTTCCTAGTTCTGTGAAGAATAATGGTGGTATTCTGATGGGAATTGCATTGAATTTGTAGATTGCTTTTGGCAGTATGGTCATTTTCACAATATTGATTCTACCCATCCATGAACATGGGATGTGTTTCCATTTGTTTGTGTTAGCTATGAAGTCTTTCAAAATTGTTTTGTAGTTTTCCTTGTAGAGGTCTTTCACTTCCTTGGTTGGGTATATTCCTAAGTATTTTTTATTTTTTTGCAGCTATTGTAAGAGGGATTGAGTTCTTTATTTGATTTTCAGCTTGGTTGCTGTTGGTGTGTAGAAGAGCTACTGATTTATGTATATTAATTTTGTATCCTGAAACTTTGCTGAATTTATGTATTAGTTCTAGGAGCTATTTGGAGGAGTCTTTAGGATTTTCTAGGTATACAATCATATCATTAGCAAACAGCTACAGTTTGACTTCCTCTTTACCAATTTGGATACCCTTTATTTCTTTCCCTTGTCTGATTGTTCTAAGATTTCCAGTACTATGTTGAACAGAAGTGGAGAGAGTGGGCATCTTTGTCTTGTTCCAGTTCTCAGAGGGAATGCTTTCAACTTTTCCCCATTCAGCATTATATTAGCTGTGGATTTGTCATAGATGGCTTTTACTACACTGAGGTATGTCCCTTCTGTGCCAATTTTGTTGAGGGTTTTAATCATAGAGGGACACTGGATTTTTCAAATGATTTTTCTGCATCTATTGAGATGATCAGGGAAATGCAAATCAAAACCACAATGCAATACCACCTTACTCCTGCAAGAATAGTCATAATCAAAAAATAATAGACGTTGGTGTGGATGCAGTGAAAAGGGAACACTTCTACCCTGTTGGTGGGAACATAAACTAGTACAATCACTATGGAAAACAGTGTGGAGATTCCTTAAAGAACTAAAAGTAGAACTCCCGTTTGATCCAACAATTTCACTACCAGGTATCTACCCAGAGGAAAAGAAGTAATTATATGAAAAAAGATACTTGCACGTGAATGTTTATAGCAGCACAATTCTCAATTTCTTTCTCCTTTCACCTTTGCTGCTACTACTGTCACCATAGTGGCAGTGATCCCAGACTCACTGCTCTTGTGTGAGCAGCCTCTCATTGCAGGTTTTGCCTGCCCTGAAAGACTCTGAAAGTATGGTTATTCCTCTCATAACCTCCTCTTTTACTTTACTCTTTTGGAAATGAGGAAGGAAGCTGCAGGAAGCTAAAGCTGCTGCTCTTTCATATGACAGGGTAGGTTTCTCTACTCTTGACATTTTTGGGGAAAACTCTCCTACCATTGTCACCATTCACAGATTGACTGTGAAGCTAAGGAAGCAAAAATATCAGGGCCCCCTTATTTGCACAGGCATCTTCCAAAGACCTGGCAGGGGCTCTGGCAATGTGTTTATGTGGTCATATGTCTCTATACAATTTACAAAACTAAAAAGAGGAGCCAGTTAAGACCACTGTCTGTTTTCATTTTAACCTCTCCCTTATAAAACTTCAACTCATGATGGGTGACATTAGAATGGCCAAGAGCATTTTCTATATATGGTTAAGGGGAAGTTGAGATGGGAGTACGTTTCTAAGGGGTTTTGGTGGGATATAGATAAATATCTATAGCTATCTACCTACTATCTCTCTAGGTCACTCTAGATAGATACCGATATAAGTAATTATATAATAGATATAGACAGTTATATATATATATATACACAAAAATGTATATTTCAATCTATCTATCCATATGTATACAGATATATCTTTGTGTATATCTCTCTAGATAGACATATCTTTGTATATATCCAGACAGATATATCCTTGTATATATCTAGATAGATATAGAGGCATATAGAGATATAGAGACAGGAAAATAAGTTGGCCATATCCCAAAATGACTGTAAGACCATAAAGCCATATCCCAAAATGACTATAAGACTATAAACAATATCTGTTTTTCTTATTTCTGGAACAAAAGTGAAGGAATGGAGTTGAGATTATGACTTCAACATATATGATTGCGTCAGGCATTCAAACTATACCGGGAGAAAAATGAAGCTGAAATGTATGGAACTACAAGTTAGTCTGGGGAACATTCTTCCAGAAAGTTTATAGATAAAGAAATTTGATAGAAATCTTTCTAAATTTGTCAACAGTCCTAAAAGTTTGCATGATATTACTGAGAAAGTAATAAAAACAAAACTTCCTGAAAGTATCAATGAAATTTTTTAATTAACCATGCTAGAGGCTAGAGGAAAGAATTATCTTGTTCTCACTATAGGAAATCAAATTACACAATCATTGTCATGTGAAGAGGTAATCAAAGAAGATGCAATGCAAATATGCAAAAAAAAAGTATAGGGATAAAATTGACAAGTAAAAATATTGTTCTTCAAAGCATCACATCACCCGACTTCAAATGATATTTCAGGGCTACAGTAATCAAAACACCATGGTACTGGTACAAAAAGAGACACATAGACAAATGGAACAGAATAGAGAGCCCAGAGAAAAGGCTGCACACTTACAACCATTTGATCTTTGACAAAGCTAACAAAAACTAGCAATGGGAAATAATTCCCTATTCAGTAAATGAGGCTAAGATAACGGGCTATCCATATACAAAAGAGTGAAACTGGACCCCTTCCTTATGCCATATACAAAAATCAACTCAAGATGGATTAAAGACTTAAATGTAAAACCCTAAACTATGAGAACTTTGGAAGACAACCTAGGCAATACCATTCTGGACATAAGAATGAGCAAAAATTTCATGATGAAGATGCCAAAAGCAATTGCAACAAAAGCAAAAATTGACAAATTGGATCTAATTAAACTTAAGAGCTTCTGCATGGCAAAAGAAACTATCAACAGAGTAAACAGACAATGTGCAGAATGGGAGAAAATATTTGCAAACTATGCATCTGACAAAGGTCTAATATCAAGCATCTATAAGAAACTTAAACAAATTTACAAGAGAAAAACAAACAAGCCCATTAAGAAGTGGATAAAGGCATCAATGATACACTGGATAAAGAAAATGTGGCACATATACTCCCATTTGATCCACTGTGGAATACTATGCAGCCATAAAAAAGAATGAGTTCATGTCCTTTGCAGGAACATGGGTGAAGCTGGAAACCATCATTCTCAGCAAACTAACACAGGAACAGAAAACTAAACACCACATGTTCTCACTCATAAGTGGGAGGTGAACAATGATGAGAACACATGGACACAGGGAGGGGAACATCACACACTGGGGCCTGTCAGGCGTTGGGGGAAAGGGAAAGGGGAGGGAGAGCATTAGGACAAATATATAATGCATGTTGGGCTTAAAACCTAGATGATGGGTTAATAGGTGCAGCAAACCACCATAGCACATGTATACCTATGTGACAAACCTGCATGTTCTGTACATGTATCCCAGAACTTAAAGTAAAATGTAAAAAAAAAAAAGTGGGCAAAGGACATGAACAGACGTTTTTCAAAAGAAGACATACATCTGGCCAGCAAGCATATGGAAAAAGCTCAATATCACTGATCATTAGAGAAATGCAAATCAAAACCACAACGAGATATCACCTCATACCAGTCATAATGACTATTAATAAAAAGTCAAAAAATAAAAGATGCTGGAGAGGTTGTGGAGAAAAGGGAACACTTATGCACTCTTGGTGGGAATGTAAATAAGTTCAACCATTGTGGAAAGAAGTGTGGCACTTCCTCAAAGAACTAAAAACAGAAATACCATTTGACCCAGCAATCCTATTACTGGGTCTATACCCAGAACAATATAAATAATTCTACTATAAAGACATACATGTGAATGTTCATTGTAGCACTCTACAATAGCAATGACAAGGGATCAACCTTAATGCTCATCCATGACAGATTGGATAAGGAAAATGTGTACATATACACCATGGAATGATGTACATTATGTAGCCATAAAAAGGAATAAGAACAAGATTATGTCTTTTATTGGCAAATGGATGGAGCTGGAGGCTATTATTCTTATCAAACTAGCACAGGAACAGAAAACTAAATACCGCATACCCTCACTTATAAGTGGGAGCTAAATGAGGAGAACACGTGGACTCAAAGAAAGGAACAACAGACACTGGGGCCTACTTGAGGGTGGAGGGTGGCAGGAGGGAGAGCAGCAGAAAAGAATAACTATTGGATACTAGGCTTAGTGCCTGGGTGACAAAATAATCTGGACAACAAACCCCCAAGACACGAGTTTGCCTATATAGCAAACCTGCGTATGTTTAAAGTTAAAAAAAATACTGGTTTTTTTCTGTAATTTGTAGCATGTGTTAGCTTTTTAAAATGGATAATTTTAAAAAATTTTCTGTACCCAATTTAATATTTTAAATTGTTCCCTTTTTTTCCCCTGAGGTACCCTCAAATTTTAAGGTTTAGGCCCCATAAAACCTATATATGCCCCTGCCTCTATTACATTTCCCAACCGGAGAAATAACATGTAAATGTCAGTCTTTGCTGGAGTTATTCTGAAAAGATGTATTTAGGACCTCCCTTTTGGAGCCCTTGCCACATAAACGTGAACATATCAAAATGAGCCTCCATGTGTGAAATTTCAACCCTCTGACTGATGGAGCTGCAGTCTGTGTTGCACTTCAACTCCCTTCTCACAAGAGCATTGCTCTCTTTCTCCTTTTCTGCTCATGCAATCCTGCCTCACTCTTCATTACAACTTCCCATTGGGAGCACCTGATCCAGTGCTTCTGGCTCTCATCACTCTATTTTGCCTTTACCAAGGGATCTCATGCCTCACTCCCAGTCACCTCTGTAAGCTCTTACTACAAAAATTCCAATATTGCTCACTAAACACGTGTTCATACTTCAAACCCCAGTGAATCATCATCAGCGAATGACACCCTTCTTTCACATTCCAAACTCCTCCTCCATCTGGAATCCTTGCTTCTCTGTAGTCCCTCCTGTGAAGTACTCATGTCATATTCCTGCACCTACCAGACCAAGGAAATCCAGGGAAACCCCATTTTTTCTACTGACTGTCCTAAGAAGGACAGGAAAAACCCAACAGTATTTGAACTTGAAATTTCCAGAGTTTGGAATTTCAAGAGTAAGCAATGTTCTGTGCAGTCAATTTGATCTGACCCATGGAATCATAAAAAAGAGAAAAAGAGAGCTTACTTATTTTCATTCAACTATAGTCTGGTTTAAATGGTTTTCTATAAGCAAACAGGACACTTAACCACTATTCTCAACATTAATTTTTAGGCAAGTTGTACTCTTGCATTACAAATACCTGGCTCAATAAGTGACTGTTGAGACACAAACTGTTGATGCATCGAGTAAACAAACTATTTCTTTTCGGTTTGTGAAGCTAAAATTTCCTTCTGTTATTTCTGTAATTGGAGCTGGTTGCTGGGTAAGCCATCACATTATCTATCACCTAGGTGTCACTATGACTAATTATTAAAACGAATCCAAGTGCAAGGTATTTACCAGCCCTATGCCACCTTTATTTGTCTTCAGATATGCAAAGTGGCACTTTACAAGATTAACTTAATTTCCTCAAGAAGGTTCAGAAGCTGAACTTCAAGAAGCATTCCTTCTCCACTGCTGTTGCTTCCTGGGATCATCCATTGTTTTCTGTTTTAAAGTAGTCTTCATCTGAGATTCAGTGTAGCTGCTCAGTGGAAGGTCCAGGCCTGGCCTAGAGCAGGAGTTCTGGAAGGACATAGTATAGCTCCTGCCACATTGCAAGAGTCTCCATTCAAGTCTCCTAAAACCGCCTTATGCCTCTCGAGTTCCTCATGGTCCATTAGTTTTAATTTAAGGATGTAGAACTCAGCCTGTGATAATGCCTAGGCCAGTGTCTCTCGAAGGGTAATGAATCCTCAAACCAGTGCCAGTCCACTGTTTCCAGTGTGTAACAAAATAAATACAGAAATTGAGAGTAAGCATTAAAAGAACACTTATAGCCAGCTGACATTGCTGTGACAACCAAGCATATAGTTCATTAACTGGTTTTATTAAACAGGGAATACAATAGACGCCAGTTATCTGCAAGTGTATATTTCAAGAGCCCGATTGATGCCTGAAACTGTCAATAGTATCAAATCCTACTGGTAACAACTGGCCCCTGCCAGCTAGTGTGAGCCACCTTCAGCTCTGTGACGATGCTGGTGTAGACCAACCCACTGGGTTGCAAGACATAGGAAAGTGAACAAGTCATGTCCTAGGCCTCCACACTTACTCCCCACTCACTCACTGACACCCACGGCAACTTCTAATCCTGCAAGCTCCATTCGTGATAAATGCCCTATACAGGTATACCATTTTTAATGTTTTCTACTGTATTTCACTGTACCTTTTCTATGTTTAGATACACAAATACTTACCATTGTGTTATAATTGCCTACAGTATTCAGTGTAGTAACATGGTTGGTGCAAAAGTAATTGCGATTTTTGTCATCACTTTTATGGCAAAAACCGCAATTACTTTCGCACCAACTTAATATGTCTATACACAGTCATGTATTGCTTAACAACAGAGATACATTCTGAGGGATGGATTGGCAGGTGATTTTATCTTTGTGAAAACATCATGGTGTATACTTGCACAAACCTAGATGGTACAGCCTACCACATACCTAGGCTATATGGTATAGGCTATTGCCCTTAGGCTACAACTCTATGTAGCATGTTACTGTCCTGAATACTGCAGACAAATTATAATACAATGGTTAGTATTTGTGTATCTAAACATAGAAAAGGTACCATGAAATACAGTAGAAAACATTAAAAACGATATACCTGTATAGGGCATTTATCATGAATGCAGCTTGCAGGATTGGAAGTCGTTGTGGGTGAGTCAGTGAGTGGGCAGTGAATGTGAAGGCCTAGGACATTACTTGTTCGCTTTTCTATGACTTGCAATCCAGTGGGTTGGTTTACACCAGCATCGCCATAAAGAGGGGAGTAATGCTTTGCACTATAATGCTAGGACAGCTATGATGTCACTAGGTGATAGAAATTTTCCAGCTCTATTATTATCTTATGAGTCCACAGCCATAGATATGCTCCATCATTGACCAAAATGTCATTATGCAATGCATGACTGTACTGTTTTTTTCCCATTTATACATGTATGTCATGCACTATGATAAAGTGTAATTTATAAATTAGGCACAATAAAAGAAAGTTTATAAAGTTTGTAAAGTTTAATTTATAAATTTGGCACAGTAAAAGATTTAACAGCAATAACTGGCAACTAATAATAAAACAGAACAATTATAATATGCCAGCATTACTACTCTTGGGCTTTGGGGCCATTATTAAGTAAAATACATGAACACAAACTGCAATGCCACTCCAATCGATCTGATCACCAAGCTGGCTACTAGGTGACTGACGGGGCGGACAGGATATATTGTGCAGAGACGCTTGATAAAAAGACAATTCACATCCCAGGCCGGATGGAGTTGGAGGTGAGATTTCATCACACCGCTTAGAGTGGCACACAATTGAAAACTTATGAGTTGCTTATTTCTGGAAATTTCCATTTAATATGTTTGAACTGCAAGTGACCATAGGTAACTGAAATTGCAGAAAGCAAAACTGAGACAAAGGGGGCCTACTTTCCGCAGTTTGGGTGTTATCAAACTCACACAGTGAGTGGCATACTGGTCATATGCAGTAAGATCAGGCATTGGCCTGCAAAAAGATCAGAAGTAAAAACATATTTGTTTAAAAGCTAGTTCATAATTCTTCATGAGAGATTGTTTTAGAAGCTTTGGTCTCAGTATTGAGAGTAGGCTGGGAGGCAGCAAAAGTTTAATGATGCAAGTTGGAAAGACCCCGGGACCTCCACAGAGATAATCCTGATTTCTGCGCAGTCTCAGAGTAATTTTTGGCATTACCATACCATTGTACTATAAATCCACGTGCCAGGGTTAAGTTGCACCAAGTTCCAGCTTGGATGACATGCCGCTATAAACTGCTTCTTCAGAGCCTGCGGAGCGCTTTCCTTCTATCCAGCAGCGTAGAAATAACTTGCCGCGTGTACAGCACTGATGTCCAAAAGAAAAGCCACACAGGGACATCTAGTGGCAATGGGAAATCACCGATCTTCTTCAAAAGAGTCAAGAATTTCCAAACCACAAACTGCTTGGGTACTTGGGACTGGTTTATTGACCTTTACCTCGCAACCTAGCAAATTAGTCACTGCCTCTGAAGGCAAATAGGCATACAGGGAACTGAAATACAGCTGGGTCGCCCTGGCCAAAAAGAGCTCACACCTAACAAGCCACTGTATGACCAAAGGAAGCAAAGAGTGAAGGCAGTAGGCAGATTATTCAGGCAAGTGTGCTGAGAAGAGGGTAGATAGGAGACTCTCATTCTATGGGCAATTACTTCAATATTCTCTTTCTAGTTGGCTGTCAAATAGACTTGACTCTTGAGAGGTAGAAAAGATGCAAAGCTCTAGAAGAAACTGTATGTACTAAAAGCAACCCTCCAAACTTGCAGATCTATCAATTAGCATTTGCAGAACTCTTAATGAGAGTTACTTGTGAGCTCCACAGTATCATGCCAAAGACAAATCAAAGTTAGCCACCCAGATAGAGGGAAAAAAAAACCCTTGGAAAAGAGATGGGCTTCTCCTGGACTTTGATGCTAGGACTGAAACTAAAAGAGATACAGTTGCATCAGATTTTCATTGTTTGAAACAGACTCTTTCCCAGGCAGATGTGCAAATAAATTATTCGTAAAGTAAGTCTAAATTTAGCCGGTAAAAATTATAGTGGATTTTACTTGAGAAAAAATATTGAAAGTGTATAACCACTGATTTTTGTCATTTCCATGTGTAATAAGATCAAATATTATATACTACAGTTCATGCACACAAATGTAGTTTTTTTTTTTTTTTTTTTTTTTTTTTTTGAGACTGAGTCTGGCTCTGTCGCCCAGGCTGGAGTGCAGTGGCCGGATCTCAGCTCACTGCAAGCTCCGCCTCCCGGGTTTACGCCATTCTCCTGCCTCAGCCTCCGGAGTAGCTGGGACCACAGGCGCCCACCACCTCGCCCGGCTAGTTTTTTTGTATTTTTTAGTAGAGACGGGGTTTCACTGTGTTAGCCAGGATGGTCTCGATCTCCTGACCTTGTGATCCGCCCGTCTCAGCCTCCCAAAGTGCTGGGATTACAGGCTTGAGCCACCGCGCCCGGCTACAAATGTAGTTTTAAAGAAACCATGTGATTGATGTAACCTCAGAGTTCTTCCTTCACTTCCAACCTCCCTCCATCTAATGACAAAAAAAAAATTTTAGACTTGCCCCGTTCACACTCACTAAATCTTTGATTGATTACGATGGTCCATTACAGTGGAACTCGTATTGCAGTTCAAACTATTTCTTATAACGGTTTCTCTTTGCAAGATTCTCCTCCTCTCCAAACTAAAATTTGGGCACACTAAGTAGTTTATACTGGGAAGGGGATCTTTAGTTCCAAATTATATGTCTTTCCTGGCTTCTGCTTCTCTGAGCTGTAAATAGTTTCTTATGGTCTGTCCTATCTAAATACATTCTAGCAAGTCCACGGTAGGTGAAATCCATGGGCTGTTTTCCCAGCATATCTAGTACCTGATATTATTTCCCCTTTCCCACCCAACTCCTGTTCCTTCTTTGGCCTCTACCGCTACTCTATACCTCCACCTATAGTCTCTGCTGTAACCCCAGCTAGAATTATCCCTCACTATAGGGATCCCTGTGATAGGCCTACTGCTTCTCAGCCATCAGCTGCCTTCTGCATCCCACAAGGAGCATGGCAGAACTCCAGGAAGCTGTGGACAAAAGTAGGTCAAGAGATACTTACGTGTTTTCTCTCTGGACCTCACCCCTACAAACTACCTGATACCGATATTACTATGCTTTTGAGCATCTCCTGTTGCACTTAGGTGCCCCGTGAGTGGGACTCCTCCCAGAGTTTGATATAATAAGTAGATATATTGGTTTTCTAGAGCAATCATACCAAATTACCACAAACTTAGTGGCTTAAAACATACATTTATTATCTCCCAGTTCTGGAGGTCAGAAACCTGCAATCAAGTTGTCAGCAGGGTTGGTTCTGTCTGGATTCTCCTTCAGGGCACCTGTTCCATGCCTTTCTCCTACCTTCTGGTTGCTTGCAGCCCTTGGCATTCCTTGGCTTGGGCTGTGTAACCCCACTCTCTGCGTCTGTCCTCCCATGGACCTCTCTCTGTGTCTCTGTGTCTGTTTCCCCTTCTCTTCTCTTATAAATATTTGCCATTGGATTTAGAGCCCAATCTAATCCAGAAAAATCTCATCTAGATAACCTTAATTCTATCTGCCCAAACGCCTTTTTCCACAGAAGGTCACATTTATAGGTTCCAAGGGTTAGAAGTTGGATACATTTGGGGGGGCAGGAGGACACATTAAATCAATTCCATGGGGCATATCCTTCAATAGGGTCCCTATCTTCTCACAAAGGCCAGAGATGGGTAAGTTCCCTCAGGGGACCCCAGCAGCATCCCAACCCAAGATCCATTCTCTCTGAACCCACTCCTTTTGTACCAGAGGAATTTCTACTTTTTGTCCCTTTTCAATGAAGAATTCCCTGTTGCACCTGTGTTAATTCCTATTTGTGGACTTCTTGAATAGAAAATGCCTCCTCTCCTCTTCCCTTTGGCAATAAAGTCTCAGGGCATAGTGTTAATGAAAAAAACAACAACAACAGAAAAAATGCCACAAAATCCTGTACGGATTAAGAGAGAGATGATATCATTTGTAATCATATTTTAAAATAGTATCTCTATTATACATGTGCAGACACACAGAGAATAGTTTGTTATATTACGATATTGGCCCCACATGGCAACATCTTAACACAAGCTTTAGGAAAGAAACTCGGGGCCAGGCCCCGGTGACTCACGCCTGTAATCCCAGGACTTTGGGAGTCCAAGGCGGACAGATCACCTCAGGTCAGGAGTTCGAGACCAGCCTGACCAACATTAGGAAACCCCATCTCTACTAAAAATACAAAATTAGCCAGGCGTCATGGCGCATACCTGTAATCCAGCTAATCAAGAGACTGAGGCAGAAGAATCGCTTGGATCCGGGAGGCAGAGGTTGCAGTGAGCTGAGGTCGTGCCATTGCACTCTAGCCTGGACAACAAGAGCGAAACTCCATCTCAAAAAGGAAAAAAAAAAAGAAAGAAACTCAGACGTTGACAAATATGTATAAATTTTTACCATGTATAAAAATGTAATCACATGCACCAACTGAAAACAACTCAGAAAAACAAAACTCCGGCTTAGGCATAAAACCTTCCTCTGTGGAGTACAAAATATTTCAAAAGTATTAGCTCAACATGCAGCATCTAATTCATGTAAGTTTTCATAAGCTATATTTAGGTCTTGGAGGAATTTGCTCAACTTTACACTCTATGCTTTAACTTTTAATTTTGAACATTTCAAACATAAATAAAAGGAATGAGAACAGTACAATAATTCTCCATGTACCTATTGTGCAGTGTCAACAATTAACAGTTCATGCTAACCTTACTTTATTCTGATGATCTGATGTATATAATATCATCTGATATACAGATATTATATCACCTGTATTTCAGGGGTATTTCTTTAAAAACAGACTCTTTTTTACATCCTCAATGCCATTATCATATCTGAAAATATTTAACGTATTTCATTAATATTAAATATTCTATCATTGTTCACATTTCCCCAATTGTTTACCATTTTCTACTTTGGTTTTTGAATTAGAATTCACATCGCATCCATACATTGCAACTGAATGCTGACAAATCGCTCAAGTTTCTTTTAATCTCTAGGTTCTCTCTATGTCTCTGCTCTCTTGGTCAATCTCTGCCTGCAAGCTTTTGCAGAGGAAATGGGTTTCTGGTCGTGGAGCATTTTTCTCTGTCTGAATTTCTCTGACTTCATCATGGTCTTTTTTAATCCTTTGCATTTTCTTTAAGTTTGTATTCCAAATTAAAGATTCATGGAGATTTTGTCAGAGTTTTTGTCCAGACAGCTTCATAGATGGTATTGGGTACTTCTCTCAGTAATAACTAATTTCCGATTGTCTTCTTTTTGTGTTGTTATCAGCAATGGATAATCTTTGCTTGAATGTCCGGAGCTGCACGCCCCGGCCATAGCGAATAATAATTGAGGATTAAACGCCTGAGCTATATTCATTTCCACCCCACACCTTCTCCCTATCTTTGCCTTTTTTCCCCTGTACTAATACCTCATTAAAGATGGCGCTCTTCCTGTTTCTTCTTCACTCACTTTTCCTGCGCCCGGGAAAATTGTTACTTAATAGCGCAAGCGCAACATGAAGTCGGACCGGAGAAACCGAAAGTAACCTGGCTACGCCCTGGGCAATGAGATCATTTCCGCCTTAGCCCAACCCCTTCCCTTCCAAGTGTATATAAGGCAGTGCATTACCGCCATTAAACGAGACTTGATCAGAGCACTGTCTTGTCTCCGTTTCTCGTGTCTCTTGTTCCCCAAATTCCCACCCCCTCCTCCAGGGCCTGCTCTGACTATCCCGCAGTCTGGGACACTTGAATCCATTAACTCATGAGATGTTGAAAAGATAAATTTTTTCTTCAATTATTCACTGGTTTACTTCCACAAAGAAACATTTCTTCTTCATCAGCTATTGGTTATGCTGAGTTAAAGTTTATATAGAAGAGGCAAGATAAATGCTCAGGGTTTGATTCTAAACACTTAAAAAAATATAAGAGTCCTAATATCATTCAAATACTATACACATACATGTGCACACATAAAATATATTTTTATATATGTATAAAGTCTGTGTGTGTACATATAGGTGTGTAGGTGTTGTGTGTGTATATATCTTATGAGCTCATAGATTTAAACATCTTTCACATCTTGAAATTTATTGGCAAGGGAGCATATTCATTGAGTCTTGAGTCCTTTTGACACAACACTAGTTGTATTGAATAGCATCATTATTTTCTAATATGGTAAGTTATATTCCAGGTTCATCTCACATTGCCTACATCTGCTTGCTAATTCCTTTCAGTAGACGTAGATACAAATAATTATCTTTGTTTTGTTTTACATAAAACACATCATCAGTTAACACTAATACTTCTAATTCAAATTCAGGAGTACAGAGTTCCTACTTATTTGATTTGGTATGTGTATCTTCTTTCTGCCATGCGCCAAATCCTAATTTTCAGTGATATTGATATATTTACTCATTTGTTTCATGCCACGCTACACAGATTACAGTCTCAGAATAATATCAACACTACTACCAATAATAATATTATTACTGAAAAGATTGTTTTTATGTTCTGTTGTCCTGCCGTTTATGTACAGTCAAATTGTTATGTTTTAAGGCCACTTGGGATAGTTCCTCTGCGGAAGGTTATGTCCTCAATAGGTTACGCATTGAGGTTTCTTTGTTTCTTTTTACTTTCAATGTTTAGGCACTGCTCTTTGTGTTTAATTAATTTAATCATTATGTGAAATATGTTTTCAAAGTCACGTCTTTAAAACAAGATACTTTAAAAAATCGTTATCTATCTCTTTTCCTTTTATTCTATTGCCTCCTTCCCTCTATAGTTAACTATTTTTTCTAAACTTTATGGTTTGCCTTTTCGTTGATTTTAAAATATAAACACAGTCAGGGTGCAGTGGCTCAGTCCTTCAATTCTAGCACTTCGGGAGGCCAAGGCAGGAGGATCACTTGAAGCCAGGATTTCAAGACCAGCCTGGGTAACATAGCAAGACCCTAACTCTACAAAATATTTGAAAATTATCCAGGCATGGTGGTGCATGCCTGTAGTCCTAGCTACTCACGAGGCTGCAGAGGGAGGATCGCTTGAGCCCAGGAGTTTGAGGTTACAGTGAGCTATGATTGTCCTACTGCACTTCAGCATGGGCAACAGAGTGAGACTTGTCTCTAAAACAAACCAATAATAAACTAAATAAAACATAAGCACAAATACACACTCACACACATACAAGAATATATGTATCCTAAAGTTGATTCCACAGTAACCATAGTAACATACAGAGATTTTTCTAATTCTTTTTAGAATTATATATAATTCTGCATAGTAATCTATTGTATTAATTGTCATAGTTTATTTAACCATTCTTTGTTAACGAACATTTGAATTATTTGCAATCGCTTGCTATTGAAAGTGGTGCTTCAATAAATAGCCTGGTTTGCAAGTACTTTCATACATTTACCTAGTGGATCTTTGGGGTAGGTTCCTAAAAATAGTAATCTAGGAAATTTTTCTTCTTCATATTTTAAAATACAGTTTAAAATGTTAATTCAGGATCCTAAACATAATGGCTTTTGTTTTTGGTTTTGGTAAAGGGATTTGGGGTGATTTTTGGATTTGAGTGGGTTTAAAATTTGTTTGTGTGGCAGAGCAATGAGACACCGTGATGCTCCTGGTGGAACAATATGCTATCTCGCCATAAAACAGTAATAAATTTAAATCCATCAAAGAAACTAGGAGCAATTTTAAAAGCAATAACCATGACTATATTATATGTGTGCAATATAAAATCACCACCGTGAGCATAAATGTCCCAGGAAAAAAACAAAGATGTTAAATTAGACATCATCAGCTGTTTCTGAGTTTTCCATTTAGTTTCGTTTGGCCATAGCATATTCTGCTCCTTGTTAATGTAAACTGCTTGGCATTGGCTATGAAGTGATTAAACATTAATGGTTTTAGCTACCGTTTCTGAGAAGTGATTTAATGGTGTTACACTGGATGTATCATGATTTCTGTATATCTACTCCAAACAAAAAGAAACTTTTCCAACCAAAGGGACTTTAAAACCTCAATTTCTGCTGGGCGCAGTGACTCACGCCTGTAATCCCAGCACTTTGGGAGGCCGAGACGGGTGGATCACGAGGTCAGGAGATCAAGACCATCCTGGCTAACATGGTGAAAGCCCGTCTCTACTAAAAATACAACAAATTAGCCGGGCGTGGTGGCGGGCGCCTGTAGTCCCAGCTACTCGGGAGGCTGAGGCAGGAGAATGGTGTGAACCCGGGAGGCAGAGCTTGCAGTGAGCCGAGATCCGGCCACTGTACTCCAGCCCGGGCGACAGAGCGAGACTCCGTCTTAAAAAACAAACAAACAAACAAACAAACAAACAAACAAAAAACCTCAGTTTCCATCGCAGTAATGTCAAGAGAACTGATCTCATGGAAAAAAAAAAAAAAATCAGCTACCAGGGAAAGCACATACAAGCTCAAAACATGCTGGTAAGAAGCTATGTTTTCATAGAAGACAATTAACAATATTTCAATCCTCTAACAACTGAGAAAATTCTTGAAACATTACTGAATATCCCACATATACCATACCATATAGAATATAATAATTAGAAATAAAAATGGATAATTTGGGCCAAATATAAGAGGACCAATGCTGAAATAAAGTGGTGTTCTTAGTCATTTTGATTAAATTCTGGCACCAGTTAGTCAATGAAAACTAATGAGAGAAATTTCAGTATCCATTTATATGCTTTTTATTCAATTGTATAGATCAGGAGTTGACAAACTTTGTAAAGGGCCAGAGTAAATATTTTATTTTATTTTTCTTTTTAATAATTTGCATTTATTTTTATTCTCATGGATACCGATACATAAGAGTTATCACATAGGATACATATAATATTTTGATGCAACCATGCTATAATCAAATCAAGTTAATTGGGGTATTCATCACCTCAAGTATTTATCATTTCTTTGTGTTAGAAACACTCCAGTTGCATTCTTGTAGTTATTTTGAAATATACAATAAATTAACTATAGTCATCTTACTGTGCTACCAAACACTAGATCTATTCCTTCCATCTAACTGTAGTTTCAAACTCATTACTCAACCCCTCTTTATTCCCCACACCCCTACTATCCTTCCCAATCTCTCTAGTAACCATCATTTTACTCCCTATCTCCATGAGGTTATTTTTTTTTAAGCTCCCACATATGAGTGTGAACATGAGACATTTGTCTTTTGGTGCTTGGATTATTTCACTTACATAATATCCTCCAGTTCTATCCATGTTGTTTCAAAAGACAGGATTTTATTTTTTTATAGCCAAATAATATTTTGTTTTGTATAATATAATATTTCATTATGTAACACATAGTATATATGTGATAATATATAATATATAAATACATAATATATGTAACATACAATATATAATGGAATATTATATTGTACACACACACATCCCATTTTCTTTATCCATCTACCTGTTGATGGGCACTTAGGCTGATCTTGGCTATTGGTAATAGTGCTGTAATACACATGAGAGTACAGGTATCTCTTTGACATACTGATTTCCGTTCTTTTGAATATACACCCAGCAGTGAGATTGCTGGATCATATGGTAATTCTATTTTCAGTTCTTTGAGAAATCTTCATACTGTTTTCCACAGTGGCTGTACTAATTTACATTCCCACCAACAGTGTAAGAGGGCTCCCCTCTTGCCACATTCTCACTAGAATCTGTTACTCTCTGTCTTGGGTAAAAGCCATTTTAAATGGAGTGAGACGATACCTCATTGTTTTTTTGATTTGTATTTTCCTGATGATTAATGATGTTGAGTGTTTCTTCATATACTAGTTGGCCGTTTGTAGGTATTCTTTTGAGAACATCTATTCAGATCTTTTACCCATTTTTAAGCAGATTACTTGGCTTTTGGCTATTGAGTTATTTGAGCTTCTTATATGTTCTTGCTATTAATCTCCTATCATATGGATATTTGTAAATATTTTCTCCCATTTTGTAGGCTGTCTCTTTACTTTGCTGATTGTTTCCTTTGCTGTGCAGAAGGTCTTTAACCTGATGTGATACCATTTGTCCATTTCTGCTTTGGTTGCCTGTGTTTTTGAGGCTTTAGTCAAGAAATCTTTGCCAGACCAAAATCCTGGAGTGTTTCTTCAATGTTTTCTTCTTATAATTTCATAGTCTCAGGTCTTATATTTAAGCTTTTAATCCATTTTGATTTGATTTTTGTATATGGCAAGAGATAGAGGTCTAGTTTCCCTTTTCTGCACGTGGAGATCCAATTTTCCCAATAGCATTTATTGACAAGACTGTTCTTTCCCTAATGCATGTTCTTGGTACCTTTGTTGAAAATGAGTTGACTGTAAATTCATGGATTTATTTCTGGGTTCTCTACTCTGTCCCATTGATCTATGTATCCATTTTTATGTCAGAGTAAATATTTTAGGCTTTGCGAGCTAAGAGGCAAAAATCAAGTATATATTACGTAGGCACTTATAAAACAGGAGAGAAAACAAATTTCCATATTTTTTAACTGAAGAAATTCAAAAGATAACAATAATGATGAAGTGCCCTTTTTTTGTAACAAAGATCCACTAATGAGAAAAATGGAATTTTTATTCAGGGGATTAACATTTTGCTTAATTGGAGTTCAAGGTTAGTGTTTCTAGTCATCAAATCAATTGCAAATGTTCATTAGAAAAACTGTTGACCACTGTTAGCTTGTGGGCCATACAAAAAGAGGTGGCAGGTCAGATTTGGCCCACAGACCATAGCTGACTGACTTCTGACATAGTATTAGTTCAGTCATTTCACCATCTTTCTTTCTTTACAAGCCCTAAGTTAAATAATATCCTTTGGAATGCAAACTTTTTCTCTGCTCTTTGTTGTATATCAAGCATCTACAATAGTGCTGGGCACATATGAGGCCCTCAATACATATTTCTTTATGAAGAAATGATTAAACATTTTTCTTTTATTTTACATGTAGACATTTGGACTAGGTGGAACCTAACTAATTTATAGAGTCAAGATTCTGGGAACCCAGAATAATGATTAGACCAAGAAACCCTGTTTCATTTACTTCCGAGCATTCTATTTGTCCCACCATCAACTACTAGTACAAGTTACTGGTCTATTCAAGTGATAGTATGTTCAATGTCTGAAGAAGAATTAATAGAAGAAAATTATTAAATGGAGGTAATTCAATGCATTTATTGAATTTTTCTGAAAAGTAACAATCATTTCGTGTTGGTGACATCACATCAGTGATTCAGAGAAAATTAAAGATTATTATTCTGAGACACTAAACCCACAAAATGCTATTTAACTCAAATTGAGCTTGACCTCATTAATGGAGGCTATAAGCTTTCTACTATAATTATTTCCACATCTTCATATTCATATTTTATCAATGGAGAAAGAGTAGACCAACACCTGCCTCCAGAGTGAATAGAATTTTTAGAGTCATGGAATATTTCAAAAATTGTTCTAATTCAATGTATTGATTTTAAATGTGAAGAAATGAATAGAGCATAAGTAGGTGACTTGCCTGGGTTTCTCATGTGTGTCAGTGGCAAAAACTATTATTAGAATCAATTCTAGGATCCAATCTCTAACTATGTTGTCGTGAAAGATGAGTTACAAAGAAAAAGTAAATTATATTCCTTGCGCTATCAAGTTATAAATTGGGTAGCTCAAACAAGAACTTAGCACAGCTTTACTTTCATGATTAATGCAACCCATAGAAGATAATATACAATTATTTCAGCAAACACTAACACAAAAATTTTACGTTTGGGCCAGCAATATTCTCTGGTCTACATTTAATATGCCAATAATCAGAAACTGATTAAATTTGATGAAACACTTGGTTGGGAGCAGGGTGCATATTATAATTTCAAGAGAACAGACTGGGCACAGTTTGGGAACCAACTTGGTTATAGAGGCAATAAGGCTGTCCAAATATTTGTTCCTTGTCCCATCTGTCTTCCTAAGGCAGCACATTGCAAATGAGAGGGAGAAGGCCAAGTTCACACACCCTGTATTGTGTTTTTTACTTAGTTTGTAACTATTGCTCTCATACTGAGCATATCACAGATTACCACTAATCTGATGAAATTATGACACATTAGAATAAATGCTATTTTAATTGCATAATGTCATAAAGTTTATAAAATGCTTTTACATGTGTCTGAATTGAAACTCATACTAGTATCACAAAGTGGACAAGTGCAATAGATTGTATAAATGGCCTAAATCTTCATCCCTCTGTGCATCCATGCCCCTGTGCCATGTGACTTTGCAGTTCATCTCCCTGAGGGGGATGGGTCCATTTCCCAGCGCTATAATTCTGAGGCCAACCCTGTGACTTTCTCTGGCCAAGGGCATGTAGGTGGATGTAATGATTGCAGACTCTTGAAAAGAGACTTACACAGTTCCATTTCCTCTCTTGCTCCTATGCCATGACAGCACAGTCGGGCTAACCTACTAGAGCAAGAATCAGAAAACTTTCTGTAAAACACCAGAGAGTAAATATTTTTGGTTTTGTGAGCCATGTGGTCTCCACTGCAACAATTCAACTATGCCACGCTGCCATTGTGACACAAAAGCAGTTGCAGGAAATATAAAAATAAGTAAGTACTGCTGTGTTCCAATAAAACATTATTTATAAAAACAGCCCGTGGGCTGGATTTGGTCCACAGTCCATAATTTGCTGAGCACTGTACTAGAGGATAAGACACATGGGATGGAATTGAGTTGCCCAAGTAACCCTAGTTGAGGTCTTTCTGAATCAGCCAAGTTTCAGCCAAGTTCCAGATTCCTTAGAGAACCCAGACACACATCCAGCCGGACCACCTGGCTAACCCGTAACTTACAGCAGACACATGAGCAAACCCAGTCCAGATCAGCTCAACCTTGCAGAATCATTAGCAAAGTCACTGAGTCATAGGATGATTTATCATGCAGAATTATTGTGGCTGTTAATACAGTAGGTAAAGTATTAATTTTGCCACTTTAGAATTAAGGATGGGGCATAAAGCCTCAGTCATTATCTTAGGCAGCCAGAAAGCCTCAAGACTCAAGACTCAAATATGGATGTTTTTCAAATCCAGTATCTATTCACTATACCACACTGCTTCAGTCCTTCACGATTCTCTTTAATTTGGGTGGTTTTGCTTATATAAAGACATAGGTATAGATATGAATGACCTAGGCTGAAAGACTAAAAACTTCAGGCAGCCTCTAACTCTCCACTGATGTCCTTCTTAGTATTGGGTCATTAAAAATTATGTCTGGCTTCAAGTTTGGATTATTTGGATTATTTTCTTGAACTTACTAATACAGATATCTTCATGGTATATCAGAGTCTATATTGTCCTGGTTCATGTTTTCCAAAACTTCAGTAAAAGGAAATAACTTAAATGGTCTACTCTTGCACACAGCTCCTATCTCTCCATTTTACGGCTCACATTTTATGCAGGGCTGTCAGGGCTTTCTGAATTAAATGTGACTTAGGGCCTGCGCTTGCTGACTGAGGAGGCTCATAGGTCCTATAGCTCATCCACAATCTTATACATGAGCTGTCAAGTATGAGAGATTGGTGCCAAATTCAACCCAACACGGCCCCTTCCCAGTAGTCTGCCTTCGACAACTCCTTCTTGTCAAATCCAACAGTTTACACAGAATATACAGTGAATAAAGTACCCTGAAAGGTATGAATGTAGAGGTGCCGCTTTGGCTGATGGCAGGAACACCTATCAGCTTCCCACAGGGCTGACATTTCAGGCTGGCAGCGGGGAGATGATCATAGGATTTTTGTGCTGCTGTTTCTAAATGGATTGTAAAGACTCCCAAGGCAAATTGCCTCACTTCTCACCATCTGCCTCTATGAAGAATCAGTGTGATGCAACTATGCAACTCAGAAAACTTTCTTTTTGGTTTCTTTATTTATAAAGTAGAGCTCTCAGGTGAATGGTTGACAGAACCCATCAGGATTCCCTAGGACTGGGCCTTATTGCATTAAAATTTGACACTTGGTTGTGAGAAACTCCATGCCCTTCTCCTCGCTGCCTAGCAAAACTTCGGGCCTTAGAATCATTGCATGTTAGATCGGGAAGGTAGTAGTCAGAAGTGCTTACGGGTTTTGAGGGGTCTCCCTAATAACTAGGGATCTGAGATTGTACAATTACCTTTTGATCGTTAACCTCCTAGCTAAACTCAGCATAGACATGCCAAGTCACTTCCTGATTGGTAAGATACAAGAAGTAGCCTCTTTGGGTTTTAATATAGTGAAAGGGAGAATGTATCAGTCAGAAGAGTGATTGGATAGCCCAAGAAACAGGAAACAAAAAATACAAAGATAAGCATTGAGTATACCTATCCAAGCACCCACAGTAGTGAGGGTCCTGTGTCATCAGACTTGGCCTTGCCAGTCCCAATTGCAGAGTCATTCCAAGTGTAAAGATGAATTGAATGTGGGATGCTGTGGCCAACAGACTGTGTGAGGTTTTTCGTTTCCCTGAAGACATATTATCTCCATCTTGAAGTGAATAATGGATGTGTCAGATTATCTTAGTTGTACGTCATTTAATATTTGATTCCTCTAACTCTGTTTGGTTTAAACCCACACTCACAAACATGCTGCTTCGCCACACAAGCCAACATACGGCAATGTGCAGAACACTGGGACGTGGAGTGACTCTGGGATCTTTAGCAGTGATCCCATAGAGAGAACCAACAGAAGCCTCTCTTATGACTTAGCTTCCAGGGCATCTTGACCACAGCAAGAGAAGCGACTACTCTCTGGGATTCAGACAACCAGGCCATGGGACGGTCTGTTTCCATGCATTTCCTGCCATTCTCATTTCTACTCCAGTCTCATTTATATTTAGGTTCTTCTGAATCTGCCTCTCTGGGCCTAAGAACTCCTGTGCCCTCAAAGAGTCAGTTTCTCAGTCTTCAAAATAGAAGGACTCATCTACCTGACATTAATTCAACAAGGATCTCTCAGCCTTGTTTAAACCACAGAGGCTTTCGATGTACACAAAAATCTCATGACCTACCCCCTCCATCAACATGCCCAAGACAGTGCATCTTACAGATGTTCCCGCCTATTAAGAAGATTCTATGTCATGTAGTATTATATAAAAATATAAAGTTTTGTCCAATATAATACAGATTCAATATCTATATAAACATAACGTTTGCCCTTGCTACAGTAATTCTGGTAAAATCTACCTCACTCCAGTTTCATTTGAGAGTCACTGAACCCTGCCCCCAAAACCCCCATCATTGCCCTAGATGATGACTCTGTAAGAAATACAGATCTTCCAGTTTCAGTGGATCTTGAACTGCTTGTGATAGAGTTGGCTTAGGATAGGTGAGTACAGAACCAGGCCTGAATGTAGGGAGATGGTGGTGTTTCGAAAAGTAACAATGTTATCTGATTACTAAGCATTCATAATGGTTAGTACTGGTGATGGGTGTGGGTGTGTGTGTGTACACGGATCTGCATGCAGATACAAAGGTAACCACAATCTTTGTTTTCAAATTAAGTAGCAGAAACATGAAAACAAACCCATCCTATTCCTCACAGGAATAGCGTTAAGGCAAGCTGTACGATTCCACCTGCGTCCCATCAGAAGTGAAAGTCACTTAGCGCACAGACTTCACTCTAGAGCCAATTCTGTCTTACAGTCAGGTGGGGAATCCTCGATGCAGGATTCTAGACTAGTAAACAGCTTTCCCCTTCATCCATCCTCCTTCACAAAAGCAGTTTCACTAATAAATCCCCCTGTATCTAAAGCTTCTCTTGTGAGTAAAAGTATAGTTAAAAAGTATTCTAAATTGTTTTTACAACTTATACTTAAGTTTAGAAACTGAACTGGGTAATCCCTAGACTTTTTCATTTTTCCTTAAGTGTGTTCTGTTCATATACATAGTTCCTATACCTCTGAGAATATAAAATTTAAATGTCCTTTTCCCCTAGTAATTGTCTACTAATGAATATCAAATATTAATAGCTAAATGGATAACTGCTACAATAACCACCATCCGTTCTGCTTCTGCTCAGAGAAGCATTACCAAGTGAGAAGAAAATTTGAGAAAACAATGGAAGACGTGATAATGGTTCAACAAAGATCTGATCCAAAACTAGGAGGAACTCAGTTATCTGAATCTTTGTGATTGAGAGATTACTGAAATAATTTACACATGGGAAACACTTAATGGCTTAAAATATACTTTTTTCAAAGGCTTCACATACAGAAAAGCATATGACCTTCAAAAAATCTTGTAAAGTTTGAGAAACTGCAGAACAGACAGTGTAAGCCAGTTGCCCAAATCCAGAGAGCAGGGGTGTGTGTGTGTGTGTGTGTGTGTGTGTGTGTGTGTGTGTGTGTATGTGCGTGTTCATGCAGGCAGAGCCAACTCATGGGTTTCAAACTTTTCCCTCCTGAGCTCATGGTCTTTTCTATTAATTACACCACAAAGAGTTCCTAAGGCCAAGATCCACAGTATGCAAAGCTGCTTTTTTAACATTAGGAAAAGAAGTAAAAAGAAACTTGTATGGAATTCTACATAGTCAATTGTCTAATAGGTTTTGTTTATGGACTTCAGAGTTGCTCAAACTATGAAACCTAAAATGCAACGCAGTGACTTTTCTCAAATGGCACATCTAAATGAACGATTCACAAATGCCATTCAAAGTACTGTTTAAGAAATACATATTTAAAATTAAAATGCATCAAAAGATACGAAAATCAAAAACTAATATAAATTAGATGGATGGCATATATAAGAAAAATACTGATATTTTAAAAGCTCACCCTTTATTATAGAGACTTAAGTACACATTCCATGTAAGACCAAAAAAAAAATCTAAATTTGTGTGATTTACGTGCTACATATTTATATGTAGAAACCAAACAACATATCTGGGTGCTAAATCTATTAAGTGAAATTTTGTAGGGGGACAGGATATGCATACAGTCTCAAGTTATGACCCCACATATGATTATAGAAATAAAAGGGTCCCTTTAAAATGGACAGATTTGGTTGACACTACCTTACTAAATTGATCAAATTTAATTATCACCAATAACAGGGCAAACTGATATCATATGCCTGTTGATGTTTTATAATGTGAAGGACACACCACCAAAAATGGTTAATCTGAATCTAAGAATGAGAAAATCCTAGATAAAACAAATCCAGATTAAGGGTCATTCTGTAAAACAACTTGTCTGTAACTCTTCAAAAAATGTCAAGGTTAGACAAAAGCAAAAGTAAGTGAAAGAATTCTCTGATTTAAGTGAAAGCCAAACAGAAATGATAACAGAAGGCAATGTTTGGTCTTGGATTCCTGGATCCAAAATAAAGCAGTTATAAAGAATATTGCTGAGGAAATTGGAAAAATTGGAATAAAGACTATGTATATGAAACACTATTATATTAATACTAAATGTCTTGGGTGTAAGAATGGTATTGTGGTTATTTGGAGAATGCCTTGTTCATAAGAAAATCGTGCTGAAGTATTAAAGAGTGACGTGCCATGATATCTGCCACTTACTCTCAGATGTTTCAGAGAAAAAGAAAACAGAGAGAGAAGAAAAGCAAATATGCAAAATGTTAACAACTGGTGAGTCTAAGCGAAGGGTATAGAGAGGTTCTTTGTACTATTTTTCAACTTTACCCTAGGTTTGAAACTTTTGAAAACAAAATACTGGGAAAAATCAAACGAAACAAAATCATTCTTTAAATTCTTTATTTCACGTCCGTTTCAGCAGTGTTGAAATATAGGTTTCTCATACACACAATTATTTTATAGATTCAGAAGTGAAGTGCTGCATGAATGTTACAAATCATAACATGATCCAAATGTATAAGAAAGTACTTTAAAAAATCAGACAAAAGACCTAAGAATTATTATGCTAAATTTCTAATCCAAATGTAAAAACAAGAATAGAGGATATTGGCAATGCTAATATTCAAAACGGGTTTACCCCAGTTCGTAATTCCTCTGTTCCTCTCCTACCTAAAACCTAAGAAAGTATTCATTATAAATTGGAAGTAGAGAATTCTTAAAAAACCAACTGGATAATGAGTTGGATGATTCTCTTTACAGGTACAATTTATTTTTCAGCAACCTGTAAGCCATGGAAAGAGTAACTCCATATCCAATAAAAAAACTCAAACCTCTATTTGGCTGGGGAAGGGGTGTCAAATATGAAATGGTGTGGTAGATCCGTGCTCCGACAAAGAGTCTGAAGTGCAGGATGGCTGTAGAGAGGTCGGGACCACTCAAGGAATACAGGAGGCCAATTCCAAGAAATGGAACAATATTTTCAAGGTCATTCAGGTGGGCTCTGTGGAAAAAGATAACTGTTGAAGACACTAATTACAAAATAGTAGATATGTATCCTTTCTTCTCTCTCTTCTAAAAACTAAATCTGAGTACTCATGGATCCTTAAATTTCAAAGTAAGATTTATTTTTCTCTCTCAAATTATCTTGTTTCCTTACCCACTTGACTTTTATTTAGAATCTCTCATTATTTTTGTTTCCTTTTACTTTTAGTGTATCTTTAAATATCACAGAAGGCATTTTGTAGTTCCTAGAATATCAAAACAGCATCTATCTAATAGAACTCATTTCATTTTTGTAAATACAAGATACTTTTTTCTTATGAGGTTCATAACAATTAGCAATTCAAGAATCTTTTTATAAAAATTCTTTTTCCCAAAGGAAGAAAACCTTTTTGGTGTTGATGTTTCTTAAGACTCCTCCTTTGCTTCTGCTACTCTCCCAAATGATCATTGAGAGAATCCTTGCCAACCCAAACCACTAGGCTGCTAATAATTAATTTACCAATTTAATATCAAGAATCTCATGCTCTTATGTCTAAATAACAGAATATATAACTAGCCTTTCAAATACAGTAAAATTTTGGCTAACTTATCTTCCAAATGCCAAATAAATTTGTTAAGAATGATGGTCCAAAACTACAAAGGACACACAAAAAGTGGGACAGGTGAAAGAGAGAAAGAGAGAGAAAATTTCCTACATGTTTTCTTTATAACAGAACTGGAAGAAAAACAAAAAGCATGTTTTAGCCACAGTTTTGCTCCAAGTCATGGCATCTTGGGTTTCTCTGGCTAAGACCGAATACAAAACACTTCTACTATTGACTTGACATTTTTATTATTATTGGTGTTGTTGCTGTTGTTGTTTTTAGAAATGAGGTCTTGCTCTGTTGCTTAAGCTGAAGTGCGGTGGCACAATCACAGCTCACTGCAGCCTCAAACTCCTGAGTCTCAGCCTCATGAGGAGCTGGGACTACAGGCCTCACCACCATGCCTGGCTTAATTTTTAAATTTTCTTTTTAGAGATGGGATCTTGCTATGTTGCCCAGTCTGGTCTTGAACACCTGGTCTCATGCAGTCCTCCAGCCTCAGCCTCCCAAAACACTGGGTTTACAGGTGCAAGCCACCATGCCCAGCAACATTTTTGAAAATACTTAATTTTAAAATATCATGTCCCTTAAGTCTACAGAATTAGAAATTGCTTTAGAATCTAGGATAGAAATGGAGAGTTTGATAGAGTTTGTCAGCTACTGATATGTATTTCAGAATGAAAACTATTTCTGCTTTACGTTACTCTCTTCTATAGCATAAACATATAATTATTACATATTGCCTGCTCAATGATCATCACTCTCCTCCTCTCCTTTCCTTTCTCCTGTTTTCCCTACATTATCTCTAAGCTTGCCTCACAAAGACGATGACTACATACACACATGAAGAAGACAGCAGCAGCCCAGATAAGTAATCATTTGAAAAGGCTTCAATACAGAATAAAAGCAAAGAGAGGAAGGTGTGAGTGTTCCTGTGCCCTGTCTTTCATGGAGCAATGCAAGTACTACTGAGAATGCGATGGGAAAGAAAAGACAGGAATGCCATTTTCTATTAAAGGGCCCACTTTGTCAATGACACCAAGGGTATTCGTTTTTGTCCTCTGATTTCTCCTGCAGCATCACAGAGACATACTCACCTCCAATCTTAGGCACGTTAGTGTCCTTCACAACATGCCAAAAGGACAGAAATTGTAAGGTTGAGGAAGAAACTATAAAAAGGAGACTCTCTGGAAAACAATGTCCACTTCTACGCCTGTGTTAAGCAATTGACACATGGAATGGAATGTTAAAGCAGAGAAGAAAGTCAAGGACAGTAAGAGGACCATGAGGGTAGAGGGAAGGAAGGTCAGGGGCAGGCGTTCCTTTACTTTTCTAGCTCCTGCGTGTTTTTCTAGCCTCTTTCTCTTTATCTTATTCTCCCTTTTGAGCTCTCTTTCTCTTTCGTCAAAATGTTCTCAAAGATAACACTCCTCATTATGCTAGTAAGAGCTGTTTTCCACAGTCCCTCATACTTATGCCAATTTATGGTGTATTTTGTACTTCTTTTGAGACTGTTCCAGGCGTACGGTTCCCCAGCTCTCCCTGTGAGCATGTGCCGCAGTGCACTATCACCCTTCCGTCCCAACCCTCCCCTCTGCTCCAATGACAACTTCTTCCTGGAGCGGCAGCTTCCTTCATGTTAGCGCCATTTACCGACAGCTGCCAAAATCTATCACCAGGTGAACATCGGTCTTCCTAAGAGACCACTTTCTACCTGGGTCTATTACCCTTCTCCCCCATGATTATATTTTCCCATTTTTCTTTTTCCTTTGGACAGACATTCCCTGGCACACATTTGCTCTGTGACGGACCTTCCCAGCATCTCTGTGCTCTTGAGGCCACAGCCGCGCCTCCTACTCTCAGATCAGAATTACTTGGATCCCAGCATCCGCCTGACCCGGACAGACGTTGCTACATGCATCTGGGGATTGTCAGGCTGTGAACAACTACAAAAAGAGCTGCACAGCAGGCTTTTCCTGACGCCCTCATCTCAGCCAAAGCTCTTCACCCTCAGCACACAGCCATGTGTTCACATTCTCACAAAGGAATTTTCCCAAATTGACGAGACTTCTTCTCTCCTCTTCTTTCAAATCCTAATACTCTTCAAGATCTTCCTTTATGAAATATTCCTTGGAACTAAGGGAACATGGCTTCATATCATTCTCCCATTTCTACATGCATGTGGGTCTTACTGGGGGTGGGGGGCGGGGAACATTATAAACCCCTGAGGGTCAGGAACTCAGTCTTAAAGCTCTTTGATAGCATCTCAGGAGAAGAAATGACAGTGATACATACACAATAATCTCTCCTTATATGTGTGTTCATACAGTGGGGCCACAAGGGACATCATCCAGTTCAACCCCTAGCCTGCGTTCCAGTCTCCTGACAGAGTCCGCAGCAAGTGTCACTTAGATTCCATGGAACACTCTCAGTGAAGGGGTATTCTCTACCTTTAAAGGGAATATATTCTAAATGTCTCTCCTGTCCCTAAATACCAACCTCAAGCGTTTGTTTTGTCTTTCAGATGACTCCCTGTGTTTCACCAGCTGGTCTGTCTGCCTTTCAACTTTCTTTTTATCTTTTTGTGTCGAATGTATATGGTATTGAATGCTTCCTAGACAACGTAAGAGAGTATTAAATAAATAAATAGGTCGAGTGCTTTCTAACCATCACGGTTTCTGCCTGTCTAGAACTTTAAGTCACATATCTTGGTATTTCAACACATATTACTTTAAGTTGTTAATGAATTGTTCCATATGTGTATGTATTAATTTTCTCTATTGTTGCACACGGTAAAGCATACTTTTCACTGCATTTATAGCCCCATTCTGTCCCTGCCAAATACGCTAATCGTAACAGCTTTACAATTACTGAAGTAACGAGAGAGGTGAAAAAAAAAAAAGGTCTAGCTTAAAAATCGAAAAGGAAGATTCTGGAAACACTCTCTCTGAAAAATATCTCCAAAAGTGTGTTATTAGGCACTTTTTCGATGAAACAGGTACTATGTCAAAAAGCATTTTGCAACTGGAAACTCCACTCTGTTGGAGACGCTCTTCTCTTACTATGCTGAAAAGCCAGTGTCTCATCACGAGGGGGCGCTGTGCACACAGTCGCTGCACCTCCTCCAGGACGCGAACCTTCTCAGAACTAGGGTCAATTGTTCTTCCTTACATTTATTTGCAACCTGACTAGCAGATCAATTTAGATAACGTCGTTCTCCTCTAAAAGTACAATCCCATGGGCAGGGAGTAAGGGTGGAAGGTCGGAAAGAATAGTAGGTAGGAATCTAAAATCCCCAAGTAAAATATCTTTTGTTACGCTTTCACACAGGAGACTTATTTGGATTTTCATTTCAATCTTACTAGTGCTACTGAGGGTCTAATTGCTTCTGATCACTTTCTAGTTCTGGGCAATTTTATAAATACAGGGCCATGACTAGCATCATGCAGGCGGCTGCCTGCTCTAAAAGGGGAAGTGCATAAAGGACCAGACAAGGCTTTAAACGGTTTCATGTCTCCTCGCTGGTTTTGAAAACTTCAAGCTTCACTCACTTTTTTTTTTTTTTTTTTTTTTTTTGAGGCGGAATTTCGCTCTGTCTCCCAGGCTGGAGTGCAGTGGCCGGATCTCAGCTCACTGCAAGCTCCGCCTCCCGGGTTTACGCCATTCTCCTGCCTCAGCCTCCCGAGTAGCTGGGACTACAGGCGCCCGCCACCTCGCCCGGCTAGTTTTTTTTGTATTTTTTAGTAGAGACGGGGTTTCACCATGTTAGCCAGGATGGTCTCGATCTACTGACCTCGTGATCCGCCCGTCTCGGCCTCCCAAAGTGCTGGGATTACAGGCTTGAGCCACCGCGCCCGGCCCACTTTTTTTAATTTTATTTTTTTCATCTAACACATAATTTTTCCTTTGATATTGTTCTGCTATTGTTTGAAATGTCCACAGTGATTCCTTGTCCTGAAACTATTTTATATCTGTATTCTTGACACAACCCATTTTCAAGACTCACTGATTTACACAGCAGGGCTGCTGAATTAACAAGTATATAACTAAGTGAGACAGAAGGTGAAATTTTGTGCTAAGTATCTGCACAGACTTTTTCTTAGAAGAGAAACCTTCTTGCTTGATGAATAGCTTGGGGGTAGAATGGTTTTGCATGAGCAAGAAGGTACTTTTAATTTTAGTGCTGAAAGGTTGAAGAGTCTGTGTGGCTAGAGGAGAGCCTCAAACATGGTGTAACACTGGGCGTTGCTTGAGTGAAGGAGGTACAGCTACGGGGCCTATTCCCGAAGAGAGGATGCTGAAGGTCATTGTCAGACAGAGAAATAACAAACAACTTGAAATGTTTGTGTTGCCACAGTGTAAATGCCTCTGCACTTCCACTTACTCAAGTCTATTTTTAGCCACATTTCTTTTTAGTTAATTTGTGAAAGGAACTGACTGAAGGGCTGGATTAACATCCAGCATAACCAACTGCAGAATACGGAAACATGCATAGAAGTGGGAATCCAGATCCAGAGTTAACCTGGAGATGATATGCCGTAGGGGAATCTGCAGAAAACTCGGGAGGGGCTTCAGATTTTCACAGAGAATCACAAAAGGGATAATGCAACCTAGGTGTCCATCAATATGAATTGGATAAAGACAATGTGGTAGCATACACCATGGAATACTACGAAGCTGTAAAAAAAAAAAAAAAAAAAAAAAAAGAATGAAATTGGATCAGGCACGGTGGCTCACACCTGTAATCCCAGCACTTTGGGAGGCCAAGGTGGGTGGATCACCTGAGGTCAGCAGTTCAAGATCAGCCTGGCCAGCATGGTGAAACCCAGCCTCTACTAAAACTACAAAAAGTTAGCTGGGCATGGTGGTACATGCCTGTAGTCCCAGCTACTCAGGGAGGCTGAGGCAGGAGAATGGTTTAAACCCAGGAGAAGAAGGTTGCAGTGAGCCGAGATCATGCCATTGCACTCCAGCCTAGGTGACAGAATGAGACTCCATCTCAAAACAAAAAGAGAGAGAATGAAATCATGTCCTTTGCAGCAACATGGATGCAGCTGTAGGCAATTACCCTAAATAAATTAACACAGGAAAAGAAAAACAAATACCACAAGTTCTCACTTATAAGTGGGAGCTAAACATTGGGTACATAAACACAAAGACAGCAACAATAGATATTGGGGACTATTAGAGGGGGCAGAGAAGGGGAGACAAAGGTTGAAAACTAATGGGTACTATGCTCACTACCTGGGTGATAGGAACAATCATACCCCAATAGTATCTTGGCTTATTGCTTTTCATTGTTCATTGAATTCCCAGTACATTAAAACATAATATCTAAAAAGAGATGGCAGTGGGGAGAGGGACAGAAAGAGGTTCCTACTCCTCCAGACTGTCAACATTCTTATTTTGAATCTTACACAAAAATACCTAATTCTTCAACCTTTTACATGAGTTGACAGTCTCTCCTATGGAGATGATAAAACTGTAAGAATCTACTGTTCCCATTTTACCTCCTCCCTGCCATTACTTTTGATACATCCCTACATAAAGCAATGTTATTAACCCCAAGAAAGTACAGATAAAAGTACAGTATTGCAAAATTGTCTATACATACAATTGCAATGATACTTGGAGACTTTCAGATGTCCAGTTTTCTGTAATTGTCATGTGGAGTAGGTAAGAGGCCTCACTTTTTTTGTTCAGTCTCCAAGACCCTGAGGCATCTTCACTGAGCTCCTTGCCAAAATTGTTTCATAAAGTAAGTAATTTCAAGAGACACTGGTTTACCTGCGTACACGTTCTACTCTGTCATCTGTTCGAAGATACTTCTTGGCATTTTCTCCTTTGCCAAATGTTACACAGTCTTCTGGATTGGCAAAAACCTATTCCAAATACCAAGAAAAAAAAACTTATTTCAAATACTGGCCAGGAGCAATAGCTCACACCTGTAATTCCAGCACTTTGTGAGGCTGAGGCAGGATTACTTGAGCCCAAGAATTCAAAACCAGCCTGGGCAACATAGGGAGCCCCTGTATCTACAAAAATTTGTTTTAAATAGCTGGGCATGGTGGTGGGCCACATGCCTGCAGTCCTAGCTACTCAGGAGGTTGTGGTGGGAGGATCACTTGAACCTAAGAGGTTGAGGCTGCAGTGAGCTGTGATTGCACCACTACAATCTAGTCTGGGTGACAGAGCAAGACCCTGTCTCAAAAAAAAGAAAACAAACAAACCAGCAAATAGCATGGGGATATTCTACCTAGTAAGTTATTTGCATTTTAGTGGAAGAAATACAGACATCCAGGTTGGCCCATTTGGAGCAATAAATCAAACATAAGAGGAGAAGAAGGCATCTATGGTTAAAACTGAATTTTTATTAACAATGCAAAGTTGTAAAAAGAGAAGCATAAGTAAGAACTCAAACAAAAACCAGTGAATAAAAACAGTGAAAAGGAAGCAAATATGGGGAAAGGCATAATTCTAAGTCATCATTGACCATTACTATGGTTCACTGGTATCTTTTTCACAGTGATGTTGACATACCTCCCCTCAAGTATATTAACATTTCCAAGTGATTGGCTCATCTGAAAGTAATATGTTTACCTGCCAAAGGTTCTGGAGAACCAGCAAGAAGCATAAAAGAGTAAGGGATGGGAAAGGTGTCTTGTACTTTGTCAGAATATGTGTACCTCTTTTCTTTTTCTAAAGCAGATAAAACTTTTGGTTGAAGAATACTGTATAATGAAATTTGAGAAGCTGAATTGAATTCCTGGGAATAAGAAGTACACATTTATGTATTTCTTCCTGCAATTATTATGCTCTTTGAAATAGCTTCCCCATCCCTTGAAACTTGAAATCTGCATTTAAAAAATATTTAAGCATGAGCCACTATTTAATAATTTATGGCAGAGAAAAACACAAACTGCAAAATTAATCTCATATGTTTTCTATTTTTTCTTAATAGGATGTGAACATTATATTAGAGAGAAAGATGTTGAGAACTGATGCACAGGGCTGGGATACTGCTCATCAGTTTTCCTCAACATCTTTATCTGGAACAAGTATTCCAGATAAGGTTCTTAAGGTCAGGCCTGTCTTGTTCATCATAGTGCTCCCCTAAATAACTGCCTGGCACACACTAGATGTACAATAAATACATGTTGAATATAGAAATAAATGTATTAAAATGGAAAGAGCATGAGATTGGATTTCATGCAATTTCAGTTTGAATCTCAGTTTCACTCTTTATTTGTATGTAACCTTGGGTAAGCTATTGCTAAGGACTGAATTGTGGCCCCCCCAGATTTTATGTTAAAGCCTACTGTTCAATGTGATAGTATCTGGGATATGAGGCCTTTGGGAGGTAATTAGGTCAAGAGAGTGGAGTCCTCATGAATGGGATTAAAGTCTTTACAAGAAGAGGAAGGAGAGAGTTTGCTTCCTTCTCTCTCTCTCTCTCTCTCTCTCTCTCTCTCTCTCTGCTCTGCTCTGCCAATGTGAGGATACAATGAGAAGATGGCCATCTGCAAGTCAGGAACTGGGCCCTCACTGAACACCAGATCTGCTGGCATCTTGATTTTGGACTCACCAGACTCCAGAACTGTGAGACAAATGTTTGTTGCTTAAGCCACCCAGTCTATGGCATTTCATAAGAGCAGCCCAAAGGGACTCAGACAGCTACTTAACCTCTAAGTTCCCCTTCTATATAATGGAAAGACGAATCCTCGTTTCACCTGACAATGCTAACAATTGTGTAAAATGACTCTATGACCAAGTACACATAAAAAGCATCATGGCTCCCAGAACTCTACAAATGTGAATTCCCTTCGTCTTTTCTTATGAGACAGGGTACATTTCCTTGATGACATTCTGTTCCTAGGAGTCAGTGTGGACCTGGAAGCAGACAGCCACTTTGTTGCCTGATGCTGCAACACATCAGCTAGTGACAGACTTAACCATGTGGGCATGTGCCCTCCATTAAAATGCAAACATCCTTCCATTATACCGCAAAGTAGTAGGCCAGGCCCACGCCTGTAATACCAGCACTTTGGGAGGCCGAGGTGGGCGGATCACCTGAGAGATCAGGAGTTTCAGACCCGCCTGGCCGACATGGCGAAACCTCATCTTTACTAAAAATACAAAAATTAACTGGCCTGGTGATGCATGCCTATAATCTCAGCTACTCGGGAGGCTGAGGCATGAGAATCACTTGAACCCGGGAGGCAGAGGTTTCAGTAAGCCGAGATCCTGCCACTGCACTCCAGCCTGGGCAACAGAGTGAGACTCTGTCTCAAAAAAAAAAAGATAGTAACAAGGAAACACCTTAGGGAAGACTGTGACCTCTGAATAAAATCAAGGCTCTAGAGGACAAAACTCAGGACAGGTCCTAAGAGAGAAACAGATGGTCTCCAGGAAGAAGTTGCTGAATGGGCACAGGGACTACACCAGTGAAAATATTTTAACTTTGCAAAGGAAGCCTTGCTCTACGCGCTTCAAGCAGGCATAAACCCTGCTTGAATACAGAATATATGCTTCAGAATCTGTCTACCACCTTCCCCACATCTGCACTAAAAAAAAAAAAAAAAAAGTCATTCTTATAATGCTGGGTAGAAAACCTTAAAAAGTCAGAGGTACACAAAATTCAAAAGGTTCATATCATATGAGGCTCACTTTGAAAGTAAGAACTTTAATTCTCAGCCTTTTTCTTCTTTTTCTTTCTTTCTTTCTTTTTTTTTTTTTTATCAAAATCATACCCTTGACCTGTGCTAGCACTGAAAATACCAGTTAAGTGTCTGGAAAATGATTGTTTTCTAAACCCGCATTGGCAAAATTAATTCCAAAATGTGAAAACTTTGATATTCCAGAATATCTCATCTGCCTTAGCATAATGACAAAAGGTAAAAGTCATTATGAAAAAACCATTTACTAGTTTCTAGGAGAAAGCGACTGTTCCATAAATACATCAGATCCATCTGTGCCAAACGATTGCATACTTCACTTACAGCATAAAACAGTGTGATATTGGGCTTTATCAAAAATTAAAAAAGGAAATTAAGAAAACTGCTCTCCAGAATTCCAACTCCTAAAAGTAAGAAAATATTACCTCCAAATTTCTTACCTTTCTTGTCATTCTATAGAATGCAGTTGTAGCACTCATAAGCATCATTTTTGAAAGAATAATTGTTGCATAGGAGGCAAAAGCCATGAATACTTCATCGTCCATTATCTGGGTGAGGTCAACCATTTTTTCAATTTTGGTCTGGACTCTGAAAAAGACTTAAATAAAATGGGAAAAAGCAGACATAAATACCCAAAATAACTGGAAGATCATTTGATGTTCTTATATTGCAGCATTAACTATACTGTTCTTAAAAATATCTTGGACTATTTGCAGAAGAAATGATCATTTAGTTTCTAAAATATCAAAGTAAATAGGGGCTGAATGCAGTGGCTTATATCTGTAATCCCGGCACTTTGGGAGGCCGAGGCAGGTGGATCACTTGAGGTGGGGAGTTTGAGACCAGCCTGGCCAACATGGTGAAACTCCATCTCTACTAAAAATACAAAAATTAGCCAGACGCAGTGGCGTGTGCCTGTAATCCCAGCTACTTGGGAGACTGAGGCAAGAGAATTGCTTAAATTCAGGAGGCGGAGGTTGCACTAAGCCAAGATAGGGCCACTGCACTCCAGTCTGGGCGACAGAGAGAGCTTCTATCTCAAAAAAAAAAAAAAAAAGTAAACAATGTTATATTTTATTCAGTTCTATATTATTAAGTTTGAAGACATCAAACAAGTACTACTTGAAAAAAAGGGTGCACTATAGGCAAAAATAAATAGCAAAAATGCCCTAAACATAGACTAACATCACATACTTGCATTGAGATTAACTGTAAGTAGGTTGAAAGCAAAAGACCAGAGGTCATAGACTGATCTCTTTGGAAACGTCAAACTATGTATCTAGTAGCAGCACTGAACTTAGGAAAGCCTCAGTTCTTATATATCCTGCTTTGGAGATCCAACTTACAACTTGTTGTCATTTTAGTAGTATTCAAAACTGTAGACTTCAGGATTTGAATTCCAGTCCCACCATTTAGCTATTAACCTTGCTTGAGGGATTCAGTCTCTGAGACTAAATATCTTCATTCTCAAAAATCAAAATAGTAGGCCTGGGGCTGTGGCTCATGCCTGTAATCCCAACACTTTGGGAGGCTGAGATGGGTGGATCATGAGGTCAGGAGATCAAGACCATCCTAACACGGTGAAACCCCATCTCCACTAATAATACAAAAAATTAGCCGGGCGTGGTGGCGGATGCCTGTAGACCCAGCTACTCGGGAGGCTGAGGCAGGAGAATGGCATGAACCCAGGAGGTGGAGCTTGCAGTGAGCCCAGATCATGCCACGGCACTCCAGTCTGGGCGACAGAGCAAGACTCTGTCTCAAAAATAAATAAATAAATATATAAATAAATCAAAATAGTAATAGTTTCTAACTTAATGGGTTGCTGTTTAATGTAATTGAGATAAAATATGGACTGGCCCAAGAAAAACCTTCAATAAAGTTTATGATACTCTCATCATGATCATCATCATGATCACTGTCATCATCAATTCCAAGACAAGTGAAGGAGAAGCAGGATAATGGAAACATCAAAAAACCAGGCTTGCAAATGCAAGGTAAGGAATTGCCATTTATGGTACTTTCATCAGTGTAATAGGGAAGGAGAATTAGCTTTTTGTGATCCTCGAGTCATTTCGCATTCCAAAGTTACATTCAACTAAAAGCTGTTGAGTAGAGGAATGTAGCTGTGTCTGGAGTTGGAAGTATAATTGGGAATGTGCTGAAGAGGAAAGCCAAGACACATTGGTAATACTGAAGTCAAAACAGGTAGGAATTTAGGGTAAAGTTTAAAATGTAAATTTCCAGTCCTCTGACGTTATTCTTTGTAACCTCCTTTTGTTCTTTCATCAGCCCTGCTATCTACTTCTCTCTCTTCCACAGAAACACACATCTTTTCTCAGACCCAAGCTTAGATGCTATTTATCCAGGTTAGCATATAGTACTATCTCTTCTAGATGATGTCCATTCCCGCCTTTAAAGTTCAACCCCTGCATGTGTCCTTATTAGCCTGACATCTATCAGATGCAATCTTTCTATCCATCTTACCAGTAATCTATATACATTTATATGTATCATTATTGGTCATATAGCCATGTTTGTGTTGCTGGTGAATGTGATTAAAAACCATATACATATATTTAGCTTTATTAGAGTTTGCTATGTGTTCAACTATACTATGTACGTTATGTACACTTTCATCACCCTTGTTAATCTATTACAATTGTCATAACTGTACCCATTTCAAAAGAAGAAAAAGGAAATTCGAGTTGTTAAGCTGCCAAGCTGGGACATGAACACCCCATACACTTACTACACTATACTCTCTCTTTCAAGAGACTTGATTAATTCTGCTCTCGACTCTTTAATTCTGCTTAATTCTAATTCAACTGACGTTAAGTGAATGCCTACTCTGTGGCTGGCACAAGTAGGCACCCCTTATATCTGTCATCTTCTTTCTTTTTCCAGTTATGTGGTGAGGTAGGTATTATCATTCCCATTTTGCAGATAAAGAAATCAAAGCTACCTAAGTAACCCCTATTTTTGTTTTCTTTTCTTTTCTTGAGATGGAGTCTCACTCTGTCGCCCAGGCTGGAGTGCAGTGGTGCAATCTTGGCTCACTGCAACCTCTGCCTCCTTGGTTCAAGCCATTCTCCTGCCTCAGCCTCCCAAGTAGCTGGGATTACAGGTGCTCACCACCACACCTGGCTAACTTTTGTATTTTTAGTAGAGATGGGTTTCACTATATTTGTCAGGCTGGTCTTGAACTCCTGACCTCAGGTGATCTGCCCGCCTCCGCCTCCCAAAGTGCTGGGATTACAGGCATGAGCCACCATGCCCGGCCCCCCTATTTTTGTTTTCTTAGACTAAAAATGTACGGCTTGGATTTAGGCAAACAGAAACTACATGTGCAAGGTTTTTAAAAAATCCCCTAGATAGCAAATTAATCAACCTCCACAAGTCTCTAGTCTTGAAAGCACAGTATGTTAGATGAGCTCTCAGTGCAAGATAATATTTTCAGTAACATTTAATGTGTCCGCTTTTGTTCTAGTATTGAAGGGGTGAAAGTCATGAATAAACTGCACTGTCTTTCAGAGTGTAGGTAAAGTAATTAGCTTAATAAAGGATCCCTAAGTCCCAGGCCTCTGTACAGAGATCTGAAGAAATACAGCAAGCACGTGAAGTTTTTTAAAATTAAGGTAAGTGTATCAAATAGAAACTTGCTACTTAACAATAATTTTAAAACTAAAACATTCTCTGTAGGCCTCTACACATGTTCCCAGAATGAAATTTATTTATTGATGCCACAAAAGTCCAGAGAACTTTTTTCCCCCCCTCAGTGAAATTGGTATTGAAAGAGTAGAGAAAAAAATGGCAGCCTCCCGGGACTGTTGGTAGGAAAGTACATAAAGAAGTCAGTGGCTGGGAAAAAGGGCAATGGGAGGCCTTTTCTTTAAAAATGGACAACACACAGCGCACTTCACACAGAGTTTCTCAATCATGAAGAATGTGGCTTAACTCCTAAAGTCTGTGGTTTTTGGGAGACAGGCCAGCACCAAGCTTCTGACACACACCTGTTGAGTCAATGAACCATCTCTCCGGGGTAACATCTTCCACTTCACAGTACCCGAGAGCCAGGTAATAAGCAGTAAAGGTAAGAAGGTTAAGAAATAGTAGTTGTTTATGGCATGGATTAAGGCAATGCTGGTGTAAACTTTTTTTCCCCCCAAAGCTGATTTATCAATAAATTGCCATGAGTTTGCTGCATAAAACTGGAGCCGTTATCATGGTTGGCTCTGCAGTCAAAACAAAATTACTGAAAGCCTTTTACCAGGAAAGGTTGTCAGAAGAGAGAAGAGTGGTCCAGTATAATAATAAATAACAGGATGAAATGTCAAGTGGTTTGAGGATTCAAGGAATGAAGGAGAAAAAATCTAAGAAAAGTAAGCAGGGAAAAACACTAATTTGGTTATGAATTATAGAAAATATTTACAAAGATGAATCATGTTTGCACAGTGGTTTGTTTGCTCATTGTATTCTCCATTCATTGGCCAGCATGCTAATAGATATCTCCACCTCTCTTACCAGAGATCAGAGCTCTGTCCCCTAATGTGGAGGTGACTTCCTCATAAGAGGACATGGAGTAGAGTGTCAAGTATTCAAAACTCTGGAACTAGATTGGCATTCGGGTGGATCTCGACCCTGCCACTTAATAACTGTGACTTAACTTCTCTGGGACCTCTTCACCTTACCTGGAAAAGGAGGTGAATAAGAACTCCTATTTCACCAGATTCTTGTGAGTCTTAACTGAGTAAAGTTTAAAAAGTGGGGCCCGGGCGCGGTGGCTCACGCCTGTAATCCCAGCACTTTAGGAGGCCAAGGGGGTCAGATCACGAGGTCAGGAGATCGAGACCATCCTGGCTAATATGGTGAGACCCCGTCTCTACTAAAAATACAAAAAATTAGCAGGGCTTGGTGGCGGGCGCCTGTAGTCCCAGCTACTTGGGAGGCTGAGGCAGGAGAATGGCGTGAACCTGGGAGGTGGAGCTTGCAGTGAGCCAAGATTGTGCCACTGCACTCCAGCCTGGGGAACAGAGCAAGACTCTGTCTCAAAAAAAAAAAAAAAAAAAAAAAGTAATAATAATAGTAAATTAAATAGAGATACAGATGCATGGGAATATATATATATATAAAATGTATAGTTTATGGGACATATCTGGCATTTGGAATGTTTAAACCTTTTTTGTTTTTTGTTTTTTTTTTAGACTCTGCCTCACGAAAAAACAAAGCGTTGGGACCCGTTAAATGCTGCGTGTTTGGTAAATAAAAATGCTCGACTTTGGCGCTGTTCTAGGCACTGAGGATTTTAGAATTTTCAAAAAGCTTTTCTATATTTTATCTCACTTGACCTGAAAAACCCCAAGGTAGAGCCAATAACATCTTTTTCTACCTTTAGTATATAAGGAAATCGAGGCCCAGAAAGGTAGTGAGTAATATGACCCAAATTCACAGTGGAGAGACCAAGACTGCAACTTAGTTTTCTCAAGTGTTTAACTCTGGGCTACGCACCATCAAGGCTAAGAATTCTCAACAGCTCTGGTCTTCTGGAGGCCTTTCCTTGTCAAATCTCATTCCTGTTTTGTACCCCTCCCCCAAAACCCCAGTACTATCTATCAGAGAAGAATCTTCACTTCTCAGTTGAGGACCTCCCTTTCCCTTTATAGGCTTTTGGCCAAAATGAGCAAAGTTCTCTTCTTAGGATGAGGTGGCCAGCCTTTCTACATCAATATTGTGAAACACACGAATAATCTGGGCACACATCCCCAGGGCCATGACTCTGCAATTTTGTACCTTCTAAAACTAACAAACACTACACATGAAAGAAAGAAAAAAGATAATTCGGTGGCCATGTTGCTGGCTACTTTAATCTGGAACTCTAAATTAATTCTAGCATTTCCTGAAGGCATTGTGGTGGCTGCAGACTCAGCCCGCTATGCGGTCTCATGCAAAGTGGGGTTCAGAGCCCAGGGGCTGGGGGTGAAATGCTGGTGCCTTTCGGGGGAGTGGTGGGGTGTAAGGCCTTTCTCAGGAAACTGTGCTGACCTCCTTTTCCAATCTCAGGGATTAATACACACCACTCTAAAACAAACCCGTAGAAAAATTTTACTTGTCTGCCACAGGGAGTAATATCCAAATTTGGCCTGATTTGCCTTTTTTTTTTTTTTTTTTTTTTTTAAATTACACCAAAGATAATCAGCACACACAGCTCTCTCATTTTTGGAAACAGAAGAAGACAACAAAGTCCAGTACTATCCTAAGGCCAAGGAGGGCATATGCAAAAGGTAGGTGTAGGCCGGGATTCGCAGCAGGCTGGGACCCCAAGAAAACTGGGCTTTAATGATTGCTGGCTGAGAGACCGCGGTGTCATACAGCAATGCTTGCTGGGCACCCACTCAGCACTCACTGGGAAAGAAATCGGGGAGAGGAAATAGGGGAATATAAACGCGGAGCTCAGACTGCCACATTTCAAGAGAAGCAGAGAGACTAGAAGACTTACATGTACTCCTCTCTCCTCTGTCCCAGGCCAGCTAGAGCAATATATGAGACCTTAATTCCCGAAAAAAGAGCTCCCTTCTCCTTTTCTCCTTCCACATGGCTTCCTCCTCCAGACTGGGGAAGTGGGGCACAGGTGAGAACCCTCCCAACGGGTTCACCCTTAGCTCTCCTGTCACTGGCTATAATATCACACAAAAATATTATCATCTAACCCACATCCTCCTGTTTCGATAGCTAACATTATTATTAGTATTATTATTTAGTATTACTTTAAAACTTGCTGATGTTTCTCCCATCAAAGTGAGCTCAGAAGAGTAAATCCTGTCTTACAATAGGCATAAAGGTCATTATGCCCATGAAAACTGAGACACCGCAGGCTTTTGCACTCTTGGGGAGAACAGCAGTCGCTTAAACTACAGGCATTTCCTCCATTACTACAGCTTGCACGTGCCTTTTCCCCCTTCCCCAGAGTTCCAGGGACCCTTTCAAAGAGGAGGCTACTTTGGCTTGAAAAGGGAAAGTTTGGAAATCATCACTCAAGCATGAAAAGACTTATTCTCTCGTTTCAGTCTTGGAGTTTGAGAAATGGGAAAACTTACACGGGGACAGAAACACAATTCCCTTTCAAAAGCGATCGATCGATTGAAAAGCTAAGGTTTAGCGGCTAAGTGGAGCCAAGGACTTTCGGGCTGGCAGAGATCCCCCCAAGTCTTCCATCTGCCACCCACCCTGGCCCTCCCTGCCCGCCACCCTCTGCACGCCGTCCCCTTCTCCCCTCCCAGTACGCACGGTGAGGCCGAGGAGGAGGAAGCTGCAAGCCTGTCCCGCCGCCGGGTCGCGCGCACTGCAGGGACTGTCGCCGCGCGGGCCGGACGCAGGCGCCGCCCCTCTCCAGTTAATCTCCTATTAATTAGTCCTCCCGCGTTTAAAGCCCGACCCCAACCTCGCCAAATCCCTCCTCTAAATCACCTGATTTCCCCGCCCAGAGTAACCAGCGTCTGCTGATTCCCTTTGAGCCCTTCTATTTGGCGCCCTTGGAAGCTCTGGTTCCTGAAATGCAAATTCCCCTAATCAGTGGGAAGGGGGACATTAGCCATTGTCTAGCAACTCTGAATCCTCGAACATTTCAGGATTGGGAGAGGGGAAGGAAGGGGAAGGCGGTTAACTTTCAGTTATCTGAAAACGATGAAAAAGATCACGCGGAGTTTTGAAAGTTTTTTTAAAAAACTTAAAAAAAAGTTTTTTTCAAAAAAGTTAAAATCTCCACGGTAAAACTAATTGGCAGGCGTTGAGAAAATTACCTTCCCTTAGACTTCACCTCCCCTGCACTGGTGGCAAGGCCTCCTTAAAAGGCTGACAATGACAGAATATAACCTTCAGTAAAGATCACTTGCTGTGTTCCAAATTCATGACACCAGACAACTTGCTTTGTCACGATGTCCCCTCCCGTTCAGGGTCCAGAATGAAATTGGAGGTAATTGTACTGAACCAGTTCATTACACAATCAGCTTAGTGTGTTTTTTTACAGGGAGGTTTAGAGGAATGTTTTGGGAAGCCGTAGATATTTAGTCTACTATCAATATCTAGATTAGGGATACTTCCAACCTTCCTAGTCCCCATAGTCCGCACAATATTTATGGATCTATCTTCCATGAGTTTATACGAGAAATGCTTCAGGATTTCTGTTTTCAATCTATATTATTTCTCTTCTAGTGCTAAATCTCAGACACCACCTGTTGCAATGTATACTTCCTTTTTTTGCTCTTAATTTACTCCTTTAGGCTTTAAGGGATATCTCTAGGACTAACTTTCTAGGATTTGATGGACAAGTTCATGTTCTATTAAAGAAAGAAATAACTACCACTTTGCTCTAGGAACAGAAATTAATCTAAGGCAGGTCTGAGAATGATTTCTATAGAAGCATAACAGTGGGAGTTTTGGAAAATCTAGCATCATAAGGCATCTGTTCTTCATTTTTATGTCTGTATCTTTTCAAAACTCTACTTATTCACCTATCTTTGTAAAGTATACTAGAATCTGTCTGTAACACTAACTGGGATAGGTTAGAATTTGAGATGAAATAAATCTATTCTGAATTCTCTCCAAAGGAGTTTGGTATTATAAGTATTTAAGACTCTCTTCATTTAGTATAAGGTGATACAGGCCAAATCTTATGGATAACATTGCAGAAAAAGGAAGAGGAGAGCTATTATTTAGATAATTTGGTCTACAGAATGCTAGTTGAATGGTTCTAACATTTTTTTAAAAAAGAAAGTAGCACTTGACTCATCTAATGCTCTAAATATAGAATGTGTCCAAACTATTAATTAATCAATGAATACTGTGTTCCTACGATCACTAAATCATGAACAATTATTGCCTGTTTTATATATATACACACACACACACACATATATGTGTGTGTATCAAGCAATATTATATATATATTATAGATATATATATATATATGAGACACTGTACTGGGTAGAATATCAGCACTTGATTTAATTGAATAAACATTTATTAAATGAATGCAATGTACTTTGTATGAGGCTAAAATCTAAAACTAAGATAAATAACATCAAAGAGTTGTCCTCCAGGATTTTATAATCTAGTAAACACAAAGGCCAAAAAGGTAAAAAGTTGCCATTAAGCTTGTGGAAGAAAAGTTTCCATTTAGAAATAAGAATGACAATTGGAGTGTGAACTAGGGCGATAACAGGTAAAAGTTGTAAAAGAATTGACACTTTTTATTCATCTTTGTTATAGGCTCTTAGATGATTGAGGAAGAGAAGGAGTTATTACTTAGCTTAGTTTAGTCTGGGTAAAAGAACGGATTCAGCTTTTCAACCCTTCCTCTCACCATCATTTAAATTCTAGAATACCATCTTTTAGAGAAACTCAATCCAAGCCTCAGAACAAGTAATTCCCTAGTAAATATTACAACAGTTTAAAAGGTCATTGATTTGGGGTGAGGAGAGCAAAGGTCATTCATCTGAAAAAGGAGTCTTTGTCTGTTAAAACAGACAAAGGAAAAATGTCAGAAAGAATTACCATCACCCTCTGTTAAGGCTTACTGTAAATAGGAAGAAAATAGGTGCCTATCACTCCTCTCAACTATATTGGGCCTTTGTTTTTCCCTAAATCCACAGAACAGGTGCCCTGCCACAATCTGAAACTTACAGTGCAGACCCTACTGGGGGATTTCAGTAAACGTACATAAGAATATGTTTTAAGGTCAAGAGAGCAAAAAGTGAAATAAAAATAAGCAACATTCTAAACCTTAAGGGTTATTTTAGAATTATAATACACTTTAAACATGTATACCAGACTGTTTATTTCTCCCAGTGACCCTATAAGGGAGTTCTTATTTTTCCTAATTTTTAGATAGACACTCTGAGATACACAGCAGCTTGAAAGCTGTGCTAACTTCTGAAATAAACTCTTAACCTAATATTGGCAAGTGGCAAAAGTAGCCACGATGAAAGGAACAGAACTGAAAAATGATAAAAATTATTGAAGCTAATCAAGAGAGTATAGTAAAGGTATAAGGATAGACAAGTGGGTCAAAAGAATAGAACAGAATCCAGAAATAGAACTATATTTAATTGGCCAATTGATTTTCAACAAGGTGCCAAGACAATTCAATGAAGAAAGGAAAGCTTTCAACAAAAAGGACTGGAACCACTGAATAGCCACATGGGAAAAAAATGAACTTTAACCCTTAACTGACACCATACACAAAAATTAATTCAAGCTGAATCATAGACCTCAAGGCTAATACTATAAAGCCTCTGGAAGAAAACCTCGATTATCTTCACAAACTTGGAGTAGGTAAAGATGTTTTAGACAAGATACAAAAAATTATCTATAAAACAAAAAAATCGATAAGTTGAACATCATCAAAAGACATCATTAAGATAATAAATAGGCAAGCCAGAGACTGAGAGAAAATATTCCCAATACCATGTATCTGACAAAAAACTGGTATGTAAAAGAACACCTATGACAATAATTGAGACAAAAGTAGAAAATTAAAAACAGAAAATATTCAAAATATTTGAACACTCACAAAAGAAGATATACGAATGACTAAGAAGCACATGAAAAGGTATTTAATGTCATTAGTCTTCACAGATAGGCAAATCAAAACCACAATGATTTGCTTCTTTCCCAAACTTGCAAAGGCAAGAATTAAAGACAAACAAAATCGAATATTGGCAAAGCTGTGGAGCAAATGAAACTCTCATACATTGCCAGTGAGAGTATAAAATGGAATCAAATAGTAAAACTGTCTCATAGTTTCTTATAAAATAAACATAGAACTGTTTTATAATCCAACAACTCTGCTTCTAAATACAATATTCACCCAAGAGAAATGAAAGCATATGGCCACCAAAAAGATTGTTCAAGAATGATTTTAATAGCTTTATTCATACTTACACCAAAAACTGGAAAAACCGTAATGTTCATCATCAGAAGAGTGTAAAGACAAGTTGCGGTATATTCATACAAGGAAACGTTAACTACATCACATAAAAAAGTAATAAACTACTGCTACACACAAAAATATCTAACTAAATTTCAACATTACATCAAGCAAAAGAAAGCAGACACAAAAGAGTATGATTTCATTTACATTAAATTTAAAAAACCACAAAACTAAGGTATAATAATCAAAATGATAATAGTGGTTGTTTCTAATGGAATAGGGGCAGTGATTGGCTGGAAAGAAGCATGGCTTAGTTTGCTCAGGCTGCTATAACAAAATACCTTAGACTGGGTAATTTATAAACAACAGAAAATTTATTTCTCCCAGTTCAACAGGCTGGGAAGTCCAAGATCAAGGCACCAGCAGATTTGGTGTGTGCCAGGGCTGCTCTTTGCTTGTGAGATTGCTCCTTCCTGCTGCCTCCTCACATGATGGAAGGGGCAAGGCAGCTCCCTTCAATCTCTTTTATAAAGGTATTAATCCCATTCATGACAGCTCCACCTTCATGACTTAATCAGTCCCCAAAAAGTCCCATTTCCTAAGACCATCACAATGGGGATTAAGTTTCAACATCAATTTTGGAGGGACACAAACATTCAGACCATAGTGGAGCATAAAAGAACTTTCTGGAGTTATGGAAATGTTCAGGGTATTGGTTACATGGGAGTATACATTGGTCAAAACTCATTGACCTATACATTTACAATTTGTGCAATTCACTATATGCAAATTATATCTCAATAACAAATTCGTTTTTTAAGATGCACAAGCTTCCCACTTCACCTAGAAAGATACACACAGGTTGAAAGTGAAAAGAGTAGAAAAAGATAGTCCATGAAACTGGAAACCAAAAAAGAGTGAGGGTAACTATACTTATATCAGATAAAATAGACTACAAATTAAAAACAAACAGAAACAAAGAGATCACTGTATAATGATAAAGGGGACAATTCAGCAAGGGAAAACAATTATAAATATCTATGCACCAAGTACTGGCATTCCTATGTATATAAAACAAACATTATTAGATATGAATGGAGAGAGAGACTGCAATACAATAATGGTAGGGATTTCAACACCTGACTGTCATTAATGGACAGATTATCTAGACAGAAAATCGACAAAGAAACCTCAAAGTTAAACTCTACTCTAGACTAAATAGTTCTGACATTTAGAGAACATTTCACCCAACTGCTGCAGAATACACAGTCTTTTCATCAGCACATGTGTTCTCTAGAATAGACCATTGCTTAGACCACAAAACAAGTCTCAACTGATTCAAATAAGTAGAAACCATTCCAAGTATCTTTTCTGATCACAGTGGAATAAAACTAGAAATCAATAACAAGAGGAACCTCAGAAAACACACAAACACATGAAACTTAAGCACCATATTCCTGGATGACCAAAGGGTCAATGAAGTAATGAAGAAGGAAACAACAATTTCTTAAAACAAAGAAAACGGAAATACAACATAACAAAATCTATAGGATACAGCAAAAGCAGGATGAAGAAAAAAGGTTTATAGCAATAAACATGTACATCAAAAAAGTAGAAAGACTTTAAATAACTTAATGATTCACCTCAAGGAACTAGAAAAGAAAGAACAAACCAAATCTCAATGTAAGGACTGAGTATCATTTAAAAAGTAACATTTTTAAAAAATTGAAAAATTTTATAAAATTCATTGAAGTTGACAATAAAAGAATAATAAGATAATTACATAATGATCACAAGTACTTCCACCTTAATATTAGATTGAAATGTTGAAGGTAAATGTAGGTAAATATGTCATAAAGTAGTCTGTGAAATTCTAATTTATTTCTGTGTTTTTGTCTCGTTCAGGGAAACAATCGATTTTATTGTTTCCTTGTTTTTCCCAGAAGGGGGTAGTCTTAAATGCAATTGTGTACCAAGGATTAAGAACGAGGTTATCCTTTTCGCTCAAGCAGTCAAGCAGCAATCTTCCCAGAATTCCCTGGCAAATGTTTCAGGCAACATGGAGGCTAAATTATTTATTTGTTGGGTTAATATTGACTTTTCCAGGATATACTATTACACTGATTCATGGAGCTTACCAAAGGTCCAGGGAGGGCATCCTGCCACTCTAGTTCCAAAACTGTAGCTCTTTAAGTTGATTTAATCAATTCCTTTAGTATAGGTGATGTATTGCTGGCTTTAAACACCAAATTTGCAGAAACAAACCTGGAGATATGATTTCAAGTTAAGAAAATAAACACTATACACTATTTGCTAACATCTCCATAATTGCTCTCATTCTTTTGAACTCACGTAAGCTTCCTGACCACAATTACCAGAATGGATTAATAAAAGTTAACATTTCTATCATGTAGTTTCTTTTAGAAAGACTAGAGCCTTCCATGTGCTGCAAGACATCACTTGGTAAATCTTGTAGAGTCTATTTTTTTCTTCCAAATCTGTTTAAAATTCTTCTTTTTCTCCGTTTCGATTTAGTAACTTTAGATCTCTGCATTATGTTGTGTTTTGCATGGAGCTATTGACTTCAGCTAAGGAACCGTGAACAATAATTATTTTGCATGACTAAGGTCTGGTACACCACTGTCAGACAGGCACTTTACAGTACCACTAGTTTCAAAATTTAGAACAGAACTGTCAAACAAGCAAATGCCTACACCAAAGACTTCTATTTTCAAGCTACAGGCATGAGTTCTATGATGTGCAATAATAGTGTGAATCTTTATGTTCTTGGGAAAACTTCTGATTTGACAGTCCTGGAAATGAAAGCCTGTTACTTTCTAGAACAGATACATCAGTGGTAGCAACAGCACACATTTTCAAGCAAGGCTGAAGTATGGCATAAGCGCTGGAAAGGCGCACTGAGATTATTAAGTGGTAAAGAGAACTGTTTTTATGATAAGCAGAGGACGACCTACCCCAAACTGAGAAATTCTGATTTGACTCACCTCAACTGGACATTTTTCCAACCACTTGAGAAAACTTCTATGGAGTTACCAATTTATATTCCATTACAATTTTAATCCTAGAAACATTGTATATCTAATACCAGTGTTTCCCAACATTTTACAGAATCCAAGGATGGAACACTCTCACACATTATTAATAGGCAGGAACATACATTTTATATAAGTTAAATGTCTTTTGTCTTTTCAGCACAGCCATGTACGACCCACTCAGAAACACAAGGACAAACAATTTCTGTTTACAGAGTTGATCTTTTATCCCTTTACATTTTTATAACACTTCAACTTTTTTTCTAGTGTCCTCTCTTCTACTGATAATTCGATTCTCAAAATAACACTTTAGGATGAGTATTATCTTCCTTTCATAGATAGGAAACTGAAGAACAGACTACATGACCTTAAAATGTTATATGGCAATTAAGAAATAAAGGGAGGGCGGGAAGTATGACTGACTAGAAGGTGAGTGGGCTGAAATGCTGAGCCTTCACAGACGTCTCTGTCTTTAAGTGTGAAAAAATTTTAAATATTTCCTTTTTATGGGCCTATGCAAGTCTTCAGAATGAATTCACACTCATATATTTATTATTGCTGAATTATAAATCAGAATTCCAATTTAATCAGTAAAAAAGAGAAGTTTTGTCTTTCTGCTCATCAGCTATTCAATCTGCTTTTTAAGGTACTTCCTTCTTAGGTGGAAATCCAAATAAGAAATAGCAAATTGTCCAGAGTGAAAGTAATGTTTTTTCCAGGCTACGGTAGAACTAGGATAATTATCTCAGGTTTTTACCAGAGGACACCGTCTAAGTGACCATAGAAATATTGCTACAGTTTAGTAACTGGATTCTCTAGTTTTAGCCTCTCCTTCATCACCCTCTACTTCCATAGAGCCTCCCCAGGACTGTCTGTTTGGATTTTCTGAAGCACAGCTGGAAACCCTTAGTGGCTCCCCTTGTCTGGAATTTAAGAATTTAACGATTTCTGCCTAGTCTACCATTCCAATCTTATCTCTAGAATGTGTCATGTTGCAATAAAATTGAAGTGTTTGGGAAATGGAATGGGTCTTCTACCTGGTTTGGTCAATGTCTGAGGTGTCAAGATCTTGACTGTAAGATCTAGGTAAGATTCACCTGCACTCAGCGTTAACAGTACCGGAAGGGGTTATGTCACTCAAGCTTCCCTCTTTCAAGACAGTGTGGAATATTTGTTGAGAATCACTAAGCAGACATCTTGAAAATAAACATTATTCCTTAGAATACATATGGACAATTTAAAATGTCTACCTACGAAAATTAGTAATTTGTAATCCCTGGCACCCTCAAAAGAAAGTGGCTACTGAAAATGAGAGAGTTTAGCCAGGTCTAGGTAAGATAGAAGGGAGATAAAAAGAGGAGATGGTTGCTGGAATAGAAACCTGGTGAGGCAGAGCCAGTGAGACTTTAGGAGCAGTTGGGGAAAGGGTTGAGACAGAGATGAAGTAGCTGGGGAGTAAGATGAACTTCAGAGGCAGAACAGATGTGACTTCAAAATAGGTATGACTAAAGGAAGGAAGATGTTTTTGCACAGATGTATGGGGTACATGTACAATTTTGTTAAATGTATATAATGCATAGTGATCAAAGCAGGGTATTTAAGGTGTTCATATCCCAAGCACAATATATTTTTTTAACTATGGTCACCCTATTCTGCTATCAAACACTGAATTTATATATATGTTTGTAGCTTTAACTCACTTCTCTTTGTCCTCCCCACTCACCCCTCCCAGTCTCTCTTTTCTAATGGAGATTTTCATTAAGATGTTAGACATAATGTCTAATACAATCCTCCTCTCCTTTCCCCATACTGTGTTTAGTAAAGTATTCCACTCTCTGAAAAGTCTTAGGAATCGATTTTCTTTTTATTGACCTGGGCAAGTCTAATCTATTGGTCTAGGCAAATCATGAGAGTGCGGAGTTGGGCTTCAACAGATGGATTGAGAACAGAGGGTTCTCTCAAGCACAGCCACATCTTGGTTAAACAATTAATGTATAATAAACATATAGCAGGTTTCGATCACAGTTCCAGTCCTCCTTGGGAAGAAACTGGCAATCATTTGATTCAATAACTCAATAACTGAAAATAATTCGAGTCAAATGGATTTTTCTTCTGTGTGTTCTACTGTTTTCATGCCAGCAAAACCAATGCTACATCTTACTACAGAACCAGTATTGGGAAATCTCAGTCTTTAATTGGAGATTTGCTCATAGGGCAGTCTGTTTATGGAATTCTATTTGTGACTTATATAGAAAGGTTTTTCTTTCCAATATCATCTTTAAATGCTGACTGGCTGTGAAAAATTATGCCCTCCTTGTCTATTATCTTTTTGTAAGAGCAAAATCCTTTTCTTCTGTTCTCTTATTTAAAGAGGATTGGAAATATAGGGATAGAGTTTAAAGCTTCTATCCTGATTTAAAAAAAAAAAAAAAAGAATTGCTTCTTGCTTCAAATGAGATCTGTAAATAGGGTGCGTCATGTTAACAGTGATGGAACCTTTTCCTGTGAACACTATGAAGACTCGCTCTTTCACAATCCCCGTGAACAAGGGCTTAGGAAGGACAAAATAGGTATTATGGGGTCAGTAGAAAAATTACTGCTATCTTGACTGTATATGAAATTCATGATGAGGCAGACAAAGGAGAATAGGTTGAGAGGATAAATGTCTGGAGGTGGTTAATTTACACATGTTCTGCCTACTCCCATTGCCATACCTGTCCTCTGTCCTGACCGAGAGTGTCTTCTTTCTTACATCAGTCTCTCTAAAATCCAGACAGCCCAACCCAGTTCCTACTGCTTCTTAATTCTGAAGCTCTCACCCAGTTAAAGGTGATGTCATTCTCTGCTGAACTTTTGTAGCAAATTATATTTACCTATTTTACGGCATGTTTACATTATCTTGTAATTTGATTACTTTCGTAATCTCAACACTCCTACCAGACCATCCTAACTCACTCTTGAATATAAACCATGGCCCTAAGTTTGTTAAAAAACTAAACACACACACACACATATATACATACATACAGGAATATGTGTATATTTATGTATCCATGTTCTTCCTTATCTCTATTTTTGAAAATGTTCATTATGATATGTATTATTTATATATGCAATGCAATCATAAATATATGTGATCAGAAATACAAATATTGTATTATGTCCTTTATTTAGGCCCTTTACTCCCAAGATCCTCTCAAGCAGTATCAACAAAACTTACAAATCTCTTACCACCTAGGATTATTTGCTAGAATAGATCATCTCAATTTTCATATTCATATCACAGAAACATATTCTGCTAGATTAGATGGGTTTTCAAACTATATTTTCCCATAGGATTTTGTGTTCAAATAAAATCTTAAAGATAATCTTAATATTTAAAACAATTTACAGCAATATGTGAGTCTTTCAGATGGTCTAAAATATTTAATGATTGGAGAAAATAAGTAATTTATTGGTTAGGAAATCCCTGAAGCATCTCCATGAAATCTTGGGGTTCATCTAGTCCAGCTCCCTCTTTTAACTGCAGAGGAAATTGAAGCATAGAGAGGCTATTGTAACCTGTCCTACATTACTCAGCTAGTAACTAGAACTTACGTGTTCTCAGTCTAAGGACCTGCCTATTGTATCACTCTCCTAATTCTTCTTTGTGATTATTTTAGAGCATTACATTTCTTGGACCTAATTTCAGAGTGTGACATATGTCCCGTTTGAATCCTAGAGCTCCTACACTCTGCTTACACCTAGTCTTCAAAGTCTAGGGTCCTGCTTCATTCCAGATCCCAGGAAAGGCTTTCCTACCAAGAATTCCTGTCACTCAATGGCTATGCTCCGGACCTCCTCAGGGCTTGTCCTCAATGTCTGGCCTGTTATTCAGTCATCTTCTCATCACCTATATTGCTTTTCCTTTGACAGACAGTGAAGATTTATTTGAACCTGAAGATCCTTATATCTTTCCTGACTATTCCACATTTGGCCTGATTTTGCAGTGAAAAGCACTCCAGCCTCCACATGCCACCCTCAGGCTGAGCAACAAATCTAGACTCTCCCCCTATTCTTCTCTTTTCTCTGTCTTGCTCAATGTACAGGGAATAGAGCTTGTCCTCTAAGAATCAGGTGGCATGAAACCTCTCTTGCTTTCTCCTCCACACACACACACACACACACACACACAAGTGTACAACATACTAATACGACAAATAACTACATGCTCATAAGTAGAACAGGTAATATCAACTTCAGTGGCTTAGAAAAAGGAAAGATCAACATTGGTGAAAATAAACAACAAAAAAAATGCCTTTGAAGAACATCTCTTCCCATATCACTGGATAGAAAGTCAGGGGAAGGAGCCATATCAGGGACAATATGAGCAAAAGAATCATCAGAAATACGGAGACAGACTTGGACTGAGAAAAAAGGTGAAACATTTATATAGGGGATTATTTCAAGACTATTTTTTATTGGAGTTTGCAATTAATGATTTTGTAGAGTCTATTACTATAACTTTGATCATAAATCCTTCAAGATTTCTGGTTTTGATTTAGTTGATTATGACCACATCCTTCAGTTTACTTGTTAGTCATTAGGTGGCTCTTAGGCAAAACCGTGAAGTAGGTAATAATTCATCTACCAGCAAAGGTCAACCAGACTTTTCTCTGCACATAGAAAAACAAGAAAATGTCTGCAGTGCTATCATGGATCCATCTATTAGTCAGCTGCCATGGTCTGAATATGAAAGACCATGGTAACTACCTGAATCCTGAAGCTGATCTCAAAGACGTTGGGATCTTTCCCTGCCTGACTTCTCTCTGTATATTTGTTAAAACTTTTTATCTTGCAGGTATGACAATACCCAATACAAATTCAACTAAAATGGATTTATTGACTCGTATAATTAGGTAGCCCACAGGTGTGTCTAATTTCTGTAAGAGCTTGAATCAAGTGTCATAAAATGAAATTAGGATCTCTCCCCATTTCTCTGCCCTGCTTCATTGGTGTTGACTGCATTCCAGGCAAACTCTCTGCTCATGTTTGGAAGATAGATCTGACTCTAACAGCATACTAAGTCACAGAATTACACCTTCTTGATCGTAATTTGTTTTAATTGGATCTGTTATCTATCTCTAAAATTAGATAAAATGCACTGAATATCGTATACTAGATGAGCCTACCTGGAAGGGCAGGGATGGAAGTGAGTCTCAGTCACCTATCAGTTGGGAAACTTGGGAAGCGTTTTAAGAATGGGGTAAGGATGCTTGTATTCTACGCGTATAAACAAATGTCCACTAAGAAATAGCAATTTTCCATGATTCTTTGTTCCTCTGCTTCCTTTTATTGTTTATTTCTAGAACCAGGTGGTTGACTGGGGTTGAATTTCAGTTCTGCCATTTATGGGTGTGTGTGTGTATATATGTATACTTATCCATAGAATCTCAATTGTTAGTGGAAGAAGCTGGCTGTCAACGGAAGTCAGTGTGAGGTGACCTCAGGCAGGTTATTTAACTCCACTAGGTCTGTTTCCTCATCTCTAAGGAAGAAATAATAATCCCTACCAAATAAAATTATTATGAGTATTAAATTAAATGAGATATATATATATATCTGCTATACACCCCCCCCAACACACACACACATATGACCTTCAATAAGTTATTTGACCTCTCTATACCACATTTTTCCCTTCTGTAAACTAGAGATAATCATTGTACCTACCTCATGGGGTTTGTGTGATGATTAAATAAATAAATAAATAAATAGTGCTTAAAACAGGGCCTGGTGACAGGTAAAGCCCGGTGGACTTCCTGGGTCAAGTGGGGAGTTGGAGAACTTCAGACATTCCTTCAGATGTTCAGATGTATCCAGCTAGATGTTTCCATCTAGCGAAAGGATTGTAAACACACCAATCAGCGCTCTGTGTCTAGCTAAAGGTTTGTAAACGCACCAATCAGCACTCTGTAAAAACGGACCAATCAGCACTCTGTGAAATGGACCAATCCGCACTTTGTAAAATGGACCAATCAGCAGGACATGGTTGGGTCCTAGTAAGAGACTAAAGGCTGGCCACCGGAACCAGCAGAGGCAACCGGCTAGGGTTCCCTTCCACGCTGTGGAAGCTTTGTTCTTTTGCTTTTCACAATAAATCTTGCTGCCCCTCACTCTTTGGGTCCGCACTAACTTTATGAGCTGTAACACTCACTGCCAAGGTCTGTGGCTTCACTCCTGAAGTCAAGCGAGACCACGAACCCACTGGAAGGAAGAAATGCTGGACACATCTGAACGTCTGAAGGAACAAGCCCCAGACACACCATCTACAAGAACTGTAACACTCACCGCCAGAGTCCGCGGCTTCATTCTTGAAGTCAGCAAGACCAAGAACCCACCGGAAGGAGCCAATTCCGGACACACTGGCACATGGAAAGTATTCTCTTGCATTTATCATTACTATTATTTGATTATATCACTTTCTGTGATTCTGACTTCTTCTTTCTCATTTGTTGAGTTTCCAGTTCCTTCAAATTGCCTTCCAACAGAACTAATTTCTTGGTCCAGTTTTTCCAGTCTTCTCTGGCTTGTCAATACCTATGTCAATAACATTTTTATCAGTGCATTCTTTCTGTGATTTACAAAGCTGACCAGAAACCCTACAATCATACATACAGAACTTGTAGAAACCATGGAAGCCATCTATTCTAGTAGTCTCCAAAGTCGGGTGCACATGAATCTTGATCCATTGATATCAAGGGGAAAATCTATTAAAATTTATATGTCTGTGTATATTTTTAGTGTAAAATTTGAAAGAAATGAGATAATTCTTAAATGAATGCATTCAAAATACTACATATTTATTATTTAAAATAGTCAATATATTAAAGGGCGCATGCTCAGTTTTTTTCTTTTTTACTAACAAAATGGTACAATCACAAAAGTTGGAAGATGAGTGATTTCATCTACTCTTACATCACAGAAAAGGCAAGTGACACAGAGAAGGGAAGCAATTTATCCAAGATCTCAAGTGTTAGTGGAAGAAGCTGGTTGTCAACCGAAGTCAGTGTGAGACGACCTCAGGTAGGTTATTTAACTCCACTAGGTCCCAGTTTCCTCATCTCTAAGGAAGAAATAATCCCTACCGAATAAAATTATTATGAGTATTACATTAAATGAGAGAATATTTAAAGAGGGTAATGCAGTGCTTGGCACAATCAAAGGTTCAATTAATGTTAGTTCTCTTTCTTTCGTCAGGGTAAATGTCTTCTTCATCGAATGAGACTGCTTTTCAAAAACTAGATAGTAGTTTAGTTTTAGACATTCAAAAACTAAATAAATAGTACTGCACTATTTCGTGGTGATAAGGTTATATGTTACTAAGATCTCCGCAATTTAAAATAGATTTTTAAAGGCTGCAGACATAAGAATAAAACCAACAAACGCAAGCGTCACAGTAGGCTGGTGGCTGAGAGATGTAGGGGTGAGGGGCTTCTTTGCCACCTTTGGACCAATACTGGTGTTGGTCCCAGAATTCTCTGTCGGAGAGGTTTAGGGGCAGTGCTCAGTTTGGGAAGGGGAATCAGGAACTTATCCTAAAGCTGGTTGCCAATATACCATTTACTTAGATGTATGTTTGTTTGGAGTGGTACTTTTAAGGGATGTTTCTGTTGTCTCCCCTTAACCCCCGACCCCGCAAGTCCCCCAGCCATCACTGGTTGCAGCCACTGGCCATCACATATCTCTGAATTACTAGCTTAGTCTTTCTGTTCCTACTCAAAATCCTATGCAAACAACAATACATCTCCTTCACATTCATATGTGCTCTAAATAGCCACTATACTATGTAAACTGTTCGCTTTCAATTTAATAAGTCTTCTCATCCCTAAATCAAAACTAATTAGCTTTGTTTTTCAAATTGCTGACACTGGGGGTCTTCGCTATAACAAACCTGTGTGTGATTAGTGATATAACGGCTGGTGCTGAGCTTGGGCAAATATTTATAGAGTAATCATATTGGATAGGGTTGAATAACCTCTTGGATTAAATGTGAGCTTCTGCCAGGCGATGCTGCAAAATTGTGCTAATTTAATGGTACAGTCCATTGTTCCGTCTGCCGATATAACCTCTGTAGACACTGATACAAATATAATCAAGGATATTAGGGCACAGTATGGCTCCTTTATTGGCACTCCCGGCAGTAATGTGCCAGAAGAATCCAAATATAAATTACGTGATAGGTAAATAGGAGTACATACAGGGAGCAGATCCAATATACACACACCCACCCAGCACAGGGAGGAGCCTAAGGTAAGTAGTCACTGATTACATTGTTGTTGTGCCATTAGTATATTAGACACAAGAGGAAGAATTTTGCTTTTATTTACTTTCAAGAGCATTAAACAGATCTTAATTGGGTAAACCAGCTGTACAGTTAAAGGCGGATTGTTTCTATATCAAGCTATATTGATATTAACTCCAACTTCTCACAGAGACAAGGAAATGAGCCTGAAGATACAGTGTTAATTCTTAATACGTAGCTCTTAATGTGTAGTCTGAAAGGAAACTCAGACCTTGGAAGAAAGAGATGAAGGCGATAGTTTTTCCAGATTTATACACTTAAGCAATGATCAAGTGGATACTAGAAATCCCATCTTCACACACCCCATCCAGTGCTTTCTCAACCAGATTATAGGGATCCATAAAAGTAAAATACTGTAATATTGACCTACAAATGACTTGAAGAACCTGGGTCATTTCCTTATGCATATTCATTACTCATCATGTTATACAATTTTTAATTTAATAAAAGTTATATATTTGATATGTATAGGTAAAAACACCTTGATAGCTTTTTATTCACATTGATTAATTGCAATTGCACCATTTTAAAAATACAGCTTCACTGTCTGTTTTAGACACTCCAACCGGTTAGCTATATTTAGATGTGAGGGGGAGGCAGAGTAATTCTTAAAGGGTTCTATGTTTCTTACAACTGACTTGACTGACAGTCCTTAAGTGCTATTTCTTTCAAAGCAAATATGACTCACAGCCCTTAGGTAGAGTGTGTGCACAGGCTAGAAATATTGATCTGTCCACATCCTAGAAACATTCAAACACAATAAAAAAGAATTTTTAACTTAATTCTGAATAATGCAATAGCAAAAACATATGAACAGGACAAAATCGACAATGGTAATGTATCTGTAATGCTTTATAATGTCAAGGATTTAATTTAAACTCAAGAAACAGCAACTCTCTTTCCAGCTCGAACTCGCCCTCTTCAGCTTAACTGTGACAGTTCTTAGAACAGGAGGTGCCTAAAGAAACTAATTTAAAGATATAAATAATATGCATTTATTTAAGTCATTGAGTACCAAGTACCCACTTTGTGAGTGACTCTAGTCACCAGCTTAAAATTTAGAAATAAGAGCAACCAGCAGGCAGTTTGGTTTGGTAAGACTTCCCTTTAGAGTTTACTGATAATGGAATGAAGAAATGTTCCCCATTACTCCACATCAACACTGGCGAGAGCTCTGTGGAGGAAGAGGCAGGTTTCAAAAGGTAACCCAGGACCCTGAGGTTCCAGTCAATAGATGCTCCCCTCCCTTGTGTTTCCTGAGCTACTTGGAAACCCCTTTTTCTTCTTGCCCATGGCCAGCCTTCTTGCTACAATTATTTCTGGTTCCCACAGAAGGCAACAGAAAATAATCAATACTGCTGTGGGTTACAAAACATGAAGTTTACTCAGATTTGGCACCACAGAGGTGCCAGCAGCTGGATTCCTCTTCCTTCCAGCAGTGGTTCAGTGACAGATTTGCAGGCTACACTTCTGTCACTCATTACCTTGAGTAGTATTTTGTGTTTTTTTTTAAGTTAAGTTTTCTACAATTAGCTCTGTTTCCATTTAATAAATGTATATAATCCTTTCCTGGGGTAATGCAGATATGCTTCCATCAGTTACATGACTTGGAGAGCAGATGTCATTGAACGAGAGAAAAATGGACTAGAGGTGGGAATTACTGGTGAGTGTGAGTTGACAAAGAATGACATCCCCAACAGGCAATTTCCATGCCTGCTGACTTCTGTTTCCCAGCCCAGTCCCTCTGCAGGTCATTGCCTTCCTTTCTTACCCAATCCTTTCCCAGTATCCCCTAGCATTGTTTGGCTCTTCCCATATAGATCAGAGTAGCAGTTGGAAAAATATCTGCTTAGCCTTCATCTATATACTGTAATCAGCCCAGTCCTTAGACACAGATAATTTCAGGGCTTGTATTTAAGAAGTTTAATCTCCATACTAAATCAATTTATTTTCTATCATAACACTGTGACTAGTGCAACCAAGTTTCCCCAAGACTGTGTTCCTATCCCTGACCACCTTTATTAGCTGGGCCCTCACCTAATGGCAGACACTGTATGTTTGCATGCCACCAAAATTCATTTGTTGAAGGCTAATTTTTAATGTAATCATATGTGGAATGGAGGTAATTAGGTCATGAGGGTGGAACCCTCATGATGGGATTAGTGCCCTTATAAGAAAAACACCAGAAAGATGATTTCTCAGTCCACTAAGAGAGGATATAGCAAGAAGGCATCCATTTGAAAACCAGGAAGAAGGCCTTAACCACAAACTGAATCAGCTGGCATGAACTTGGACTTCCCAGCCTCCAGAACTGCAAGGAATACATGTTTATGGTTTAAGTCATCTAGTCTATGATATTTGTTATAGCAGCTTAGACTGACTAAGACATCTAGTTTGATCCCAATCCCTACATCTGGGTTCCTGACATGTACTACTGAAGAGCAGAATACCTGCTTCTTTGATCTCTGCCAGTTGTCCACTGTGTATGGCCTGTAATAACTACCTGTTCCACCTCTGCTTAAGGTAACATATGAGTTTCACTCGAACCTTGGTTTATATCATGTCTGTTCTTTCCCCTTTGACTCATCTCCCAATTTCAGATTCCCTTTCTATATTCACATCCTTATCCTCCTATGGCTAGATTAATACTCTGGTTTTAATCCTATTTTAGAAGCCCTGGCGGTATTGATGAATTTATGGTCCTGCTCTTTGTCTCTTCAGCCCTATACTCCAGGTATAACAAGTGCCATATAAGCAATAAAACCATAAAAGATAATAGTAACTTATACCTGTTAAATACCCGGTAGGTATTAGGAACTCTTTTTGTTTGTTTGTTTTTTGAGACGCAGTCTTGCTCTGTTACCCAGGCTGGAGTGCAGAGGCGCAATCTCAGCTCACTGCAAGCTCCGCCTCCCAGGTTCTCGCCATTCTCCTGCCTCAGCCTCCCAAGGAGTTGGGACTACAGGCGCCCGCCACCATGCCCAGCTAATTTTTTGTTTTTAGTAGAGGCAGGGTTTCACCGTGTTAGCCAGGCTGGTCTCCATCTCCTGACCTCGTGATCCGCCCACCTCGGCCTCCCAAAATGCTGGGATTACAGCCATGAGCCACTGCGCCCAGCTGGCTAGGAACTGTGTTTTTAAGTTTTATGTTAACATGTACAACCACCTTTTCATTTATGCAGGGCTGATAGCCAGCTGATGGGCATATGAATATAGCATTCCCAGCTGTGAAAATACTGCAATGCTTTCTCACGGGTTAGTAAATAGCCACTGCCCCAGTCTCCCAAAGACCTCCCAACTGACTTCCAAGTCTTCCAGGCTTTCTTACCATCAGCTGCTCCCAAGCCCCATAATCCAACAATCAAGAGGTTGATTCCTGGCACAGTTCTCTGGCCAGTGTTGATTCTGATTGGTTGCTGCCATGCCATGCTCGCTGTCAATTGTTTTCAATATCAGCTCCTCATAATCCATATTATGCCTAATCTACATATCAGTAAATTGAAGCTCAGAGAAGTATACTCACTCAAGGTCATAAATTAGTAAATGGTAAAGCACAGCCTCAAACCTATATCTTCCTATCTTTGTAGACTATTCTGTTTCCCCTATACCAGATAGTTCATAGATGCAAAGAGGAGTTCCCCAAACTTGCCTGATAGCAAGAGTAAGTGTTTTGATGAAATTACAGCTTCCCGGGCCACTCCCCCTGGAGATTCTGATCCCAACCAGTCTAGTTCAAGGCTAGAATTGATGTTTTCAAAAAGGTGAATTTTATGGTTATACAACCTTTGAAACACTGCACAGGGGCATTTTCCTTCAGAGTATAATTTGAGAATGACTGGAAACATTGTATTATCTTCACGTTTTAAGTGAGCAAGTAAAGACTGTATCACAGTTCCCAACTTGGAGGAAATGTTTTTTGAATAAAATGGGATGTGTGTTTCAGGCGGCAGGCTACTTGGTGGTTATTTTAGATGGGGTGGTGTAATTTAAAAGTACAGGCAATCTTTGACAGGTCTGGAAACATCGTTAGTGACAATCAGTGATGAGAAGAATGAAGCAAGATTTTGGTTTACCAATAGTTCAAATGAAAAGGACATAGAATGAAAGCTAAAGCTAAAATAAAAGTAATTTCATGAAATGTAGAAAGGGGGCACTGAGTTTACTGAGGAAAATTTTCTAACTCTAAAAACCATTAATTTACCCAAATAACAATACAGAATGTACTTTGCAGAACAATAACCTGTAAAAAAAGAACTTAAAGGAGATTACATGTATAATGTTACCTGTGATGGCCATTGGTGCTTTGTCTCTGCGTGTTGCCATCATTCTGCAGTGGTGTATTTTCTGTTAATGTCTGACAATATGGTTTGTCACATAAAGCCTTTTTAGTAGCATCCCTCTCTGGACACTTCTCTCCCATTTCTGCTGTTAGCCAAAGTTAATCATGAAACATAAAAAGGTATCCAGAAAAAGGCAAGTACAGTATCACATATTAATTGCACACAGCAGGTTTATGATGCAATTCTCTTTCACATGATGAAAAGGCTAAGAGAAAAAAAAAAACAGAGAAAAAAGAGCAAAATAGATGAGCAATTGTCTCTAGTCTTGTCTTCTAATAGGTACTGATTCATTAAATATTTCTGAGGGCAACAGGGTCATCTAACCCAATAGAACCTCCTAAGATGTTCTTCCTAACATGTAAATCAGCAATAAGCAGGAGAAACCTACAATGGAGCTGAAATTTACTACCACAGGACGTGGCCCAAGCTGGGTTGGTTCTCTTCCAAGTGACAACCCCTGCCAAACAATTTAACACCTGCTGCAGTTATCAGCACACATATTTCCTTAGACAACTGAGAAACAACTCACTGGATAAACCAATAAGTAAAATAAAGTGCCAAACATATCCTCAGCAGAGGCTGATAAAAAAAACATTTAAATAAATGTAACTGAATACTTCCAAATGGCACACCTGACAATGACAGGAAAGCATAGGAGTGGGAGCCTTAGGGAGGAAAACAATATATTAGGCTTTTTAAATTTTTCTATAATTCTACAAAGCCAAACCCATATCTAACCACACCCTCATTATCTGCAAACAATGTGACTTCCTACCCTGGGGTGAAGAAATATGAAATGAAATAAAACAATAGCAATAGCAATAGCAAACCTTAGAACTGCGTGGCACAGGGGACCTGGAATAAAGAATGTTGCCCTCCCTGATTTATTTGAGTAAAAATCAAAGCTTTTCTTCATTTATTTGTTAGTTGGATTTTTCCCTCCTCTAGTACTTAACACCTGTACGAAAGTCCCTGACTCTAGAGGCAGGGCTTATCTAATGAGGTGTATCTACACAATTGGAAGCCCAATTCTAAATGAAAATTGCACTGTGCTGTGAGCACAATCCCTCCAGGTTGGAGACAGCATTTATAAAGCAGCAGGGTTGGTAGCCAGTGTTTTCTCTTTAAGAAGGGGCCTGTAGGGTTACCACAGTTGGGAGAGAGAGAGGCTGACCTAGAGCTATGGGCTAACGTGATAATTCTCCTCCAAATTAGTCATATTTCTCCAGGTTACCTTCATAGATAGTGAGCAAAGGCAGATATAATCCCTTTCCTAATTGTAAACCAGCACAAGCCTAATTATATTCCCATTTACCCCAGATACTCTAAAATCATAGGCTTTCTGTTTGCTAATTCCTCTTATTCATGGTTTTATGACTCTGGAGGAGGCTTTGGGGAGTACAAATGGAAAAACAGTGCAGTGAGTTAGTTCCACATAGACATTAACTACGAAAAAGTAATGGCATGGAGGAGAAAAACGGGTGGAAAGAAAAAATCTCATATTCAGTTTACTCTGATTTCAATCCAAACTGGATGAGTGTTTTGAAGCCTTGTCTAGTAAGCACAGTAGCTGAGGCCATAGTTGCAAGAGTACACAGCAGTGTTTTAGTCATCGAGGCTGTATTTGTTAACAATTAAACAGCCTTTCTGTGAGAAACTTTACTCCCTTTATCTTAGAATGCCTATTACCTTTACCTTAGTGGACATTTAAAATTTATGTAATTTTTGAGTATTTTTATGTCAACCTGTTAACACTAGCCTGAGGAGGGCTCCACGCACCAAAGCTTACGGGGTCATGCTAAAGACCATAAGGTGTTAGGAACAGACAAGTAGGACAAAGGGTGATGGTTGCAGTGGCAACCAGATTCATTCAAGTCTTATAATGTTACCTCCATCTTCCTTTCTCCCATCCTCATGCACTGACAGTGCACATGTGTGCATATGTGTGTATGTGTGTGTGTGTAAGAGAGGAAGAGAGAGTTATCAAACTACATAATTTTTTTTTTTTTTTTTTTGAGACGGAGTCTAGCTCTGTTGCCCAGACTGGAGTGCAGTGGCGCGATCTCGGCTCACTGCAAGCTCCGCCTCCTGGGTTCACGCCATTCTCCTGCCTCAGCCTCCCGAGTAGCTGGGACTACAGGCGCCCGCCACCACGCCCGGCTAATTTCTTTTTGTATTTTTAGTAGAGACGGGGGTTTCACCGTGTTAGCCAGGATGGTCTCGATCTCCTGACCTCGTGATCCGCCTGCCTCGGCCTCCCAAAGTGCTGGGATTACAGGCTTGAGCCACCGCGCCCGGCCCAAACTACATAATTCTTGATGGAAAAACGAACACTCTAAAATAGGTTTAAATTATTTATTCTGGGTTTTTGGTGTAAGCAAATAATAAAAATCTTCCAAGTTATTGCCAAGATCACGCAATCTTTGTCTCTTAAGTTTTCCCAAGACCACACCTAAAAAGGGGGTTATGGCACCAGTGTTTGGTGTCAGTATCATGGAAGGCCAGGCATTATTTTAGTTTGTAGTTGCGAACATGTTCATTCCTGGTTGAACAGGTCAATACCAGTTCACGAGATAGAGGAGGAACATGAATTAAGTTTGAACAGGTGCCAAGTAAGAATTCTGAAAGAAAAAAGTGTTTGCCACTTCTGGAAATGCAGGTACTTCTGGTGGAGACAGATTACTTCAAAGCTATATGGGCCCAGGATTTGTTCCTCCACTGCTACAGGTCAAGGAATTTAATGGTCAGCTCCTCCAGATGATAATAAGGCCCACATTTATGCTGAAACAAACACAGCCTCACCTTACAACTTTGAAAGCAAACTGAGAACAGGGATGATGTTTTTGTACCGCTCCCACAGCCTAGAAGGATTGCTTGCATAGGTTAAATACTCAAGCAGCATTACTCAAATTGGTAATAGAGAGCAAATTTAATAATTTTCCATGAAAATTTTTGCTTTAAAACAGACAAGTTGTTTGTGTTTTATTTTTTGTTCCTTTGTGCTTTCTTGTCCAGGTCAGGAAGCACTGGGAAATTGAATTTAAATTTGAAAGTTGTTTGGTAAATATGGAATCAGAGAAATCGAAATCACATGGTCTGAAAAGATGATTATTTTTTTGACGTTTAGAATAGTTCTATTTATTATTTACAATGCATGAGATATTTAATATATAATTGAGGGGGTTGAGAGGACAATTCCTAAATGGAAACTTTAACATTTTTCATAACTTTAACATTTTTATACCAAGTGGGGTAAAACAACTTTAACATTTTTTTTTTCATAACAGCTGGGGTAAAACAACATTATGTAGGTGGGGAAGAAGGTTAAGCTATGAAGGCTGGTGAGTCATTCCTCTTCACTAAGGGGTTATGGTTGCCAATGTAATCACATATTTATATACCCTTGTCAAGTTACATTCTTTCTTTTGAATGCCATACTCCTGAAACACATTCATTCTTACCCTGCTTTTTGTTTTTCTGGATTCCACAAAACTCTATTATTTGTATTTATCGCCAGGTTTCACATTTTGATTTAATCTTTATCATTGTTTTCCTACCAATCTGCAGAATATTCTCCAAGTAAGTTGTTAATTTTAATGTTTAACTTAGGACCTTTCTCTTCTCACCTATCCTGCTGACATTCTCAGACCCTTCAACATCTCCTTCAATCTGATACACAACAGTCACAGGTAAGGCAACGGATTAAGGGCTAAGTGGATACAAACATTTATAAGCTAGGGCCCTTGCTTTCATCATGTGGTATCAAAGATGACTTGATGAACCTGTAAGAAACTCTACAGTAGGGTGGTCACATGCATGGACTCTGAAACCAAACTGCTTGGATTTACCTGCCTTGACATTTGCTAGCCGTGTGATCTTGAGCAAAACTAACTCAACTCCTTTGTGACTATTTCCTCGTCCATAAAAGAATGTTAATAACAGTTTCTACTTTTTAGGATTGTAGAGATAATTTGATTAGTTAATATAGCTAAATTTCTTAGAACTATCCCTGGTAAACAAACAAAGCTCAATGTATTTGCTATTATTATACACTTCTTTCTCAACTTTTAAAACCTTCATATTTACTTCTTTTTTTTTTTTTTTTTTTGAGACGGAGTCTCGCTCTGTCACCCAGGCTGGAGTGCAGTGGCCGGATCTCAGCTCACTGCAAGCTCCGCCTCCCGGGTTTACGCCATTCTCCTGCCTCAGCCTCCCGAGTAGCTGGGACTACAGGCGCCCGCCACCTTGCCCGGCTAGTTTTTTGTAGTTTTAGTAGAGACGGGGTTTCACTGTGTTCGCCAGGATGGTCTCGATCTCCTGACTTCGTGATCCACCCGTCTTGGCCTCCCAAAGTGCTGGGATTACAGGCTTGAGTACTTCTTTTCAATTACCCATAGGCACACAGACACCTTGTAAATTATCATCATCTGAGGGGTCTTCTTGTCACCTTATTCTCTGACTCTGCTAACCATGGAGATGTGGATGGGCAATAATTCTTCCTTACGTTCATTCTTTCATTCACTCAACAATTATTTATTGTCTACTCTGTGCTAGGCTCTTTTAACATTGAAGATATAAAGATAAACAAGATACATATAAAGCGTCTGGCCTCGTGAAGTTCTGCTAGAAGAGAGAAGCATTTACAAATACAATAATAAAAAGGTAGTTAAAAATGTGATACCAGATCTGTGAAGAAAATGAAAGGGGTATTGTGTGAATAAATTGCAGTAGGAAGATCATTCGTGAATGATCCAGACAAATCATGAACTTTTCATCCTGATGAGATTAGTGAAAAAGCCCAAGAAAGAAGACCAAGAAGGAAACAAAAAGAGTTTGATGTTTTAAGGAACAGAATGAAGCCCTGTGAATGATATAAAATGAGATGGGAGACCAGGCAAGGAATCTACTTATGTGAGTAAATGGAGACCATGGTTTGGAGTTTGGATTTTACTCTAACCCAAACAGGAATTCATTAAAATTGGATATCCATATTCAGGAGAAGGAAACAGGGCTCCTACCTCTCATCACATACAAAAAAATCAAATAAAAAGGAATTGAAGACTTAAATCTAAGACCCCAAACTATGAAACTACTAGAAGAAAACATAAGGGAAACACTTCAGGCCATTGGTCAGGGGAAAGCTTTTATGAAGAAGACCTCAAAAACACAGAAAACAAAAATAGACAAATAAGATTATATCAAACTAACAAGTTTCTGCACAACAAAGGAAATAATTAACAAAGTGAAGAGACAACACACAGAATGGGAGCAAACATCTGCCAACTATTCATGCAACAGGAGTTAATATCCAGACTATACAAGAAACAAACAACTCCACAGCAAAAATAATAAATAATAATAATAATCTTATTTTAAAGTGAGCAAATAAGCTGAACAGACATTTCTCATAAAAAGTGATGCAAATGGCCAAGAAGCCTATGAAAAAATGTGCCACATTATGAATCATCAGGAAAATGCAAATCAAAACCACAATGAGATGTTATTTCATCCCCATTAGAATGACTATAATCAAAAAGACAAAAAAATAAATGCTGGTGAGGATGTGGAGAAAAGGGAACTCTTACACATTGTTGGTGGGGTGTAAATTAGTTCATCTATTATGGGAAGTAGTATGAATGTTTTTCAAAAAACTAAAAACAGAACTAACGTATGATCCAGCAATCCCACTACTCGATATGTATCAAGAAAAAAAAGGGACATTAGTATGTCAAAGACATATCTCTACTCCTATGTTGATTGTAGCACTATTTGCAATAGCCAAGATATGGGAACAATCTAAGTGTCCATCAATGGATGAATAGATAAAGAATATGTGGAATATATAGACACAATGGAATACTATTCAGCCGTAAAGAACAAAATCCTGTCACTTGAAGCAACAAGAACGAGCTTGGAAGACATTAAGTTAAGTTAAATAAACCGACTAAAAATAATAATAAAAGCAAAAAAGAAAGACACATACCACACATTTTCATTCATGTAGATTATAACAGATGATCTCATAAAAGTAAAGAGTAGAATAGTAAAGAGTAGAATAGATTACTAGAGACTGGGAAGGATAGTGCAGAGAGGGGATAAGCAGAAATTTATTAACAGATGCAAAATTGCAGTTAAATAGGATTAAGTTCTGTTAGAGTCGCCCTACAGTGTTTTATAGCACTGTAGGATGACTATAATGAACAATTTACTTTATAATTTCAAATAGCTAGAAAATTGGATTTTGAATGTTCTCAACACAAAGAAATAATAAATGTTTGGATGGATATGCTATTTACCCTAATTTGATCATTACACATTGTATACATGTATCAAAATACTACACTGTACCCCATAAATATGTACAATTGTTCTGTGTCAACTAAAAATAATAATAAAAGCAAAAAGGAATTCCTAAAAAACAAAACAAAACAAAACAAAACAAAACAAAAAACCGGAATCCATTGAAGGGGTCTAAATATGGTCTCTGGGCCAAGAGGTGAACAGACTGCAGGGGAGAAAAGTGAAAATAGGAGTCCCAGCTGGAGGTCACTGCCATTGTGAAGGCCATGTAGAGGAGACAGGCAGACAATTTAAGATGCATTCTTGAGGTAAAGTGGACAGTGCACCTTTCGAGTAAATGGGTGAGCTGAGAAGCTATTTTCCCAGTGAACCAGGAAGTGAGGTAGGTAGATGAGTCGTCCAAGGCAGTGGGGAAGGAGGTGCTTGAAATCGATTTGTATATTTATATTATAAAGTAAATGAATTAAGAGAAAAAAATTGGATCCTGAATCTGAACTTATTTGCAAATTATAATACCTTATCAAAAAGGTATTTTATGGACAATACTATAAAGACGGTAATGTTTATTTTTAGCATTACAATCCACACCTTTAAAATTATGAATAATTTGTGAAAGCTTGCTGTAAACTAAGTACCCTTCATCCATTTTCTCATTTAATTCACAAAACAGCCCTATAGACATTTATTATAATTATACCCAATTTTATGGATGCAATGAAATTGAATCTCAGTGAAGTCACATTTCCAAGGCATTAGAGCCAGGTAGCACACAGCTGGGTTTGAACCCAGGTCACCAACCCAACAGCCTGAGCTCTTAACTAAATAGAACACTATTACTCCCTTTTACATCACCGATCACACCCTGCTTCCCCCAAACACACACACACAGATACAAGCACATATACATCCACATTGCCTTGTAATCAAAATCTTCAGAGAGAAGCTTACTCTCAATCTCTCCAAACCCACTAATGATCTACCCAGTTTTGATAAATTACATCTTTCAACAGTAGAATCACTAATTGTGAAAATCAAGCTTAAGCAAGGCAGTAGAAGAGATACTTCTTGAAACACAGCAGCCTTATTTGTGCCTCTGATAGCACATCATACCCAGCCCTGTGGATAAACGTGGCCTTAGCCAGGAAAGGATAAATGATCGATGATTTGGAAGAAATAAATGACAGGAGCGTTAAAATGTTTTAGGGCAAGGGACATTCAAATAAATGCTATTGGATGATTTATTCTCCAAAAGGTGTTACATTCACTGCTGAAACACACCTACATGTCTGCTAGAAATGTGGTCGTAAAAAATCTATGTGTATAAAAAATTTACACTGTAGCAAGCTGACCTCAACCCTTCATTTACTAACGCCGCCACCTTAGCTGCAAGCACACATTCTCAAGTTCCACCTAGATTTCAACACCCGGATGTCCCACAGCTACCTCAAGAAGAATATATTCAAAATTCAGCTCATTACCTTATCTCCAAACATCTAATATTTGAAATCCCAGTTAACATATCATTTCAGCAGTTTTCAACGCTATAAGCTTCATAGTTTTCATAATCGCCTCTCTTACCCTCATTCAGTTCTCCAATTCCAATCCCACGCAATAGCAAGTATGGACAATTCATCTCCCTTAATTGTCTCACAAATGTACCTACCCCTCTTTACCATCTTCATTGACTCCTATAGTTCAAGTCTTCAGCATGACTCAAGCAAAATATCTTAGCCCTGGTTTTCTAAAAATTAGAGTTTAAGGCAAAGCATCAGGGCTAAAATGTTATTGAGAGGAAGAGTGAAGGAAAAAGAAAAGTGAGGCAAGAAAGGAGGAAAAGCAAAAATAAGATGATCTGTTACCGAACTGGCCACAGCTTCTTGAGGAAGTCTAGACAATGCCTCAGTTCCACAAGGTGGAAGGAAAGCACTGCTAGAAAAAAATCTAGGAGAGAGGAAGAGTAAGCAGATGATCTGATCCTGTCTTGTATCTCTCAGTGGTCAAAGTCCACCTCTTGGGGCTTTATTTTTCCTACACTTCTATTATAGTTTCTTTCTCCCACCCTGGACAGCCACCAAAGAAATTAAGAGTCTCCAGGCATGCATGCAAGTAGGACCTAAGCACTGAGCTACTATAGCTTTGCCATAGAATTGTAGTGAATGAGATGAAGGTTGCCCTAAAGCTCAGCCCTAAATTCCCGGGGAGGATACAAACAATTGGAAGTATTAGGAGATGGGATGACTGAGGCTGCAGCCCAGCATGGTGTGAGCAGTTGCTCTTTAGGACCAATCCAGATAGAAAGCAAGGCAAACGACTGAAGTTGGAGTGGGTATGCAAGGGAGTCAGGCTGATATGAAATGACACGTAAATTGAGTCTGATAAAATTCACTGAGTGCCACTCCATTCTGCTTACACTCTCTAATAACATATGAATCTTATATGTGAGCAAGGTGCCCTTACTTCTTCCATGGAGGGGAGGTAAAAAATTGTAATCTTCCAAGATTGAGCCAGTTGCCATCTTCTAAAACAACGTACAGAGTGTTCGCAACCCAAGCTACACTTGTAGCTGCTTTAGCTGATCCGAAAACCCTACTGACATTCATCACCTCTCCCTTCCCTTACCCATTCTAGATTTTCTTTGTCCTTAGCCAGAATTCCAGCTGATCTGGATTTCTTGTTTCATAAGGTGACCCAGACCTTCATTCTGGAAGGATCTGAAGTCTTAGTCACCTTGTCATTGTCAGGTTGTTATTGCTACCACTGCCTGTTAACAAATATCAGAGGGCACAGAAGCACCAAGGGAAGAGCCAGTGAGTCCCCACATCCTTCCCCCATTGTGTAGTAGAAACCCTAGTTCCTGATAGTAGTCGGGATCAATTAGCCTAATCTATAGTGTAACTCCTTTTTGCCTGATGATCTACTGGCAGGGAAATCCTAAAGTAGCCAAGCAGTATGTAGAGATTTCAGTTCCAACCTAACAAAGCCTAACTTTTCTAGGATAAGAGACATGTGGGAGAATGGAAGTGCAGTGAGAATGAACAAATCCTACGTATCTCTTTTTTCTTCATCTTAAATATTCTTGCTATCAGGGACACAGTTCCATGTTCAGGCTGTAGGTGCAGCACATATATTGCACTAACCTCTTAAAAGTTGCCCCTGAGCTGGTGCCTTAACTGAGCCTATTCCTCATCTTATCAAGCTGTCTATATACAAGTTATGAGGAACACACATCAATTTCTTGTGAATGAGCCCAGTGGTGCACCTCCTTTGCCAAAAAATGGATCTCTGGGCCCAAAACAATATTGTGTGGGAAACCATGTCAATGGATAAGGCTTTCTGTAAAGGCTTGGAATATAAGGCCGGGATTGTACTGCAGGCAGGAAAAACAAACTCACTATATTTGTTTTCTATTAAAGCTGTGACAAATTATCACAATTTACTGGCTTAAAACAACACAAATTAATTATCTCACAGTTCTATAGATCAGAAGTCCAATATGGATCTCACTGGTCTAGGATCAAGTCAATAGGATACATTCCTTTCTGCATTTCTCTACAAGAAGAATCTGTTTCCTTGCTGTTTCTGGCTTCTAGAAGCTTCCCACATTCTTTGACTCATGATCCCCTTATCTATCAAGGTTGAGCTGAGTCCTCACATTGGTATCTCTCTTCTGATTCTGTCTTCCAAGTTTAAGGACCCTAATAATTAGCTATTAAGCAACCTGAAAAATCCAGGATACTCTTCTCTCTCTCTTTTTTTTTTTTTTTTTTTTTTTTTTTTTTTGAGGTGGAGTCTTGCTCTGTCACCCAGGCTGGAGTGCAGTGGTGCTATCTTGGCTCACTGCAAGCTCCGCCTCCCAGGTTCCAGTCATTCTTCTGCCTCAGGAGTGAATCCAGTGAATCCCAGTCGAGTAGCTGGGATTACAGGCACACGCCACCATGCCCAGCTAGTTTTTGTATTTTTAGTAGAGATGGGGTTTCACCATGTTGGCCAGACTGGTCTTGAACTCCTGACCTCAGGTGATCCACCCATCTCAGCCTCCCAAAGTGCCGGGATTACGGGTTGAGCTACCACACCTGGTCAACTGTTCTCATCTTAAGGTCAGCTGATTAGTAAGCTTAATTCCATCTGCAACCTTAATTCTCCTTTGCCACAGGACCTAACTTGTTCACAGGTTTTGGGGATTGGATGTAGATATGTTTGGGGAAGAGAGGAGCATTGTTCTGTCTGCCATATCCATGTCTGGAATAATGTTTTTGGTCTTAGTCACTAATACAGGCCAAAAATTGTCCAGTATTTACAAATTCACATTATTTGACCTATTATTGCTTCTGGTAAGGATGAACTGCCCCCTCCAAGAGAGAAGAGGATCAATGTAATTGACCTGGCACTATGTGGGCTGGCCATTCCCTCCAAAAAATGGTGCCAATTCAGGGCTAAGTTATTACTCACTTCTGATAGCAAATTGTGCATTCCACACTGCCAGTAGCTAGATTAGCCTTCATTAAGAGGATGGCCGTGTTGTTGAATTCATTTTTAGACTCCATCTCTGCCTCATAGCCACTCAGGTTACAGGCCCACTAGAGAAGTACTGGGTACTAAGAACAGTGCTGTATAACTACAGGACAGGGCCACTTGTTCACCTTGGTATTTACAGTCCGTGCTGAGGTGATGCTTTCTAGTGAGCACGAGAAACAAAGGTTTACTCACCTTATGCCCCTCCTCAAAGACCTACCTCCCAATGTGTTGTCCTTATTCTTTTAGGATTATTCCTCCGCAACCTCTGATCTGCTGGAGAAGTCCAGGAACCAACCACTAGCCAGGAGTGTCTGAATGCCTGTAACTCAATTCACCTTGTCTCTAGACAAGGTGGACAACCAGGTGAACTGCTGATGTTTCTGCCCAATATGAGAAGTTTCTGTTAACACATTCTTCGAGGACCACTTCTAAGTGGTGCTGTAATGGAAAAGCAATTCATTTCTAGATTAGCGCCTATATAACTTGCCAACCCATCTGTGAAACAGGACAAAGTTATTCTTTCCTCCTTATTAACTGCTCATAAGGAAGCCCCATAAAGTCATAGATATAGATTACAGGAGAGGCATTGGTACATCGGGTGTAAGTGCCTTGGAAGTCTGAGCCCAATGTATTTCATGTGCTCAGGTCCAGTTCTGAAGGTACATCTTCCGTGCTACAACGGTTTGCTGCTGTGTCCACTTGACATTATGATGTCTGAGGTACACAGACACTCAATTCATGATGGGTAACTCTGGTCCCATCCTCATTTTTTATACCGTGATCAGCCACTCAGTCTCTCTCAAGGTTCTACAACGCACTGGGAGCTCCAGAGCCCTAGAGGCCTGCACCAAGACTCTCCTCCTGGACCATCCTTCTTTACAGTGATTGTTACTTCTAGCACTATTAGAACTGCTGGGTCATTTGGTCCAAATGGTAGGGTGGCTTGTGCTGCAGCCTGCACCTATGACAGAGGCCATTTTTGTACTGTGCTCAATTATAAACTGGCAGTTTTCCAAATCACCCTGCTAAATAAGTAACATATACTGCCTTCCAAATGCAAATGGGTCTACTAGTACTGGGTCTTTTAATGATAAGAGATGCAAGATGCAGCCTTCTTAGTGATAAGAGGTACAAGTCCTTTATCAAGAGATTTCCCAACATGCTCCAGACCACTGGGCTCCTGAGCATTTCACTGAGGTATAAGGCCCTGAATCTTTCTGGGGTTTTTCTTTTCTCCCCTTTGTCATACATGTTTTATGAAAGCATCTAGGTTATTTGCCTCCTCTTACTCACGAGTTCCAGTTAGCATGATGTCATCAACATAGATGAACAATGTGACAATCTAAAGAATGTCAAAATTATATGGGTCCCTGTGTTAGTACAAAAAGCACTTGAGTTGTATAACCCTGTGCAAGAGAGTGAGGGGTACATACCGATGGGGATCTAACAGGAAACATTCACCAAATCAATAATTGCATAGCAAGCACCACAGGCTATGTTGATCTACTGCAGTAAAAAGTTATAACCCAGATACTGTGTTAGGGTTTCCAAGTTTATAGTGATTCTTTTTTTAAATAATTTGTCATGGTTTATCAGGTTATTGCAAAGGCCAGACAGGTAAATTGAGCAGAGATAGGAAAGAAACTGCTATGCCTCAGTGCTTCAAGTATTTAACAAAAATGCTAATCTCTACAATCCCCTCTGGAATGCAATATTGCTTCTGGATGCACTGTGTGGTCCAAGGGATGGGGGCAGGTACAGGAACTCCCATATGATCCTTCCTGTCATGATAGTCCTTACTCCACAAATCAGAGAACCACTGATAGAATTCTGTTGGCAGCTAAGTCCATCTATCCCAATTATACCTTATGGGAATGGGAAATGACCACAGATTGGATCCGTGGACCTACAGGACCAGTTATGAGACAGTCTTGGACTGAAAATCCATTTATCAACCGCCTTCCATAAGCCCCCATTCTACCTGAGTGTCCATGATGGCATATCACATAAGATCACAAATCTAATATTTTTGAAAAATGTTTGTACTCCTTTTTTACTGCCCAGTTCAGAGGAGAATTTACTAGATGTACATGTGATGGTGCTATGGTGTGTTTCTTAAAGGGATTTGACCGCTCCTTCAATCAATGAGATATAGATCTACAAATTGACTTGGATTTGTAAACTGAATGAGGGACGTCAATTTTCCATGGTAGCAACTGAGTTCTCCTTGCCACTGTCTTTATTTTTATTTTTTATACACAAAATGAGCAATACATTACCTGTTCCTCTGTCTCACTCTTAGGCATACCATGACCTATTGACCACTGCCACAGAATCCTGCAGGTAAAGGAACCTCGATTGTCACAGTGTGCTACCTTTACTTCCAATTCTGTAATAAAATTCATTTTGTCTCTGATGTTTAAGTACTATCATCTGACCCCTGGCATAATGAAATCCCAACCTCCCTACAGATAATATCGATCTTGGTTCCGTGGCATATCTGTCAACCACAGCCTGCAGACAGCACACAACAACCAATAAGCATCTCAAAGATTTTGGTGTCTTGTTCTCAGGGCATTCCTTATTGCCTTCATGAAGGGAGAGTCCTCCCTGTTACTTCTCTGAAACCCTCCCAGGGACCATAGTCAAGTAGTGAGGCTTACCTAACAACACTAGTCTAACATTCCCACCTCCCTGAGTCTTCTTGGGGAAGTTCTAGCCTCTCTACTTTATTCATCATAGGTCATCATGACCAAGCTGCAATAAATCATTCCAACAAAATACCGAAACCAGTCCGCAAGTGTACCCGCCACAACATTGAATCCTGAGTCACTTTTGAATGCCCACCATGTCAATGGGTTTTTTCAAATGCGGTTTTCATTGTACATTCCCATGCCAACACATAAAATCCACTCTCATATATATATTCTCCCAATTCCTATTGGCATATAACAAATTCTATAATTTCTTTCTATTGTAGGCTTTGTCTGTCTCAAATAGGGATTTCGATTCCCCACTGAGTCTGTGTTGAGACTCTATCCTGATATTGGGCTACAGGCGTTGAGTGGTGTTGATGGCACATCTTGAGAAGAGCAGGCATCATCTCGCATGGCATCTTCTGAGCTGAGGCTATTGAGTGGTATTCAGGTGCTATGGTCTGAATATTTGTCTCCTCTCCATATTCATATGTTGAAATCTAATCACCAATGTGATTTCAGAAGCAGGGCTTCTGGGAGGTTACTAGGTCATGAGGTTAGAACCTTGGTAAGTGGGATTAGTGCCCTTATAATAAAGGCCCCACAGACTGTCTTCTCTCTTCCATCATGTGAGGACACAGCTAGATGCCACCATTTTTGAACCAGAAAGAGGGCCCTCACCAGACCCCCAACTATGCTGTCACCTTGATCTTGGATTTCCCAGCCTCCTCAGAACTGTGAAAAATAAATTTCTAGTGTCTATAAGCCATCCAGTCTATCGTATTTTGTTATCACAGCCTGAACAGACTAAGACATCAGGTAAATGGAGGCTGTTCTCCTCTAACAAAGGGAGAAAGAGCGTCTTCTGCTACCCAGGAGCATTTGGAGGAATTTCAGGCCTTTCTATTCTTAGACTTGTCTACTCAAATGTCAAGGGTCCTACTTTCTCCCTATCAGGCATTCAGTGTTGACACAGGACACGTGGAATGGCTCTGCATTTAGTCTTCTTTGCAGCTCTACTTTGTAATGAGATCCTAGGCCTGATTTCTAGCACAGTCTGCCATATGGCTATATGAGATAAAAATCTCCTTTAAACCTGCCTGTGGCTTTAACAATATGCTTTAACTTGGCAAGTAGGGGCCCTAAGCCTTTTCCCAATTAACTATAAAAGTAAGCTTTTTAAAGCCATTTTATTGAAGTATTGATATGCATATTTATTGTGTACTAATTCAATGAGTTTGGAGACAAGCATACATCCATGAAACCATCACCACCATCAACGCCATAGACATATCCATCAACATGCAAAAGTAAACTTTAACAACTGTGATATTATTGCATGCTAGGGATCCTAATGCCTTGAAACCAGTGGCCAATTCAACTTCAAACTACTATTTGAGAGTCTGATTGCTAGAATCACTCCTTATAAAGTTATCTTAGCCTATCCCAGAGACTGAGGCAAAACATACATGTTGGTGTTTCATTTTGTTTTATGGCGGTAAGGCAGGATAGTCCTAGGAAAGTAGGACTGAAGGAAAATAAAAGTGAAGTAGGATATGAAACAAAGCAAAGATACAGTGAGCTGGTTACAATGTCTAACAAAACAAACAAAAACTCACAGCTCATTGTCAGGACTAAATAGTCTCTGCTCAGAACTTGTCAAAAAGAGAAAGCTCTTCATCTGTTGTATTCCTCTCTGTCTCCCATCTTCAGCTAGCTACAATCCCATTGGTGTTAACTCCTCTCTACTTCTAGTTATGTTACCTGGACCCTCTGAGAAGCTGCTGGGAAAGTCAGTCTCCATGCACACTTGGTTCTTACTATTATACGTGCTGTATTAGTCCATTTTACTGCTGCTGATAAAGACATACCCAAGACTGGGCAATTTACAAAAGAAAATTTATTGTACTTACAGTTCCACATGGCTGGAGAGGCCTCAAAATCATGGCAGAAGGCAAGGAAGAGCAAGTCGCATCTTACATGGATGGCAGCAGGCAAAGAGAGAGCATGTGCAGAGAAATTCCTATTTTTAAAACCATCAGATCTCATGAGACACATTCACTATCATGAGAACAGTACAGGAAAGACCCACTCGCATGATTCAATTGTTTCCCACCTGGGCCCTCCCACAACACGTGGGAATTATGGGAGCTACAAGATGAGATTTGAGTGGGGACACAGAGCCAAACCATACCATTCCACCCCTGCCCCTCTCAAATCTCATGTCCTCACATTTCAAAACAAATCATGCCATTCCAATAGTCCCCCAAAGTTTCAACTCATTTCAGCATTAACTCAAAAGTCCACAGTTGAAAGTCTCATCTGAGACAAAGCAAGTCACTTCCACCTATGAGCCCGTAAAATCAAAAGCAAGCTAGTTACTTCCTAGATACAATGGGGTACAGGTATTGGGTAAATACAGCTGTTCCATAAGGGAAAAATTGGCCAAAACAAAGGGGTTACAGGCCCCACGTAAGTCTGAAATCCAGCAGAGCAGTCAAATATTAAAACTCCCAAATGGTCTCCTTTGACTCCATGTCTCACATCCAGGTCACACTGATGCAAGAGGTGGGCTCCTATGGCCCTGGGCAGCTCCACCCCTGTGGCTCTGCAAGGTATAGTGCCACTCCTGGTTGCCCACTGGTGTTGAATGTGTGTGGCTTTTCCAGGCACTTGGTGCAAGCTTTCAGTGGATCTACCATTCTAGGGTATGGAGTTCAGTGACCCTCTTCTCACAGCTCCACCAGGCAGTGCCCCAGTAGGGACTCTGTGTGGGGGTTCTGACCCCACTGTGGATTTCCCTTCTGCACTGCCCTAGCAGAGGTTCTCCATGAGAGCCCTACCCCTTGAGCAAACTTCTTCTTGGGCATCCAGGCATTTCCATACATCCTCTGAAATCTAGGTGGAGGTTCCCAAACCTCAATTCTTGACTTCTGTGCACCCACAGGCTTAAGCTGCCAAGGTTTGGGGCTTCTACCCTCTGAAGCAACAGCCCAAGCTATAACATGGCCTCTTTTTGTCACGGCTGGAGTGGCTGGGATGCAGGACACCAAGACCCTAGACTGCACACAGCAGAAGGACCCTGGACCCGGGTCACTAAACCATTTTTTCCTCCAAAACCTCTGGGCCTGTGATGGGAGAGGCTGCTGCAAAGGTCTCTGACATGCCCATTGTCTTGGTGATTAACATTTGGCTCCTCATTAGTTATACAAATTTCTACAGCTGGCTTGAATTTCTCTCAGAAAATGGGATTTTCCTTTCTATTGCATTGTCAGGCTGCAAATTTTCTAAACTTTTATATTCTGTTTCCCTTTTAAAACTGAATGCCTTTAGCAGCACCCAAGTCACCTCTTGAATGTTTGGCTGCTTAGAAATTTATTCTGCCAGATACCCTAAATCATCTCTCTTAAGTTCAAAGTTCCACAAATCTCTAGGGTGGGTGAAAAATGCCACCAGTCTCTTTGTTAAAATATAACAAGAGTCACCTTTGCTCCAGTTCCCAAAAAGTTCATCATTTCCATCTGAAACCACCTCAGCCTGGACTTTATTGTCCATATTGCTATTAGCATTTTGGTCAAAGCCATTCAACAAATCTCTAGGAAGTTCCAAACTTTCCCACACTTTCCTCTCTTCTTCCAAGCTCTCCAAACTGTTTCAGCCTCTGCTTGTTACCCAGTTCCAAAGTTGCTTCCACATTTTTGGGTATCTTTTCAGCAGCACCCCACTCTACTGGTATCGATTTACTGTTTTAGTCCATTTTCATGCTGCTAATAAGGACACACCCAAGACTGAGAAATTTACAGAAGAAAGGGGTCTAATTGGTCTTACAGTTCCACATGGCTGGGGAAGTCTCACAATCATGGTGGAAGGCAAGGAGGAGCAAGTTACATCTTACATGGATGACAGCAGGCAAAGAGAGCTTCCTCAGAGGAACTCCCATTTTTAAAACCATCAGATCTCGTGAGAGCCATCCACTATCACAAGAACAGCACATGAAAGACCCACCTCTGTGATTCAATTATCTCCCACCTGGGACCTCCCACAACACGTTGGAATTATGGGAGCTACAAGATGATATTTGGGTAGCAACACAGAGTCAAACCATATCATGTGCTCTGAAGTTTGGTACTATCAAAAGATGAGATGACTCTGGCTGTGATAGAGGATTCATGGTCCTGGTGAAGGATGTTGTTAGGGCCTCTCTGCCCAGTAAGACAGGCAAATAAGTGAGGTCTAGGTTGGGGTATCAGTGGAACTAAGTTGACCTGGGCTGATGCATAAGTTGGGTCTAGAATCATATCAATTACAACAGCTTCCTATGGCTTCTCTTCAAGTCTATCCTTGTGGTAAGAACTGTTTTTTTCTAAAAATATCAATCCTCTACAAATTTTTCTAAAATATCAAAACCTCTACATTCTTTACTGCCTACTCAGGACTTTTTTGTAATCTATCTACTGCTCCCAAATCATTATTTAATCGACTATGTCCCTCCTTTCTTATCTTTGGATGCAAGATACGGTATTTCTTCTACCTAGAATCCCTCACCTTAACCAATCTGCCTATATCTGGTAGACTCCAACTTATTGATCAAGGCCCCTAGCAAATGATGTCTTTTCAATAAAACTTTCTAGGACACCATGGTAGAAAAAAAATCATTTTCACTTCTGTGGTTCCCACTAACTTTGCATTAAGGACTTAGGCCTTAAGACCCAAGTCCAAGAAATATCCATTCAGAAGATGAAGCTGTGATGTAGTGGAAAGAGCACAGGACTTGAGTGTTCTAGATTGGAATCTGTATTAGTGTGCCATAACAGAGTGCCATAAATGGGGTGGGTTAAACAGCAGAAATTAATTGTCTCTCGGAGGCTAGAAGTCCGAGATCAAGGTATCATCAGGGTTGGTTCCTTCCGAGGCTGTAAGGAGGGATCTCTCCCATGCCTCTTCCCTAGCTTCTGGTGGTTTTCTGAAGCTTTAGTGTCCCTTGGTATGTAGAAGCATCACCCTGATCGCTGCCTTCATCTTCACATGGCGTTTTTCCTGTGGTGTGTTTGTCTCCAAATTTCCCCTTTTTATAAGGATACCAGTCATATTGCATTAGGGGATTATTTTCCTCTAGTATGACCTCATCTTAACTAATTACTTCCACAATGTATTTCCCCATAAGATCCCATTCTGGGGTATTGCAGGTTAGGACTTCAATATATCAATTTAAAAAGGTGGGGGTAGGGAGTGGGGAAGTGGGAGGGGGAACACAATTCAACCCATAACAGAATGTAACTTGGGGAAAATCTTATAAATTTTCTGAGCCTCTTTCCTCTAATCAGATAAACAGGAATAATAATACTGGAAAAAAAAAAAAAAAACCTAGATTAAATGAAGATCAATAGCAATGTTGTGTGAAGCTTGTCCAACCCACCTTATTTGGTTGCTGTTACTGTTCTGTTTGGTTTTGTTTTAGGCTTTTAGCAGCCTGAAGCCATAGTTTTTAGTTTCTGTCTCTAGCGATAAGTAGAAAAGAAGGATGAGGAAGGGGCTTTACTGGTCCAACCAGAAACAGAAGCTAAGAACCCATGACTGTATTCTCTCCCTTGGACACCTCTGTCAGAATAGCAGAGGGAGAAGGGATCAGAACAAATGAAATTTGTGTAAATGTTAGATAAGAATATCTTCATTTGGACAAGTTGCTGTTTCAGAGCAGGATCTAGGGATGAAAGGTTAGCCAAAAGTATAGAATACAGCAAGAGAGCAGAAGTATAGACTATAGGAAGAATATAGAGTAATGAGTGCTTCAGGGGAGACAGCAAAAGCTATAGCAAGAAAGAAAATTAGAGTAGATTACATGATCTTTCTGAACCTCAATTTCCACATATAAAAAAATACCTACCTTCTACAGGCATAAGGAAAGCACCTTGAGTAGTAAACTAGCTATAGCTGGAAATATATTAGCAAATGCAGATTCTCACCATTGATTTGAATGAGTGCGTTGTTTTATTTTATGCTCATCTTCCTTTCTACTTTTTCCTTTTTCTTATCTTTCATTATTCAAGTACTGAATTCAAGTTTTCTACCTGTATTCACAGATGCTTTACTCCAAAATAATTTTGTTTTCTTAAAAATAGTTTTTTGTAAAAAAAAAAAAAAATTCTCATGCAAGTAGGGGACAAAAGTCTTTAGGATCAAATTCACTCTCAAAAAACACTGGCATTGAAAATACTTTATATCCATTAATTGAAACTGTTGAAAAATTGTATATTGAAATCCCCCCAAAAAGATTTTTTATTATTCAGTGTTTAAATGAAGCTGTGCATCTCATTACACAATAAATAAGGAGGTTATAGTGGTTTTGCCTACTCGCAGCTACTAGTATTTTTAGATTTCCTAGTCTCCATTTACATATTAAGAAGAACCCCCACCACACACACACACACTCTCTCTCTCTCTCTCTCTCTCTCTCTCTCTCTGTCTGTCTCTATCTCTCTCTGAACAGAAAGCATGGGGAAAAGAGGAAAGGAGAAAGAGAGATTCTTCAATCAGCCCTCCAGTGATCACAACTCAATATCTCTTCTTAATTTCTGCTTTGGATCTTCAAGTCTCTCAACTCCATCAAACACTCAATTTTGTTTATTTTAACTGTAATTTATAGCCTTACATTGTATTAGTTGCTATGAGTAAGACGAGAGGAAAGATCAAAAGTAGATTATAGTAAGAATCTCTTATAATCAGAGGTTAAAAACATAGATGTACATAAATAATAATAATGTAAGACAGAATATACCATAGAGAGAAATCAATTACAATGTATATTCAGCTGAGAAAGAAATCGCATATTGTGAGTGGGAGTCAAGGGGGACCTGGAGGAACTTCATGAAGGAACAGTATTAGAAAAGGGTTTTTAGCAATTAGGAATTTTTTAAAATGACACAGAGACAATAAAGAAGTCAAGCGTGACTAAAGTTGAGCATATTTGTGGAGGAGTAAAGAGAGACAAATTTATGTGGTTGAAATATATAAAAATGCTATTCTTGTAGGTCAAAATTGTATGTTGGGGCTAAATTGTAGATGATCTTGAATGTCAGAAAAAGTCTGGACTTATGCTCTTAACAACTGTGAGACCTTTGAGAGAACAGCATGTATGTGTCATATTTTAAAGAAGATTCACTTGCTAATTTTGAGCTTGGCCTGAAAATAAGAAGTGCAGTTGGGAAACTCTTGAAATACTGGATACCAACTAAGTCCCCAAACCTCTACTAGACTTCATGCCACTGAATGAAGATCTCTTTCCTGCATTTACTTCCTGTCCCTTGTACATTTCTATTCATCTAACATCCTTCACCAATTCCTTTGACCTCACTTGCTATCCCTGCCTAATCATCAGGATTCCTACCTCTGCACCTGGATGGGCAAAGCCTAGCTCAACAGGGTCATGGGGTCAGCCAGGCTAAATTTGCAGTAACAGCTATCATGACCTTTATTTTATTTACCATAATATTTGTTTGTATGTCTTGCTCTCTCTCTTTCCTCCTTTGACCATGCTTTTCTGAAGGCCATGCTTAATGCCTTATCTATGTGCTGGGGCCTAGCAGGGCACCTGGCACCTACTAGGTGCTCAATAAATATTAATTCAGTAAAATTCCCACCATAGCAACTCAGGAAAAAAAAAAAAAGTGGTTGCTTTATTAAAATCTTCTCTGATCTCTTGCTTAACCTCCTGATAACATGTAGTTAGTAAGCCTATGGCCTAGGTTTTCTGGGATAGCCCCAATCTAAGACAGTTTATAATTACCTAAAATAATCTCTATTATGTTGTTTCAAAGAGCCACATTTAGCACATCTTTTTAATTTTCCTTAGGGCTTGTCATGCGCAATTCATTCTGGACACATATAAGTGCTCAAAAGATACATTTATTGATTGAGTAGATAAACATTTCAGAAATTTTAATTACCAATCAACTAAATAAGTACAGGTAAATCACATTTTACAAATCATGTGTCCAGCTTTGGTGACAAAACCAACTCCTATATTTATAGTTCATGCTAGATAAATGAGTACTTGAGTATATCCTGTTATGTTTCTTTCAATATTACTATAATTTGAATGTAACCAGTTCTTAAGACCAGTCTAAGTCCTATTTCCAAACCTCTCAACAAATCAGACTCCAAAAACTTCATAAAGAGGTATTTTTACTGAGGGTTTCCTGAAAAGACAAGGAAGTTGTTTACCTCACATATTACCAAGTAGGAATTTATTTAAAATTCACTAAATATTTCTCTTTGACTCTGTAGGAGTACTCTAAGATCTACTCCTTAGAGCAACTTCTCGCTCTCTTTTCTGCTCCATGCTCTGCCTTCTCATGCAAAGTTCATTGCCATTTTGACTTTTCTCACTCCATTCTCTGACCACTTCTAGCCTCCTTGTGAGAAATGAGAAAGTTCTTCCACAAAGATTATAAAAAGTCACAATTTCTTACTGTAAGATTGCTAATATATACATATTTATATATACACTAATATATATAGTGCATGTCATTCCTTATTTGGAGATCCTTCCTTAACTATCCCTGGGCAACTTCCTTTTCTTTCTTTGTTCTGTTCCCCTTACCCAATTAAAACAGTTTTAAACTAATAGCCAATCGGGTAATGTGTAAAATGTGAGGTCCTATTCCAGCCAATGGAAATTGGACACAGCAGTAGGGTAGACACGTCAGATTATAAATAACTCTGTCTCCTTTGTTTGGTGTGCTCTCGTGGCTGGTCAGCTATTGAGTAGCACCCTTTCTGCAGAAAGTAAAGCTCACCTTGCTGAGAGATCATTTGTTCCTGTGCTAATTTTTTCTTTTCTTTTTTTTTAATGACACCAAAAACTTCATTCCCAACATCCTACTCTTCCATTAGAAATTTAGGAACAGCTTTCCCTGTTCTTAAGTAAGTTGGCCACTGTCAGTTTATCCAATATTCCTTTCCAAAACTATGAATAGCTGAGAAGCAAAGGATACTTCCCCCTGGGGTCAATGGGAGTAAATATAGGAATTTCAAATAAATATTTAATATTTTCCCTGTATTGTCTCCTACCAACAGATTTAATGCTTCTTTTGCATTTTCCTTAGAGCTGCTCATGCACAATCCTGGCCACATATGGGTGCTCAATAAATATGCATTTATTGACTTCTTAGGAAAATGTTTCAGAAATTTTCATCACTGGTCACCCAGAGTATTTAATAATATTAATCTAACACATAACTCTTGGACCCCTACTATGTGTGACAGTGTACTAAGGGAGCCACACAGCTTTGGATGAAATGAGGGTGCGACCAGAATCCAAAAGAAGTTCTATTGAATCAGCCTGTTCATGCCGCCAACCAAATAAAACTTGAAAATTGACCTGATGAGGTGAGCCAAATGTCTCTTCAGGCTCATAATTTTCCAAGGCTCATTATACAATTTCACATTAGCATTTTCAGCTCTTTCGATCACAAAGTAATAGACCAAAAACAAACTAAGAATATAAGCAATATCTAGATCATGGTAGGAAGATTCATCCCCTCTCAGCTAATTGACTAAACCAGAAAGCCTAATTAGTGTTACACTCACTTCCTACAGGAAAGCATTCACTGTACATTAGAACAACCTAATGTTAACTAACATTGTACATTAAACCTAGATCATGTTCACTTGCAAGGAAATCATTTTTTTAATAGAAAGGATTCAGTTTTAATGTTCTGTAATGGGCCATTTATTAGTATACAAGAAGGTCAGAAGAACTAATTAGAGACTATTTGAGCAAGTGTAAGTGATATGGTTTTCCCAGGTTGCCAATTGGGATTCTAAATCCCAGAGCAGTATACTGAGATGCAGATATAGTATCAGATTTTACATGCCTGTGGGATTATTTGAGTGCCCCAAAGCTCAATTTAAATACCAGGTTGTGAAAATGTGCTTCAGTAAAGCAAGTTTAAGTCACATTTGTCCTTTTGATTTTTATGGGATCTGAGCAGCTAAAAGCCTGTGTGGGTTAAAGAAAAAATTAGCTCTGTGGCATTCCTTTTTCATTTTATGTACTTCGGTATAAACACTGAAAAGCAGTATCTTTTCTCTTTTTCACACCATCCAACATTCATGACAGTAATTATCTGGATTGCTTAATTCCTGCACTCTTCCTGTTTGCATGTAACACACTTTACCAAAATTTCCTCAATGTGAGACCATCCTAATGGTTTCTTTTTTCAGCAGTTGTGAAGCCAGCTGTCTAAGGAGAGGGAGTAATTTTGGAATTTGATAGCAAGGCCCCTGAGGATATGAAAACTACTTCAAAATGCATTGTACAACTGCCTCAGGCAAGTAAGGTATACCCAAGCTGTGAACATCTGGCTTGCAACTATTATTTACATAATGAATTCATTCTACCCCACCCTCACTATTTATCTCAAGATCCTCAGCTCTCTCCCTCAGGGATTGTTCCAGAATACAGCTGAGAGGTTCCTAAGCCAGTCTGAGCCAGCCGGGAGCCAGCCTGGTCTCCTCTTCCGCACCTCACTCTTCAAGGTGGTCAGGCATAAGCTTTGACCCTCACTCTGTCTTTCATGATTCACACTTTCCTTGTTTCCATCTAAAGTTATTTTTTTCTCAATGTATAGATTTGTCTTTTAAGCAATAATATATAGATATCATTTAAGCAACAGCAAAAACTCCTTTTCTTCTCTTTTAAACAATTCCTTCCAGGTTACCTCTTAACTTTTCTTTGTTTACATTTGAACCAAAATTACAAATCATATCAACATAGAAAAACATTAAAGTCAGACTTAAATCATATAAAAACAGAAAATAATAAAAGTCAGACTTAAAGTCAAATTATATAAAAGAATTGTGTTTAAGTAAATTTTAAAACAAAGAACTGGAGCTAAAATTCTCCCTCCAATTAATCTATAAAGGCAATGAAATCTACAAATCTACGAAGGCAGTAGAACAGCACAATCGTCTGATTCTGAAGTTAAGATAGAGTTACAAAGAAAAAAAAATATCCAAGGTAATTGTCAATCAGAAGAACAAAGAGTGGGAGATTTGTCCGACCTGACACTCAACATTTTTATTAAATCTATAATAGTTAGGACAGTATGGCATTTGCTTGAGAGTGGATAAGCCGAATAATGGAAAAGAATGCAGAATCCTAAAATAATCCCACACAAATAATTTGAAACAGAAATTAAAAGTCACTGGGGAGAATAACATTTATTCAGTGAGTGGGCCTGGGACAAATGGTTATCGATAAGGGAATAAATAAATTTGATTCTTAACCTATATCATACCCTAAAATCAGTTACCAGTTTTATAAATATATATTATTCTTTATATATATATACACTATATATATTACTATTATATATAATATATATACGTGTGTGTGTATATATATATATTTTTTTAGACAGTGTCTTCCTCTGTCGCCCAGGCTGGAGTACAGTGATGTGATTGTAGCTATTGCAGCCTTGACTTCCCAGGCTCAAGTGATCCTCCTACCTCAGCCTCTCAAGTAGCTGGGACTACAGGTGCACCTGGTTAATTTTTAAATTTTTTGCAGAGATAGAACTCTTACTATGTTGCCCAGGCTGGTCTTGAACTCTTGGGCTCAAGTGATTCTCCCACCTCACCTTGCAAAGTGTTGGGATTATAGGCGTGAGTCACCGCACCTGGCGACTAGTTGTATATTTAAGGCAAATATAAAAGGTAAAACTCTAGAAATTATAGAATAAAATATAGGATATCTTTACAACTGCAGAATGCAGAAAAATTTCCTAAACAATAGTAAAACCTGCACATGGTAAAGTAAAAGGTGTATCAGTACATTAAAACTAAAACTTTGTGTTCATCACAAGACATGAGGAGTTAAAAAGACAAGCCTCAGAATGAAAAAAAAATTTGCTATACATATTTTTTGACATAGGATTCATATGTAGAATAAATAAAATAAGACAACCAAATAGAAAAATAAAAGTGTGAATGGACATTTTATAGCAAAGGCAAAAAATGGTCCTGTGTATATGAAAGGATACTTATCACAGATCAGAAAAACACAAATTGAAGCTACAGAGTAAAACAATTAACTTCCATAAAAATTAAAATGATGATTGCTAGCAAGGCTGTGGAGAAACAGGAACGCTTTTACACTGTTGGTGGTAATGTCAATTAGTTCAACCATTGTGGAAGACAGTGTGGTGATTCCTCAAAGACCTAGAACCAGAAATAGCATTTGACCCAGCAATCCCATTACTGAGTATATACCCAAAGGAGTATAAATCATTTTAGTATAAAGGTACATGCATACATATGTTCATTGCAGCACTATTCACAATAGCAAAGACATGGAATCAACCCAAATGCCCATCAACGATAGACTGGATAAAGCAAATGTGGTACATATACACCATGAAATACTATGCAGCCATAAAAAGGAATGAGATCATGTCCTTTACAGGGACATGGGTGGAACTGGAAGCCATTATTCTCAGCAAACTAATGCAGAAACAGAAAACCAAACACCACATGTTCTCACTTATAAGTGGGAGCTGAACAATGAGAACACATAAACACCGAGAGGAACAATACACACCGGGGCCTGTCAGGGCGGTGGGTGGTGCAGGGAGAGAGAGCATCAGGAAAAATAGCTAATGGATTCTGGGCTTCATACCTAGGTGATGGGTTGATAGGTGCAGCAAACCAGCATAACACATATTTACCTATGAAACAAACCTGCACATCCCGCACATGTGCCCTGAAACTTAAACAACGTTTTAAAAAATTAAAATGATTACAAATTTTACTAAAACTCAATGAAAAACAAGGTGAAGGTCTCTATCACACTTCTGGTGGTAATATAAATTGTTACAGCCACTTGAAAAAAAGTCTATCTTGGTTTGACTAAGGAAAATTCAACATAGGCATATCCCATGTTTCAGCAATTTCATTTCTAAATGTATACCATAGGGAAACTCTTACTATGAGGGAAGATGTCTTGTGCAAAGTTGTTCTTGATAGCCTAAACAGGAAATGATCTAATTTCCATCAACAGGTCAACAAACAAACTGTGTAGTATTTACATAATAAAATAAGACATAGGAGTGGAAGGTAATGAGTGAAACGATTACACGCATCAACATATGCATGTCATGGGATATATTACTGAGGAAGTATATATTGCTTGGGAAGGTGAGGAACGAGCAGAATTCAATAAAGGTGGAGCGGCAGAGGCCTTCTAATGCACTCACAGCATTTTATTTCTAATCCTATGTGATGGTCTCATGGGTATTCATTTTATTATTCTTTAAACTATACAGATGGGTTGTACACACTTTTGTATGCATGATACAGTTTACAATAATCAAACACCTTTTTAAAGAATCAGAGTAGTAAAACTTCAAAACCCTTGAAAGTTCCCAGAGGTCCTCTTTAAAATCTTTGTTCAGACTCTTCTAGTAGAGGGTCATTTGAATAGCTACCTCTCTGCAGTATTCCTTCAACTGAAATGAGGTGTAGAGTAGAAACATAGAGGCTACTCATTGGCAAGATCAAATCCAGAGATTTTAGAAGCAAAAACATGCTCCTTCACGGTCATTACCATGTAAATTTTGCTCACTAGTATATCTCTAACATCTGGCCTAGTAGATGACACATAGTAGGTGCTCAATAAATATTTGATGAATGAATGAATGTACACACGATGTACTATAGCAGATTGGATCCATGAAGGACTCTTAAATTCTATTTAAGCATACCAAGGAGTACTGAGAATAATACTCTTCAATTATATTAGTTAATACTGATATGCCATCTAAGCTGATATAACAAAGAGATCCCCCCCCCAAAAAAAACCTGTAGTACTTCAAATAAGATAGAAATGTGTATTTCACACATGTACCAGTACAAAAATAGGAGTCAGGGGACCTAGAGTAGATATGCCACTCAGCTTTTGGAGGTCTCAGGGACTGAGGTCCGTTCTCTCTTGTTTCAACATCCTCCATAACAGGAGTTGGCAAATATCTGTAATGTTTTAAATTAGTAAATATGTTAGGCTTTGCTGGCCACTTATGGTATCTGTGGTATATTCTTCTTCTTTTTTCACAACTCTTCAAAATTATTTTTAAAAATAATAGTAGCTCAAAGATCATATGAAATGAGACCTTTGGCCCAAGGACCATGCCCCCTGTCTCAGGGTGCTGCCTGTGTCTTCAGGATTGAGGACTGAGACTGGATTACCAGCAGTTCGTCAGTATTTCAGCACGTGGGAAAGGGGAATGAGAGGAGGTAAAGACAAGCAATTTCCTCTAAGATCGTGAGTGGGAAGTCACACACATCACTTCTAATCACATTAAGTTGGCAAGGATTTAGTCATATGATCATAAGCAACTGCAAGAGAGACTGGAAAACCTAATGTCTAGCTAGGCAGCCATACGCCCTGTTAAACTCAGGTTAAAGTTTCTACTCCTGTAGAAAATAGAGTAAAATAAGATCACAGATAGAGACGTAGCCTCCTCTAGACACATCTATTCAGTTTTGTTCCCTTCACTCTTTCCTTGAAGATAACCTCTATCCTCAATTTGCTATTTACCATGCCCATTCGTTTGTATTTTTCTATGACAATTATCGATTTTTTTTTAGTTTTAACCTTGAAATGCATGTTATCATACTAGATGTTATCATTTTACAAATTCTTTCTATTCAATCTTATGTTTTTGAGATTCTTTTCCTTGTTAATACTTGTAGCTCACTCAATTTGCCTGCTGCATAGTATTCATTAGGTGAATGGAACACAGCTGCTTATCAGTTCTGTTTGTGAAAATTAGGTTACTTCCCACTTTTCTCCAAGGTCCAGAGCTCAGAGAAAAGGTAATAGCGAAACTCCAGGATGGAGATGATTATGCCCCGAGGAAAGGTCTGGATTATGAAAATTAAGAAAACAGCAGACTTGGACAAAGGAAAACTTGTTTTTAATTTCCTTCATTGGCAGGTCTTCTTCCTCTTAAATGTTTGTTTTCTGCAAAGTCTTGTCCTTTTTTTTTTCTTTTGTTTGACAGTCTCTCCTTATGTAATATCATCTGCTCCAATGAATCAAAGTAGATAGCCAGCTACTGAAGCAATTCAGGTTCAGGTCTGCCTTCCCTACTCAGACCTCCTTTGTTCCTCCTTTCCTCCCTTTTCTCAAAACCAACTCTCACCACCATTTGCCCGTGAAGAATAATTCAGCTCTCTCCACACCTCAGCCCCAACCTCTACTTTTAATTCTATGCCTTGTTTTTTTTAGAGCGAAGCATCTCTAAAACCTCAGCAAAAAAATTTTTAAAAAACTATACACGGAGGCTTAAGTTCTTGACAAAGGCTTTCTGTCCCACCGGTCTGCGTGTGTGTTGTTATTTGTGGCAGGATTTTGGTTTTGTGTCTTGTCTTTTTGTTCTTTACAGGGGTTGGGTGGTGAGAGAGGGAGAAGTTGGAAGAGAGTGGGCATGTTTCTAGTGATAAATGTGAAGAAGGTATCTATGGCATCATCCTGTGTGTGTGTCCGAATACTTCCTTTGTGTGTCTCCTCTAAGCATGAATAAGCACTGATGGATTTAAATATTTGTGCTTTTCAGCCATGTTCAACATATTGAATCTTGGACTTCAACATAGTTGACAGAGGTAGCACTAATTGTCTCAGATATTAATGCAGATTTATGGAAAAATAGCCAAATTAACACTGGTCTAGCACTTATTATTTTTAATTTGCACATAATTGTACATATTTATCAGGTACAGAGTGATATTTCAACATATGTATACAATGTGTAATGATCAAATCAGATTAATTAGCGTATCCATCACCTCAAACATTTATCATTTCTTTGTGTTGGGAACATTCAAAAACCACTCTCCTAATTACTTGAAAATATATAATCCATTGTTGTTAACTGTAAGTCTCCCTATAGTACTGTAGAACACTAGCCCTTATTCCTCCTATCTACTTGTACTTTTGTATCCATTAACGAACCTCTGGCTATTCCCTGAGCCCTTAACCTTCCCAGTTTTCTACTCTCTCATAAAAGTAGGAGGCTTCCCAGCCTCCCACTCTCTACTTCTATGAGAGTAGAAGCCACTTTTCTACTCTCTACCTGTATGAGATCAACTTTTCTGGCTTCCACATACAAGTGAGAACATGGGGTATTTATCTTTTCTGGCACTGATTTTAATGGGACAAGAGTCTAGTTCTAAAGAGAAACAAGTTAATGTAAACACCTGCCTTTAGGAACTGTTTTTCTTCAACCCCTTTCACAGACTGATCTGTCTCACAGAGAGTTGTTCCAAAAAAAGAAAAAAAGGAAGAAATGTCTTAAAATATAATGTGCAACTTAAATGCTAAGGCAACAAAAATCTTTTTTTTCCTCTTTTTGAAAAACAAATTAGAGAACAAAAAAAGGTTGAATTCTTCTCATTGAATCATAACTTAGCTTGTAAACAATCTAGAAGTCCTTGTCACCACCCCCATTTTTGTTTCTTTTTTCTTTTTTTTTCAGATGATCTGCATAAGACTGCAATCCACAAAGCACTTTATCCTCTCCTGGGTTTCCTACACGACCTTGGTCAAACGGACTTCCTGCAGGTTTGACTTGGAATTTGCCAGAAACCCATCAGAAAGCGTTAGGCTGGGACACTGCTGCCCATCCCACATACCACACCCACATCCTAAATCCAAAGACTCCACTGCTTTTATTATTTGGGAAACAAAGCGGGATACATAATAATACGAAACAAAGAATAATGCTTCAGGGACCTAAAAAATCAGCCCAGAGGATATAGAAATGTGAGACACTGGATCCAGTCAAATGGCATAATGCTTCTATCACTATCCCTCTCTCCCCAGCATACACACACACTTTGCTTGCTTTGAAAACTTAACGTTCTTAATTAATTGTAAACCAAAGGGGAAGAAAGGCCTCCAGAATGTCTGAAATAACTTTTTAGTATAATACATTTACACACTATTGACAAAAACAGGCAAGATTGAGATGCCCTGAATAATATTCAGCTATATAGACAGATACATTGGGAAAAAAATGTTTACAGAGCTTTCTAGGTCAAGAGGGGGCTATTAAGTGGATGTGACTGATAGCTGATCACTAAGTAGATAATATTAGCAGTATGTTGAATTTATATGGAACTTCCTATTTAATATCATTTGCGGTAATTTATTAATAATTAAATATAAAGTGTACCTTGGTTTCCTTTCTCCATAAAATGCATGTTAAATTCATCCCAGATGTTCATCCACATTTGCCAACATACCTTCATCAATTCGCATAGCAGAATAGTTTTGTTAGCAAAAGGGAAAGGGAGAAAAATATTTAAATTTTATTGTCAACACAGTGCCAAGACATACTACATACATTGCAACATTGAATCCCCTTCATACTCATAGGAGTATTATATTACTATTTTCAATTTATAAATGAGAAGTCAGAGATTTAGAAAAGCCAAATAACATTTTTAATGTTTCACAACTAGGAAGTGGGAGAATCAGTACTTGAATTGTAGCCCATCTGGCTTCAAATCCCAGCAAGCTTTCTTTCCTCTGTGTTAAAACCCTCCCTAGTGAATGTCTTATGCAACTGTGAAGAGGTAGAACGGAAAAAATTTTTTCCTATTCCCCAAATCTAACTCTGAGGATTATTTTTAATGGAGAAAAGTGACATCAGGTGGGGCATGGTGGCTCACGCCTGTAATCCTAGCACTTTGGGAGGCCAAGACGGGTAACTCACCTGAGGTCAGGAGTTCGAGACCAGCGTGACCAACATGGTGAAACCCCATCTCTACTAAAAATACAAAATTAGCCAGACATGGCAGTGGGTACCTGTAATCCCAGCTACTCAGGAGGCTGAGGCAGGAGAATCGCTTGAACCCGGGAGGCAGAGATTGCAGTGAGCTGAGATCGCATCATTGCACTCCAGCCTGGGCAACAAGAGTAAAACTCCGTCTCAAATAAAAAATAAAAATAAAACTGACATCAAGCCTCATACCAAAGGCTGCTAGTAGTGAAGGCCTTTGTGGAAACTTCTTGGAATACCAGTCCCTGTAGGTCATTAAGCAACATGGCTTTGCCTCCTACTACTAAGTCATTCGCAGGAAATGCCTTTCACTAAAACGCTGTTGATTGCAAGTGACTTCCAAATCCAAATCAGCATTTTAGGTCTGTTTAATAGATCAATACAGTAATTCAGCCCTGGGTCCCTGAAATCATTTGTTTGGACCTGATGTCTATGTAGTCAGATTGAAGTATATATATTAGCATGTGCAGGGAATTACACAAATAACTTGCAATGAAAAATGTTAAACCAATTTGTGTGAAGGAGGGAGTACTCAACTCATTTCCAAGTGACTGGGATTACATGGGTCATTATAAAGGCAACATCTTCAACAAGCATCAAAAAGAAAAATAAACCTTTTGGCCAAAAACAAACAAACAAAAACACTCCATCATGTAGAGATGCTTTGGAGTTCAACTGAGCAGAGGTTACAAAGAAACTAGTAAAGAAAACCTAATATAAGTTGAAAAGCTTTTTTATTTTTGTTTCTTTTTAAAAAATCACTTCCACTCGACAGTGAAAGACTTTCCCAAGGGAAATAGTAGAGGACCTGTTGCTTGATTCTCTTAAACTCAGTGGACAAAACACCAGAGGGGAACAATTTTGCCTTCACTCCCAGAGGCACAGGGTCTATGTGAAACTAATAATAATTTTCCATTTCTAATTTTGATGACACAAAAACCAGAGTTATGTGCTTATTTGATCGAGTGTTGGATTGGATTTGAGCAGCAACATTTCATAGCAACTGAAGTCTGCTCATTATGTGTGCTGGGACGCCAGCCAAAATATTGTTACAATAGTCCAAAGGGAGTAAAATAAAAAGTTTTAACATGGATCCTTCCATCAGGAACAGAGAATTGGCAGTAAAAGAAAAATTTCATTACAGTTAAGGTGTGACTCATTTGTCAGGTATTGAAGTAAAAGAGGATTCTCCATAAGAGACACAAAAAAGATACCTTTCAAAATAGCATAAAAGGAAGTTCTTTGCTGATCAATGAATGACGTGAATGTGTCCATTGATACAATGTTGTTTACAGTGAAGTCATGTACACACTCATTTATTCAATCACTCAACCAACAGTTGTTTTTTACCACAAAGTACTTTTTAAGTTTTATTTTGTTTTTAATTGATGCCTAATAATCCTACATATCTATGGGGTACAATGCAATGTTTCAATTTATGTATACATTGCATAATCATCAAATCAGGATAATCAGCATATCTATCACCTCAGCATTTGTCATTTCTTTGTAGTAAGAACATTCAAAATTCTCTTTTCTAGCTATTTTTTATATATACAGTACATTACTGTTAACTATAGTCACCCCACTGTGCAATAGAATACCAGAACTGATTCCTTCTATCTAACCCTAACTTTGTACTTGTTGATCAACTTCTTCCAATCTCCCCTCTCCTTTACCCTTCCCAGTGATTACAGGGAACCACTGTCCTACTCTACTTCTATGAGATCAACTGTTTTAGATTCCACGTATGAGTGACATTGTGTATATTTGTCTTTCTGTGTCTGGCTTATTTCACTTAACAAAATGGCCTCCAAGTTCATCTGTGTTTTCACAAATGATAGGATTTCATTCATTTTTATGTCTGAATAGCATTTCATTGTGTATATATACCACTTTTTAAAAATCCATTCATCCATTGTTGAACGCTTAGCTACAACTACCATGTGATCCAACAAGCCCACTTCTAGGTGTACATCCAAAGGAAATGAAATCAGTATGAGAGATATCTTCATTCCCATGTTTATTGCAGCACTATTCACAATAGCTAAGATATGAAATCAACCAAAGTGTCTATCACCAAGTACTCTGCCAGATGCTGCCAGTACAAAGAGGAGTAAGACTCAGCCCATGTATGAAAAACAGAAAGAGAAAGCAGGAAAAGGACATGTATATTGATAATTATACTGTAATATTATGAAGCACAGAGTGTTAGGGCAACACGGAGGAACAACATCTTACCTGCCACCCACTGAGACGTGAGGACATCCTCCTGGAGAACAAGACCCCTGAAATAGATCTTGAAATATGAAAATAAAATTTGCCTGACTAGAGAGGGTAATATTTATGAAATCATAGAGAGCAGGAGTTAAAAGAAAGAAACGAACACCAGAGTTATATTAAGAACTACGGGTCACTGAGTGCGGATGAAGTAGAAAGAAAATTGAAGGATGAGGAACAGGCAGAGGCAGATTGTGGTGGGCAGTATGAGCCTTCTCAAGGGGTGTGGGCTTTATTCTGGAGACTGAGATGCTCATAGAAGACAATGACAGCTGAGTAGAGAAGAGATTATGATGACACAAAAGTGGAGACAAGGTGATCAGTAGAGAATCTCTTATTATAATCATAGCAAGAAATAATGATGACCTGAATGAGGAACAGTATGGGTAGCGTAAGGAAGGGACAAGGGAACACTTCCCCTTTGCCCTTTGAAGGGTCGCTGAAGATCAACCGACAAAAGACTGATTAATAGGAGAAAAGACATACACATTTACTTGATCACAGTTGTATGTGACACAGGAACCTTCAGAGTGAAGACCCAAAGATACAAAGGAAATTTTCCATTTTTATGCTTAGATTCAACCAAGTATGAGCAGTCATGTAGAAATATGACTGGACAAAAAGAGTACGACCTAATGCAATAGAGTGGATGGGAAACAGGCCTGTCTTTCTGGAATCTTCGTGGCCTCTCTGAGCGTGCATTCCTCCCTTCTAGGTATGGGGCGGAATCTATCCTGAAATGAGAGTTTTAGACCTATAGTCAAACAAAGCTTGTCAGATAATTTCCTTTTGGCCAGTTTTTGCACAGAAAGGTGGGGAGGGGAGAAGAGGGAAGTTAGAGTGATATTTTGAAGTTTTATGGCTGGTTTTGGGGAAAGGCATTCTGGTTTCTATGGCCCACCTTGGGAAGAGGGATTCTAGTTTCTATGGCTGGCCTCAGGGGAAAAGAAGGGATAGAGACAGGAGGGCAGGAGAAGATCAGAGAGAAACTTGTGCTTTTTTTTTTTTTTTTTTTTTTGCTTCACATGGAATCTTGCTCTGTCGCCAGACTGGAGTGCAGTGGTGCGATCTCGGCTCACTGCAACCTCTGCCTCCCGGGTTCAAGAGATTATCCTGCCTCAGCTTCCCAAGTAGCTGGGATTATAGGCATGTGCCGCTACACCCAGCTAATTTTTGTATTTCTAGTAGAGCTGGGGTTTCACCATGTTGGCCAGGTAGTCTCGATCTCCTGGCCTCATGATCTGCCCACCTCAGCCTCCCGAAATGCTGGGATGATAGGTCCAGCCCAAAACTTGTGCTTTTGAAGCTGCTTCTGAGGCCTTCATCTGGAACTATCATTTTCTGATCCCCAAGGTAGAAAAGAGAAGGCAGTGTGAAAAATATTTAAAGATAAAATGGGTAGAGCCTGATGATTGGATGTGGAGGATGGTGAGGGAGAAGGACAAGTATCTGAAACATCAGAATTTTAAATGAGAAAGGGGAAGAGGGTAACAAAAGACAATAACACTTGGTCATAGACCCAGAATGTAAGAAGCTCAAAGAAACAGTGATAAAGATGGCACTAAGAGAGAGATCTGAGTAATCCTTGGTAAATTATGTCATTTCCCTGGGCTAATGACCTCATTTTTACTTGGAGTACTTGATTAGATGCCTTCTAATAACATATCCAGGTCTATATTTGTTTTCTAGTTTTCATTTTTTACTAGATAACATATATCTCTATGCTATATATAAAAGTGCCTGAGTACATTTTGGTTGATTGAATTTCAATCTAAATCTGCTAGTACTGAACTGTACCATACCTACTTTAAAGTCAGTTTCCAAGCCTGTTCTATAATGCTCTTTTAGGCCCATCATTTACTTCTCTTCATTTTTCTATCAGTGTCTTCTAAATAATGAGGCACAACTGAAAGTTTCTGTTTCATCTGATCATCCTGAAGCACAATTCTGATATGAATGAGCATCTTCATTATATAAATCTCAATTTTCACTTCAAACCACTAGTATATAAGGCATTACATTTTCTGCTATTTGGAATCTCTGACTCAATCAGAGTTTACCTGTAAATATGAGTTAAGAAAATGATAAAAATCAAAACATAATTTTGATAGTTATTTGGACAGATAGAACAATGTCAACATGGCCTTTCTATTCTAATTGTTAGTAATCTGCCCTGACATACATACATATATATATATATTTTCCTTTAACAAATATTCATTGAGCACTATTTTGGGGCCCTTGTAAATGCTTTTGTTGGGAAAAAAAATAGCAAGAATTTCTGCCATTATAGAACTTAATCCTAGTATGGGAAAATATTCAATTAAACGTGTGTGTGTGTGTGTGTGTGTATGTGTGTGTGTAGAAAGATTAGAAAGATAGGTTAAAACTTGGGCAGAGTAAAGGATATTGGACTGAGGGGTTTCCTGTGATGTGGGACTTTCAGTGTTAAAACTGGGAAAGTCTCAGGCAAACTAGGACAAGTTGGTCATCCTACAGTGTGGAGGAGGGAAGTGGCAAACAATTTTAAAAAGGAAGCTCAGTGTCAGCTTAATTGAGACTATATTATCTGAGCAAGTCATGATGGAGGTGAGGAAGCTGGACATGTGGCTATCTGGGAGAAAAGCATTCTAGCTAGGGAAGAGCCAGAGAAAACACCTAATGTGAGACAACGCTTAGTGTGAATATGTTAGGTCAGTGCGAAAGTAATTGTGCAAAACCACAATTACTTTTGCACCAATTTAATACATAGAAAGTACATATTAAGAAGGATTATGTCTATAAGGCAGCAAAATAAAAAGAGTGAGGTATGAGTCAGAACAGCATTCAAATCTAGGCTCTTCTACTTCCCAAGACTCATATTGGATTTCTGCAAACTCCTTAAGGGCACAATTATGCATTGTGAGAAATAATAAAAATAACAAGTTTGGATAGTCAGTGAATGGAAAGGGATTTAATGAAATTATATTTGTACCAAATCAACGAACCCGAAGAACTTTGGAACTAAAATTCATCACACTTCTTCTTTAATATCCTTTGAGTCATTTAGACTTTGTCAATATAAATAAACCCAACAAGAAACCAATCAGTATAATTTTTTCATAAATATTTCTGGTACTTAGTTTCTGCCTTGTCTTAATGATAAAATATGTGCATGAAGAATCCTGAAACAATCAATAAATATTTGGCATGACCTTAATAACCCCAGTCTTAATCTGTACCAAGACAAAGTCAGCATTTCACAAGAAAAATATAATCTTGCATTTTCTCAACATTTTAATTCTTATTGACAGCTTCTCTGGATAATTCACACCACAGAAAATCCTTAGCTGAGAAGGACTTCCTTTGAATTGGTTAGAGCTATTTCAGTAAAGCATGCAATTGTATTAAATTTTAGATTCATTTTGCATGTTGTGGACAGAGTGTACCTGTTCAGCTAGAGTGAATACTTCAAATAAAACCAGATTTACAAAGTCCACATCTTTCCTCTTTGGTTATTTTCTACTCAAGGATACATTTTGGCCTAACATGTACCAATTCACAGCAGAAGTCCCTTTCTTTTCACTTTTTACCACATCCTAAGCAATTCCTCCAAGGACTTCCTCAGCATTATCTGCAGATGGGAAAAGCAATTCACAATGCAATAAAATTTATAGCTCATAAAATTATGAATAAGCCAAACGTTAAAAAAGAAAAGTTAAACTAGGTTTAAAATGATTTTTATAATATCAACCACATGAATTGACACAGAAAATGAATTGCAAATGTAAGGGAATGCAACAACTAAATGCTCTGTGCTCTGTCAGTGCTAAATGGAGACTGTTGGCAGAGCACAAAGAGATTCAGGAAACAGTCAATGATTTCTCTCAGTAGAGGTGGCCAAAGTAAGGCCCAAAGTATATTTTTTAAAGTACATTAACCAGGTATGACTACATGTACATAAGCCCCAAAGAAGGAGGTACCTGGAAACGAGTTGATGAAATCATGTGTCAACTCAAATCATTACTGTGGTTTTTATGTAAGAAAAATAAAAATACGGCAAATAAAGAATTAAACAAGCAAACCTTTTTTTTTCTCTCAGTAGCAGAAGTTTCATTTTTAAAAGAAATATTAGAATACCTAGCAATGTTAGAACAGACTCGATTTTCCATTTCCTTTAGCTACTTATGAACACCTTTGGCCACAATGACATCGGAATCTAGAAGGGTAAGTAATGAAAACATATTATAAATATCTAATCCAAAATGTGGGGGTCTCTCACAAGGTTTGTTGTTGGTGGCCTTTCATTTCTTACTATACACATTTTTCCTGGATGACCTCACTTATTTCATTGGCTGTAATGATTATACATTCCCAAATGAACATTATTATCACTCACATTCTTTGCCCCAGGATGTATTTTTAACATGATCTGAATCTTTTTCAGTAACTTTAACCAGCATGCCTAAATTCAAGCTAAATATCCAACCCCAACCTGCTTTTGCCTCTGTATTCTCCATCCCAGTGAAACATTATTCACCCAAATGAGTGTGGGATGGCAGAGGAGGCAGAGACGGGGGGAATGTGCAGTCAGTGTCTATACATCCCTCTGGGTCCAGTATTCCCAGCCCGATCCACATAATTAGCATATTTAGACAATGATACCTGTGACATGTTTGTTGAGTTCACCTTTTTCTCTCTATTTCCAGTATTACTTTCTCTCAGTTCTATTCCCAGCCTTTCCTCTACTTTGCTATCTATAACTGGGAGGCTGTCCTCTGCAAACTGTTTCTGAAACTCTCTTACCACTTCCTTCTACTTAACTTTGATCAATGGGGTACACATGCAAAATTGGAGGCTTGGAGAAAGGGGTGGGGTCAGGTTATTTCAAGCCAAACTTTGACCCAAATATACCACGTTTCTTAGGCTCAGATCGTTTTTCTGGGTGGAATTCACTTTTTTACCTTTTCCACATAACAAATTCCCACTTTCTTCATGTCCAGCTCAAGTATCACCTGATTATCTCCTCATCTCAGGGGAATTAATCAACTTCTCCCTCTTCCTGAGCACTTTAAAAATACCTTGAGTGTAGTACTGAACATACCAATGAAATTTATCCCTCACCAAAGACATCGATGTCTTGGTTATTATTATATCAAATAAGTACATTTTAATTCTTGTCAACTTCATGTTTGACTATTCAGTTCTTCCTAAGTCTACCTGGCAATACCACTCCTGCCGTTCTCATTTCTTCCTACATTCCCACATAAGCAATGCTTTTTCTGTCCTAAATATTGAAATCCTCCAAGAAGCCTTGCTTTCCCCTTGTCTTATTCTTCCCACCCTCCTTGAGTGACCTCAACCACTCTTATGGCTCCCTCTACCATCAGTAAACAGATGATTCCTATTTAATCTGTATCTCTGGCCCAGGCTGGTCTCCCCAACTTCAGATATGAACAGTCTGGGCATCTCTTTCTCTGTGTCCCATAGACTTCCCAAAGCAATATAACAACACTTGGTTCATTTTTTCCCTCACCCCCCCACCCAATCTCCTACCAGCCACCGTCTTCACTCATCTGTGTCTCAGGGAATGGCACTGTGAAATTTCTCCAGCCAGAAATCTGGGAATCAAGACTGATTTTCCCTTCCCTAGCACAGATACTAAATCAGTCAGAAATTTTTGTAAATCTTCCCTCCTTAATGACTCATTAATCTGTACCCTGTTTCCTATCTCCGTTATAATGCCTGCTAATAGGCTCCTATCACTTATCACTAAGATTAGTTCCATACTACCTGGTTACTATGACCTCCTGTCCATTCTTCCCATTGCTGCTAGAAAAATGTTCCCTTTGCTCTCTAGAATGTAGTTCTGACCGCATTAATCCTCAGGTGAAAACTTTTAATGGCTTCCCACTTAGCTGAGAATGAAATCTAAACTCTTCATCATGACCGGCAAGGCTCTCCACAATTTTGTCCCATCTAAATCATTTCTCACCACTCCTCTTCACATTATGCTCTAGAACTAGCTAAAAGTATCTACAGTTCTCCATTTCTATTTGCTTTCACATATCATTGCCTTTGGCCCTTTCTCCCCTCTTCCTGGAATGTGCTTTACCTTCCTGTCCCAGACAACGCTTTGTTCTTCACTGAGATTTCATGCAGACCCCAATTCCTCCAGAAAGTTTTTATCATACAGTCTCATGAAGGTGCACCTCATTCACTATCCCACAGTGCCCATGCATTCCTCTCTGAGAACAATTTTCACTATTTTCTAATTGTATTTGTATGTACTTATTTCTCTTTCAACCCTAAGACTATGAATTCCTTGAAGGCAAAATCCATGTCTTTTTCTTTGGGACCCCCTATTTAGTACATTTTTTAGCATAGAGCAGGTGTAAAATAAATATTTCCCGAATGAATGAAGTAATCTCGTCATACTTACATGTATACATATGGCATATCTAAAACATATAACATACTTACTTAAATAGAATGCAAGTTAATCAGGCCTTATTCGCCTTAGAAACCAAACCATTGAGCAGAGTGTCTGACATAGCAGGTGCCCCAAATATGTTGAATTTTGTTGGCTACAAATGGTTTCCATCAAAATGATTTGGTGCCTGAGTTTATTGGATAATCATGGTAGCCCTTTGCTCTCTTGTCCTATGCCAAACTATTAAGACAGTCTGTGCCTTCTGAGGACCTAGACTGGGCTGAGTGAGCATGATGAAAAGCTTAAAAGTGGTACAAAGCTTGGTCTTTGTTCTCTTAGAATTTTACAATCTAAATATTTGCATTCATGCATATGTAAATTTGCTGTCAGAGTCCATCATATGGATGGAACAGACAGGACCTTACTAGACCTATAAAATGGTTCACCACTCTTCCTGGCCCCCATAGATCCAGAGCCAACATTGTTCCCATTCATAGATGCTGTTTTACAATACACAAAGTTTTCTAAAATCCATGTCAAGAGCTGGGAAATGAGTCAGAAAAAGACATCTCACTCTATGAGATAACTTACTCTAATTTCCTCATTAGTGAAAACGACATCATAAAGAATATCTGCCAACAATCTGATATAAAAATGTACATGCATCACAGAAAATAATTGCTGTTCAATTACTACTGAATTATAAAGCCGTCGTCGTACAGGTGCAATAATGCAAGAGCCTTGAAAAGTATGAAAAATTGCTTAGCTCAGGTAATTACATGTGTGTGAATAAAGTCCCCAGAATAAAATGTGCAGAGTTTGAAGAAACAATGAAACCAGAACCAAAGAGCTATTTATAACTATATAATTTTAAATGTTCTGTTTTGTTTTCTTCTGTATACATTTTGAAACACCAGGGATAATTTTTGAACTATGGGGTGCAGGAAGAGAGAAAGATGGAGTAGCTCTTCCTTTGCTTTCCTCTGTGTCCATCTCTCAAACTGGATCCACAGGGAGGGTACTATGAAGATAGAAATCTAGCCATAACCATGGTAATTGCATATTTCAAAATGGTTAAATCTTGCTTATGCCCTGTGCATAGTTTACATATAATGAAAAGTAAAATTTATAGGAAGATGATTCTATTACTACTGTGAAAAAGATTTATTTCTTGTAAATTTCCAGGGTCTTTAGAAAGGGAACTTAGACTCAGAGAACTAGAAAGTGTTTTAAATATCATTTAATCCAAAGCCCTTAGTCACTGTGTAAGAAACTGAGGTCCTAAGAAGTTAATTGTGCAAATTTGTGTAGATAGTGGAAGAACTAAGTCTAAAATCATTTCTATAGTATTATGGATTTGATTAGGCATACACTCTATTGGTCCAAGTCAATTCTAATTTTTAAGATACTCAAACTTCAAAGCTCTAGGACAGATTTTTATCCAATTACAATGTTGAAGAAAAAAATGGGATTAGCCACCAAGGGGCATGAATTTTATTGCAGGACAAGCTATTAATTAGTTAAGTTAGCTAATTTACCTCTCAGATCTTCAGCTGTATAACAATGTAACATAAAAGACTTGGCCAAAATGCCCTCTTTCAAGTCTAATGTTGTATAAGTTTGAAATTAGGGGAGAATTGGTCTAAAATGATGAATAAAAATCAGAGATCACCATCCTAACTCTTTATCCACCTCACCAATCCTGCCCTTCCACAGTAGGATGCCTTCTGTAAGGTAGCCATTTCCTCAAAACATGTCTACTAACTCATATTCTAAGCAAATGATAGGTTGAAAAGTGGGGGCCTTAACATTCATTGACAATTTAATTTCCTCCTCCACATCTTCCCTAAAGTTTTTGCAGTCAAAACTCAAATCTCAGATAAATGACAAAGAATTAGTTTTATCTTGACATTGACTAACAGTACGTGATCCATATGCTTATGTTTTACTTTTAATGAAAATATAATCTTGCATTAAAATAGTAGCCAAATTCTTTAGTTCACTCCAAGAAATAAAAAAGACACTCAAATAAATGAAATTTGATTTTAAATTTAAATTTAATTTAGTTTAATTCAATAGCTTCTCGGCCTTTGGGCTAAGAACAAGTGTAGAAATTAAAATTAAATTTTGATAAGTATTTTGCAATGAATTTCAAAACAACTAAAACCTGTCCATTTTCCTATTTTAATAAAAACTTTAATTTTTTCTCCAATTCATCACTATTCTACAGTTTATGTTTAGCATTCTATATTCTTTCCTAGGTACTTCACAAAGGAATAGCACAGTGCCCCAATAAATTTTCATGAAATCCAAATGGTATTCAGGAGAGGGTGATTAAATAGTAATGTTCTAAGCTGCTTTTGGCTTGGGAATGTTTAACATTGTTACACAAAATGTCATTGTGTTCTTTCTGCACAGTGGGGGATATGTTTCACCTCCACTCAAAGGAAAAAGTGACTTCCTATGAAAAAAAGAGATGGGGGGAGAGAGAGAGAGAGAGAAAGAGAGACAGAGAGAGAGAGAAAATGAATTTGATTCCCTTCCTTCATCAACTATTGGATATGCCCCAGGTGCCTCGAACTCAAAATGTCAAATGGTAAAGTCCTGTTCCTTTGTCCTGGTCTGTTCCCTTGCGTGAATAGCACCACCGTCCACCAGGACGCCTACGCTAGAAACCTGCACAGCATTTCTGATGCTCTCCCTTCTGTCATTAGGATTCTACCTCGAGGCCGGGCGCGGTGGCTCACGCCTATAATCCCAGTAGTCAGGGAGGTCGAGGCGGGCAGATCACGAGGTCAGGAGATCGAGACCATCCTGGCTAACACGGCGAAACCCCGTCTCTACCATAAATACAAAAAAATTAGCCGGGCTTGGTGGCGGGCGCCTGTAGTCCCAGCTACTCCGGAGGCTGAGGCAGGAGAATGGCGTGAACCCGGGAGGCGGAGCTTGCAGTGAGCTGAGATCCGGCCACTGCACTCCAACCTGGGCGACAGAGTGAGACCCCGTCTCAAAAAAAAAAAAAAAAAAAAAAAATTCTACCTCGATTTTTCTATCAAATTCTATCAAATTTTCTGCCAAATCCTGGTACTTCTGTTTCTGTACATTTTGCCTAGATGATGACAGCAGTAGCGTGGTGGTAGTAGTAAAATAAATAGCTAAGAATTATCAAATCTCACTAGTACCTCTTAATTGGCACCCAGACCCAAACAGGCAAAATGGCTTTGCATCAAAGACTTTAGCTCTTTATACCTTGCTTTATTGTAGAAATTCACTCTATGTAGACAGGTCCAGGAATGACTTCGAGAATGAGTTAAAATTCCATCTTATAAAGCTATGTATGATCTGGATTTTCTTGCTCTTCAGTCTCATTTCTCCCCCAACTCCTCCAGGTCCCTGACCCAGGACTTCCAAATCCGCTCCTGCCTTAAATCATAAAAAGCTTTTTTTCCAGGTCCTTAAACAGTAACAAGCTCATTATCACAGAGAGCATACCCTCTGTTAATAACAATCCTAGCCTTATATATCTTCCCCCAGCTGAATTCTATTCCTCCTTTAGATCTCAAGCACAGGTATTATTTCCATGGAAAGGTTTATGTGGACTTTCTCAGGTTGAGATGCAAGCCTTGCTATATGCCTCCGTGACATTTCCTTCTTCCTTCTTCATAGCATATAGCTCACTGGACTGTAGTTCTTGCTAATTGTTGGTACCCCTCACTAGATTGTAAGATCCATAAAACCAAGATAGGTATTTTGTCATCATAGCATTTTGGTGCTTGGCTTCTATTAGGTGCTCAATAAATATTTTTTAGTAGTCAGATACAGTCTACTTGCTGCATAGTAATGCTTTTACTTCATTCATAACATCCTGACAATGTCTAAACCTACACTATTCATTCATTCATTCTTCAGAAAATCAACCAGGCATTCATTCACTCAAAATGTTTTAATACATAGGTAGCAAGTAGATTTTACCCAGTTATTAAGAGTCAAGATCCTGGTAGCCAATTGGGAGGAAAATATAGTAAGCAGTACTTCTTGTAGAACTTTGTCTGAATGAAAGTAATTTATGTCTGAGTATGTCACACGGCACAGCCATGTAAGCCACTGGACATGCACTGAAATAACTAGTACATTCCAGGCACTGTGCTAGGCTTATAAAGATAAATATGAATCTGCCCTCTGTTATCAAAAAAACTCATGGTAAGCAAGAAAAGGGGCATTCAAACTAATTAATATAATATATATGTATTAGAAGAGAGAAATAGAAGCAGTGTTTTAAGAGCCCAGAGAGCCTATCTTTGAGAATCAAATAAACATTTACTGAGACATGATATTTATGCTGAAGTTTAAAGAATGAAGAGAAGTTCCCAAAGTGAATGGAAAATGAAAGTGTCCCAAGAACGAGAAATAGCATGTGAAAAAGCAAGACAAGGTGAAAGAACATGGCATAGTCCTGGGACTGTGAGCATGTTATCCAGCTCCATGGCAGAAGAGCAAGGGAAGACTCTTATCACAAGGCAGGAACTTGATCATAAAGGGCCTTTTGTGCCAGCAAAGAATTTCTAACTTGATCTCATAGTTTAAAGGGATTATTTACGGACTTTAAGCAAGGGAGCATATTGAACAAGTTTAGATTAAACAAAAAAATCTCTGGAGGTTTAGTGAGGATTAAATAGAAAAGTGTTTCCCAATATCTTGAAAATTGAAATGATTATAAGTGATATGCGGTTTGGGCATTAGATAATGTAGAATCCTGCTATAAAAAAAGGTGGTTGTTTATGTACTTTCAATTTTTTTATTATATAAAGGAAAAAGCATATGTTGAGTGGAGGTGGTGGCATCAGGCCACTTAAATTTAAGTCCTTGCTCTACTACTTGTAATTGATCTTGAATAAGTTATTCCTATTCTGTGCCTCAGTTTCCATAATGGTAAGATGAGGCTCATAAAAATGGTATCTTCCTCATAAGATAGTTTCAAAGATAAATGAATTCATTCTTAGAACAGCCTGGCCAAAGAAAAATAGTAAATGTTAATAATTATTTTTAAGTAGTATTTTTATCTTTATCGTTACCTTCCATTTATGACAAGTAATTTCATTTATGGTAGTAACTTAAAGTTTCCTTGTTAAGGAGGTGAAAGATCTCTACAAGTAGAACTATAAAACACTGCTAAAAGGCATCACAGATGACAGAAACAAATGAAAAATCATTCTATGCTCATGGTTTGAAAGAATCAATATTGTTAAAATAGCCATACTGCCCAAAGCAATCTACAGATTCAATGCTATTCCTATCAAACTATCAGCATCATTTTTCACAGACATAAAAAAAAAAAACAAAACTATTCTAAAATTCACATTGAACCAAAAAAGAGACCAAATATCCAAAGCAATCCTAAGCAAAAAGAACAAAGCTGGAGGCACCACATTACCTGACTTCAAACTATACTATAAGCCTGTAGTAACAAAAACAGCATGGCACTGGTTTTTATATCATGGTATTAGTATAAAAACAGATATATAGACCAATGGAACAGAATAGAGAGCCCAGAAATGAAGCTACACACCTACATTCACCTTTGTTGATGTCCAATGAAGTCAACAAAATTAAGCAATTGGGAAACAACACCCTATTCAACAAATGGTGCTGGGATAACTGGCTGGCCATATGAAGAAGAATGAAACTAGACCCCTATAATTCACTATATTAAAAATTAACTCAAGATGGATTAAAGATTTAAATTTAAGACCTCAAACTATAAGAATCTTGGAAGAAAACCTAGGAAACACTATTCTAGGCATCAGCCTTGGGAAATAATTTATGACTAAGTGCTCAAAAGCAATTGCAACAAAAATAAAAATTGACAATTGGGACCCAATTAAACCAAAGAGCGTCTGCACAGCAAAATAAACTGTAAACAGACAACCTACAGAATAGGAGAAAATATTCTCAAACTACACATCTGACAAAGGTCTAGTATCCAGAATCTATAAGGAACTTAAGCAACAGAACAAGCAGAAAACAAACCACCCCATTAAAGATGGGCCAATATGGCCAGGTAGGCAAAAAGACATGAACAGATACTTCTCGAAAGAAAACATACAAGTAGCCCCCCCAAAAAAATTAAAAATGCCCATCACTAATCGTCAGACAAATGTAAATCAAAACCACAATGAGATATCTCACACGAGTCAGAATGGCTATTATTAAAACGTCAAAAAAACAACAGATGCTGATGAAGCTGTGGAGAAAAGGTAATGCTTATACACTGCTGGTGGGAATGTAAATTCATTCAGCCATTGTGGAGAGTGGTTTGGAGATTCTTCAAAGAACTTAGAACTACTATTCAATCCAGCAATCCCATTACCGGGCATATATCCAAAAGAAACCAAATCTTTCTACCAAAAAGACACATGCCCTCACATGTTCATCGCAACACTATCCACAATAGCAAAGACATGGAATCAATCTAGGTGCCCATCAATAGTAGAGTGAATAAAGAAAATGTGGTACATATATACCATGGAATACTATGAAAACACGATAAAGAATGAGAGCTTGGGAGGCTGAGGCAGGTGGATCACTTGAGGTCAGGAGTTTGAGACCAGCCTGGCCAACATGGTGAAACCCTGTCTCTACTAAAAATACAAAAATTAGCCAGGCATAGTGGCACATGCCTATAATCCAAGCTACTAGGGAGGCTGAGGCAGGAGAACTACTTGAGCCCAGGAGGCTGAGGTTGCAGTGAGCCGAGATCGCACCACTGCATTCCAGCCCCGGTGACAGAGTAAGACTCCGTCTGGGGAGAGAGGGGGGAAGAATGAGAGCATGTCCTTTGCAATAACATGGATATAGCTAGGGGCCATTATCTCAAGCAAATTAACACAGAAACAGAAAACCATATACTGTGTGTTCTCACTTGTAAGTGGGAGCTAAACACTAGGTACTCATGGATATAAAGATAGCAATGATAGAAACTGGGGACTACTGGGGTGGGAGGGAGAAGGCAAGTATTGAAAAACTATTGGGTACTAAGCTCACTGCCAGGGTGATGGGCTCATTTGTACCACAAACCTCAGCATCATGCAATATGGCCAGATAGCAAAGTTGTAGATTGTCCCCTGCATCTAAAATAAAAGTTGAAAATAAAAGTTTCCTTGTTAAATAAAATTACTTGATTTTTCAAAGTAAGCCATTTTAAATAACACTATTAAGAAAATAATAGGAAATAAGTCAAAAAAAAGAAAACAATATAACATATGGCAAAAATCAGGCAAGTCAGAGGGACAAGAAGTAGGCAGCTAGGGCAAACTGATGAAAATGATGTACAAGTGACTAAGGTACGAGAGAGACGGAAGCAATGCCTGAGGCAGCAGTGCAAAGGAGACATGCTACAGGACTCAAACTACAGCAGAGTAGAAGGCAAAGATAAAGGATGGATTTGTAAAATATTAAGAATGTTGAATTGACAGCACTGCCCCTCCCCACCACCACCAAGCATAAAATAGCCTAGCACATGTTAGGGACCCAATAAATATTTTCCTGAAAAAGGTAAATATAATAGGTAAAGAAGTGAAGAAAGAGCCTAGGACATCTCAGTGTTTTTACCTTGAATATGTGGATAAGTGGTGATGCCATGAACCATTAAGAGAAGGAAAAAGAGGAGTAGAATCTGGCAAGAAGAAGATGAGTCAAGCTTGGAACATGATGAGTTTGAATTTTCAATTAGAAAGCTAGATGGAAGTGTGTACCCATCTACCAAAAACTCAAGAAGAGGTCTCAGTTCCACACATCAATATGAAAGCTACCGGTGTTGTATCTAAATCCTTCGTTTTCCTTTATGATCAAATAGGGGGAAAAAAGAAAGAATGAACAGAATGAACAATAGGGATGGTATGAACAGTGTCAATATTCGTGTTCTCCAGAGAAACAACCAATAGAATATGCTTGTACGTATATATCAATGGATTTTAAGGAATTGGCTCATGTGATTGTGGAGGCTTGGCAAGTCCAAAATCTGACGTGAGTGTGATAGCATGGAGATTCAGGGAAGAATGGCAGTTGAGTCCAAAGGCAGTCTGCTAGGAAACCAGGTAGAACCGATGTTGCAAAGGAAGTTCGCAGTCTGCTGGATAACTCCCTCTTGCTGAAAGCGGGGGTATGGTCAGCCTCAGCCACTTGTTCTATTCCGGCCTTCAATCAATTAGATGAGGTAATCTACTTTACTCAAAGTCCACTCACTTAAATGCAAATTTCATCCAAAAACACACAGAATCATCCAGAATAATATTTGATCAAATACCTGGGGCCTATTGCCCAGCCGAGTTGATACATAAAATTAACCATTATGGTGTCCATGTAATGACTCATTCCCACTTTACTCACTTTATACTGATTTATCTTGCATGTAGAATTCAACAAAATAGCAAGGTTTGTAATGGTCATTGCAAAATGTGGAGGGAAAAACAGGAGAAAAATACCCTTCATTCTTAGTTATCCCAAGAAAAAGGAAAAAACACAGTATATTAGAGAAGAATTGAATATCGTATATATTCTTGGGACTATATGAGTTATTTTCTGCTAGGGGCTTGCATTAGTCCATTTTCACACTGCTACAAAAAACTACCTGAGACCGGGTAATTTATGGAGAAAAGAGATTTAATTGACCCACAGGTCTGCAGGCTTAACAGGAAGCATGAGTGGGAGGCCTCAGGAAACTTACAATCATGGCAGAACGTGAAGGGGAAGCAAGCACATCTTCCCATCACAGAGGAGGAGAGAGAGAGAGAGAGAGAGAGAGAAGGGGGAAGTGCCACACACTTTTAAAGCATCAGATCTCATAGGAACTCACACACTGTCACAAGAAAGGCACGGGGAAACCACCTCCTTGATCCAATCACCTCCCAGCAGGTCCCTTCCCAAGCACTGGGGATTACAATTCAACATAAAATTTGTTTGGGAACAAAGAGCCAAACCATATCAGGGCTAAAGTAATTCTCTTTCACACTGGACAGAAGCATCAAGGTATAGATATCATACAACTGCCAGAGCCTCTTTATAATGGAAGAGTAGAGGTTTACACAGAGAATGTCTTTTTTTACAAAGCAAAAAGTAAAGCCCAGTATGTTATCTTTTCATTTCTGCTTTACACCTTGAACAATGAAGCAAAAATTTCACTCCAAGTCTTTGATGTGCCATTTTTAACAATTAAATTATAGGGAATCCAATCCTCATGTTCTTGACAATGCTTTCAAACCAGGTACCAAACCTCATAGTCAATGGAATTAAATGAAATCGATAGGCCTAAAAGAATAAATATCTTCAAATGACCTTTGTGTATACCATTTACAGAGAATTATTGAGCTAGAAAAGCTCTTCCCTTAAAAATACTTACTGTTTAGAAGACCTATGAAAAGTTACTCTGAAAATACATACACAAATGGAAAAGCATTGCAGCAACCCACTGTACAAACATTTTAAAAGGCACCACCATTTTCTCAGAACTTATCATCATATTGGAGGTAGCTTACAGAGATTCTTTCTAATCCTGAATATTTAAAAATAGCCTCCTTAGAAGCAGGGTTTGCATTCCTAGTGTGTTCCCTAAACAATCCTCACAAGATCTGATTTACACATGCTCTCGGTCCTCAGAAAAAAACATGGGTGTCATCAATTCATGAAATGAGCATCTGACTCATTTTCTCTATTAAATAAGATGCATTTGCCAACACGTACAAGTGTGGTCAACATTATTACTCCCTCTGTTTCATTTGTGACTTTGTCTTTCCAATGAAGGATTCTAGTGATAAGTATAGTCTTTGCCTTCCAAAAACAATATAGGCTTTCCAATTTTAAAAAATTTCTGAAGTTTATATTGTAATTTTGCTTTATATGTCAAGAAACTGAAACACTTTCTCATACTTTTAGCCAGTGATATTGCTTCGGAAAAATCAGCCTAGGGATATAATCAGGGAATGGGGAAAGCTTTATGCACAAATATTCATTTCAGCACTATTTATAAAGGTTTTTTTTTTTCTTTCAACTGTGGGTTCATGGTCAAATGTTTGACAAAGGCTGGCTTATAACTGATCTGAAACAAATATAACTAACCAACGATGGAAGAATAGTTAAGCAAACTATGTCTCCATTAACGCAACCATAAAAAACTATGTTTACAAAGAGTTCATAATGGCATGTTAAAATGCTTTTTAACAGTACCTACAAATGGGGTAGAAAATGTATTGTACAATAATACACAATTATACAATTTAAATATTTTAAATCTACTAATAAAGAAAACGAGCCATGGGGAGAAAACATCCAACAAAATGCTCCAAAAACTTCCATGGTTTTTCTTCTATTTTTAGATATTTTCCAAATTGTATCCAAGTTACATTACATACATTACCTCTGTAAAGGAGAAAAATATTACTTTATACCAGAGAGAAGAAGCAGGGACAGAGAACAAGCCTGGGTTGGAGTGGGGGAGGGGGTTGCATAAAACTAAAGTATGCATAAGTCTTACTCAAGGGCCCAAGTTTATTGATAAAGATGATGACATTCAATATTCCCTGCCAAGTATTATTCTCAAGTGGAATTACTACTTGTCCTTTGAGCTCACTCTGAACTTTGTACTGAGAACTAGTAGGGATGTGACAAATAAAAAGGGGGTGGTTTCCCATTGCTTCAACTCTATTCCGCATAATCCAGGCCTTCTAACGTCTGTCTCTTGTGCAAACTGGAATTTGGAAGTGGTTCCATGACATTTCTTTATGGCTCATTGCTTAGAGTAGCTAGAAAATGCAGGAATATAGCAGCAAGTAATAACAAAGGCATTTTCATGTGCAATTCTTGACATTTCATAAGCCCTTTTTTATACCAAGCCTCAGAAATGATCTTCTGAGACAGACTTTACTGTTTGTATTTTGCAGTTAATGTAACAGGCTCATAGACAGGAAGAAATTTGCCTTAAGTGATAAAGGGGCAGGAGTATAACTTAGTTCTCCTAACTCCCACTTAAATGAATATCCTATTTGCGCACTATTATGTCCCTATTGAAGTCAGATTTTTCCCCCTTACAGATAATTAAAATAAACTTTATTTCTGAGTAGGTGGCCCTCTTGGAGGTTTACCAAATATCCCCTCCAAAGAAGGCAAATGCTGTTGCTCTTACTGACTCAAGTGTCCCCAGACCACAGGTTACCACCACCTGGAGGCTGATCTTGAGCCAGTAGACAGAGAGGAGCCAAACAATTCAGATGGGATCATCATCAGGCCGTGGGAAACAGCAGTGCTACTCTGCTTAGGAAGGAGCACTTTGTCAGGCGCTAAAGAAATCAGTCAGTGGCTAGAGAACAGCTTGCCCTTGCATCTAGGGGTAAACAAAAAAGTAAAGTATCATTTAGGCTTCTTTGTAAGCCACAGAAGCCAAATAGGCCTAACTAAATCAAACCAAAATTAATGGGAATCCTTTGAGCCTTCTACAGAAGGAAAAAGTAACCATGCTTCCAGAAGGAAAAAGTAACCATGCTTCCAGAAGAAAAAGAACCATGGAGGTGCTGAGTTCTCCATCAGGGCCTCACGGGCAGTCCCTTTTGGGTACTGCTGATATGATGTGACTGTGTCCCCACCAAAGTCTCATCTTGAATTGTAACTCCCATAATTCCCAAGTATTGTGGGAGGGGCCTGGTGGGAGGTATTTTAATCATGGAGGCAGTTTCCCCCATACTGTTCGCATGGTAGTGAATAAGTCTTACAAGAGCTGATGGTTTTATAAGCGGTTTCCCTTTTTGCTTGGCTGTGATTTTTCTCTCTTGCCTGCTGCCATGTAAGATATGCCTTTTGCCTTCCCTCATGATTGTGAGGCCACCTCAGCCATGTGGAACAGTGAGTCCATTAAACCTCTTTCCTTTATAATTACCCAGTCTTGGATATGTCTTTGTTAGCAGCGTGAAAACAGACTAATACACTGCCATCTGAATAACTCAGCTGCCACCATGCCCACTCTTGAGTCATTCTGCTCAGGATTAAAATTCCACAGGAGAAAAGTAAAAGGACTATCTTAGATCGTGTGTTGACCCCCTTGGCCAGAAGAAAAGGGATATCCCGATCAACAGTCCCACCATGATCTCAGGTAATAGATAGGAGTCATTCTCCAAAGGAAGGTGAACACATGTCAGAGTGTTGCCCTGGACAGTCCCAGTTTATAACTGTTTTAGGAGTAACTATAAATAGCATCACTTTTCACCTGCACAAAACTGTTTTGTCCAAGTTTGGATCATAAATTGCATGATCAATTCACACAAAGGAAATTTGGGGCATTGTTACCAAGGTAGCAATGCTGAGCAGAGACAAATAGCTACCATTACTATGAGGCTATTAGGAGGGGTCAAAACAGAGTATTTTGCTCCCAGTCTCTCAGAACCAAAAGATGAGAACCAGAGTCAAAAGTCCCTCTTGGTCTTTAGGTTTTGACTCCAGCATGAAAATAATATTCCTATACTCAAGTGTTGAATTATTACGACTTTGACCCAATAATTCTGGTCCCTTGTCTTTGTATGTCCTTGCAGCTAAACCACTAAATGTTAAGGTGTTCTCCTTCACTGCTGCTTTTTTAGCTTAATTGGCCCTCCTGCTTTCCAAAATACAATGCTAACACTCATTCGCCCAGTTGGAGGGTCAGGGTGATACCAGATCCAATATTCCCCAAAGCCTGCGTAGGCTGGTTGCTGTATCCCTGACTACTGATTAATAATAAAGGAGTCAAATAGCACCTTTTGATTCTGATTTCCTCTGAGAGGCTGTTCTACAAGCATGGGGTCAACTTAAAGGAAGCGGGGTTTTGTTTAATATTTTCTCCTTTCATTAGTGCACTTAAATTACTTTCTTGTAAACTCTGCTTGTTACCTAAATGTACTAGCACTTTTGTTACCTAATTAAGTTTCTTATCAGAATTCCAACCAAAAATAACAAGAAATGTAATAATGATAAGATATCGTGCTCCCTCAAAACAGATTTCCTTTTGTGCTTTATCTCTTGGTACTGTTCTGGCTTGTTTAATTAAAGTATCAGAAATTATTAGACTCAAATTATTTCTTGATCTAGTGCTCAAATTCTCCTGAAAAACTGCTTCTTCTGCCTCAATATTTAAACCTTTATCAGTATGAGGCAGATGAGTTTCCACATGTTTGCAACTGGATTCATGTAATTCAATATAATTTTGGAGGACGATCCTAATTTAGCGGCTAAGTAATTAAGCAAACAAATCAGATTTGGCTACACTGAGCTACCGTGAACGTTTAAATACTCATGTCTCCTCTCCTGTGCTCTTGGATCATCAAAATGAAAAACGTTCATGTGCAAAAAACAAACCTTATGAAATTCTAGCGTGGAGATGTGAAATTCAAAGCAACCTTCTTACTTATTTTTTCATCGGAGGGATAGGGCTCAAAATATCACGAAGTTCAAATCACTAATATAAGTTGTGTTCAAGGAGGGTAGTCATGTCTGTTACAGACTTTATCATAACTGATGAGAAAGTACGCTTACATCACAGCATTGAGAAGGAGAAAACTGTAAGACATATTGGCGATTTCTGTTCCTCATACTCTGTGAAAAAAATTCAGGTTGGAATCTGCTTGCTTCTGGTGGAGCTGTGTGAGAGGTTCACGTTCTTTGAAGTCGTCTGCAACATGATCCCCTTTTGCACGATCAAGCTTGGCTATCACAATTGCCAGGCAGCCATCTTAAACTTGTGTTTTATTGGAACTTCAATACTTACCCCTGTGTTTGTTGGATGGCTCACTGATGTCTATTTAGGAAGAAACAAACTGGTGTATATTTGCTTGTTTCTACATTTTCTAGGTGAGTGTCCTCTGCTGACTGGAATGTTTTGTGACTTAATTGAGTAGATTTTTGTTAGAATTTTTAGTTTATATTATTTTCACTCTGCTCTTAGCACAAAATGTGATAAATGAAGTAAGAATGTGGTTTCAATGTATTTCATTCTCTGTACTATTTGAAGAATGCTAGTAAGTGTGTGTGTGTGTGTTAGAGAATGCTTTGATGCCTATATCATTGCACTTATATTTTACAGTAATTACTCCTTTACATATATATCCTACTCCTTAGAATGCCCTCCCTTCCCAAAACCTTTTTACCTCAAGTCCAAATTCATGACAAATTCCCTCAGAAATGTGAAATTTATTTGCTTCACAACCAAGATGAAATGTGCTAAAAAAAGGTTTTTGAAGTTCATGTAAAATAATTGAGAAATGTTTTTATCCAAAGGTGGTCTTTTAATTAGTCATATACTAATTAAGATTGCATATGATGGTATGATTTCTATATTATTAATTATGATTATATGCTTTAAAAATGAGTAAATTAGACACCACAGTGTGCGTCTTTACATATATATTAATATGTATCTGCAAAGGTTTGGGATCGATTGCGAGAAATGCTGGGAAAATATCAAGTTAGTTTAATAAGGAATAGAGAGCAATTTGAAGAACAGACTAGAATTTTAGACTGAAAAGTTCAAGTTATTCTTCTTAAACAACAAGAAGTCTCTGAAAATATCATGAAAACAACATTTGAGAAATGCTATTCTGCAATACAGGATGGTCAACCACAGTGAGAGATTAAATAGACAGAGATCAGAACATCTCAGGATGATGGTTTAAGCAATAAAGTGCCAATTCAGGAGAGAACAAGTGAAAAGCTATAAAAACTTGGCAACTAAATAAAGGTACAAATGTGATGGGGGTCAAAAATTAGCTCCAAGTTTCTGATCTGAGCAACTTGGGAATATAGCATGCTGTTCACCAATAATGAGAGGTGCAGCCGAAATGAGTGTTGGTAGGAGGACAGATGAGAAAGAGATGGATAGATATCAGGTACTCAACATATCACACAATCTCAGGCAGGTGGTAAATTACCATTCAGAGAATCCATTGGAGTGTAAGTCAAACCTGGAAAGTCCGCAGCTGAAGTTCTGTGGAATAAAAACTAAGGCACTGCATGACAAATAATCACTCAACATTCAACAAATATTTCTTATTGACTACTCTGTACCAGACATTATTCCAGGTCTGGAAATGCAATAGAGAAGAAAGTCATGTGTTCCTGCTAAAGTTGACTTTTTGGTGCAGGGAGAGAGAAAATAAATGAGGAAATAGATGTGATGTCATGTGGCAATGAGTTAGGATGAAAAATAAAGCTGGGTGTGGGGACAGGATGGAATGAGTAGTGATGAGGCTGCCACTTGGTACCAAGAAAAAGTTTTCTGATCAGAAGACATTTAAGCAAATCCAAGACTCATTTACTCTGCGTACCTTGGTAACAGGCCACACCAGTAGCATTTGCTGACTTCTTGTTTAACATGGTAATTTCTATCAGTCTAGATTCTGAGGTTAGTCATCAGACAGGATGGAAATCCCAAGTTTGGAATTTGGCAAACAAAAGACTTAAGTCAACTCTACACCCATTCATTTTTTTTACTAAAAGTTATTTCTTTGTTGCCCTCTGCTTACAGCTGCCATCAAATTCCAACCAGTCACTAAATATTAGAGGTTATATAAAAGTAGTCTCTCCTGTCTGAACTGCTACAACCCTGGCTGAAAAAAATGCAGCTTTCTTCTTTCTGACCGTTCCAATGGCCTACTTACTCGGCTGCCAGTTGTCAATCAGTCTCCAGTTCATACTCCATTCTACCAACAACACTGACTTCCTGAACAAATAAATCTCTCTATTGGCTCTATTATCTAAAAAATCAAATCCAAATTTATTAATTTAGCATACAAGAACCTTACCAAGTTCACCTCTCTAGATTTCTCATTCAACATGCAACCCCAACCTTGCTAATTTCTCCTGGCCTCCTTCCCTAGTTTTCTAATCTTATACAGGCTCTTCTCTCTTCCTGAAATTGTCACCTTCCCTTATCTTTCCATCCCTTATCCATGATTGGAAAATTCCTGCTATTGTTTCAAGAACCAAATAGCGTTGTTGCTAGCTTCTCTGTGTTCAACCACACCCATATAATACTTATACGATTGCATCCATCACTTTATAACATAATAGTCCACCTGCATGGCTGACTTCTCTGATGGACTCAGCAGTTCCTGGAGAGAAGAGCCAGTGGACCCCCACCACCTAGCAGGGGGTATGACACATCATGGTGCTTCTACAGAGCTACTAAATGCGGGCATACTGATGATGAGATACACAATTGCACACATCACAGAGGAGACTTTTCTTCATATATGTCATAGATTTGTCTTTTTGCTGCCCCATTTTACAACAGATAGAGATAAAGTTTTGATTTAATACAATCAGCCTATTATGACATTTTCTCAAAAGACAGAAGGAAAGTGCCTTTCTAAATTACACAAATATACCATTCAAACTAAAAGTGCCTTGTTCCTAAGTAAATAGTTGCTGCATGAAATAGTTGCCCTGTCCATCCTCTTTGGACATCCCTTTGTCTAGCCAGACCTCACATCACACCTACAGAAGAGAAGACTGAGTGAGTGGTAGAAAGAGAGAAGTTAGTTTCATATCCAGCTAACCTTAAAAGGGAACATTTCAAACTCAATAATTTAAAGGGCTCACCTCACGGTAAATGAATCTGTTGCCAAATAGCTCTTCAGTGCATATATTCTTTACATTGTGAAAGCCTCTGTAGGGGAGATGGAAGCATTAGACCAAATTTTTATCTATAAAGAATTTATAATCTAATTGAGAAAACAAACCACATGAAATAACTCTATAAAAATTTATACCAAATAACACTAATGCCAAATTGATAAAATGAAGAGCAAAACGAAGACGGAGGAGTCATTTTTCACTAATCGAATCATCAAAAAAATTAATGATGCTAACTACCATGAATGAAGGTCTTCTCATACAATGATGGTAGGAGATTAACTTGTTGCATTGTTAAAGAAAATTTGCCAGTGGTATTAAGAAGCAATAAAAATAGGAATGCCTTTGACTGAGAACTTAGGCTAATAAAGATGTGCACAAAAATTATGTGTCAGGGTATTTTATGGTATTCATTTAAAATAACTGAAAAGGTCTTTTAAAATACATTATGATTAGAATATCACATCATCACTAGAAATCATGTTGGAAAAGTATAAAGGTATTTTAAAAATTGTTCATATTATTTGGTTACATTAAAAAATCAACAGTGTAATCTCAATTTATTTAAGTAAAATATATTTATATATATTTAAGTAAAATATTTTTAAGTAAAATATAAATATTTATAAAATATTTTATTTTATAAAAGTAAAGATGATCTCTGAGTCATGAGATTATGGGCCTTTTGTATTATTCTGAGTGCTTTCCTCTATTTTTCAAATTTTCTGAAATAAGAACGTATTACTTTTGTAATCTGATGGGGGGGAAATGCTATTTCCAAAAAAAAAAAAGTATTTGACTACTTGATGGTAGGAGGTCCAAGAAGAGGGAGATTACAACTGGGTTACTTTATAACATTAGGCAAGCCACTTAACCTCACTGAACCTGTTTCTTTAAAAAAATAAATAACAAAATCTATCCACTCACATCACAAAGTTTTTTCAAGATGAAACATATAGTTCATGAGCATCCTTTGTAAAATATAAAGAGCTTAGCAAAAGCATGGAATTGTACCGTAATTTTTATTAGACAAGGAAAGACATCAAATGTGGTCCCCGCAAGGTGGAAGAGAGAAGGATACTCAACCTTATTTTGTCACTTTATGTCCCCTCTCCTTCCAGCTCACACTCCTCTGTCCCCAGCCTTCTCACCCCTGTATGTGGCAAAGAAGGCTCCATCCAGCTGTGTGAGAAATAAGATAAATAAGAAAGACATTACAAGGAGAAAGAGAAGTAGGAAAGAAAAAAAAAAGACTGTGTTCTCTTTAACGATAATAATGTTCTTCTTAAAAGCTTTTATGTAATAGGCTTCCGAGATGTCTGAGATCATGGTGTTTTCTGTCACTCGATTGATTAGGAACAAATAACCTTTATTAACAGTGGTTTTCTCTGGGGGTGGGAATACTAACAGCTTCATTTTGTATACAATGCTTTTCTGAGTTATTTTAATTTTGGCAAAATAAACACGATTTGCTTATATATTCTGGGAGAAAATACAGTTCAAGCTTGAGGAAGAAAAATAACCTAAAACTCTGGATTAGTTAAGACACATATTGAAGGAAATTCTTACAATTAGAAAACATCAGGCTATCCCTGAAATTGCAATGACTAGCATAAACGTTTGGATAAGACAATCACAAAATGATGCCACTGTCAGAGGAAAAACCCTGTTTATTATGTGATTTGGTGATCCAATGGTTCTATGTTGCATTTATTCTTTTTTTTCTCCACTTACAGGCACTGCTTTGTTATCTGTGGTGGCTTTTCCCTTGGAAGATTTCTATCTGGGCACTTACCATGCAGTTAACAACATACCAAAAACAGAGCAGCACAGGCTGTTTTACATAGCACTGTTGACCATTTGCCTTGGCACTGGAGGCATAAGAGCCATCGTCTGTCCACTGGGTGCTTTTGGCCTTCAGGAGTATGGATCACAAAAAACAATGTCTTTTTTTAACTGGTAAGTAGCACTGGCTAGGAGACAAAAGAGGCTTATGACCGTCCTCACTGTTTACTTTCTGATTCCATTTGGGTAGTAGTTGTTCAGTCTTTGTGATGAATTGGGCTAAGTGACGATGGAATGAATCTGTGATGATGATTCAGTCAGTAATCACAGGAGCTTCTAAATCTCATGCAGACCAGTACAGCTTACCAGCACCTTCCCAACACACACGGATACATTTATCCTCCAGGTAAAAAGATTTGAAGTGCCTTGTCCTGCAGAATAGAAGGTGGCTTTGGAACCAGAGACCTGGGTGGAAGTCTGGACTCTGCTTAACACAAGCTGACTGACCTTGACCTAGTCATGTATTCTCTACCTCAGTTTATTCATTTCTGAAGGGGGATAATACCTCTTCTCCAGTTTTATTAGAGGTAACACCATGTGTACTGCTGGCAAAGAACTTGGCACATAGTAAGTGATCAAAAAAAGGTAGCTGTTAGCATGTCTGTATTGTAGTAGACTAATTTGGGAGAAATTATAAATTTCTAGGCCAATGCAGAGAGAAGATGCAAAGATGAAAGAAGTATTTAACAATTTGTTAAAACATCACCCAGCATCTCTGTTTCTCACCCAGTTCGCTCCCAACACCTAAAAGAGTTTATATTCCATGAAAATCAAACAGCCTTCCTGTGAATCTTTGCCTCTCCCAATGAGTTCTTACGGAGTTCGTCAGTTTTTGTGTTTTTTAAGGAAACAATTTATATTACCAAATACAAATTCAAGAAAAAAAATTAATATTTGGATCTTAAGGGAGGGTAGTTAAGCATTTAGTATAAAACTTCTTTGTTATCGTTGTTATCTATCAGTGGATGTCAAACAGATGTGATCTACATTGTCCATTTTTAGAGTAAATAGTGTCTATACGTATATGTATAGGCATATGTAGCTCTCCGAGGCCGTTCTTCTTTTCTCTTTTTTTTCTTCTCTTGCTCCCCTTTTTTCTTTCTCTAATGATATTAATATTATAAAGCACTCAGCCCTATTTGGGATTAAGTCCTAATGTCAGAGAACAATGCAGTCTTACCAAAGGTAGAAGGGACTCTTTACTTCCTTGCAGCAAAGTCTGCCTCCTTGACCTGCCCAAAGGAGAAAGAAAAATCCTTCTTTTTTATTCTATTCGGAGGTTTTAATCCTTAATTAGCAACATCATTTTGATTAAATAAGACTCTGGAGGATTAAGACTGGAGAGCAATCAGTTGTTCTGAAAGATAGCTCTGGAGAATTTATTGTACTGTGGTCTTAGTCATTCAGAGTTGTGTTTAATCAAAGTGACATTTCTCAGTGTTGATTACAAAGGAGACATTATATGAATGAAATATTTCCTTTGGGAAACAGAGGGGACTCCCACTGGGTCCGCGCTTTAGGGCTTCCGGAAGGGGGATGGGGAATGGGGAGAAAATGAATTTCTGCAGCTGTAAGGAACCAGGCCAAATTGAGGATGAGCACATTTAGATTTTTAAAAATTATTTTCCAATTTCACTAAATAGCCCAGTATTTTAAAAATTTAAAGTTAAAGCATCCAGAAATGTGTATAAAGAATCAGGGTGTTATTCTTTAATGTGATAAAAGAACTGGATGATAAGCTCCTTGAAGGCTGAATCTGGTTGTTTTACCTTTTTTTATTTTTCCAGTTTAAATACTAAACTACAGGCCAACTTTTATGAATGTTCACTTACCTTACTGTAGTTTATAGCAACGAATGCTGATTCCATTCCTGTACACAGTGCAGGGGCTGGTGACAAGACGGACAGAGACTCCACTGGGCAACCAGACAGCTGGCAGAATCCCGGCTCTATCACTTAGGAGTTTTGTGGTCTTTGGCAAGTTCCTTAATTCCTCAGAGCCCCAGGCTCCTCATCCACCAAGTGGGAATATCTTGGAAAGCTATTGTATCACTTATACATAAAGTATCCTAGCATATTATAGGTATTCAAATTATGATCACTATTGTTATGATTATTGCTAAATCATGGATAAGCCATCAGCTCAAACCATTGTCTAAATGCTAGGAAAGAGGGGACCCATTTAGGAGGAGGTCATCTTGGAAAGGAGCAGTTTATTAATGCATAATCTATGTCTTCCAGTCAGTGCCTCTAGATATTAGCCTGGTAAATATAATGAATTTCAGCCGTGCCTTTAGAAAACAACATACCCCTTGAATCTGTAACTACTTGAAGGCTGCATTCAGTTCTATTTGCAGCACAGATGTCAGATGTTCATAGTTACAGGACCTTTAATGAGATGTGTCATTGCTTCTGTACCACCTAAAGCTTCCCAGTGAGCATGTTAAGTAGCATAGACTGGAAGTATCAGGCACTGAAAACACCACTTCCGAGTAAAGCTGCCAAATGTAGGTGAGAAAACCACTCCTAGCCAACATTACCATCTGGTACTGGATCTTCCTCAACTAATGCACCTCACTGCAAAAATAAAGCTAAACTCCCTGAAATCAAGAGACATAAGAATCTGCCAACATCCTTGTGACATTATCCAGATCAGAACCTGGCTTTCCACATATTCCAAAAGCTGAGATGGCCAATTAAGAATAGCCAGACTGGAGATCACCTAGGTAAATACACCTGTGCAGATTCTTTTCTGGAAGCAAAAAGAAGGAGAATAATGAAGTCTGTTCCTGGCCACAATTTTAAATTCTACCACAATTAACCTCAAATCTTGCTTCTGCATTTCTCTACTTTCTTCACCTGATAATTTGCATCCTATCTGCATATCACAGTCTGTTGCTAAGGGGTTACTAGGGTGAATTATATACATGATTAAAAGCCCAAGTAGAATATTGGTAAAGTTCTTGAAAAAAGTCTGGAGACTGACTTATTTCACCCCAGAAATGTTGACTATCTGGTACTCAAATTGACTCTACGTGGTATCTGTCTCAAACTGAAATATTCTGATTTTAACACTTCCTCAAATTAAATATATTTTATCTTAGAGAAGCACTAGAGGTAAAAATATATGATCCCACAGCATTTTTCCAGAATCTATTTTAATATTCACAAGAACACTGAGAACAATGATTGTTAACCCTAGGTGCACATTAAAGCCACCTGAGGATTCTTTTTTAAAAAGTACAAATGCCTGGGTCCTGCCACCAAAGATTCTGACTACATTGGTTAGAGGCAGGACCCAGGGACCAGGATTTTTTTTAAGCTGCCCAAGTAGAGTTGAGAACCACTGTTCTAACGCAGTGTTGCTGATTTTAATTATCACTTGAGAGCCTTGTTGAAAATGTTTCCCAGGTCCCACCTCGAACCTCCTGGATCAGAATTTCCTGGGAGGACAGGTGGGAAATGCATATTTTAAACAAGTACTGTCTTACTCTATTCAGGCTGCAATAACAAATCAGCATAGATTGGCTGGCTTATAAACAATAGAAATTTATTTTTCACAGCTCTGGAGGCCAGAATTCTGAGATCAGGGTTCTGGTGAGTGTTCCCTTCCTGGCTGGAAGACTGCTGGCTTCTTACTGTGTCTTCACATAGTGGAAACGGCAAAGGAGCTCTAGGAGGTCTCTTTTACAAGGGAACTAATCCCATTCAGAAAGTCGCCACCTCTATGATCAAAAGCTCCACCTCCCAAATACACCGCTCCCTAATACCACTGTTACAGGAGGTATATAACACCTAATACCAAGTTACGATTTCAACATATGAAATTTGAGGGGACACAAATATTCCTACCATATCAAGTACTTCAGGTGATTCAGAAGATCAATCAAAGTTTGAGAACAATTCCAGAGCCATAAGGAAAGTCTAGTGATGCCTTTGAAAAGAAATGAAACTAACCATTGATTGAACCCACTACTGTGTTTCAGACTGCTTTGGAACTTTTTGACAATTTTATAGCAATTATCATCACATTTAGAAATCTACCTGATTGAGAAATTCAACATAATTCTGAAAAGAGAGAGGAAAAAATATAAATCTACCTATATTCTTCAATCGTAAAATCATAATTTATAAGGTACATTTCAGCGAACAAAATCAAAGCAGTTCATGAAATAATCTTATTAATAATCAAAATGTCCTTTGAGTTACATGCTGAGGAGTAGTAGCTTGTAAATAGCTTTGAAAAAATCACAGACCTTCCCAAATTCTATTTGCACTGGCTCTAGCCAAGTTTAACAAATGCTACCCTCTCACCCTAATAACAACAAGCACTTCCTTCTTTTCCTTTGTGATCTGAGCTCACTGCAACCTCCATCTCCCGGGTTCAAGCAATTCTCCTGCCTCAGCTTCCCAAGTAGCTGGGATTACAGGCGCATACCACCACGCCCGGCTAGTTTTTTGTATTTTAGTAGAGATGGGGTTTCACCATGTTGCCCAGGCTGTTCTCGAATCCCTGAGCTTAGGCAATCCTCCCGCCTTGGCCTCCACAGTGCCGGGATTACAGGCGTGAGCCACTGAGCCGGGCGCATGTTCTCTTTTAAGCTTGAAAGATACATGAGTCAGGACAATTGTTAAAATTAGGGTGTTGGCCAGGCACACACCTGAATCCCTAGGCTCTGGGAGGCCTAGGAAGGAGGATCACTCAAGGCCAGGGGTTTGAGACAAGCCTGAGTAACCCCATCTCTACCAAAAAAAATTTTTTTTAAATTAGCCAGACATGGCGGGGTGAGCCTGTAGTTGCATGTGCTTGAGAGACTGAGACTCAGAAAGTGAGGAGCTTAAGCTCAGGAGGCTGAGATTACAGTGAGCTATGAACACCCTGCACCAGTCCAGCCTGGGTGACAGAGTGAGACCCTATCTCAAAAAAATAAAAATAAAAAGACGGGGAGTGGGTGGGGGTTGTTGGCCAAAGAATGAGGGAATGGGAAAGGAGGGAAAGGGAATGAAACAGGTTAAAGAGTAAGAGAAGTAGGAAGAGCTTGGGAGAGAGAGTAAAGCAGTCCCCCAAATTTTTAAATTAAAAACTCAACTTCTTCAATCCTAATGTCTAGTTACCCAAATCAATATTTTATTGTCTTTAATAGCTCTGCTGGAAAAAAATATGTATTCACAGATAAAAAGGAACTCTAAAGTTTCTGTTTTTCCTCTTCTTTCTCCAAATATTTGGCTACCAGAGTATTCTTTGAAGTACCTCAGTGGCCAATGGCTATGCTAAAAGAAGCAATGATTGACAACAGCCATCCACCATGAAATCGGTGCCCAAGTATTTTATTTCACTGACTCCTCTAAACAGTTCAGTTTTATCCCATTGAAGAGTCACAAATCCCCTGGAAAATTATCTGAATATTGATCAATGTAGAATAAAATACTTTCTCTGGAATATTTAAATGGTCCACTAATGCTATGAAGACCTGAAACTTACAGAAAATTTGCCTCCCTTCTTTGATACTGCCTCAGGTTAGGAAAGACCATTTTGAATAATTTCTCTTCAAATCACCAAAAGTAAACATGAAGCACATCAAAACTGGCCAGTCTAAGAAATGACAAAATATTTGAGTAATTTAAATGTATTACTAAATTAATTAAGTGAATGTTTAAAATAATCTCGTAAGGATTGCTGAGTTTTGCAGCCACGATTTTTCTCATTTGTATTCAATACCATACAATCATGAAGACAAAAAAATTACCACTTATATATACTCCCAATTATTTGCAGTTCCCAGTCTGTATTTAAAAGTAGACTAAAGAAACATATTTTTACTGCTGCTTTCAATTTTCCTTAATCACTGGTATTTGTTTTGCTTTAGTGCTTTGCTCTCTGACTTTTTGTGTGAGAGGTGCTTTATAAATTCAATTTGCTAGTGAGCTATGAGATGAAAGGAGTCTTAATGGTAAGTTTGAAGACTGTGGGTTTTTATTTCTTTTTTTTTTTTGTAGATGATACATATACAATTTCACCCTTAATTATCTGTAGCTTGTCCTGTCCATGGATCAACAAAGATATATATAAAACATGCCTGTACTAGGTAATTCTTTCAGAAAATTACACAATCAAATATGTTGGGTGACATTTGTTCAAATACATTTAGTACTTCATGTAAAATCTCTTCCTAGACATAAATATTCAGCACTATAATTTTTTGGTTTCTAACTACTTTTCACAAGATTTAAGTCTTGGAATAATTGTAATTTTCCTTGACCCTCTTTAGAGCAATGCAGTTTACATCACCATGTGGTACACTGAAGAGTCACACAGTGTTCTCTTAGATTTTCTCAACAATGCTTAACATTTTAAAAAGAGTTTCCTAAAGACTGAAAGCACTGTAACAGTACTTTTGGCTCCAGATTCTCTGTGTTGCTACAGCCACAAGTCAAGTGTATGGCTTGCAGCAGCATGAAAGGATAACCTGTGGCTGAGCCTAGGGACTCCATCCAGTTGTCCTAGAAAATTATAACTTTTTGTACCTCACCTACCTTGTGATAAATACATTTCTATTAGTGGATCACAGTAAGTCAGTTTGCTCAATGTGGTCATGTTTGATGTTCTATTACTTTTCTAGGCCAATTATTGAGAGGTTTTAGTTTTTTTTTTTTTTAATATTGTGTTTGTTTGATTAATTGATTTTTATGAGATGCTGTATTATTAATCTGTTATTTAATCTCCATTTATTTTCAACCTAGTACTGTGCTAGGTCTCATGGAGATAAAGAAATGAAGAATAAAATCTTACCATCAGGGAGCTTCACAATCTATATATGAAAAGCAAAACTGACAAAAATGAAATAATTGAATAATGAGTATTTGCTTTAGAAGTTCAGAAAAGAAGCTGGGTGTAGTGGCTCCTGTTTCTAGTCCAGCACTTTGGGAGGCCAAGGCAAGTGGATTGCTTGAGCTCAGGAGTTCAAGACCAGCCTGGGCAAAATGGCAAAACCCCATCTCTACAAGAAATACAAAAAAATTAGCTAGGCATGGCAGTGTGCACCTGTGGTCCCAGATACTTGGGAGGCTGAGGCAATAGGATCACTTGAGCCCAAGAGATCAAGGCTGCAGTGAGTCAAGGTCATGCTACTGCACTCCAGCTTGGTCAACAGAGTGAGATAATGTCTCAAAAAAATTTTACAGAAGAGAAGAAGCAGAATATTCAAGAAAGTATTTAATGAAGGAAAAGAGACTGAATATAGGACTTTAAAAGTGAGACAGGGCAAGCCAAGAAATAGGACAAGTTAAGGAGACAAACATGGGTAGGTCTGTTTCTCAGACAGTGAGGAGACTAGCTCAACTTGACACATGTTCTTTCCAAACACATATCACATATCTATCCACTTCTGTCTCTTTCCTTTGCTACCACCATGGCCCAGTTTGCTCTTAGCTCTCATCCAGACTTACAATAGCTGCGATTTTCTCCCTACCTTGCACCATCTGCAATTCATGGAACTGACACAATAATCTTTCCACTGAAAACAAGATCTATATGAGCCCCCTGCTCAATTCCCTTCAAATGGCTTCCCAATGCACTGAAAATAAAATCCAGACTTCTTGCCATGAACTTCAAGGCCCTAAATGACCTGGACCACATTTCCTGCTTTATCTTTTCTTCTAATATTTTATTCCTTAATCACTGTATTAGTCCATTTTCATGCTGCTGATAAAGACATACCCAAGACTGGGAAATTTACAAAAGAAAGAGGTTTAATTTGACTTGAAGTTCCATGTGGCTGGAGAAGCCTCATAATAATGGTGGAAGGCAAGAAGGAGCAAGTCATGTCTTACATAGATGGCAGCAAGCAAAGACAGAGCTTGTGCAGAGAAACACCCATTTTTAAAACCACCAGATCTTGTAAGACCTATTCACTATCATGAGAACAGCATGAGAAAGACCTGCCCCCATGATTCTATCATCTCCCACCTGGTCCCTCCCACAACATGTGGCAAATATGGGAGCTACAAGATGAAATTTGGGTGGGGACACAAAGCCAAACCATACCATTCTGCCCCCAGCCCCTCCCAAATCTCATATCTTCATATTTCAAAACCAATCATGCCTTTCCAACAGTCCCCCAAAGTATCAACTCATTTCAGCATTAACTCAAAAGTCCACAGTCCAAAGTCTCATCTGAGACAGAGCAAGTCTCTTCCACCTATGAGCCTGTAAAATCAAAAGCAAGTTAGTTACTTCCTAGATACAATGGGGGTACAGGTATTGGGTAAATATAGCCATTCCAAATGGGAGAAATTAGCCAAAACAAAGGGGCTACAGGCCCAATGGAAGTCCAAAATCCAGCAAGGCAGTCAAATCTCAAACCTCCAAAATGATCTCCTTTGACTCCATGTCTCATATTTAGGTCATGCTAATGCAAGAGGTGGGTTCCCATGGTCTTCAGCAGCTCTGCCCCTGTGGCTTTGCAGGGTGCAGCTTCCCTTCTAGCTGCCTTCATGGACTGGCACTGAATGTCTGTGACTTTTCCAGGCACACGGTGCAAGCTGTCAGTGGATCTATCACTCTGGGATCTGGAGGACGGTGGTTCTCTTCTCACAGCTCCACTAGGCATTGCCGCAGTAGGAACTCTGTGTGGGGGCTCTGACCTCACATTTCTGTTCCACACTGCCCCAGCAGAGGTTGTCCACAACGGCCCTGCCCCTGCAGCAAACTTCTGCATCCAGGTGTTTCCATACATCTTCTGAAATCTAGGTGGAGGTTCCCAAACCTCAGTTCTTGACCTCTGTGCATCTACAGGCTCAACACCACATGGAAGCTGCCAAGGCTTGGGGTTTCCAACCTCTGAAACAGCAGCCTGAGCTGTATCTTGGCCCCTTTCAGTTATGGCTGGAGCAGCTGGGACACAGGGCACCAAGTCCCTAAACTACACACAGCACAGGAACCTGGACCTGGCCCACAAAACCATTTTTGCCTCTAAGGACTCTGGGCCTGTGATGGGAGAGGCTGCCATGAAGACCTCTGACATGCCCTGGAGACATTTTCCCCATTGTCTTGGGGATTAGCATTTGGTTCCTTGTTACTTATGCAAATTTCTGCAGCAGGCTTGAATTTCTCCTCGGAAAATGGGATTTTCTTTTCTATTGCATTGTCAAGCTGCAAATTTTCCAAACTTTATGCTCTGCTTCCCTTATAAAACTGAATGCCTTTAACAGCACCCAAGTCACCGCTTGAAAGTTTTGCTGCTTATAAGTTTTTTCTGCCAGATGCCCTAAATCTTCTCTCTCAGGTTCAAAGTTCCACAAATCTCTAGGGCAGGGGCAAAATGCTGCCAGTCTCTGTTAAAACATAACAAGAGTCACCTTTGCTCCAGTTCCAAAGTTTCTCATCTCCATCTGAGACCACCTCAACCTGGATTTCAGTGTCCATGTCATTGTCAGCATTTTGGTCAAAGCTATTCAACAAGTCTCCAGGGCGTTCCAGACTTTCCTACATTTTCCTGTCTTCTGAGCCCTCCAAACTGTTCCAACCTCTGCCTGTTACCGAGTTCCAAAGTCACTTCCACATTTGCAGGTATCTTTTCAGCAGTGCCCCACTCTACTGGTACCAATTTACTGTATTAGTCTGCTTTCACACTGCTGATAAAGACATAACTGAGACTCAGCAACTTACAAAAGAAAGAGGTTTAACTGGACTTACAGTTACACATGGCTGGAGAGGCCTCACAATCATGGGGGAAGGCAAGGAGGAGCAAATCACATCTTACACAGATGACAGCAGGCAAAGAGGGAGCTGTGCAGAGAAACTCCCATTTTTAAAACCATCATATGTTGTTAGACCCATTTGCTATCATGAGAGCATCACAGGAAAGACCCGCCCCCATGATTCAATCATCTCCAGTTGGGTCCCTCCCACAACATGTGGGAATTATGGGAGCTACAAGCTGAGATTTGGATGGGGACACAGAGCCAAACCATATCATTCACTATGCTCCAACTTCACTGCTTTTTTTGTTCCTGAAATCAGGGTTGGAGAAAAATGAACATTTGATATGATGACATTTGCTTAGCACCATGTAGTTATAATCCATGTTCTTCATTTAATGTTCTTCATTAAAATTCTTACCAAAAAAGCTTATTTAGAGGGTGTGATTCCAATTTTTAAAATTCCAGAAAGTAGAAGATCACAGACCATGTGATTATCAGATTTTGTGACTCTAACTCATGTCTTTGGACTACAATTCTGAAGAGGAAGGACAACATTTATAGTTAATGATTGATATATAAAATGTGATGAGAGGAATGAAAGTTAATTTCAATTGTTAAAGGCTAGATTAACAAGAAAATGAAAGTGTCATGAAATTGATAACCACAAAGATGCAGAAAGAAGTATTAACAGGATATTTAGCCCGATTAGCCCTGTACCAGGATGATGACTTCTGCTCATGGCTCTACAAGCAACACAGCTGTGTGAACGTGGATGAGTCATTTCAGTTTTCCAAGTTCAGAGTTCTTCTCCGAAAGAGAGGGAGAAAAGTTTCTGACCTCAGTTTAGGCAATGGTTTCTGAGAAACAATTCTAAAAGGACGATCTGTGGAAAAAAATTAGAATAGGACTTCATCACAATTAAGAATTTCTGCTTTTCAAAAGACACTTTTTATAGAATAAAAAGACAAGCCACAGGCTGGGAGAAAATACTTACAAATCACATAATTGAGGAAGAACTTGTAGCCAGAATACATAAGGACAGAAACTTCACCAAAGAAGATATGCAGATGATCAATAAGCACATGAATAGATGCTCAATATCATTAGCCATTAGGGAAATGCAAAATAAAACCACCATCATATATCAGTACACATGTACTATACCAAGTTTTGGCAGGGATATGAAGAGATGAGAACTCTCATACACATGTGGTGATAATGTAAAATGTTACAACTACTTAAAAACTATTTGAAATTTTCTTAAAATATTAAATATACATCTATCATATATCACCCAGCCATTACACTCCTAGGTTTTACCCAAGAGAAATTAATGTCTATGTCTGTTCAAAGGCTTGTACATGAATGTTCTTAACAGCATTATTTGCAATAGCAATAAGCTGAAAAATGTCTATTAACAGTAAATGCATAAACAAACACTGGTACATTTACATAATGGAATAGTACTTGGCAATAAAGAGGAATGGATACAGATAAATACATTAACATGGATGAATCTCAAAATAATTATGCCAAGTGAAAGAAGCCAGATTTGAAAATACAGATGATTTAATATTTAAAAAAGAATCTATGAATTGCAAACTAATTTATAGTGGCAGAAAAAAGATCAGTGGTTGCCTAGAGACGAGGAAGGGGAAATGAGAAGGGGCAGGGTTCAGAAGGGTGACAAGGGATATGACGGAGCTTTAGAGGCAATGGATATGTTTGTTATCTTGAATGTGGTAATTATTTTGTGTGTGCATATATATTCAAACCTTACAAAATTGCACACTTCAAATATATGCAGTTTATTGCATCTCAATTATATCTCAATAAAGCTCTTTAAAAAAAAAGCAGGAGAAAAGAAAGTAACAGTAACCAAGACACTGGTATTGACATAAGGACAGATCAGTGGAACAGAACTGAGAGTCAGAAAATACACCTACATTTGTACGGTCAATTGATTTTCAACAAAAGTGTCAAAAAATCATTGAGGAAAAGATCATGTTCTCAATAAATTATACTGTAAAAACTGAATATCCATATAGGAAATAATTACCCCATGACACCCTACTGAAAAATTAATTCAAATTAGATTAACTTTATATGAGATCAAAACCCATAACAGTGATTTTTTTGAAAAAACACAGGGGAAAATACTTGTGACTAAGGCTTAGAAACTATTCTTTACATAGGATACAAAAAGTATGAACCAATAAAGATAAAAAATGATAGAATGAAATTTACTAAACTTTTAAACTTTTGCTTATCAAAAGACATCATTGAGAAAAGGAAAAGGAAAACCCCATATTATAAGAAAGCATTTGTAGAACATGTATCTGACAGATGACATGCATCCAAAATATATGAAGACCTTTGACAAATCAATGATAGGAAAAGAAACTGTCCAATTAAAAAAAAAAATAGAGGATCTCCAATATTAGCCAATACAAGAAGAGCCCTATTTCTCCCAGGTACTTCCTCTTACATCAAAAAAACCCAAACCTAACACAACAAATGGACATAGGGAGATTTCAAAAGGTAGAAAGAAGACAATCTCTTCCTAGGGGCCTTGGAACTTGAGGAAGGACTACAATGAGTTTCCTGGGTTTTCTTTTTGTTATCAGTGGGGCTACAGAGAAACCTAGAACCTGGAACCAGGTACAGATGGGTGAGAGCAAAGGTGTGGCAAGGAATGGGCAGCTCCAAAAAAGTCCTGCTCCCCTTACTCAAAGTTCTAGGAAAAAGGTAGACTAATATAGGTGAAAATGTTTTTGACAACATCTGTCCTTCTCTAGCCAAACACTATTAAAAACACTGCCTCCCCTGCATACTGCTGGTCCAATAGTGTCAGCAGACATGAGCGAGAATCTAATATTTTACATAAACACTCGGAGAATCAGACCGGAACACTCTGATTCCCAAGTTGGGTGGTGTTGCTGAGGCCAAGTGAGGAGCCTGTCTTTCATCTCCTGCCCAGCAGAAACTGGAAGTGCTCTAATTTACCCTCCTGGGCAGTGTCAGCTGGGTGCAGCAGAGAGCTGAGCCTCCACTCCCAACCAGAAAGTATGCAGCAAGGCTAGTCTCCAATTAATTAGCAGTAATATTCCATGTCTTCAATTATTCTTCCCTCCCCCTCCCCCCAGCTTACTTTGTCATAGTCTCCTGTGTGATGGAGGAAATAATCTTAGTTAAAATTCAACTCTCCACATATTCCATTATTGTACTCACACAACAAGAAGTCTGGAGAAAAATGCAAAATTATACTATATCCACATTAAGTTCATGACCACCAAACTTGTTCCTTATCACTGCCTAGCAAGTATATGATGTCCAGTCAATTTCTCTCCTCCTTTAAAGTACTATTTCTAAACATTTTCTTTCTTCTCAAAACTTCAATATTCCCTTTCCATAGCCAGTTTTACCTGTTGTCTTTACTTCTTTTATGTAGAAGAAATAGAGGGAAATAAGGGAAAGAAGGAGGGAGGAAGGCGGGAAGGGAGGGAGGAAGGCAGGGAGGGAGGGAGGGAGGAAAGAAAGGAAGGGAGGAAGGAAGGAAGGAAGGAAGGAAAGGGAGGGAGGGAGGGAGGGAAGGAGGGAGGGAAAGAATGAAGGAAAGGAAAAAGGAAATGAGAGGGGAGGCGAGGCGGGGCGGGGTGGGGAGGGCGGGGCGAGGTGAGGAATCATTTAGAAGATTTGCAGCCTGGGCAACACGGTGAGACCTCATCTCTACTAAAAATAAATTAGCAGGTATGGTAGTGCGTGCTTGTGCTCCCAGGTACTAGACAGAAGTTGAGGCAGTAGGACTGCTTCAGCCTGGGAGGTCAAAGCTGCAGTGAGCCATGACTGCATCACTGCATTCCAGCCTGGGTGACAGAGTAAGACGTTGTGGGAAAAAAAAGAAGTGGAGGGAGGGGGAGGGGGGGAGGGAGGGGGAGGGAGGGGGAGGGGGGAGGGAGGGGGAGGGGGGAGGGAGGGGGAGGGGGGAGGGGGGAGGGAGAGAGAGAGAGATCGATCGTGGGAAGGGAAGACACAAAGAAGATGTGGTGGACATGCCCCAGGATGACCCCCAGTGGACCACATGCTTGTTTGGACCCATCCCCCTGAGTGTGGGCAGAACCTGTAACCTGATTCTAAACAGTAGAATATTGGAAAGATTTTGGAATATCACTCCCCTAATTATGTTATATGGCAAAGGTGAAAGAATTTTGCAGAGATAATTGAGGTTTCTCATCAGCTGATTTCAGTTATCAGAGCCCAGATTATACCGGGTGGGTCTCATCTAATCACATAAACCCTTTAAATTTTAATGATAGTGTAAGTGTACTAAGACTTATCTGATGGTGCTTGCACAACTGAAACACTTAAAAAAACTAATATGTATATAAGTTATATATGTAAATGAGTAAATTTTATTGTATTTAATTTTCCTCAATCTTTAAAGTAAAAGTTAAGATCCCTTCTTTGCAATGGGATTCTAATGGCAAGATTTAGACCCAGTGAACAGTTGAGAGGTAGAGATGATGTTCCCAGAACTTGCAAACCAGACTACTAGGGTAGGTACCTCTCTGTGATACTAATCATTGGGAAGAAAAATGGAAAGTTTTATTCAAATGTCACTCATTTCTTCAGTTACATGCCTATTCTAAGTGTAACCCAGATATTCCTGAGTATTCTGTTTTCCTATACTTTGAAAACTGGAATATACAGGAAGAATTAACTTTTTAATCTTTCCAGTTTCATTAGGGGTATTTGAATGATTAAGTGTTGTCTACAGCTTCTTTAGTACCACAATGCTACAGAGACCATATGGCCTGCAAAGCCTAAAATATTTACTGTCTATCCAGCCCTTTATAGAAAAACTTCACCAACCTCTGATTTAGATGAAAGAGAGCACATTCTTTCTATGTTGATTCTAAACAAGGATAAAACAAAGATAATGAAACTGGTTAAGTCAGGGCTGATGTTTACACACTTGTTAAGAAATCTGATAAACAATATTTGCAAAATTGGGTTCAGTTAACATGTCATCGTTTCATAGTTTACATTTGAATAGAAGCATTAAAATTAGCAATAGTTGTCTAAAGCGATTCAATGGTATTTTTATTTTTGTCTGTCTGTATACCCCAGGTTTTATTGGCTCATGAACCTAAATGCAACCATTGTGTTTCTGGGAATATCTTACATCCAGCACTCACAGGCCTGGGCCCTTGTTTTACTTATTCCTTTTATGTCTACACTTACGGCTCTGATAACTCTTCATATGATATACTACAACCTAATTTATCAGTCAGAAAAACGTAAGTAAATTATACTTTACATTAATTTCTGGGTTTATATTGTTTTCTTGACAGATCTTCTTTCTCTTTGATTCTTTATAACTTCTCTTTCAACTCGGAATTTGAAAATTGTGTCTGTCATTACCCTTGATAAAGCAATGGTCTCCAAGAATATTTTTAAGTAAATATTAAGACTGCTTCTTTGCAATGGGATTCTAATGGCAAGATTTAGATCCAATGAAAAGTTTAGAGGTAGAGATTCCTCTTCTCCCCATCTTCCTTTCTTTCCATGGTTAAAAAAGTTTTAATAATGGAATATCTTAGGCATAAACAAAAGTAGTTAAAGATTATACCTGAACCTCACTTGGGTAGCTCTGAGCTTCAGCAATTATCAACTCATCTTCACTCATTTTTTCTTCTTCTTACCCAGGTAATTTTCAAGCAAAAACTAAATATTATAGCATTTCTTATTCGTGTATTTTGTTATACTTATTTATATGTAATATATTATGTAGGTGTATACATAAAAGTTAAATTCCATTTGAAAAACATAACCACAATGTCATTATCAATCTCTGTCTCTGTCACACATACCCACATATGTGTTTGTGGAGGAAGAAGATTTCTTAACACCATCAAATGTCTGGTCACTGTTAAAATCTCCCTGATTGTTTCCTTTTTGAAATTTTTTTTTTTTTTTTATAATTTGTTCAAATCAAATCCAAAAAAGGTTTAAACATTCCAAATGCCAGATATGTCCCATAAACTATACATTTTATATATATATATATTCCCCATGCATCTGTATCTCTATTTATTATTATTATTTATATATATATATTTTTGAGACGGAGTCTTGCTCTGTTGCCCAGGGTGGAGTGCAGTGGCTCGATCTCAGCTCACTGCAAGCTCCACCTCCCGGGTTCACACCATTCTCTTGCCTCAGCCTCCTGAGTAGCTGGGACTACAGGTGCCCACCACACGCCCGACTAATTTCTTGTATTTTTAGTAGACATGGGGTTTCACTGTGTTAGCCATGATGGTCTCAATCTCCTGACCTCCTGATCCCCTGACCTCGTGATCCACCCGCCTCGGCCTCCAAAGTACTGGGATTACAGGCATGAGCCACCACGCCTGGCCCCTAATTTATCAGTTTTAAAAAGAAATCGTAACATTTCTTAGAGTATTTCCCGTAGTCTGGATTTTGTGAATTGCATCCGCATAGAGCTTTCCCTCTGTATTTCCTGTAAATTTTCCTTTTTTTTTTTTATTATTATACTTTAAATTCTAGGGTACATGTGCACAATGTGCAGGTTTGTTACATATGTATACATGTGCCATATTGGTGTGCTGCACCCATTAACTCATCATTTACATTAGGTATATCTCCTAATACTATCCCTCCCCCCTCCCCCCACCCCACGACAGGCCCTGGTGTGTCGTGTTCCCCTTCCTGTGTCCAAGTGTTCTCATTGATCAATGCCCATCTATGAGTGAGAACATGCGGTGTTTGGTTTTTTGTCCTTGCGATAGTTTGCTGAGAATGATAGTTTCCAGCTGCATCCATGTCCCTACAAAGGACATGAACTCATCCGTTTTTATGGCTGCATAGTATTCCATGGTGTATATGTGCCACATTTTCTTAATCCAGTCTATCACTGATGGACATTTGGGTTGGTTCCAAGTCTTTGTTATTGGGAATAGTGCCGCAATAAACATATGTGTGCATGTGTCTTTATAGCAGCATGATTTATAATCCTTTGGGTATATACCCAGTAATGGGATGGCTGGGTCAAATGGTATTTCTAGTTCTAGATCCTGGAGGAATCACCACACTGTCTTCCACAATGCTAGAACTAGTTTACAGTCCCACCAACAGTGTAAAAGTGTTCCTACTTCTTCACATCCTCTCCAGCACCTGTTGTTTCTTGACTTTTTAATGATTGCCATTCTAACTGGTGTGAGATGGTATCTCATTATGGTTTTGATTTGCGTTTCTCTGATGGCCAGTGATGATGAGCATTTTTTCATGTGTGTGTTGGCTGCACAAATGTCTTCTTTTGAGAAGTGTCTGCTCATATCCTTCACTCACTTTTTGAGGGGGTGTTTTTTCTTGTAACTTTGTTTGAGTTCTTTGTAGATTCTGGATATTAGCCCTTTGTCAGATAAGCAGATTGCAAAAATTTTTTCCCATTCTGTAGGTTACCTGTTCACTCGGATGGTAGTTTCTTTTGCTGTGCAGAAGCTCTTTAGTTTAATTAGATCCCATTTGTCAATTTTGGCTTTTGTTGCCATTGCTTTTGGTGTTTTAGACATGTAGTCCTTGCCCATGCCTATGTCCTGAATGGTATTGCCTAGGTTTTCTTCTAGGGTTGTTTATGGTTTTAGGTCTAACATTTATGTCTTTAATCCATCTTGAATTAATTTTTGTATAAGGTGTAAGTAAGGGATCAAGTTTCAGGTTTCTGCATATGGCTAGCCAATTTTCCCAGCACCATTTACTAAATAAGGAATCCTTTCCCCATTTCTTGTTTTTGTCATATTTGTCAAATGTCACATGGTTGTAGACGTGTGTTATTATTTCTGAGGGTTCTGTTCTGTTCCATTGGTCTATATCTCTGTTTTGGTATGAGTACCATGCTGTTTTGGTTACTATAGCCTTGCAGTATAGTTTGAACTCAGGTAGCGTGATGCCTCCAGCTTTGTTCTTTTAGCTTAGAATTGTCTTGGCAATGCAGTCTCTTTTTTGGTTCCATATTAACTTTAAAGTGTTTTTTTCCAGTTCTGTGAAGAAAGTCATTGGTAGCTTGATGGGGGTGGCATTGAATCTATAAATTACCTTGGGCAGTATGGCCATTTGCACGATACTGATTCTTCCTATCATGATAGGAAGCATGATATGTTCTTCCATTTGTTTGTGTCCTCTTTTATTTCACTGAGCAGTGGTTTGTAGTTCTCCTTGAAGAGGTCCTTCACATCCCTTGTAAGTTGGATTCCTAGGTATTTTATTCTCTTTGAAGCAATTGTGAATGGGAGTTCACTCATGATTTGGCTCTCTGTCTGTCTGTTACTGGTGTATATGAATGCTTGTGAGTTTTGCACATTAATTTTGTATCCTGAGACTTTGCTGAAGTTGCTTATCAGCTTAAGGAGATTTTGGGCTGAGACGATGGGGTTTTCTAAATATACAATCATGTCAACTGCAAACAGGGACAATTTGACTTCTTCTTTTCCTAACTGAATACACTTTATTTCTTTCTCTTGCCTGATTGCCCTAGCCAGAACTTCCAACACTATGTTGAATAGGAGTGGTGAGAGAGGGCATCCCTGTCTTGTGCCAGATTTCAAAGGGAATTTTTCCAGTTTTTGCCCATTCAGTATGATATTGGCTGTGGGTTTGTCATAAATAGCTCTTATTATTTTGAGATACGTTCCATCAATACCGAATTTATTGAGCGTTTTTAGCATGAAGGGCTGTTGAATTTTGTCAAAGGCCTTTTCTGCATCTATTGAGATAATCATGTGGTTTTTGTCTTTGGTTCTGTTTATATGCTGGATTACGTTTATTGATTTGCGTATGTTGAACCAGCCTTGCATCCCAGGGATGAAGCCCACTTGATCATGGTCGATAAGCTTTTTGATGTGCTGCTGTATCCGGTTTGCCACTATTTTATTGAGGATTTTTGCATCGATGTTCATCAGGGATATTGGTCTAAAGTTCTCTTTTTTGTGTGTGTCTCTGCCAGGCTTTGGTATCAGGATGATGTTGGCCTCATAAAATGAGTTAGGGAGGATTCCCTCTTTTTCTATTGATTGGAATAGTTTCAGAAGGAATGGTACCAGCTCCTCCTTGTACCTCTGGTAGAATTCGGCTGTGAATCCATCTGGTCCTCGAATTTTTTTGGTTGGTAGGCTATTAATTATTGCCTCAATTTCAGAGCCTGCTATTGGTCTATTCAGGGATTCAACTCCTTCCTGGTTTAGTCTTGGGAGAGTTTGTGTGTCCAGAAATTTATCCATTTCTCCTAGGTTTTCTAGTTTATTTGTGTAGAGGTGTTTATAGTATTCTCTGATGGTAGTTTGTATTTCTGTGGGGTTGGTGGTGATATCCCCTTTATCATTTTTTATTGCATTTATTTGATTCTTCTCTCTTTTCTTCTTTATTAGTCTTGCTAGCGGTCTATCAATTTTGTTGATCTTTTCAAAAAACCAGCTCCTGGACTCACTGATTTTTTGAAGGGTTTTTTTGTGTCTCTGTCTCCTTCAGTTCTGCTCTGATCTTTGTCATTTCTTGCCTTCTGCTAGCTTTTGAATGTGTTTGCTCTTGCTTCTCTAGTTCTTTTAATTGTGATGTTAGCATGTCAATTTTAGATCTTTCCTGCTTTCTCTTGTGTGCATTTACTGTTATAAATTTGCCTCTACACACTGCTTTAAATGTGTCCCAGAAATTCTGGTATGTTGTGTATTTGTTCTTATTGGTTTCAAAGAACATCTTTATTTATGCCTTCATTTCGTTATGTACCCAGTCATCATTCAGGAGCAGGTTGTTCATTTTCCATGTAGTTGAGCGGTTTTTAGTGAGTTTCTTAATCCTGAGTTCTAGTTTGATTGCACTGTGGTCTGAGAGACAGTTTGTTATAATTTCTGTTCTTTTACATTTGCCGAAGAGTGCTTTACTTCCAACTATGTGGTCAATTTTGGAATAAGTGCGATGTGGTGCTGAGAAGAATGTATATTCTGTTGATTTGGGGTGGAGAGTTCTGTAGATGTCACTGTCAACAGATCAGCAGAGACAGAAAGTTAACAAGGATATCCAGGAATTGAACTCAGCTCTGCACTAAGCAGTCCTGTAAATTTTCTAATAGACCTAGATACTTGCAGATTCAGATTTCATTTTGGCCAAATTTCTTCATAGGTGGCATTATGTACTTTAAGAAGCATAATGTCTGTTTTTGCAGAGTTAGCATTCATTGATTATTTTTGCCCAAATCCAATATTTTATTGAGGATTGCAAGGTGATTACATTCTATATTTCTTCCTCTTTTACTAACTGAAATAATTTCATAAAGACAAATATCTCCTCATCAACTAGTTACATTGAGGTATAGTTTCTGTAATAAAAAGAAGATAAACATTTAAGTATTTCCTTCTATCTATAGATTTTCAAATTATTGAGTTGAATTTCAACATTCTGCAAAAGTAATTATTAGGATTTCTTTTTTAAAAAACTATAATTATGAATTTATGCTCTTAAGCATTTTTGATGTGTTTCAGTCTACTACAGCTAGTGATTCTCAATTTTGTTTCCATATTTGGACAGTGAAGTCCCCTTCATGTTGGTACCTTAGTCGTTCAGATAAACCTCTTGCTGTTTTTCATTGCTTCCTTGGTTTTCTGGATTACCCTTCCATTTTTTAAATAAATGCAAATATTAAAATATGTGTGTGTGCATGTAGGCATAGATACTGTCTGCCCTTTTGATGGAAGAAGTAACATATAATGCACACTTTTCTCACTTGCTTTTTTTTTAGTTAGTATAGTTTAGGGATCATTTTATAATTGTATATTTATTGTGTAACAAACTATCATTTATTTTACCAGTCCCATATGGATAGACATTTGGGTTGCTTTTTTACATTTGCTGTATTAAGTAGATTCTGATAAATAGCTTGGTGCATGTTTCTCTTTGCTTTTTTTTTTTTTTTTTTTTTTTTTGCCAGTATATCTTTAGGATAGATTCAAATCAAAAGTAAGTCCAAATATAATTTTTCTATATGTTGCCAAATTCCTTTCTATAGTGGTTGTGGCACTATTTTGTATTTCTACCAAAAATGGACAAGAATGCCTGTTTCCCCACAGCCTCTCAAAGTATACTGTCAAACTTTGGGATTTTTGCCAAGTCGAGGGTGGAAAATGGTATCTTGCTGTGGTTTAAATTTGTATTATTCTTATTTTGAGAAGAGTTGAGAATCTTTTCATTGCCTTAGAGCATTTTGAATTTCTTTTTCAGTGAATTACCTGTTCATGTTTCTAGTTCAACTTTTCTATAGGGTTGTAGTATTTATTGCGGTAAAAAAACAAAAAAAACAAAAACACACACACACATAATATAAAATTTACCACCTTTATCACTTTTTTTCTGAGTGTATAAGATGAACATGTAATTTTCAGCTTAGGCATTCAGGTATCAGGACTATTTGTTGTAGCTTTTAATTGATAATAATAATTGTACATATTTATGAGGTACCTAGTGATGTTTCAATACATATAATGTATAGTAATCACATCAGGGTAATTGGCAGATCCATCATCTCAAACATCATTTCTTTGTGTTGGGAAAATTCAATATCCTTCTAACTATCTAAAACTACATAATATTTTATTGTTAACTACAGTCATCCTACAGTGGTATGGAACACTACTACATATTCCTCCTACCTAGCTATAATTTTGTGTCACTTAATAAATCTCTCCCTTTCCTCTATGCTTCCCAGCCTCTAATATCCTCTGTTCTATGTTTTACTTCTTTGAGATCAGCTTTTTTTTAGCTTCCACATGTAAATGAGAACATGCAATGTTTAAATTTCTCTGGGCTTATTTCACTTAACATAATGTCTTCCAGTTTCATTCATTTATGCAAAGGAAGGGAAGTCAATATATCAGAGACATTTGCACCCTCATATTTATTGCAGCACTACTCACAATAGCTGAGATATGGAATCAGTCTAGGCGTCCAACAACAAATGAATGGATAAAGAAAATGTGGTATCTATACACAATGGAATACTATTCAGCCATAAAAAGGAATAAAATCCTGTCATTTGCAGCAACATGAGTAGAACTGGAAGACACGGTGTTAAGTGAAATAAGCCACCTTAATCATTTTAAGTGTACCGTTCAGTAGTGTTAAGTATATTCACATTGTTATGCAACGGATTTCTAGAACTTTTTCATCTTGCCGCAACACTAAAGCTGTATATCCACTAAACACTAATTCCTCCCCCCCACTGCTCCTAGCCCTTGGTAAATGCCTTTCTACTTTCTGTTTCTATTTTTTGACTGCTTTAGATACTTCATATGAGTGGAATCATACAGTATTTGTCCTTTTATTGCAACTCACTTAGCCTAATATCCTCAAGGTTTATCCATGTTGTAGCATCCTGTCACATGCTACAACATGGATATACCTTGAGAATATTAGGATATTAGTGCCACATAACATTCCATTGTATGTATATACCACATTTTCTTTATTCACTTGTGTAACAATGGACATGTGGGATGTGCCTAGCTCTTGCCAAATATAAATAATGCTGAGATGAATGTGGGTATGTAAATGTTTCCTCACAATCTCACTTTGAATTCTTGTGGATATATACTCAGAAGTGGGATTGCTGGATCATATAGTAGTAATTCTACTTTAAAGTTTTTGAGAACTCTGTTTACTGCTTTCCATAAAGGCTGCATCATTTTACATTTCCGCCAACAGTGCACAAGGGTTACCCACAATTTCTCCACATCTTTGTCAATGCAGTAATTTTCTGATATTTTAATATTGCCCATTTTGAATGATGGTTATGAAGTGATATCCTGTTTATTATTATTATTATTTCAAAGGCAGAGTCTCCCTATGTTGCCTAGGCTGATCTCAAACTCCTGAGCTCCAAGGATTTTGCCACCTCGTCCTCCCAAAGTGCTGGGATTAGAGGTGTGAACCATGACACTCAGCCTCATTATGGTTTTGGTTTGCATTTCCCTAGTAATTAGTGATGTTCAGCATCTTTTCATGTGTGTATCGGCCATCTGTAAATCTCATTTGAAGAAACGTCTATTCAAGTCCTTTGGTTATTTTTAAACAGGTTATTTGAGGTTGGGGGGGTTGTTATTAAGTTGTAGAAATTCATTATACATTCTGGATATTAACCCCATATCAGACATACGTTATGCAATTATTTTCTCCCATTCCATACGTTGCCTTTTCACCCTGTGGATTGTTTTCTTTGAAATGCGGAAGTTTTCATGTTTGATGCCATCCCATTTGTCTGTTTTTAAATTTTTTTGTTGCCTCTGTTTTATTGTCATGTCCAAGAAATCATTGCTAAATCCAGTCTACTGAAGCTGTTGCCCTGTAGTTTCTTCCTGTAGGAGTTTAATAGTTTTAGCTCTTACTTTTAGGTCTTTAATTTATTTTGAGTTAATTTTTGTATATGGTGTAAAGCAAGGATCCAACTTCATTCTTTTGCATGTGGATATCCAATTTTCCCCACCCTATTTGTTAAAGAGACTGTCCTTTCCCCCTTATGTAGTCTTGGCACCCTTGTTGAAAATTATTTGGCAACATATAAAAGGGTGTATTTCTGGGTTTTCTACTCTGTTCCATTGGTCTATATACCTATCATCATATCAGAACCTTGCACTCTTAATTACTGTTACTTTGTAGTATGTTTTAAAATCAAGACGTGTGGGACATCCAACTTCAATTTTCTTTTTTCAAGTTTGTTTTAACTATTAATATTCCATATGAATTTCAGGAATTTTTTTCTATTTCTGCAAAAATGCTATTGAGATTTTGACAGGGATTGCATTGAATCCATAGATCACTTTGGCTAGTATGGACATTTTAACAATATTAAGTCTTCCAATTCACAAGCACAGGATATCTTTCCATTTATTTGTATATTCTTCAATTTTTTTTTGGTAAAGTTTTATAGTTTCCACTATACAAGTCTTTCATCTTCTTGGTTAAGTTTATTTCTAAGTATTTATCTTTTCAATGCTATGTTTCCGTAATTTACTTTCAGATCAGTCATCGTTCATTATAGAAACGCAACTGACTTTTGAGTGATGATCTTGTATTCTGAAACTGCTGAATTCCTTTATTAATTCCAATGACTTTTGTGTCGAATTCCTAGCATTTGGTACATATAAGATCATGCCGTCTGTGAATAGAGGCACTTTTCCTTCTTCTATTCTGATTTGTATGCTTTTTAGTTCTTTTTCTCTTGTTATTTCTCTGTCTGAAACTTCCAGCACTATGTTCAATAATAGCAGCAAGAGTGGGCATCTTTGCCTTGTTCCTAATCTTAGAGGAAAAGCATTCAGTCTTTCCCATTGAGTATGATGTGAGCTGTGGGATATTCATATGTAACTTTTATTATGTTAAGGTAGTTTCCTGCTATTCTTACTTTGTCTAATGTTTTTATCATGAAAGGGTGTTGAATTTTGTCAAATGTTTTTTCTGCATCCATTGAGATGATCATGTGGTTTTTGTCCTTCATTTTGTTAGTGTGATGTATTACACTGATTGATTTTTGTATGTTGAACTATTTTTGAATTCCAGGTATAAATTCCACTTGTCTGTGGTCTATGACCCCTTTAATGTGCTATTCAACTTGGTTTGTTACTATTTTGTATCAATATTCATCAGAACTATTGGTCTGTACTTTTCTTTTCTTGTTATGTCTTTGTCTGGTTTTGGTATCAAAGTAATGCTGGCCTCTGAATAGTTGGGAATGTTTTCTCTTTTTAGAGTCTTTGCAAGAGTTCAAGAAAAACTGGTGTTAATTCTTCTTTAAATGTTTGGTAGAATTCTCCAGTGGATCCATCTGGTCTTGGGCATTTCTTCTAGGGGGTTTTTGATTACTGTTTAAGTTTTTCCACTAGTTTTAGGTCTTTTCAGATTTTCTATTTTGTCATGATTCAGTCTTAATAGGTTGTATGTTTATAGAAAGCTATCCATTTCTTCTAGGTTATATAATTTGTTGGTGTATAATTGTTCCTCTATAAGCCTTTTTATTTCTGTGACACCATTCGTAATGTCTCCTTTCATTTCTATTTTTAATTATTAGAGTCTTTCCTCTATTTTTCTTAGTCTAGATAGGGTTTGTTAATTTTTTGAATCTTTCCAAAAACCAACATGTTTTCATTGAGTTTTTTCTATTGTTTTCCATTCTCTATTTTATCTCTGCTCTAATCTTTATTATTTCCTTCCTTCTTCTGACTTTGTATTGTTCGTTCTTCTTTCTCTAGCTCCTTGAGGTGTAAGGTTATTGATTTGAGATCATTCTTCATTAATATAAACATTTGCCATTAAAAACTTTCATGTTAGTATTTACCACTCTTGCTGCATCTCATAAGTTTTGGTATAGTGTGTTTTTGTTTTGATCTGTGTCCAGATATTTTCTAAATTCCCTTGTGATTGCTTCTTTGTTCAATTTGTTAAGAGTAGGTTGTTTGGTTGTTCCTTTCTTGTCAATTTTAGAGCATTTTTATATTTTGGGAGTATTAACATTTTATCTATGATAAAAGTTGCAAATATTATTTCCTATTTATCATACATATTTTTAACTTGCTTCTTGTGTTATTTTTTATGCACAAGTTTTTCCATGTGTTTGTTTTGTCTTTCATTGGGGTTTATGTTTGTAATAAAATTCATCAATATTCTCCCTTACTGCTTCTAAATTTTGAGTCGTGGTAAAAAGTTTTACTCACTTTCAGGTTATAAAAGAATTAATCCACATTTTATTTTAGTATTAATTTTATTGCCTCTTTTCTTTACCTCTCTGACCCCTTCATAAATTATGTCAGAATATCTTTTAAGAATAAACCCAACTGTATCTTTTTTCCATATTATTACCAACTTATCCTAACCTTACTTATTAAAAAGCTTATGTTTTTCAAACTGATTTTAGATGCCATCTTCATTGCGTACTTTCACTTGCACTTTTGGAGTTTCTATTCTGTTCCATTGTTAAGTCTCTCTATTCATCTTGTTTAACTCAGACCTTAGTTCATAACATATTTTTCTTTTCCTTTTATTTCTCTATACAGCTACTACCAATAGTAATGCAATGAGTTACATTTTTAAAAATGAGGCACATTCACCAATGTTATTTTATTTTTATCCTACACCTACAAGGTAGGTAGGAAGGGCACCTTTTGCAGACTAGCTTCTGGATGCTTTGCCCCTGCTCCTGTAGCACTCTGAACACACCTTTATCATTTTATTTACCACACATGTTGAAATTATCTATTTATAAAAACAATTAGAAATTCCTGTGTCTTATAAATACTTGAATATGGTAAGTGTTCAATCAGTGTTTGTTATTGTTAAACTGAGCACAGAAACTGAGACATAATATAATTAAATGACTTGCTTAGATGTCACAGAAAAGAGCTGCAGTGAAACCAGAACCCAAGTCTTCTTTTTCTTAGACTGGAGTTCATTCTATTACACCACATACTGAGGCAGTGAAGCATTGAAAATATTATACACTGTCCTGTTTCTGAGAGCTCTGTGGTCTGTGGACCACACTTAGCAGTACATGTCCTCCTGATAGACCCCATTCTTGGGGTCAATATGCAAAAAGTCCTAAATAGCAAAAAAAAAAAAGAAGAAAATGTAAAGTATATGATTTTTCCTAAAAACCACTTTGGCACTTTCTCAAGTGTCTAATTATCAAATAATTTGGGGTTTTGTGAATACACACACACATATGCACACATATGTATACATACATTCATTACTATTTTTGGATTCAAATTTTCTAAATAACTATTCAGCATCCATTCATTTGCTTCTTAATCTACTATTTGAATATATATTCATCTGAATAAAGAAATACAATTCTCCTTCAACTAATACAGATCTACATAATCAACTCTGTTTACTACCAGCCTATTGCAGTCCATATACTACATATTTTAACATGTGATAAGGTAACCTGTTTTTGGATGTTAACAAGGTAAAACTTTATTAGCTACAGGAACAATTAGCATAGAAAATGTTCTCCAGTGGCTGACTTTACACAAGCCTCTATAAAATGAATATTTGAGGGTTGTGCTTTGTTTTCCTTGTTTTGTTTACTATTTCTAAGATCACCCAACTATGATGAAGTAGAACTCTGTCTTTCCTCTAGTGAAGTATATAATCCTTATTTTGGCTTCTTTCTCTCTGATGACTAAATTGGAAATTCCTCAAAGCTGTAATTCAAAGCCATAGGTGACCTTAAAGAAATGATTTTTTATATGCTACCTTTTATTTTAAGGTAACTTTTCAAATGTGGACCATGCATTCCATTATGTTTAGCTGTCAAGCACAGCTTTCATTTGCATTTCTTCCCACTGCTATAATTTTGAGAACTGGCAGGTGACCAAAGAAAAAAAAAATGTGCATCTACCATCTAGAGTGCAATGTAGGCTTTTTAAATTATAATTAAGTAGCATAGATATTCATGATTAGATCAAGGTCAGAAGAGTAGAACATTAAAGCCAAGGACTTAAAGGTCCAAAGAATAGGAAAATTGCTTTCTAAAAGTTTTTTTTAAAAAAAATAGTAATAACTACAATCTTTAAGTTTTGCAATAAAACACTTAAAATAGTTCATCTGTTTTATTTTAAAATGTGCACGCCTGGTGTGTTTGCCCTGCACATTTAAACCAGAACTTGAAGTCTCAGTTGAATTTTTCATTTCAGTATTTTCATCAACTTCTCATTTCTGCTCCTGGTACAGAAAATCAATTTGAGAACTACAATGATAATGGAGTTTTTTAAAGGCTGAGCCTACATGACATCCAAAATTATTTGCATAGAAGGCATGAGTTTTCTATTAAGTCTAATGGATTAATCCAAGGAAGTGGTATGAAGTTTACATGTAAATGTTTTCAACAGGGTATCCATCCTAACATTTAGTGGTAACTACAGTTTCATGGGACAAGGGCCACTCCCTTTGGGTAGACAGATTATTGTATAGTTTCTTTTCTTGGACTTTCTTGCTGACTTACTGGGTCTCTCTCAGTCTAGTTGATCGACTTAGGTTTATTATTTCACTCCTTTCCTTCCCTCTTACAACTCATCTAGCACACTGTCTACCTCTTCTCAATCTCCTTAACCAACCTTTCTCCTGTGATAATTTCCTACCCGATGTGCAGCCCTAGGATTCATTCCAGGGACCCTGAATCTTCTCTTCCTGCCTCTTTCCTCAACTAATCTCTAGACTCATGACTTTTAATGCATCTAATATACCAAACACTCAATGTCCTATTGACCTCTCTCCTGACCTTGAAAAGCATATATTCTACTTCTTATTTGACATGTTGACTTGGTTATCTAATAATTCCTCAAACTTAATTTGACCAAAACACAACTCCTGATTCAGCTAACTACAGACTGGCTTCTTTTTTTCTCCCTCTCAATAAAGTCACCAACATCCAGTTGTTTAAGGGGAAAAAAAGCAGACATCTTCAAATTTTCTCACTTCTTCACCCCTTTCCCACATCAGAAAATTTTACTGATTGTTCAAAAACCATCCCATTCTCTTCATTTCTCTTCATGGCTACTACTGTACTAGTCTGGGTCACCACTATCTCCTGCCTGTTCCCCAGGCCCCTAAAATTCATTATCCATGCATCTACCAGGGTTCCAGAGTAACTATTTTAAAATATACATCATAAGATCTCTCTAGTCTACTTAAAACTTCTTAATGGTTTTCTATACTATTGTAGATAAACGTCAAGTTCCTTACTTTGACCTATATAATCTGACCCCCCTGACAACCTCCCAGACCTCATCTCCCCACAATCCTCCCTCTAACTCAGCTACTGCCTTATTGGCCTTTATGATTTCTGAACCCCTTCTGGCTAATTTCTACTTTGTGATAAGTCTGGCATATGTTTCCTAGGTCTCTTTGCCTATTTCTAGTCATTTAACCCTCAGTTCATATGTCAACTCTCTAGGAGGTCTCCTCTACCCCACAATAGGTCTCTTACCATATCAGCCCACTGTGTTTTCATCATAGAACTTGCCTAATATTTTCCTGCTTTTAGGGTCTCCCCCACCACAAAGAAGAATCAGGAGTTTGTAGGTACTATTCACTGCTATATTTTCGGGGCCGAAAACAGTTTCCTGACTCCTGGTAGATTCTCAGTAAATATGTGGAATAAATCAATGATCGTGATGACATTTCTTTGGCATCAATTATATGCCCTTGCTGTGTTAGCTAGAGTTTTAGACCTCATTCATATGTTATCATTTCTTGTTTCTTGGCCATTTTGTTTTTGTTGCTTCATATAACTATATCTGATACAATTTTATTTGTTTAAACAAGTTCATTTTTCAAAGTACATATTCAACTGAAATCAGTGCTACACAAAGCCTGGTTCATGGAGCAGTGCTGGTGTCTGAACTATTTGTTGCCAGTATACAACAAAATAAATACAGACGTTAAGAGAAAATATACAGAGATATTTATGGACAGTGACATCTTATGTCTGTTGAATCTAATAATAAAAATATCAAGGCTTATATTTTGTATGCCTTTATTTTGTGTTTAGATATTTCATTTTTATTGGATTTCACAAATGAATTGACCATGATAGTTGAGAAATTTTTTTTAAAACTCGCTTTTAACACAGGTTGAGAAGCACTAATCTGAACTACTACTACCTCTCGTTAGAAATAAAATGATGGCAATATTTAATTGTTTAATAAGATTGCAGGTATCAATTTGTCATGTATTAGAAGCAGATCCAAGTTTATCTTGCAACAAATAGTGGTTGTTTATACAAAAAAAGGGTTAGTGAGTTTAAAATATATTATATTTAATACAAATTCCTGAATTTTAAAAATTGGGGGGAAACTGGAGAAAATATCTTAGGAAATAATCTTTCATCCTACAAATACTTATCATTTAATAATAAAACCTACCTGAAAGCAAAAAGTAATTTGGATCAGTGTTCATAATAACCCTACTATCTACACAGCACCGTTTTGCAAGAGTTTAGCAGAGAACAGGTTGATGAGTAAGAGAGACAAGATTGTAAGGAAATGTCAGGAAGTTAAGCCCCCAGCCCAGGCCTGTTCAAATTCAGTTTCCAGACTGTTCATCAACACATTCTCAGTTCTCATCTTACTTAAACCTTAAGTAAACTAATTGAAATAGCTAGGAAAGTCTCATAATAGAGCAGTTCATTCTCTTAATAATAAAGAGCAGTCCCTATTACTTCTTTCCTAAGAGAAACAAATCTTGGCGTCTCACAGGGGCTTCTATTTTCTTGGCCTTACCAGTACGTGGGCCTTCATCTACTTCAGGCAACAGTGACTAAGAAGAGGCAAAAGTGACTATAGATATAAGCCTATCTCCTGTTAGCAAGTATCCCAACATACTCCCAGAAGACCTAAGCACACTTCACAAAGGCCACCAAAGAGCCACAGCTATAATCATTCTTGGTCACTACCAATTTGGGCTGGATTTGATTCAGTGACTTAGAGGTGAAAGGCTCCATATTCAATTACCAGGCCCCCAGCTACCTCAATTAATCAAAGGCTGACATAATGGGTCTATTACAACTCTTGAAGAAAAGACCAGATCAAATCAATATAACCACTTTATAGCTATAAAAATATATTAATACATATTCTTTATTTAAATATAAAAACCAAGACTCTATGGCATATAAATGAATTTCATTAGAATGCATTTTATCTAGAATTTTATTATAGGAAACTTGAACATAATCAAAATGACTTTCAAACTATACTTTGAGTTTCTATAGCAGCCTTCTTTTGAGAAACACAAACATTTTCACATGTATTATGCTATTTACCTGGCAACAGTAGTTTGGTGTCTACATAATTTCTGGGGGGATTTATCTGGTCAAAGGGAGTGCTATGAAAAATTGTAACCATCATGATGGCACAGCTGAACTGCTACTTAAACGGGGGTCTCGTATCTGTCATTGTATCAGGAAATCCTAATGGAGTCAAAGAAAAGGTAGGAACTGAAAGATCATAAAGAAGCAACAGCAGGGCGCCATGGCTCATGCCTGTAATCCCAGCACTTTGGGAGGCCTAGGTGGGTGGATCATGATATCAGGAGATTGAGACCATCCTGGCTAACACAGTGAAACCCCGTCTCTACCATAAATACAAAAAGTTAGCCGGGCGAGGTGGCGGGCGCCTGTAGTCCCAGCTACTCCGGAGGTTGAGGCAGGAGAATGGCATGAACCCGGGAGGCGGAGCTTGCAGTGAGTCGAGATCGCGCCACTGCTCTCCAGCCTGGGCAACAGAGCGAGACTCCGTCTCAAAGAAAAATAAAAGAAGCAACAAGGAGGTTGCAAATCACTAGCAGTAAGTGCTGCCATCTGAAGCAATAAAGTGCTTCTGATCATAGAGCAACAGCCATGTAAACCTAGAAGAAACTACTGGAAAAGTCAAAAGCTAACTAATCTAATCTGAACTCTTAATGACACTATGAACATGCATAAAATCATTTAGAGAGTTCAAAGTTTAACCTTATTTCTGAAATCCAAGGCTAAAGTTAAAGCAGAGATTACATTTCCCTTCATCTCCATGTCACAATAAGAAGCCACCCTCTACCTGCTAACTAAAATGAGGATTATTTATATAATAATTTATATGAAAAGATAGTATTAGTTCTTTGTGTTAAGGATGTTAAAGAAAGTTCAGTTTATTGTATTCATTAATGCATTAGAGACTTCTCAGAGATTCTGAAGTCCTTAACTTTGGCATATTATTTTGTCACCTTTCTTTCCCTTTTAATATGTTTTCATTGATCTTACCTTTTTCACTTTTTACATCAACTGCTAGGGGCCACCCTGGACTGGTCATCAGGATGCCAGAATCACTGTCAGAAGTGTGGTCCTTTGAATCCAACCATTTGGGTGCTAAAAACTTTCTCACTTCACTGCCCTGCATCCTTGAATCGTTATCTTTCTGATCAGCATCTTGAAAAACTGGAGACCAATTCCTATACTAATACATAATATCTCCAATTACTTGCAGGTTGTTCTCTCCTGACAAGCGTTGGGGTGTTGGTTCGTGCGCTGAAAACATGCCACCTGCAATACTGCCCTCTTGGCAGAGACGCGACAAGCCAGTTAGACCATGCCAAAGAAAAAAATGGTGGCTGCTGCAGTGAGCTCCATGTAGAAGACACAACATTTTCCCTCACCCTTCTCCCTCTCTTCATTTTTCAGCTCCTCTACAGAATGTGCATTATGCAGGTAAGGACAGGAGATGAGTACTGCCCCAACAACAGGAAAGTGATTGCATGTCAACAGTACAAGTCAAGGTGAATTTTCTCCCCAACGAGTGCTTTCCATATACGTTGGCAGGCAGTTATCCCACAGAAGCTTCTCATCATTACAGGCTCTGATTTCCAGAGCTAAGCGGGGTCAGGCAGAGGCATACCTGAGGAGACCCGGGATGTGTTTCTTTTGTGGAGCTATAAATGTCTGTCAGTAGGTGCAGACAGTACTTCAGAGTGCATAGTTGTAAGGCATAAGAGCAGTGCACGAACATATCAGATCTGTAAGCAATTACCAAACTTTCCTTTAGCCAAAGGTTTTGCCTTCCTCCCTCATTAAACCTTTAGAAAGTGGTACTAACAAGTAGCTAAATTGACTGATTTGAGTACCACCTCCACTGTACTCTTAAATATAAGTACTAATGAGCAAGCAATTCTCTCCCCACCCACTCTATTAGTTCCTTGGGGAATCTGTTCCTGTGCTGTGAGAAAATCAAGGGAAAACACTAAGCCCAAAGTATCTTTTATAGATATATGTGATTGAAAAAATTTTTACATGTGGTTATAGTTAAAGACTAACTTATTTACTGCGAAAAATAAATGATTACAAATGTCTTTGAATAAATCTGGGACTTTGTTCATTGCTAACCCCCAACTTGGAATTTAGAAGGCTCAAGAATGAGTTACATTTAGAAATCACAGAATAATAGAGCTGCAACAAAAGTTAGAGATTAACTTCATCAACTACTTTATTTGTTAAAGAGTAACCTTCGGCTCAGAAAAATTAAGTGACTTTCTTTCGGTAGAGGTGAGGCGCCGCAGGTCACAGTTAACAGTAGTGCAAGGGAAAGCGCAATCTGTCCTCTGTCTCTCAGTACAGTGCCTGCCCCTCTAAGCCAGCGGTTAGCAATCCACTATCTGCAGGCCAAATCCAGTCCACTACTTATTTTTGTACATCCTGTAAGCTAAGATGATTTTTACATTTTTGTATGTTTGAAAAAAAATTAAAAAGACTAGTGTTTTCTGGCACATGAAAATTGTATAAAATTTAGCCCGGCGTGGTGGCTCACGCCTATAATCTCAGCACTTTGGGAGGCCGAGGCAGGCAGATTACCTGAGGTCAGGAGTTTGAAACCAGGCTTACCAAAATGGAGAAAACCTGTCTCTACTAAAATACAAAATTAGCGAGCTTGGTGGTGCATGCCTGTAATCCCAGCTGCTTGGGTGGCTGAGGCAGGAGAATCACTTGAACCTGGGGGGCGGAGGTTGTGATGAGCAGAGATCATGCCATCCAGCCCGGGCAATAAGAGCGAAACTCCATCTCAAAAAAAAAAAAAAAAAAAAAGAAAACAAAACAAGAAAGAAAGAAAACAAAGAAAATTGTATAAAATTTAAATTTTAGTGTCCATAAATGAAGTTTTATCAGAACATAGCCATGCTCTTTGTTTTGTAATATCTATGTCTTCTTATGTACAAAAATAGCAGAGTTGAGTAACTGCCACGGAACCCATATATGGACATATTTACTATCTGGCCCTTTACAGAAAGTTTCTTGACCTCTAGACTAAATAATGCATGAAAACTAGTCTGATTTAGGAGATTCAAACTCCCTCTTGATTTTGCAATAGCAGTAGCCACAAAAACAGAATATAGCAGAAATATTACCATATATGTAAACATTAATATAATAAAACCTCTTAGAATGGAGGAACTGATAAACAGTACAAAATTACTACATGGTCCATAGCTAACCTGAAAACCTTATGTGCAAGTAGCACAGAATACCAGTTGCTTAACTTCATAATGCAATGACACCTGATATTTCTTTCCACCAAGTTCGAGCCTTCTTTGCACACAGTCATATATTTTTTAATTTAACATATATTGCAATAAATTTTGATAAACTAATTTTTAAGCATATCACCAACTCAAGATGCCCAATTTATTGCAAAGCATAGAAATTAATACTTATTGATCACCTATTATGTGTCATAGCTTCTAAAAGATAGCTTCACAGTATGTAATTTAATCCCCATAGCAAGGCTACATGGCTATCACTTTCCTAAATCCGAGGTTCAGAAACGAACTTGCAACTTGTTCCCAGTCACCTTGCTAGTGTGTGGCACAGCAACATCCCAACTCAGGATTAGTGTCAAGGGCCATGCTTTATTACCCTCAATATCATTTTGCACTCGGTTAAAAAACCCTGATACTACATAGATTCCAAAATTATATGCAGTAATGTTAGGCTAGAAACTTCAAAGAAAATGCTTAGATCATACTTCACCAGGGAGGCAGAGGAATTTCCAATAGGATAGGCTGGGATTAGATTTTTGCCCCCAAATGGAATAATCACCAATACAAAGGCAATCAAAGTACCAAGAATAAAACATCATAGAATTTCATACATATTTTAAATTTAGTAGCCATTATTGACCTTCAGTTGCAGGACATACATCTAAAATATGTTGATATTACGGCTGATGAGGTTGCCATTTGACATTACTGGCCACTCAAAGGTGAGAATGAATCTCTATTGACAGCAATTATTTCTGAATACTCACAGGCTTGGATGAAATAAAAGTATTTAAAATTTTACACGGGGATGATTTCAGAACTTGAGGCAGAGGCAGAAATGATTTCAAGCTTTCAAGACACTGGAGCCTTTTCTAAGATTAGGCAATATATCAATATTGCTTCACTAAAGATTAATAGTACATTTGCCACATTATTAAGTTAACAGATTTCCATGTCTGTGATTCATGCCGATAATAACTTTATTCCTATTAACAATAATTCTCATTTGAAATCAGTAACAGAAACTTCCAAGTTGTGCTGGGAGCCTTTCAGTCTTAGAGTTGTTCTGCTGCCAGCACTTTTTGTTAAAACACATCATTCATTTTCTTCCGATGGGGGATCCATGCCTAATAATTTTATTGAAGTAGGGCAGAACGAACTAATGTTCCTTCAACTCTTGCCATCTGTACCCAGCCAAAACAATCCTTGTTTACTATGCTAAGGGTCAAATTAAAGATCGGAAGATAAATGATCACCAGGACACGTTTTCTATAGAAAGAATCTCAGTGAAAATGTGGTTTTGTCCTGTGTTTGGGCAGTTAACATGGCAATAGGCTCATTTTATAATTGGTGGACTTGGTAACAGCTGTACTGACACCATAACACTGATTCTCCATATATACCCTCTTGAACTGTACATTTGAGTCTAGAGAAGGGGTTAGCAAAGGTTTCAAATGAGAAGTTATCATCTGGATATTTGAGCGAGACTGCTCTCCCAGGATGGTGGTGAAGCAGGGATCCTAATGCAGCTCTTGTACTGTAAGAGTTTGGAGGATCCATTCCTCAAGAAGACTTGGTTGACTTTCTCTCCATGCCACTCAATAGCTTTGTGTACCACTGGGAATTAAAGAAATACTATACGCTACTAAAGATCATTATGGGCTGGTTGTGGTGGCTCATGCCTGTAATCCCAGCACTTTGAGAGGCCGAGGCAGGCAGATCACGAGGTCAGGAGATCGGGAACATCCTGACTAACACGGTGAAACCCCATCTCTACTAAAAATACAAAACCATTAGCCGGGCGTGGTGGCGGGCACCCGTAGTCCCAGCTACTCGGGAGGCTGAGGCAGGAGAACCGCGTGAACCCAGGAGGTGGAGCTTACAGTGAGCCAAGATTGCGCCACTGCACTCCAGCCTGGGCGACAGAGCAAGACTCCATCTCAAACAAACAAGCAAACAAAAAATCATGATGAATCTGTAATAAAGCTCATGAACTAGAAAAGTGAAGAGACACCTTTTACATGTGACATCATCCCTTGGTACTGATATCACACCCGGTTGCCGAGAGGATTGGAATACACTAAGAGACTTCAAATTAGTGTTAGAGTTTTAGTTAGGGTTGGGGTTATTTTTAAAATGAAGGAATTCTAACAATACATTGAGGATTTGGGGTGGAGCACAGGGTTTTTTGTTTGTTTGTTTGTTTGTTTTTTTAAATCTGTATCTTTCACTTTATCATGCAAACCTTTTTCATGTTGTTTCCTTTATAGAACTCTAGTATCATGTAATTAGTTTGAAGGGAGGGCAAAGACACAAGAAGGTTTATTTTTCCTCCCCATGTTACTTAGTTCACATTGGAAACAAAGCCTCTCTAAATAGCCCCCTCAAGGACAGCCTACAGCAATTAACATGTGTCCACATTGGGCCCCTCTTCTTAAGAAAAAAGTTATTTCTATATTGCCACCAAACTAGATGCTTTTTAAAGAATCTATTCTAGTCTCATTTTTTTTCATCAGGGTAAAAACAGACGTCTTTAGTATTTTTTACTGGTTTTGTATTAGTGTTCATGAAGAAAAGTCACTTTGCTTATCTGCAGAATTTAAGTTATTAGGTTTTTATGTGTCATCTTAAGCACAAAATTGGGGCCATCATTACTTTTCATAGAAAAATTAAGAGAGACTAAATGACGAAAGAGTCTTCCATGAGGAATAAGTACTATTGTCAATAGACGAAACAGAGCTCCTGCCACCACAGATGAAGACCCTTTATCAGCTCATAACTGGACTTGAAAAACTAGGGAACATCCAGCTCAGCCATCTCAGAGTACATGCAAGAGGGATGGCCTCTGGTGGACGATGCTTTCTTCAATGTTAAACCACTGTCTTAATGCATGGCTGTTTCCCTCTCGAATGCAGATTCCTTCAGGATATTATCTGCAAACCATGAATTCCAACCTGAGTTTAGATGGATTTCTTCTGCCGATTGCAGTAATGAATGCCATCAGCATCCTACCACTACTAATTCTGTCTCCTTTTCTGGAGTATTTCAGCACCTGCCTGTTTCCCTCTAAGAGAGTTGGATCATTTCTGTCAACATGCATCAGTAAGTACAACTTAACCATTTCATGTGAATCGTTTGAAACTTTTTAAAACAACATTCTGCTAAGATCCGAACTAGCTATATGCTCCTGAGTAGTGTCAGATTTTGACAAATTGGAAAAAAGGTGAATTTGTGACTGATAACATCCATTTTCCCAAATCTCTAGCCAGACATGTGTCCCATCTTCTTCCCATCCTTTTATGTTTATGTCTCCTCAGAAGACACACCTGATATAAAGAGATGGTGAAATTTCCAGCACTGCCAAATGACCAATCCTTAAAGTCAGGCAGTCCTTACCCCTTAAGTCTATGTCAAATATGTTCTTAAAAATAAACACAGTTAATGAATTTCAAAAGATCATTTTAATTTCTGAATCAGTAAGAAAACTGATTAAGGATTAGTATTGTGAGTTACAGCTTCGATACAGTACTTTATCAAATAGTAAGTGGTATAGAAATAATGCTTTTTAATCATTTTTTAAAGTGAAACAATTTAGGATATCATTCTCAGAACATAATCAATAGGCCATAAAATAAAATGTATCTGATTGAAATGGCAGAGAAGCATGGAAGTCCATTCTGCTCATACTGTCCTCTGCCTGTCTTCCTTCGACGGCATCAGGGAACAAGAGAACAGTGAAGATGCAGTAAAACAAGTTGCAATCTAAGAATCAGAGAACTCTGCCATTGAACTGCTCCTGGTGACTTTGACAAAGCCACCGAAACTTTCTTGTTTTAGTTTGCTTATTTTTTTCATTGAGGGACATACCCTAGATAAATTTTGGATCGTTTTGTTCTGTAAAACTTTTGACATCACTCAGGATGACATCAGTGCCCAGAACATAGTCCAGACACATAGCAAAAGCTCTATAAATGTTAGCTATTATTATGAGTCATCATGTGCAGGGGACACATTTAATTGTTTAGTGAGCATAAACAGAAAGCAAAGGAAGTTTGAAATTCTTAAGTAATATCCTGCAATGGTAACCTAATGTCTTATCCTCTACTTGAGAAACAATTCTATTGAAATAGTCAAGGTCAGATTCTCTTCTCTCAGTTAACCTGTTCTTGTTCTTAAGCTCTTCTTTTGAAATAATCTGCGGAGACTATGCAGTCTTCTAGTCACAGATAGTTCTTGTTGCTTCTCCGTTTACAGAAGTTACATTTCACTGTGTGTGTTTCCTGTTCTTTTATTTTTATTTTTTATTCTTTTTTTGAGACGGAGTCTTGCTCTGTCGCCCAGGCTGGAGTGCAGTGGCCGGATCTCAGCTCACTGCAAGCTCCACCTCCCGGGTTCATGCCATTCTCCTGCCTCAGCCTCCCGAGTAGCTGGGACTACAGGCGCCCGCCACCTCGCCCGGCTAGTTTTTTTGTATTTTTTAGTAGAGACGGGGTTTCACTGTGTTAGCCAGGATGGTCTCGATCTCCTGACCTCGTGATCCGCCCGTCTCGGCCTCCCAAAGTGCTGGGATTACAGGCTTGAGCCACCGCGCCCGGCCGTTTCCTGTTCTTTATCTACCAGATCAATCAACATCACATCATGAAGTGGGTTTATTTTTAGTTAGAACTAAAAGTGACTAAACTCACCTTAGTTTCTTTTATCATCTTCAATTATAGAGGAGGACTTTAGTACATAACCTTTTGTGATGTATTTCTTAAGCCAGTAACCCCATCTTTATTTATTGTAATAGGCTTTAGCTAACTATAAATCTTTAGGTTTTGACAATCCTTAAGTCTTAAAAAGTGCTTTTCTGTCTGCCAATGTAGAAATCCAAAAGTCACCACATATTTGGTGAATGTCCAGGATTAGCATGGGTACAATGAAGATAAAAAAGGAAAAGTAAGACATGGTTTGTATACACTTTCAACAAGTCCATGATTGAAACGTAATGCATGCAGGACAAAATAAGAGTAAAATCATACTGTGAAGTGCCAAAAATCTCAGCAGTTTTGTACAGTATCATGAAACATCCCAATCTGAGCTTCCAAATCATGCTTAATTACTATTTTAAAATTTTGAATACCTTAGAAAAATATTCTATACAGCATGGCTAAAATAAATTCTTCCTGAGAATGAGAAATCTTAAATTCACTTTAAAGTTAAGCAACTTTCTTTTGGACAGTTCTCTACTCCCACGTATTTGAAATCATATCTATTCCTAAAGAAGAGTATTTTTTTCTGGATTTAGAAAAGTTAGAGAGTTATTTAGTACATTGTTTGATGTTGTTAATGAATTAAATATTCCACTTCAAGACTGGTAACAAGACCTATTGCACAGGAAAAAGGAAAAACTAGACCCACTTCAAAAGAAACTAAGCTATGTTCCACTGGGTACAGAATTCTGACTTCAGTTGTTTCTGAACCCCACTCCATTCATTCATTCATTTGCATACTTGTATGTTTATTTGCATAATGTTTTGCTATGGGAATATAAAAGTGCGATGATATGCATCTTTTAAACTAGATATTTGCTTAAGTTTTCCATATTCTGGTTATGATTATGAAAGATTAACAAGTTTTATCAGGACATAAAAGTACCAATCTGGGGTACTTTTTTGATACTAATTTACATAATTGAATTAGTCTAATATTAAAGTTACCTTTCACTTTGAACTCAAATGCCTGAAAATGTGGGTGAAGTATATAAGTATATGAATTACGAATGAACATATATTTATAAGTTCCTAATTTGAATTCAGGTACCTTCATATATATATTACATTCAATCTCATGATAAACCACCATTTAATAGATCAGAGTCACAAAGATAGTGTCATTTGAACAGGTTTTCTAATTTTAAGGGCATAACTTTATTTTTATTATTATTATTATTACTATTACTATTCTGCTTAGCAGCTAAACGTAGCTGTTAGATTACAGAAGTTAATGTACTGATATTAGCTTGGCATCCTTACTGATATTTCCAATTAGCACTATGAAGTAACCGAAAAACTCCTTTTGTCATCACAAGGGGCAGTTACTCCTTATACTCTCACACTCCCTTCCACATTCAGGCATTCTCCTTCCAGGGACTGTCATGTTTAAGGAGGCAGATGGTAAAGTCAATGACAATGCCTAATGTTTGACATGCAAAATCACAGCCCAAACCAAGAGTGAGAGGTGGGGAAATCTTACCCAGCTGGTCAAACTAGAAATTTATAAAGAAAAAATAAACTTACTTTTTTATCTAGCTCATAAGCAATGCAATGACAAAGGTGTTTCCGATTCAAGATACAACATTCCTGAGTTCATCACCTGTGGAGGTCAAGAAGTATGTTGGGGTCTCCAACTATTTAAAAAAAAAAAAAAATCTCTAGGTCTCCCAAGACCGTGACAGGCAGAGACTTCATAGGCTCACAGTGTTGTATTCATGGCTGCATTTTCTTAATATTACACTTGTGTGGATTTATCTATTTAAGTCAACCTTAATTCACTAAAAATCCAGAACTAATGATATTGTTGTAATTTATCCTGTCATAATTGGGTTTACTTCATTTTATCTTTTTTTTAGTTCAAAAATGTTTACACTATGAGTATTTCCTTTCCTTAGCATTAATTAAAATCCTGCAATATGGAGCATTCAGTAGTTAGTGCTGACACACACAAGTATTAATCTGACTAAAATTAGCCTAATTAAGATTGTTATTAAGGCTTACACAAAGCAGAAGTGTACAACACAGTAGGCAGCAATTATCTTGGCTTTTAAATAACATTTAAATTGAAATGTAGATGAAATATATTCACATAACTGCAATACCTTTTTCCTTAAAATAAAAACATGAAAATTCAAGTTCCAGCTAAAAGTCTTTTATGATAGACACAGTCAGTGTAGGTCCCAGTAACTTCAACTAGTTCTAATAATTGGCAGTCGTATAAAGTTCTTTTTGTGGTTGAAACCAAAGTGGTTGCTAAGCTAAAAACCAAGTCAGGGATCCAGTTGTTTTCATTGCAAGTTCAATTATCTCAGGGAAAATTATTTTTTGATATAGCTTTCAAACTGATACATTTTCCCAAGAAACATCACGGTATGTACCCATTGTAAAATACTTGATAGGAGGAACTGTGTAAACACCAAAAGAAGTAAACCATGAATTGTAAACATCTAGCCTGAATAAGTCATTCATTCGGTTGTACATTTGTTTGATATAGACACGTTAGTGTTCTCAATTCTTAAATGTAAGATCAAGTTGGAATTAAATCAGAGGTGAAGTAGATCATCTAATATGTAATCTGAAGCAAACTGATGTCTTACAGCGATACATTTGTGTATTTTATCTCTATGTAAATGATTACCTGTTCTACATTCAGAAATAAAACATAAACGGAAGCTGGGTCTTCCGAAATGAATTCCAATGGTCTACAGAGAAACAAAAGATAGAAGGTCATATATATATATAACATGTCACGTTTTATGTATATATTATATTTAGAAACATGCCACAAATAGGGGAAAACAATAAAAGTAAAAAACGCATGCCACCCTAAAAAGTGAGTGACAAATATCTTCCCCAAAGGCAGCAGATACATAAGACAATAAAATTATAGCTGACTTTATGAGAGTAGTTCATGAACACTGATTGATATATTAACACTGAGCAAATTTCTCATTCTGGGAATTTGCCAAAATCATGGATCCAAGGGGAATTTCTCAAGGACTCAATAGAATTTCATACTTAAGGTTGTGAGCTTACATATCAGAAACTCAAACATCACACTATCCATAGAAACCCATAGTTTTCCCAGTGAATAAATTTATACCTAAAGAATCTTATACCAATACCTAAAGAATCTTAATATGCCCACTTTTTTAGTATGAAGTTCAGCTTCATTATGAAATCACAAGTGCAACCCTAATGTTTGAATAAATTCTGAATGTCTTTTATTTCATTGTAGACTAATTTGGAAAATTATTACATGGTTCAATAATAGCATAAATTATAAGAGCTTCAAGACTCTTGTGGACTTGTCTGCAACCACACAGGCAATATTGAAACACACATTATATATCTGAATATAATATCTCCTATGCAACCATTGTGCTTTATCTTGTAAGTACAGATCTGCTAGAGGTTTAAAATGTGTGCATTCTGATAAACTGCACTCTGCTTTGGGTGTGTTATTATCTCATACGAGTTATGAATTTAAAATGGAGTGGATTAAATTTAGGTTGGAATCAAACTTTGCTTTAAATTTTAAGAAAGTTAGTTTTTATTGGCACCAGAGTCCAGTAGCAAATAAAAAGCAAACATAGATCCTTAAATATCCTAAAATATGCTTTGCGCTAAAATACCTAGGTAACTGAGTGCTACGGTTTGAATGTGTTTGTTCCCTCCAAAATTCATGTTGAAATTTATCCCCAGTACAACAGTATTGGGAGGTGTTGGTTTTGGGAGGTGAGTGAGTCATCAGTGCTCCACTCTCATAAATGGGATTAGGTGCTCTTATAAAAGGGTTTGATAGAGTTCATTCCATTTGCTCTTCTACCTTCTGCCATGGGGAAGGTGCCATCTCAGAAGCAGAAAGCAGCACCCCCCAGACAGCCAAGCCTACCAGCACCTTGTCGAATTTTCCAGCTTTTAGAACTGTGAGAAATTTCTGTTCTTTATAAATTACTCAGTCTCAGACTTTTTTTTGAATAACAGCACAAGCAAACTAAGACAATAAACTCAATATGTGTGCTTTGCTTGAAATTTTCTGGAGAACTGTCTTTCATTGGAGTTTGCTAGATCAGGCCCGATAGTGTTATATGCTTGAGCAGTGCTTCTCGTAGTTTAATTTGTGTAAGAATCATCTAGAGACCTAGTTTAAAATGCAGATTCTGAGTCAGTGGTTCTGGAGAGAGCCTGAGATTCTCCATGTCTAACAAGCTCCCAGGTGATACCTACACTACTGGTCAAGGAGGACACTTTCAGTATCAAAGACAAAGAAAGTGGCCAAAAGACTGCTCTCTCAAGTTTCATACATGTGTATAGGCAGCAGTGGCCCAGATAAAATGCCACAATTTCTCACTAGGCCAGAATGAAAGTTCGGTAACAGGCAATAAAAGCTGATGACTAAACCAGGGGTTAGCCAATCACTACAGCTCATGGGCCAAATCTGGCCCACCATCTGTTTTTGTATGACGTGCATGGTAAGAATGGTTTACACAGATGAACATTTGCAACTGATTTGATAATAGAAAACACCTTTGAACCCCAGTTAAGTGAAATTGCATCACCCTTCCAAAAGAAATAATTTTAAATTTTATCAATTTTAAAAATCGTAGAAATTTGTTTTCTCTCGTTACATAAGTACCTACTTATCCTCAATTTTGTTGTTTTTCTCAAAAGTCTGAAATATTTATTACTGGCCTTTTACAGAGAAAAAAAATAGTGACCCTTGTCTACACTTTTGCTGACAATGCCACAAACTTTCCTTCATAAAATATAAGCATTTTTACATAGCACAAGTAACAATCAAAAAAAAGTGCATGATAGTTTTAAAATCTAAATTACCTCAAATTAGTTAGGATAAGGGGTGTCTTAGAAGACACCCATGGAATTCAAATTCTAAAAGAAAACCAAAGAAAGCAACTTGAATTACTGTTGAGAAGTCTAGTGCTTTTCTTCCTTCCTTTCTTTCTCTTTCTTTCTTTCTTTCCTTCTTTCTTTCTTTTCTTTTTCTTTCTTTCTTTCTCTCTCTGTTTCTAGCTTTCTTCCTCTTTCTTTCTTTTTTTCTTTTTTAGACAGAGTCTAGCTCTGTAGCTCAGGCTAAAGTGCAGTAGCGTGATCTTGGCTCACTGCAACCTCCACCTCCTTGGTTCAAGCAATTCTTGTGCTTCAGCCTCCCGAGTAGCTGGGATTACAGTTATGTGCCACCACATCCAGCTAATTTTGGTATTTTTAGTAGAGATGTGGTTTTGTCATGTTGCCCAGGCTGGTCTTGAACTCCTGGCCTCAAATGATCCTCCCACCTTGGCCTCCCAAAGTGCTGGGATTACAGCTACAAACTGCTGCACCTGGCCAGAAGTCCATTGCTTTTCTGATGCTCATTCTTGTGTTACAATCGCTTTTCCTAAATGGAAAGCTCATCTCTCTTTCCATGCTGTTCTAAAATTTCATGTTATTATACCTTGGTAAAGGTCCTTTTCAACCATTGTACTTTTGACCCAAGTGGGCTCTTTCAATTAGAAAAATTTTATTTAAAAAAAAAGTTTTTTTTCTTCCATTTTCTTTGTATTTCCTTTTCAACTCCTATTGATCAGATGTTGGATCTTCCTAAAATAACTCAATAAGTCTCAATATTTTCTCTTCAAATGTCTATAAATGTGTTTGGTTGATTTTTATTGTTATTGCCTTTTTTGCTTTGTTGTTTCTCTTTTTTTTTTTTTTTTGGAAATTTCTTTGACTTCATTCTGCAAATTTTCTGTGAGTTTTGTATTTCAGCAGTCATATTTGGTTTCTAAGATTTCTTATTATTCTTTTTTCATAGCTACTTATTATTGATTGCATTAACTACAGATTACCCCCACTTCCTGTTTGCGTGTCTCCTTGTTTTTCACATGGGAAGCTTTTCTCAAATGTCTGGTGATCTTTGGATATCTATTCTCATAGACTATAAAATAATAGTATTACTGAGGATGATATGACTTTGTACATAAGTGAGACTTATGGGGTTTCTCTGTAGAATCATTTGGCAAGGAACCAGTCATATTATTATGAGGATCTCCCCCCAGCTATTATATGCAGCAATCTTTTAATGGAGTTATTCAGCTTATTGAGAGAAGATTTCTTCAGCCTCCTACTTTGAGGCATACTTCCTAGTGCTGAAAGTAATGTGTGGCTGTGTGCAGATACGAATGGAGGATGTCTCATCATTCAAAATCCTAGTTTTTACTCATTTTCCATTTTCAGCCTCAGCCTTCTCTGAATCCAAAGTCATACCTATTTAAATTCTGCAAAGTCATCTCCAGTCTCTTACCAGAGGAGGAGATGGAACATGTACTTACCTTGTTTCATGGGGATAGAAATGGAGACTTGACAATTTCACTGTTCAGTGTGCAGACTTTCAACCAGTCCTTGCAGTTTTCCTTCTGAGTCTTACCCCACCTTCTGAAATACCTGGTGCCTTCAAGTCATGAGCTTCTAAATGATTCCTCAGGGGATTAGGGGGATTAGGGTCATGCTTCTTCAGTCTCTCACTCAGCTGTCAGTTTAGATTGTAGCTCCCTCATTTATTTTTCTAAATCAGTTATCACTTCTCTTTCCAATTTCTACCTTTTTTTCAATTTTTGTCCACCAATGTTTTCTCTTCCTCCGACTTTTTACCTTTTCCAAATTTCTTTGCCATCATTTAATTAGAATCATGAGAAAGAAAAATAAAATTGTGTGGTCAATCAGCCATCTTAACTGGAAGTCCTTAAACTGCTCTAGATATTGAAATGTAGATAAAAATCTTCTTTTTGTAGAATGGGATCTTAAAAGTATTCTAAATCTGCATAATTCTTTCTAACTTTCTTTTCCAGCTTGCAAAGAATTTTCACCATTATGCATTATCCAATACCAAATTTTGTAAGATACTTGAGAATTTTTAAGGTAAAGTGAGTGGTCCACAGTTATATAACTAATAAGAATCATATTCATCCCACTGGTGGAGACTATTTAATTAGAAAAATACTTGGCCATTATCTAGGTCCTAAACCTTGAAGAACATAATTATGTAAAGTTTTTTGTCTTTTTTTTTTTTTTTTTGAGACAGTCTCACTCTGTAGCCCAGGCTGGAGTGCAGTGGCACGATCTCGGCTCGCTACAAGCTCCATCTCCCGGGTTTGGGCCATTCTCCTGCCTCAGCCTCCCAAGCAGCTGGGACTACAGGTGCCCGCCACCATGTCAGGCTAATTTTTTTTTTTTTGTACTTTTAGTAGAGACAGGGTTTCACCGTGTTAGACAGGATGATCTCAATCTCCTGACCTCGTGATCCACCCACCTCAGCCTCCCAAAGTGCTGGGATTACAGGCGTGAGCCACTGCGCCCAGCCTTGTCTTTTTTAAGAATTAAAAAATAAAAAATACTCAAGTGTCTTATTCTCTTGGTGTAAATATTTAAAAATTCATCTAAATTTTGTAAACGAATTGAATAATTTAACATCATTCTAATTGTTTACTGTAATGTCAAAAGCAAAGCCTATGGGACGAATATTAAATTGTGCTTCTATTGTCTGGGATAGTTCAGCTCTTGCACTATTAGGACAAAAAAAAAAAAAAAAGAGCTCAGTAAAATAAGCTGCAAACCTCAGCAACCAGCTCTATTGTAGACTCTATCTTTAGTTTAAACTCCTCAGCAGTGGTTGTTGAAACTTACCCCTCTATCCTCTCAATTTCATTCCCATCTACTCACTCTCACCAAGTGACTAGCCTCTCTAAATTGCAAGAATAAGATTATATGGTAAATATGTCCTCAAATTCACTTTTCTATTTGTCAATATTCTCTGCATTCTAATCATTCTATACATTACTTTTCCTTTAAAGAATAACTTTATTCTCTCCTTGCTGGGATTAAACTTGGGCCCCTAATCCTTTTCTCTCTCTCACCTACTTCAGGATGTTTCTATATTATTTTTTTTTCTCATATATCTTTAATTTTTCCCATCTCCATTGACTCCTCTTCCATCTATACAAACATGAATAAGCCTTTCACATCTTATAAAAGAGCTTCCCGTGATCCTGCTAACTTCTTAAGCAATTTGTGTAGCTTTCTCCTTTTCTGCACACCAAACTTCTCAGAAGATCAGATGACACGACTTGCACATACTCACCACCCACTCATTGTTCAACCCCTTGCTTTCTGATTTCATCATGGGAGTACTGTTGAGTGTAAAAAGGTAACTGATAATCCATTCTTCAATAGAGTTGACTTGTCACATGTTTTATTATCTTCTATCTCTTAAAATATTAAATGTGGTCATTTATTTATTTAAGTGTGTGTTTGTGTGGGTGGGTGTCTTACTGTGAACCGGGGCCCTTTTCTTGGTAGTAAAGACTAATAAACAAAACAAACTTAGATCCAATTCTTGTGAATCTTCCAATTAAGTAATTGAAACACATGGTACAAATGAACACTCTAAAAATATTTCATTTCAAATTATAGTAAGTATAGTGAAAAAAATGGATGTTACGGGATCTAATTTAGATTATAAAGTATATATCTAAAAGTCAAAGAGGCATTAGACAGGTAAAAAGCAGGGGACAGTTTCAGACGGAGTGAAGAGCAAATCAAAGTCCCTAAGGTAGAAAATAAAGAGTTCAAGATATTCAAGAAAGACAAAGATTACTGTGGCTGAAACCTGGTCAGACAGTAGAAAGCAGCAGGCAATTAGACTGGAGTAACAAGCACAGGCAAGATCACACGGGCCATGTTAAAAATTATGGATTTCTTCTTAACTGTGTGGCTACCCATAGAAGGAATTAAGCTGAAGAGTAATATTCAATTTACATTTACATAAGTTCAACCTGGCTGCCGGGTGCTTAATAGGTTAGGGGTGGACAAGAGTGGAAACAGGAAGACCAGCTAATATGCTACTGCACATCATCTGAGTTAAAAATGAGAATGGCTTGGTTTGGAATGATGGCAGTGGCTATGGATAGAAGCAAACTGATTTATAATACACAGTTGATCCTTGAACAACGCAGGGGTTGGAAGCATCAAGCCCCACACAGTAAAAAAATTACATGTAACTTTTGACCCCCGGTGAACTTAACTCTAATATCCTACTGTTGATGGAAAGCCATATTAATAACTTAAACAATATATATTTTTGTTATATGTATTACATAGTGTATTCTTTATAATAAAGTCAGCTGCAGAGAAGAAAATGTTATTAAGAAAATCATATAGAAGAGAAAATATATTTACTCTGTATTAAGTGGAAGTGGATCATCACGGAGGTCTTTAACCTCACTGTCTTCACACTGAGTAGGCTGAGGAGGAGGAGCAGGAGGAGAGGTTGGTTTTGCTGTCTCAGAGGTGGCAGAAGTAGAAGAAAACCTGCATATAAGTGTACCTGAGCAGTTCAAACCCATGTTGTTCAAGGGTCAAGTGTATTTTGGAAACAAAATCTACAAAACTTAATGATGTATTTGGAGGTAGGGGGAAGAGAGGGGACCACAGATGAGAAAGAGATCAGAAGAGTGAAGGAGAAGAATTAGAGAGAAAGACTGAAAGTTCTACTTTGTATATCCTCCTCCTTGAAACCTTTTCTTACACATGACCTATCTTTCTGACCTTGCTTTCAGCCGTTTTACTTCATTGTCTTGCTCCAAATGCAAACATGTTTGAAGGTACTGCTTAGATATTCTCTACTGTCCCTCCCCAGTCCTCTTTCAGTTTCACCTGGTCCTAAACTCCGACTCTAATCCGATGACTCATTAGTTTTTCTCTCTTGATTCACCCAATTTTCTGGGCTATGACACATTTTCAATTGTTTTCTGATCGTTTCTCTTTAGATGACCCCTTTGTACCTCCAACTCAATTCAAAATTAAATTCATGTTTTTCCCATATCTACTATGGTTCTTGCTTATATTACCACTACCATCTTTCCGGTCACCTGGATTCATATTCATCACTAACTTCTGCTTCCTCCTTGCTCTTTGCTTCAGTTGCTATGGTTTTATCAGTGCACTCTATTGCATTTTATGTTTCTACCTTCCTTATATTTTCCTGAAGTGGAAGCCCTGATTGTAACTTAAGCCCCCATTATACTTTACCGGATTATTTTTATCACTTCTATCTTCCTACCTCCAATATCTTTCCTATTCTATGAACCAGCACATGACCTTTAGAGTAATCATCCTAAATAACAATTGTAATCATTTCACTTGTGTCTAAAATCTTCAATGATTCTATTATCTTCATTCTCTTATCTTTAGAGTAATTTTCAAATTTCTTAAAAGTGTATTAAATGCTTCTTATGATCTGACCCCAATCTATTGTCTACCTTGATTCCCAAATAACTTGAGCATCTCGTCATCCTGAAAATCTGTCTGATGCTCTCGCAGCACTGTCCCCTTGCTCATGCCACGTGTACTGCCTTCACCTTTTCATGCTGAAACCCTTCTTTCTTAAAAGCATAAAATGATGTCTCTCACTTCTCCACCTAGCAAGAAGTTCTTCTCCTGATGCTCCCCAATAGCATATGAGTCTGCAATGGAAGGGACCTTTTTCATGTTTTATCCCCCACGGTGCTGAGCATACTATCTTGCATGTAACAGGAACAGAGCAAATATTAAATTGAATTGACATATTAGCACGCTTTCTGATGAGTTTGTAATGTGTGCAATAATCTTGATAAATGTGATTATATAATGAATTTGGCCTTAACGTCAGGTAATATGTGAAATGCATATTTTTTATGTGAGCTGTTTACAGAACCAAAATCTCTACTCTACAATGAATAAGCCTTTATAGGCCTTAATTTAAAATAGTAATAAGTTAAAAATTCCTCAGATTTTTGAACTGAAGTTTATTGAGGTTTCCTCCTTTTTTACACCTTTGATTTCTTAGGGACCCTGGAAAGAACAGTCTTTATGAATATATTTAAATTCTGAGATATAATAAAAAAAATTACCTACCAGTTTCTCTATCAACCAAAACAAACACTAAGCTATTTAAACATTAGATTGATTTTTCTGAATTGAAAGCTTTGCCTTATCTAAAATTTTATGCAAGTTAGCAAAATGTGACTATCTGTAAATTTCAAATAAATTCCATCAAGTTAAAGTTTGCCTCCACTCTAACGACAGGATTAAGTCCAGTAATATGAATGCTAAATGGAGAAATGGAATGGTTAGAGTAGATATAGACTCTGTAACAAATTCCCTACTCAATTTCAACAAAAAACTTCTAGATAATTCCTTAAAAGTAAAAGGAAGAGAAGAGTTTGACCACTATAATTGTTTGCATTTACACTCTTCACTTAGCTAATTTACCTCTTTAAGAATTTTTTTCTAAACAAAAGTTTCTAGTCCATAATTCTCTAATAGCTGTTTTACCTTCTCTGTGAAAATTAGAGAAATGACAGACAACTGAGGATCAATAATACCTTAAGTTTATGTCAAAAACATGTTTAAAATAATAATTAAAACTATATATAAAGGTAATTTTATATTTGAACTTCCTCCAAATCATTTTTGACTCATATCTTTTTTATGAAGGTTATCTAGGATGATATCTCTTATCTGGGAATAAAGGTTTTGAAACATTGCTTTATCTTCAATAATAATTGCTACTAATTCAAGGGATCTGTATCTGCAGATTCAACCAACCTTGAATAAAAAATAGATGGTTGCATCTGTATTGAACATGTATGGACTTTTTTTCTTGTCATTATTCCCTAAACAGTATACTGTAACAACTATTTACATACTATTTGCATTGTATTAGGGATTATAAGTAACCTAGAAATGATTTAAAGAATAGGGGAAGAGGAGCGTAGGTTATGTGCAAATAAATACAAAGCTGTTTTATATAATGGACTTGAGCAGCAGGAATTTTGGTGTCTTTGGGGTCTTGGAACCAATCCCCAGCAGGTATCAGTTGTCTTACTTAAATGTCACAAGCACCCTACAAAGTAAGCATCATTAACCCCACCTTAGAGTTGAGAAAGTGATAATGAGGTTACATTACTGACCTGAGGTCCTATAAGCCGGAAGTCAGGGAATAGGAAGTCAACTCAGTCCTTTCTGAGGCCAGAGCCTAAGCACTGGATGGCCGGACAGCACAGTTCACTGGAGTCTGGATATCCTGAGGGCAAACAAATGTTGAAGAAACATCTAATGTCAACGGGTAAGAAATGTTACGGCCTATTACATGAATCTCTAGCTCTTCCTTTAACTTTTTTTTCTTTTGCATTCTTTTCCTTCAGTTGCTGGAAATCTTTTTGCTGCATTGTCTGTGATGATAGCTGGCTTCTTTGAAATGCACAGAAAACATTTCCCTCCAGTGGAGCAGACCCTTTCAGGAAAAGTTCTCACTGTTTCCTCCATGCCCTGTTTCTACCTGATTCTTCAGTATGTTTTACTTGGAGTGGCGGAAACACTGGTAAACCCAGCTCGTGAGTAAACACTTTTTCAACTACTGTTAGAATGCACTGAACCTTTACACAGAACACATCACCTCAACCAGAACAATTAAAGTGGTAGATCATCTATTCACCCCCTAGAGAGTTCCCACAACACTTCAAGCAAATTTATCTATTACTTTCATTTTCACAAACATTTCATTTCTCCTCATTCCTCTACCATGCACAGAATAATTATCAATTCTGCCTGGATGCAGATGGAACAAAAGATTTTTAACCTGGTTAAAGGCAATAACCATTTTGTCAGACACACCACAGGAGGAAAACCTCTGCTAAAAGCCAGAAGACAACTCCAGAACACTAAGATGAAAACTCTCTTCTCTTCTCCCTTCCCTCTTCTCACCTCCCCCATTCTCACTCATAGATAAACTCACAGGCCGGGCCCGGTGGCTCATACCTGTAATCCCAGCACTTTGGGAGGCCGAGGCAGGTGGATCACGAAGTCAAGAGATTGAGACCATCCTGGCCAGCATGGTGAAACCCCATCTCTACAAAGAATACAAAAAATTAGCCGGGCGTGGTGGCAGGCGCCTGTAGTCCCAGCTACTCGGGAGGCTGAGGCAGGAGAATCACTTGAATCCGGGAGGCGGAGGTTGCAATGAGCCGAGATTGCGCCACTGCACTCTAGCCTGGCGACAGAGTGAGACTCCGTCTCAAAAAAAAAAACAACTCACATATATACCCCTCCAAAAATGACACTTAATGTTCTTTGAGAGTATATAAACATGCAAATGAAATGAAAATTTAAGCCAATTTTCCAGATAACTTGATGTCTTTGAATTAAATTACACTAGATTAAATGAGATCACTAATGTTTCATAAGACAGGTTCAAAATAAGTTTATTAAATATCAAGGGTTTCTGAATTATCTAGATTGCTTATATTAATTAAACTAGCCACTTTACAATTTATCACAGTATTTCAGTGACTTCTTGCAATGCAGTAATGTGTGTGTACATATATTTATCAGTGTAATTGATTACATCTGTTTCTATCCTCCTTAAATTTTCGTGTAGTAGGAGTCCTGATGGTAACTCAAGCCCCCATTATCCTTTATGGATAATATTTTTATAACTTCTAACTATCTTCTGACTTCCAATATCTCTCCCATTCTATCAACCAGCACATGGATTTTAGAGTAATCATCCTAAATAACAATTCTAACCATTCCATCTGTGTCTACAATGTTCAATGATTCTACTATCTTCAAAGTTGTTTCCAAACTCCTTAAAGATAAATATTTAATAAATATGTATTTATACACATACATACTTACGATACCAAGGCAATTCATTAAACAATGAAAATAAAATTAAGTTGGAGTATATTCATATATATGTGTGTCTCAGACTTCTTTTTATAATTTTATATCATTTCATTCCATATATTTTGCATACATAAATTACTTTATGTGATTTTATACTGGGGACCTCACTGTTCAACATTGCAAGGAAGACAAAAGAAGTGTAAAGTAATGCTACTACACAAAAATTTGTGATGTTCTCTGATGTTATTCCCAAAATTGTGTTGGAAGTAGTCAGCCACAATTTTCTGGGCTGGATTAGAGTAAATAATGAGTAAAGGTAATTAGTGACTATGTGGAGGAAACTGTTAGCCAGCTTAGCAATAGTGGTTCAACCTACAGAAGCCAGAGAGGTACAGAAAAACCAATGACTGTGAAAAAGGCAGATCATGTACTATACATCACTTACTCCACCACTCCTTGATTTACTCTGCAAGTGACCTAACTGAAGTCTAGGTCACTTGACTCATCTGCTGTTGGGGTCATGGGCCAGGGACTGAAAGAATCTGATCTGCTATCTAGCTTTTCCATTACTGCCTACATAAACTTGGGAACTCATTTAACCTCCAATCCTCATTTTTCTGATATTTAAAATAGAAATAATTTTATTCTTCTTTATATCACAGCATTGATAGGGTAAGAATCAATGGGAACGAGAGACTACTCCTTGAAAATCAGATGATGTAAAATATGAAAGGGTATTTCGAACTATAAAATCAAGTATTACCCTTCTGGGAGACAGTACAGCATAGAGGTTAGGCGCTATGGTCTTAAAGTCAGACAGACCTGAATTCAAACCCAGTTCTGTCACTGACTAACTCTGTTTGGGAAAATCATTCCTCATTTCTGGGCTTTTCTCATCATCTATAAAACAGGGAGTGGTTCAAAGGACTAAGTGGAAGATTTTATGTAAAGCAAAAACCATAGTGCCCCGTGTATAGACAGCATTCAATAATTAGCAGTTATAATGTGTTGTTATCATTACTAAAAGTAATGGCAAAAACCACAATTACTTTTTCACGGACCTAATATTATTATCATGTTTCACATGAATTAATAGTGTCAGACTTAGAACAGAAGTACAGGTGTACTGTTCCCAGCTCTTTCTGCCATAAACTACCTGGCAGCGTAAGCAGAACTGTCTCTCACTTGAGTCATCCTAGATCCGTCTCTTTCCTCTCACCTCTCCTCTCCAATCCAATAGCAAGTCCTCGTTTTTACTCTGAAATAGAACTTAAATCTGGGCACATCTCACTATCCCCTTTGTTCTCCTCCTGGCCTACAACACCATCATCTCCAGCTCCAATTTGACCAGAGCCTCTGAACTTTTCTCCCTGTTCCTCTCCTGCCCCGTGAGTCCATTCTCTTCAAAACAGCTGTGGTGTTCTTAAAACATAGGTTCTGTTGTTTCCCTGCTTGAAATTCCACAGTAGGGTTTTAGAGATGAATTATTCACAATGGTGAATAATGTTCCACACTATTTGGTCTCCACGGGTTGTTCCATCTACATTTGGTTACATTCTGTCCCTTGACCGCATCCCAGAAATGTGTGTGTTTCTAAGTTGCCAGATTTCTGTCTACCCCAAGGACTTTCTACTTTCTTTTTCCTTTATTGACAATTCCCTTTCCTCTGTTTTCGAATGACTGGCTTCTTCTCATTATTGAGCTTTCTCAAAGGTCATCTCTTTGGAGGGGCTTCTCTGACCATTCCATCACTTTCCATGTAATTACCCTGGTTTTTTTAAATAGCTCTTTTCATAATCTGAAGTTACTTTATTTATATTTGTATTGCCTGCCTCTCACTGTAAGAATATACACTCCTGATGTCAATGTATGTTTCTCCTTCCGAAAAAGTGCATATACAAAATAGGTGATCAATAAATACATTTTGTTTGAAGAAACAAATCAATGAAGTCTATGGCTATTTCTATATGGTACAATTAAAATACATTATTCAAAATTTTGACAATGTCCTACATTGATGGCATTGAGCAAGGAAACACAGTGAATTACTCCATAAATGACAGTAGACATAGTCTGCCCTACTAAGACATGTTATACATTGGAGATGAGCTAGAAAAAAAAAAGCAGTAGAAAACATTTCAAATTATGTTTTAATTGTAGTAGTGCACACCTCATCTGTCTCATACCCTGTGTTTGTTTATTCAAAAAATACCGTGTAGGTGTCTACAATGTGCCTAATACTGCTCTCGAAGCTTTAGACACATCAGTTAAAAAAAAAAAGACAAAAATTTCTGCCATTGTAGAGCTTACAGTATTTCTGTGGTCGAGTAGTAGAGAGTAAGTTGGGAAGAATAGAAGGCTCTAATCAGAGAAGAGTGCACAAAATTGTGATTATGGAGTAGGTACAGTTATTGATCCAAGACATGGCTTTGCAGGCCAGTCTCTGTTACAGTTACTCAACTGTGTCATTGTGGTACAAAAGCAGCCATAGACAACATATAATAAATGAGTGTGGCTGTGTTCCAATAAAACTTTATTAAAATAGGTGACAAGCTGAATATTACCTGACCATAGTTGGCCAACCACTGGCTGAGGTCATGACCTTGGGTATGAGTGGAGTGGAAGTTAAGGTAGATTGGAGATCAAGGACATTGGAGGTCAAGGAACTGGACAACCAAGATTGAAAGGATGGAAGGTGGGAAGGATGATCTATATGTATAGTAAAATTGCCAAGCATTAAGGCAGGAGTAGTACCAGAGAGTATGACAATGAGAGAGGAACTGACAACTTTGAGAAAAAGAGGAAAATATCCTATAGATTGGCAGATGACAGCATGAAAGAAAAGTAGATGATATAATCTGATAATATAAGGTTCAAAGCTGAAGTATTTTTAGAGTTAAGGGAGATATAACGGTCTAAAAATGGCAACAGGATAAAGTTCCGTTTTCTGGGACTATGGTACTTCTTCTCCACATGTTCAAAATAACTTTTCACCAAACAAAATAAACACGTTTCAACTGCTTAAGAACAACTAGAGTAAAATAAATTTCCAGCAATAAGTCCCCAGCACCAGGTGCCATTAGGAAAGTGGTTATGGCCCTACATTTTGAAGATTCTGCATATGCTGTGATGTGGCATCTTTGCAAGCACTCACCGGCTACTACCTAGAGGCACATTTTTAGCACTCGTTGGCAAGAAGACCAGCTTTCACATACACATTGAATATTTTTTATTGTGTTTTCATAGTAAAATGAGAACTTTAGTGACAGACTTGTTGATATTATCTACATTGTAATGGGCTAAAAGGAGTATCTCGGAGCCTAAAAAAAAAATCAAATTGATGATCACTAAAGTTTCAAAAGATCAGAACATGCAAGTAGATGCCTAAAAATGAAGATTCGAGGACTTGAAAAGCTAAGTCCTATAAAAGGGAACTGGAGGCTTTCAAAAACAACTAAAATGACACCAAAGAGAGATTAACCAGCAGGCAGAGAGCTGGCAAAGTGTGTTCATGAATTATATACCATACCAGAAGTTCTAGCAAGAGAAAAGCATAGGATTAATAATTAACTAGCAAGGTAATAATGGGCTTGTATGTTCTGCTTTTTCTTAGTGAAAGAAATAGGCCTATTTACTCTTTCTGCTCATTACTTGTCTCCTTGTACTTATGGAAAGGAAAGTTTACAAGCCAAAACCTTTTTATAACTGTGAATCATTTATTCCCAAAGCCTATTCAGACTTCCTCTTGTACTCCTATTTGGACCTTTCTGAAAATACTCCAAAGCTCCTGCTGGTGATTGGTACTACACAAAGAGCTGTGTTACCTTGCCACCAATATTTGAAGCCCTTCTCCACAGTATTTTACCTATCACCATTATTATCTTCATCTCCAATCAGCATCTGTGGGAAAAGTGCACATTTAGCACTGCCCTTTGTATTAAATCATGTGCTGTTTCTGCTGCAGAGTTTAAAGTCCAGGAAAGATTAAACTGATGCCTTTTCCCACCTATCAGTTCCAGCACTCACCACTTTCCTGAAGCACAAAGCGGGACTCCTTTAAATGTTGATGGGATAAATAAATCAAAACATAGGGAGGACACACGGAAAGTAAAACAGAAATTTTACATTAATGAAGGAAGAAGCATTAATACATTTACATCATGTGTTAGTAAGATCATGGAAAAGTTCTGGTAAATGCAGAGTTTTGCTGTGGCAAAGTATTAAAAACAAAAAACACAGGGGTAAGTATTCCAGAGAGGAGCGGGAGGAGATAATAAGATCTCTTACTTCTCATAGAGAAGGAAACTAAAGGTTTAGTGTTTACAGTACAGTCATGCAACATGTAACAACATTTTGATCAATGATGGATCAGGTGTATGACAGCGGTTTCATAAGATATAATATCATATTTTACTGTACTATTTCTGTGTTTAGATATGTTAAGATTCACAAATACTTACCATTGTCCTCTAATTGCCAACAGTATTCAGTACAGTCACATGCTGTACAGATTCATTGCCTAGGAGTGATAGGCTACCCATATAGCACAGGTGTGTAGTAGGCTACACCACATAGGTTTGTGTAAGTACACTCGACGATGTTTGCACAACAAAATCACCTAATGATACATTTCTCTGGACATATCTCCATTATTAAGCCACGCATGACTGCACATCTGTTTTCTATCATCACTTTTCTTTTTAAAATGAGCTGTAATATTTATTTATGATTTCATTGTGGAAAGATTTGCAAAGCACAAAAGAGTAAGAGGAATATTAGAAATCCAGTAATTCAACCACTCAAAGCTAAGACTGTTAATATTATTTGGTGTATTTCCTTACAAATTTTTTGGCACACATCATATTAGAGATTAGTATAATAAACTCTCCTATATCCATCTTCTAGAATCAATAATTTTCAACTCATAGCCAAAACTTGTTTCATCTCTACTCTCATTCACATCTTTTTTCCTTCTTGTTGTATAATTTTGAAGCAATCCCAAATATCGTATTATAATAAACATCAAATATTTTAAGACATATCCCTAAGATTGTCATGCATTTTAATATATTATGTTTATATGGCATGTACAAAACCTCATATACTTATTTTCATCTATTTGATTTCAAAAGAAAGCTATTTTTTCAATTGAAAATTAAAAAATTTTTTTCGTGGTTTTTTTAACCTCTTGTTACCATCATTACTGGCACCCAAAAAAATGACTTGGGAAGGAAAGATAACCACTTTGGAGATCTAATGCTTAAGCTATTGTCTCTCTCTCTGAGAACCTCTCCTGAAGTGAGATAATGCATATTAATGGCTTTGTAGAGTAGGAGCTACTTAGTTTGATAAGATTAATACTGTCAAAAATGCCTAACCCTTATTCAGGACCTACAAGTCAGCATTGGACTAAGCACTTTACATGTAGTATTGCAGGTCAGTGTCCCAGCACCTCTGCAAGTGAATAATGATATTATTCCCATTTCATAGAGGAGGACATTGAGGCTTGGAAAGTTTAAGTCACTTACCTAAAATCACAGAGATAGTAGATGGCTGACATGGTATTTTAATACTATCTTGTCCAACTCCAGAGCCCATGCTCTTAACCTTGAAGCAAATTTTATACAAGTTTTCTATAAGGAACCTAATGAATTACACAGAATCACAGAATTGATAGATTGTCATATTATCTAACAGATGCCACACCTCAATCCAAAATTTATCAGAAATATTCAATTTGGAGTGAAATTAGGGTGAATACATTAGGACACTCAACTACTAAGTAATCAAATTCTCCTTGTAGCTGGGTCAAGGTATATTTTGTCATATTTTATTCCTTGAAGACATCTGTAAATTGTATCACAGTATATCTTACTATAATAACCTTAACAAAGTCCAACCCAAATTTTTACTGTATCAGTAAATTTTCTTTGATATATGATCAACATCAATTTGAACAGTCTCTATGAAAGAGTTTTCAGGAGGAAGTTCTAAATTCTGATCTCTCTTTTTCTCTCAGTCTCTGTAATATCATACAGATTTGTTCCAAGCACCGTCAGAGGAACCTCCATGAATTTTCTGACACTGTTCAATGGATTTGGCTGTTTCACAGGCGCACTGCTGGTGGAGTTGGTATATCTCATCTCAGAAGGTAAAAATAGGTTCGTGGCATGCTTATATACATTGAGTTGATGACTAGGGAACGGGGAGACCAAACCTTAAGAGAGGGGCTTTGCCACTGCAGTCTTTTTTTAATTGATCCACTTTTGCAATTAAGATAGAATTAAGATAGGAAATACACTCTTGCTGTATTCATTAATTTCTGGGAATTGTTTTTCTTTTGATAGGAGGAGGTAATTACAGAATGTCATGCTGTCCTTAGTGTATTTTAAAACAAACTGGTTATTATATTCTTATTAGATCTTTCAATGAGGCCATATGCAATAATACCTCACAGCTGGCATAGACAGTCTTCAGAAAAAGTAAGACCTGTGTAAATATAGGGGATAGGGTACCTGAATGATCTTTTTTTTTTCTCATGATTTGCCACAATTCTTGTCTATGCAATCAAAGAGAAATTGTGAATTGAATAATAAATGATATTTTAAAATTTTCCCAGTAGAGATTTTGGTCAGGAGAAACAACTAATCTGAAAAATTCAAACATTATTTGAAACATTAAAGTATCTACTAAAGCAAATATTTGATTAAAGCAAATTTTAAAGAACTACTCTTTGGTTGCATGTGTTGAAAAAATAACAGCCAGACAGGATGACAATAATGATCAGCCATCACAGTGAAATGACTTTGGCTGTATTTTAAATCCGGACTTTTGAAATTTTGTTCTAAAATGTTAATATAGCTTTAATTTAATTTTAATGTATGTTTGCTTATTTTGTGGAAATGATCACAAATGTATTCTCTACTTTCAAAAATACTTATAGTTGTGCACTGAAAATGATGTAAAGAAAGTGTTAGTTTCTATTCTCTTATAACAAACAAATCTAATTTACCTGCTTTCAAACCATGGAAAAAATCAACTTCTATGAATGAGACACTCCTTTTAACACTAAATCTCCATTCAAAAAATATTTATCAAGGACCCGCTCTGTTCCAGGCACCATATTGGGCACTGGTGATACCATGGCAAGCAAAATAAACACTTGCAAGCCCTCAGGAAATTTCCAGGGGTACAAGTAAGAATGAAATTAAAAGTGAGAAAGTCAATGATAGATATAATAGCAGAGTTCTTGGGGAGAAACCTACTAATCCTTGATTGATGACTGACAAGGTCAAACTCTGCCCTTTCCTCAGTTATCTGAGAAAATTAAGATGAACTGTGTGTTGAGTATTTACTACGTACTAGGTCGTGTGCTATATGGAATTGTGTGAGATATGGTCCAGTTCTCAAAGAACTCAAATTCAAACTGCGATAGCTAACTGTGTGAACGGCGGCAAGTTGCTGACTTTTCTAGTACTCAGATTCTTTGTACATAAGCTAGAGACAAAGCACTGACATTAAGATTTTGTAAGATAATCTTGCAAACTCTTAACATATATTCACACCTGAAACATTTTCAGTGTTGAATGTGTTTCCTTTCTTTACGTTACTCAGTGAAGATATTTCCAAAAATTTGCTAAAACAAAATTTCTAGAATCAAATCACATTTGACATATACATGAAGAACTGCAAAGTCAAATATTACTACTAGTTTATCTTTTATATAAATTTCAATGTTTCATATGCATGCTTAAGCAACTTACCCAGAGTTAGACCAAACATCCTTGGCTAAGTTCTCTCCAAGGCTACCTTCACATTTTTTTTTTTTTTTTTTTTGACATAAAGAGTCTCACTCCAGAGGCTGGAGTGCAGTGGCATGATCTTGGCTCACTGCAACCTCCACCTCCCAGGTTCAAGCAATTCTTCTGCCTCAGCTTCCTGAGTAGCTGGGACTACAGGCGCCCGCCACCACACCCAGCTAAGAGTAGAGATGGGGTTTCACCATATCGGCCAGGATGGTCTCGATCTCTTGACCTCGTGATCTGCCCGCCTTGGCCTCCCAAAGTGCTGGAATTACAGGTGTGAGCCACCACCCTTGGCCACTACCCTCACTTTAGATACTAGCCACAAGTTTGGAGATTCCTAGGGCTGTCATCACCTCTGACAAGCTGTCTATAAATGTGGGGATCCCCACAGACTCCCTCAGTATGATAATTTGCTAGAATGATTCATAGAAGTTAGAAAAGTACAATACTTACAATTACAGTTTATTATGGCAAAAGAATACGAATCAGAATGAGCTAAAGAGAGAGGCACATGGAACAAGGTCTGGGAGGGTTCCAAAAGTGGAGCTTCCTTCATCCTCAGGTATGCACTACCTGCATCAATATAAGAATAATGCCAACTAGGTGAGCTCACCTGAGCTTCAGTGCCCAGCGTTTCTATTGAGACTTTATCACATAGGCACCATTGATTGAATCACTGTGAGCTCAATCTCCATCTTCCTTCTGCTCCCCAGAAGTTGGGCTGGTATATGTGGCTCAAAGCTCGAAGTCTGATTACGTGGTTGGTCTTCCTGGCTGCCCACTCTCCATTCCGGGTCATCTGATTAGCATAAATTATCTATGGACCCTCTCCATTCTGAGTTGCCTCATTAGCATAAACTATCAGGTGGGGCTGAGGGTCCCACCATAAATAACAGATATTCCAACCACTCAAGAAGTTGAAAGGATTTAGATTACCTCCCAGAAATCAATCCAGGCAAATGTTTTAATCACACAACTATTCTTACAAAAGCATTTCACTGAAAATCTAAATTTTTACTGGCAATCTGTATAGTATAGTAGGAGCTGTTACATGCATTATTGCATTTATTACAACAATCTTATATTATTCTTCTCGTTTTTTAAATGTAATGATTCAGGCAGAAAAAAAATGAAGTCAAGTTCTCTAGTCATCACAACCGGTAGCTGACAGAGATCTAATCCTCTTGGCATTCTGAAACCAGTTCCAACATTGATTTCAATACACCAAGGAACTTGTAGGAATCCCCAGATGTAAAGGTTTTTAAAGACTTTTGTTACTTTTGCAATATAACCTCCATGGATGGACGTCTGTATAATATTGATAATATTCTAGATACAGTACAAAGGTGCAGAAACAAAAGTTTATATAATTTTGGCACAATTTGGTGCCCATGACAGGAAATTTACCAGGGACACATGGTGAGGACATCTTAGCAAGATGGGTTGTGGGGTGGAGCACTTTCTAAACTGTGCTCAAGAGAACACCATTTAAATTACCACTAATCAATTTAAGCTACATCTTCTTTTAAGTGTATTCTTTCCAGTTAATAATAATAGTGTGTTATATCAAATTATAATCCCAATAAATTACAATCATAGAGTTGAATGTTGCCTTAGATCTCAACTAGTCTAACATTGTATCAAACACAGAAAACGTAGTAGGATAATCTAGTGCTGAGAAAAATTCTCTACTTTGAGATATAACCTGAGTGTGCCCATCTAGTGATCACTATGTTCTACAGAGTAAGTCCGATTCTCCATTCACATAGCAGCTCTTCAAACATTTGATAAATACTTGGAGAAATAATATCATATAGTGGTTAAGAGAATAGGTTCTGGAGTCATACCACCTGAATTTGAATCCAGGTAGTCTAGCTATGTGTTCTCAGTTTCTATTTCAGTAATGACAATAAATAATTCATTATGTTGTTCTGAAGATTAAGCAATTAATATGCATAGTGTTCAATAAAGATGGCAATCATGACCCTTTCTATTTTATAGACAAACCACCCCTGTCTTTTCATATTGCATGATTCCTTGATTTTTCACTATCAAGGCCCCTCCATCCATTAAACAAACAACAGCTTATCAGTATCTTTCTTAAAATACGGCTTCCAAAACTGAAGATAATATGAGTACAACCAGGGTACAAAATGGGTACAATCAAGATAAGTATGTTACTTTTATCAACCTGGACTCTCTCTCTCTCTCTGAATGTCAACAGCGATTTTGTTGACTTTTTCACAGTTGCATCCTGCTTATGGTCAATTAAAACTTGAAACTTTTTTTAATTTTCAGGAGTTGCTTTCAGCTCAGTTCTACTCATCACAGTTCTTTTTTCTAATTAGATGCAGCACTTTATTTTTATCTTTAATAAATGTCAACCCATCATCCTAAGTAATAGACATTTTTGAAAATTGATTCTGTGTCATCCAGAGAATTACTAATCTTTACTTGCTTTGTGTCATCTGCAAATTTGGTAAGCAAGTTCCTAGACTTCTTCCAGGTAATTGATAAAATTTTTGAATTGGACAGGACCAAAAAAGAGTCTTACAGAAAATTCCTAGACCCCATTGCAAGTTAATGACAATCCATTAATCCTCTCCTTTTGGATATAATCAGTTCCCAATTCACCTAATTACTATCATTCAGCCCACATACTTCTCCATCATTCACTAAATGACATCACAGGAGACTTTTCATAGGTTTTTCTGGAAGTAGGATAAGTCTCTTTGTGACAATCCCTTTAGCCATCAGGATAGTATTCCTCAATGAAAGAAATGAGGTTCATTTAGATGATGTGGTTATAGTAATCCTATACTGGTGTAACAAATAAAGGCCCTAAAAGAGAGTGGCCATAAGCATGACTTTGGGTAGGTCAGCATTATACCCTCTAAAACTGGGTTTTCTTAATTAAAAAAGGAAATTTTACTTCACTTTTCTCAGAGAGGATGAGAGAATAAAATTAAATAAGATATTTGAAACTTTTCTCTGCCAGAGATTATTTTTAAATACAAAATTGTCATACATTATAATGGCTCATTTGGTCAAAAACAAGATCAGTCCACTCAAACAAACAGACCAATTTTTTTGACAGAAGTGACCATAATGAAACAAACACTATAATTATATATTTAGGCACCCTATATCCTTCAGCATTTCTTTTAGTATATAGGATATTTTCAACCTTTAAGGATTCATGTCAGCTGAGCATGTGTGCGTGTGAGTGTTTGAGAGTGTTAGGATACGATTGGAAAAGAAGATCAGCTATCACAGTCTTCCAGTCTCCAAGCTGCATTAGTCATTTTTAGCACCATGATGGAGAATGGTGTGAATGCGGTAAATTCAAAAGATTTCTCAAAACTTGACTGTGCAGACAGATAACTGTTAGAGTGACATTTTCAGTACAAGTGAGAAAACTGATCCTTCTGGGATCTCTAACTCTGAGTGCTTTAAAGGAGAAGATACAAGACTAAACTCATCCTCCTACACTAATCATTTCAGGAATAGTTTATCTAAAAGTAGCAATGCTAATATAAGGGAATGAAGAAGTCAGTCAAACTGCTTATTTCGACTCTATCCCATTAGCAACAAGATCAATTTCCTCACACTCCTGAATTTGAACTTACCTTTTCATTAAAAAAAACAAAACAGAATTCAGTAAAAAATGACATCTTAGTTATGGACATGCAGGTGATTGAAAGATCCAAAGCAAAATATTTAAGACAAAAAGGGATAACTGGGCAGAATCAAGAGGTCAAGTGGTATATCTTCTTGTCCCTACAAGTTCTTTCTCCTCAAAATTCAGGAAAGGGGCAAATAATGTAGCTGTTTAATTTCCATCAAGAGTATTTTAAATTAAAAATGAGATCACCTGAAAGACTCATTTAAATATCTAAGATTATTGAGGCCACTGGCAGTTATGTCAGCATGAATCACTGAGTCACTCTTGAAACAGGAATTTGCAGTTGCAGCAAACTTGAAAGAAGAAAATATGCATCTGGAAAAGTATTCCAATTCCATTTCATGGGCTCATGCCTATTATCTAAGAGATATGCTTCTTCAAATTCAGATCTATGCCTCAGGTCCAACTTCATATGGGATTTGGGCTTATAGATTTTTAGATTCAGAGGGGAAAATAAGTGGCCTACTGCCATAATTCACCCTTAGCCAGGCCCATACTCTACTTGTCAACTGGTTTAGTGCCAGTGTTCCTGTAGCTAAGTCAGCAGGGCCCCAACAACTCCCATAGGCAAACCCTGCTCTTGGTCCTCAGTCAGAATTTGAAGCAAAGCCCCCCTCATACAATGGTTTTATGTATTTCAGATACAATTTATTCTATATCCTTAACTTTTTACTCCACAGAAACCCCCAATGCTGCACAGAGGACTTTGAGTTTATAACAGCATCAGGAAAGAGCCAGCTTTAGACTGTGGAAAGCAACAGTCATTGCTGCTGGCTCACGAGAGGTAGAAAGGCAGACATCTGAGTCAGATGAACCTGAATTCAAATGCAACTCAGCTCTCAATGAGCTCCTAGATCTTGAGCTCATCACTTAACCATATCGAGTCTCAGTTTCACCTTCTCTAGAATGGAGTCTGTTTCTCTTTCTAGTCTTCACTAGTAACTTACCTTTCAAGCTTTTTATGAGGACTAGAAGAAATAGATAAAAATCACCAGCTAAATGCAGATGCACAAAAAAGAATGATTTTGTTGTTATCTTAACTTGAGTGGGACCTCAACATCTTCCAAGTGGGCTAGATGTATTATAGATATGATGTTTTGGTATGGCACTTAATTCTCCAGAAAAGAATAGATTCCATATTTGCAGAGTTCAGTTGTCCTGTTCAACTTCAATTCCAGGTGGAGACTGGGAGGCGATGAAATTAGAAAGTGCTCTGAGATTCTTCTTGGCCTCATGTACCCATGTAATTAATGGACCCTCCTACGCATGGCAAATTTGTAAGTCTAGGTGGAGTTACAGACACATGAACATGCACATTAGGAGTACCTGGAAATGGTATTGAAGCTGAAACTAGAAAGATGAGTGCAATTTAGCTTGGTAAGCACAGGAATGAAGGATTTCTGGTACAGAGCACATATATCAAGGCCCATAAATAAATAAATGATAGGTGCATAAGAGGAACCCAGAGAAGGCCAGTAAGCTGAAAATATTCAAAAAAGGAGGAAATGGCCTGAAGTCACATTGGAGAGTTAGGTAGGGGCAAAACCACGTGGGACCTTTTAATACAGGGATTTTATGTTTACTTGAATGTTATAAGAACGATAACATTCAAAACACCAATGACCTCCTGGTGTTTTGGGAAGATCATTATGGATGCAGTATGATTTTGAGGAAAGAAAGAATAATTTGGGAAAAACAAGGAAGTACAATTGAAGTAATCCAGTAAGTCTGAAATAGTAATGAACTAGAGAGGAAGTAGGCAGATGGAGCGAAGTGAATGGATATAAGCTGTATTTTAGACGTAGAATCAGAGTCTTAGCAATGGCTTTGAGAAAGTCAGGAGACAGTAGGATGCAAGAGGGAGGAGGTAGTATCAGGAAAGCATCCCAGGTTCTGCCCATGAGCTACTGGGTGGGCAAAGATTCCACTTACTAAATGGAAAAAACTGGAAGAAGAACAGACTTTAAAAGTTGCCATCCATTTGCTTTTTAACACATTGTCTGACACACCTGTGAGACATCCAAATAGAAATATCTGGAGGCCAGAAAAAAAGGTCTTTGTTAGATATATAAGTATGAAACTCTATGGCACAAAAATAACGTTTGAAACCATGGTAGTGAATGAAATTAACTAGCGTGAGTATTAAGAATGAGGAGAAAAAGAAGCCCCAACATTAGAGGTTGAGTGGAAAGGAACTAGTTTGCCACAGAAAATATATAGCAGTCAGAAAGCTGGGAGGAGGGAATTATATATGTATATATACACACATATATGTGTGTATATGTATGTATATATGTATATGCGTATATGTATATTCACTGAAGATAAGAAAGAAGATGATTTCAAGCAGAGAATGGTAAATTGTGTCAAATGCTACTGTAAAATCAAGTACGACGAAGAATGGAAGGTATTCGTAAAATTTAGCAACACTATGATACCTTTAATAAGAGCCATTTCAGTGGTGAAATGAAAACTAGATTGAATTAGAGTGATGAATATCCAGTAAATGAAAAAAAAAAGCCTCATGTTTAAAGAAGTCTTTTGAAGAACATGAAACTGAAAAAGATTTAAGAGAGAGAGTGATGGCTAGAAGGGGATGTGGGTGGAGTTGCCAGATTTAGTGAATAAAAATACAAGATACATAGTTAAATTTGAATTTCAGGTTAACAAATAACTTTTTGGTCTTTAAGAATGTCCTATGCAATATTGAGGACATACCTCCTTATACTAAAAAATACATACATCTTCTTATACTAAAAAATAATTCCTCATTCTGAAATGCAAATTTAAGTGGGAACCCTGTATTTAAAACCTTAGGTGTGGGTTCAAGATACTTTTTTTAATTATTTTATTTATTTTTGGGGGGGTGTTTAGAGATGAGATCTTGCCCTGTCATCCAGGCTGGAGTGCAGTAGCGAGATCATAGCTCACTGCAGCCTTAAATTCCTGGGCTCAAAGGATCTCCTGCCTCAGTCTCCAGGGTAGGACCATAGGCACATACCACAGCGTGGCTAATATTTGTTTTCATTGTTTTAGAGATGTGGGTCTCACTAGGTTGCCCAAGCTGGTCTTGAACTCCTTGCCTCAAATGATCCTCCCACCTCAGTATCTCCAGTAGATGGGAATATAGCAAAAGCCACCACACCTAATACTTTATTTCTGAGAGACATTTGAGTGTATTTTTCTGATAAGAATACCTGGTGTAAATGGAGAAGTTAAAAATGCAAGAGAAAGAAGAGAGAACTGATGGAGCTAAAGACTTAAGGAAAGGAATGGAGGACTCGGTCAGTGACAACCCAGAGAGGGTGACTTCTTATTGGAAGGTGGATACTTCTTTCCTGCACTGAAACAGAAGAGAGAAAGGAGAAGATAGGCACAGGTGCACACAGATGCATAGTTCTGATATTGGGAAGATCCTGGAGCCTTCCTTTGGAACTCTCCATTTTTTTATGAGGTATGCAGTGAGCCAACTGTGAGAGCAGAGGGAATAGGATGAGAATGGGGAGTTGGAAGAGCAAGGATTACAAACTTATTATGAAGGTATGAAAAGATGATTTAGAAGACAAATGTTAAGAACACTGGTGGTGGCCGGGCACAGTGGCTCACGCCTGTAATCCCAGCAGTTTGGGAGGCCAAGGTGGGCAGATCACCTGAGGTCGAGAGTTCGAGACCAGCCTGGGCAACATGGTGAAACCTGTCTCTACTAAAAATACAAAGATTAGCGGGGAGTGGTGGTGTGCACCTGTAATCCCTGCTACTCGGGAGGATGAGAGAGAAGAATCACTTGAACCCTGGAGGCAGAAGTTGCAGTGAGCCAAGATTGCACCACTGCACTCCAGCCTGGAGACCAGGCAATCAGAGCAAAACTCCATCTTAAAAAAAAAAAAAAAAAAAATCGCTGGTGGTGTTGAAGGCCCCAGTTGTGTTGGTGATCATGAAGAGTGATCCCAAACTACCTAAAGCATGAATTTGCCCAGTGATATTCAGAAGCTCAATAAAGATGTCTCATAAATTTTTAAATAGCCTAAAGAGCACAAGACACAGGATGAAAGGCACAAACTCTACTCTTAATTTGGGGTAAAGGTTTATTTTCCTCCAAATATGCAAAAGATAAGAAAGGCTTTCTTCTAAAATTATGAAATTAATATATCTACACTATTAGTAGAGTTGCAAATGAAGAACTGACTGTACAAATAAGCAGGTTCTGGGCAAAAATCAGTGTTGTCATATCCATGAAATTATTTAAATTCAATATTTTACTATTTTAAATAACCCCACTTATAGACTGATTTATTAATTCAGTCACAAATACATATTGGGTTCCTACTATGTGCAAGCACTGCTAGATGCTGAATTAATAATACCAAGTCTGATGTTTAATTAATAAGAAGAACCTTATAGAAATATTTGACACTCAAATTAATATCAGATATATTCATTTGACTAATGCTATTACAATTACAGTTCATAGCTAATGGCATTATCGGGCTATTATCACAAAGCATTACCTCTCTTCTAAAACTCATTTCCATGATAATTCATTGAAATCATCATGAGAACACACTATCTTGATGGGTTTTTACCTCCCAATGCTCTTCAAGAGAATGAACTTACCCTTATAAGAAAGCTGGTTATGCCAAATATCACCCATGCCTGTTCTCTCTGCAGTTCAGGTGAACAATGCCTAGCAATTTCCCTACAATTTTGAAAGACACAGTGTTCCTTCCTGGAAACAGCAGCCTGACTTAATTTTTATCCACAATTCCCAAGATCTGGAAATGCAAATTAAAGTCATGATGCAGGCATTATTATCTAGAGCAAAGTATTGAGCATGTTCAGATCTGAGGCCCAATCTCAGTTCATCCAGTCACTCAACAAATATTTATTCTGTCCCCTTTCCATGACTTTAGGCAAACGGTTCAGCTGCTCTGCCTTTGTTTCCTTGTTTATAAATTGAGGGTAATAAAAATTTGAGTCCTTATTAGATAAATATGAAAAACTGGTAGAAAAGTCAAAGTTAGAATACAGTGGTTAGGTATTATTTCCTTCAGGTATCATGAAAATTAATGTGTTTTAAAAATTAACTCAGGTAGGAGAGCTATGAATCTCAAATGAAGCATTTAAATCAGGTTACTGAAAGGAGGAAGGAAAGAAATTAACATTTATTAAGTGTCAGTTATATGCAGACCTTGCTATATGCATTTCATGAAGATATTATTTCATTAAATCTTCACAACATTTCTTTGGAGGTAGATATTTGTAGCCCCATCATATATAAGAGGAAAGTGAGCCCAGAAAGTTGCATAAGTTGTCCAAATCACATAGTAATGGTGGATTCCTGATTCCAAAGCTCTTTTTACTACACTAGTTTTATTTCCTGTGGTACAGAGGCACATCTACCCTGGAGACAGACTGCAACATCTTTTTAATTGCACCCTTTTTCGCTCCCAAGCAAAAAGCACATAGTGAAGTAGAAGGCGTGCCTCAAATAAAGCAGAATATAAAATCCATTTCAGTTTTGTCTCCACAATTTTGGACTTTTGCTAGAACACCAGCACTACAAAATAGCTTTTAAAAATCTAATGAAGTCTGAGGGAAATAATTGCTCACTGTCTCTAACTATCTTTTGAAGAGATTCCAAAAGGCACATTTTAAGATTTTCATAGTTCCATTACATTCAAAATAAAACAGTAGTTTGTCAAGAGGGGAAATATTGCATCTTTCTCCAAAGAGAGATAACAGAAATCTGCCTTGAATCCAAAGCAATATGCTATAGCACTTAATGCCACATATACTTGAAGTATCCAGTAAAGCTCTGATTTTGGTGGGAGATGGACTGACATATTGCTGAAGTGAGGAAAGGTGTTTATATATGTATACATATATACATATATATGTGTGTGTGTGTATATATGCACCCTTCCTTTCTTATGGTATATTTAGGTTATTTCTAATTTTTCATGCTATAAATATTACTAAGGTAAGCATCCTTTTCTATAATCATTAAGTACATAACTTATTCCCTCCTTAGACTAGAATCCTGGAAATGGGATTACTCCTTCAATGAGGATAAATATTTTAAATATTTTAAAGACTATTGAGAATTAAAGCAAAACTGACTTCTAAAAGACTGCAATTATGTGCCATTGTGAAATGATAATACTTGCCTCAAGATATGAATTTCAGTCCTTAGCATAATATTTTGATCTTTGTCTATTTGATTGGAAAAAGTTATATTCCACTTTAAATACTTTAATTTGTATTTTTTTAGAGTGTAAAATTGAAATATTTAATGTTTATAGAACATTTTTATCTTTTTTATGATATGCTTAGTCTTGGCCTATTTTTCTTTGGGTCTTTTTTTGTCTGTTTACATATGCTCATTATACTTTAAGAATATTGTGATTTATGTCATATTTATTGCTAGTATTTTCCCAGTTTTAACTCAACATTTTATTTCATAAATTTATTTTATACAAGTTTTGCTGCTATATGTAATCAAATCTGTCCACCTTTTTCATTATGATTAATTTCATTGCATTTATGGTTGTAGAATTTTAATGGTTTCACATTTTGGATTAATTTTATTATTCATGTGGATTTCATTTTGGTTTCATTAAAGAAAATACTTATTTGCTTCAAATAACCAACATTCACAACAGTATTTAATATAAGTTGTGAAAAGTTGGTTAAACTTTAAATATTTCCCAACGATACAGTAAGTGAAATGAAACTAATCAGTTTTACATATTTTAACATATTTTTAGGTGATCTTGGGACTGTTTCAGGGCTTTCTGGCCTGTTCCCTTCAGCTGCCTCTTTATTTTAGCTTAGTATCACTCTCCTTTTAATTAGTATAATAATTTTATGATATATAGTTTATATCAGTTATTACTCATACTTATCTTTTTGGTTATTTTTTATTTATGAAAACCATATTCTCCATGGCTTATACTTCTAGATGAATTTCACATTTTTATTATTTTTTTCTCCATTATTTTTTTTTTGAGACAGTGTCTCGCTCTGTTGCCTAGGTTGGAGTGCTGCAACCTCTGCCTCCTGGGTTCAAGCAATTCTTGTGCCTCAGCCTCCTAACTAGCTGGGATTACAGGCATCTGCCACCATGCCAGGCTAATTTTTGTATTTTTTTAATACAGAAATTTCACCATGCCAGCCAGGCTAGTCTCAAACTCCTGACCTCAAAGGATCGGCCCACTTCGGCTTCCCAAAGTGCCGGGATTACAGGTTTGAGCCACTGCACCCGGCCCCCCAGTCCTATTTTTATTTTAATAAAATGAGTAAAACTCGTAAGTTAATTTTAGAAAAACTAAAGTTTTTGCGATAGGTAGTGGTCCATCCAAGTATATAACATACTTTTTAAATTTAATATTTCAAAGTTGAGTTCAGGAAGTTTTTTTCTTCATATATATCCTGATCATTTCTTGTTGAAATTATCATAGACATTTTATACATTTTTCCTTTTTGCTATTTGAACTGAATCATTTTCCCTCATTACAACTCACTGAGGTGATCACTGTTATACAGGGAGATTATTACTGTTTATTAATGTATATGTCTTCATCTGCATCCAATTTCATAAACTTAGTAAATTTATAAGAGTATTTCAGTTGATCCTTTTACTTTTTCAGCAAAATTAATCTTCAAATACATATAATTTTTATCCTTATTTCCAATATTTACTCCTACGCTTTGCATCTTTCTCAGGACCCAGAACTTACAGGGCAATGGTAATACCAGAAGACAGTCACATTATATCTTGCTCATGATCTTAATGAGGACATCTTTTATTTTATTAAGTATATTTGCAGGATTAAAAAGGATATTCCTTAAAGAATATTCCTTATTATATAAAAACTTTATTCTTGTTTTCTAAGAGGTAAACAAATCAGTTTAAATTTTATCGAATGTTTAAGTAACTATTAAGATCACCTTATGATATTTCTTAATCATAAGAAACTGGACCTATCATTAGGGTGCATTTAATTAATAAATTTTTCAATATTAAATCATCTTTATATATGTGCAATAAACAATACTTGTTGGCAATTATGATTCTTTCACTATGTTCTGGAAAGATCCAGAGAAAAGATCTATTTTTTCTGTGAAAATTAAAAAATGCCTAGTATCTCTCTTTTGTTCTTAAATTGCATGTTATGTTTAATTGACAAATAGTAATTGTATGTATCTATGGGTACAATGTAATGTTTCAATACCTGCATACATTGTGGAATGCTCAAATCAGTCTAATTAACATATCCATCACCTCAAATAATTACCATTTCTTAGTGGTGAGAACATTTAAAATCCACTCTTTTAGCAATTTTGATATATACAATACATTATTATTGACTATAGTCACCATGCTGTATAATAGATCACCAGAACTAATTCCTCCTGTCTAACTCAAACTTTGCACCTGTTGGTCAACATTTCCCCTTCCCCCATCCACTTCCCTTCCCCACCTCAGCCTTTGGTAACCACCATTCTACTCTCTGCTTCTGTGAGTTTGACTTTCCTACATTCCACATATAAGTGAGATGATATGGTATTTGTCTTTCTGTGTCTTGCTTATTTCACTTAGCATATTGTACTGTAGATTCATCCATATTGTCACAAATGACAGAATTTGTTCTTTTTTAAGGCTGAATATTCCATTGTGTATATATACCACTTTTTAAAATGTATTAATCCATTGATAGGCACTTCAGTTGTGTTCATATCTTAGCCATTGTGAACAGTACTGTAACAAACTGAGTACAAACATTTCTTCGATATACTGACTTCAACTCCTTTGGATATATATCCAGTAGTAGCACTGCTGGATCATGTGGTAATGCTATTTTTAGTTTATCAAGATTCCACCATACTGCTTTCCATAATAGCTGTACTAATTTGCATGCTCACCAATAGTGTACTAAAGTTTCGTTTTCTCCACATCCTCATCAACACTTATCTTTCATCTTCATCCTTTTTATAAAATTCTAACTGGTGTGAGGTGATATCTCATGGTGGTTTTAATTTGCATTTCCCTGATGATCAGTGATATTGAACAGTTTTTTATATACCTGTTGGCCATTTGTATGTCTTCTTCTAAGAAATGTCTATTCAGGTCATTTGCCCATTTTCAATTAGCTATTTGGGCTTTTTTCTTATTGAGTAGCTTGAATTCTTTACATGTTTTGGATATTAGGCCCTTACCTGATATATAATTTGCAAATATTTTTCCCAATTTATGGGTTATCTCTTTCACTCTGTTATTTCCTTTGCTGTGCAGAAACATTTTAGTCTGACACATTCTCATTTGTCTATTTTTCCTTTTATTGTCGATGCTTCTGTTGTCGAATTCAAGAAATCATTACCTAGACCAATGTCATGAAGCTTTTCCCCTGTTCTAGTAGTTTTACAGTTTCATGTCTTACACTGAGGCCCTTAATCTATTTTGAGTTTATTTTTCATATCTGCTATAAGTGTCCAATGTCATTCTTCTGCATGTAGATATACAGTTTTCCCAGCACCACTTATTGAAGAGACTGTACTTTCTCCTTTGTTTGGGTATTAGTCTGTTTTCATACTGCTATAAACAGCTGCCCAAGACTGGGTAATTTATAAAGGAAAGAGGTTTAATTGACTTACAGTTCAGCATGGCTGGGGAGGCCTCAGAAAGCTTACAATCATGGTGGAAGGTGAAGGGGAAGCAAAGCACCTTCTTCAAAGGCGGTAGGAAAGAGAATACTGAGTGAAGGGGGAAGAGCCCCTTATAAAACCATCAAATCTCCTGAGAATTCACTCACTCTCATGAGAACAGCATGGGGGAAACCCACCCCCATGATTCAATTACCTCCACCTGCTCTCTCCCTTGACACATGGGGATTATGGGGATTACAATTCAAGTTGAGATTTGGGTGGGGACACAAAGCCTAATCATATCAGTTTGTTCTTGACACCTTTGTCCAAAATCAGTTGTCTGTAAATGCACAGATTTATTTCTGGACTCTATTCTGGTCCATTGGTCTATGTGTCTCTTTTTATGCCATGCTGTTTTGATCCTATAGCTTTGTAGTATATTTTGAAGTCAGGTAGTGTGATGCCTCCATCTTTGTTTTTTGCTCACAATTACTTTGTCTATTTGTGGTGTTTTGTGGTTCCATATAAATTTTAGGATTGTTTTTTCTATTTCTGTGAAAAGTGTCATTGGAATTTTGGTAGGGATCTTAATGTCTCTTTTTAAAAAAATTATTCTTTGTAACTTTTTCCTACTATTATTGGTCTTTAATAGATTTCCATTTCTTCTTGATTCAACTTTGGTAATTAATGTTTATCTAAATACCTCATTTCCATAAGAGTTTTTACTCTAAAGTAGCATACTCATAACTAAACATTGTTATCTCCTCTGTATCTGTTGTGACATATTCTGATTGGATTTGTCAGTTTTATTTATTTTGTTATATTTTCTCCAATGAATCATCTCTTAGAACTATTAGATCTAAAAAAGTTTAATATATTGATTTCCTGTTCTCATCTCTATTTCCTTACTCCTACTTTCCTGAGATTTGTTTTATGCATTTCCTAACTTCTTTGTCTTGAATGTTTATTTCATTTATTTTAATTCTGACTTTAAAAATGAAAGCCTATGTGCCTTTAAATGTGCCTCTGGGTAGAGTTTATATCTGTATCTCTTAAATGTGTAAATGCAACTTCCTTATTCTCTTCATTTTCTAAATACCTTGATATTGTGGTTTTCATTTCTTTGTTGACCAGTTAGTTATTCAAGAGGCATATCTTCAATTTCTTGGAGGTCTGGTTTGTTACTAATGTTATTGAAACTTCTGTAAGAGGGTGAAATACTCTTTTTCATACTAAACAATGTTGTGATCTTTATTAAACACTTGTCAATCACATTAATTCTTTACATCCCTTCTTTGCCAATTTGATCAAAAACTGACAAGAACGTGTTATAGTCATTGATAAGAATTACTTATATATCGTTATTTCCAAAAGACAACAGATTTTGTTATGATTTCATTACTTAAGGGAAATCCACTGGCATATCTTCAATTTGAATTGTGTTTTTTATCAATATAAAAAAATTCTCAATGTCCCTTTAAAATGGTTTTTCCTTTGAATTCAACTTTGCGGAGATTAGTATTTTACAGTATTTTCTGTCATTGTCTTACGAGTTTCTCGTTCATTTTATTATTATTATTATTATTATTATTATTAGCTTTGTCATTCTGTGTTCAGGGTGTTTCCTGTAAGCAACAAATATGTATAGTAGTCACTTTTCCTTACCCATATTGGCTCTTTTTATGTTTACTCATCCTCAAAAGAACAGATTTGCTGAGAGGTAGGGTTTACTAACTCAGAGTATATGTGAATATTTTTGCTAAAGTCTGCATTTAAAGTGCCCCACTAAACCCAAGACTGCTAGGCTACAGTGAGAACTTTACACCATTTTTAGGTTTTCTAACACTCTGACTAGCTGGAGTGATTACAGACTGCATTGTCAAGCATACATGGCTATCTGGCACTCCCCAGAACTCATACTCACCTATAATGTTTTATTTTTGGTCAGGCCAATACTTCTTGGATGCAGTGCAACTTGACTGCGTCTTGTTCCCATTACTTCTTTTATTTGATTATTATTTTTTAAATTTTTTTATTGATACATATTAGGTGTACTTGTTTTCAGCATACATGTGATCATTTGATAAACTGATATAGTCAAATCAAGGTAATCTGGATATCTTTTACCTTAAATATCTGTTCCCTTTACTTCTTGTCCTGTGATTCTATGGGAGTTGCACTCCCTGATGTAGTTCAGAAGCAGAGGTACTTGGTTCTGAGTAGTGGTACGGAAGGATGAATGGGAGGGTTCCTTTCTCTTTTCTTCACCTTCCAAAAGAAAAATAAACAGTAATTATGCATTAAAGCAAAAGCTATTACTATTTTCTCTAGAACTGACCTTGATTTCTGTGGTGAGGGCATGTTCTGATCATCTCCTATTCACCACATTGGTGACCTAGGGGTGCCTCTTACTCTAGATAGTATGAGATCATGGAAAACACGCATCCTTTTTTTTTGAGACAGAGTCTACACATGAGACTGACAGTAGTTTATTAGTCACATACACTCACAATCTGGGAAAGGAAAATACCCGGATATGTGTAGGGTCACCTGGGGTTGCACTCAGGCATACAGTGAACAAGCAGGGTCTGTGCGGGCGCAGGCTTTGTAATAACAAAGGGTTGTGGTGACAGGCAGGTTCCTGTAGGCTGGATGTGATTGTCTGGTTCCTGTAGGCTGGATGTGATTGGTTGGTTTGAATAATGTTGAGCGCTAGCAGGGAAGTGAAACCTCTCAGGTTGAGGGCTGGGTGGAGTGCAGCTGGTCTGACTAATAGGGGAACTAGCCAGGTGGGGAGCTCTTCCAGCTGGGTGAGGAGCCTATCCAATGAAAACAGGGAAACACGTGGTTAGACCTTTGGGGCCTGTGAGGCTCAAAGGCATCAAGACAGCAAATGAAATTTTGAGCCTTACAATGTACGGCATTAAGGAGAAGAGAAATAAACTGTATTTCTTTTTCATATTAGCAAATTTGTGTAGTTTATAGTGTTATAGCATGTGTGCATCACCATATATGTTTTTCAATCCACTTTCAAAAGCTTTAAATGTAGTGTAAATTGCTCTAAGAATCTCACAGTAGGTTGAATGCCAGTCTCAAGACCGGAGTAGAAATGTCGTTAGGTATTTTAGAAAGAATTTGGGGTAAGTGATTTCAAAGACTGAAATCCAGACATTTTAAAACTGTTGAGAAGATGTTAAAGAAAGGCATAAAAGTGGTAGTTGCATTAAACACCAAGAGGTGGACTACAGCCGTACATTTGATGTAACAGCAGGAAGATGAGGGTTCTGCTGAGTGATGTTTCACTTGACCTCTCTGTTCCTTCACTCCTTAATATATAAAATAAAGAACGAGTCTAGACGATTCTACAATTCTTTGTCTCTAAAATGACTGTGATAATTTCAGATAAATATAAACACTTTACTTACTGTCTACAAGGCCTAATGCTCCATGATAATTACCCTACTAATTTATGAATCCCTTTTCTTAAGCAACATGGAATGCACATTTCCTGGTACACAAAAAAATTCTAAAAAATGACTTTCAAATGAACAAATACATGTAGCTAAGTAAGAGCTATTTGGGGAAATTCTGAACAATGCTAAATATTTTACTATTTCAGCAGTTGAACACTATTACTAACTAGCTGGTTATATTATGAAAGTAGTAACTAGGGTGCACTGTGGGCATTACGAATGGCAGTGAGTGAATGACTCATCAGACTCTATGTGGCACACTGTTTCTCATGCTCTTGTTCAGCTATCCTGTGATCTGGAGAAGTTTAGTTAGTCTCATTCTAGACCTCAAGTCTTCACTATGTCTCCTTTGCAAGGATGCTCCTGATTTCAATCAGCTACTGGAAATGTCAGATGAAAAATGGCACAAATGTGAATTACGACAATAAAAGTTTATAAGCTACTAAAATAAAGTTATAGTACCTAAGAGCTGAGTCAACTGACAATGTTAAATGGAACATTTTACAACCAGTCCTGGGATAACGATAAAAAAAAAAAAAAAAAGGCACACAGAACATGAAGAAATATCTGACAGGAGACAGACCAAGATGAAGCTCAGGCTACATGACGGTGTGTGAGCTACCTGGAAAGGAGGCAGGAGGAGGTGATAATCTGAGGTTTGTGGAGTGCCTCCTCTGTGTCCGGCCCTTGACAACCATTATCTCTTTAACTTCTCATTACAATCTCCCTCAGTAAGGGAGATTCTGTTATCATCATTTCATAGAAGAGAAACTGAGGCTTAAGTGGTCCAGTTATTTGCCCAACGACTATACTGTTAAGGCAAGATTTAACTTTAAAAGTCTACCTGACTCCAAAGCCCATGATCTTTCTATATATTTTTATACACAGTTCTGTCTCTTCACATACACAGATAATCTCCATATAAATAAAGCAAATTTTAGGTATCCTGAAGAATCTTTCTGTCTGACTTGATACAAGTGTTTGTCCCATGCTATCAATTCAGGCGATGCTTCTCTTTACCATGTAAATTAGCTACACAGAGAATGTTAAATCATATCTAAATATGGCAAAAATATGGGACTAGAATGAAGATGAGCGTTAGAAAGTCACGTGCTAAAAATGATATTTAAGAATGAATACAGGAGCATTCTAGAAATTTTGAATACGTGATATGGGAATCTTTGGTTTGGGGTTTTCTTTTCTTTTCTTTTTTTTTTAAAGATAATCCCACTCCAAAATGTTTTGTCCATATCCACAGATTTATATTATCTTTCTCTAACTTTTCTAGTACAAATGTCTTTCTCTCCTGTCACCCCAAACTCCCAAATACCACGTCACAGTACTTCTCATTTCTGTTTTCCACAGCTTCCCCAGTGACGAGAATGCTCTGGTGTGACCAGCGGGATCTAGTGGTATCTCCCCAAAGGCTGGCATTTGCCATAATGACAAAATTTCTTTAAAATATTATGTTTTACCTTTAAAGATCTTAGAAAATTTATATTCTTCTTCCTCATCTGACTCTCTTATAATATAAAGATAGTCTTTTCAATTACTTATTATGGACCAGAATTCATGCTCTAGGAAGAATTAATGTCATGTTAACTTTGAGGCTTCACATACTCTGTGCAAACTCCTCTTACACTAGCCAGAGAAACATGGTGATAAAAAGGTATAATCACATGACATGCAAAGTGCTGATGTGAAATGAAAAGGTCGGAAATACGATTGGGACATTAATTCAAGAGGGGAAAAAACAGCACTGTTTGAATAGGCTTAGAAGGATGGTTTAGTTCTTCCTGAAAATACGTAGGATATTATTACACCTTATCTTGACCTCCACCTCAACTCTCCCCATTCAAGTACAATCAAATGTTTAGTTCCTGTGTGCACCCATACACGGGCACACACACACATGCACACACACAAAAGCACACATATACACATCAAAAAGGCTACACAATATCCAATAGGCAGACTTATAGAGAAACATTTAGCGAACTTCATTTACTCATCTAAACACCAGATAAAGGCATCATGTCACTGTAGCAATAAAACCATAAATTTTCATTATAATAGAACCCAAATGAAATGGTAAAGTGAAACTTATGAAATAGGTATGGTAATGCTTATTTATACCTATCATAATACCTATTTTGGTATTATTTTGCCAAATAATCCCCATTTGTCAGGCACTGATCTAAATACTAAAAATATAAGGATAAATAAGACACACACAGCTCCTGCAAATTAATAGCATAATCAGGATTACCTTTACAACCCAGTTCTTTTGACAAAATAATACCTATTTTGTGAGTTGCACTTCACCATTTTATTTATTTGTCTTATAATTTATTTAGGCTAGCTTTCAGACATAGGTCCCAGAATATAATAGACACAGCTAATTTTCATTATTGATCCATAGTAATAGTCACTGAGTAGGTAAAAGACAGAAGACAAACAGCTTTAAATGCGAAGTGGCACAATTAATCACAATTGTCATACTTATGCACTTGCTGACTGTGATCAGAATATTTCAGTTAAATCCCATTTAAAAGTATGCATTGTCAAGGGAGAGGCCAAGAACCACTTTCTACTGCAGGAAGCAACCCTACAACCCGTGTGCCAAAGATGGTACTGAAGCCCAGTCCTACTGGGTCATAGACTGATTGCTCTGGTCCCATACCCTCTTCACCTCCCGCTGTAGGAGCTGTTCCTATAAAAACGCAAGAAAATGATGAAACCTTGGCATTTGTGTGTTCAAAGATGATCATTTCCTGTTCTCATAATGCATAACATTAAAAAAATTCAGCCCATTCAGAGAGACAGTTAAATTCTCTCTGTTAAGTTAGATTTTTCCTTTGAAGCATTCTGTTATGCTATGTAAATACATTTGGTAATAACAGATCTCCCTGGCTGTTTTTAATGTATTGCCTAAAAATAAGTATCACATATATAATATGTATAATATAGTGCATTTTATTGTATACATTAAACAATACCCCAAAATTTACTGAAGAAATAAAAAGTATGTGTGTGGATAGAGACAGAGACAGAGGCAGAGGCAGAGACAGAGACAAAGACGGAGACAGAGATAGAGAGATAGAGAGATAGAGTTATAGCACAGATCCAAAGCAAAAGTCAAAACTTAGAAGCAAATTAAAGGAATTACTTTGAATCTTGAATAGGTTCATATATACCCAGTATGACATCATAAGGAACTAGAGATCCTTTATTTGGTGGTATTAAATTGAAGAATTTACTTATTAGGTGAAAAGAAAATCTCCATGTTAACCAGAGATTGCAAGTAATTTGACCAGTAAGGTCTGTGATATTATCATAAGGTAGCCCTGGATTTATCAAAGTTGTGAAAATAATTTAACATCTATCACCTACATACATTATCTCACTATCCTTACAATTAGCAAATGAAACAGACTATCTGGTCATAGAAAATAGTTTTCATTCATTCACTATATATTTGCCAAATAATCCCTACATGCCAGGCACTGTTCTAAATACTAGAAATATAACGAGAAATAAGATACACACATGGCTCCTGCAAGTTAATGGAATAGTCAGGATTACCTTTAAGAACCAGTTCTTCTGACACCTATATTGTGTGATGCAAATTAAGAGTGTTTTGTGACCTTCAAAATATTTGGGGTGCTTTGCTTATTTTACTATTAATTACATAATTAAATAAATTTTGACAATCAAGTTTCATATGAACGTTTTTGCTTTGTGGATATTACTGAAGCGAATAAAGCTCTATGAATTGTGGAATGATAAAATATTCACAGAAACTTACAACTCTGCAGTTGAATAACAATTACATTTGTTCCAAACAGGCAATTGGTTTCCAAACACATTAAACAAAGGCAATTTAGAAAGCTTCTTCTTCTTCCTGGCATCATTAACATTGTTGAACGTCCTGGGATTCTGGAGTGTTTCACAAAGGTAAGTAAGTGTGTGGTAAGATGAAAAATTTCTGAGTCCATGAAATATTGGTCTGGGAACCATCACTGAGCCAGCGGGAACTCTGTACACCATGACCGGACAAATTAGCATATGAGAGAAATTCAACAGATTATTCAGAGCAAGAAATTTCAATTTAGACTTCACTTTTTCCATCGATCCTCATAATAAAATAGTGCTTTACAAATTCTAAAATACGTTCCAACACAAGATTTTTCTCTCCACTATGTAGCATCACTTTAGAATTAGAAATAAGCATATTGATAATAAGAACGAGTGCATCATTACCATTAAAAGCAAATATCATTAAACAAATAGCTAGAAATCTAATGATGCTTGAGATTTGGATCCTATTCAGGCCTTTAAATCAGCAGTGACCATTTCAAGGCCAATAAAAAAACTGTACAAAATCCCTTAGCTTGTTGCCTGAGACCACCTGAGAGTGGCTTAATAGGTACCATCTACCATCCATCCACCCATCCATTGCCAGCCTCTCTCTCTCTCCCTCTCTCTCTCTCTCTCTCTCCCCCCTTGACATATTCTTGGACAACTGTGTACTTTTGAGAAAATTCTCTAACCTCTCTGGGCCTCTGTTTTTACACCTGTAAAATAAAAACCTCTTGTCGGTTTTAGGGGGACGAATACTGATAAAAGACTAATCACAATGTCTGTCATGAAGCAGAAACTAAACAGATTTTCATTTTCCTTACTTCCTTCCATCCATTTACCTCTTTAGTCATTTAGTCATATATTATCTCATTCATTGTCACTTCACCCTTGCCTAGGTCATTATTTTATTAACCTAACAAATCTCTTTTTGAATATCAGCCATGTGATAGGTGGTGTCATAAACTAGAAAGATACAAAGTCAGTAAGTCAATAAAGGTTTATTTTCACCAATGTTCTGCTCTCATCAGGCTTATGGTCTGGTATAAGAAAGAATCAAACCTCATGCAAGGCAGAACTGATGACAAAATTAAAAGCCTTAATGGCTCCCTGAATTTTTATATTTCTTACACTCCAAAGTGTATAAAATATCAAACTGGTCCTTCACAGTGTATACTTTTCCTGAATGCTGATCTCATTCTTAGATTGAAAATCAAATTAGAGAACCAGAAAGTTTTGCAGAAAGGTCCAACAGGAATGTTCTTAGCATTATAGCAAAACAGATTTCACAATGGAAATGGAAACTGGAGGCATGGCCTCTCCCCTCCATCCACTGCCTCCAGACACGTAAGTGGTGCCCACTCAGCAATTTTCAAAAACCTGCACCGTCTCTCAATTTTTACTTTGTATCCTGTAGTAAGGTTTGATCCTTGTCTTTCATGAAGTAATTTAGTTACCCCAGTTGGGTCCAGTTTCACAATTTATATGCTATACAAACTTCAGCAAGCTGTTTAACCTTGCTAAACCTCAGTTACTTCATTTGAAAAATGATAAAAATACTAACTGTGTCATAAGGCTTTTGTGAGGATGAGTAAATGCTCCAAGGTGTTAGCAATTATAATTAGAATGGTCTCATACCTAGCCATATGCTGTCTTCTTCCTCCTTTTTATGCTTCTCCTACACTTACATTGAGGTGTGGCCAAGATGACCGCAGTAATGGACAGAGTTCAGGTAGAACTAGCAGTGGACCCAGAATCCATTAGCCCAGGGATTGACTCATTAATATATCCACCCAACCAACATGCTAAGCACTGTTCTAGGCAATAGAGAAATAGAGTTGAATAGGCAAACTCGTAGTCTACATGGAGCTAACATCTAGGGCCCAAATTAAAATATTAAAGTGTGATTCTTTCTCTCTGATTGTGGAACTAGTGAGTTCCTGTAAAGAAGCGAGAAATAGTGGTGTGGAGTGCAGAGGAGGAGGTAAGAATAAAAACATACAACACACCAGAGATTGGAGGAACCAAAGATGAGAAGGGACTAAGTACAAATGTAAAGTTCATTCAGAGATAAATCTGATTCTTACCAAATCTTCTCCATCACCTATCTACTTTCTCTTCTCCTGCATACTTTTTTAGGGAGGGAATAAAGATAGAGAGAGAGGAACAAACAAAGCAAGGAGGAAATAAATTAATTTTCTATGTGTTGAGCAGCCTGTGTATCTTGGGTGGCATGCTATACACACACAAACAACTGCCCTTACTCCCCACCATCTTCTTGGCATATAGATCTTATCATTCTACGTTATAAATAAAAAAACTAAAGTGCAAAGCTAGTTAAATAAATTGACCAAGTTCACACAACTAGGATTCAACTCCAGATTTGTCTCTGAAGCCCACGCTTCTATACTCCTATACTATGCTGCCTCCAAGTGCCATAGAAGAGCCATCTTCTTGCTCTCTGACAATTCCTAACTCGGTTTGGGAGAAAACTATTTCCTTCAGTTAAAGTAACTCTACCCACTACTACCTGTTGACCAGCACCCCACAGGAAAAGAATGAATGTCACATGTCAGAAGTAAGGAGAGTCTGGAACATTTGCCTCCAGAGATTAAGCAGCTAGAACCAATGACATCAATGCCAAGACACATGTTGCCTTGGGAACCTATTGGCCATTGGGATTGGACAGTCCAAGTCAGAAGAATTAAGCAAGACACAGTATGAAACCTGAGAGAGAAAGACCAGTGCCTGCAGTGAGGAGTGCATGATTCCGATTTTTTTCTATACTGATTGTTTTTGTCAAACACTAATGAACAATAAGCATGCAAATAAATGGGGGAAAGTACCAATGTCCCAGGGACAGCATTATTGAAACATATTACGTAAAGTCAAATCATATCTAATCTCAGCACGTATGTAATCACAATCCCATTTTTTATCAAACCCAAAGGTGTATCTGTTCAGAGCCAGGTAATAGTGGAAATCTATCAAGAACAAGGCAGTCCCAACTTATTCTTGCCCTCAAGATCTTGAGGACAGTGGATTAATTATGAAACAACCTCCTCACCAAAATACAGGTAGGATGAGGTCTGTTTTAGCACCCTAGACACCTCCACAGCCAAGTTCATCATATTAGTCTGATACAATCTTATTGTTAAGTCCTAGAGCCAAACCAATCTTGTGAGGGTTACTGGGACATTATCTCAAATCCCCAGCTGCATACAGCTAGGAATTATCCATAAATATAAGGCCAGATTTACCTGTCACATGTACCAAATCAAAGAAACTGAAAACAATCCCTCCACAATCAAATTTGAAATACTGCACTGATGACGTGTCATACTCGAGGCTTTCAAGTTTAGGGGTGAAGGAAGTAGGTAAATGCAAGTAAATATGTCTACAGTGCTTTATATAAATATGTATCCTATCCCACACTGGGTGCCAAAATAAAAAGAAATTTCAGGTGTTTTGAGAGGGAGGGGGCAGAGAGTGCTTTTATAACTAACACCACTGTCCTTCCAGTGTTGTGAAACATAGAAGTTGATATTGCACTTGTTTTGTCAAATATTCCAGTAATCTTTTGTGTCTATGCTGTAGGAATCATTGAAAGTGACATAAATCAGAGACAAATGACCAGAGTTGTTCAGGCAGTATTCATTCTCTTACAGCTACAGTTATTTTTAGTAATGTATTGAAAAGGAAAAGAAGGTAAAATTAACTTTTGAAACCTTCACAAATCAAAAATAGATGACTGACCCCATCTATATTTGAAACTTATGTGTATGTGATAAAATTAAACTTATAGCCGATATTCATTTGTTCATTTGACAAATATTTATTGAACATCTACTGTGTATCAATCACTGGGAATAAAGCAGTGAATAAAGCAATTTGAAGTTCCTATTTTCCTGGAACTTACCCAAAAGTGTTTAAGAAAGTAATTTGTCTTTAGAGGCAGTATGCCATAGAGGACCAGGATTCAGAATAATCAAGTTCTGGCTCCAAATCCAAACTCTGCCAACTACTACTGCTATGAACCTCAAGTGCGTTATTTAACCTCTTGGAAACTTCAATTTCTCAATCTGCGAAATGGGATGATTCTATCCCACCCTTGCATGGGACTGGTACTTAGAAGACACTGGAAAGGCAGGTTTTTCTGGAGGTCGGGGATGGGGAGTGCACATTCTAGAAATACATTCATGGATTCTTCTTTGACAATGGTGCTTTACACATAATCTCAGCACTGAATTTACAAATCCTCAGTAAACCTCTTACGCAGCCTGACCGCCAGGAAATCTGTCAAGTCAATAGGCTTTCAGCCTTCTCACCATCTCTCTGTCAGCATTGAACACAGCACAGCAAATTGTAAAAAAAGCGCCACCTAAAGGTCCTTATGAGACACTTTACTAAGTCACAAAACTCCTTTTGTACTTTTAAAAAGACTGTTTTGGTGAGCAGCACTCTTAAATAATCGTCACTGTTGTGCCAGTATCTATGAGCCCATCATAAAAGGTAGACAAGCACAGGAGGGAAGCAAGTGATTTATCAATTCATCTACATCTGGTCCTAAGAAAAGCTTTCTTTCTTTCTTTTTTAGATATTGTAATCTAAATCATTTTAATGACCAGAACATCTGTGGAAGTAATCTTGAAGAAACACTTCTCCTCCACGAAAAGTCTCTGAAATTTTATGGCAGTATACAGGAATTTTCTTCAAGTATTGATCTTTGGGAGACAGCCCTATGAAACTGTATTTGAGTCTACCTGTCTTATGAGAACAGTATTCATTGTTTTCTTCTTCAGTTGAGCATTTTATGTGTTTTAGTGTAAAAGCCATATATATGGAGGTGATTTTATAAATATCATCTGTATACTTTATTTACAAAAACTAATTATGACCTTTCTAGCAAACTGTCATGCTTTTGCATTAACATGCTATAGCATTAAAATTAATAAAATAATTTCAAAGCCTAGGTGATTACTCTATGACAAAAAAAAAAATGACAGTTTTCTATACACCAATAGTACCTTGCCGCTTTCTACAATGGTTCAGCCATTGAAAGCATATGACCTTTTTTTGGAGTTTTAATGAGTCATTAGAAGCAAAATGACAGTATTTTAATATACTCTCTTTCAATATACTTATTGAGCCCTTATTACATGCCAAGCATTGTGACCATATACTGTATATAGCTGAGTAAATAATAAACATATACATGATTTTCTATATTTGCTCTTAATATTATGCTATCAAGATACGACTTCATTAAGGAAATTTTCTCTGAATTTAAAAGCAGTATTACTAAAATAGATGTCCTTAACAAAGAGAATGTCCACATACTAAAAAAGTTGAAAAATAAATGTAAGTTATGGAACAGTTGGAATTAAAGGAAAGAAGGAAACTCAGGAAGATCAAATGAGGGCTGAGAGGAGGGTAAGTGACCAAACCAAATAGAGATGCTTAAAGGAATTATATGAATAACATCTTATGGTCTCCACTGCCAATTCAGATGCATTCAGAAAATTATCTTCTAAGAGTTTCTTCTTTTATAAGCAAAAATATGTGGAAACTCATCTTTTAAAAAATCAAGTAAAATTAATGTCTGTTTCTTAGTAGCAGTGTTCGTCAAAATCTGGTTGAGGACAGTTTGCTACAGGTGAATCTTTCTGGCCCCTACACAGACTGCCTTAACCCAAATCTTTTTTCAGATTGGGGTCCAGGAATTGGTGGTTTTAATAAGCACACCCAAATCATTCTCATGTTCCCTAAAGTTTAAAAGCCATTGCTTTCCAGGACAATTCGTGCTGGATAGGACAGGTGAGTGTTATCAGCTGACTGCAAATTATTCTGCAATTATGCACCTCGCTTGTGTATACATAAAATATTTTAGGTCTGTAGAATAAAAGACTTATTCAACTTGATTAGGTATGCTATGCATTTTTAATTGCAAAAGAGCTGTAAAGCACCAGGTGTTTCTGTTACTCAAACTATTTTTTGTTTGAGGACAACTGAAAAGACTTGCTGGTACAGGCATAAATTCTTTTCCTGCAACTTTTTCAAATCCTTTCTGTTTAGCAATTGTTTCCTAGCAAAACAGTGAGGCAGACCCCTGATATTCCTTAGAAGCTTTCCTTGCTGCAAAAGGTTAAATGCCAAGTTTGCAATTTGGGTTTAATGAACACCCAAAAGAGCCAGAAGTCTTTAAATACTTCACCTCAGTACAAATGGGAAGCTCTAGTCTCTCTTACTGTTAGAAAAGGGGCCTGCTTTATTTTGTTCTCCCCCTCCCCACAAATTTGCCTTCATCTCCTTAATTTCTACATCATAATAGAAAAAGATGCTCATTATGCTTTCACTTGTCCTTAGAGCTGAAAGATCTACAGAATTATAAAGTTGACCCAAAGCAAACACCAAAAGAGCTTAGAATCCTCACGTTGGCGTTGACACTCGTGATTAGCTAAATTGCAGTAACGACACAGGCTTCCATTCGGAACAGGATGCATTCACACAGCAGTTTCTTCTCTACTGCCTAGCAACATTATCATTGAGCACCTGGAATAGTTTAGGCATTAAGTGTAATTGGTTTTGCTTTACATAAATCTGTAGCTTTGTAAATAAGCGGAGCATTTCAGCTTCTATATAACACCAATTAACTTAAAGGGATGCGTTGTTTGCAGAAGCCTGCTGGGTTTCATACTGTATTTCTCCAGTAATATGCTCAGTGGCGGGCGAAGTTCTGTGTCCCTGCAGTGTTCCATTTACTCCAGCCACTTGGTGCCAAGGGCCTGTACCCAGCCACTCATTTGCTCCATTTTTCACTTGCGGCAAAAGGTTGGAAAAGTGAAGACTTCCCTAAGAAGCACCTTCTGTGCTCTATTTCTGTCCATGATCAAGGCCTGAAATGCAAGGTATTTGAAAATGTTTTCTGTGACCCGCAGAGCACAGGTCTGACCCCATCTGATTCTGTTCACAACTGACAGTAACATCTCTTTTCTCTTCCTTTTTCTCTTGTAACACTTCAATCCACTGTAGCCAAAAGTCACTACATTGACCCTGTATACAAAATTAAGAAAACCATACTCTTATTACATAAATGTATAAGTGAAAATGGTTTTCATCAGAGTGATTTCATCATTTCTTTAATAGCACAAAATAACATGCAGAGATCTGCTCCTGAAAGTAGGTAAATGTTCCCAAGCTCCGTGGTTATTTCTCCTTATTTCCTCTTTATTCAGTTTAATCCCTTATCTCTCATACATATCCCCTTCAGGCAATCTTGATTTATAGCATTCATTCCACCCTAACCAACCTTTAATTCTCTTGGTTTCTGAAAGTGTTTTATCAACTATCAGAGTAACAATATCACCAATAACAGCTCATAATTCCAAAAAGTTTTCTATTATAATATTGCACGATTTACAAATTGAAGGAGAGAAAATAATCCCTTCTGAAAACTGTCAGGATCCCTTGTTTTATGAAAACAAAGCTTCCACACCGGTACTCTGAGCCAGTCGGGTGATAGGCATCTACCATCTACCATTCTCTCACTACAAGAGAAGCCAGCGCACAATTATTGGTCCCAGACTTATAAGTAAAGCCCTCAAATAAAATCAGCAGCCAAGTGATGACAGCACACAGGTGCTGCTAGAATTCAGGTCTGCTTGTAGAGAGCAGGGAAATTAAAAGAACCACTAATAGTAACAACTCACATCTATGTCACCTTTTACAGTTTACAAGTTGCTCTCACACATATTATCACATTTGATTAGCACCACCACTCTGGGAGGTAGGCATACTTTAGCATGTCCATTTTGTAAATGAGAAATTGCAACTCTTGACACCTTAAGTGATTTATCAAGAGTCACAGAGATAGTAGGTGGCACAGACAGGACTTGAACCTTGGTCTGTCTGTCGCTAAAGTGCTAGCTCCTTGTACAACAATACTCATAATGTCACCAACAACGGATCATTCCCCAGCCACTTAGGTGAAACACTCTCTACATCATTCAAAAGGGAACAAGAATGGGAGGAAAGATTATGTCAAGGTTATAGACTCTGACAAAACGGGTAACAAAAAGCAAACATCTTTTTAGCATCTCTTCTCCCTCACTCAGCTCTCCCTGAGGAGCCATACAGTATCCCGACATGGATCTCAGGATGTCAGAAACAGTCCCTGAAAAGACCTACCCAGACTGAACACCATGGCAGGGGAGGGGCTCTCAATGTCAAAACCATCCTTTATTTCTCTTTTCATCAAACTGACTTGGCTGTGCTACAGTCAATTGCAAACTGCCTTAGAAAGGGCAATTTGAGGGCCAGATGCGGTGGCTCATGCCTGTAATCCCAGCACTTTGGGAGGCTGAGCTGGGCGGATCATGAAGTCAGGAGTTCAAGACCAGCCTGGCCAATATGGTAAAATGCCGTCTCTACTAAAAATACAAAACTTAGCTGGGCGTGGTGGCACACGCCTGTAGTCCCAACTACTCTGGAGGCTGAGGCAAGAGAATCACTTGAACCTGGGAGGCAGAGGTTGCAGTGAGCCAAGATCGCGTCACTGCACTCCAGCCTGGGAGACACAGCAAGCCTCTGTGTCAGAAAAAAAAAAAAAAAAAAAAAAGGAAAGAAAGAAAAGAAAAGGCAATTTGAGAAAAACAAATGTACCCTGAAAAGTAGTATTAATATTTATGAAGACTTTTGTAGTACTTGTTAAGTTCGAGATACTGTTCTAAGTGTATTCAATGCATTTGCTCGTTTAATCACAGTAATCCCATGAGTTAAATACAATGGTTAATTCTATTTTATAGACAAGAAATATGAAAGATGTAGGAGCTAATAACTTTCCAAGGGTTATGCAGACAGTATGGGCAGAGTCAAGGTTTGGACCCAGGACATTTGTCTACAAAATCTGGGGGCCATTCCTCTCTATATAACTGCCTCTCAGTATAGCTGTTATCTACAGGAGGTGTTTCTATTCTCCCAGGGGAACTGAATTCCAGGGAAGACAGTGCCTAAGCTTAATCGATCTCAGTAATTTTCTGTCTCAACACATAAGAATATGACCTCTTCCATTGGTTATTACCAGGTTGAAACACTGATTCTCAACATTCCTATATTGTCCCCCTTCCTCCCCTTTCAAAAATAATTACTATCTCCTGCTTACATGTGAAAGTAGACAGATATTCTGAGAAGAAATATTTTACCAGCAACATTCAGTAAGATGAGAGAAGACACGTGGTTGGGTGATCTGCAGTGGGAATTGTTATTGTAAGGCAAGGAAAAGAGTTTGTTAAATGGTGTGTACAGTGAGGAAGTTCAAGAAGGAAACCTTGGGGTAAAATGTCAGGTTCTGTAGCAGTGAGTGGGCACATCTGTTTAAGAATTGTTGTAGGCATGCTTTTCTAGTGTTCCTCAAATCACAATGTAAGCCCTGTGTTTCTTATCTGAAATAGTCACAGTTAGATCAAGAGGTTAACTAGGTTCTCTGCTTCCATAACATCTATGCAGACGTTCCTGACATTTCCTGGCTTCCTCCAGACCTGTCCTCTAGCCCTGTTCTCCAGGGATATTCAAAGATAGTGATGATAAGACTTTCTCTTTCTCTCTCCCTCTCTCTCTCTCATACCCTCTCTTTCCCCCTCTCTCTGGCTGTGTGCTCCACTAATGTTGTCTATAGTAGAATAGATGCTGTGTGACAGCCAGGACCATTTCCCCAGGTGATGCACTCTCCCTAGTCCACTCAGAGGCTTTACTAACTATTAAATAATAATAGCACCCAAATCCTAATCTATCATTCATCACAGACAGGTTTGAATCCATTTCCTGGCTGACAGTCAGTTTGTTTCTTAAGCTTGCTAAACCACAAGTGACCAAATCTCATATAAATACAGTAATGAGTCAATAGCCTATGACAAGCGCCTATTACCATGGTAGCAGCAAATCAGGAGCACATTTAATGACGTTTATGGAAAGAGAAAGGCAGTGGTTCTACGAGGGAAACAAAATGGAGAAGAATGAGATCAATGGGAGAAAGAGATTTGGCAAAAATTGGGGGGGAAGACACCAGAACATTAAAGATATTACCAGGAAAACCTACATCTCCTCATCATGGTCAGTTTTTATATTCCCCAAGCAATCAACAGAAGCAAAATGAGGAGAGAGGAGAAGACATGCCGAATTTTAAAATAAGTGAAAGAGCTCTCTGTCAGAAATGCCACAGGGGAAATGAGAACTTCAAAAGTAAGAGCAGTGAGTAGCCATCTGGAAATACTGATTTCCCATTTTGGCATAAGGCATAGCACACGGTAGGTGTCTTGCTTCGTCTGAGTTGACTATGACTGGCTCCACCTTGAGCATGCCATATTGCTTTGACCATTTTCCCAAGCATCTCTTACACGAGCTAACCCCGCGTGACCAGTTTCCACTGTGTCTCCAGAAATACAGACTTTTGTTTCTAGTGCAGCTTGTGCAGTTCTGCCTTATTTCATTGCAGCCAACCGTGCCTGAAAGACAGGAACAAACAAGATGGACAAGCATGGCAGTGAAAAAACTATTTTACTGCAATTAGAAGTTCACGGAGAATAAATTATCCTCCATTTCAAGCTGTCCAGCAGTAATTCTCATTAATAATAACACTTCAACAACAGTCTGCTTCCCACATCAACAGTGACTGCTAGAAACTTTTTCATTGCTCTTGAAGCAGGAGTCACATCCCAGACGGCTAGCCCAGATTGCCATATGCAACACACAAGAGAACGTTTAAATTACAAAGAAGCTTGAATGTAGAACTGGCTGTGAAGTTCACTGGCTAGATAAGCAGGTGGAACAACTCAAAGGGACCCTCTCGTTCAAGCTTTCTCTTCTAATTCATGCTAAATAGTAAATGGATTTTCACATTAGTGAGTAAGTCTACCTAACAGTACAGTTTCCTGAGGTCTGTCCTCTTGCCTCATCAGATATGTCTCTTTCACTACCTTTCCAATACATGGCCACAAGGCTACAGAGAATGTAGGGTCCATGAAGGCAGAGATTTTTGTGAAGATACACACACACACACACACACACACACACACGTGTATATACATATATCCATATATATACACAAATACAGATACACACACGTGTATAAATATGAAATCCCAGTCAGCAGTTGATGCTGGCTATCATCTAGAAGACTCTCCACGTGGGAGTTGCATCCCAGATGGTCTCTTCATGTTGTCTCCCTAGATGGGCTACTTTGAGCTTCTTCCAAGCTTGGTGGTTGGTATGCAAGGGCAAGCATCCCAATAAAGAAAGCAAGCCAGGCTGAAATCCCATTGCCTCTTATGTCCTAGCCTCAGGGGCTAAACAGTATCACTACCACTGCATTCTATTTGCTGAGGCAATCTGAAAGCTCTATCTAGATTTAAAAGGAGAGAAAATAGGTTCCGTCTCTTCAGAGAAGCAGCAAGATTCTAGAAATTTATCTGGGACCAGAAACATTATTTAAGTTGAAAGATGAATAGATATCTGCTAGCCAAACTAAGGGCAGTGGCAAGAGCACTCCGGGTCACCTTAGGAAGTAACAAAGCAAAATACCAAAGTGTGCAGTGACACAGCTTCTTCTGGGAACTTCGAGTCATTTGCTGTCACTGGACCACAAGACTCAAGGGCAGAGTAATATGACAGAATTTGTTTCAAAAAGATCACCCAGCCAAAAATGCAAAGGATAAAGTGGGAGGGACTAGACAAGAGTTAGAGAGCCCGATTAGGTGACTATTGCAGTATCAGTAAGAGACAATGAGGTCCGGGTTAGGATGGTATTACTCTGGATGGAGAAGAGGGGAAGAGCATAAGAGGTTTAAAGATAGAATAACAGGAAGGAACCATTTATTGAATTTCCTTTCTGCATGTGATTATCTCTTGTATAATTTTCACAATACATTTATATCTTGGCATTATCATAGGCATTTTATGTATAAAGAAATTGAGGCACAGAGAAGTCAAGCTGCTTTCCCATTTTCCTACAAGTAGAGCCACGGTTTGTAGACTCCAGTACTGAAGCCCACACATTTAATTACTAAGCTGTACCGATTGGATGTGATGGTGACAAAGGAAAAAGGAGTCCAGGATCACTACTAGGTCTCTAGATTAAACAACTTAAGTGACTGGTAATGTGACAGAGATAAAGAAATGTAGGAGGATGGGGAAGTGGAATGGATAAGAACATGTTTGTACATAATGAATTTGAGATGTCTGTAGGAAACTGAGTGGAGATTTCGGGTATCTTGTTGGTAATCTAAACAAAGCATAATGGGTTTTGTTCATATGGAAATGGGTTGGAGTCATCAAGCATTTATACTCAAGAAGGATCTTAGAAAACATCTAGCCAGAGTTTTATTTTATAAATGTTGAATTCTAGGCCCAGAGAGGTAATGTGACTTATCCACAGGTAAACAGTTTTACCTACTTAGCTGGTAAAGCTTCCAGGACCACTGATTCTCAGTCCAACTCAGTAAAGTATGTATTTCTCAAAGAATTATAAGGAAAAAAGAAAAGTTTTCATAATCCAATGCTGGATTTAACAAACTTAATTTAGTTTAATTTCTACAGGACTTCTCAGAAACTTTATTATATGCATTGGGAATTTGCTAAGAAAGGGGTTTGCTATTCACAGTCTTCCAAATTCATAGGGCGACATAATCCTTTACTCAGGGAGCATTTCTCAGCACTGGCCTTCTCCAGACACTTTGGAAAAGCTGGTAGGGTGGAAAGTGCATCGGCTTGGGAATCAGATAGCTTCAGATTTCAACTAAGTCTCTACCAGGTAATAGCTGCAAAGACTTTGGCATGTTATTTAATCTCTGAACTGTAGTCTCCCTATCTGCAAAAGACAAGTAAGAATCTAGCCATCACAGCACTTTGTACATTAACATACATAACACATGTGGCAAAGACCCTCAGACATAGAGACTGGCAATACAAATTAGTCACTTACTATTTTTTCCTTCTCCTAAATCAGTAAATATTTATTTGATATTTTCTATGCTTCCAACCCATTCATGGATATATGTTAACTTTTAACATATTTCTTACTACTATTTAAGAAAAACTAAAAGCATCTGTCTTTTCTATTTATTTTACTCCAAACAAAATTTTTATCCATCAATACCAATCACTTTGACACCAGACCCTAAGTGCATCCAATTGTGGGGCTAAAAGAGATGAAGCAGCAGAAATCTTATTTATCAGAACAAAATGTCCTGGTCAATCATCACAACAAGTCTTCAGTTCATGGAATTTGGAATTGCTCCAAATACACAAATAACAGGTCTCTTCTTCATTGGCACTGATTATTAAATTTAAAATGGAGTTAGATCATCATACAATCACCACATACAGATGCAAAGAAGCAAATAAGTTCTCGATTGCACATTGAAAGCTTGTAGAAGAGTTGTTCTTTAACAGAGTGCAAGTTTTGGTAGCATTCACTTTGTTCCTCTTTAGTGAACAGCAGATGTTGAATTCATCTGTCTTCCCGCCGAAGCCTCTTAATAATGAGTGAAATTAGGTCCACTTATCTGCCATGCTTGCCAATGGTTATGCCCCCATTCTTGTTTGGAAGGCATGCAGCAAGTCAATAAACAGAATTCAGCCCACATGCTGTGAGTCTAACCTTGGTAAAACACTACACAGGATATCAAAGAAACCAATCTCACCCTAAAGGCACTTAAAAATCTCCTTTACTAGATTGAATATTCATTAATGAAATAAATAAAAAATAAGTTGTATGATCAAGTGTTAAAATGCATGCTATAACAAAAGAAAGAAAACTAGACATTAGGCATCACCTAATAGAAGCACACACCACCATCTAAGAAGTAGATTAAGCCTCCTCCAGATCCAACTACCAATTTACAGGAAAGACAAGGGAAGTAGGAACATGTTAAATGACACTGCAGGGATACAATAAGCAAAATCAAGACTAAGGGAGACTCACAAGATGAAAAACTCAATTTCTGTCACAAAAACATTTTTTAAAAAAGAGAGAGAAGAGCCATCTTTAGAAAGTTAAAATTACATCAACCAATTCCAATATTTAGATTTATTGAGATCTTTAATAAATGAAATGTTTTTAAAAATGGGTAAATCTGAAGAGATCATATTTGATAATATTAAGGAATTACTGATAATTGTAGGTGTGATAATGATGTGGTGGTTATGGCTTTTCTAAAGGAATCTTAATCTTTTGTATATCCACATAGAAACACTGATGAATTATACCACAATGTCTAGGATTTGCTTCAAAATAATTTAACCTAAGGGGAAGTGGGTGAGAGTTTAGATAAATTAAAATTGGCTGTGAATTGATAAATGAAATCAGGATTTGGATACAGAGAAGTTCACTGTGAAATCCTCAGTCCTTTTTGCATATTTTAGATATTTTATAATAGAAACTTTTTAAATGTGCTATAAATGCAGTCAGTATGTCAATGACATAGGCAATTAGTTGTTTAATAGACTTTTTTTGATAATCCAATTTTCTCATCAAATGTTTGGAATATCCACTGTCAAAACTAAGGGAGAAGGGAGAAGAAATAAAAACCATATTGAATGTATGCTTGCCCCAGATTTCAAAACTATAGTTAAATAATCTTCCCCAAATCTAAGATAAAGGAACAACATCTAACTCTCACCCTTCCTAATGACTGTGCTGCCTTGAAGTGATGAATCCAAGTTAATAAAGATCAAAAATTGCATGCACCAAATGAATTTTGGTTTTTACCCTGAGGACATATAATAACTCTTTGGTATCTGATGAAGGAAGGCATGTATCCAGAGGAAGTCCCATATTATTAAGTATATTTCTTGGATTTTATTCTTTATCCTGAAAAGAATTTTGCTCCTATGTATAGCTGAATTGGATATGGATGAGGTTTAAACAACCAGAAATAAGTAGTATTCTCAACCCCACATATGCCAATCATAAAAACAATTACTTCTGTGCAAATCTAGTTGAAGGTTAAAGACATGATGGCTTAGAAATATTACAGGGAATGGGCCAGGGGTGGTGGCTCATGCCTGTAATCCCAACACTTTAGAAGGCCAAAGTGGGAGGATCACTTGAGGTTGGGAGTTCAAGACCAGCCTGGCCAACATGGCGAAACCCTGTCTCTACTAAAAACACAAAAATCAGCCGAGTGTGGTGGCACATGCCTATAATCTCAGCTACTTGGGAGGCTGAGGTATGAGAATCACTTGAACTCGGAAGGTGGAAGTTGCGGTGAGCTGAGATAGACCCACTGAACTGCAGCCTGGGTGACAGAGCAAGACTCCGTCTCCAAAAAAAAAAAAAAAAGGAAATATTACAGGTAAAATGAAAGAAGGAAAAGGAAGGAAGGAAAGGAGTGACAGAAAAAGGGACGGTGAAAGGAAAGAAAAATTGACCCTTCTCAGCAGAATATAGAACATTTTAATTTAGTAAGTTTGGTGCAGCTGTTCTCATAAACCCATGAAGAATAAAGCCAATTGTCCATTAAAGATTTACCAGCCATTTCTAATCTTCACTGTGCAAAATGTCCATTGGAGATTTCCCTGTACTAGTTGGTGACAAGTACTCTTCCTTTCAAAGTCATTTATGGTCACTGAGGAATCTGAATTATAAGAAATGAGCTGTTGGTTATACAACCAAAAATTTACATATGATTACTGACTTTGTTAGATCTCAACTTGTCCCAAAGCACTCTAACAGGACATTTAATATGTGCAAAAAAATGTTTAAGAAACTATCTGAAAAGTTAAATAAATGGCATCTTAAAACCAGATTACCTCCCTTAGTTTTTGATAGCATAAAGGATGTTTACTTGGGAAATGTGACTTTTCCCTCTTAACCCATTATCTCCATGTTTGCAAAAATGCAGACAGTAAAAAAACAATATTTCCAGTCTTCTGAGATAGTTAAACTAGCAAAATCTAGAAAACTCCAGTTAACACTCAGAAATACCAAGCCTAGCTCAAATAGTTCGATTATTCATATTCACATTAATTATTTCCAAGATACCGATTGAGTGTGGTGGCTCACACCTATAATCCCAGAACTATGGGAGGCTACAGCAGGAGAACTGCTTAGGGCCAGAAGGTTGAGACCAGCCTGGACAACACAATAAGATCCTATCTCTACAAAAAGAAAAAGAAAAAATTAGTCAGGCATAGTGGTGTGCCTATATTGCTAGCTACTCCGGAGGCTGAAGCAAGAGGGTTGCCTGAGCCCAGGAGTTCAAGGCTGCAGTGAGCTATGATCACACCACTGCACTCCAGCCTGGGCAACAGGTGAGGTCATCTCAGAAACACAAACAAAAAAAATATTGACAACCTGATATGCCAAGCACAATACCTAGTAATAAAATGGTGATGAGGACAGAACAGAAAAGAGCACACAGTCTAAAGAAAAGTCAAGGTGGTCTCATCTGATACCTAAAAGATGAGCATAATTTAACCAAATGAGGTGAGACACTTGGCAGCCTCCTTACATGACTACAGAAGCTCCTCAGAGATCTAGAATTATTCTTGCAGGGTCCCTGTGAAGGGGCCTTATCCTCTTCTCTCCCGCATCCAGGATGAGTTTCAATGAGAGTAGAGAAGATAATAGAATCCTCACATTATTTGGAGAATGTAATAGAAGATAAAACATATGCCCTATGGAACTCTAGGAAATAGCATTTGCATTCATTCAGTCAGCCAGCCAATCAATCAATAAATATTCAGAGAGATCCTGTTGTGTGCCAGGCGAACCTTTACAGGGTTGTTATTGCTTTTTCTACATCACTAAAGCAAGGCGGCAATAGAGCCAAATGGCTTCAAGAGATGTCTGGGGCAGAGGATCCAAGAGTTCCCTAAGTCTCCAGCACCTCTAAAAGCTGTGGGAGACACACTGATCCTTCCCCCTTTCCCACATTTTTGTGAAACAGAAGTTAACTCTAAAAGAGAGAGGAGAGTGGGAGTGAGAACAAGAGAGAGAGAGAACAAGTGACCCCAAATGGGCTTGTAGTCATGATGCAAGGGCAAAGCAGCAGGGAGCAGCGTGGAGGACCAAATGAAAGAATTGTGTATCTCAGGAGAGACCAGTGCAGGACAGGGAATGACCAAGGACTAGATACTAACTCTCCTCTTCACTTGCTTGAGACTGAAAACCTCACAGCTTAGATTAGCACCAAGAAAAAGGAGAAATTAATGACTTGATGGAGCTTAGGTCAGAAACAGAGCAGACTCAGAATTCACTTGACTGGTATTATTTATAACCATGGAATAATAGTGTCTCTGAATGTGTATTTAGTAGAGCTACATAAAATAAAGCTACACAAGTATCTTTTTACACAACAAAGATACTTGAAAACACCGACTCACAAGCTGGTATGTGCGTGCGCGCGCACGCGTGTGTGTGTGTGTGTGTGTGTATTTTACAAGCACAACCAAATGTTCCTGAATATTGGAACCTTCAGAAGAGTTACCTTGGGAGCCTCTATTTATGACGTTGTCATTTTGCGCTCTTTCTTAAGCCTTCCGCATCATTTTATAAACCATGCAAGAAAGGTAATTCTCGTAGTTTATATCGAGTCTCCATTTTTGATTACCAATTGTGGAAGGAAGGAAGGAAGGAAGGAAGGAAGGAAGGAAGGAAGGAAGGAAGGAAGGAAGGAAGGAAGAGAGGGAGAGAGGGAGGGAGGGAGGTACGGACTCAAATAATGGCTTTATTCAACTTGGCACTTGTAGGCTTCTGGCAGTTTCCAAAACTCAACTGATAAATGTTTATTAGCTCTGAATATATTAAAAGGATAAAAGCAATCCCAAAGGTATTTAAGCAATGGCTACTGTGTTGCAATACATGTACTGTTAAGATGACTATTCTGAATGAAAACACTCATTTGGATTTGTTAGTACAGTTGTGGGAAAATAAGGAACAATTCAAAAACAGCCACATCACTGTCATGTGTATTTAGGGCAGCAACAAACATCTCATCTCCGACCGAATGGTTATTTCCCTTGAAGTCTCCTGCTCTCTGTTGCTGTCACTATCTCCACTTTGCCTTCTATTTCTCCACACTTTGAAAGGAGCGTTTTCCAAGGGCCTGCAACATTGGGACTGCCATGTAAGAAGAGAAGACGGCTTAAGAGGGCCTGGGTCACGCAGCCCCTGCTGTCTCTCAAGCAGGTATCTTTGCATTTTTACAAGCATTACTCTTAATCTCATTTTTCATTCCCATCTTGCAACTTTATGCCTTCCTATTGATCTTAGTTCTGCTGCTTAGAGACACCAATGAGAAATGCTGAGAACATTCAATAAATAAAAAATATCCATCCCCCTGTACGTGATTCCTCTTTAAAAATTTGTGCAAGTAAAATAGTGTTATTTCTGCTCCCTGTTAGTTCTTCAGACTAAAAGTTTATGCCCTGAATGTGGAATTAACATTAGGGGATGGGTAAAAGGTGTTCTAAATTTCAAATCCCAATCCTGGTTCTCAGGCCCGTTGTTGCCTTTGAGAAGTTGCCTTCTATAATTATTGATTACCTCATACATACTATAATTGAAGTCACATCTACAAAGATCTCAGTTTAGATTGCAGCATATGTGATTTTTCCAGAATGAGACATGCATTTATTTGCATCACTTCTATTTTTTAAAAGTTGTTTAAATGAAAAAACTCTCTTCTACACCACTTATTTTGCTAGTTTGGACTTAACAGGGGATCTTGGTAGATTGGTGCATATTTTATTTAAATGGCCTTTTGTTTAAAAAATACACAAAAACAACTTCAAAGGAGTTTTTATCAAACAGGTGAACCACCTCAGAGATTAAAATTATACCCCTCATCTCCGTACTATGAAAAATTCAGGTAAGTACCATGACGTAGACTGAAAAGAATCCTGACGTAGCCATCAGGGGCTGTGGGTTCTGATACTAGTTTCCTGACCTATGCAGATTTTATTTTACTCCTCCACGTCCTAATTCTAGAAACTGTGAAAATAAAGGGGCTGATCTTCACTGGCACTAATATTTTCTAGGCTTCATGAATAAAGAGTGAATATACATTTTCACAAGCATCTTGTTTCACTTCCTGACAACTTTAGCTGTCTCTTTTCCTCATTTCTGAGTTGCTTAAGAGTGTTGAAAATATCCTGTCCATGGGTAGCAGAATACTGAGGAGTAGATGCTGAGGGGTTACACTATGAAGCTGTGGCAATTGGGCTCCTTTAAGTTCTAAGGGATTAAAAAAAATACAATCTAACCTGGCATAAAGAAAAATGGAATTTATTGGTTCATGCCATTGAAAAGTACCATTCAGGCTGAATTGTGCCCTACTCTCAAATGTATAGGTTGAAGCCCTAATCCTCCCTCATTCACAAATATGTGATTATATTTGGAGATCAGGTCTTTAAGGAGATAATTAAAGTTAAATGAGGTTATATGGAGGGGCCCCAATGCCATCTGACTGGGGTGCTTAAAGAAGAGGAAACTTGGACACAAAGAGAAACATCAGAGGCACGCAGGCGCAGAGAAACGACCACGGTAAGAGGTAGAAAGGGGGTAACCACCTGCAAACCAACGACAGAGGCCTCAGAGGAAACCAACCCGGCCAGAACTTTAACCTTGGACTTCGAAGCCTCCAGAAGTGTGAAAAAGTAAATTTCCGTTGTTTAAGTCACCTATTCTATGGTATTTTTTATGGCAGCCAGAGCAAATCAATACAAGTCTCTTGTAGGGCTAGTTGTAAAATTGGCAGAATCCAGTGAAAAATGAAAAGTAGGAGAAAAGTGTGACTCATGATACTGAAATATAAGGCTTTTTTTTCCTTCTGTGGTCTCACTCTTACTTGTAATGGTGGTTTTGTTGTGCGAGTTTTCTGGAGTTTAGGGATGACTTGGTTTTGCTATGTAAGTGTTTCTAAGCAAAGAAAAACTAAAATTTTTAGTTATCAGCATGAATTTTACCATTTATCTGTACATGCAAAATCAGTTTTAAATGTAAATACAAGAGCTCTTAAGTCATGTGCAGAACACCAAAATTGCAGAATTTATATTTCATAGCTCATACATGCATATGTACATATATATACCATTTTTAACAGAATAGTGGAAAAGCTTCAAAAACTAACTCAACTGTGATGTTATTTCACTTCTTGATACACATTCTGCCAACATCCTCTATTCTACATTCATCTGTGAGTGAAGAAAGACTTAAAAGGATAAGCAACTCTGGGTTTTTCTTTCTTTCTCTTTCCATCTGTGTCATTAATTCCCCTGAAAATGATTGAGTAATATAGAGAAGTGATATAAAAGAAAGGTTCTAACAGGGCTCTTTGGCCATTTGTGTTTTCTTAAAATGTCATGGCCTTCTTTCTGCATTTGAAGCAAGTTCTGATTCCAAGGGAAAGCATGGCTTTCCAGGTTGTCAGCACACCACTTACTCAGCCATCAACATACCTCCTACTTACTTTGAGTCACTGAACCTCTGCACACTGGGGGCTATAGGGGGCTAGCTGGAGTTCTGTACTCATGGGTCACTATATGCAAATGGCATGGCAAGGAATGGCAGGCATGCTGATTTCATGTGCTCCTCTCTTCACACACATGCTCCATTATCTCACTGGATTTTATTTACACAATACAAGTTCAAAGATAAAATGTATTAAGATGTTCAACACAGCAACAGCAGAGCATTAAACAAAGCACAAGGCCCTTCTGATCATGGAGCCCTGTGCAAACTGCACAGGATGCATGATGGTGAAGCCAGTCCCAGTCCCTTGAGTTATGGAAAACTCGTGATAAAGCCAGGACTCAATGCCTCTTTTTCCATTATCTGCCTCTACTCTCCTCTATGTTGGCTTCATGTTCAGCCAGGCTCTTATTTCATGGTCACCAGATGGCTGCAGAAAACAAGCTAAAGAGAGCTTCTTTCTCACAAGTTCCAGCAACTGTCTCAGTACCTCTCATTGATCCCAGTCGGTCATGGGAATATTTCTGAGCCAATCACTGTGACCAGAGCAGTATAATTCTCTAATTACCCAGGGTTCTATCCTGCTGCCTGTCTCTGAAGCCGGAGATGGAGACAACTACAGAGGAATGAAGACTGTGAATAGAAAGTTGAATACAGTAGTCTACCAGAGGAAAACTGGAGTACAGTTGCCAAAAATAGGGTAAATGGATGCCAGAAAGCAAAATAAAATCAATATTGGAGACCATTACAGAGGTCCAGATCTGGGATGTCAGGGTAGGAAGCTTAGTGCAATTAAGCAATTGTACTTGATTTTGGAACTGGAAAAGTGATAGAAATTATGCTGATTATTTGTCCATTCCAAGCTAGGACCACCAGGTAAGGTTGGTAGCACAGCATATGCTGTGGCTCTTTTCCAAGAAGTTGTGGTATGTGTACAAATTCTGCTCCAAGATATTCCATTTGGGTGCTCTTTTTAGCATTTTCCCTGTATTCTAGACATTATCACTCCAAATTTGGCATCAAATTATCCTGAAACCCCTCAAAATCATTTCTATTTCCAACTTTTATACAAGAATTGCTTTCAAACATTGCAGTACCTAGCAAAGCAATGGTTTTAGCTCTGTTCTATTCAGACTTAACAAGAGATGTGACCTCTGATGGAATGATTTTTAGGGTACCAGCCTGGTGATGGAGATGGTTAGCAGAAGGAGGTTGAGGGTGGAATTAGAGCAGAGGAGAAAGAGTGAAAACAGGAGGCCACATTTACAGTTATGCAGTGTTTGTTGGATTCCTCCCTGGACCTATTTTAATGGGAGCTCCGGTCCCAATCCGACATCCCACCCAAGGGTGCTTTACAAGATCGCAAGGAAGAGCTTTCTCCACTCCTTGTGGAGTACCTCATTGTTGTGTCATATTGTCACATCTCCTCCCCAACACATACACTCCCTAAAAAGTCATTCAAGAGAGTCCTGTTAGCACAGCTGCAGCATGCACGCACAGTGAGACCACAACCACAAGGGTCCTGCTTCCCAATGCTCCAAAGGCCACCCCTGAGACCCTTGTCAGAGCCCCTAGATATCTTGACTGCAAACATGTCACTCTGCTGAAGTCTTTTTGATGCTATATTCTGAAGCCCTCAATTTCCCAAAGCCATAATTTTGCTCCCTGCTGAAGGGTTTCCCCATTTTGTGCTCCACTCTGCCACACAAATACCAAAGCAGAGCAGCCAGCCACTCTCAGGTCTTGTGAGATATTAGTGGAAACAGGAAAATAGAAATAGTGGACACTACTATATATGTACTCAAAGCTATTTCAACTACCAAGGCTAGTAGTTAGAGCAAGCTTGGGTGCCTAGCACCCTCTTCTCCAAGAATTTCTTGCCTGGACAGAGAATGCACAGAGTTCATAGGTCTCTTGTACAAATAGTTTCCTGGTGAGTGACCTCACTGGCTTGGCTTTGCCAACAGGAGCAGATGTGACCAATGGCCTGAGGTGACAGCAGTGTAGGCTCAAGCTTGGACCACTAGCAGTAAGTTAATTCTGATGATATATTTGGCCAGGATAAGATCTGAGTTTGAAATCTTGTTCAGAATTGAGGAGTTCCAGGATTATAGATCACAGAGACACTACTCTGTTTTTCACAGAAACTTCTGTCATAGGCCAGGTGTGGTGGCTCATGCCTGTAATCCCAACACTTTGGGAGGCCAAGGCAGGTAGATCACTTGAGTTCAGGTGTTTGAGACCAACCTGGCCAATATGGTGAAACCCCGTCTCTACAAAAAATACAAAAATTAGCCTGGCATGGTGGCATGCATCTGTAGTCCCAACTACTCAGGAGGCTGAGGTGGGAGGATCACTTGAGCCCAGGAGGGAGAGGTTGCAATCAGTCTAGATCACACCACTGCATTCCAGCCTGGGTGACAGAGCAAGACTTAAAAAAAAAAAAAAAAAAGGACACTTCTATTATAGAAAGTTGTTTTGGATTGAATTTAGTGTTCTTGAAACATCATGGAGCTGAGTTTATAGAAATGTAATTCTGAACAGGAAGTTAAATGTCATCTGGTTCAATTCCTTCTTCTTGGCATATAAAGAAACTTTTTTTTTTTTTTTTTAGGTAGTGGAAAGGCTGGAACTAGATTCCAGATAATTCTTTCTTTTCTCTCCTCATGGAAAAATCCCAAGAACAACAGAGTGAATATTACTAACACTCATAAAGTTGGCATCTGCCACATTTAGTCCTGGATTATGGAAAATTCGCCCCTGTGTAGTCTAGATCACTCTTTATTCTGTACTCTCAGCAGAAAGATTAGAGAGAAATGTCAAAATCCTGCAAACTTTAATTGGCTTCTATTCCCTAAGTCTGTACGACAAAGCTAAGGTCTAAACAGTGTACACCTTATTTTCCAAAGCAGGTCTCTTCCAGTTTTTTTGTTGAATTTTTTCTGATCTGTGATCCATCTAAAAGAAATGTTTTTCATGATTTTCTTTCTCATACTCACTCTATTTATCCCACAAACTAGGATATAACTCTAGAAAGTTAATGAACTCACATCTCTTTAAATTGCACAGCCCTCTGTGATGTAGCCTCACCTTCAAATGTAGTTCTCCAGAGGTAAGGAAGCACTTCCACAGAACAGAAAATAATAAAGGTTTAGGCCATTTTAATGATGAAGAGACTGTAGAAAAGTTAAGTGAGAGTCACAGGAAGACACTCTAGGGACACAACTGGGACCCATGTGATCTTGTCCCCAGGCTACTAGACAGAATCTATATATTATTCAAAGAATAATCCTGCTGGCTCTTGATCTCTCTATATGATGAGATAAAGATCAGACTCTTCTTGAGAGAAGCGTGTATATGTGTGTGTATGTGTGTGTTTTGTTCACAGCATTTAGCTCAAATAAATATTTTGCTAATTGTTTGTAACAAATGTAATGCTTCCTGAAAACGTACTAATGTTATTCAATTCTGCTTCCCTCTTTCTGACTAAATGAGGACCTGTGAGACTAGTCCCCTAGGTCACCACTATCAGTGATTTAGTCGTCAGCCTTTCTACTTAAGCTGCCTACCTGGATCTCAATTAGTGCTAATTATTATAGGGACTTCATTACCCACGTGAGGAAATGTCTCCCCTGATAAGTCTATGCTACAGAAAAAGAATTTAAGTGTGTCTGCTTTTGAATCAAACATCCACATTTTCAGTGAGCCTGACATCTCATCTATGAATGGAGTAGGCGGTGAGACTCACATGGCAGGAGTGTACCCCTGTAGTACCAAGTCATGAAGACCCAAAGAGGGTCCTGGTAGGAGTATCTCCTACATTCACCAAGATAATTTGCCATTGGCATCTGGCATAGCACTGACAGGAAGCCTATGCCATTGCTCATCAAATAATGATCTCTCTTGTCCCCAGCTCTGCTACTCCTCCCCACTAAGTGCTCAGCTTCACCAGAGCTGCCCCCAGTCTTCAGATGAACTTCTGCTGATGTCACCTGTAAGGTAGGGCTTCTCAACCTCAACAATACCGACATTTTAGACTGGATGATTCGTTGTTGGGGGTGGTTGTCCTGTGCATTTTAAGATTTTTGGTAGTATCTCTGACTTCTACTCACTGGATGCCCCTAGCACTACCTAGTTGTGATAACAAACATATCTCAAGACATGGCCAAATGATTCCAGAGGAGAGGGGGTCAAGACTACCCTTGTTTGAGTACCAGCTCATCTGGAGTCATAGACAGTGGGGTCAGAAAGAAGCCACAAAGAAGCTGGTTCCTAGAGGACGATTTTTAACCTTTTGGTGTCCCAGTATTCTTAGAGAATTTGGTGGGGAAAATATTTTTACCTAAGATCCATAAATGCATTTAAATATCTAGTATCAGTAAATTTTTATTTCAGAAACCCTCTGAAGCCCAAGAATTAATGATCTGGGGCATTAATTCCTTTATATCAATGCTGATATTTTTCATACAGGCTTCCCCAAGAAGCAAAGTCAAGTCAAAATCGAAAACAAAGTCTGAAAATGCAGAGGTTCAAATACAGAGAAGTTTGTAAGATGGAGATATTTTTAAATAACTGAAGTCTAATCACAAAATGGCTTGGCAAAATTTAAGGCCTCACGAGCTCTACATTTTTCCTTCTTTTCAGAGTGACCTCATCCCTTTGCCTCATTTTCCATTTTTACCTGCATCCTCATCCTTCCCAGACAAGCAATGATTGAAAGAGTGGTAATGGCTCACCTTTATCTAGCACTTTTTTTTTTTTTTTAATGTAGATTTTTGATTTCCTAGACATGCCTTCTAAGTAAACCTTAAAAGAATCTGCTAAAATGGTGCTCTTGATGGTAAGTTTAAGTGAAAGAAAACCTAATGTTCATGTTAGGATATGAACTCAATGTTTCTCAAAACTTTCTTTTATATTTTTGTTATACTTTAAGTTCTAGGGTACATGTGCACAACGTGCAGGTTTGTTACATAGGTATACATGTGCCATGTTGGTGTGCTGCACCCATTAACTCGTCATTTACATTAGGTATATCTCCTAATGCTATCCCTCCCCCCTGCCCCACAATAGGACCCAGTGTGTGATGATCCCCTTCCTGTGTCCAAGTGGTCTCAATATTCAATTCCCACCTATGAGTGAGAACATGCGGTATTTGGTTTTCTTTTCTTGCGATAGTTTGCTGAGAATGATGGTTTCCAGCTGCATCCATGTCCCTACAAAGGACATGAACTCATCCTTTTTTGTGGCTGCATAGTATTCCATGGTGTATCTGTGTCACATTTTCTTAATCCAGTCTGTCACTGATGGACATTGGGGTTGATTCCAAGTCTTTGCTATTGTGAATAGTGCAGCAATAAACATACGTGTGCATGTGTCTTTATAGCAGCATGACTTATAATCCTTTGGGTATATCCCCAGTAATGGGATGGATGGGTCAAATGGTATTTCTAGTTCTAGATCCTTGAGGAATTGCCACACTGTCTTCCACAATGGTTGAACTAGTTTACAGTCCCACCAACAGTGTAAAAGTATTCCGATTACTCTACATCTTCTCCAGCACCTGTTGTTTCCTGATTCTTTAATGATTGCCATTCTAACTGGTGTGAGATGGTATCTCATTGTGGTTTTGATTTGCATTTCTCTGATGGCCAGTGATGATGAACATTTTTTCATGTGTCTGTTGGCTGTATGAATGTCTTCTTTTGAGAACTGTCTGTTCATATCCTTTGCCCACTTTTTGATGGGGTTGTTTTCTTCTTGTAAATTTGATTGAATTCTTTATAGGTTCTGGATATTAGCCCTTTGTCAGATGAGTAGATTGCAAAAATTTTCTCCCATTCTGTAGGTTGCCTGTTCACTCCGATGGTAGTTTCTTTTGCTGTGCAGAAGCTCTTTAGTTTAATTAGATCCCATTTGTCAATTTTGGCTTTTGTTGCCATTGCTTTTGGTGTTTTAGACATGTAGTCCTTGCCCATGCCTATGTCCTGAATGGTATTACCTAGGTTTTCTTCTAGGGTTTTTATGGTTTTAGGTCTAACATTTAAGTCTCTAATCCATCTTGAATTAATTTTCGTATAAGGAGTAAGGAAAGGATCCAGTTTCAGCTTTCTACTTATGGCTAGCCAATTTTCCCAGCACCATTTATTAAAAAGGGAATCCTTTCCCCATTTCTTGTTTTTGTCACGTTTGTCAAAGATCAGATGGCTGTAGATGTGTGGTATTATTCCTGAGGGTTCTGTTTTGTTCCATTGGTGTATATCTCTGTTTTGGTACCAGTACCATGCTGTTTTGGTTACTGTAGCCTTGTAGTATAGTTTGAAGTCAGGTAGCGTGATGCCTCCAGATTTGATCTTTTGGCTTAGGATTGTCTTGGCAATGCGGGCTCTTTTTTGATTCCATATGAACTTTAAAGCAGTTTTTTCCAATTCTGTGAAGAAAGTCTTTGGTAGCTTAATGGAGATGGCATTGAATCTATTAATTACCTTGGGCAGTATGGCCATTTTCACAATATTGATTCTTCCTATCCATGAGCATGATATGTTCTTCCATTTGTTTGTGTCCTCTTTTACTTCACTGAGCAGTGGTTTGTACTTCTCCTTGAAGAGGTCCTTTACATCCCTTGTAAGTTGGATTCCTAGGTATTTTATTCTCTTTGAAGCTATTGTGAATGGGAGTTCATTCATGATTTGGCTCTCTGTTTGTCTGTTACCGGTATATAAGAATGCTTGTGAGTTTTGCACATTGATTTTGTATCCTGAGACTTTGCTGAAGTTGCTTATCAGCTTAAGGAGATTTTGGGCTGAGACGATGGGGTTTTCTAAATATACAATCATGTCAACTGCAAACAGGGACAATTTGACTTCTTCTTTTCCTAACTGAATACTCTTTATTTCTTTCTCTTGCCTGATTGCCCTAGCCAGGACTTCCAACACTATGTTGAATAGGAGTGGTGAGAGAGGGCATCCCTGTCTTGTGCCAGTTTTCAAAGGGAATGCTTCCAGTTTTTGCCCATTCCATATGATATTGACTGTGGGTTTGTCATAAATAGCTCTTATTATTTTGAGATACGTTCCATCAATATCAAATTTATTGAGAGTTTTTAGCATCAAGGGCTGCTGAATTTTGTCAAAGGCCTTTTCTGCATCTATTGAGATAATTGTGGTTTTTGTCTTTGGTTTTGTTTATATGCTGGATTATGTTTATTGATTTACGTATATTGAACCAGCCTTGCATCCCAGGGATGAAGCCCACTTGATCATGGTGGATAAGCTTTTTGATGTGCTGCTGGATTCATGCAAAATACATTGCAGTATTTTATTGAGGATTTTTGCATCGATATTCATCAGAGATATTGTTCTAAAATTCTTTTTTTGTTGTATCTCTGTCAGGCTTTGGTATCAGGATGATGTTGGCCTTGTAAAATGAGTGAGGGAGGATTCGCTCTTTTTCTATTGATTGGAATAGTTTCAGAAGGAATGGTACCAACTCTTCCTTGTACCTCTGGTAGAATTCGGCTGTGAATCCGTCTGGTCCTGGACTTTTTTTGGCTGGTAGGCTATTAATTGTTGCCTCAATTTCAGAGCCTGCTATTGGTCTATTCAGGGATTCAACTTCTTCCTGGTTTAGTCTTGGGAGAGTGTAAGTGTGCAGGAAATCATCCATTTCTTCTGGGTTTTCCAGTTTATTTGCATAGAGGTGTTTATAGTATTCTTTGATGGTAGTTTGTATTTCTGTGGGGTTGGTGGTGATATCCCCTTTATCATTTTTTATTGCATCTATTTGATTCTTCTCTCTTTTCTTCTTTATTAGTTTTGCTAGCAGTCAGTCAATTTTGTTGAGCTTTTCAAAAAACCAGCTCCTGGATTCATTGATTTTTTGGAGGGTTTTTTGTGTCTCTATCTCCTTCAGTTCTGCTCTGATCTTAGTTATTTCTTGCCTTCTGCTAGCTTTTGAATGTGTTTGCTCTTGCTTCTCTAGTTCTTTTAATTGCAATGTTAGGGTGTCAATTTTAGATCTTTCCTGCTTTCTCTTGTGGGCATTTAGTGCTATACATTTCCCTCTACACACTGCTTTAAATATGTCCCAGAGATTCTGGCATGTTGTATCTTTGTTCTCATTGGTTTCAAAGAACATCTTTATTTCTGCCTTCATTTCGTTATGTACCCAGTCGTCATTCAGGAGCAGGTTGTTCATTTTCCATGTAGTTGAGCAGTTTTTAGTGAGTTTCTTAATCCTGAGTTCTAGTTTGATTGCACTGTGGTCTGAGAGACAGTTTGTTATAATTTCTGTTCTTTTACATTTGCCGAGGAGTGCTTTACTTCCAACTATGTGGTCAATTTTGGAATAAGTGCAATGTGGTGCTGAGAAAAATGTATATTCTGTTGATTTGGGGTGGAGAGTTCTGTAGATGTCTATTAGGTCTGCTTGGTGCAGAGTTGAGTTCAATTCCTGGATATCCTTGTTAACTTTCTGTCTCGTTGATCTGTCTAATGTTGACAGTGGAGTGTTGAAGTCTCCCATTATTATTGTATGGGAGTCTAAGTCTCTTTGTAAGTCTCTAAGGACTTGCTTTATGAATCTGGGTGCTCCTGTATTGGGTGCATATATATTTAGGATAGTTAGCTCTTCCTGATGAATTGATCCCTTTACCATTATGTAATGGCCTTCTTTGTCTCTTTTGATCTTTGATGGTTTAAAGTCTGTTTTATCAGAGACTAGGATTGCAACCCCTGTTTCTTTTTGTTTCCCATTTGCTTGGTAGATCTTCCTCCATCCCTTTATTTTGAGCCTATGTGTGTCTCTGCATGTGAGATGGGTCTCCTGAATACAGCAAACTGATGGGTCTTGACTCTTTATCCAATTTGCCAGTCTGTGTCTTTTAATTGGACCATTTAGTCCATTTACATTTAAGGTTAATATTGTTATGTGTGAACTTGATCCTGTCATTATGATATTAGCTGGTTATTTTGCTCGCTTGTTGATGCAGTTTTTTCCTAGCATTGATGGACTTTACATTTTGACATGTTTTTGCAATGGCTGGTACCTGTTGTTCCTTTCCATGTTTAGTGCTTCCTTCAGGATCTCTTGTAGGGCAGGCCTGGTGGTGACAAAATCTCTAAGCATTTGCTTGTCTGTAAAGGATTTTATTTCTCCTTCACTTATGAAACTTAGTTTGGCTGGATATGAAATTCTGGGTTGAAAATTCTTTTCTTTAAGAATGTTGAATATTGGCTCCCACTCTCTTCTGGCTTGTGGAGTTTCTGCCAAGAGATCTGCTGTTAGTCTGATGGGCTTCTCTTTGGGTGTAACCCGACCTTTCTCTCTGGCTGCCCTTAACATTTTTTCCTTCATTTCAACTTTGGTGAATCTGACAATTATGTGTCTTGAAGTTGCTCTTCTCGAGGAATATCTTTGTGCCGTTCTCTGTATTTCCTGAATTTGAATGTTGGCCTGCCCTACTAGGTTGTGGAATTTCTCCTGGATGTTATCCTGAAGAGTGTTTTCCAACTTGGTTCCATTTTCCCCGTCACTTTCAGGTACACCAATCAGATGTAGATTTGGTCTTTTCACATAATCCCATATTTCTTGGAGACTTTGTTCATTTCTTTTTAGTCTTTTTTCTCTACACTTCTCTTCTTGCTTCATTTCATTCATTTGATCTTCAATCGCTGATACTCTTTCTTCCAGTTGATGGAGTCAGTTACTGAAGCTTGTGCATTTGTCACACAGTTCTCCTGTTACGGTTTTCATCTCTATCAGTTCTTTTAAGGTCGTCTCTGCATTGATTATTCTGGTTATCCATTCATCCATTCTTTTTCAAGGTTTTTAGTTTCTTTGCGCTGGTTACGTAGTTCCTCCTTTAGCTCTGAGAAGTTTGATCAACTGAAGCCTTCTTCTCTCAACTTGTCAAAGTCATTCTCCATCCAGCTTTGTTCCGTTGCTGGCGATGAGCTGCATTCCTTTGGAGGGGGAGATGCACTCTGATTTTTTGAATTTCCAGCTTTTCTGCACTGCTTTTTCCCCATCTTTGTGGTTTTATCTGCCTTTGGTCTTTGTTGATGGTGATGTACTGATGGGGTTTTGGTGTGGGTGTCCTTTCTGTTTGTTAGTTTTCCTTCTAACAGTCAGGACCCTCAGCTGTAGGTCTGTTGGAGCTTGCTTGAGGTCCACTCCAGACCCTGTTTGCCTGGGTATCAGCAGCAGAGGCTGCAGAAGATAGAGGATTCCTGAACAGCAAGTGTTGCTATCTGATTCTTGCTCTGGAAGCTTCGTCTCAGGGGTGTACCCCACTGTGTGATGTGTGAGGTGTCGGTCTGCACCTCGTGGGGGATGTCTCCCAGTTAGGCTACTCATGGGTCAGGGACCCACTTGAGCAGGCAGTCTGTCCGTTCTCAGATCTCAACCTCTGTGCCGGGAGATCCACTGCTCTCTTCAAAGCTGTCAGACAGGGGCATTTACCTCTGCCGAGGTTTCTGCTGCTTTTTGTTTAGCTATGCCCTGTCCCCAGAGGAGGAGTCTACAGAGGCAGGTCGGCCTCCTTGAGCTGTGGTTGGCTCCACCCAATTTGAGGCTTTGTTTACCTACTTAAGCCTCAGCAATGGCAGGCGCCCCTCCCCCAGCCTCGCTGCCTCCTTGCAGTTAGATCTCAGACTGCTGTGCTCGCAATGAGGGAGGCTTCATGGGCGTGGGATCCTCTGGGCCAGGTGTGGGATATAATCTCCTGGTGTGCTGTTTGCTAAGATCCTTGGTAAAGTGCACTATTAGGGTGGGAGTTACCTGATTTTCCAGGTGTTGTGTGTCTCAATTTCCTTTGGCTAGGAAAAGGAATTCCTTTCCCCCTTGCGCTACACAGGTGAGGCGATGCCTCGCCCTGCTTCAGCTCTTGCTGGTCGGGCTGCACCTGCGGACCAGCGCCGTGTGTCCAACATGCCCCAGTGAGATAAACCCAGTACCTCAGCTGAAAATGCAAAAATCACCTGTCTTCTGTGTCACTCATGCTGGGAGCTGGAGGCTGGAGCTGTTCCTATTCAGCGATCTTGGGCGCGCCCCATCTAGCACTTTCTAAGCAGACACTGTTCTGAGCACTTTTACTTACATTCATTCATTTCATTTTCACAACTCTATGAGACAAATACCATTTTCATTCCCATTTTACAGATGAGGGGAACAAAACCACTTGGCGATTAAATCATTTTGCCAGAGTCACACAGCAAATAAATGGCAGAGCCAAAAGTCAAACTTAGGCTGGTCCTAGAGTCCATGCTCTTGTCCCCTCTAACCTCCAAACTATGTGTGGCCCACAGTCCTAAATGCCCACTGGGTAGTGGTTATCTGTTGGTTAAAGGAAATTTTCATATATTTCCCAGGATATGTGAATACAGCAATCAATACTACACACACTTAGCCAATTTTGTTTCCTCACTGCCTCTCTCTACCCCCAGTATCCCTGTCTCATCACCTCTCTTCCCGTAGAAGGAATTTAAAGCTTTGTTTCCTCACAGCACCCTGACTAGTCTCCTCTGGTTAATTCAAATGACTCAGGCTTCATTCACCAAAGTTTGGTCCAAGAACCATCTGAGTATGAGCCACGAATAGTGATTATTAAAAGTACAGATTCTTGAATCCTACCTTAGATCCACTGAATCAAAATCTCTAGGAATGAGGACCAAGACTCTGTACTGTAAACAAGCTCTGTGAATGAATTTCCTACACACAAAAAATGAGCTCAACTGAGACTTTTGTAGTGGGTAATTCAACTTATTAGGGCTAATTACGTTGAAGTTCAATTCTCAGACAGAAGAGCCAACTTTGCTTGGCAGTTTTACTCTGGACCTTTCCTTATTTATTTATTTATTTAGCCATCTTCCAAATTATAAGCAGCTAGAACACATGAGGACATGGAAAGACAGTTTGGATAGACAAAGTCAAGCTAGTACCCAAACTGAAAAACTAATTTCAACTGCATCATTTTTATTGCAATGGGAAATATTCTTTTCCCATTGGCAGTTATTGAATGAGTAAAAGGGCCTAACTATAATCAGGACATAGGATAAGTGTCCAAAAAAGGAAAACATCAATGAGACTTTATCCCAGTTCTTGGTGAACTCATGTCTGTGTCTAAGGCACAAGGATCTTAAAGGCAGCAGAGCTTGCACTTTCCTGCATGCAGAATCTTGCATGGTTACATTGCGAGTATACTGTTTTCCCAGCAGGAACTGAGTGCTGGACTGCTCCTTAGTTACAAACAAGTTTTATTGTTTTCCCCAAACGAAAATAAAATAGTCTAGTGGTAGAATAGAATCAGAGAAACAAAACATCATTGAAAGCTCTCAATAGGCTAGCTAACCCCAATTTACAAGAGTTATGCCTTGGTCATGGACCCCAACTGGATGATCTCTTTATATGCCCAACTCCTGATCTACCAAATCTCTCAGCAGTTTAGACTCAACTGAGCCAAAGCTAAAGATTTAGAATCTTACTCTCAGTCATTCAAATCAGACCGTATCTCTAAGTTAACTTTCATTTAAGTTGCCAATGCCAGAAGTACTATCTGATTTTTTTTGGCAGGGAGGTTGGTTGGGGGGGCGGGGGTTGTTACTGTTAAATTGCTAATCTATATAGAGATATTGGTGCTACTGTAGAGAATACATAGCCAAAAAACAAAGTTAGCTTCCTCCTCTTTTGAGAAATATTAATTAGGAGCCTGGCAGTCAGTGCTCAGAAGGGAGCATGAGTTCTCTCCCCATAGATGAGCCCCAGTACTGTCTTCCCAGCAGGAACTGAGTGCCGGGAATGCTCCTTAGTTACCAGCAAGTTTTATTGTTTTCCCCAAACGAAAATAAAATAGTCTAGTGGTAGAATGGAATTAGAGAAACAAAACTTCATTTGAGAGCCAGATGGAGTCTTTTAGGAGAAGAAAATCCTCTGTTTTCCATATTCTCTGAATGTTTCAGACCCTAGGTGAAGAAGAAATGACCCTAATTCTACTGCACTTTTTCCTCCCACTTTGTCTTCTACGCTACCAAGAGATTGATGGTGCAAAGTCACTTTGTCTCAACTTTGCACGGAGTTCTGTACTTCAGCTAGTCGTCAATAAAGAAATTCACTTCATTCACACTCTCCTTCCTTTTCTCTAAATCCTAAGAATTAGCTAAGTATCTGCAGTACTTTTCTTTTAAGAAGGTTCCACTTTCCAAGGCTTTGGGATTTTTTTCCTTTTTAGGTGAGGCATTCACTAGCTATGTATAATTCTCCCTTTGGGACAATTGCAAAGAGGGAGCTGATGTAGTTAAATAATTTTTATTAACTCTGAACAGATAATAAAATATATTGTAAATAACACTAAATCCTTCTATTTCCATTTTAACTAGACGAAAGATCTTTTGAAGTTATAAAATCCTTATTTAACTTTTAATTGCCTCCCAAATTCTTAAGAAATTTGACAGTTATTCTGTAACCACTGTGTCCTAGGCTATTTCATATAAAAAACATAATTTAAGTTTTCCAAGAAATCTGAGGAAAGCACTATATCACCCCATTTTACAGACAAGGGCCCAAGATTCAGAGACACAAAGCATACTTGTCACATATCATGAAACAAGTAATAGAAATGAGATGCAAATCCTGGTCTTAACTCTTAAGTCCAGTGTTCAGTCAATTGCCCCACTGCTATTACTGACCAGTTACAATTGCTGAGAATAAAACAGTGATCAAAATTCAGACCTTTCACCATGCTAAAGAATACCATATACATTTTATCCTTCATTCCCAGGAAGTAGTTTCTCATGTATGTTGCAAAGTTGTCATGCTCATTCTCCCATGTTCTCACCGTTTCCAACTCATACTTGTTTCACCTCTGATGATTACAGTAGAAGTATCCTCAGATCTCCTCCCCTTTTAGAGCTTTTTAGGGAAAAACAAAAAAAGCAATTGGAGAAGATTACAGAAGTAAATATGCAATGACATAGAATGACATAAGCCCAATAATTCCTCTCGCTGAACTCAGTCTCTTAAGTCACCCATTTCTAATCAGCCCTGCTATTGCCAGGGACAAACAATCCCGCCAAACACACCCAGAACTCTTGCAGGATGTTTCTGAAGGTTCCCTGGAAAAATGCATTGTTTTTATAACTGCCAGTTAAGTGATGCCTTAGCTGCATTTGAGGAAGAGTGGGGACATCCAGTGGCCATGTGGGTTGATAACAACTGAATTCTCCATACAAAGATATGTTGTGATTTTGATAGAGACTCCTATATTGCAAAAGACCTTAAAAGATTCCTGGTTTTGATAATTTTTTAAATTATTATACATGGGACTCTTTGGTTACCAGTGTACCTTCACCTAGAGTTCAGTTGGCAGGTGTAGCTCCCCAAATAATCTAATTTGTGGACACCTGGGTCACAGTCTACTGCTCAAAATTATCTACCACATCAAACCAAGTACCAGATAATGTTAATTTATTCCCCCACCTTCCCCCACAAAATATCTGATCATAACAGGCTGCTTACATGGTTCATTTACATGGATGACCTTCTGGCCTTGGGCGCAAAGAATACATTAGTATTGAAAGGAGTCTTATTTTTGTCAATAAAAAGAAAAATGAAAAAGTTTCAAAGGGTCAAGAGGTCACATTGACTGGCTAGCACAATTTGGGAACTGAAATCAGGGAGGAAAGAATACACATGTCTTTTAGTCTCCCTAGAACAATGTTATTGAAAGCTATTTGGTGGTCCTCTGATATGAGATTAAATACTTAGTCAATATAAAACAGTACATAAACGCTATTCCCCTGGAATGTAATTTGATTGTTATGCTTGTGATTTTCCCCCATTACACGGGAAATTTTAAAACCATTCTAAACCCAATATTCAGACTCTTATGTGAATAGGTCGGGTAAAGGACAAGCAGAACAGGTTAAGAACAAGGGAATACAGGCCGGGCACGGTGGCTCACACCTGTAATCCCAGCACTTTGGGAGGCCGAGGCGGGCGGATCATGAGGTCTGGAGATCGAGACCATCCTGGCTAACACGGTGAAACCCCGTCTCTACCAAACACAAAAAAATTAGCCCGGCGTGTGGTGGGCGCCTGTAATGCCAGCTGCTCGGGAGGCTGAGGCAGCAGAATGGTGTGAACCTGAGAGGCGGAGCTTGCAGTGAGCCGAGATCGGGCCACTGCACTCCAGCCTGGGCGACAAAGCGAGACTCCGTCTCAAAAAAAAAAAGAAAAAGAAAAAGAAAAAAAAGAACAAGGGAATATAAATTGATCTATCTGCTCTCCAACTGGCTTAACTCAGGGGCAGCCTCCTCAAACAAGTTGTGAATAGAGGTATCTAGCTCAATGGGCTTTCTCAGTTTTGGTCCTTCCCCTTGCTCTCTGCAACACCTCACTGCAGAGCCTGATGGGCTTGCCCTGGATGCCATTCTCTAACTTTCCTTATCTTTCCCATTAATTATCAAAATTTAGCATCATATATAATCACAGAATTGTAGCAACACCTTGCTTGCAGTGAGGTGTTCCTAATCAAAAAGGAAATTAGTGAATCTTTTGAAATTAAAGGGTAAAGAACAGATGCTGGTTCCACAGAGTTATTGCTCCGGAGGAATTTCTCCCTAAGAGAAGACAATGCCTTATCACCTGAAAATAACTGCAGTGTTGGAATTTCAGGTATAATGGCAGGTGTTCAAGCAGTCTGTCTCAGAGTTTTGCAAATCCCACCATGTAGACTCTCAGCTATAAATAAAACCAATCCCAATTCTTATCACATTAAAAGTAATCAGTAGAAATCTGCATCCTGGCATTCCTTAAATCCCTAGATTTTTTCTTGAAAACAGTATTTTGAGATTCAGACACAGTACCTAACCCTATTGTCAACTCACCTTGAATACAAAGTTCATGATGACAGTCTACCACTTAATAATTCTTCTAGAATATATTTACTTTAAGTTCTGCCGTTTCTATTGCAACACATCTCTGTGGTAACACAATGTTAGATTTTAATATTGCTTTGGAAAGACTAAGGATCCAGAAACCAGTGTTCCAGCTCTGACTCTCCCACTCATTGACCATCTGACCCCATGTTAGTCAATGCACATTTTGTGCTTGGCTTTCTCATCTGGAAAGTGAGTAAACTGGAAGATCTATAAGAGTGTACCATTATAAAACATTTTCTCATCACATTCCCTTGTTTGTAACTGATCTATATCTGAACAGCATTAAGATTGTACAAAAGTTATCTGACGCCTTGAGGTCTTTGTAAGAGTCTCTTTCTAAAAGAAAGAACTACAGAAGTTTCACTATCAAAAAGATCCTCTGTAATTAGGAAATCGTACGTCAACATTTAGGCTAAATATATTTAGCACAGAAATGCCTCATGGTACACCCTCCTCTAAACTTCCAAAGTACTATATTCTGCCTCCTATTTTATGTGAGATGTGAAAAAAAAGGTCAAAATGAGAACCCAGGAATCTTGCATCCTCATTTTCTACTGTAAACACTATGAAAGAAAAAAAAAAAAAAAAAAGAGCAGTGATATTGCTCATGTCATGGTTCTCCACAGTTTGCCATAGCATGCATTTGAAGATTGTTCCTATTTCTCTCCTGCCAATACGGGAACGGGAGGCAAATCAGCAATAAGGGCTATCACAAGAATTTGCTTTCTCTGTCGTAAGCAGAGCCATTCCATTTCTTGCCTGAAGTTTAACTTGATTATGCATTCATTAAAGACGAGCGATGGTGATGATTAAACAAAAACATCTTTAAAATGCAGAGTTCATTTCAGCCCATTTGGTTTTGTTACACACAAATTGGATTTGCATTGCATCCTGCACAGCAGGTACTCCACTTGAAATCAAAGACAGATGCTTTTATGGGATTAAAAGGAAAACCTAGAGGAGGGGGAGTGTGTTAGAGATTGAGACATTTTGCATTTCGGTAATAATGGCTCCAAAATGAAATAGTGATCATATTGCTGCATTACCCATATAAGTGTTTGGGCTATAATTAAAAGGAAACAAGAATCCCCATCATAACTTGAATCATTGTCAAAGAAGAACATTTAATTTGCAGGGGGAAAAATGATTTTTCCCATAAATGTCTAATAATACCTTAGCATATTTGAAATTTAATCATAAGTGGCTTAGAATTAAACCATTTGAATTATTACTGAAACATTTCAAGTGGTGACATTAAATGCTTTGTTTGAAATTAGCCATTAATTCAAAAGTCTTCTCCAGAGCTGCTGTGAGAGTTTAACTCCTTATCTGTAAACAGTAGTCCCTGATTCTCACACTATCATTAATCTTCATGCCTCTAGAATATTCACATTGCTGACTATTTACTCTGGCACCTTTGGTTAAATTATTCTGAATGCTACAATTTTAGAATTGATATCATCTGCTGTTTTAAAAGTATAATACAATTGTCAGCCTCTTGGATATATGTTGGGAATGCTGACCAGTTTTCTTAGAAAAAAGTCAGAACTGATCAATCCCCAGTGTAATTCACCTTTCCATTGCCTCCAAGAAGCTTTATATGGTCAATCTGGTTACTCTCTTGCAGAGTGCCTGACTCTCTAACAGGGTTTTATTAGCATTTTTCATCTTTTTGATGATGAATCTCGTAGATTGATTGTACTGATGGCCCCAATTATTGACCTCCCTATATCCAGGCTCTTTGCACTGTGAATCTGTCAATCCTCTCATGAAGTGGTGTCATATATTTCCCCACCTCTTGGGTAGGTTTGTGACTTACTATGGTCAACAGAGCTTGGTGAAAAGGATGGGGTGCTAGTTCTAAACCTAGGCTCCAGAGGCCTTGTACATTCAGTTCTTTCTCTTGAACTCCTGCTTCTGTAAACAAGCCCAGGCTAGCTTGATGAAAACTGAGAGCTATGCGGCCCATTCACCCCAGAACTCCTGCCAGTATCCAACCTAGCCCCTAGAAGCAGAGCTGCCCAACCAAGGTGCAGCTGACCACAACCAAGACCAGAAGAACTGCCTGGCTGAGTCCAACACACACACAAAAATCATTAATTTGAGTAGTGCTTTATCATAAAGCAATGGGTAATGATACTTACACAGGTCAGATTTTTTTTTTTTGAGACGGAATCTCGCTCTGTCACCCAGGCTGGAGTGCAGTGGCCGGATCTCAGCTCACTGCAAGCTCTGCCTCCCGGGTTCATGCCATTCTCCTGCCTCAGCCTCCCGAGTAGCTGGGACTACAGGCGCCTGTCACCTCGCCCAGCTAGTTTTTTGTATTTTTTTAGTAGAGACGGGGTTTCACCGGGTTAGCCAGGATGGTCTTGATCTCCTGACCTCGTGATCCGCCCGTCTCGGCCTCCCAAAGTGCTGGGATTACAGGCTTGAGCCACCGCGCCCGGCCAGGTCAGATTATTTTAAGTAGTATTCGATTTGGACTTTAATGATGAATATCATTTTCAATGCTGAGCACAATGCCTATAACGTGTTCAATAAATATTTATTGATGTATAGGTGGGTAGAGATTTATTTATCTATTTTAGGCTATTAATATGTTCTAATAAACTCTCACGGCATGTAACTGTGCCCTCCATGCTTTGGAAGAATGCTTAGGAGAAAATAGAAAAGAACATTGTATCCCCCCTCTTTTTTCCTCACTGAGAATATCACATGAAAGGTGACCCAGGAACACAGATAAAGAATTTGTTGGGAAGAAAAGTCAGCCTCATCTTTCAACATTTTAACTAGCCTGAAAAATTTACACAAAATCATACCTAGATGAAGCTTATCATTTCAAAATTCATGTGGAAGATAATCCCACAATCAAGGCTGGGTATCACCAGCCTTGCACAGAGTGATGTGCAAATCTCTGAAAAGTATACTTCCCAAAATGTTGAACCTACTGAAAGATAGAAGCGGATAAAATTTTAGAGATCATCTTGACCAAACTCTCACTTCACACAGAAATCTCCACAGAAAATTCCCCCGGAAAGTAATAATTGTAAATGGTAACCAACATATAATGTGCACCTACTAATTTCTAGGTCCTATTCTAAGTATCATCTATGTACTGATTATTCACAAAAATCTCATGCAGTAAGTACCATTTTAAGTTGGGGAAAATGGACTCAGAAAGTTTCAGCAACATGTCCAAAGTCACACAGCTTGTACATGGCAGAGATGGAATTCAAACTCTTAAGAGTCTACTATCTTAACTGTGATAGGGTTTCTCACTGTCAACAACTAGAGCCATTTATTGAAGAAATTAGCCAGCTTTTGGTGAGGTAAGTTCTCCCCTTCCTTATAAATACTTCAGCAGAGGCAAAACCTCTGAGAACCCATGTAATATAATGGCTCAAGCTCAAATCTCCCACACTGTCATTTCCACACATTGGATTTATTTCCAGCCTTTAGAGCAGCAAAGGAAAATTCTGTTTTCTCTTACACATGACAGACCTTCAACGAGGTGACCTTTTCCCTCTCATTCATTCTTTATCCAACATAGTTTTCATGTTCTTCGCTAACTTGATTAGCCTCCTAATGAAATTTCTATAGCCTTTCACTACCTAGCTCACCATTTTAGTTCAGGAGACTAGCCATCTTTGCAGCCTAAAATAGCGTCTGGTTTTTATATGTGGTTGGTGGGTGGTTGGTAGGTGGTTGATTGATTAGATGATTTTAAGTAGGAAAAAAATCAAGTCTGAAAACTTATATCAAACACTGAATTACTAAAATTAGAAATATTTTAAGCTATCCTGTATACATGGAGTTATATATTTTCGTTCTTTACCAGAGTGTAAGGCTCCAGTTAAAGCTCAAAAGGACACATGAGATGGGTACATTACCAGATTCAAAACAATTTTATTGTTAGCCTATCATAAACATACAGAACTCAGAAAATGGTACAAATCAATTTATTTCTCCAGGAGTACCTGCTGTGAAGGATGCAACGCAAAATCTATTTATTTTGCCTCTCAGTTCATCCAGAATCTGACAGGTAACCTACATGACTTCTCACTGAGGGCCCATTCCCAACGTTCCACATCCATTTGGGTGGTACATCTATGTTCTAAAGTCATGATGTCCATGTTCTTAGTATGGACATGGCACCAATAGTAAAGGTTTCTTCCAGATTCTTCAAAATGAAGCATCTAAAGGACCAATAAATCTTTGTTTTGCTAATACGGATCAATTCTCACCGAAGAAATTAAAGGATTGTTATGCCAACAAAGTATCTGCTTTATTTGTTGTTTCCTTTTTTTTTATTTTTTAACAAAGTCTTTGTCTATAAGCTACTGGCACTTTACAATAACCACAGTTTACATTCATGTATTTCATTCATTTGTATTTCATTTCAGATTTTGAATTTCATTTTTATATTTTACATACACAATTGTAGACTACCAGTGAGCTCTCAAACTGACCCAATATATTTTTAAGTTTGTAATCTAAAAAGTTGGCATTTAAACAATAAAATGCATTCAACCTTGAGTGTAGAGTTTGATGAATTTTGAAAAATGAATACGTCATGAAACCACCACCTAAATCAAAATAAAGAACATGTCCAAGATATTCCCTTGGATGCCTTTTCAGTGTAACCCAGTTGCTCTCTTTCTGCATCCAGGCAACCACTGATCTTATTTCTGTTACAATGGATTACTTTTGCCTGTTCTAGAATCTCACTTAAATGGAACTGTACAGTAAATCCTGTTTTGTGTTTGGTTTCTTTTTCTCGGCATTATATTTCAGATTCCTCAGGGTTGTAACACTGCGGAGTGTTAATATGCCATTATATGTCTATAACACAATTTATTCATTCACTTGTTGATAGATGTTTGAGCTTTACCCAATTTGGGGCTTTTTTTTTTTTAAGCTGCTATGAACATTTGTGTACAAGCCTTTTAGTGGACATATGTTTTCATTTCTTTTGGATATATGCCTCGGTATAGAATTTGGGGGTATATGATAAGTGTTTATTTAACTTTATAGGAAACTGCCAAACTGTTTTCCAAAGTGATTGTGCTATTTTCCATTCCCAACAGCAAAATAGATATTATCGGTCTTTTTAAATTTTGACTGTTCTAGTAGGTATGAAATAGTATTTCATTCCGGTTTCCATTTGAATTTCCCTAATGACTAATGATGTTGAACATCCTTTCATGGCCATCATGGTCTTCTTTTCTTTAAATATGTATTCAAATATTTTGTTTATTTTGGATCATTGTTTGTCTTCTTACTAAGTTTTAAGAGTTATTATTCTAGATTCAAATTCTTTATTAGCTATTGCAAATATTCTTTTCCTCAGTTTGGTATTTGCCTTTTTATTTACTCAATGGTGTCTTTTGAAGAGTAACTGCTGACAGTTTTGATGCTGTCTGGTTCATTAACTATTTTCTTGTATAGTTAGTGCTTCCTGTGTCCTAAGAAATCTTGTGTACCCAATTGTTTAAAATATTTTTGTTATCTTATCTTCTATGTGTTTTACAGTTCTGTGACTTGTCTTTAGGGCTATGATTCATCTCCAGTTTACTTTAGAGGATGCTGTAAAGTAGAGATTTAGATTAATTTTTTCCATACAAATAACCAGTTTTTCAGCACCATTTATTTAAAAAATTATTCTTTCCCCACTGAATTATCGAAGTAACTTTGTCAAAAATCACCTGACAGTACATATCTGAACTCTATTCTATTCCATCTATCTATATGTCTATAATTATGCCACTATCACATGGTATTGATTACTAAGGTAAGTCTTGAAATCTGAAGGTATAAATTCTGTATCTTCCTTGATCTTCTTCAAATTTTTTCTGCCTCTTCCAGATCTTTTGTGTCTCCTTATAAATTTTAGAATCAGTGTATCATTTTCAATAAAAATCACACTCACATTAAGGTTTTTATTGGCATTAGTTTGACTCTATACATCAATTTATGAAGAATTACTCAACTATATGAAATCCTCCAATCTATGAGTATATCTTTTCACATATTCACATCTTCCTTAATTTTTCTTTCAATGTTTCTGTGTTTTCAGTGTATAAGTCTTGAACATATGTTAGCAATTTATGCCTAACTATTTGAGTAATTATTAACTACATTTTTCAAATGAAAGAAGATCATCAGAGATTATGTAATTCTCCCAATGTCACAGAGCCAACAAGTGCCTTAGCCAGGATTTAAATACAGAAGTAACGGAATCCAAAGAACATGTTCTTAAGTACTAGGCCAGCAATTCTCAGAGCAAAGATAGGCAGAGGGATTGAACCAACTGGGAAGCTTTTCCAAATCTCACATGCTTGTTGCCCCATCAGAATGTCTGATATCTCACTGGAGGGAGGATGAGCGGGACCAGATAGTTAGAGAAATTTCCAAGGTGTTTCTGTTATAACCTTACTGATTGTGAACTGGTAGAGAATTTTTTTGCAGTCAGAAACCTACAGCATGGTTAGTTTCAGCTGGTCACCCTTTGAAGCCCTTGCCAACAGTTTTCTAAAAAGATCAAGCCAGTAGAGAAAGAGCCTGGCAGGATAATAAGAGCCAGACAGGTCTTATACAGCAGCAGCAACTTCATACACAAGAAAAATGGGTATCTGTTCTACATTCAGGTCTCACCTAAGCTTCCATTTGATGAATACGCTTATAGTCTAGGTGTCAGAGATGAGACTGACACAAATTAATTTTGAATACAAATAATGTCTTAAAGTCCAACATTTATTTAAGATATTTTCTTCTTCATTCATTCTACTTCGACCCATTTTGCTCTATCTTCTGTCTCTCCTTCCTTAAATAAGCTAAATCAAATAATGAAGTTTGAAGCAAACTTCATTAAGAAGCAAACAATAAAATAAAACATGGGATATCATATTGCAGATTAGATGTGCCTGGTGCTATGTTTATAGAAAAGGGGATCATGGTTACAGGCAACATGGCAACAAGGAGGTGTGCTCAGCAGCTGCCCTGCCTGATGAGGCCTGCCATGACATATTGGTTATGGGATACATCAAGGGATCTAATAGCAGCATGGATGTGAGAAAGAAATGGGCTTAGTAGTGACATCTGTGTATGTGTGTTAGAGAGGGCAGGAATGGGGCTGGCCACGGTGGCTCAAGTCTGTAATACCAGCACTTTGGAAGGCTGAGGTGGGTGGATCACTTGAGGCCAGGAGTTCGAGACCAGCCTGGCCAATCTGGTGAAACCTCATCTCTACTAAAAATACAAAAAATTAGCCAGGTGTGGTGGCATGTGTCTGCAGTCCCAGCTACTCAGGAGGCTGAGGCAGGAGAATCACTTGAACTCAGGAGGTGGAGGTTGCAGGTAGCCAAGATCACACCACTGCACTCCAGCCTGGGCAACAGAGTGAGACTCCATCTCAAAAAAAAAAAAAAAAAAAAAAAGCAGGAGTGGCTAGCAGTTCACAAATAAGCTATTTAACTGGAAAGCAAACTTTCAATGGATATTTATGATAACATTAATAACTGCTAAAATATATTTACACAGTCTATTAAGTACGTCTACTGTCCTCAGAGCTAAATAAGGAGAATAAGATGGTGCTTACTGCTCTCAGGGAGTTTTCATTTCATCAGGGAGAAAATGCACACATGTAAAAAACAACCCAAGGCATCCTGTAGCAAATATCGTCGACTACGCAGGGAAAATTTCTGTTCCTCCAGTCTACCCTGCACAATACCTTGACATCCTGAAAGAAGCAGGCCTATTACATGAAATAGCAGTGGACTTGGATTCATAGAAGCTGAGTCAATTTACTTGCAATATAGCCGCAGACAAGTCATTTGATGCATCTAGATGTATCCTTTTATCTGTAAAATGAAATGGGTACTTTAGTAGTTTTTCATGGGTATTAATACAGATAATGAAGAATGTTAGGTAGACCGGCAACGTATTGTTATTGGTGGTGGTGGAGGTAGTAATAACAACAGTGTAATTACCATCTATGTCATCTAGGCCACTGCCTATAAGCCTCATCTCATTTCAATTATTTCCATCTTCATGTATATTTAGCAACGTCCATGATACTCCTTTATCTATAAAAATCATCTAGTTCCTTAGCTCCCATTCAATGACATTCCAAATATCATCAGAATACCTTACCCAAGATTCAGATGCCTGAGTGGTGATTGCTGGGACCATAAACTGACCATGGAGCAAACTTGCCTTGTTGCCAGTCAGACTTAGAACCCTGTACTTTAGTTACAACTACATGGAATCTACGCTATTGCCAAGTCACAAGACTTCCTGTCCCCTTTAGTCGGCCCATCAATATAGAGCCTTCTCTCTTGGCCTCTGATTCTCATCACTGATGTAATTTACCCCAGAGTAACTGGCATACTGCCAGGCTTAGCACTCTTCATTTCTCCATTGTGGAAAGAATATGCTACTTTATGACTAATAGGGCAACCTCCCTTTAAATGTTGCACTATAGTGTAGAATATATGAATGTTAGTGTAATATAATATTGTCTAGTGTAGAATATAAGAATGTTATTGCAGTAATTACTAACATCTAAATAGCACATTCAATTGGAGAGCACTTGCACATTCACCCTCATAGCAACCTTTTAAGAGAGAGATAATTTTATCCCCAAGTTTAGGAAAATGTGACTAGAAAAGGTTAAGTAAATTTTCCAGTATCATCCTAGTATATCCAAGCTAAGACGTAAAACCAGGGCTTCTGACTCCAGTATCTATTATCTTAATATGCCCAAACTTCAGTTTGGTAAATGAGTTCTTTATTTGCAACTTGATCAGAACATTTATTCATTTATTCATAAATTCAAATATTCATTCAACAGATAGATAGCGAGTACCTATGTGCTACAAATATATTTCTCCTCAAAGATGTTCACAGTTGAGCGAGAATACAATATATAAACAAAGGAGCAATGTCTTATTCATCTTTGAATTACCAACTCCTGACACAGCATCTGGAACACAACATACTTGAATGAATGAATGAATGAATGGATGGATATGTTAAAAATTAAATTACCTTTTAAGCCAAATCCTAATACAATGAGAAATTTCTTTGAAAAGTACAAAGTGCTATATAAATTTTAAGCATTATAACTGTACTCAATTATAGGTGAAACTTTCATTTCAGTTAGAATGCCAGAGTGAGTTTTCAGATAATCTTAGTAATGTCCTTTTTTTCTTTATTTAGCATTATTTCCTTCATATTGAACATATCATAAGTAGGAAGACTGTCTTAAGTCCCCACTTCAAGAGTTTTTTAATCCCCTGACCTGATTGCAATCACTTCAGCAAATTCACCCACACCCTGATTCTGTCATTGCCAAAAATCCCCATATGGAAGGGGAGGAGCCCTCTCAGAGGACTTGGCACAAATCCTTATAATAGCACTTATCACATTTTATTGTAATTATCTGTTGACATGTCTTTTTCCTCCTAGCACCAATGCCACTTGATAATTCACCTACAAAAAGTTTTCAACATCTCAAAACATAACTCGCAATATTTTTAAAGTAAGATTTTCTCCCTAAAAAATTAACCCCAAATAAAAGTTCTGTATATTTAACAAAATATTTAACAATACTCCCACTGTTTGGTCCAGCTTCCCAAATGCACGTCTTTCACTAAAGTCTTAAATCAACATTTAAAATCCTAAGATGAATATTCAATTTTGGAAAACACACACAAGATAATTTGAGAGGACACTTTTGAACTAGAAGGTCCTTTGCTTCTAGTTGATGGTGATGATGCCCAGGCTAATACGTTTCATTTAAAAAGGTCAGTCTACTCATTCATTACTAAATTGTAAGCTAAAAAGTGTTGTGTTGCTAAGAATCCCATGAAACACTTTCAAACAGAAGTCATGGACCTTGAGCTGATCTTTTACATAAGATAAATTTAAAGTAGCTTCTTTTGATGTAAGAAAATCACTGTTTAAATATCAAATGGTCATTGCTTCAAATTCATTTTCTTGTGTGATAAATTTGCTTATCTTTATATGTGGATATTTCTGTATATCTGCTCAGAGATTTCAAATTTTGTTAGGATCTGATCACTATGATTTTTTCAGAGAAAGAGAAGTAGAAGTATTTTGAAAGTTCAGTATCTGAAATGGTTGGAATAGTTCCTGGCGTGATCTGTTACTGAGACCCTTGGAAGGCGGAGATTTTTCTGCTTTAAATAAATATGCCACGAAGTGTTTCGAGTCTGTGCTATGTACCAGCACCATGAGATATTTGGGTTTGGTTCAGGCTATGAGATGTACGAGAACAGAAACAATATTTAATTCTTCAAATTTAGCTAAATAAGAATAGCTAGTTAATTTTAAGTAAAATTTAGAACAAAATATTATATAAATAGGATGCTATGTGACATTTATTGATTAATTATGTAGTACTTATGTACTGCTCTTTTTTATAATTTCAGCTTTTATTTTAGATTCAAGGGGTACATGTGCAGGTTTGTTACATGAGTATATTGCGTGATGCTGAGGTTTGGGGTACAACTGATCCCATCACTCACGTAATGAATATATGTACTGCTATTTCTTTATATGAATTCTAAAGTCCATCCTTTCCACTCAGTACTCCCCCAGAATTTCTTTCAAAAAATAAATCCAGGCTATCATGTTCAGAATGTTAATTTTAATAGTAAATACAGTCATAAAAAAAAAGACTCACAAACAGGTTAAAGAAAATATTTAGGAGAGGAATGTTCTGTCTAAAGAATTCCAACCACATTGACAATAGTTCTTTGACAGCGGTTACTCCTGATAGCCTACTGTCTAAGGCAGAGTTGCTGGAAAATGACTGACACATTTCATCAAAGCCTCCGCTCAGCTGCCTTAGCCAACTGTCGCTGGTAAATGACTTAATCTTTGCTAAACTTTCATGCAGGAAAGCGGAGTAGTTGAAAATGCACCCACATATAGACCTGAAACTCTAATGAGATCATTTTACATTCTGATTGATACAAAATCTACATTGTGTTTTGACTTGCCTGCCACCATTGATATGGTGTATTTCCAGTTTGAAAGGTTCAAAAGTGATAGTTGTTTTACAATGCATCCCAACTGTAACTGAGAATGAAGAAATGTGGAAATGAATGAGTTAATTGCAAGTTATTTGGTACAAGGTAAATTTTTAATCACATTTCATATGTATTATTTTTTTTCTTAGGGAAAGTAATTGGTTAGGAAGACAGAGGGATATAAATATTTTATGTAATCTCCTAAAAATAAAGCGAGTCGTGTGGATTCTTTCATGAATGTGTGTTTATATGCCTTAGGTTGAGGGAATTTATTCATGAATGTTAAAATGCAAGATACAACATCTGCCTAAATCAATTGTGGATAAGCCACCACCACCCTAAGACACCCGTAACTTTCTGACCAGGATTTTAGATTTTTATTTTATGGTAAACTCATACTTTCCAAAAGTGTTAGGATGGCTGTGACTTTTTCTGCTTAATGCTGATCTTTTCTACAAACCTATATAGCCTTTGTGAGCAGGGGTAAGAATCAAAATGAATTCTGGGAGCCTCCACTGTACTGCTAAGTCAGGTAAATCCTATTATAACATTTACATATGAGGTGGGCAGAGAGGTCCAGCATCTGCATTCGTGTGCATTCCTCCATTTCCACCACTGCTTGAAAAAGATAAATTGCTATTACCAGGAGAATTAAGAGGAAAAATGTTTGGCTTATGTCATCCAAAGCTCCTTTACCAGGGAAAATCGGCCTAAGCTTGTTAGTTACCCAACATGCTAAGGCTATGTGATCAAAAGCAACGACCCCCAAATTGCATTCTGCCACTCACTGTTTTCCCTCTATTTTCCCTTCTATCTCTTAAGAAGACATCAGTCCATCTGTTTCTGATTCTTTACAATTAACTCGGCACATTAGGTCTCTCTCTCTCTCTTTCATAACCTTAAAAACTGATTTTCTTTTAACTGGGAAATTGTATCTTGCCAGCAATCAGAGCTCAAATACAGACATCTACAACTTTCAGTCGAAAGTCTTAATACATAAAATTTGAATTGCTTCTAAATTTGGCAAAATGCCCTGCTTTCTCCAAATTCATAAGACAGATGAGGCACAAAAGTGAGATAAATGATGGCGTCCTGCTATTTCAAATGCCATATTGATGTAGTCATTATTTGTGCCAATAAGGCTCACTGTCATCTAATTTTAACCTGTTTCTGTGTTAATTATGCTCATTTTTTCTTTCCTCTCTTTTGATATTTTACGCTCTTCATTTCATGTAGTCTACGTTTGTGAACAACTGAATCTTTCCAACAATTTACTGAAGTCCTATTATGCGCAAAACACTACTTTTTCTCTCAAGTAGGGTTTAGGGAGTATAAAAATATAAACCAGATAAGCCTGATACATAATATGGGCTCCAGAAAACGTGTGAAGGAAGCAAAGGAGAAAGAAAAAGATGGAGGAGAGAGGGAGGAAAAATAAAAATGTCTAATAATTCACTTTATGCAAGAAGATGTGTACACTGTCTCACCATTCTGCTGTAATTTCTTCACCATAGATGTTAATATCTGATATTTTCTTGTTTACCTGTGTGTTTATTGTCTTTCTCTTTAGGAAAATAGTAAGGGCCATAAAAGAACAAATTTGTTGGTCTTGCTTACAATTGTGAAAAAGTGTTTTTGTCTGGAACCTAGGTAATGCCAAAAAAAAGAAAAAAGTTTCAGTAAAGAATGAATGAATTAATGAATTAATTCCCTGAGCTTAGAAGGGCAAGAATACTTTCTACTCTCCACATTCACCCCAATGCACAACCTTCCTTCTAAAATCATTACTCCACAACAGTGAGGGTGCCTACTATGGGTATATCTTGCTCATCCAGTGATCAACTGTTATGTGTAAGAAAAAAAAATAGAAGCTGAATTTGTCCCTGTTGAATGAAGAATTTTCTAATGAAATCCAGGATGGAAGTTGATTGCTTTTGGTTGGACTCCCCCTAGCAGGTTACATATATGATCCTTGTATCACCTTTTTAGCGCAAGCCCACTTCTCCACATACTCCTCCAACTTCATGTTTATTTAGATTTTTCTCTTATTAAATTCCTCTTCATTTAGCCTGTAAAAGTTCTCCTATATCTTCTCGACTCGGGAATTCTTTCTCTACTTTCCTGGAGTCTTCTCTCTCTTATTTCCCACTTTGTTGTATGCCCTTTTTTCCACACACATTTGATTTACAGCAAACAGTAATCTATTTTCCCTTGGGAAAAGTTTCGTTGCCTCAGAGAACACACTGCTAAAATAATGGAAAGTTCATAGTTGATTATTTGTATTTAATTATAGTTCAGATACTCATGAAAAATTCTTTGCTCCTCTTTGCAATTAGGTGTAGTGATTAGGAAACCTTCTATATCACTCTCCAGTTATCTTTTAAAAGCCCTCCTCTATTTGATGATGGTGTAATTGGCTCTTAATTTTATATTGCACAGGTAGATTAAAAAGAGGCAGCTTACCCTTGAGACATCTAAATGAGTAGGTTAAAATAGTAATTTTTATGTTATGTATATCTTACCACTATAAAAAATTAGTTTAAGGAGGGAAAAAAGCAGATAAAGGACTGAAGACTACCTGTCAACACAAATGGGTCTGGGGTCTCCTAATGACTTGTAAACAAACAGCTCTACACCAAACTGAGCTAATGCCTTGAGCAATGTTCCTGACTCTGCAAATTCATTAATTGCAGCTTCCTTTGTGGTCTTACAGTGAAGAATAACTATTATTATTATTATTTATTTATTTATTTATTTTCACTTAAATAAGATCCAATACCTCCCTGAAAACTGTCATTTGGTAAAAATATTGCTGTAGGGCAGGGCCCTACTAAGAAATGTAAGACATGTGCAATTCACACATCCTTGTGAAATGCAAGTGCCTGTGAACCCTGACAGGCTATAATTACTGGCAGGCAGAGTTGGCTGTCAGTAACTAGCATGATTTTAGTGGGGTAAAATGCTTCACGCTTAAGATTTCTTCCTGAGTGGCCTCTTGCACTCCCTCAGATCCCTGAGATTACCTTGTTAGACATTTATATGTCTAGGTCAACGATTCTCAAGAGGGTGGGAGGAGGAAGAGATGCAGGCAAGGAAGGAGAAGGGGAATAAGAGAATCTTCGTGTAATTTGGAAAACATACTTAATACATTCATTGTTTCATTATACAAATTAATAGAACTGAATATTCCAGTATTCTTCTTCATAGCTTAGGAAATAAAGTGGAAAAGCACTGAAAGATCCCCAAGTTTTGCGATGTTTAATAAGAATAGCTTAGGTGAAAATTTGCCTTCTCCATGGTCCTTACAGAAAATGAAAGTGCCTGAGCACGAATTCGTTTCTCCACTTACTTTCTCCAACAGGGTTCTTCTAGTATATCTTTATGATCATTTTGAAAGTTGACATAGCAAAGTCAGATTTGTTCACATGTAGAACCCTCCTCCGGTCTTTCTTGTGTTCCACTGGGTCTTGCAATGCATTCCAGAGCATTGAGGAACAGTTGTGCAGGTCATACCCTGCACCCTTCCAGAAAGTGCCATTCCAGCAGGCTACAGGATGTAGCAGCCCAAAATCCTTCTTCTTTTCACTGCCTTTCACCTCCTTTTCCGTCTCTCCCTCCTTATCCAGATACGATTCTATGATGATTATAATAACTCTCTGGTATACGACCTCACTTTTCTTGCCCGCTCTTTCCACCTTGTGCTCATCTGGTTGCGCTAATTATTAAGTTGTTGTGCTAATTATTAAGTCATTGTCTTTCAGTTCGTAACCCCACTCTTCTTTGCCCTGCTTTGTGATACAAGAGCTGGATTCTGCAGACATTTCTTCAGAATAAGCTCTGCCCATAGAGAATGCTAGAGGGAAACTGCAAGGCTACAAGTGAAAGAAGAGACATTTCTAGTGCTGTGATTGGCATGTAGGCATCTAGTCACCCTCGCAGGCACCGCCTCTGTGCACCTTAGAGTTCTCTTTCACCCCTGTTTAGTAGTTAACCATCTCTCAGCTAGGTCTTGTTTATATTAGATTTCCTCTGTTCTAGTTGGTGGTATGGTTTCTGTTTTCTCACTGGATCTTGACAGGTACACCTAGATAAATCCCTGTGCTGGTTAAACCAACTCTTGTCTATTCTGTACCTACAATCACAAAGCTAAACAAGGTTGGAAAAAAATATTCATTTCTTCTGACTGTCTCACTTTAAATTCATAATCAGGAATATCAAGCAGCTCTTCCACATATACTGAATTCATTCACTCCTCTTCTTCTAGACCCCAATTTCACAACTTCTCATCTCTTCTCAAACCTCCAATTCCTCTCTCCTGACCCTCTCTTAGCTGAGGACCCTGCTTCCTATGTGGTTAATAAAATAGAAGCCATCAGAAAAGAATGTCCACACATTTCCACTGCTGTGTCTATCAACTTACTTGCATCTATACTCATTTTCCCTACCTTCCTTCATGAAAGTGGATGAAGCGTGTTCCTATTTAAGATCAAGATCAATGCTCAAACACTAGATTCCATTGCTTAGGGTCATTCCAATGATTATCACTCCTTCTTACACATTGTGATATTTTTCTTTCTCTATTGGATTATCCCTATGAATATGTAACCTGTTTTAATATATCTCATATTAAAAGAACCTTTCATGTTCCCGTAGTTTCCTTCAAGTTACTACTCCACTTCACTACTTCCCTTTATCTTTAAACTTCTCCAAAATTTGGTCATGTTTGGTCTTTACTTTTTCTAGTCCCATTCTCTCTTCAACTCCATCCAACGTAACACTCGGTCAAGGTCACCAGTTAGGTTACACATTGCCGTTTGATTGTCAGTTTCAACTTCATCGAAATACCAATATTTGACCTAGTCTGCGACTATCTCTTTCCTGAAATACCTTCTTCTCTTGTATTTAGGGAAACTTTATATCTTAATTCTCCCCCTACCTCCCTGGCCACCCTGTCAATAGTCTTTACTGGTTTCTCCCAATCTCTTTGGCTTCTAAACACTGGAGTGCACTAAAGCTCAGTTCTTAGAGCTCTTTGCTTTTTTCGCTTCACTCACTTTCTAGATGGTATTACAGATGCATGGCTTTAAATACCATCTACACACTGATGGCCCCAGAAATTTATATCTTCAATAACATTCCGGAACTCCAAACTTATATATCCCCACATGACCTGCTTACTTGGATGTCTAATTAGTTCAAAATCTAATTCTTTATTTTCCCCATCTCAATCCTGCCCTTCCTCTAATTTTCCCTCTCTCAGTACATGTCACTGCTCAGGTACACAAGCCAAAAATCTTAGAGTCACCTTCTTCTCTCATACCCATATCCAATCAATTAGCAAATTCTACTAGCTTTCAAAATATAGCTAAAATCCAACTCCTTCTCAACACCTTTACTACTGCTCCTCTACAAAGACATGATCATTGCAAACCTTAATGATTGCATCAGCCTCTTAACTAGGATCCCTACTTTTAGACGGTCTCCCATAACAGAAGCTGCTGACTAGCATTCTCACTTTTTTCATAATAATACAACTGAAGCTTTGCACAAGGCTGCTTACACACACTACAGCTCCCAGATTCCCTTTCAGTTAGATGTGGCTTTGTTCTCACCACTAAAATATGAGCAGAACATAAGTGTGCCTACTTCTAGACCCACCTCCTTCACAATCTCCTCTTTACACAATGGACATATTTGAGATATAGTTTTAATCTTGCAAATGAAGACAATACCCCATGAGGTAGTAAGAAAATAACATACAAAGAATCTGAGTCCCTGATTATTTATATGGAAGACAGCTACCTATCAACCTGAAATTCAGATGATTATGTGAGCTAGGAAAAATCTTCCACCTTGTTTTAAGCATTGTATTTTATAGTCTCTTTATTTAGCTGCTATCCTTAACCTAATACAGAAAGAACTACCATATATGGAGCGCTACCATTATAATACCTAAAATGTGGCATTGTTCATCAGAAGGGCAACTGGAGATGAGAAACCCACAAATACTTGGTATATCCTGGCAAAACATTGTGTAAACTATCGCCTCAAACAATTGGGAAGGGAGATCACATGCCTCCTGAAGTAGCAGGTCTAAGAAATGTCTAGAAAGAACAGATCCTTATTGCTTGCAAGTTACAACAAAGAAGTGATGAGCTCAGTTGAGAATCAGCCTGTTGGCAGGCAGAAATGGAAAAGAATAGAAAAGATCAGGGTCTGAAGGTTGAAAAAGCTTTCTGATCACAGAACCCAAACTTTAAGGTTCTTATCTTGCCTTCTTATCCAAGTCTATTGTTTCAGAGAGTTGCTAAGGTAGCGTACGGGTTGGCGGCGGGGGCGGCGATGGGTAGCAAGGCACAATTACATAAAACAAATGAAAACACTATGCCTAAAGGAAAAAAAACCCTTGGATTTGGCTATAGCCAAACGTGACTGAGAATGAATACAGCAGAAACATATTATGTTTTTGAAAGAACTGAGAAATGTATTTCCAAAGGAACCAAAGCCTAGTCTGCAAAACACCTGTGACTGAGGTTTAAAACAAATGTGGTATCACCAAATTTGCACAAGCAAGAAGCAGGCTCCAAAAGTGGCACAGTCCCTAAAGAAGACACTTTGGATATTTTCCAGGAGGAGAATAGACAAGAAATTCCTTTGAGAAAGCAGAACCAGGGTTAAATCAAGTAAATTCAACTGCCAGATTAGGGCATTTAAGCAATTCCTACACAGCAGGACCCATCACTACGTAAAACACTGACTGCTGTTTGTTCATTTTTTTGTTTCCAATTGATAGTTTTTAATACGGTTATCCTGTCCCTAGTCCATAATTGTGTATAGGGTGTGTTTGTTGCATTGTCAGTTTGCAAACAACATGTCTTTTAGTTTTTGTGTCCTAGGAATACACCCAGATTTGGTGGAGAAAATTGTTCATCACCCAGAGATTCTGGGCTCTGATCTAAATTCAAAAATTGGTGGGGCTTAGGGTTGTCTTTTTTGAAGAGGAATTGTGTGTATTTTTACATTAAAAGAAAGGTCCATAGATACTTGGTGGCCAAAGGATCAGGCTGTAGTAAAAAATAATTAGTTGTCCAATATAATCTGTTCTCCCCTTCTGTCATAGTAATACAATTGGAGCCTGATACATGACTAGCCATCTTTACTGCATTCCCCAGTCTCCCTGCCCCACTCATGTAACAAGGTTCATGACAACGGAGTATGAACCACTACTGAGACAGATCTTTTAAGAGACTGGGATTGCTCCTTTATATGCCTTTTCTTCTTCTCATCAGTCTGGTGCAACACAAGAATATGGCTTTGGCAATGCAGATGATGACAATACAGTAAACTTGATAGAGAAACAAGATGGAAAAACCTAAGCCCCTAAATAATCGAATGGAGCAGAACTGTCCACTAGCCTAGAACTTAGATTATTCTATGGCAGAGAAATCAACCTTTATCTTATATATAGGGGTACCTTTGTTATAGTAGTTTAGTCTGCTAGATCTGACATAACAACATACTACACAGTGGGTGGCTGAAACAGCAGAAATTTATTTTCTCACAGTTATGGAGGTCAGAAGTCCAAGATCAGGGTGCTGCCAGGTTTGGTTCCTGGTAAGCCTCTCTTTCTGGCTTGCAGATGGCTACACCCTTGCTTTGTCCTCACATGGCCTTTTCTCTGTACCCTTGTGTAATCGCTCTACATGTTCATCTTGCCTGCTGCTCAGAAAAGCCGATGAACTGAGAACAGCCAGTTTTTGCAACAGAGAAAGAGTTTAATATACACAGAACTACCTAAGCAGAAGGACTGGAGTTATCACTCAAATCAGCCTCCCTGAAAATTCAGACACTAGGGTTTTTTAAGGATAGTTTGGCAGGCAGGGGCTAGAGAGTGGGGAGTGCTGATTGGCTGGGTCAGGGATAAAATCACAGGGAGTCAGAGCTTGTTCTCTTGCACTGAGTCTGTTCCTGGGTGGGAGCAACAAGGCTAGATGAGCCAGTTTACCAATCTGGTTGGTGCCAGCTGGTCCATCAGAATTCTGGGTCTGAAAAATACCTTGAACACCAATCTTAGATTTTACAATAGCGATGTTATCTATTGAAACATTTGGGAAAACTGGGAATCTTGTGGCCTCTGGCTGCATGACTCCTGAGCCATAATTTCTGATCTATGGCTAATTCATTAGTTTTTTAAAAAGCGGTCTGATCCTCAAGCAAGGAGGGGGTTTGTTTCTGGGAAAAGGCTATCATCATCTTTGTTTCACAGTTAAACTATGTTGGCTGGGCACAGTGGCTCACGCTTGTAGTCCCAGTACTTTGGGAGACCAAGGCAGGCAGATCACTTGAGGTCAGGAGTTTGAGACCAGCCTAGCCAAAATGGTGAAACCCCATCTCTATTAAAAATACAAAAATTAGCTGGGCGTGGTGGCAGGCGCCTGTAATCTCAGCTACTCAGGAGGCTGAGGCAAGGGAACTGCTTGAACCCAGGAGATGGAGGTTGCAGTGAGCCAAGATTGCACCAGTGCACTCCAGCCTGGGTGACAGAGCAAGATTCCAACTCAAAAAAACAAAACAAAACAAAAAAGGTAAACTATAAAGTAAATTCCTCCCATAGTTAGCTTGGTCTAAGCCCAGGAATGAACAACGCAGCTTGAAGGTGAGAAGAAAGATGGGGTTGAATCAGATTTCATTCACTGCCATGATTTTCCTATGCCAGATTTTTCTCACTGTAATAATCTTTGCAAAGGCGGTTTCACATGTAGAGAGAAAGAAAGAGTGGGAAGGGAGATCGAGATCTAGTGTCTCGTTCTCTTCTTATAAGAACATCAATCATATCAGATTAAGGCCGCAACCTAATGACATCATTTAACTTTAATTACCTTCTTAAAGACCCTGTCTCCAAATATAGTGATGTTATGGGGTAAGACTTCAGCACATAAATTTTGGGGAGATAAAACTCAGTCCATAACAATCCTAAAACTATAGTCTGTTTTCCACTTCCACAGTTTTCAGACTGTTCTTTTTACAATGTTAGATTAACTCATTCTTCGGCTGGGAACTCTCCAGTGACTTCTCCTTTTATTTATTTATTTATTTTTGAGACAGAATTTCATTCTGTCACCCAGGCTGGAGTTCAGTGGTGCCATCTCGACTTACTGCAACCTCTGCCTCCCAGGTTCAAGCAAATCTTCTGCTTCAGCCTCCTGAGTAGCTGGGATTACAGACGCCCGCCACCATGCCCGGCTAATTTTTCGTATTTTTAGTAGAGACAGGGTTTCACCGTGTTATCCAGATGGTCTCGATATCCTGACCTCGTGACTTGCCCACCTCAGCCTCCCAAAGTGCTGGGATTACAGGTGTGAGCTACCATGTCAGGGCTGACTTCTCCTTTTACTCCATAAAAGCCAAAACTTTACAATGCCCTCCCCTGATCTGATCCCCCCACCCCGATTACCCTCTCTGTCAGTATTTGCTACCATCATGCCTTTGCTCCTTCCACTTCAGCTACATGGGACTCCTTGGTATCCTATGCATGTACACTTACCCCTATACATTCTGCTTTTCTGTACACTGAATCTCATTTCACTCCCATATCCACATTGCTCATTCCTTTGTTTCTTTAAAGTCTTCTGTCAAAAGTTATTTTATCAGAGAAACTTTCCATGACCACACTGCAGAAAACAGCAACTCCCCACTCCAAATTCTCTCTCTACCTCTTACCTGTTTTAGTTACGTTTATTCACATATTCACTCTCTCTTCCCAAAAAAATACAGGCTTTATGAGAGCAGGACATTTGTGTTGCTCACTGTTGTATAACAATATATAAAATAGACCTTTTACATGGTAGGTATGAAATTGAGACATGTAAAATGTGGCTTGAATGAACATGTGAGTGGAAGTCATGTAGAAGATGGATTGAAAGATGCAAAAAGTGTCAACAGGTATCATCTGGGGGAGGGGTTCTCTAAAATGACCCCCAAGTTTATGGCTTAGATTGGGTTGGTGAAATGGCAAGCCAAGATAGAGAACACAGGAAGTGGAACAGGACTCAAGACATTCAGTTCAGTATTAAATATTACGGATTTGAGATGCCAGTAGGAGTTGAATTGTATTTGGACCTAGACAATGAATCTCATCTGGAGAAAGATGTAACTTCTATCTACATATGACTGCATTTGAAGTCCTGAAAGTGGATGATCTCCCCATGAGAAAAAGTGTCACAAGAAGATCAATAATATGTCTTCAGAAACTCCAGCTGTTTACTGATAATGGTGCCAAGTTATTGGTATTCCTTGTGTCTGAGAATATCTTCATGGACTATTATATTTATTTTATATCCAACTCTAATGCTGAAACTTAGATAGTTCCCTTCAGTGAACGGCATCCCGGTAAGCTGATACTAGGCTGTCAACTTTTATGCTGACTACAAAGAAAAACAAAAGTTGTATTAGAAGAAATAACAGAGTTTCGCACAGGTATTTCTTTGTAAGTCAAGAGCCCATTTCCCAGAGGTGAACCTTTTATTTTCCAAGGGGCTGGCAAGAAAAGGTGATTGTCCTCCAACTGCTTTCATGCGGCACGGGGCACTAGATCTTCTAGTGACTGCTCAGTTTGCCAATTCTTACTCCAATCGGACCTACATCTTTGGTCTTTAGAAGCAGCTGGGTTTACAATCTCTTTAGTGAGCCTGCAGAATTTTGTACTGAACTTTTGTGGTCTTTTGTTCTGCTGCCCCTTGTGATATCAGTGCCTCTCCTGTTCCCTTTGTTCTCCTGCCCTCCTTCACTCTCCCAGTATGGATTTCTGATGTAGTTGACACCATACCAGCTTCAGGAATGAACATGTCACTCAGAGCTGCACAAGAATAAAATTCCAGCCTCTTGGCTACAGGCTAATGAGAATTAGTCCCAATACTGTACTTGTATCTAAACTAGTTAATGTGTGAAGTTCTATTTTCCCATAAGACATGAATCTTGAGTTCTTTGTAGATTCTGGATATTAGCCCTTTGTCAGATGAGTAGATTGCAAAAATTTTCTCCCATTCTGTAGGTTGCCTGTTCACTCGGATGGTAGTTTCTTTTGCTGTGCAGAAGCTCTTTGGTTTAATTAGATCCCATTTGTCTATTTTGGCTTTTGTTGCCATTGCTTTTGGTGCTTTAGACATGAAGTCCTTGCCCATGCCTATGTCCTGAATGGTATTGCCTAGGTTTTCTTCTAGGGTTTTTATGGTTTTAGATGTAACATTTAAGTCTTTAATCCATCTTGAATTAATTTTTGTATAAGGTGTAAGGAAGAGATCCAGTTACAGCTTTCTACACATGGCTAGCCAGTTTTCCCAGCATCATTTGTTAAATAGGGAATCCATTCTTCATTTCTTGTTTATGTCAGGTTTGTCAAAGATCAGATAGTTGTAGATGTGTGATATTATTTCTGAGCACTTTGTCAAATTCCATTGGTCTATATCTCTGTTTTGGTACCAGTATCATGCTGTTTTGGTTACTGTAGACTTTCAAGTCAGGTAGTGTGATGCCTCCAGCTTTGTTCTTTTGACTTAGAATTGACTTGGCAACGTGGGCTCTTTTTTGGTTCCATATGAACTTTAAAGCAGTTTTTTCCAATTCTGTGAAGAAAGTCATTGGTAGCTTGATGGGGAAGGCATTGAATCTATGAATTACCTTGAGCAGTATGGCCATTTTCACGATATTGATTCTTCCTATCCATGAGCATGGAATGTTCTTCCATTTGTTTGTATCCTCTTTTATTTCATTGAGCAGTGATTTGTAGTTCTCCTTGAAGAGGTCCTTCACAAAGAACTCAAACAAATTTACAAGGAAAAAAACAAACAACCCCATCAACAAGTGGGCAAAGGATATGAACAGACACTTCTCAAAAGAAGACATTTATGCAGCCAACAGACACATGAAAAAATGCTCATCATCACTCACCATCAGAGAAATGCAAATCAAAACCACAATGAGATACCATCTCACACCAGTTAGAATGGTGATCATTAAAAAGTTAGGAAACAACAGGTGCTGGAGAGGATGTGGAGAAATAGGAACACTTTTACACTGTTGGTGGGACTGTAAACTAGCTCAACCATTGTGGAAGACAGTGTGGCGATTCCTCAGGGATCTAGAACTAGAAATACCATTTGACCCAGCCTCCCATTACTGGGTATATACCCAAAGGATTATAAATCGTGCTGTTATAAAGACACATGCACACATGTTTATTGCGGCACTATTCACAATAGCAAAGACTTAGAACCAACCCAAATGTCCATCAATGATAGACTGGATTAAGAAAATGTGGCAAATATATACCATGGAATACTATGCAGCCACAAGAAATGATGAGTTCATGTCCTTTGTAGGGACATGGATGAAGCTGGAAACCATCATTCTGAGCAAACTATCGCAAAGCCAAAAAAAGAAACACTGCATGTTCTCACTCACAGGTGGGAATTGAACAATGAGATCACTTGGACGCAGGAAGGGGAACATCATACACTGGGACCTGTCATGGGGTGGGGGAAGGGGGGAAGGATAGCATTAGGAGATACATCTAATGTAAATGACGAGTTAATGGGTGCAGCACACCAACATGACACATGTATACATATGTAACAAACCCACACGTTATGCACATGTACCCTAGAACTTAAAGTATAATAAAAAAATTTTTTTAAAAAGACATAAATATTGAAAGATGCTGCACTGGAGCTAAAAGCTGCCCACCTGCCTCCAAAAAGAGCTGTGAATGAAATCAATAAGGGAGGCAGAATGAGGAGATGAAAAGAGAATTGGTCTTGTTTGCATCATTTTAGCCCCTAGATCAAGGGATGTATGAAGTTAGTTCTAGCTTGACTTTTCGCACTTTCCCAAGCCAATGAACACCTTTTTCCTGCCTAAGTCAACTTGAGTTGGGTTTTCTGTCATTCACAGATCTAAAAGTCTGACTAACATAGATAAGACTTAAAATATATCCTCATGAAGAAAATTCCAGATCACAATCTGTAGTTGACCTGTGGGAAGACAAAAATCCTGCATCATTCACATAGCCCCATCTGTGTCAGTGCCACCCACAAACTCTGAATCTGGCCCTCAGTTTCATTAGTGTCAAGTTGATAGAGGAGGCACACACTTTATTATTTTCAGGTGCAATTGGCACTTGCAAATCTGCCCTCATCTAGTAAAGGTGAGATCTGTCTGGGTCTCACAATTCCAAGGAGTACAAAATCAGGACTTCCCTGGAGACTGCAAGACAATTTAAATCAGGTCATCCAGCTCTCACCTGCTCCTTAGAACAGGTTATAGCTATGAGCGATGTCAGTGCAATTCTAGGACCTAGGCTTGTTTAAGTAAACCTAATAAACTTGTCCCCATGTTTCCTATTCTCCAGCTTGTGGGTTTGATTAGTGTCATAATCAATTTATCAATGGTCTGGATACAAAAAGACTTTCATCTCAAGATTTTCCACCTTCAGCCTCCTCCCTTTCAGGCAGAATCTTAATGAAACACATTGATTAAATAAGCTCCTGAAATAATTCTATTACCTTTTTATGCCAATCAATGAATAGCAGGTCAACTGAAATTTTACTCTATCCACATGGCAAACTACTGGAAGAGGTAACTTTTTTTGTTGTTTGCTTGTTTTTTGAAGGGAACAGGAGCTGGCACTGCCTACATAAACCTTGTTCTTTTCAACCTCTGACAAGGATTCCCGAAGGAAGATCCTGTGGGACACTATCTGTCCTAGCAGGAAAATAAACAAAGGCCCATTCCGCTTTTGAAGTTTATCACTTTTAAAATAGTGCTATTATGATGATAAGCCCTTTTGAGATTGACTTTTTTCATGGATATTCTGATAATGTTCAAATCGAAACCAAAACAAAGTCACCTTTGGATTTTTTTTTTTTTTTTTCATGTGAAGTGAACTTCGCTGAAAACTGAACATCTTATTAGCATGGAAAGAGGAGACCAACAAAGCAGGCTGGCATTTAGCCCTAAAATCTGTATTCCTGGGCACAGTTCGATAATGCAGGCTGTCTAAACTTTAGTACGTCATTGGACATGGTCCCAGATATGGTCTTAAGGTACTTCCAGTGTTTCTTCCTCCACTCCTGCTTTCTAGAAAAATGTATATTATGGGCCAGACGGCTGAGAAAATGCTTATTGTATCTCTGAACCTCATGGCCAATTTGGAACTAAGAGATCATGCTTCTGGAGGAAGTTGGTAGAGACAAGATTTCTACTGGATTCTAAGTGGGCTATTCCTAGCCTTTTCTTACCAAGAGGCAAGCAGCAGACTCAAGGTAGTTATCTTACACATTCAACAAATAGTTGTTGGAGATCCACAATGGCACAGGTGTTCCTTAGCCCTTGTCCTCTGGGAAGACCATCCAGAGTTGTGTTATTGACCGAATATTATTTACACTATAAAGACTATTTTGGTCTTGACATAAGAGAAATATGTTTCATCCTATTCCCATACAGCCCAGGTACAATATTTTCATGTAAGGTGCAAATGCCAGGGGCAAAGGATCTGAGTAGACAATTCACAGAAGAAAAAATGAACAACCAAAAAATAAATTTAAATCATCTGAAAAAAATGTTCAGCCTCATGACTAATAAAAAATATCCAACTTTAAATACCTGTAAAATATAACCCAATTTAGTTTTCAGAGAGGAAAGCCTGACTCCTTCCTAATGCCTATAGAGCTCTTCAGAATCACTTTAACTCTTTCTAAATCTTATTCCACTTTGGGTCCATGAGTTCAGAGCATAAATGGAGCATCTCGCCATTTCACAAGGTGAAATGTCCTTTGGAAACGATGTCACAGACATGGAACATATCTCTTCCTTAATTTCCATATCAAGAACAGACTTTCCAAAGGTTTATGGTGACAGAGAGGTTGACTATTTTTCCCTACTTCCTTTAGAAACTGCTAGCCGCTCTTTTGGAATTCCTCTCCTCAGACTTGCCTGCACCACCACCCTCCCATCTCCTACTCATATCAAAAACTCAAGTTCTCTCCTTTTATCCTGCAGTTTTCTACCCCCTAGTTGGCTCAAGGCATCCTGAGTCACTGGTATTTTCCCCTAAATAATAAATCTCTATTCCGTGTCCCACCTTCAGCACAGAAAAATTGAACTGACAGAAACTTTGAAATTTCCTGCCTTGCTCTTCTATCAATTCCACAAGTTTCTCTGAAAGGAATGGAGTAGTTTAGATATTTGTTTTCTCATTATTTTGAATTATGCTACCTCCTTTAAAAAAGTATAAATTGCTGTAATCATCTTTTGCTTCAAATAACATTTTTTCTCCTTTGTATTAAATTAACTAAGATTTCACAATACTCAATGCCAGTGAGAGAGTACAGTGAGATAGTCACATTCACACTTTGCTACCAGCAGTGCAAATTGGTAAAAATTCGCTGGAGAACAATACAAAAATAGCATTAAAATCAAGACATTTTAAAGACTATACTTTTAAGACTGGTAATTCAAATTCTAGAAAATTATAATAGAAATAACAATTTACTGGCCAGGCATGATGGCTCACGCCTGTAATCCCAGCACTTTGAGAGGCCAAGGCGGGCAGGTTACTTGAGGTCAGGAGCTCGAGATAAGCCTAGTCAACATGGTGAAACTCCATCTCTACTAAAAATACAAAAATTAGCTGGGCATGGTAGTGGGTGCCTGTAATACCAGCTACTCAGGAGGTTGAGGCAGGAGAATCGCTTGAACCTGGGAGGCAAAGGTTGTAGTGAGCCGAGATCGTGCCAGTGCACTCCAGCCTGGGTGACAGTGCAAGACTTTGTCTCAAATTTACTAATTAAGTTTTACGTGTAAGTTTGTTCCTTGTAGTATTGTTTATAACGAAGAATTAAAAGACCAATAATAAGACAATAATTAAACAAATAATGATCTATTCAATAGGCAGTCATTAGGAAAAAAATTTTAGGCAAGTGGAAGGCACACAAAAGTGTGTTATTCTTACTACTGAACTTTAAGCTCTCTAAAAGCATGATAAATTGATGACTAATTTATATTTGTATCCCTAAAAGTTCCAGCACAGTGTCTGTGCTATGGTTTAAATGTATCCTCAGAGCTGATGTGTTGAAAACTTAATCTTCATTGCAATATTGTTGAGAGGTGGTATTTCTTCTGTGTGTGTGTGTGTGTGTGTGTGTGTGTGTGTGTGTGTATGTCAGGGTCTCGCTCTGCCACCTAGGCTGGAGTGCAGTGGCACAGTTTTGGGTCACTGTAACCTCTGCCTCCTAGGCTCAGGTGATATCCCACCCTACCCTTCTGAGTAGATTGGACTACAGGCATGTGCCACCACACCTAGCTTTTTTTTTTTAAAAAAACAGGGTTTTGCCATGTTGCCCAGGCTGATCTCAAACTCCTGGGCTCAAGCAATTCACCTGTCTTGGCCTCCCAAAGTGCTGGGATTACAGGCATGAGCCACTGACGAGAGATGGGATTTTTAAGAGACAATTAGGTCATGAGGCTCGGCCCTCATGAATGGATTAATGCCGTTATCAAGGAAGTGAGTTAGTTATCTCAGGAGCGGGTTCCTGATTAAAGGATGAGTTTGGCCCTTTCTTCTTTCTCTCTCAAGCTTGCTCTCTTGCCCTTCTGCCCTCCCTCATGGGATGATGCAGCAAGGAGGCCCTTATCAGATATAACACCTCAATCTTGGACTTGCCAGCCTCCAGAAACATTAACCAAATAAATTTATTTTCTTTATAAATTACCCAGTCTCAGGTGTTCTGTTATAGCAGCAGAAAACAAACCAAGACAGCCTGTCATGTGCTAAGTGTGCAATAAATATTTGTTGAATGATGACTGAATGAACAAACTAACAAGTGAATTTTGGCTTTTTGAGAAATGAGTTCCCTTCCTTTTCCTCTAATGCTTTGTGATTCTACATGGGTTCTTCTCTTTCAGAGTATACAATTTAGATGGAAAGACACAATAGACACAGATAATACCAGCAAAGCAAACAAGACTCTTCATAAACAGATACTGAATAATGTTCATACTATGGAGATGTGGAGGGAAAGAAATAAATGTTCTGGTGAGAACTCATAAACTCTTTTCATGGCTTGCATTAACAGACCCAAGTACATTACTAACTACCTTTCAATGTTTATATAGTATTCATGATCAGAGAGTAGCACACTTTTCGAAAATTGTAGTAAACGTCTTCCGCCCACATTCCCACACTCTCTAACAGTTCAGGGAGACTAACAGGTAGATAATCTATGAAGAAGTCAGACTTATGCCCACTAGCCTACACAGACTCTTTTTTCATTTAGCTGTTAGTCTTGAAACTAAGTTTCCTACAAAGCAAAGTCCTCATAAAATCACCTGGTTAAATATCCTCCAAAATAATACAACCAGAAAGAAAAATTTCCATAGTTAAAGCTGTTGTTATAAGGAGAGACTGAAGTAAAAGATAGATACTGTGGATCTGTATATGTACTATGGCTCATTTGAGAGCCATAAACTATAATGAGATCTAATTATTTCACCTCCCCTCCCTCCAAATCAATTTTTACTTCTTCCTTCATGGCAATATTGTCCCCATTGAGAATGGGTGGTGTGCACTATTCTCATGGTGGGGAAAAATAATTTAAAGTGCAATGTTCTTAATGTGTGGTGCTGGATCAGAAGGATTATCTTTATACATAAGATTCATGGTGTATATAAAAGGCAGTACATTTTTTTCTTAAGCATTTGGTTCCATCAGTTTATTACTCTTTTCCTAATCATGAGTACTTCTTTGGAACTTTTGGGGAGGGAATGAGAAGTAAAATTTAAAAAGAAACAAAACTTTGATAACAGAAAAACAAAAATGATTAAATTAGAGATAAAATCCACCAACTATTCTAGCACTCCTGACATTCCTTTGATAGACTGCTATTGGCAATTCTATACATAGTGGCTTGCATTTCTCTCATGCCCCCCTCCCCGCTTTCGCTCTCAATCATTCATTCTGCATATAACATATACGGCCACATAGCTATATCACTGAGAAAGGATCAATCATTTTTCCCCTATGCTGCTGAGACATACAATATTTATCACAGGTTATAGAAAAGAAGAAAAGAAAATCTAAGAATATTCCCTTCAGCTGTATTTCTGTTATGGAACCAAGAGCATCCCAGTCCTCCTCAGTTTTGCTTAGCTGTCAGCTCAGTCCAGCACAATCTGTAGTGCAACGAGGCTGGTAAACTTAGTACCCACTGTCCATTGCAAAGAAAAACAGCCCTGGTTATTGGTGATCTTCCTCACTATATTAAACACAACTCCCATTAGGCAAACTCCCCTCCATTTCTTCAAACCTCTCAATACCTTGGAAATCAAATATTTATCAACAGAGAACCTCTCTTCTAGCTGTCTGTTGTTTCAGCTCTGACAAAGTTGGCCACTGGCCAGTTCGTAAAGAAACCTGTGAAAGGAAATCGGCCACAAGAAAAAAGAAAACTCTATTTCATTTTTATTTCACAGAAACAAACTGCCAACAAATCTTCCCCTCACCCCTTTTTTTTAACTTACCCTTGTGAAAAAGCTTGCCTGGAATGAGCATGGCTTGGCCACTCACTTAGTCAACAAGTATTTACTGGACATTCATCAGCTGAGTCCATATGACCTTGGATCCTTGCAATTCATATTAAAAAGTCACTAAACTCCTATTGAAGTAGACGTGGTGACTAATAATGCAGCTCATAGAAGTAGCTGCATAGAAGTATGTGCATAATAAGACACTGCAATTTACAAAGGTAAATAGGCACCAGTTTGACTAACAGTGTGCTTAAGAAGAATAGATAGAACTGTTTATGGAAACTTGCTAAAGGAGACAGGCCTAAAACCTGACTTAAAACAGTAGAAGGAATGCATATGGTGAGTGGGTGGAGGGAGGTGACAAAACTACATGAAGGCACAATTGGCACATTTCAAGAAAAGTAATTGCGGCCACAGAATTACTATGTAGATGGACCACATTTAAAATAAGTCAGAACCATTTTCCTTATTGTTCTATAACCAAATACACAGACAGTAGACTAATGTAATACTATCAATGGTTATCTACAAAATATCTTTAATTAACGTCTTTGTCCGTTTGATGCTGCGATAACAAAATATCGCAGACTGGGTAATTTATAAAGAAAGTAAAACTCTCACAGTTCTGGAGGATGGGAAGTCCAATGTCAAGGTGCTGGCATCTGGCCTTCTTGCTGCATCGTCTCATGGCAGAAGGCAGAAGGGCAAGAGAGGGAGAGAGAGCACACAATATAATAGAACTTGCAGCCTCAAGCCTGTTTATAATCAGCATTAATCCATTCATGATGGTGGATTCCTCATGACCTAAACACCTCCCATTAGGCCCCACCGCCCTATCCTGTTGCATTAGGGATTCAGTTTTCAACCTACGCATTTTGGGGACATGGTTAAATCATAGCAATCAATAAAATTAAATATCATGCATAATCTCTCAGCCACTGTAGTGACTAGCTTACTGATTTTCAAAAGAAAATACTCAACACACCAAACACAAATTTGGTTATCCACGACCAAAGTTCATTCTCTAGTTTGTTCTAAATTCTGGTATACGACAGAATCAACAGAATGACAAGTGGCAAGCTTAAAATATATACATGCCCAGGGCCCATCACTGGAGTTTCTGATCCAATGGATCCTAGGGAAGGGCCAGGGCATCAGTATGTTTCAGAAGCCCTATAGGCGATCCTACTTTCCACCATAGTTGCAAACTATGACTCAGCATAATTTCTTATTGCAACCAGGTTCTTACAGTAACTGGTTTCAGCTTATTCCGTAAGTATGCCTACCTATTGTTCTGCAAGCCAATTCTTTAGCTTACCATGCATTTTCCACTTTCAGAACCTAAATTTCCTTTTTGGAAGAAGTAAAAAGTGATCACTCTGCTTCCAGGCCCTCTAGCTAATGATTTCTGCATGCCTGTACTAGTTTCTTCCACATAACACAAACATAAGAACTCCCATGCAGACTAAAGCTGCAACACCACCAGCAAAAACGTAATGGCAATCACATGATCAAGAATTTTAAGTAAACAATGGTGCTGATTTATCTCAGGGGTAGGGGTGCGTGTGCGCGTGTGCAAGGAAAGAAGGTATGTTCTGGTCTCAGCTCTCAAACCCAGTGCCTACACAGTACCAAGCATCTTGCTGGGGCACTGGGTACATAGTGGTAAGCGTCACATCACCAACCTTGCTTTCATGTACCTTACAGTGTAGCAGAAAAGGCAGAAAATAAGTAAGAATGCAGCATATTGTGATTCATATGTGAAGTTCCAGGAAGAAAAATCAAGAAAATGCAGTGATAGAAAAAGGACAAATATTTTTCTCAAGAGAGTCAGAGAAGGTCTTTTTAAAGTCATGACATTTAACATTTCAGCTTTCAGCTGAGACCTTAAAGGTAAGATATGGCGGCCATATAAAGAAGGAGGAGGAAAATATTTCTGGCATGTCAGAAAACTCAGGGCTAAAGAGAACTTACCCATCTTAGGCCATCTGTAAAATCATGAAACTGGGCTGCACAGTTTCAAATGATACTTCTTGCTCAAAAATTCTATAAAGAAAATTCTATATTTAGTGACTAAGGAGGTAGATGAAATGGATTAAGCAAAGCATTTTGTCTCAATTTGATAGACACACTAAAGTTAGAGATGGGAAAGATCTGTTTGTCTAATTCCAATTCTACTGATTGGTTTAATGACCCAGAAATAAGGTTACTCACCTCTTCATATTAGTATAATCATGAACTTCTACTCACAGATGATCAATATGGCATTTCTTGAAAACATCACTTTAAAAGGGAAAGCTTAATGGACAAAAATACATAAATGTATAATGTAAAAAGAAGACAGGAATGAATTATTCTCATTAGTCAAGAAGACAGAATAAGAACTAATGGCTTTTAAGCTGTAGTAGGGAAAACTTGGGTTAAACAGAGCAGCACCTCACTAATTCTCACTTCAATAATTGCCAAACCCTATAATTTCCAGAAAGAAAATTGGTAGTCAAAGCCATATTTCAATAAGCATTTAATAGCACAAAGGTAGATGGAGAGATCTCGTGAATTAGCATCTACCGTTCTTCAAATCATTCTACAAGGATGTTTGCTAGGTAGAGTCCCATGGAATATTACTCATAAAGTAGGAGTCGTTTGTCAAAAGTAATAAGCTAATACAAAGTTGGTATGGCAGTCTTTTGTCTTTGTAGATTTCCCTTTCCGTTGAGCTCTTACTCTCCAAATCAATAAATCATCAGGGTGGTTTCCATATAGCAGTGTGAATTAAAAATCAGACAGCAAAGTATCCTCTTTCCACCAGGAAGGATAAGATTTATTTCATAAGGTTTTCTATCATATTTATTTTAAATTGATACATATATCACATAGACGGATGAAAACTGCCCTACAATGTCATCTTTTCTATATACTCAGAATACAAAGAAAAGCACTACTTAATAAAGCAACAACAAAAATAAGTAAATGATGCCTGTACTAGCATCTAAGAGGTGACTCACTTGTCCCCTTTAGTTTACAAAGTTGATGACTATCTTTGGACATGGAGTCATTCAGCCCTGGATCAGTGGATTTGAATCAGATCTCCACCACATGCTGATGGGCGGCAAACCTTCCCAGGGATATATTAGCAATTTGCGGTTGAAGTATGAAATGTATTGGTATTAAAACTGAGGATACAATCAGCCAGGCATGGTGGCAAGCACCTGTAGTCCCAGGTACTTGGGAGGCTGACGCAGGAGAATGGCGTGAACCCGGGAGGCGGAGCTTGCAGTGAGTTGAGATTGCACCACTGCACTCCAGCCTGGGCGACAGAGAGAGACTCCGTCGCAAAAAAAAAAAAAAAAAAAAAAAAAAATGAGGATACATGCTGTTGTGTGACAGGCAATGGCTTGTCAAAAAAATAAAATGCCACAGAAAGAGGGCTACAATTTTCTGGGAGTAAAAAAGAAAAAGGCATAGCATAATATCAAAGTAGGTAATACAAAATAAATACTACTAGAAACACTGGCCAACATTTACTGAGCAGTCATTATGTGTCAGGTGCTCTTGGAAAATTTTGTTACTTCTTTGAATCTTCACAATAAGTCTCAAATGAGTGATTGTTATTATTCCTATTTTCAAGACCAGGAAACAGTGACTCATAAAGACTAAGTAACTTTGCCAGTTTCAAACAGTGAGTGATGAACTGGGACTTAAACCCAGGTAGTCTCACTCCAAAGCCTATTCTCTTAATACATGATAATCCAAGCTTTTAGCATGTGAGTAAGATAATATTTTCTGTGATATTAAACCAGTATATTTGGTTGTCTTTGGTTATTCCTAATTCAAAGACATCTTCAGGTTCTCATATGAAAATCCATTTCTAGAAGACTCACATCATAGTATATTTCAAATTGAAAAGGGCATACCTTTTCTTCCACCATGATCTGGCAAGAAGGTTTATTGCCCTGATATATAAGGTCAGTTTGACACAGAGAGAGAGAAAGAAAAAAAAAAGGCCTACTCCTTTTAGCGCAAGAGATTGTGGAAAGAAGATGGAAGACAGAGCTAGAAAAGGAAGGCAGATGTCACAGTCCTTTATTACTACTTTCTTCCTCTTACCTCATCTCAGGCCAATCTTGTGGAAGTAGATGGTGTGGGAAGCAGAAACCCACAGTTAGGTATGGAAGAGCTCAAAAGCAGAAAGGTTTTTACTCTGCTTCCTATTTATGCCTCTGGGAAGAGGCTGCTTATGGGATTACATTAATCCAATGTGACTAGTATCCTTATAAGTACCTGGTCATGTGAAAACAGAGATACAGTGAGAGAATGCCACCCCTTATGTAGGAGTGGCTACAGTAAAGAAATCTTAATGGCTCGTCATGTTTAGACAGAGGGAAAGCCAGAATTCAGCTCTCCTGAGAGACCTCAGTCTCTGATGGTGGGGATGGGATTGAGAAATTGGACTGCAAATTTCCCACATGCTTCGAAAGGAAAACCAAGTAGTCAGTTGAGAATTGACCAAGCAGAGAGAGAATGGATTACGCATATGCCAGTATCACATTTTGGCAGTGGACATGACTAGAACAAGAATAGAATGAATTGTATACTTCAGCTATCACTCCTAAAAGCAACTCAGAATACCCATCCCTCAGCAGAGACCAGCAATAAACAGAGACCCATGGTCAGGTAAGTCATTACTCTCCTTCACGTACCTCAAAGCCATCTTAAAGAAAAGATAGGTGGTCCTAGTTTGAATTCTGTCTCCCAAAAAACTTAATGTTGTAGTCCTAGCCCCTAGAACCTTGGAATATGATGTTATTTGGAAACAAGTTTGTTGTAGACATGATTAATTAAGATGAGGTCATACTGGAGTACACTGGGCACCTATTTCTAATGTGACTGGTGTCTTTAAAAGCATGTGGTTGGCCAGGCGCAGTGGCTTATGCCTATAATCCAGCACTTTGGGAAGCCAAGGCAGGCGAATCACGAGGTCAAGAGATCAAGACCATCCTGGCCAACATGGTGAAACCCCGTCTCTACCAAAAATACAAAAGTTATCTGGGTGTGGTGGTGCATGCCTATAGTCCCAGCTACTCAGGAGGCTGAGGCAGGAGAATCACTTGAACATGGGAGGCGGAGGTTGCAGTGAGCCGAGATCATGCCACTGCACTCTAGCCTGGGGACAGAGTGAGACTCCATCTCAAAAAAAAAAAAAAAAAAAAAAAAAAAAGCATGTGATCACGTGATGTCAGAGACACACTGGGAGAATGTCATTCATGCCAATGTCATGACAAAGGCAGAGATGACAGTTATGCAGCTGCAAGCTGAGGACCAACGAAGATTGCTAGCAAACCACGAGATCCTAGGAAGAAGCAAGGAAGCATTCACTACAAGTTTCAGAGGGAACAAGACCTTCCAACACCTTAATTTTAGACTTCTAGCCTTCAGAACTGTGAGACAATAAATGTCTGTTTGAAGCTACCCAGTTTGGAGCATGTTGTTACCACAACCTTCTTGAAAGCTAATACAATTGTCATAGAGAAGAAATTTCAAAAAACTGAGCATTTTATTTGAGTCCTCTAAACAGAGGCCAATTTATGTAAAGAGACTATTTAAACACAAGATTAAAATATAGCTATTTTTTTCTTCCAGTATCTAATGGGGGAAAGCTTGTGAAGAAGATCAGATAACTATTGAAAAATAAAGAATCTACATTCTCTTTGCACATCTGGCTGTAGTTTGAGTGTGTTTGTGATCTCATGGTATGTGATCATTAAAATTGTCAGAAATTTACCTCATAAATAAATTTTAAAAACATGGCCAGGGCAGTAAACAGCCCTAGTTACATTCCTGAATGGCAGCAAATGATTAGTGTTATAACAATAAACGTTATTTTTCTCAGTTTTTCCAATGTGTTTATTTAAACAACTTTTTATGTTTTAATTCCTTTAAGTGTGTTGCCAGAAATGCTGGTATTGCACAGGGTGTTGACACAGATGTTTGAGAACCTTTGTTCATTATTCCCTCCTTCAGACACATTGTCAACCAGACTCAGGCATTAAATACACATGAGGGTTGGGCATTACAGATAAGAACTCAAAAAGACAAAATCTCTCTCCTCAGGAAATAGGTAAATCATAGACGATAGAAAAGTGTGTTAATTATGTGGCAGAATATTATTTTTTAAATAACTTCCCCAAAATGAAGTAAAACACAAAGGGGAGAAGAGACACAGTGAGTCCCTGTATAGTGAATGTACATGGAGCCACAGGGAACCAGAAAGACACCCTCCCTAGCAAGGCATGGAACCAGCAGAGGCCTGAAGCGGCCATGTGGATTGTGGGTAGACTACTTTCTGAGGGATGCCATAAGAAAATACCATGAACTAGGTGGCTTAAAACAACAGAAACTTATTCTCTCATGCCAGAAGTCCAAAATCAAGGTGTGGGCAGGCCATTCACCCTTGAAAGCCTGTAGGAAAGGATCTGCTCCAAGCCTCTCTCTCTAGCTCCCAGTGCTTGCTGGCAAACCTCGGCACCATTGGACTTGTAGATGCATCCATTTTCACATGGCCTTCTTCCTTGTTTCTCCTTTGTCTTCAAATCTCTTTCTCATAAGGACACGAGTCATTCGTTTTGGGGCACATCCTAATCCAGTATGACTTCATCTTAACTTGACTACGACTGCAAAGACCCTATCTCCAGATCAGGTCACATTCACAGGTACCAGGAATTAAGATTTAATCATACGTTAAACATATCTTTTTGGGGGACACAATTCAATCTAGAACATGGTGTGATGGATGTTTAACAGATGTTGCCTTTGAGAGACAACATCAAGGATCAAATGTTGCCCCCCAGCAACCCCAACTGCTCCAAACCCTTCCCACTGCAAAAGCCTCAGCACCATGCAGGGCCTTATAGATTTAGTCTTACCATGTATAGTGCACTCTGATATTTTCTATTCCATTGTTGTTTTTTAATGCTCATCACGACTCCCTGCATTGATTTTACAACCCATTCATGGGTCACAATTTAGAAACTACATAGAAAAATACTTACTGAGGGGATGATGATGCTGTCACAAGAGAATGAAATGCAGGAGGAGAAGTTGCTTGGAAGGAGGATAGATGAAGGATTAAGTTTTAGACTTGTTATTTTTGATATGCTGGGAGTAAAGCTTGTATAGGCTGCTTTTGTTCAGACTATAAAGTTAAGATCAAGGTGCCTGCAGTTTTCCCATTGCTAATACAGACATACCCAAGACAAACTGGGTAATTTATAAAGAGGTTGAATCAACTCACATTTCCACATGGCTGTAGGAGGCCTCGCAGTCATGGCGGAATGTGAATGAGGAGCAAAGTCATGTTTTACATGGCAGCAGGCAAGAGAGCGTGTGCAGGGGAACGCCCATATATAAAACTATCAGATCTCATGAGACTTATTGACTATCATGAGAACAGCACAGGAAAGATCTACCACCATGATTCAATTACCTTCCACCAGGTCCCTCCCATGACACATGGGAATTATAGGAGCTACAATTCAAGGTGCGATTTGGGTAGGGACATAGCCAAACCATATCAGTGCCCTTTTGCCCCTAGAGCTGGCATTCCTGAGATCTACCTGATAAGAGACATGCTGGACCTACAAGAGGCAGCACTGCACTTCTCACCTCCATGTCCAGGCACTGCTTTGCTCTGTGACCCTGTTGCCCAGCAAGAGGATGAAGTAATTTTCCCTGACCCTGTACATGTTTCAGACATGGCAAGAAATGAAGTCGATAAATGTTTGATGAACCGGTTTTAAAATAAATTAATCCAAAGAAGGATAAGCACGCTTTTATTCTGAATTTTTGAAATTGTAAGTGTACATTGTTGACAGACATGAATATTGGAAGTATAATTTTAAACTTAATAGTAAATTTTTACTAGGTGGATGATGCTTGTGGCCAAAGACTCAAGTATACACATCAGTTACCTTTGGAGTACATTTCTATACATAATATAGTTTTATAAATGGCTGCTAAATGCAAAGGGATATTCACTGAATAGTCTACAGCTCAGTTTTGCCTACACATACCCATATACATACCCACACATATATTTTCCCCTCCCTTTAAACATATTTGTCTCTACCTCTCTCATTCTCCCATGCTCTGGTCCCCTGATGCCTTCGCATGCAAACTTCTACAAAAATCTTGCACTCTGAAAGATACCCTGTTTTGCCACCAACCACCACCATCTATCTCAGAGTATAATTTATGAAGATGACTACAATTTTATCATCATGGTTTAGATCAACAGACAGTTTCTATTTCCATTTCGGTTGGGTATCATGTGTCCTGGTGGTAATTTTTATGTACTGATTTTCTTCTGTCATCATTGCCACAAGACCTTGATGTTCTCTCCACACTCACCTTATGAACCATTGTCCCTAGGAAATCTCATTTAAATGTCAACCACTATCTAGGCCTGAATGAGCCATGTTCAGCCCATATCGCTTTTCTGAGTTTCAGAACTATTTCTGAACCCATCTATTAGTTATCTCCATGTGAAGCACTTCCATTTCAATATTTCCAAATAAAATTCATTTTTCATGTACCTCCCCAGACTGTTACATCTCTTGTATTTTTTTTATCTTAGTTAATGGTAGGGTCAGGGGAATCCTTTAAATTAAGAGAGAGATGGAAAGTCAGAATAACCACTGTCCCAGAATTCTAGTGCTTTGACAGATGCACTTCACCCTCATACAAGAAGGGAAGATTTAGGACTTTCTATCCAGAGAGTTGGTTTTATCAGTAACAGACCATGGGAATCACCCCACAAAAGCACCCCACCATGCTTATGGAAATATCCTGTGGACTGTCAAATTCGGCTTGATCTCTCTTTTTCTCTTTCATTTTTCTCCTTAGTCTATGAATTCCAGCAGGCTAATAGAGTCAAGTGAAAGCCTATCTAAAATGTGAATCAAAGTAAGATTTCGCTGAAGACTTCGACTCCCTTTAGCCCAAAGATGGGACTCTCAAAAGCAAAACCAAAAAAAAGGAAAAAAAAGAAAAAAGCAAATATTTTATCAACCCAGCAAAAATCCAGATCTGGAACCCCAGTGTGTTCATCTTACCAAGCAGGTGCCCATTTTAAGCATCTGTGTTCTCCAAGAAACACCTTCTAGGCAGGCACTCAAGGAAAGCTTTTGTGTGAATGTCACAGTCTGGTTAGATAAGGTGCATCTAACTGTTAATTGGTCTCTAGGCGTTATTCATCTATCTCTTATCACTAAACTTAACTGCTCCTCAGGAAACACAGAAAAACTCTCAAACCTTGGTGAGTAGCTTCATCAGGACTTTAGCATTCTGAAGGACCATAGAATACTTGGCTGCTGGGCTAACCTGTAGAGTACAAAACTCTGGCTTAAGAGTACAGGAGTATACCTTGTCTATTTAGCAAGGCAAGGAGGAATTCTTTTTCCCCATTCAAAGAGATAGAAAGTAATTTTTTAGTTATTGTCATTTCATCTGAAAACAATCAGTTAATCTCAAATGTCCAGTAATCATTGGAATAGGCAAAGAATGTGCCACACTGCATGGTTTAACTTCCTAAAATGTAAAATGCCTGGTGCAGTGTTTGACACACAGCAGGTGCTCAATATGTGCTCCTGTCCTTTCACTCCTTTCCTCCCCTTCTTTCTCTGCCCCCTCTCTTTCCTTCTGTCCATCTGTGTCTACGACCACCTCACCTACATGACCAAAAGGCATAGAAAATAGGCAGAAAAGTATCCTATGGGCACAATTACTTTAGCTCAGTAAGTAAAATGGGAAATCCTATTCGAGACATGAATGGGGCCGGGCACGGTGGCTCACACCTGTAATCCCAGTACTTTGGGAGGCCGAGGTGGGCAGATCACGAGGTCAGGAGATCAAGACCATCCTGGCTAACATGGTGAAACCCCATCTCTACTAAAAATGCAAAAGACTGGGCACGGTGGTGGGCGCCTGTAGTCCCAGCTACTCGGGAGGCTGAGGCAAGAGAATGGCATGAACCCAGGAGGCAGAGCTTGCAGTGAGCCAAGATCGCGTCACTGCACTCCAGCCTGGGCGACAGAGGGAGACTCCGTCAAAAAAAAAAAAAAAAAAAAAAAAAAAGACATGAATGAAAGAACTGGTTTTCTGGCCGAGTAGCCTTTTATTCACCCTGTAAGAGAAAATATTTCTGTATCTCATGTAGGTGCCACTCCTCAAATCTCAACACTCTAAAATCTGTTTTTCCTTCAGTAAATGAAGTGTAACTAGCCTTGTCAGGTTAGAGGAATGATTAAATGCTAGACAAAGCCCTAGCAACCTCTGAAGTGCAAGAAACTTTTATTTCACCTTTTTAGGCCTCCTTTTATAGTGCCCCGTCCCCGCTCCACTGCCTAATCCTTAGGAGTCTGTCCTGCATACTCAGCTCTCCAGAAAAAGACAACCATCCTTTCTTCATTGTTCTTCACAATCACTGATGTTTGTTATCATGCCACTGCCTGACATCACATATAAAGCTTTGGGTATTTCATCGGGACTACAGCTGGTATTGACCACTTTTAGGCTTCCCAACTCTGCAAAGCAAGAACAGCAGTTCTCTCTATTTAATGAATAGATAAAGTGATGCTCAGGACTTGTACAAGGTCACACGGCCATAAAGTGAAAAACGATGTAAGGCAGCCCTCCTGTTGGCCTTACTGAGATGATGGCATGCTAGGAGTTCTATTCGAAAGGGTCTCCATTGAACTATAAGGGAGTGAGATGTAAGTCCAAGATAAATGTTCTACTCCCTTCACCTGAGTTTTCCTGGCTGACCTATACAGCGCCAACAGTGCGAGTTTCTAAAATTAAAAAGTTGCTCCAAAAAATAGACTAGCCTATGATTTAAGTTGGGTTCCTGGACTTGTTTCACTAAAATGTCTTTCTCTGAGTCTCATGCCCAGACTCTACTAGTTGAGGAAGCAAATGGGAGAGATAAATTCCGTGGCTTTTTCAAAATGAAGTAACTTACACATACCCTTCTCAATCTCTACATTCTAGATTTGGTAGTTGATATCTAGCCAACTCATAAATACTGATGCATAAATGTCTTTAATATGTCAGATTTTAAATTATGCAAATAATGACTAGAAATTACTAGAAAGCAGATTGTTCTCATTTGCAACCTTGGAGCTAAGGGAACATGTATAACCTCTATCCATATATAAATTGATATTTCCCACACTGCTCCTGCTGATAATAGCAGGCTGTCACCAGACTGTCACCCACAGCATGTGGGTTAAAAAATGGAAAGAAGGAAGGAGAGAAGGGAGGGGAAAGGAAAGGAAGGAAGGGAAGAAGAAAGAGAGGAAAGGAGGAAAGAAGGGAAACGGAGGAAAACAGAAAGGGAGGGAGGAAAGAAATATTTATCTAAATACTAAATAAAGCCTTTATCTAAATACTCAGTATTGAATAAGTCATTTTGAGAACTAGATAGCAGAGTCAAATTGCCTTTTTGAGTCTTGAAGTAAATTATCAGCCTACTACAGACCCAGGCTAAGACAGATATAGCATTTAACTTCACGGGTGGCTATAATTTCTGGATTTGTGAAAGAGTGATTCCTGCTTAGTACGTTCCAAAAAGGACATGAAGTTTCTTAAGGCCCTGTATAAATCAATTCACAATCATACTGAGGTAGTTTGACTGTGACTCCAAAATGTCTGAGTTTCATTTTCTCCCTGTTAGAGATGAAACCACTGACATTCATTTTTTATGGACATTTCCAGCTAAAGACTTTTTTTCGTAAGTTAAAATTTGAAGAGCATGAAAGAGAAATTATTCTGATTTATGATGACTTCCAATCAGGACCAATTAAGAGAAAATGAACCAGGGAAATTGGAGTGGGGGAGGGAAATAAGATCCTGCAGAGTGAAAGTGTTTAAACCGAAGTTTTCTTTCCCTTACAATCCCCTGGGTAGAATCAAGCAAAGGCAGCTTCAGGATCAAGGGCTCCTGTGCCCCCAGGACTCACCCACAACCACTCTTTCACTTCTAATCTTGCTCTAGGCACAAACAACTACCTGGGACTCGTCTATGCACCCACTGTCCTTTCATCAAGAGTCCTTCAGACATACAGAAACGCTTGTCCTTTATTACAATATTCAAGTATAAATGTAAAGAGAAATCTAGTATTACAGTAGGCTCCACCGATTTCCTGACTTGATTCCCAGCTAAACACCTTCTGGTTTCAAGCTGAAAATCCAAGGTCTCAAATTTCACACATTTAAAAAATATTTATGACAGAATTGTCCTTAAATCTGAACACAAGAGGCCTCTGTGCCGGGCCGGTGCTTTAGGGGGTCTGCATAACACATGCGCACGTGTACACATACACAGGCAAACACACACACACACACACACAGGCATTGCACACCGCATTCATGCCTCTGTCCCTCAGGAACTAATGTTGGCACAACACTTATATTCCCAGAAATGCTCTTCATCTCTTGCCCCATATCTCCCACAAAAAGCATAACTTCATTCAGTTGCTGTAAAAGTTTGTGGGTTGTGGCACTCCTAATGAATGAGCACTGCTTTAGAGTATGAGGAAGATTTCAGTGGCAGAGGTACTTAAGAGACAAGACAAATTAATTAACTTGTCAGATCTTTCCTCTGAGGTAGCATGAACACAATAGATTATTGCATAATGAAGTATTGTTTCCCCGGAATGCTAAATGTTTTTCTTGATTTTCTTTGCGTTCCAATTCCTGGTTCCAGAGCTACTCACAAATTAGTACAATATAAGAAACTATCACACATGGTGACTGAGGAGCATCTTACGATCTTCATGTTGCTCTTACCTTTGTGCGTGTGTGTGTTCCTCAACCTCTAACCTATTTACATTTGTAAGTTATTTATTTTATTTGTTGTGGGGGCTATTCTGTGCTCTGTAAGATATTTACCAGTATCCCTGGCTCTATCCACTAGATGCCAGTAATGTCTCCCCACTCACCATTCTTTCCCAATGTTTGTGACAACCAAAAATATTTCTAGGTATTGCCAAATCTCTCCTAAGGGGCAAAACTGCCACTGCCCCCACTGGTTCAAAACCACTGGGCTAGACATAACATACATGAAGCATGTTATCGTTTCTTTATGCTGGCAACCTGATGCATATTGAACTCTAGAATTTCGAACAGTTCTTTTTGTAAAAATATTTCATAACATTTAACTCGATATTTTTAAAATTAAAATGTCAGTTATATAAATGTGATTTCTATAACACTTAAAATTCATTTACTATATTCATTTACTATAATTTGTATTTTACCTTTTAATTGTAATAGATTCTCTTGACTGGAAAGAAAATAACTTGTTGCAAGCATAGATAAAAAGAATCTTTAATCTTTTTATACCCACTTTAATTTACATTTTTTATAAACATATATTACAATTTTGTACTTTGTATAGATTACATTGTATTTTTAATCTCTTAAATTATTTGAAAATAACAGAAATAGAAAATACCAACATGAGCTGGGCACGGAGGCTCACGCCTGTAATTCCAGCACTTTGGTAGGCTGAGCCGGGCAGCTCACGAGGTCAAGAAATTGAGACCAGCCTGACCAACATGGTGAAACCCCATCTCTACTAAAAATACAAAAACACTTAGCTGGGCATGGTGGCGCGTGCCTGTAGTCCCAGCTACTTGGGAGGCTGAGGCAGGAGGATTGCTTGAACCTGGGAGGCAGAGGTTGCAGGAATAGGATTTTACAAATTATTTAATAAAGATGTAATTACTGATTATAACAATTAAGTGACCAAGAAAGTTTTTCTCAAAAGACAATAAGTGGAACAGACCATATACACTCCCAGCAACTTCATCCTGTCTACTAAGCAAAGATTTAATTAATTACTGACCAAAACAATGAAAGGGAAAGTTAGGCTCCCTCTGTATTTCTTCTTGGCCTGACTTGGAAACTATTAGGTGTGGAACTGATTTAACTTGATTTAAAAAGGCCTTGAAATGCCTCACAGAAAAGTATATATACTAGGGAATAAATGATAGATGAGGAAATCACAATGAAGGGAAAATGAAGAGATAGAGATGCATCTCTGTTCTCCAGAAAAATAACTGCATAAAAGCTCATGTCTTTAGGGATATTATAATATTTGTTGAGATAAGTCACAAATGTGATTCCCTAGTGATCAAATCAAAGAGATAATCATTATTAGTTTCAAGAGTCACAAAATACCTATCAGAAAATAAACACATTTAGGTGTTGGCAGAAAAAAAAAAAAAATCTGCCTTCTCTAGAAACTGGAAACCTGAGGAGAATCCATTCTGGATTCTTGGAGCTGAAAACCATCTGCGTAGTGGGAACCACAGCCCACATTTGTAGCAGGAGGCTTTCTAGTCCCCATGTTAGCTAACAGATTCTTTTCACCTTAGGATTTCCCTTCATAAGAATGTACTGGAGCCAATGGTACAGTTATTGTCACCCAAGCTTATTATCTGTCAGCTTACCAGACTTCCCAGGTGGGGAACCAGGCCCAGGAAGGCAGGTGCACGAATGCAATCACTAACTAGCAGAAATACATCTCAACTGGCAACACTGCCTACAGCACCGGGGAATTCCTCTTGCACCATACCTAACCCTCTCTATCTTCGCCACATTGTGCGCATGGAAAATGGCCTCTATATCACTTCCAGATGCTAACAGGCATCTTATCACTGAACAAATGATGCTATAGCCCAAAACTAGAAAGGGAGAAATCCTGTTTATCCATTTCAAATCACGTATTTGCACGCAATAAAATGAAATGCTTCTATTAGCCCAACAGCAACCATCACAAAATAGCAAATTCCACGGGGGAGGAGAGGTGTGTATTACACTTTCCAGGAAGAACCACATTCTTATAACCAATTAAACTCATTGCAGTTGAATAGTCTAACAATTCGCACCAACACATATTTCAAGTTACCACTTCAGTACAATTTGTTTACAATTATCAGGGTTACAAATGGCCTTCCAAATCAGTTCCTGGGGAGATCTGACAAAGTTTTCTGTCAAATATATACTGGCTCAGCAGGGCAATTTTCAATCTGTCCCCAGAACACTACAGGAAGTCAATTTCCTAGTTGCAACAAGTATCTGACCTATACATGCTTTTTATGTGATGTGTGAGCTGTCATTTCCACACTGGACCACCCACTCCACCTACTCTAAGGCTACTTACTTTAACTCTCATTTCCCCCAGTTGTGACATTTTTTTTAAAGGCACTCATCGATCTCTGATAAATTGGTTAAAAAAATCCCTGCACCCCTCCACAAAGCAAACAAACAAAACAGCCATCTATTTCTGCAGGCTTGACATTACGCAGAATTTTTCTCAGAATGGCTACAAAAAATCCTCCTTTTACTTCCAATACACCTAATTTTTTTTGGTTTTTTTGTTTTAATTTCACAACCATTCATATTTGCTGAGTGCTTATTATTGCTGAGTACTGCCTTAAGTGCTTTGCTTCACATGTATTATGTCATTTTATGACCAGGACAATCCTATGAAGTCATTCCACTGTACAGATGAGGAAACTGAAGCTTGAATGAGCTGAATAACTCATCCAAGGTAACCAAATAAGACAAAGTCCCAGTGTTCAAACTCAAGTCTGTCTAAACACAGAACTGACATCTTTAACCATTAAGCACCTTAACAATTATGCTATTACTATGACTTTTACAGATGTATGATTTGCTGCTGTAATCAAATGTCTGTGTATGTATAAGTATCCACATGCATGTATACATACTGTATTCCAGGTACATCATTAATTAAATAAACTTTTGAAGACTCGCCAAGGAATTTTGCAAACCTGCTTGTTTTAATTTTTAAAATAAGGTGTATTGGATGTTTCATTTTAAGTTAATATAGACTCATTAGAGAAATGTGAGGATGTGAACAAAAGAAAAAAATCATCCAAATTCTCATGCTCAAAAACTAATGTTTTCTAAACCATGAATTATAATATTTTGGTTAGAAATCATTCTATGGGAATATATTTTAAAAATTTTAAAGAACTGATTTAAAAATATTTTTGACATAAAGATTAGCAGACTTAGTAGTCACACAAACATTGGTTCGAATCCCAGCTCTACCACTTCAAACGCTATTTGACTTCCTGAGCCAGGGTTTCCTCCTATGTGAAATAAAAATGATAATTATTCCTACCCCACCTGGATGTTGTAAAAATTGAATGAGACAATATGTAAGAGAATCTTGGCAAATACTTAGTGTTCAAAAGGAGATGGTGGCAGTGGACATGATATACATACCCATTTTATCTCTCTGAATCCCTGCATTAAAACAGACAAAGTAATCATATAGCAAACCAAAACTCCATGGCTAACATTTCCAATGAAATTAGAGGACTACATTTCTTTACAAACCTCAAGTATCAGCCAGCAAGGACAAACCACTGACAGCTGCAAGACCAGAGTGGTATCAGTGTCTGTGCAGAAGAAAGCAGAGAGAATCAAAGACAAAGTACTATGTGCCCATTTGGAAACAGCTACTGAAACTGGGAGGTTTACCCAACCCAACAATGGGCAGTACAAGGGAGCTCATCGTGGGAACTGGGGGAACCTTAGGAATCTCACGTTTATGAGCCTTCCTCCAGGATGGAGCTCCCTTCCAGGAAAGGGCCTTGCACTGAGGTGAAACTGCTGGAATGGAATCAAAACTGAGCAAATTAGGCTCAATAGAGACAAAGGAAAGAAATGATCCAGATAAAAGTAGGGGAGGAAAACAGAACCCGGAAGTCTTAGAACACAACAGAAGAGGGAACTCTCCAAAGTTAGAAAAGCCAGTTAGAAGAGCCAGGCCTCTAAAATTTCAGAAAACTGATCTCACATAAAAATGAGCAGCAGAAAAGTGTTGAAGTCAAGTCCCATGCAAAGTTATTATAAGATAAAAGAGAATAAGGAGCAGAATAACATCACTATAGATAATAAAAGCATATCAGAAAGACAGGGACAGATCAAAACTGTAACCTATTTCAAAATGAGCTAAAAGACATTAAGAACGTGATACAAGATGTAAAAGAACAGCATAAATCAGAATTAGAAAAACTCAGAAATCAGGTGACAGAACATAGGAAAGAATTATAAATAAATGAAAAAGTCATTTCAGAAGTGAAGACTAAACTAGAAGGAACACAAAAGCAAATAAGAACTAAATATGCCTGAAGAGAATATTTGGTGAAAAGGAAAAAAAATAAAAATAAAAAAGAAATAAAGAGATAAAAAGGATTAAACAGAAATCGAAAAAGAGAAGACAGGAAAAGGAGGTTCAGATTATATAATACAGGAATTCCTGAGAAAGAAAATTGAACTAAGGAAGAGAAAAAGTAGTAAAAACAATGAATTAAAAATACTTTCCTGAAATTAAAAAGAAAATTAAAACTGTATCTTGAAAGAGCACACCACAAATCTAAGAATATCATCTCAGAATGACCAACAACAAGGTGTATTCTAATAAAAATCATTGGATTTTAAAGCAAAAAAAGTTTATTGAGCATCCCAGAAAAAAAGGCAAGTGATTTATAAAGAAAAAATTAGGTTACCATCAGACGTTACAACAGCAATACGTTATGACAGAAGAAAACAGAGTAGCCTAATTAATATACTCAAGGAAAGAAATGTCTATAGGAAATATTTTTAAAGGACTTTTTCCCAGTAAAAGTGACTTTCAGATAGAAAGAACATAAACAAACTGTCATCAATATGCAGGAACTCAAGGAATATTACTCCCATGAGCCCTTACTGAGGAATATACTAGTAATGAGCTTCAGATAATCCAAATCACTAGAGAGACACAGACATAAGGACTGATGAGTAGGACTAAACACAGTATGTAAAACATACAGTTACTATAGAACTAAGATCAAATGAGCTTTAATAAAAGGGGAAAGTACAGTATTAAAGGCTACATGTTTAGATAACATAGATATAGCAGAGCTATAACACTTAATGGGGAGAATGAGGAAAGTATATGCAAAAACAATTTAGTTATTTTCAGTAATTATATTGCCAGTGATCTGTTAGTATTGTTTGGGTATATAATATTAGAATTGAGTAAATGATTAATCATGCAATGTTCTGATTCTATGATCCCCTGTGTCCTTGGGAACTAAGATTCTGGTATGCAAGAAAGGAAATACAGATGCAATGCGGAAGTTAAAAAAAAAACAAAACTGTGTTCTGGAATTTAAGTTAAAACTATCAGTGTGAACTCATGAAATAACTTTGTCCACTGAAGATGCTTAGAAACAACAACCATCTCTAGCAAACAAGTAGTGGCTTTAAAGTAACATTTCCCCCTAAAACAACACCCAAGTGTTCTTGAAGAAGTGGCTATTTCCATGTCTATGGTAAGAAATGTACGAGATGCACCTGGAAAACCTCATCATGCCAAATCGCAAAACAAGTCAGAGTCATGTTAAAAGAACTTGATAGCGCAGTGGCCAACGCGTGTAATCTCAGCACTTTGGGAAGCCAAAGGGGGTGGATCAGTTGAGGTCAGGAGTTCAAGACCAGCCTGGCCAACATGGCGAAACACCGTCTCTGCTAAATATACAAAAATTAGCAGGCCATGGTGGCGGGCGCTTGTAATCCCAGCTTCTCGGGAGACTGAGGCAGGAGACTCATTTGAACCCGGGAGGTGGAGGTTGTAGTGAACTGAGATTGCACCACTGCACTCCAGCCTGGGCAACAGAGCAAGACTCCATCTCAAAGATAAATAAACAAACAAACAAACAAATAAATAAAAAAAAAACTTGAAAGGTAACCTGAAGAAGCCCCCACTAGCCAAATGCAGGACAATTTAAGCTTCAGTGAAGATATCTGAATGGATTGAATGGGGATTAAAATTTCATCTTTCAGAAGGGATCAACACGACTCTGGATCCAGCTGCCAATTTGTAGAAATACAGAGGACAGAAGTGTTAAAAGGAAAAATACAGGCTATAAGAAATTCTGCAGATCAAATCCCTCAGGTTCTTCAGTGAATATCCCTCAGGTTCTTCAATAAATAATTTGTGAGGAAAAGAAAGGGATAGACGGAGGACCTGCAGATTTAAAAATATTTAGAAGACTTAAAATTTGAAAAATAGGCAAGACAAAATTATAGTGGTTAGGGATACACAATTTTGATGAAACTATAAAGAACTGCCAAAAAATGCTTATTATAGAATTAGAATAGTGGTTACTTTGAAGGGAAAGAGAAGTGTTGAAACTGGAACGGGCTCTTTGGGTAGCCAGAAAAGTTCTATTTCTAAACATGGGTAATTATTTCAACAAGTGCATCGCTCATTAATCTACACAGTTCTGGGTGATTTTTCTGTAACTGTGTTTCATTTTACAACAGAAATAGTAAACAAATAAGTACTAAATAAATATTAGCTACACTTAAAATTAAACTGAAAATATTTTGTAATATTCTAACGTAATAATAAGTAGCTAAATGGTAGAAAACAGAGCTTCAAAATTAAGACATTCTAAGAAAGTCTCTCTGATTCTCTGGTTACCACTTTACATTTTTTGGAACACATGGGTGCCTAGCACTGAGCTTGAACCAAGGCCCAAACCCAGGTCTCCCAGGGATGTTTTAGCTTTTAAAAGAGCTCCCTCTTCTTTATTTAGAAAAAATAAGTGACATAGAACATCGCTGGTCAGACTCCCCAGCACACTAACTCTGGGACGCAGAACTGCATGCATGAAGTTTACTGGGGAGTGCTCATGGGACCAACATCTGTGAGGAAGTGAAGGAAGACGGATTTGGTGAAAGAATGCAATTGCGATGCAGGCAGACCTCAGACAGTCCCATGGAAGTGCCGGAGCTGGAATAAGAATTCAGAGTTGTCCCACCTTGAGGCAAGGAGCATGGGACTTTATTACACACACCTTGTTCCGGCCCCAACAGCCAGTCATAGATAAGGGCTGCTCTAGGGAAAGGAGCATGAGCTACTTTGGGCCAAGTAGCTCTCTTCCTTTGAGGGTAATTCCCAGATAGTCATTCAGGTCCATGCTTTTCTTCAGTCAATCTATGTGTCAAGCATACTTTGTCTCTAGAAGCTTGCATTTCACTTTGCTCCTTCAGTACCTTTTGAGCCTATGTTCTGAAGAAGAGTTTTGCTTCAAACTTTCAAAGAAGTCTAGAAGTTTGGCCTTTAAAAGATTTTCTATGCATATCAAAATTCAATTTAAGTGAAGAGTTGCAACACATTTCTTCACAACATTGTTACTCATTCAATCAACACTTATTGTATGCAAAGCTGTAGAAACCCAGCGGTGAACAGAGTCCCCTTTTGACTAAAGTTTACCGTCTCCTGCTTATTCACGCAATGTTGTTTAGTGCTGCATAATGATGACATTCTCATATGTTCTGAGTAATCCTTCATTCACTTCCATTCTGGGGATAAATGTTACAGATGATATTTATGCCATTCTTAAAAAATCAGTAACATTTCAAGATTTTTCTGTGACATTTCTTCTCTGTGCTAAATGGTTTCTTTAACTTGATATCTACTTGAGATTGCAGCCAGAAGAATGAGGCAGGGGCTTTAGATAGCAATTCAAGATAGACTTCCTGACGTCTTTATAACAATCGGGTTTCATACTCAACATCATTTTGGCTACATATTTGTTTATATTTAGGATTATTAAATATAATCAAATATTTAATAATATTATATTAAATGTTATTCATATTATTTGTTCACAATAAATAATATTATTTATTATTTTATATATTAATACATATTATATATTAATTGGATGGTCTTTGTTATCTTTAGTCACTGCACTTCTGTAATTTAGGGAATATATTCTATATAGAAAAGGGGCTTCCTGTGTCCCTCAATTTTCATTTTCCAAACACAAAAAAGAAACAAAACAAAACAAAATTTGAACCTTTAGCAAAAAGGTTGGCTATTTATTTAGGTTGTTTATGGCTACTAATTGTTATCAGTACACAGAGATTTTAGGAATAGCTGTAGATTCTTGACAACTGTATACATGAAGATGTAAAGTTGTCATTTTGACATGTGTTTTAATTTCACACCCTGATTTGGCCTTTGTGCCTGTTGGAAGATAACATTTGTTCTCTTTGATAAGCAGTAGAAATTTTATCAGATTTTGTAACAATTAATGAAGTACAAAAAGTCAGAGACAAATGTTCTGTGATACCACTTTGCTAGGGCAAGATGACAGGAAAGTGGCAGGTTAGGGGCTTCCTAGGGGGTCTCTGAGCACTCATGAGGGAGCGTTGGAAGATCTGGAGATGGAGTGCATGAGCTGGGAATCCCTTCTTGGTGGACTGTGGGTGTACCCATAGTCCATAGGTAATTTCTTCTTTCTTCCAGCTGCCATCTAACTATAGAGTAGGAGATCTGCAGAGTCTCCTATGAGCTCTTGAAACAATTCTCCTTCCCCTCCTGGCCTTCTATCTAGGTGAGAGCAAACAGGGCTGCCCCCAAATATCCTTGAACTTGAGGCAGGTTAAACTGTGTAACAGCTTCAATTTCCCCCATCAGCACCACAAATACTTAATTCCAGGCTCAGTCTGTAGCAAAGACCATAGCTGCCCCCTGTCTTAGTCTTAGTCTGTATTGCTATAAAGGAATACCCAAGGCTGGGTAATTTATAAAGAAAAGAGGTTTACTTGGCTTACAATTCTGCAAGCTAAACCACGGCACCAGCATCTGCTTCTAATAAGGGCTTCAGGCTGTTTCCACTCACAGCAGAAGGTAAAGCGGAGCCAGTGTGTGAGAGATCTCATGACAAGAGAGGGAAGCAAGGGTAGGGGAGGCGCCAGGTGCTTTTTAACAACCGGCTCTTCCGGGAACAAACAGCAAGAGCTCACTTACTAACACGTGAATGGCAGCAAGCCGTTCATGAGGGATCCACCCCCTGAGCCAAACACTTCCCACTAGACCCCATCTCCAACACTGGAGATCAAATTTCAACATGAGATTTAGAGGAGACAAATATTCAAACCACAGCACTCCCCTCTTCACCCAGGACCTAGAGGCAAGGCCTGACCACTATGAAAGTAAGGATGGTATCAATACATGGCTTCGAAGTCACTAGCTACATTCAGAATAAGAGGACTATGCAAGGAGACCATCCGTAGTCTCATTTAACAATAGTAAATTGATCCGAATTCAAAAATAGCTTTCTGTTGCAGAGAAGTAAAATTCTTGTAAAGGATTTATTTCAAAGCAGTGCTAATTAATCCCTGGAGCTAGACAACGGTGTCCTTTCATGCTGTTCCTGAGAAAAAGCCTCTCTCAGGTCACCAGCATTTCCCTCCCAGCCTCTGAGGCTCCAGGGGGCCGGCACAGCTGCACTCCGGCCACCACCCCTGGGCAGAACCTACAGAAGCTTCCTTTCTGTTCCTCTCAAGTAGCTTAGCAGACACTTCCAAAAATGGATAAAAATGCAAGCAGACACAGGATAGGATGTAGGGAGAAGAGTTCAGGAATTCCAGAACTTAATAAAACTGAAAAATTTTATGGGCTGTGAATGAAGTATAGTGTATATATACATGTATAATTTCAATTCTCCTTTCTCTTTATTTCACGGGATGAGGGGAGGACGTTCCATAGTTACCAAAGGAACAAAATTTCAGAATCATAGCCTTGGGGATAAGGGTCCAAATTTCCCTGGTGTTTCACAATATTAGAGAGGCCACTTGTAGCTGTAGAGGTATTAAACTGGGCCAGCCACAGTAGCTCACGCCTGTAATCCCAGCACTGGCTGTGATTTGACGAGGAATTTGAGACCTGCGCAACACAGTGAGACCTCGTCTTTATATATATATATTTTTTTAATTAATCAATGTATTAGTCCGTTTTCACACTGCTGATAAAGACATATCCAAGACTGGGAAGAAAAAGAAGTTTAATTGGACTCACAGTTCCACATGGCTGGGAGGTCTCAGAATCACCGCGGGAGGCAAAAGCGACTTCCTACATGGCAGTGTCAAGGAAAAATGAGGAAGCAGCAAAAGCAGAAACCCCCGATAAACTCATCACATCTCGTGAGACTTATTCACTATCACGAGAATAGCATGAGAAAGACAGCGGAAAGAATTGCCTCCCCTTGGGTCCCTCCTACAACACGTGGAAATTCTGGGAGATACAATTCAAGTTGAGATTTGGATGGCGACACAGCCAAATCATATCAATCAACAAATAATTTTTTTAAATAAAAAATAAATATTTTTAGGGGAGGAGAAAGACGAATCCATCAGCATCACTATTTGGGAAAAAGGAGGCTTAGGAAGACAAAACATCAATTTATGCAACTAATATCATTTACAAGTTAGGAAAAGAGGAAGTGGCCATGGAGTGATATTTTGAAAGCTGAATAAATGCCAAGATGAGGAAGAACATTTGGGAACAGAGAATTGCATGCGAGAAAGAGGAGCAGGGTACGTGAGCCAGCAGAGTTCAGGAAAGCTGTAGCAAGGATATTGATTAATGAAGATAGCTGAGAATACATCTGGAGAGACAAGCAGGGGCCATACCAAAGTCTCAGCTTGATGTCTTGGGCAGTGGGGACTCAGGCCATCAACACAACTGTGTCCTGAGATGTAACTAGTAGTTACAGGATATTAAAGGTAGAGAAACATAATGTACTGCAGTCAAGCAAAAGACAGCCATATCCTTGCAAGGGAGGATGTGGAAACGCACCTCTTCCCTGCCCTAGGGCAAGCCTTGTACCCAGAGGCTCCACTCCCATGACATTTATTCACTGTGTGAGAAAGTTAGCTAATCTCCCTGGAATTCCTCTTTTATTTCCTTTATGGTGGTGGATATTTATACCTATTTTGCAGGGTTGTTGTAACAATTAAGTGAGTTAATAATATAGGTAATATCATATATAATATAATATCTGGGGCTGGGCACGGTGGCTCACGCCTGTAATCCCAGCCCTTTGGGAGGCCGAGGCGGACAGATCACGAGGTCAGGAGATCGAGACCATCCTGAACATGGTGAAACCCTGTCTCTACTAAAAATACAAAAAAATTAGCCGGGCGTGGAGGTGGGCGCCTGTAGTCCCAGCTACTCGGGAGGCTGAGTCAGGAGAATGGCGTGAACCCAGGAGGCGGAGCTTGCAGTGAGCCAAGATCATGCCAGCCTGGGCGACAGAGCGAGACTTCATCCAGCCTGGGCGACAGAGCGAGACTTCATCTCAAAAAAATATACATATATTATATATATTTTATATATAATATATATTATATATATAAAATATCTGGCATGTAAATACTCAGTGAATGCAATTTTATTTTATCTTCTCCTTTACTGTATATTTTTATGTGATCATAACCCTACTGGAATGAATTTCTATCCCTTTCACCTGTTCAAGTCTGACTTGATTTGTTTATTTGCTGATTCATTAGTTCATTCATTCAGTGATGGTTATAAAGTGCTTGTCATGTACCAGGAAATGCGATAGGGGCTGAAGATGAATATGGCAGTGCCTACTCTATTGGAAAAGGGAAATAAATAACTACACAAAGGCAATGTAAAAATTATATGAAATCTCCCTTCACCACTCCAGTTGTAAGTGATCAATCATCTCTCTGATTTTTTATGCCACTTTCATCACTTATGGCAAAATTACCTTGAAATGTAGTTAACTTTTCAAGTGACTGTGACTCTTTTCCCCAACCAGATGTAAGTTCTGTATGGAAGGGCATTATAGCTCGTCATTGTATTTCCTTGGTGCCCGGATCATGAGAATTTCATAAATATATGTTAGTGATTGTGATAAAATGAAGAGGCAGGACCTTATTCATTCACACAGTTATGCAGACGAATTCCTGTCATTAACATGCTAACACTTTGCTCCCCATTTTGTGACTTACCATGGTATCAATGTCAAAGAAAACAAGGCAAGCATTCTAAGTTAATATCCATAAGACTACGGTGTCCTTGTCCATTCCCTACAAATAATTATATTCCTAAACTTCAACACTTCTCAAGTCTTCATTCTCACTCCTACCCCACTTATAGTCTGTGGATGGGAGACCTAGCTTTTTCTTTCACATAAAAAGTAAAATGTGCTGAATGAACATTCCTCAGACTTTGTGTCTCCTGTCCCTCACCTACATACCCATTTATATCTCCATCTACATAGCTTCTTCCCCATCCTGTCTTCATTCTTGCTCAGCATTATGCACTTCAACTCTCAAGAGTTCTTCACTTATTCTTCCCTATTGCAAGCCCAATATATTTTTTAAGCCTTTTCTGATGGCTACTTCCTTGGAGCAAATAAGCATGTTCAAGTGTCTCCAATTAATTAAAAAGTAAGAAAGACAATTGAGGAGGGGAAGGAAGATGAAGATAAAAACCATTCTTTGATTCCCCCCGACTACCTTATCTCTTCTCTCTATTCATAGCCAACCTTAGTTTGGGTGTAAGCACATTTTTAATGACTTTCTCTGAATTACAAAATGACTACAGTCTCAATGCAGAAGTCTTAGAAAACATATTTCACAAACATTTTTTATGTCTGTATATTTTCTTCAACATAATTTTAAGGGTTTTATGTTTTTTCATGACTGAATCCTAAATTGCTTAATCAATGCCTTACGGTTGCACATTAAAGTTGTTTCCAATTTTTTTCTTATAAAAAATTCTATGATGAGTATCTGGAGATGTACTTCTTTTTACATATCTATGATAATTTACTTAGTAACAAAATGCAATTTCTTGGCCAGAGACCACATATTGGAGTTTAATGTATGCACAGCTAACCTGCCTTGAAAGAGTTCACTTAATATCTATCCTTCTTCTCCCGATATTCTCTCTTCAGCCCACTGAGGTGACATGGCAGTGGCCAGAGAAAAATGAGGAAGAAGCAAAGTGGAAGCCCCAGATAAACTCATTAGATCTCATGAGACTTATTCACTATTATGAGAATAGCATGGAAAAGACTGGGGAAAGAATTTCCTCCCCCTGGGTACCTTCCACAACACGTGACATCACTAAATTTCTTTGAATTGCCCTCCAAGTGTCCAATTTTTAGATTGGACTCACTAACCTCTAAAGCATTTGGAACTCACTAAGCAAAAAGCATTTGGCACCACTGACAATCCCTTCCCACCTCCATGAAATTTTCTCCCCTCTTGTTTTCTGTCACATCACTGTCCTTTGTCTTCTTTCTTGCCTTTCTGTGCCCTGACCTCCCCAGTCAGGCTTTTCCATATTCATTGTGCTGCCCATTAAAGTTGTTACACTGTCCTTGACCTTCTTAACAGTGTATTTGATCTTCCTGGGCAATCCCATCAACCAAATATTAAACTACCACCTAGAAACAGATAATTCCAAAATCTCCACTTTCAGTCTAGAAATTTGTCTCCTTAGCTCTAAAACAGTATATCCGACTACCCACTGGACATTGTCTTCAAACTCAATATTTCTGTTTTTTTTTTTTTTTTGAGACGGAGTCTCGCTCTGTCGCCCAGGCTGAAGTGCAGTGGCCGGATCTCGGCTCACTACAAGCTCCGCCTCCTGGGTTTACGCCATTCTCCTGCCTCAGCCTCCCGCAAACTCAATATTTCTAAAGTTGAACTCGTTATTTTCCACCCAAATTTTTCCTTTGCCTGCACTTTATATTTCAGTTATGATGGCTCTATGATAGTACCTAGTTTTCTACACTAGAAATCTTACAGCCATCTCCACTTCTGGTTATTTATCAAGTTCTACTCCTGTTCTCCTAGCATTCTCCTTTCCTCTAAATGTGAATGGACTGTGACACATCCATTACATAGCACATTATACTTTGAACAATGATCAGCCTTCCATATTTTTCTGTAACCTATTATTCTTTGCTCTGTACATCATGTCCACACCGAGAACTAGGTCTGTGTCCCCAGTAGACAGGACAATACTTATTTTTGTTACAAGGAGAGATATAAATTAATAACTTACTTGTTTACATTAAATAAATGTTTGTTGAATTGGATGAATGATGGTATTTTGCTCCTTGGCAAAATTCTTAAGTAGGAGATGTATCTTTGGTGCTTGCCTTCCTTTTCCTCATCCCTGCTATTATTTCTGCCTCTCCCAAGGCACTCGTGTTGACCAATCTCTCTTGTGAAATAGAAAAAAATGACTTGATAAAAACTGTCCTCGTGAGATGCATGATAACTCTCTCTGGAATATTTGCATGTTGAGAAGACAATGGGATAGCAAAATTTAACAAAAGCAGATGAATGGCAAGGGGAGGACAAATTGGGATGTCCCAGAGGATGTTTGCAGCCATCTCATGTTGTCTGTGTGTAGCAGAGACAGAATTCTCATATGATATAGTAGTAATTAAAATTATTTTAATTTGAAAAGATATATGAGGGTAGATTCCAGTGTCTCTTATTCACCATGTAGAAACCATGGTCTTAGCTCACCCTCTTGGTTGCCAGCTCAGTGACATGGGCTATGTTGTAGAAGTCAGTGGAGAGGAAGCCCCTGTAAGGGATAAAAACCAAGCTACAGTCCCATGATCTAAAACAGTCCTCGCAGTACATAGTTTTGCTATGTCAATAAGCCACATATCTCAATATCTCAATCTAGAAACTATTGTGTCCTTCATTCAATAGTTTAAAGTAGGAGGGAAAAAAATCTTCAAACATGCTAATTCTACACACAGTTCTTGCACTAAGTCATTAAAATCCCTCTTCAAAGCTTTGCAGGTATTTAAGTGGATTTAAAGAAAAGTACAGGACAGTTTGTGTTTCAAGAATAATATAATACTCAGTCGGCTTAGCCCATGTTTTTTCTTTTCAAACTCACAGTAGCCCCCAGCTTTATGTGGAGAATAATGTGCTCACAGTAATGCTGATAGGCACAGCAGTCTCCTATTTTTTCAGGCCACAAGACTCCTCATTACACACAGCTAATATAATGTTTTGCATTGATACACTGGGCTCTCCCCAAACATCACTACATTCAATGTTGTTTCATAGGTGAAAAGAGGAAATTTCAGGGTAGGATCAGGACAAGAAACTGGTGCTTGAAGTGCTATGGCATTATTTCACAAACTGTATATCTCCATCCAAAGATATTTTATATAGTAGACACTATAAATTTCACTTCACTTTTTTTAGTATCTGCTGAAATGTATTTTCTTTTATTCCTGTGAAGGCATTAGAATGAAAAATTGAAGTGTTCCCATCTTGCCAAATAGTAATCCTTCATTTCACTGGAATCTGCACTTGCCACTGTTGCTTTCAAAAGCAGTAGTATTTAGCAAATGACCTCACTGAAGATTCTGTTTCTGTTATCCCCACCAACAATACGTACATGAAGAAGGCAAATATGCAATCCTGCTTGTCATCCTTATTTGTATTTCTTCTCAGAAGTAACTCCTCCAAACACAGTACTTTATTTATTAATCTGTGTAACATTTATTATCAACTATGTGCAAGGAATTTGTATTCCTCAGTATTCCCCCCTTGACTTCCTAGAATTCTCTGCCAGGCCTTTTTTTCTTTCTTTCTTTTTATGGTGGCAGTGGTGAGATTCTAGTCAAGAATGACATAGAGGCTGGGTGGCGGCTTACACCTATAATCCCAGCACTTTGGGAGGTTGAGGTGGGCAGATCACTTGAGGTCAGGAGTTCAAGACCAGCCTAGCCAACATGGTGAAACCCATGTCTACTAAAAAAACAAAAATTAGCCAGTTGTGGTGGCACATGCCTGCAATGCCAGCTACTCAGAAGGCTGAGACAGGAGAATTGCTTGAACCCAGGAGGCAGAGGTTGAAGTGAGCCAAGATTGCACCAATGCACTCCAGCCTAGGTGACAGATGGAGACCCTATTTCAATAAAGAAAATAAAAAAGAATGACATAGAGACATCTACTTCCAGCTAAGATGAATACCAGGGACCAGACTTAACCCTTGGCTGAAAAAAATACACAAAATACATGAGAAGGTTGTTTTCAAGACATTGAACACCAGAAAATTAAGGGCAACGATCACTGAGAGACGTGAAAGAAATGATATGAGCCTTATGAATGCACCAGCCTACTTACTGGAGGGTTCTAGGCTGTAGGACAAGAAAGAAAAACCCAGGAAAAGCCCGGAGGGGTTCCTGAATTGAGGAAACACAGCTAAAAGTCTCAGTAGGCCAAGGCAACCAGAATTCATAGTGCAGAGTACCAGAGAAGAGAGAGCTTCAGACAAAGAGAGATCTGAAAGTCTTCAGGGGGTCTCCCTGGAGTATAAAAGAATTATACCCCATTATAGAACACTGCCCAGAAATAGCACAGGTAATAGAATTACTAGACAAGGACATTGGAACAGTTATTTTAACTGTAGTAGTCCATGTGTTCACTAAGTTAGAGGAAAGCTTGAGCAAAGATATGCAAATATATAAAAGATGTAAATCAAATTTCTAGATACAAAAACTACAATGACTGAGATGAAAAATACAACACATGGCAATAATAACATATTAGATGAGGGACATGAAAATATTAGTGAATTTTCAGATACAGAATTAGTGATATGGTTTGGCTCTGTGTTTCCACCCAAATCTCATATTGTAGCTCCCATAATTCTCACGTGTTGTGGAAGGGACCTGGTGGGAGATGACTGAATCATGGAGTGGGTCTTTCCCATGCTGTTCTCATGATAGTGAATGGGTCTCATAAGATCTGATGGTTTTATAAACAAGAGTTTCCCTGCACAAGCTCTCTCTTTGCCTGCCGCCATCCACGTAAGATGTGACTTGCTCCTCCTTGCCTTCCGCCATGATTGTGAGCCTCCCCAGCCATGTGGAACAGTAAGTCCAATTAAACCTCTTTCTTTTGTAAATTGCCCAGTCTCAGGTATGTCTTTATCAGCAGTGTGAAAATGGACTAATACAATTAGAAATTATCAAAAAAGAAACACACACCCAAAAACAGGCTAAAAAAATGAACAGTGCTTCTGTGAGTTGTGGTACAACTTCAAGTGGCTTAATATACATGTAATTGGTGTCTGCAAAAGGGAAGGGACAGATAAAACATTTAAAGGTATCATGGTCAATTTTTTTCCAAATTTGATAAAAACTATAAACCCACAAATCCTAGAATCTCAATGAATCCCAAGCACAATAAAAATATTAAAAAAATACATCAAGGAACATCATAATTAATTTAGTCAAAACCAGGCATAAAATTTTAAAATTGGCCAGGCACAGTAGCTCACACCTGTAATCCCAGTGATTTAGGAGACCACAGCAGGAGGCTGTCTTGAGGGCAGGAGTTCAAGGCCAGCCTGGGCAACATGGCATGAACCTATCTCTACAAATTTTTTTTTAATCAGCCAGGCATCATGGTATGTGCCTGTAGTCCCAGCTACTTGGGAGGTTGAGGTGGGAGAATCACTTGGGCCCACGAGTTTGAGGCTGCATGAGCTATGATGGCACCATTGCACTCCAGCCTGAGCAACAGAGCCAGATCCTGTCTCACAAAAAAAAAAAAAAAAAAAAAAAACAGTAAAAAGTTGTAAAGTAGCCAGAAGTGGGGAAAGCATATTATATAGAGAAGAACAAAGATAAACACGACAGCAGACCTTTTATTAAAAACAAGACAAGCAGGAAGACAGTGGAACGGTATCTTTTTTTTTTTTTTTTTTTTTTAAGACAGAGTCACATTCTGTCGCCTAGGCTGGAGTGCAGTGGTGCAATCTCAGCTCACTACAACCTTGGGCTCCCAGGTTCAAGTGATTCTCCTACCTCAGCCTCCCAAGTAGCTGGGACTGCAGGTGTGTGCCACCATGCCCAGCTAATTTTTGTATTTTTAGTAGAGACAGGGTTTTGCCATTTTGGCCAGGTTGGTCTCGAACTCCTGACCTCTGGTGATCTGCCTGCCTAGGCTTCCCAAGGTGCTGAGTGTGAGCCACCGCACTCAACCCAGTATCTTTTAATAAGAAGAATAAAATTGTCAATCTAGAATTTTATACCCAGCAAAAATATCTTTCAAAAATAAAGGAAAAATAAAGACTCATTTAGGTGCACAAAGCTGAAATAATGCATTAGAAACTATGTAAATAAATATAATATCTTTTTATTATTATTAAAATATCCCCCCCAAAAAATCATTTAAAGCAAAAACAATAAAAATATATTAGATCTTAAACATCATTAGTAGTTAAGGAAATGCAAATTAAAACCACAATTAAATACTAGTAAATACCTATTAAAATGTCCAAAATTAAAAATACTGATGATGTTGAGCAACCGGAACTCTTGGACACTGCCAGAAAAATGTAAAATGTTACAACCACTTTGAAAAAGTTTAACAATTTCTTAAAAAGTTAAAGATACACCTTTAACTTCTCCTCTTAGGTGTTTATATAGCCATTCTCCTCTTAGGTGTTTATATAACAGAAATGAAAGCGTATGTCCACACAATAACTCTTCACAAATGTTCACAGCTTTATTTATAATAGTCAATAACTGGAAACAATCTAAATGTCCATCAGCAAATAAATGAATGGGCAAACAATGTGAAGTATTCATACAAAGGAGTTTTATTCAATAATACAAAAAAATGAACTACTGATATATGTACCAACATGAATGAATATCAAGATAATTGTGTTCATAATAATGGAAGTCCTAGCCAGAGCAATCAGGCAAGATAAATAAATAAAAGGCATTCAAAATGGAAAAGAAGGCCGGGCGCGGTGGCTCAAGCCTGTAATCCCAGCACTTTGGGAGGCCGAGACGGGCGGATCACGAGGTCAGGAGATCGAGACCATCCTGGCTAACACAATGAAACCCCGTCTCCACTAAAAATACAAAAAAATTAGCCGGGCGTGGTGGCGGCGCCTGTAGTCCCAGCTACTCGGGAGGCTGAGGCAGGAGAATGGCGGGAACCCGGGAGGCGGAGCTTGCAGTGAGCCGAGATCGCGCCACTGCATTCCAGCCTGGGCGACAGAGCAAGACTCCGCCTCAAAAAAAAAAAAAAAAAAAAATGGAAAAGAAGAGGTCAAATTATCTGTGTTCACTAATAACAAGATCTTATAACTAGGAAAAATTAAAGAATCCTCCAAAAGACTTTTAGACCTGATAAATCACCTTAGTAAATTATTGGGATATAAAATTAACATACACAAATCAGTTGCATTTCTATACAACAACACTCAAGCTGAGAACCAAATCAAGAACTCAAATCCATTTACAATAGCTGCAAAAATAATAAAATACCTAGTAATACATTTAACCTAGGAATACATTTAACCAAGGAGGTAAAAGAGCTCTATAAGAAGAACTACAAAACACAGATGAAAGAAATTGTAGATGATACAAACAAATGGAAAAATATCCCATGCTCATGGATTAGAAGAATCAATATTGTTAAAAATCATCATACTACCCAAAGCAATCTAGAGATTCAATACAATTCTAATCAAATTACCAAAGTCATTTTCACAGAATTAGAAAAACAATTTTAAAATTCATATGAAACCAAAAAAGAGCTGAAATAGCCAAAGCAATTCTAAGTAAAAGAAAAAACCAGAGGCATCACATTACCTGACTTCAAAATACACTACAAGGCTTTAGTAATCAAAACAGCATAGTCCTGGTACAAAAATAGACACATAGATCAACAAAACAGAACAGAAAACCCAGAAATAAAGCCACATACGTACAACCAACTGATCTTCGACAGAGTCAACAAAAATAAACAATGGGGAAAGGACACTCCATGCAATAAATATGCTAGGAAAACTGACTAGCCTTAAGCAAAAGGATTACCATATACAAAAATTAACTCTCTTATCATATATAAAAATTAACCCTACACAAAATCCATATACAAAAATTAACTCAAGATAGATGAAAGACTTAAACGTAAGACCTGAAACTGAAAATTCTAGGAAAAAAAACCTAGGAAAAACTTTTGTAGACATCGGCTTAGGCAAATAACTTATGAGTAAGACCTCGAAAGTAATTGCAACAAAAACAAAAATAGACAAATGAGAATTTAACTGAAGGGCACAGCAAAAGAAACCATCAGCAGAGTAAACAGACAATCTACAGAATGGGAGAAAATATGCATATGACATATGCATCTAACAAACTATGCATCTGACAAAAGCCTAATACCCAGAATCTGTAAGGAACCCAAACAAATCAACAAGAAAAAAAGCAAATAACCCCATTAAAAAGTAGGCAAAGTAAATTAACAGACATTTCTCAAAAGAAGACATACATGTCGCCAACAAACATATGAAAAAATGTTCAACATCACTAACCATCAGAGAAATGCAAATTAAAATCAAAATGAGATACCATCTTACACCAGTCAGAATGGCAATTATTAAAAAGTCAAAAAATAACAGATGTTGACAAGAATGCAGACCACCAACACATTTACACTGTTGGTGGGAATGTAAATTAGTACAACAATTATGGACAACGGTATGGAGATTCCTCAAAGAACTAAAAGTAGAACCACCGTTTGATCCAGCAATCCCACTACCAAGTATCTACCCAAAAGAAAATAAATTGGTATATCAAAAAGACACCTGGCTTCATGTTTATCACAGTGCTATTCACAGTAGCAAAGTTATAGAATCAACTAAATTTCCTTCAATGGTTGATTGGATAAAGAAAATGTGGTATATGTACACCATGGAATACTACACAGCCATAAAAAGAATGAAATTATATATTTCGCAGCATGATGGATGGAGCTGGAGGCCATCATCCTAAGTGAAATAACAGAGATACAGAAAACCAAATACTGCATGGTCTCACTTATAAGTAGGAACTAAAACAGTGGGTACACATGGACATGTCGATGGAGATAACAGACACTGGGAACTCCAAAAGTGGGGATGTTGGGAGGGGAGTGGGAGTTGAAAAATTACCTGTTGAGTACAACGTTCACTGCTTGGGTGATGGGCTAACTAGAAGCCCAAAGTTCATCATTACACAATATATCCATGAAACAAACCTGCACATGTATCCTCTGAATCTAAAATGTAAAAATTACTCTTACTATTATGTTGAGAAAAAGAAGCCACCCAAATACAGTACACATATATTAAATTCCAGAAAATACAATGTAATCTATATTGATGAAAAGTAGATCAATGGTTGTCTGGGGATTAAGTAAGGTAGGCAGAGGATGTCACCAGATTATACATGTGCCAAATTATATTTAAATGAAAGTTAAATAATATACTTTGAATCTATGCAGTTTATGTATGTCAACTATATTTATATAAAACTGTTTTTAAAATATAAAAGAATTGCATAAAATATAAGTGCTATGAATCAGGGTTTGTTTGTTTTTTTGGTCTATCTTAACTGTGGTATCCCAAGCATAGAAATATAATGTATACTCATTCAATATTTCTTTAAGCCAAAGTGCTAGAAAAACAGGCATGTGGTTACAGTTGTCACATATATCTATGCCATGTTGCCTTTTCAAAGGGCCATGTCCAGAAGATGCCCATCTATTAAGATATGTCCCTGTTATAAATTTTTACTAGCTGAGCTGGTAGCATTCTGTGATTTAGAAAAGCATTAAGTTTACCAGCACTTAATTTTGACTCTTCTCACTTGATTACTGGGAATTATTAAATAATGAAATTGTAAGATATTATATTGACTCTTATTTGTTTCAAACATGGAAACTTTAAACTTGGGTGGCAGAGATTGCTGGCTGTCTACCAAATATTCATGATCATCTTCCATAAGGTAAAGATGATATTGAGAAGGGGCTGCCCTGTTAAAGCCTCAGGTTGTGCTATATGATTTGTGTAGACTACTGCAAAATAAAAATGATAAAAATGCAGACCCCTCTTTAAAAATATATATATTAAGAATTTCAAGATGGTAATAGCAGAGCATTAAACCAAACATAGAACCCTTATAAGTGCGGGGCCCTGTGCTGCACAGGTCACATTACCATAAAGCCATACCTGCTCAGCCCCTGTTGCATATGGGGTAGGAGGTAAGGAAAGGATGTGATTAGTTCTCGCCATTGGAATGTGAGCAGAAGTGATACATATCACTTAAAGCCAAGATGTTCAAGAAGCAAGTGTGTCTTCTCTATCCTCCATCTCTGGCAGTTGGATATCCTTGAACGAAGTGATCTCAGATGCCTTGTAGTGAGCATGTCAGAGCCTCCATAGTTGAGTCTCAGAATAACTGCAACCCACAGAGCCTGTCCTCCCCTCCTCCACTTAAGCTAGTACCAGTCAAAAGCATTGAATATTATTTTAGTGAAAATAAGTGTCTGACATGATAAGCCCTTAAGGTTTAGGGATTTCCTGCTATGGCAGCTAGCATTAACTTAACTAATACATGAGTTGAGAAGGTAAGACTTTTAGCTAAAATTCCTTAAAATCCAGAGAGACACAGGAGTTTGTCGTTCCACTCATATCAAGTCGCAATCTCTAGTTCTCCTCTCTGTTATGAGTTCTGAATACCTTGGGACACATAGTAGATGCTCAAAGCACATTTATCCATTCATTATTTTTAACAAATAGTTTCTGAGCAACTCTTACGTGCCAGGTACTGGGTACTATGGATTCAGCAGTGAATAAAATAGACGAGGTCCCTACCCTCATGAAACTTACATTTAAAAGGAAGACTCCATTAAATAAATGAATGAATAAAAGGATGAATGTACCAGGAGGAAAGGAGACAATACCAGGTAACAGTGAGGAATTTTATTCCCCAAAAATTGTCATGATGCATACAAAATTGCTATATCAGTTAAGGCTAACTTAACCTATATCCTTCATAGGACTTAACTGCCTTTGAGCAGAAAATTCCCCTGTAAATGAATGGGTTTCAAACCATCACTGAGTAGACCTGCAATCATCCATGGTGGCAGGAAAGTGGTAGAAAGTGGAAGAATTATTCATTCTCTTCCTAACCCAAAATGAAAGGCCATTTAAAAGAAATCCATTTTTGCCCATTAACTAGATTCTATTCCACTACCATCACCTTTGGCAGATACAGCCCACATTCTCTAATCATAAAAAAAATATAGTGTTTTGGATCTTATTGTAAAAATCTTACAGAAATAGCTGTAACACTACAGTATAATAGTGAACTTAAAGTGCTATGATAAGTATACATAGGCTAGCAGGGCTTTCAAGTTCAACATTTGAAGCAGTAATCATTTTTTAATTATTGTAATTATTTTACATCTAAGTAAGCAACTTTAAGGGCAAAATATTTTAATTAACATATGCAGAAGCTATACAGTTTAACTGTAGCCCTTATTTCCCAAAACTCAAGAGATTTCTGAAGGCTTTGCCCAAGCACAGACACAGCTTTATATTAGTCCAGTATTTTACCTACCCTTTCCAAGTTTCATCCCAATAGAAATAAGCTATTCTAAAATGTTAATTTTCTAATCTGTCTTTTTAAGTACAAAATATGTATAAAATATGCACAAATAATGAGACTCAGTGATCTATCTCAATGAAACACACCCATGTAATCACTTCCCAAGTTAAGAATCAGAACAATCCCAGACCTCATTTGTGTTCCCTGCCAATCGCAATCCCTTCTGTCCTCCTCAAAGGTAACTTCTAATACCACAGATTATTTTTGACTATTTTTGAACACTATATAAATGAATTTTTATAATACATATTCTTTGTTCTCCCAACTTTCTATTTGAAAAACTTTTAAACCTACAAAAAAGTTACAAGAATAGTACCACACAAACCCCAGATATTACTAACTTATGTTTTCTAGTTTACATTTGCCTATACTTGCTTAACCTATCTCTGTCTCTCTTGATAGATGATAGATAATAGATGATAGATAGATAGATAGATAGATAGATAGATAGATAGATAGATAGACAGACAGACAGACAGACAGACAGATACCTGAATCACTAGAGAGTAAGTTTCAGATTATAGACATGATACCCTATTTTAAATACTTTATCCATATCCCCAAAATAAAGTTATACTGTTATATAACCATATTACCACACCTAAAAAATTGATAACTCCATAATACCTAATATCAAGTCCATATTTAATTTTCTTCAATGATACCAAAAATAAATTTTATAAACTTTTTTCCCAACAGGTCTCATTCATTACATTTGGTTGTTAACTGTCTCTTTAGTCTCTTTTAATTTAGGATCTAACCCCTACTTCTTTTTTATCCATAACGTTTCCTTTTCGGAAAATCCTGACCAATTTGTCTTTTTAGGGTATGTCACACTCTGGATCTGTCTACTTCTTTATGGTGTTGTTTAGCTTGTGTCTCCACCGTCTATGTTTCCCCTACATTGTAGGTTTGAGCTGGAAGATTGAGATATTTAGGTTAAATATTTTTGAAAAGTATACTTCATAGAAGGACATTCTATCTGTACATCTATTCAATACACTTTGATATCCATTCTTCTCATGTAACTTCCTTCCTAATTCTCTGTGGCCATTTCCAAGAATAGCAGCAGTTAAGCCCCAGGAACCCTTCAATAAAACTGAAGACATTAACAGAAAATATGGAGGAGAGATGCTTGTCCATAAGCACACGGCAGTTTGACTCAGTTGGCCGTAGCATCATTTTCATTGAGGACTTAGTTCCCTGATCCTCATGATTGGCTGCCATAATCTGAATGTGTGCCCCTTAAATTCATAGGTTGAACTTCTTTTTTTTTTTTTTTGAGACGAAGTCTCACTCTGTCGCCCAGGCTGGAGTGCAGTGGCCGGATCTCAGCTCACTGCAAGCTCCGCCTCCCGGGTTCACGCCATTCTCCTGCCTCAGCCTCCCGAGTAGCTGGGACTACAGGCGCCCGCCACCTCAGGTGATAGTATTGGTTAGTAGGCCCTTTGGGAGGAGATTAAGTGATGAGGGCTCCATCCTCGTGAACAGAATTAGCACCCTTATAAAAGAAACCTGAGACCCCTCATTCCTTCCCTATGTGAGGTTACAGTGAGAAAATGGCTATCTATGAGAAAGTGGGCCCTCAGCAGACTCAGTAGACTGCCAGTGCCTTGATCTTAGACGTCTCAGCCTCCAGAACTGTGAGAAATAAATTTCTGTTGTTTATAAGCCACCCAGTTTAAAGTATGACTATGGCAGCCCCAATGAACTAAGACAATGGCAGAACAGAATCTTTAATTCCATGAAAGAAGGACAACATACTTTTCAAAAAGTTCTTTTACAGGGAGTAGCCAAGCCTGTTTTTGCAGTGACCATTTATTAAAGACAAATATCTCTCCCTAGCACATTTCATGTCTATCAACATCAAAAAAGGCAGGAAAATAGAAGTAAAATGAAATTAGAGAATCGACAGGGAGACAATGATAGTATTAGAGATGTGGTTCTCAAACTTTTTAGGCCATGACTTACAACCAATTATACATGAGTATATATAAACTGAAATAAACATTTCAAAAAACTTATCCTTACTACATGTGAAGAAACATATCTTAGCCTATGTCATTAAAAAAAAAATCTGTCTTTATCCATAAAGTGTTCATAACTCCCAAAGGTTCATGAGTTGGAGCTAGAGGGAAAAATGCATTAGATTAGCTAGGCTAAGTGTTCAGCAAAAAAATGAGGAGGAGTTAGAGTAATAGCTTACCTCAGTTGAGAGTTAGCTGTTATATCTTAATTATTCAAATCCACTTTTTTCTCAGCTATAGCATCATGCAAAGACCAATTGGAATCAAAAGACTGAGTTTGAATTCCTACTTATCTGCTTTTAGTTGGAAGACCTTGGGCGTGTTCTTTGGACTTTTCTGGAAATGTGGAAATGTATTCTTCCTCTTCGAAAGAGATAATGTCAAGTTCACAGAGGTGTTGCACAGGTTAAAGGAGGAAAGGAATGTGAAAGTGCCTAGCACAAAACAAGCCAATACTGTTTTATGGTTCTAGGGGGTAAACTCTAAAGCCATAGTGCAATTTCCCTTTTTCTTGAAGAAATCAGAGTAAGTAAACTAAGTGAGCTTTCTCAATCATTTTCAAGTGTGTACCATCACCTTGACAAACCATCACTTCTTGTATTTCAGGCAGTCTGTGAGAAGAGGAGGTTGGACAGGGAGAAGCACTAGGCAAAAAAAAAAAAAAAAAAAACTCAGTACATGTCTAAATTCTCCCAAGTAACACAATACTTGGATAAAGAAAGAGTGAAAATTGGCACAAATGACCAGCTCAGACTATATCAAATTCCTGCCATGAAAACAGTAACTGAAAACCAGTAAAATGGTTTAGGTTTGTGCTGGTTTATTCTTCTAAGCGGATGTGTCTCGCTTATCATTTGTTTTCATTATTCCTGATGTGTTGCCTATCACATCACAAGCTTCTTCAAAGGGAAAGGAATAAGCAGTTGTCATAACAACAAAGCTCTTCATTACCCTGGGAACCTTCGACAGCTTTATTTAAAATGAAGGAGAAAAAAGAACCCTAACCAATTAGCTTTATCAGTCTGATTCATGTTCTTCTTAAACTGATAACTGTTTCCTGAAGAACTTACAATTTGATGGGGAATGTGTCATGAATATTTATGCTAACATAAAACTCGGAGAAAAATTGGCAAGCTAATTATCACTTGGAAGGTGTTTCTGGTCAAATTCCTGCCCGGTGATCCATTTGATTTTCTAAAATGACTTTTATTAAACAAATCAAAGAATTAGTGGGACTTTTGCCAACATCTATCCATTGGTTCAAGAACAGCAATGAGACCTATTCAGGTTTAAACTTTAAAGCCAAGGCTTCACCCTCACTAATTTGATTTGCGTTAACTTTTCATTCAGTTAAACCGGAAATGTTATTGCCTGCCTTCCTCCCTTCCTTCTCTGTGCCAGAGATACAGTAGAAGTCCCTAGACAGTTTTAATTCTGCCCTTTTCTGCAGAATTAAAAAAGCAGATGTTTTCTTCTGGCTGCTGGAGATAACACTGAGAAGTCATTATTGTTCTGGTCCCAAATCCCACAGGTGTTTTCATTCCTGCCCTGTGACCACAGGAAAAATAAATAGTAAATCTGAGAAGGTCTTGTTGGAGTGCTCTCCAGGTTCAGGCTTAAAGCCAAATCTTTGAATATCTCCTGCAAGTGAAAAACTATGCAAGAGTCAGCAAGCTTTTTCTGTAAAAAGCTAGGTATTAAATATTTTTGACTTTGCAAGACCTAGGGTCTCTGTCAAAATATTCAGTTCTGCCATCTTTGAGTCAACCAGCCATAGACAATATGTAAATCAGTGAATCAGGCTGGATTTGGTCCAACCATAGTTTGCTGACCCCAAAGGCTTCCCAAGAGATTAGCTACCTACCACCAAAGAAACAAGTACGTAAGTTACTTAAATAAACAATAGTGAACACCTAGAAAGCAGGCTCACAGGCCGGGTGTGGTGGCTCACGCCTGTAATCCCAGCACTTTGGGAGGCTGAGGAGGGTGGATCACCTGAGGTCGCGAGTTCAAGACCAGCCTGACCAACATGGAGAAACCCTGTCTCTACTAAAAATACAAAATTAGCTGGGCGTGGTGGCGCATGCCTGTAATCCCAGCTACTCAGGAGGCTGAGGCAGGAGAATTGCTTGAACCTGGGAGGTGGAGGTTGTGGTGAGCCGAGATCATGCCATTGCACTCCAGCCTGGGCAACAAGAATGAAACTCCATCTCAAAAAAAAAAGAAAGCAGTCTCACAAAGGTTTTCACAAATACTATTTCATTTAATCCTGAAATGAAGATTACCTTAAGAGATAGTAATTATCATTTTCTTATCTTACACATGAGAAAGTCATACTTGAGTTTCTCAGGTAACTCCTCTGCTACATCAAACAACTGATATCTTGATTTCAGTTTCAATGCTCTTTCCACCGCATACCCAGTCGTCTAGTAAACCATGCACATTATACAGATCAAACAGAAAGAAATGTAAGTGATAACAATTTCTATAGATATAGTTATTGGTCAGCAGAGTGCAATATATCAACACTCATCTAGCCCCATTGAGTCTCCCATGATACTAAATCAAGCATTAGACCAAGCTGTGAGTAACCAGAAAGCCAGAAAATTCTGTGTGCTGGGTCCCAGGGTTATTTCTGGAGTAATCATAGAGGCCTAGTACACTCTAAATATCTGTTTTCTCAAACTGAAGCCAAGAAAGACTTCAGCAATTACTGGGGTCAAGGGAGGTATGCCATCCAGAAAGAGTCTGTGCTGAATCAAATTCAGGAGCAGTATGGATCAAGCTTGGAACAAACTTAGAGTCTACATATAAGTAAGATTCTTCAGTTATGGAAGATTTTGCATGCAACTAATACTTAATTATGACAACTCTACACAGTCAGGACATTGCATTAGGAAACACAGATGCACCATCTGTTAAGAAAACATAATTTAACTGATTTTTTCATTAGACTTTAGCCTTGCAAATATTAACTCTATGTTGTCCAGCTCAAATGAAAGTCTTAGTGAAAAATACTGCTGATGAGGCATCTGTAAGTGATACCCTATATATCTAATTCAATTAAATTCTATGCCTGACACCTAGGCATTTACTGAGTGCCTAGGTGTCAGGAATAGTAAAATAAACTCTGCTTTCAGGGAGTTCACAACTTTAGCAATAAGAATAAAACAACTATAAAAATGACTACGATACAAGGAAGAATTTAGTTTGGAAAGGATTTAGTATTATCTGAATTCAAAAAAAGAAGAGACCTGGAGAAAGACAAGGGAGATTTCATAGAGCAATATGTCTTAGTCTGTTCAGACTGCTACAAAAATACTATAGACTGGGTGCCTTACAAACAATGGAAATTTATTTATTCCCGTTCTAGAGGCTGGAAAGTCCAAAATCAAGACACCAGGAGATGCAGTGTCTGATAAAGACCTGTTCCTCATAGACAGCCATCTTTTCACATAACCTCATGGATGAAAGATGTGAGGAGGCTCTCTGGGGTCTCTTTTGTAGGGACCCTAATCCTACTCATGAAGGCTCCACTCTCAAACTCTAATCTCCTCCAAAGGCTCCACCTCCTAATACTATCACTGATATGGTCTGGCTCTGTGTCCCCACCCAAATCTCATCTTGAATTGTAATCCAAATTGTAATCCTCACATGTTCGAAGAGGAACCTCGTGGGCAGTTCCCCCATGCACTTCTCGTGATAGTGAGTGAGTTTTCATGAGAGCTGATGGTTTTATAAGGGGCTTCTCCCCACTTTGCTCTGAACTTCTTTCTCCTGCCACCATGTGAAAAAGGATATATTTGCTTCCCCTGCCACCATAATTGTAACTTTCCTGAGGCCTCACCAGTCATGCAGAACTGTGAGTCAATTAAACCTCTTTCCTTTATAAATTAGCCAGTCTCAGGCAGTTCATATATATGTGAACATATATATATGAATATACATATATACTTTAAATTCTGGGATACCTGTGCAGAACATGCAGGTTTGTTACATAGGAATACACACGTTGGGCAGTTCTTTATAGTAGTGTGAGAATGGACAAATATGTAAATTCATACTGAGATAGTGGGGTGCTGCTGTCAAGATACCTGAAAATGTGGAAGTGACTTTGGAACTGGGTAACAGACTGAGGTTGGAACAGTTTGGAGGGCTCAGGGGAAGACAGGAAAATGTGGGAAAGCTTGGAACTTCCTAGAGACTTGGAGGGCTCAGAAGACAGGAAGATATGGGAAAGCTTGGAACTTCCTAGAGATTTGTTGAATGGCTTTGACCAATATGCTGATAGTGATATGGACAATGAAGTCCAGGCTGAGGTGGTCTCAGAAGGAGATGAGGAACTTGTTGGAAACTGGAGTAAAGGGCACTCTTGCTACGCTTTAGCAAAGAGACTGGCAGCATTTTGCCCCTGCCCTACAGATCTGCGGAACTTAGAACTTGAGAGGGATGATTTAACGTATCTGGCAGAAGAAATTTCCAAGTGGCAAAGTGTTCAAGAGGAAGCAGAGCATAGTTTGGAAAATTTGCAGCCTGACAATGCCATACAAAAGAAAACCCATTTTCTCGGGGGAAATTCAAGCCTACTGCAGAAACTGACATAAGTAACAAGGAGCCAAATGTTAATCAACAAGACAATGGGGAAAATGCCTCCAGGGCACCTTCACAGCAGCCACTCCCATCACAGGCCTGGAGGCCTAGAAAGAAAAACTGGTTTTCTGGGCTGTGCCCAGGTCCCCACTGCTCTGTGCAACTCCACGACATGGTGTCCTGTGTCCCAGTAGATTCAGCTCCAGCCACGGCTAAAAGGGGCCAAGGTACAGCTCAGGCCATTGCTTCAGAGGGTGCAAGACCTAAGCCTTGGCAGCTTCTACATTGTGTTGAGCCTGTGGGTGAACAGAAGTCAAGAACTGAGGTTTGAGAACCTCCACCTAGTTTTCAGAGGATGTATGGAAATGCCAGGCAGAAGTTTGCTGCAGGGGCAGAGCCCTCATGGAGAACCTCTGCTGGGGCAGTGTGAAAGGGAAATGTGGAGTTGGAGCCCGTCACAAAGAGTTCCCACTGGAGCACTACTAAGTGGAGCCATGAGAAGAGGGCCACTGTCCTCCAGACCCAGAATGGTAGATCCACTGACTGCTTGCACTAAGCACCAGAAAAGCCGAAGACACTCAATGCCAGCCCATGAAAGCAGACAGGAGTGGGGCTGTACCCTGCAAAGCCACAGGGGCAGAGCTGCCCAAGGCCATGTGAGCCAACGTCTTGCATCAGTGCAACGTGGATGTGAGACATGAAGTCAAGGGAGATCATTTTGGAACTTTAAGTTAATGCCCTATTGGATTTCAGATTTACATGGGGTCTGTAGCCCCTTTGATTTGGCCAAGTTCTCCCATTTGGAATGGGTATATTTACCCAATGCTTGTCCCCTCACTGTATCTAGTCTAACTTTCTCTTGATTTTACAGGTTCATAGGCAGAAGGGACTTACCTTGTCTCAGATGAGACTTTGGACTTGGACTTTTGGGTTAATGCTGAAATGAGTTATGACTTTAGGGGAACAGTTGGGAAGGCATAATTGTGTTCTGAAATGTAAGAAAGATGAGATTTTGGAGGAGCCAAGGGCAGAATGATATGGTCTGGCTCTGTGTTCTCACCCAAATCTCATGTTGAATTGTAATCCAAATTGTAATCCTCACATGTTGCGGGAGGGACCTTGTGGGAGGTGATTAGGTCATTGGGCAGTGGGAGGGGTTAGTTGGTGTATAGTTTGCCACAGAGGTTAAGATTAGGAGTCCATGTACCATATTCAGCCTGGTAACTTCTTGTTTTCTTTTTTGATCTACCCAGCATTTTTGTTTTTTGGGATTTTTGTTGTTTGTTTTTTTGGGTTTTTTTTGTTTTTATTTTATTTAAATGTGTTTCCAACATTAAAAAGTTGGAAGATTTTACATAAGAGTTAGATTTACGACTCGCCTTAAAAAGTCAGATGATCTAGCTACCAGGGGCATTATTACTGCATGTGAATGATTGGGACTGTGTAGAGGCTGACCTCTAACATAGGGCGTGACCTCTCCTCCCATGTCCCTGTATTCCTTAGGACTTTGCCACTGGCCTATGTCTCCTCCAGACCCACTGCACCCATTTGCATTACCTACGTGGTCTCTGTAGGCATTTGAGTTTACAACAACTAATTCAAAAGAAACACATGAGATGTAGTCTAAGATAAGGTAAGAGAACTTGAAATAATTTCAATATGATTAGAAAGGTACTTGAAATTATCCAGTTCACTTCAAAAATAAGTGACCAACTATTAAGTTATAAGCCATGAATTGCTGAAATAGGAAAAGCAGATTGAATCACCTATACTGTGAAGAGGATAATTGAGTTGCCTATAAGCTGAAAATTATGAATTTGATTCAGTAAACAATGCTGAGCAATCGAAGGTTTTTGCACAGAAGAGTGATATACCAGAGCTAATTTTGGCTTTTTCAAAAAATTTTAATTCTGATTAAAATAAATTTTAAAAATTTATATGCCTTGCTTCAACAAGTAAACAGGTTATTTTATGAACTATGTTGGAACTAAATGTACTGTGAAGTACATTTATGTTTTGATTTATAACTTGGATGACCTCAATTTGAATCACGTGTCCTATAACCTTTTTTCAGTGTTCTGCATGAATTTCAAAACACTTCCCATAAACTCAAGCATAAATATATGTGGAACCACAATCATTAAAATAGTTTTATAAGTTGTGTGTTTGCCTATCACTTTTCTTTATACCATTTGTAGGCAATTATTTTCAAGTAGAAAATAATTCATGTTGAGTGTATTCTAAAGCACATTTATAAATAAAAGGCAATCATTTTTGAGACATATATATTCCAAAATTCTTCACATTTGCTGTTGACTTTTTTGAGGTTCACTAGAAAATGCCAGCTGGGCATAGTGGCTCATGCCTGTAATCCCAGCACTGAGGTGTGCAGATCACTTGAGACCAGGAGTTCAAGACCAGCCTGGCCAACTGAATGAAACTCTGTCTCTACCAAAAAAAAAAAAAAAAAAAAAAAAAAAAAAAAAAAGGGCCAAGATGTCAGTTGATGACATTAAGGAGTTTTTAAAGCTATTTCTTACGTAACATTTATATAGGCATAGTCAGCCTTTTGAGTCAATAGTATCTCTAGCAAGGACTATTTTTATCCTATATTTAAAATGCTCATATTTCCTTTATATATTCATAGAACAATTTCAGTAACTTATGGCTTATAATAAGCAGTTATATTTTTTGAAGTAAAAGTAATTTTAAGCACCTTCCCAATGATAAATTAGTTCAAGATCTCACCTTTTCTAAGAAACAATGGCACTGGACAGGCACATCTCACCCTTTAGCTATTTTTTTTTTTAATTTCTCTTTTCTATTCTATTACCTTTCTTCTCCTAAGGTTATTAGTCAACTCTCCATTTAAGATATTAGTACATTTATTAAAAATTTCAAGCCCTGAACTCGGGCTATTGGCCAAGAATAAGTCCAGCAAAAACTATAGTTATTTATCAGCTAAAGTTATATTTTATTTCTATTATCACCATATTGCTACTATAACCATTTGTTTTTAGAACTACAGTCTCCTCAGTTTATTACAAATGAGCTTGAATTTGACAATTGCATGAGAACTACGTGTATTTTTGTTTTATTTATAGAACCTACCTGATGACAAAATAATCTTCTCTTCAAGGCATAAGATCTTACTTAAGCGAATAAATGCTTGTCCCTCCCAATACAAGTACAAAGAAAACTAGTTATCTTAATAATCACTGAGTTTCTGCAAGAGATACTCACATATATGCATATATTTAGGTGGTGGTTTTGCCATTCATGCCTCATAAATCAATCTGGCAGGTCTTTATGTTAACTTGTGCTTTCATGCTTGAATCTCCTTTGTTTTTCAATGTCTTCATTGCACTGAAATCCTGAGATCAGGTGTTTTCATCAGGAGACATAAACAGACTGGCCTGTGTTCTTCTTGGCCTGTCATGTGATTTCTTTGCTTAGTCTTCTATCTAAAGTCATTCTGCCTTTTTTTTCTGTACCCCTTACATTACATGCTCATCTGAATTTGTTGCTGGTTATCACGTGAGTACATTTAGCATTACTGCTTTCCATGTTTCCCCTTCTATATGTGTATCAGTGTTTCATTATATGTTCCCAAATAGATTCAGTTCTTATTATCAAAACATCACTATTCAGAATAATCTTCTGCATATCTTTAGTCAGCAAATTTTCATTTCATATTTTACGCTCATACACATCTAATAGAAATTTGGTGATAATTTTTGAGAGTCCCTCTAATACATAATTGAGTCAAATTCCAAATATGTTACTGATACTGAATTTATCTTATGTAGGCATTTGTATCACTAACTTATCCTTGTTAAGGTATTAAGTTCATCTAGCAATTTTGGAATTAGATGATTTCTACATCTACACAATCCAGAGAGTAAAGCTATCCCATAAAGCTATCTCTGTGTGTAAGACAAAAGCAAAACCCCTAAATTATTCACAAGAGATTGACAATGTGATAGGCTAAGTTGGTAAGGACAATCATTGATCGCATATCTTAAGTAGCCTTGGTACAATAGGGTACCTATTGTACAATAGGTCTTGTATTGCATTAAATCTTACAATAGGGTCTTGTATTGCATTAAAATATTACACTTAAGTTTTTATGCCTTGTCTCCTCAAATGATTTTAAATACTGACAACTGGGACAACATGGAGTGTGTGTGTGTGTGTGTGTGTGTGCGCGCGCGCGCATGTGCACAAATACATGTGTGTTTCCGGCATTTCCACAGCTTCTAGCTCTTTGCAGTTTATATAATAGGGGCTTAGAAATTTGTGAAGAAGGAAAGAAGGGAAGGAAAAGGGGATGAACTGAGCAATGGGAATGAGGGCCCTTAAACAACACCAGGACAGAAATAGCAGGCATCAAGGGCTTCCTGATTACCCCATCAACTCACTTATCACTAAAATTCCTGCAGGGAAGGGGAGGATGATAGGAGAAGTAGCCCAATCATACAATGTCGATGTTTTTTGGAAGAAAAAAATAGTAATATTGCAGAGAGAAAGAAAATTATCAACTTTTAGAAGGTGAGATAAACATGAAATATAAAATGTGGTTAGATAGCTCTTGTTAGATTATTCAGCACTTTCTTTTTCTTTTTCTTTTTTTTTTTTTTTTTGGAGACAGAGTCTTGCTCTGTTGCCCAGGCTGGAGTGCAGTGGCACGATCTCAGCTCACTGCAACCACCACCTCCTGGGTTCAAGTGATTCTTGGGCCTCAGGCTCCTGAGTAGCTGGGATTATAAGCATGTGCCACCACACCCAGCTAATTTTGTATTTTTAGTAGAGATGGGGTTTCACCATGCTGGCCAGGCTTGTCTTAAACTCTTGACCTCAAGTGATCCTCCCACCTCCCGCCTCCCAAAGTGCTGGGATTACCAGGCATGAGCCACTGCCTCCAGCCAATATTCAGCACATTTTTGACAGTCACTCAGTATATAGCAGGGACTCAACACCTGTTTGCAGGATCTATTAATATCTTACAATCTGTATGAATTTGAACATGTCAGTCACTGTGCAAAGGGCTTTATGGATACTACCTATTTTGAAAAACTCAAAATTTACATAGGTGAATAATCAATTCATTTGATATAAATATTTCCTGTATGTGACTCATCTTACTGAAATTTTACTACAGCTCTACGTCGTACTATTATAATCCCCATTTGCACATTTATACAAATGAAGAAACTTAGGCTGAAAATGATAAGTAACTGAGTCCAGCTTTTACACTAGCTACCTAAGTGGCAGTGCAGAGTTCAAACCCAGGCATTCTAACTCCAGGCCTGCATTTAGGCACTACTCCAGCACCTCAGGAACTCTGCTACACAAATATTCTGCCTTATTAAGACAAAATTATGCAATTCTGTTTGGCTTCTCTGACCCATGCTAGGCACCATAATAATGTTAACTCTAATAGTCAAGTCCTACATATAACAGTACCCAAAGGAATGATGTAGCTTCAGGACTTCATTCAGAGATTTCTGGGGAATGCCTGAAACCATACAAAGTAACAAGAGCTACATACATTACGCTGTTCTTAGACCTAATGGCAGACAACAACTTATAAACACTATACAGTGGTGATCACATACCAATTCCTCTTTGTTTGCTTTTGTGCGACAAGGCCTCGCTCTGTCACCCGGGCTGCAGTGCAGTGGCGCAATTACAGTTCACTGCAACCTCGAACTCCTGGGCTCAAGCAATCCTCCTGCCATGGCCTCCTGAGTATTTGGGCCTGCAGGCATGTGCCACCATGCCCAATTACTATTTTTTTTTAACCAATTCCTTTTTGGAACCTTGAGCCTGTATGAGGAAAAGAATAGCTTATCTCTGTTTTGTCCTGGTCTCGATACTTGTCTGTCTGTTATCCCAGTTATTCTACACTCTTGAGCTCTAGGATGGTCTTTTTTGTTTGTTTTTCAGGTCTCTGGGATAAAGTATTGGTCTTTTCATTTACAAATGCCCATAGTTGACTTTAGGTGCCCCTTTTGTAAGTTTCCTTACGACTTTCCTCCCCTCCAATGTGTAGAGTTCAAGGTGCTTGTCTTCCTCATTTGTTTCTTGGCTCAGAGCAGTCTGTCCTGCTAGAGCTCTCTTTGCCAATTACAGTCTCTTTGCCTCTTTGACAGGATCAAAGTATAGATTTTAAAGTCCACACTAATTGACCACCAAAACAGATTCCTGTTTTGAACACAGTATTTCCCAGTGTCCCCTGCCATGATACTCTCTGTCAGTCTGCACATGCTGTTGGAAGCAGTGGTTCAGAGACATCACTGCTTATTTCCTATCCGATATTGTGACAGCTCAATATCTACTTTGTAATCCACCTTTCACAGCCTCAAATCCTTTCCCTGTGTTCCTTCGGATGTTACCACTGGACTATGTCGATATTCTTTGTTCCTTTTCCATCCTTTGAGATTCCCCAGTACTGTGGTCCTGGACCAGAGAATAAGCCTCAGAAAAGCCTAAATTCCAGTCTGTGGCACATCACCCTGTAAATCTCTGATGTGAATAATTCAGTGAATCTGCAGTGGTTCCTATCCTTTCATTCACAGTGAGATTATCTTTCAAAAAATACTCTCTTGGGTGTATTTTTTTTTTGGGTGTTGCAAAAATTTGAAATACTCCAAATGCTTTATTCTGAAATGAGTGAGAATATTTGTGATATGAACTAGAGAAGCTGTAACTTCAGCCATTCAACACAATTTTTAAGCAACTTTTATGTTCTAGAGAAATGGCAGTGAACAAGATAAGCCAGGAGTCTGTCCTCATGGAATTCACCTATTACTTTGTCATTAGTTAATATCCATCAACTACATTTGATATGGAAAACATATGTTAGGTGTTTGGGAATGGCCAATAAATAACATTCCTTTTTCCCAGTTGAATTCTGAACTAAATTAGAGATAGAAAAGATAGACAGATGGAGATCAAACCAACAGCTTTATAACTGTTAAAGCTGATCAGAGAATGTGACTTTAAATCTGCCTTTATCACGGAATTTTAGAGACGTGTTTCCTTATTCTCCAGTGTAGTCTGACAGCTGCAGGGCATTCTCTCTAGAAACAGAACCCTTACTTGTGTCAGAGGGCTGACAAGAGGGCATGAATCCTGTGGACATATTCACCCTGAAAAAGAGGTTTAGAGGGAACCTGGTCCAGTATGTTTGGTTTCTTCTCTTTTTAAATACAGAGTCTGGCTCTGTCGCCCAGGCTGGAGTGCAGCGGCGCGGTCTCGGCTCACTGCAAGCTCCTCCTCCCGGGTTCACGCCATTCTCCTGCCTCAGCCTACTGAGTAGCTGGGACCACAGGCGCCCGCCACCTCGCCCCGCTAATTTTTTGTATTTTTAGTAGAGACGGGGTTTCACCGTGTTAGCCAGGATGGTCTCGATCTCCTGGACTTTGTGATCCACCCACCTCGGCTTCCCAAAGTGCTGGGATTACAGGCGTAAGCCACCACACCCGGCTGAGGCTACAAGTATTAATCTAGTAGAAATCCGGTCACAGGAAAACACGAGGCCAGAGTGATTATACTAATCATAAATGAAACTGAAAAAAATATAGTTGAGTCAGGAAAAACTTATATGTCCTTGGAACACTAAAGATTTATTGAGACTTAGGAAAAAGTTTTCTTAAGAGTCGTGGGTCCACAGTTTAATTAACAGCGATTGTGAGAGTCTGTCCTATGCAATGATTTCAGCAATGGTCACAACACGAAGGATGACTTTCATTTTGAAAGCAAAAATTGCAGGCGAGGTAAAGATATGTAGATTAGGAGTTGCTCGCTTTGCATTCACATCTGAATTAAAATAAATAGCAATCTAAAATACAGTTTATATAACAGCGAAGAGTAATTATGGCAATAATTGAAGGAAATATTTTTTAATGAAGCATTACATGTAGAGACAAGTTGTTTGAATAAGCCTATCAATTGAAAATTCAGTATCACCTTCTTGCAGGTTTGGATTTATTAAGCTATTTTCCAATATAAATCTAAGAAGAAGCAAATGGTTTTCAACCATAACAACTAGAGTAATCACCAATAAGACCTCAAGTAATGTTGGATTGTAACTCGCTCACTCTGGAGGCTGCTGCAAACATAGGAATCAGTTATATTCCAAAGCTGTTGCTTGCTCCTAAGAGATCAGGTCACACTGTTGAGTCCCCCAATTTATTTAAATCTGTTATTTTATTTCAAGTGCTAATTGTCTCTCACAACAAACAGAGACTCCTCTCAGCTGCAATTATTGGCATTACAATAGATAATCAACAGGAAAGCTTGAAAGCAGAGAAAGAAGAGTTGCCTTGGTTACAAACCTGAAATGCTTTTGGTATTACAGTTACAGCCATGTTTCTAAATTTCCTGAAACATCAAGAGCAACGTGTCACATTTATTTTCTTCTTTGTGGCCCAACCAAGTTAATTTTAACCAACATGGAGACCTGGTCTTATACAAATAGTTTTACAAGGTCTCTTCAATAAATAGCCCCACAAAATAGGGCTTTCATTTAATTAAAACATTTGTATACACATGTTCATGGATTTCAGAATAAGAAATCAGAGGATTTTTTTTTGTGCTAAAGTAGCATATTATTATATTTTCTCTATCCACAACCGTAATATACAGCCATTACTCTACATTATACTCTCATCTCCTTTTTCTTAAAAGCAAATGGAAAAATAAATCACTTTATGGTCCATCTCTATACCAGTCTCGAAATGGTATTTTCCCTTTTGAGTGCAGATTGAGTGAGGCCAGCTGGGCAGACCAAAAGGTAGACCTCCATAACAGGGCTCTGCTAGTAATTGTTTTGTTTTGTTGCTTCCCTATCTATATAGTAAATTGAGGTTTTAAACATTAGGATAATTATTCAGATAATGATCCATTGATATAACTAGCAGTTTAGAAAGCACATAAGAAAATTAATGCTATACTTCATAGGACATCTTATTGTTTATCAGGCTGTTTTAGTGGCCAGTATGGTTTGTCCCTCCACCCATTTATCTTGGTTATGGGAGATTTTCTTGTTTACTTTTGAAATACCTTGTGCATACTCAGATGACTCACATTTCACTACCTCAGTGAAGGTACTCAGACGTACAAATAACTACCATTTATTAAGGCCTTAATACATGACAAACATTGAATTAGAACTTTTAACAAATAGTGTGCTAGCTACAATGTACAACATTACAATTTAATAACTACAATAAATAACAATCCCATCATGCAAAAAATTATTACCCCTATTTATAGATAAGGAAACTAACTTGTGACTTGAAGGGATTTTGGGGGATTTTTTAATGCAAAATGTTTTTACTAACAATGTAGAATGGAGTTTAAGGGCCAGAATACCTTGATTAAAATCCTAGCTCTGTTACTTAGAGCTGTGTGATTATTTGCAAGTTACTTAGCCTCCCTCTGCCATAGTCCTTTTATCTATAAAATGAAGAAAATAGAGAAATAGGATTACAGTGAGAACTACATGATTTAATATATGTAAAGCATATACAGCAATGCTAGACACATAGTAATTATCCAGTGTTAACTCTTTAAATATTTGGAATATTGTATAATTTTCCAAAGTGATTACATTTTAATGTTTCAATTGTATTACTATAATTATTTCTTGTATCTATAATAAGTTCAATCATTTCAATCAAAGCCATTGAAGATTATAAAATACAAGTATGGGTATAAGGTATTTCTGTACCATACTTTGTATCATTGAATAGGCAGTACAGATTTTAAACATGAATGTCTATTTTTATTATTTTGCTATTTACATAGTTAATATTTGCAACCAGCTTTAGCTTTTCTTTGTTAACATTATCTAGAGGGATGAAATATCTTAGTCAAAGCTTACACTATGCAAAATGATGACAAGTATACCTTCCCATTCTGCTGTCCACCTTGTAATTTCATTCATGTCCCTCTCCAATTCCATTAGAATCTACCTCCCTAGGTTTTCTTCTCTATCAAAACTAGTTTTCAAATTATTCCATTTATTATAATACGTGTGCTGGTTACTAAGCTGCCTTTTCAGTTGAAAATCCATTCCTCTATACTTAGATGCTATTGCTAGGACTTCACCAAAAGTATTTCTCCTTTGTCTGTTAGGCACGACCAACAGAGGGCAGTATGGAGAGAGAGGTAACTGGGGACTTGCTTTTTATACGCATGTTGTTAATGTATTGCCAACAATAGCCTAGTGGCAGTAGTGGTCCCAGTCTCCAGCTTTGTTCATTACTCCTTAGAAGCATCAGATGGGAGGTGTCCCTCCTCAGAGTTCTGAGTCCTAATTCCATGAGGCCACTCACTCTCTTGTGACTTTCTGAGATACCAGAAGCAGCGGAACAGCTCCCCCTACCAGGAAGTCTGAACTCCAACTCTGCAGGGCCCCTTCCCTAAGCGTCTAGGTTCAGCTAGCCCCAGCCTCTTCCCTCTGTTCTCCAGGGCCTGGGTATAATTACTCTCTCCGTGTTACTTAAATGTTCACTTTTTGCTTTTCCAGTCTTCCAACATCTGTTTAACCAGCTCCTTTTTTTAAAAAAAAAATGCCCTTTCTTGAAATGTCTGATGTAGTTTCTGATTTCTTGTCTGACCCTAACTGATCCCAAAATGCTACAAATGTTTAAAAGTGTTATACTCGTGGAAGTTTTGCAGATTTAACAAAAAATAAAAAAAGAAAGAAAAAGAAAAGAAATGAAAAGAAAAAAAAGAATGAAGGGGAATTTTGGGCAACTTTCAGTAGATAAAGAAGTTTTTGTGGGTATAGCAAAAGTTTTCCCTGCATCCAACCCCACTCCTCCAAATTACTTATACCCCACCTAGGCAGCCAGTTCTGTCCTTGGCTTAAAATCTAACATTTCCTAAAACACACCTATAGAACAACTAATAAACTTATGAATTAGGGTTGTATCGTATATTTATTATAAAGAATTAGCCAGTTTCAAGTGATGTGGCTTTAATGATAATGTATGTGAACCTTCATAGCTTGGCTTTTATCTATTGCCCACCAGATTAAGTCAACACTTTTATTTTCTGGCAACGATATTCACTCTTGAGGCTGTGTTAGTTAGTTTTGTGGTGCTATAAGGGAATACCTGAGACTGGGTAATTTATAAAGAAAAGAGGTTCATTTGGCTTGGAGTTCTGTAGGCTGCGCAAGAAGCATGGTGCCAGCATCTGCTTCTTGGTGAGGGCCTCAGGCTGCTTCCGCTCATGGCCAAACGTGAAGGGGAGCTGGCATGTGCAGAGATCACATGGCAAGAAAGAAAGCACAAGGGGTGGGAGGTGCCAGGTTCGTTTTAATTACCACTCTCTCAGGAGCAGTAACTTCCTACCACGAGAATGGCATCAAACCATTCATCAGAGATCTGCCCCCATGACCCAAAGACTTCCCACTAGCTCCCATCCCCAACATTAGAGATCAAATTTCAACATGAGGTCTGGAGGGACAAATATCCAAACTATACCATAGGCTTTCAGTTAAGATAATATCTTCTGCTGTTATTTATTTTAAAGGTCCAGTAATCATTACTAACTGCTCTGTTTGGTGGACTTGCCTGTCGATGCTGAATCTCAAGCTATGTTCCCATTCTACTCACTGTCAGCTCCATCTCTTGCCTGTTCTCTCATACGCAGCTCACACGCTGGACAAAATTTTAATTTCCCTAATGAGATTTCTTTGTCACATTTCCTCCTGTTTTGGAAATCCTTAGACATTAGGAATTGCCCCTCTGTCTATGACTTTAATCTTGTTTACCCATTCTTCAAGTTCCCTCCTCACAGTCCTGCATTTCCAGTGCTCACATTACTTGTTTTGTATGCTGTCACAATCTGTCCCATTGGCAACCCCCAGTGAACCACACCTTGTTATATGTAATCCTTGTATAGTCTGCTTTCCTGGAATCTTCGCTGGTGCTGTGACTCACAGGCAAGAAGATGTAGCAGAAGTGACTCTATGTCAGTTCTCAGCCTAAACCTTAAGAAAGGCTGGCAGCTTTCACTCTTGCCCTGAGATTGGATGAAGACAGATAAAAGTCCAGCTGCCCTAGCTGGGCCCAGCTTGCAGACATTCTGCCCTCTGAGTACGGCCACACAAATCACCACTGGCAAGACTGGCAGAAAACCATCCAGCTAAACCTAGCCCAGCTTGCAAAATAATGAACACATGAAATGGTTATTATGAACACATGAAATGGTTGTTATGTTAAGCCACTGAGTTTTGGTACAGCTCATCACACAGCAATAAATAACAAACATACACTAACTGGTCCCAGGTTGAGTCCTCTTTCCTCTTACATACTATGCAACAAGTTTATTTGTTTAGTTTAATTGCCATCTGAATCTGACCTGACCCACTCTTGCCTACAACCCCTTATTGATACCATTGTGGTGACACAGACACAACACATATACTTTTTTCATCAATACATATTGACTTATTTTGCCACTTGGACTTTTGTGTTTTGCTGCATATCTTTGCTATTTTCCAATTTTCTCACTACTATAAGATTATCATCATCCTTACTTAACTCATTTGTCTAATCTCTACTATGGATGTCTTCCTCCCTTGCTGTCTTTGTCAGGCTTCTCCAGAGAAACAGAATCAATAGGTTGTATACAGTTTATACATACAGATATGGATATATAGATAGATGTTCTGTTTCTCTGGAGAAGCCTGACAAACACAGCAAGGAAAGAAGGGAAGAATATATAGGTAGATTTATTACAAGGAATTGGCTCATAGAAACGTGGGGGTTAAGTTCCAAGATCTGCAGATTGAGTCGGCAAGCTGGGGAGACCCTGGAAGAGCCAATGTTTCAGTTGAAGTCAGAAGGCAGGAAAAATCCAATGTCCCAGTTCCAAGGCAGTCAGTAACCAGGAGTTTTCTCTTACTTGGGGGAAAGGCAGCCTTTTTCTTCTGTTTAGGCCTTCAGCTGATTGAACGAGGCCCACTCACATTAGGAAGAGCAATCTGCTTCACTAAATCTACAGATTTAATTACACTTTCATCCAAAAACACTCCCACAGAAATACTCAGAAAAAGGTTTCACCAAATACTGGTCACCCCATGGCTCAGTCAAGCTAACACGTAATAAACTCCTACACTTGCTAATGAACTAAGTGATCAGTCAAGATTTTGTCCATGGTCAACTCAAATATCTGTAATTAAGAAAGAGAACTTTGTGGTGATCAGCATTCTCCCCAAGGTTTTGTCCTCCACCATGCTGCTGCCTTGTGAACTGCACTGTTTTTCCTTTATGGAATTTTGCTCCTCTCTGTCAGGCTTTCTGCATCTTTCTGTACTGCTGGAATGGTTTCTCAGTCCTGGGCCTCTGCAGTCATGAGTAGTGCAAGTCAGCGGCAAAGCACTAGGAAAACTTAGAAGAAACCAAGAAGTGTCTTTGGAACAGTGGACTGAACAAGGAGGAGCAGGGTCGTATTAAAACATACATGTATGTGTGTGCGTGTGCATGTGTGTGTGTGTTTTATATTTTTAAACATGGACAGTGAATTTTTAAGAGTATACAGTCTTTTCCACAGGAACTGTACTAATCCAGTTAGGATACTTTCAGAAAGACTTAAGACTAGGAATCAGCAAAATGGACTTCTTCATTAAGAGTTTTTTGATTACTTTCCTTTGTTATCTGAGTCATGTCAACAGCAAGTAAAACACAAGCAAGTCTAGTGGTATAAAAAATTTTTAATTATTCAGAGATTGCTTGTATGGCTTATGAATTACCATATCTCCCTTCATATCTCACACTTCCCATATCTTTTAATATCTCCAATAAGTGTGTGGCTTCAAAAAGTGCAATTCATAACATGGGATCTTTTCAGTCTGAAAGAGACTTAGAGGCTAGCTATGGCTATTTCTTAACTTTGTGGAAATAATTTGTTTAGTTTAATTGCCATCTGAATCTGACCTGACCCACTTAAGAAGAGAAAGTTGTCTTAAGAAGAGAAAGTTGGCCAGGCACAGTGGCTCATGCCTGTAATTCCAGCACTTTGGGAGGCCGAGGCAGGCAGATCACCTGAGGTCAGGAGTTCGAGACCAGCCTGGCCAACATGGTGAAAGCCCGTCTCTACTAAAAATACCAAATTTAGCCAGGCATGGTGGTGTGCACCTGTAATCCCAGGTACTCGGGAGGCTGAGGCAGGAGAATTGCTTGAACCCGGGAGGCGGAGGTTGCAGTGAGCTGAGATCACACCACTGCACTCCAGCCTGGAAGACAAGGGCAAAACTCCGTCTCAAAAAAAAAAAAAAAAGAGAGAGAGAAAGTAAATTGACAAGGCAATTGAATGAGTTAGTGGGACTAAAATTAGGCAATTTGTTACTTGCAAGCAGACTTACTAACACCTCTAAGGTGTTTCCAGAAAAGAATATGACAATAGTAATAAAAATAAGGTTGGATGATTATATAAGGATTTTTATTTTCTGTCTTATTCCTACTCCTTCTATAGAAAATTGGAAATTGACTTTAATGGATTGCTTTCATTCCTGAAAGAGACAGATAATGTTTCCTAATCCAGTGTCCCAGGCCTAACTGATTGATATATGTGTGTGTGTGTGTACATATATATGTGTGTGTGTATATATATATCTTGAGATATGTAGACAGATACACTGCTGTCCATTACCTTTGAAAATGCTAATATTGACAGCATTATTTTCCTTGTTTATGAGGACAGCTGAAAAGACAGCATCCCCAGATGATCTGCCATGCTGACACATGAATAAAATGTCCTTTCAAAATGATGTCCCTTGACTCAAGTGCTGTCACTGACTGAAGCTGATATCATTCCGTGTGTCTCTGGCCAGAGTCCCTACAACACCCACAGCAAGCCAGCAGGTCCACACAGGGCATTTGCCATCATGACTGGGGAAACGTGGAACATTAGCCTCTCAGTTCACACTGGCCATGCCCTTATGCTTCAAATGTGTTTAAGGAGAAAGGAACTGAAGAAAGAGAAGAGAAGAAGCCAGGAAATGCATACAGAAAGTGATTGACTCCACAAAGAAGAATTGGAAATTAACACTGCAAAAAGTGCACTGGATTTGGATGCCTTCCTTTTGAGATGCAGGTACTAAGAATAATTACAGTCTGTCTATGATTGCCCTTATCCTGTAAAAAGAAAAATGCCAAGCAAGGTTCTTTATGACTTTACCTTTGGTGATTTATCCAGCCTTACAACACTATTTCTCACTGAATTCATCCAGCAGCAACTTCCTATCTCTAAACTCCAAATCCTACAACAGAGTGATACCCCACTACTTCTCATTGCTCTTTCACTTTCCCATGGCTTTGCATGTGATGATGCCTTTGTTTGCAACATTCTTCTGCCCTACTTTGCTTTATAAACTCAGTCTGCCAGACTCACCTCCAGTGCTCTCTGCTGCAGAAAGCTTGACTCTCTCCAGTTTGTTCTAGAAGATCTGGGGATCAGCCTTCGCAATGGCCACCAGTGATTTTTACTTTCTGATGGTAAGGTCTCCAGATGGCCTCCTCCCCCACTGAATAAAGCTGACCTGACCTATGTAATCTAGCAAAATTGTCAAATGTCTGACTTTTGAATCTAAGTCATAATAAAAGTAGTAAGTCCTACCTTGCTCTCTCTTCAATCGCTTGCTCTGGGGAAAGCCAGCTGTCATATCTTGAGATTATTCAGTCATCCCTATGGAGAAGTCAGTGTAGTAAGGCCTTGTGCCAACAACCAGCATCAACTTGCCAGCCATGTGATTGAGCCATCTTAGAAGCAAATTCTCCAGCCCCAGGCAAGCCCTCAGTTGACTGCAGCCCTGGCTGACATCTTGACTACAACCTCATAAGAGATCTCATGCCAGAATCATTCAGCTAAGCTGCTCCCAAATTCCTGACTCACAGAAACTGTGTAAGGAAATGTCTTAAGTCTGTTTAGTGCCGCTATACTAGATTACCTGAGACAGGGTAATGTATAAAGAAAAAAAGGTTTATTTGGCTCATTATTCTGATGGCTAGAATGTTCAAGATTGGGCATTTTCATCTGGTGAGGACCTCATGCTGCTTCCACTCATGGTAGAAAGTGAAGAAGGGCTGGTGTGTGTGGAGATCATATGGCAAAAGGGAAAGAGTCAGAGAGAGGGGAAGAGAAGTGGAGTGGTAGACTCTTTGTAACAATCGGCTCTCACAGAAACTAACAGAGCCAAGAACTTACTACAATGAGAATGGCACCAAGCCATTCATGCAGGATCCAGGCCAAAGACCCAAACATCTCCCATTACTGGGGACCAAACATTGGGGACCAAATTTCAACATGAAGTGTGGAGACGACAAACATCCAAACCATAGCAAATAAATACTGATTGCTGTTTTAAGCCTCCATGTTTTGGAGTGATTTCTTATGCAGCAATAGATACAGGGTCTGTCCTACATTTTTCCACAGTATCCTACATTTCCCTCCATCAAAACCTATTTCCCTCTGTCTATTTACTTCTCTGTCTCTTCCACTAGCCTGACATCATCTTGAGAGCAGAGACATGGCAATCCATCTTTCAATTTATAGAGCTTCAGTGGCCCCAGAAAGGGCAACAGTTGTACAAGCTGTGCACCTCCTCAAAGGTGCCTGTCCAGTGTACACAAGTAAATGGAGGCTGAAGTCCAACTCTCATTTGCCCAACAAGTTGAAGGTCTTGGTGAGGGCTGCCGTCACTGGCAGAGGGAGGCATTTATTGTTTTGCACAAAAGCACCTTTACTCAGTAAATCTTGTCAATGGCCACTATTCTAATTCATTCACTGTGTCAGTCAAGGTTCATTCAGGAGACAGAAACCATAAATAAGTAGAATAATTAACTACACCAGTAGATTGAAGGAACAGAGGGTTAGCTACTAAGCATCAAAGGAACTCTAAACAATACAAGGATAACAGATTTAGGGAGCAGACACTATCTCTAGGACACAGGCAAAGCACCCAAATAAGGAATAAATTAGACAAAAGACCCCTGCCTACCAGGGCTGAGATACAGGCTTTATTATAGAGAGGATGGTAGGGTCCACTGAATGTAGACAAGTTTGCTGAAGTGTGGCAAGAGCCGAACTTGCTGGGAAGCCCTCTTTTGGAAAGCTGGGGGAAGATGCCAATGCAGGGGTGCCATAGATGCCAAAAGAGCACACACTCGAATGAGGAAGAGAAGCTCCTTCTTCCTCCAGTGCCCTCTATTGACAGTTTAACTTAGTGTCAGTTGGCAAGTGAAAAATTCTCCAGTATCATTAGCAGGACGATGAAGAAAGGATTAGCGGCTGAGTGGATTGATAACTGGCACATACCACTAGAAATCAGCCTTTTCCTAGTATGTCCATCCAGAAGGAATGTCCTTTCCAGACTTTCCCAAAGGTACTCTATGGACCTGGTGGGTTTTTATTTTAGAGTCATGAAAACATGGTTTGGGCTACCAGTTGCTCCAGGGTTGTTCTTAGTCAAGTTCGCTCTTAGCAAACTGTTTTATTTGGATGATGGCTCTCAAAAAGACAATTTGTGTTAACATAATCTCCTAGCTATTTCTATTGACCATGCTTCCAACCTGAACTCAGTAGCCACTTGGTACTACTCCATGTCTCACTTCTGACTGAGTTCACCTACATGGCAACTGATTTCCTAGGCTGGTGGTTCCCTTTCTGATAACACAGCAGCCTGTATTTTCTGAGCATTGATGTCAACGGAACACCCGGACAACTTGTTCTTACAAATGTGGTCCTTGCAACTGATGTTATGTATGTCAAGTAAGTGTGACAGATAAAACACAAAACCCTTCCCAGTGCTGGATCTGATGAGGATACAGGACTTCTGTCATTTTGAGACTGACTGGCTGTTACAAGCAGTTTGGCTTACAATATCTGTCAGAGAGAGGTGATATTTTATGACATCAAATCACAATAGAATCTCCACTAAAAGGGATATAATCATAATAGAAACTTGCATAGAGTTACACAGCATGAAACGCCTGGCTTGTCATCTCCTCCTATTTGTAATATCTTTCTATGAAATTAAATGATAGCATTACTAAAAAACACCTAGCAGTCTGTTTATCCTGCTGCTCTGAAGAAATATGCTAACTATATGTAGAAGGGAAACGTTCGATTTCCAATGAATTAAGGATAGAACTAAGGTCAGTTAATTCGGTCAACATTTATTGAGTGGGGTGAAGTTACAAAGAAAGAAGATATGATATACTTACATATATACTTATTATATATGTAAAACCTAATATTTCCGATTAGAGTATAATAGTCCTCTATTAGATTTCATACACTTCACTTTTAAAAATTATTTCTCCTCTTTTCTCTAATATTTAGATATTAAATGAAAGCAGAAAATTGGAAGAGCTGCACCCTATGACGACCTGGATTTTGTTGCGCATCAGTATAAACAAGCCTTGAGAGGGACATACTCATTTACTGAAAAATCGAGGAAAAAGTAAACAGTTGGAAAGTAAATTTAAATCTAGTACTATTAAAATGTCTTTCCTCAACAATTCCTATATTCTAGAAAAGTGTCACACAAAAGTCTATGAAAAACCTTTGAGTGCATTGCTGTATTTCTTGGAGAAATGCTGAAAAAATAAGATTTGCAAGCAAATAAGAGGTAAAGGGCCTAATAATCATTACTTTTGAGAGAGGAAAAACAGACAGCTATTGTAAGTCAAATGTACTAATGATGTCTTTCCACAGAACTTAAAGAATACTGTTGGTTGGTACCAATCCAAAGAATGTAGGAATTATGCTGTTGAGAAAGGTAAGAGGTCAGAGGCATAATGATGATAATAAAAATGATAATTAATGCAAACATTCCCTGAACTCTTTCAGTGAGCCAGCCACTGTTCTAAGCCTATGAGGTGGGTACTCTTGTCAGCTGGCCTGACTCCATTTTTAACCACACTGCCTCTCTGCACATTTCCCCAACTGAAAATAGAGACACATTTTAACATGTTAACATAATTCTGCAAGAGTTAAAATTTCTATTTGTTTTAACCTATAAAACACAGAACCCAGAGCTGCTATAATTTTACTGAATAAACAGAAATGAAGGAAAACAAACATTTTTTAAAGATGCTTGTAGTAGGTCAGTTAACATATACTCTCTTGTTAAAAGCCATTCCCGATCTTGTCGGTAGTGAGTAGTACTTGGCCTCTTTTTTTACCCTTTGTCAATCTTGCCTTCTGCTAACAGTATCAATACTGGGGGTAAAGGAGGATAGAGGTTTTGGGAGGCTGTGAATGAACACCTGTTTTGATGTAACTATTCAGAGTGGTTTGGTTTGACACAGAACAGGAGCCCCTCAAAGAAGAATCATAATTCTTAAGCATAATTTGGTTGTATTTAACAGAAACTTGCTCAAACATGGTTAAGAATAAATTTTAAAAGGTTTTAGTAGAAGGCCATAGGGGTTTCCCATGAAACTCCATCACAAGTAGTACATCAGGCCTCCTGCAGACAAGAGCTGAGGAGTAAAATGTTGACAACTGCGTTTGCTCTTTCCTTCTCTGGCTCCTCACTTCCACTGCCCTCTATGGTAGTCCTTCCCTGGGTCAGCCAATGGCCTCTTCTGCTTGCTCAGGTGCCTCTGGGTCACCCCAAGCCTGTGATAAGTCCCACAGGAAAAGAAATGTTTGGCACAATCTAGACTTTGTATAATATGATCCACCCTTAGATCCAATTTCCTGTGGTCTGAGAAGAAGGGTCATAGTCAGAAACTACAAAGGTGGACTGTAATGGCTCACCTTAGGGCTGGTGAGGGTTTGGGGGCAGGGACAGGGTTCCCAAAGGTTTTGTAGACAAATTAACCTGTTTCTACTCTACATCAAAACTAGGAGGTAGCTGCTATACTCCTTCCCCGGGGACCTTAAGTAAGGTGCTTGACCACTCTGTGCCTTAATTTCCTCATCTGTGAAATGGGGATAGTAAGGTGATTTTATTTATTTATTTTTTGCTTTTGTGAGGATTATAAATTTGAATTCACATGACATGCTTAGAATACAATACATTTTTCCTATTATTATTGTTCTTATTTCTTGTTATTATCTGAGATCAACTCCTAACACATATAAGTTCAAGAACCGAAAATATCTGAAGAGATTCAACACCATTCACCCCACTTTCTTATTTTACTGGCTATTTCTCATTTCATACATGAAAACATATCTAGGATTCCATGGATTTGGGGGTAAAATTACTTAAAGATTCCAGAATGAGAGGAATAGAAGGTTCAACTTAAAAAAAAAAAATCATTTTAGGTTGCTCACACTTTCTCTGCACTCTTTAGGAATAAATAAAAAATTCTGTGGTTGGAGAACAATGGAAAGTTTTTGGATTCCAAAGAGGAATGTGGAGAAATGAGCTTTGGGCAGTGGTCCTTAAGTTGGTTGAACTATTGTTATGAAACTGGTCAGTCAATTAGTTCTAGCAACCACTTTCACTGGCTTTTCCATTTAATTGTCTGGTCTGTTGACCACTGTAGGAACACTCTGGAATGTGGGCATTATTGAACAAAGCAAGACAATGTGCCCACTAAAATAGATCGCAATGAAAGAAATAAGGCCCTGCTGGGAACTGGTTTTAAATAAACTGCCCCATTTTGGCTTTATTTTCAAACCTTCATCATTTGGGGTTAAAATATCTAGAATAAAATATCATTTTGTCACCATCCTCTATCTCATGAAACAATTATCTCTTCTATCTCTAAACTTCTGCGTAGCATAGTTGACAGTTATTCCCATTCTAGCCAGTCTCTTAATCCTTATTTTTTTTCTCTGAAACCTGACATTATACACTCTGTTTTCAGAATTCAGATAATTTCCTAGTTTTTCCTATAAAACAGAAAACTGCTTCTTTTTCTTTCTTTTTTTTTTTTGCTAGATTGGTGTCTCTACTCCTCCACCTCCTTGTATTAACTTATCATTCACTTTGTACTGCCTTCTCCTTGTCAAAAAAAAAAGCTATTTTTTTAGTTCTTTCTCTCTGTACTGTCACTTCAGATTCACAGTTGCTAAGTATTCCAGGAGCCCACCAGAGGGACTTTCTCGTGGTGTGATTTGCAAACTTTGAAATAACACCCACCAGCAGAAGCACCATATGCTATGGAGTTACACAGTAAACTGACAGGAGCATCTCATTTGTCATTTGAAATTCAGAAAATGTCAGCAGTTTTCATACCCAGAGATTGCCTAAATGCCTCTCTGGTTAGCAAGGAGTAACATTTACTATAAATGCACATAAAAATATGAAACTTCATATTGTGATTCTAGAGGAATAATAATAGCAGAGCCAGTATTAAGATCTTCACAACTCCATGAGCATATGGACACACATATCAAGTTTCTATACTCACTTTATACCCTACATGTGCATCTGGAGGTGAATGGTTCTATCCATAAGGTTTATGGCATTTGGACTGTTCACATTCTATAACATTGGTGATTCAAATATACCTCTTTACGATAAGATATTCTACCAAAGAATATTTTTTAATCCATTAAAGGCAAATTTAACATAAAACACAAGCTGTTTCCTTTTTGATTAATTTTTATTCAGCTGCACTTAGCTACCTACACCCAAGCCAAGAGAGAAAACTACTTGGCAATTCTTTCAAATTAAAGGATATTAATTACTGCTAAATACTTCACCTAAATTAATGTTATTATAGTACTAAAGAAATTAATAATCATTTCAAATCTAGTCAGTGTGGCCAAACTACCCATTAGTTCAGACATTAAAATGACGTCACAATGAAATCTCTGAATCGGCACTGAATAAAGCTTGGAATTCTCAAGCACATCTTTCGTGTGTTAATCATAGGACCTGATAATGTCTCTTCTTCATAACTAAATGTGGATGATGTGATAGAAGCAGGAGCAAAGATTTCATGAAAACAAAGAATGGAACATGATAAGACTCTGGGTTTTTCCTTTACTCTGAATTCACTTTTGCCAGTATGGCCTCCCCAGTACTGGACTGGGTTCTGCACTACCTGTATAACCAGTAAATCATGACCTGTAGGGACAGAGAAACTAACATTATTTACTGAGCCCCAGGTTTTCTCTCATTTTATACAAATCTTTCAAGGTAAGTACAGATACCCTTCTTAGCATAGGGAGACTCTGAAGCTTAGAAGTCGGCCGGGCGTGGTGACTCACGCCTGTAATCCCAGCATTTTGGGAGGCTGAGGCAGGCGGATCATGAGGTCTGGAGATCAAGACCATCCTGGCTAACATGGTGAAAACCCGTCTCTACTAAAAATACAAAAAATTAGCCGGGCGTGTTGGCGTGCGCCTGTAGTCCCAGCCACTCGGGAGGCTGAGGCAGGAGAATGGCGTGAACCCATTCTCCTGCCTCAGAGGCGGAGCTTGCAGTGAGCCGAGATCGCGCCACCGCACTCCAGCCTGGGCGACAGAGTGAGACTCCATCTCAAAAAAAAAAAAAAAATTTTAGAAGTGAAAGTTGCCAAGTTTACTCAGTTAATAAGTGGTACAACCAATGCTTAAAATCCAGTCTCTCTGATTCAATACACAAGCACTTTCCACTAAATTATGTTCCCTGTTATGTATAGGAAATCTGAAAATCTCATTCGCTTTATAATCCAATTTTCTTCCATCCCTTATCAGTTGTCCACAAGTGCTGCTATATTTATTTCAGTTTTGGCACAAGAAGTGACTGGTCTTAGTTCATTTGTGCTGCTATAACAAAATACCTGAGACTAGGTGACTTATAGATAATAGACATTTATTTCTCACAGTTCTAGAGACTGGGAAGTCCAAGATCAAGGAGCAGCCAGTAGGTTAGGTGTCGAATGAGGGCTGGCTGCCTCTGCTTCCAAGATGGCGCCTTGTTGCTGCGTCCTCATTTGGTGGAAGGCAGAAGGACAAAAAGGGTCAAACAGCTCTCCCACCTCTTTCATAAGGTCATTAATCCATTCATGAGGGGTCTTCTTTTCAGTACTTCCTTCCTCATGGGTAAACCAAAGGTAGAGAGTGTTGGAAGAATGTGCACATCTCAAGAAGTGCAATAAAAACACTGAAGTTAGTTTTGTGCAGCACCCAGTGGAGGTTAGCTACTACAGATGATTGTTCCTGAAGGTGTATATCATTAAAAGTATTACGGAGTTGCAGCAGAGGGCAGAAGTTAAGATTGCATGCTCTGGAGTAAGAATGCCTATGTCTAGGTTAAAATCTATGTTCTTCCTTGTTCCAGCTGTATGATCTTGGCCAAGTCACTGAACCATTCTGGGCCTCAGAATATCACAGTACAGATATCATAGGATTGTTGTAGAGAATCAGTGAATCAATATGCCCAGACTAATGCCTATAGGATATGTAACTGTTCATTAAATTTTTGCAACTATTAATTTTGCTGAATATAGAAAAAAAACAAATTAATTATAGCTTGGAGAAATCAAGGAAGGCTTTACAGAGGAGGTAAAATTTGAGTTGTCCCTTAAAAACTTCATATTAATAAGTAAAGGTAGTGGAAATAAAAAGTCAGCCACATAAATGGCTTAAAAGAACGTGCACCATTTACTGACTTTGATGGCCAACCCACACTAATCAGAGCTATCTACAAACTTCAAATAACTTTTGTAAAACTATTTAAGCTGGCGTGCTATTCTCCTTAAATGTTGATTTATGTTCTTAGTAAGAACACTGTAAGAAAAAAAATAAAGCTTTTTGGAAACACATAGTTGTCAGAAACAATGAAAGATTCCCTCACTGGAAGCCTGCATAAGAGAACCGCTTAGCAGAATAAACTTATTCCGAATGTGTGGGCATACACAGGAATCAATCAGCCCTTTCCTGCAGTTCCTGTCTGTTCATTTTATATAGTTGCCCAGTTTGACAAGAAATCCAGGAAAGGGCTGAGAAGTGCTGTCAGCATAAAGATGGGAGAGAAGTGATGTACTAGGCTAATAAAAGGACTCATAAAGGTCCCTGAAGTCATAAATCCTTCTTGCAACTTTTAAAAGCTGTTTCCTTTGTAGGACTGCTGTGATGGAGCTTAGACAGAGTGCCCTTTCCATCCTCTCCCCTGCATGTTGGAAACCCCAAGCTAAGTGCGTGAAGGGAAGACAAAATGCAATACAACTTTCTGCCTTAACTATTATTCTCTTCCCTCCACGTGATTATGTTCCAGCCTTGCCCAAGGAGAAAGGGGCTCTGCTGCCCGGGCCTCCCCAGCTCTCTCCTGCCTGGGCTGACCTGCCCTCCCTATCAATTCTGATGATTACTTCCTTCCCCATGCACTTGGAGAACTACCAGATTCTTTTACACATTAATCTAAATCCTGGCACTCATCCTCAGCATTTTCATTAAAAAGATAATTTTTCTTATTGTTTTTAAGTCAGTTCTTCAGGTGAATCTGGCATGGGAAATATTGCAAATGATGCACTGGATTTTTGACATAGCCTAACATATGAACAGTATCCAGGTCATCTTTGAGCATGAGCCATAACCACAGACACAGCTTCCCATCTCTGTGTTTGGGATAATCTGCTTTCCCACACTGGGGAAATATAAATTCATATTATATTAATTAAGGCAAAGGCAGCTAGGAAAATAAATTGATAAATGCTACTATAAAAGTGCACTATCCAAAAGAAAAGACTAATGTATTTTAATTATTGCAGTTTTTATTTACCCATTCTTTACTTTTCTTTGTACAGTGTAAATATTTTAAAGTTGTTGGAGATATATAAGAATGTGCTCGGCCGGGCGCGGTGGCTCAAGCCTGTAATCCCAGCACTTTGGGAGGCTGAGACGGGCGGATCACGAGGTCAGGAGATCGAGACCATCCTGGCTAACACGGTGAAACCCCGTCTCTACTAAAAAATACAAAAAAACTAGCTGGGCGAGGTGACGGGCGCCTGTAGTCCCAGCTACTGGAGAGGCTGAGGCAGGAGAATAGCGTAAACCCGGGAGGCGGAGCTTGTAGTGAGCTGAGATCTGGCCACTGTACTCCAGCCTGGGCGACAGAGCGAGACTCCGTCTCAAAAAAAAAAAAAAAAAGAATGTGCTCTCACCCTACTAAAGATTTTTAAAACAATTAATTTTTTTAAAAACTACTTTTTAAAATAAATTTAGTTTTCCCTTCAAGCATCTATGGCAAACTGTATACTTAGTCCCAGTCTGCCATCAGTGCCCCTAAACATTTGTGAGTGTGTGTTTCACCACATCTAATTTTCCTCTATCAGGAGATGAGTCCCATCCGCAGAAGTCCCACAGCGAAGATGACATGGTGCAGAGGTACAAATGACCTGCCGGTAGCGGCAGTGAGAGCTGAACCTTCACCGCATGTGAAAGTGGGATTCCCTACTCTATGGCAAATGATTCAATGCAGCATTCAGAGCCACAGGATAAATCCCATCTCACTACTTTATAGCCACTTCGTCGTTCTTTGTCTTTCATATACAGCGTGGGTTCAAGATGTCATTCATCAGATTTGGTACCAAATGACTTTGGGCTGTTGTAACAAATAAATTTTGTTCTTAAGGGATGCTGATGAAACACCACTGAGTCTTCAGCCACTGCTCATGGGGGTGAAGCGTGCAGTGGGTGGGTAGTCTTATATTTAGGGGATGAGCTAGGATAATTGTTCCAGGTGTCAGGCTACACCAAAGGGTTTTTACTTAGAGCTGCCTGAAGCTGTTAGGCAGAAGAAAAATCAGAAATGTGGTCAGGAAGAGAAGTGAAGATTACAGCTAAAATTGTGGAGCTAGTGGTCATGTCAGAACTATAAAATAAGCTGTGAATCGGAGATTGAAGAATGGATTAAAACTCTGGAGATCAGAATTGGGTAGAGGTTTGGAGTAAGGAGACTCAGAATAAGAAGACTAAGAATTAAGGCACTAAAACGGTGAGAGAATATGTGAAGCATCCTTTTTTATAGAGCCACAGAATCCTGAAAATATTCAAAAACTGTTCCTAAGTTCTAAAGGCAATTCCAAAATAGCAATTCCAAAAGTGTTTCTATCAGTGACAAAGTGACATTGAAGTAAGTGTATAACATCCCAAGATGCCTCCTTTGAGGAAAACAGCACCTATTTGGGTGTGTGGATTTTGACATATTTGTTAAACATCAGACATATTACTTTAGAGTGACTCTTTAAATATGCAATATGTTCAGATACAGGAAAAGCAAACCTGAAACACCAAAGTGTTTTATTTCTTGTTGCTGGAGTCCCATACGCTTCTTTGTTATTTTTTAATCAAAACGCAGTCTTCTTATTTGAAAATATTTATGTGTGTATGAGAGGATAGGAGATTTTGTGCACTGTTCTTTGAAACTTGTTTTTTACATTACTGCATTCTCACACATCTTTTTCTGTGGGGCAGAATGACTCTGTTTTTCTTTATAACCATCAGTTCACAAATCCATGGGGACTCTACATGGCACGGCTCATGATAACTTTCTAGTTCTGAAAGATTTGGGGCGGAGAGAACTATATTAACTTTATATCAGCAGATGAAGCCACTCGACTTTATTTGAAACTTTCATCAGTCTGGCCCCATTAGGAGAGGTAACTTGGTTTGCTAGGTTAAAGTAGGTCTGGTGACACATCTGATGACTGTGATTCAAGTGACAGTCTGAATTTCAATGGTTGACTTTAAGATTTGGGCTAAGTTGCTTTCCTTCTGGAATTTCAACTTCCCCCAGTGCTTCCTACCCACTTCACAAAGATGTTGTGAATATTAACATCAAAGGGCTTTGAGCATTCCAGAAGAAAGACATGCTCCAAATACAAGGCATTAAGAAATCTAAAGGCTCTACTTCATGATTATCATATAAATTATCAGGAGGATTTTACCAAGAGAGTAGTTACTTTATGCTAAATCCAGCTAAATAATGGAGGGAAAATGCACTGAAGAGACAGAAACTAACACAATGTCCTAAAGGTGTATCTAAAATAACACTTCGACCAGGTGGGATTAAAGGTTAATCAACATGTAAACTATTTGTAGCAGGTATTTTACAGTGTCAATGTGCTTGATTTTTAATTACAGCATTCCCTTATGATTGTGAGCACAGAGTTTAGTGCAGAGGACAAAAAATTGATGGCAAAATGTTCAATGTCATTAGCAGAGAAACACAAATTAAACCACAATGAGGAAACAACACACTCAGTTGAATGGATAAAATAAAAAAGATTGACATTACCAAAGGTTGGTGAAGATGTGAAACAACCAGAACACAAATAAGTTGCTGGTGAGAGGGTGAAGTAGAACAACTACTTTGGAAATCAGTATAGTGTTTCTTATAAGGCTAAACATAACCTACACAATGACCCTGCAAATTCCACGTCTACCCAATAAAAATGAAAACAAATATCCACAAAAGGCCTGTACAAGAATGTTCACAGCGTATTGTCCATCAGCAAGTGAATGAATTAATAAATTGTGACATCCATACAACAAAATGCACTCAGCAATAAAAGGGACAGATTCCTGATTCAGTAACAACATGGCCACACCTCACAGACATTATCTTGAGTGAAAGAAACCAGACAACAGAGTGTATCCGCTTGGCAAAAACCCCCTGCTATTATGTCCACAAAAATGGTTTCCAGTTTCTAGCCATATAACATATCTATTCACACACATATACACACACACACATACACACTCACATACACACAACTTGTGATATGTTGGAATGTAAATACATTACATTAAGAATAAATCTACAAAAATAATTTAAAATTGTTGAGTGCTTTCTACATGTCAGGCATTATCATAGGTGTTTTATATGAATCGTATCATTTAATGGGGAAGGTACTATTATTATCCCCATTTTATAGACCAGAAAACTGAGGCTCAGAGAAGACAACTGCAGTCACACAGTTAAAAATGAATAGATTTGGATAAGTAAATAATCAATGTTTGAGATTATGGATATGCTAATTACCTTAATCTGATCACCATACATTATATGTATCAAAATATCACTATGTACTGCATGATTATGTACAATTATTTGTCAATTTAAAAAAATTAAATTTAAAACTGTGAGAAAAAAGTGAACAGAGTTGGTTACTCAAATTCACATCCATTTGAGTCCAAAGCCTGTGGGAAAAAACAGTGTCCTCAGCTGACTCACTCTTTAGTGCTTGCTTTTGTTTTTACAAGAATATGGAACCTAATCTATCAGCCCTTATAAACCTATAATGGTTTATATCACTTTTTGCTAAAGCAGAAATAAAATTCGGACTATGGATTAGGTCCTGATAAATGTCTGTGTTTATCAGGACCTGTAGTCAAGAAGGAATAAAAAGCTTTGTCCAATCTGGAAACAACACAGGTTGCTTGCAAGAAAAGATATCAATATTGATGACATAAGTTTTCCATTTTCTTTTGTACTACAGCTCTACTGGAGTCAGTCCCTGGGCTGCCCACTTCTAGGTTTTATCCATCTACTTTAGTTTCCTACTTTCTTCTTTCCCAAAAAACTCACAGCTATGTCAACTCATCTGCATTTGTACTCTACACAGCTAACTCAAATAATCTTTGTTCCCACATACATAAAAAGGACTCAAACTTCAGTTCCCCTGGGAATTAAGGCAAACTATAAGAAATAGGTAAAAAGCCTCAACTCCATTCCTCCCATAACACACATACAGATATACATACGTATATACATACACATTTGGGGGGTTTAATATCCATCATTCTCCCGTGTACTCCAGTGCTAACCAATGGGATTTCCCACATCCCTCTCTGCTGATCCTAAGACTGGAGATCTGGCAACCCAGAAATAACTATTGTCATTTCTTTTACTACCTTGGCTGAAACTCTCCTTGCCCCCATGTATCAGGTGTTAGGAATGAGTTGCCATCGTGGTTCTTTCTGCCCTGTTCTGCTCTTCCTGGTACTCTTTTGTTAGGGACTAAAGCCTTGCTTATGAGGCTCATAAATGGCTAGGGCCCTGCAATGGAGACACAGCCTAGTTAGTCATGCTCTCTGCCTACCTGGCCATAAATACCCCAAACCAGATTCCCTCCCATGAGTTTCTATGCAAGCCAAAGGTACTCTCTTTTTGGTGGTGGTGGTCTTGCAAATGTTTAAAAATGGGTTCTCTGTCGGGTGCGGTGGCTCACACCTGTAATCTCGGGACTTTGGGAGGCCGAGGCAGGCGGATTACAATGTCAGGAGTTCAAGACCAGCCTGACCAACATGGTTAAACCCTGTCTCTACTAAAAATACAAAAAGTTAGCTGGGCTTGGTGGCACGCACCTGTAGTCCCAGCTACTCAGGAGGCTGAAGCAGGAGAATCACTTGAACCCAGGAGGCGGAGGTTGCAGTGAGCCAAGATCATGCCACTGCACTCCAGCGTGGGTGACAGAGCTCCATCTCAAAAAAAAAAAAAAAAAAAAAAAAGGTTCTCCTGGGAAAAAAGATCTGATTTATTGCATTTACCAATTTCAATTTCCATGGCAAATGCCTTCATTTGTAATCGCTTTATTTGTAATACAATTTCTTTAATTGTAAGTTCATATAATTTAATTTTTTACCAATGGCTCTGTTTAACAACTGGCTTTCAAAATTCCTGAAAATTTAACAACTGACTCACAAAATCTAGTGCAAGATGGCTCCAGTATACCACTGCTTGAGGACATGGGTCACCTTGTTATTTATCACTAAGCCCTACTTTAGGGCACATATAGGCATTTAATAAATGTATACCAATCCATGAATGAACACATGAATAAGTGGCTAAATAAAACAATTAATTCCTTCTGTCTAGGACAATAAAAGGAGGCTTCAATTTAGTATGCTCTTTGGGGGTTGTATTACTAAACATTTCAAATGAGTAAATATTACATGTAACATTTGTTCATTCCATAAATATTCAATGAATATATATCTACCCTATGTGTGCACTGTTTTAGGATCTGGAATGCAACCGTGATTAAGACAGACAGTGCCTGCCCTCAAACAGTTTAGATCCAGTGGGATAGTAATAAATACACATATTTTAGCAAGTTTCCTATTTCCTTTTACACTATAATGTACAACCTTTCTTCCTAATTAGAGCAGCTCTCCTTCACTCACAAAGCATCTCTTCCATTTCAATGTCTTTGTTAGTACCCTTCTTCCGCTCCCTCAACAACCACCCCACCACCACCTGACTCCAGTTTGTTATAAGCTATGACTTCTTACCTTTTCATTGTTTTTGCTTTTCTCTCTTCAAACTTTCCAAGATATACTACCTTCATTACCACAACTAACACTTATTGAACATATTCTGTATGCTACGCATTTATGTACCTTACTTCATTTAATTCTAATTATAGCTCAAATGATGTAGGTAGTATTATTCCCATTATTAAATTTAAAAAAAAACTCGAAAAAAATTTTTTAGAGACAGTCTCACTATATTATCCAGGCTGGTGTTGAACTTCTGGGCTCAAGTAATTTCACCTCAGCCTCCTCAGCCTCCTTGGGATTACAGGCAAGCACCACTATGCCACCCTCGCCTCCCACTCTGAACTGTTTTTCCTTCTTTTTTTAAAATAAGGTCAGGACTTAGGGCCAGGTCAGATTTGACTGACTGCCAAGTTTACATTCCTGTGTTTACACAGACTTTCTCTTGCCCTGATATTAGCTTTATTTGATTATATAAATGTTTAGGTGTTCCTTACATCTTATATTTGCTGATCTGTTAGATTACATGCTTTAAAAATATAAAAAACTATGTATATCTGTATCAGCCAGAATCATGGGATTTTAATAAATTTGGTTGACTTATTTTTATAAAATATATTTTAATGTTTTCTTTACAAAAGTAATACATGAGCAACATTTAAAAATGAAAACCTTAGGCAATCACAAAGAAGAAAATAAATCACATATGTTCTTCTTAGGCAAGTATATGCAATTATTGCTATTTTGTTATTTCAGTATTTTTCTATGTAGTACAACCTTTGGAAATATAGCTGGCATCATACTATACATATCTTTTCACATTTTTTTAACTTGATTTTTTGATACTTGACAGATTATTTTCCCATGCCATTTAATATTCTTTTATAAGGATAGTATTCCCTTGTATTTATTTAATCATTTTTCTATTATTGTTCCTATGACTTCTTATTAAAATAATGCTTGATGAATATTCTCATAGATACATCTGCATACATCCTTATTTCCTAAAATAAATTCCTGTATATGAAATCATACCTTTCTGTGACAATCTGTGTGTTATCAGATTGGTTTCCTACAAAATTGCGCCAATTCACCCTGGTAGCAGCAGTAGATGGAGTAGCCAATTATGCACACAGTTGACAACATTTGTTATTATTATGTCCACTGTTCATCATTACCAGTCTGATAAATAGAAAGTGGTATGCCCTCTATTTGCTGTTTCTAAACTGTAAATGAGTATGAATAATTTTTCACAAATTTAGCTACCATGTTTTGCAAAATATCTACTTACATCTTTTGCCCATTTTATTACTGGGATGCCCTTCTTATTGATGGGTAAGCTTTTTTATAGCAAGGCTATGAAATTTTTCCCTCCTTATGTTGCATATGTTTTTTTTTCGAGTTTCATTCACTTTTTAAAAAAACTTTATTTTGAAACAGTTATAGACCCACAAAAAGTTGCACAATACAGTCAGAGCTCTACCATCCCTTTTATCCAGCTTCCTGCATTGATAATTTGTTACGTAACTGTGGTCCATCACCAAAACCAAGAAACTGACTTTGGTACAAGACTGGTAAATAGACTGCAGACCTTATTTGTATTTTAGTGTTTACTTTTAAATCTATTAATGGAGATTTTAACATAGATTTTATATATTTCTTCTTATTTTTATAAAACCCCTTATGATTTTCTAGCTTGTATTATTTAGACTATACAGTTTCCAAAATTACATACATAACTTACCTGTACTTTGTCTTATATTTGTTAGAATTGTATTTGTGCATATAACTTCTTAAATTTGTTTTGATAAAGCTGTATGGCCAGAGTGTTAGTTTTTCTCAAATAGTTAGACATGTAATAATCCTTTCTTACTATTAACACTTAAGTAGAGTTTACTATGTACCAGTCACTGTTTTAAGCACAATTAAAACATGCTCATTTAACCTCATAACCCCACGAGGTAGGCCCGTCTAGTATCCACACTTTACAGATGAGGAAGCTGAGGCACAGAGAAGTTTTAAGCAACTTGACAAGGTCACGAAACTGGTAAGTGATAAAGTTGGGATTTAAATTCAGTTAGTTCAACTGCAGAATTCATACTTTTATACCATTGGGCTATGCTGACTTACTTGCTGATTTGAAAGAGCATATTTGTTTTTCTTTTAAACACTACACCCTTTTTTTATTCTTAATTTAGCTCTCCAAGATATAGTGGAATAGCGAATAGTCCCAGGGCACTATTTTCATAGACCCTGGTCCCTTTTTACCAGTTTCTATTATTTTCCATGCTTTGTTCAAGATGCTTGGGTAGGAAGAAGAAAAAGACATGGCTCCACTGAGGAGCCTTCTGACTGCTAGAGACGGACTTAGACCCCGAGCAACGATGTCTGAACCCTGACAGGGACCACTGAGCGAACAGCTTTGAATCCCAAACTGGAAGGTTGTCCCAGGCCCAGAACTTAAAACAATGCCATGTCAAACAAACGCAAGGTACTTCGGAAGAACTTCCTTTGTTTGACATAGCATTGCTATATAGCTAGAAGGGAATTCTATGGGCCTAAAACTCCTCAGTGAAAAAATAGTAGTATCTTGATTAAGAATTCTCCCTCAATCCTCTCTCTGAATTGGTTCCTGCGAAATGCATAACCAGTGGTCCCTCATGCATAAAGCAGCTTCCAGTAGAGTATTTTTAATTTAGATTGGGACCTTTTGTCTATGTGTGTATATATAAGATTCAGATAGCTCCCAGTAAGCAGATAACCTCTCTATCACTGATTGAATCCTCATTTTGTGGAAGTTTAATGGAAGGAATATGTGAGAGGATCCAGGATACTATCAGGGAAGGGACAAGGAGAGTGGAGGGTTTGTATGGATGGGTAACGAAAAGGAGGGGGGAAAAAAATCCCCATTTGTGCTAAAGGCCTCTGGCTAGATCCAGATTAAGAAACTGGTGATACAACTTTGAATGCAGTTTGTACTGGTTTTTTAAATACCGATTTTTTATTCAAAGATACGGCAATCACAATTTATGTTATCACTGTAAGAATTTTAAAGATAAAAAGAATCATAATATGACTGTGTAAAGGAAAGAATGTGTTGTCTGCGAAATACAGAAAGTGGAATAAAAAATAAGACATGGGGATCTCTACAAAAATTGTCTGAAGTTGTCTTCATGCCCCTAACCTGAATTTATGTGTCTAAAACGAAACTCATCACTTTTTTAAATCTGCCTCCCTTCTGATTTTCTCATCTCAGCCAACTTCATCACCATCTACACAGTCATCCAGGCTAAAACTCTCAAAATGTTACCGAGCTCCTCCTTGTTCCTTTAATCCTCTTAACATAACTAACGCGTGAAGTCCTTTTCCTTCTCCCACATTGTCTTTCCCTCTTGACTACCATGCTGCTTCAGTTCACAGGCCCTTGCTCTTTCTTCCTTGAGTTATTTTAGTTTCCTCTTGTAACAGATGCTTGCTGTTTGCTACCCAGTCAATATTTCCTCTCCTTCATGGTATGAAACCCTGTTTTCTTTTTATTTTTTTTTCTTTGAGACCGAGTCTCGCTCTGTCGCCCAGGCTGGAGTGCAGTGGCCGGATCTCAGCTCACTACAAGCTCCGCCTCTCGGGTTCACGCCATTCTCCTGCCTCAGCCTCCCGAGTAGCTGGGACTACAGGCGCCCGCCACCACGCCCGGCTAATTTTTTGTATTTTTAGTAGAGACGGGATTTTACCGTGTTAGTCAGGATGGTCTCAATCTCCTGGCCTCGTGATCCACCCACCTCGGTCTCCCAATGTGCTGGGATTACAGGCGTGAGCCACCGCGCCGGGCCTGAAACCCTGTTTTCTTTGGGGTAGCTGCCCCACCTTCACTCTCGGGGAGGTGTTAACTGGCTTAAACGAATAAGCCTATCACATTCCTGCATTCTGTGATTGGTTCAGGCTCAGACCCTGACCTAAGCTGGTCCAGTCAGAGTGAACTTGTCTCTGGAAATGGTGAGACATGGGCACTCTGTTCTCCCCTACTAGATCCAGCCTAGGAAGCATGCCACCCAGAGAGCTGTAGGCAAGGGATAAGTTATTTTAAAGAGGAAAGCCTGCCCGAGAAAGAAGAGCTGGAAAAGGGGAAAGAGAAACTGGGCCTGGATCACTTCACTGGACCCTGGATAAAACCTTCTCTGTATTGCCGTAGCTCTGCAGGCCAATGACTATTACCATTCTGGCTGAAGCCAGTTCAGTCAGGTTTCCTAAAATAATTCTAAATACAGGTTGAGTATCCGTTAACCAAAATATTTGGGATCAGAAGTGTTTGGAATTTCAGTTTTGTTTTTTTTTTGTTTTCTTTTTTTCGATTTAGGGATATTTGCATATACATAATGAGATATTTTGAGGATGGGACCCAAGTATAAACACAAAATTCATGTTTTATGTATGCTTTATACCTATACCCTGATGGTAATTTTATACAATATTTTAAATAATTCTGTACATGAAACAAAGTTTTGACTGCGACCCATCACATGAGGTTAGGTGTGGAATTTTCCTCTTGTGGCATCCTATCAGTGCTCAAAAAATTTCAGATTTTGGAGCATTTCAGATCTTTTGATTAGGGAGGCTCAACCCATACTTCATTTTTTACTACACCCTACCTGGTGGCCTTGCTTGATTCTCTCTGCTTGTAGTATGATGGAGTGGAGAAATACAAATTTGGAGTCATAGGGCCTGGGTTTGAGTCTTGGCAATTATTTTCCATCACCTCAGTTTCCTGATATATATGTAAGGACTGAATGGCATAGCACCTCTGACTAAACTCTCCTCTCCTTTTAAGTGTCTTCTGTTTCCTGAAAGGAACTTACCCTATGAGAGGCTCTTGGCACAGCATCTGACTGTCCGTTTTCAAAAACAAGACTGTCTGTTCCTTTTCCCTGACCTTCCCCATCCATCATCAATCTCAGTCACTTTTATTGTTAATTTTTGTTGGTTTTTACTTGTAGTCTTCATTTCCTTATTATCCATTTATTATAGAAAAATCAGAAACGAAAAGTAGGCAAAAAGAAAATTTTAACATGTATCTGTAATTATTCAACCTAAAGATAACTGCTGCTGATGTACTGGAAAAATCATCTTTCAGAGTTTTTTCTACACGTAAATGCATATGTAAATGTATTTTTAATGAACAGTCCAAGGCTCAAAATGCCATACCATGCCCACACCCTTCTTCCAAGGTACTCTATCCTCATTCTCTTGCTGAGGAAACTGGCTCTAAGTGACTTCTTAAATGTAGGTAGCTGTTTTCTATGCTATATAACCTTATTTCACACAACCCATCCACAGGCTGTACAGTGGCTTTTGAGTGGTGTGATTCAAACAGAGAAAACAGATATTAACTCGCTTGACCAGATTTTCTCTCAAGAATTTGAATTATAAATATGAGAAGAGAGTAATGGAGTTGGGAAAAAGGTAAGTACTGGTAGACATATACCTTAGGCACGATACATATGCCATGAAGAGGTAGAAATAGAAATCAAAGACATGACTCCGAGAAACAGTTACCCATGGAGGGTAATGTAACCACTAGAATGCAGAAAATGGAGCTGGATTACACTAAGAGCATGAGAAAAAGCAGCAACACTACTTCTGTAGGGCCTGTTTCAGGCTCCATGAAACCAAGTAAGTACTTCGTTCCTTTTCTGCCTGTGAAGCCTGATTGCATGGCTGCGAGTCCCCCTCTTGTCTCCATGTGTTGAAATAATAATAAAGCCCCTCAATACTTGACATAAGCTGAGTTTCTGTTCTCTATAATCAGAGGAGTCCAATGCAATATATAAATATAACAATTATGTAATCATATATGCATAATCTTTATTATAAGCAATTTTTCTACATTTAACATCATATTGTAAACCTCTTACCATGTCTATAAAATCATATCTACATCCTCATTCTGGAGGTTACTAGGAGCCTATTGTATTTACATACCATAATTTTTACCAATTCCTAATTCCTTATTATTGACTATTGCTGGGGATTCTTAGGGAAATCTCACATGAGCTTGAAAATTGCAGTGCTGACCATGCAATTCTTTTTCTTCTTTTGGGAACAAATCTAATATTGTCAAAGGTCATTGTGTTCTTACACTGAGAAATCTACAATTGCCCTGTTGAAAAATGAGCCACTTCTGTGAATCTTTTATTGGGGTTTATATAGTTTCTAAATCATATTGAATTTTTTAAAAGAAACATGTCTTCATAATAGGTTTTGGGAAAATTCCTATTTTTCTATCCCAAATATGGCAACAGAAAGATGTAAAATAATTTTATTGTAGACTTACAATTTTCCCAGGTGGGGTACCCAAATCTGCAGACTTCGAGCTGTGTGGCCATGAAAAACTGCTCCACCACTGCTGTCTCCTGGGCCCTTCGGAGAACAACACCAGTTTTGGATTTTAAAGACTTTTACCTTCAGGAGGATGCCTGAAGTCAGTGCAGGTGAGTTTGAAATATTATTTGGGTGCTGAATTTGATAGAGAATAAAAGGCATATAGATCCTTTGATCAGCCTCTTTCTCTTGAAATGTAGAACTCTCCATCTCATTATAATGAAATGTATTAAGGCTCAGTCTGGCCCAGGCAGTGAAGTGATTCCCAAAATGGGCAAAACCTAAAACATGGGTATTTAAGTTGTTTTCTATTTCTTAATCATTATAAATACCACCACAATAAGTAGTCATAGTATTTATTCTACAAGTGGAATTTCTGGGCCAAAGGGTATGCACTTTTCTCTCTTTTTAAAAATTTATTTTGTTCATATATAATAATTGTGCATATTTATGGGTTACATGTCATATTTCAATATATGCCTACAATGTGCAATGATCAAATTAGGGTACTTAAGATATTCATCACTTCAAACATGTATAATTTCTTTGTGTTGGGGACATTTAAACTCTTCTACCTATTTTGAGATATATAATCAATTATTGTTAACTATAGTCACTCTACTGTATATCACACACTAAAACTTATTCCTTCTAATTGTGTGTTTGTACCTATTAACCAACCTTACTTCATTTCCCCCTGCCCCACCCCCAACCTTTCCCAACCTTTGCTAACCATCATTCTATTCTGCCTTACTGAGATAAATGTTTGGTTTTTAGCAACCATATAAGTCAGAACATGTGACGTTTGTCTTTCTGTGTCTGTCTTATTTAACTTAATATAATGTCCCCAGTTCCATCCATGTTGCTAAACATGACAGAACTGCATTCTTTTTTATGTCTGAATAGTATTCCATTGTGTACATTTACCACATGTTCTTAATTCATCCATTGATGGACATTTAGGTTGACCCTGTATCTTTGCACTTGTGAATAGTGCTGCAATCATCATGGGAGTACAGGCATCTCCCTGATATGCTTATTTCCTTTTCATTGGATAAATACTTAGTAGTGAGTTTGCTGGATTGTATGTATTTCCTTTTTTTCTTGAGATGGAGTTTCACTCTTGTTGCCCAGGCTGGAGTGAAATGGTGCGCGATCTCGGCTCACCTCCACCTCCACCTCCTGGGTTCAAGCGATTCTCCTGCCTCAGCCTCCCGAGTAGCTGGGATTACAGGCATGTCCTACCATGCCCGGCTAATTTTTGTTATCTTTAGTAGAGACGGGGTTCTATTTGTAATTTTTTGAGAAGGCTCCATAATATTTGCCATAATGGCTGTATTTACTAATTTAAACACCAACAGTGTATAAGAGTATAAGAGTTCCCTTGTCTCCTGTCCTTATTAGCATTTGTTACTTTTGGTCTTTTTCATAACAGCCATTCTAACTGGGGTGAGATAATATCTCATTGTGGTTTTGATTTGCATTTTCCCTGATCATTATTGGTGTTGAGCATTTTTTCATATAATTGTTGGCCATTTGTACGGCCATTTCTTTTGAGAAATGTCTATTCAGAGCATCTGCCCATTCTTTGCCCATTCTTTTTTTTTTTTTTTTTTTTTTTTTTTGGTTTTAATTTTTTGAGACAGGATCTCATTTTGTTGCCCAGGCTGGAGTGCAGTGATGTGATCACAGCTGACTGCATCCTCAACCTCCTGGGCTCAAACAATCCTCCTCGCTTAGCCTCCTGAGTAGCTGAGACCACAAGCACGTGCTACCACAAGTGCCTAATATTTTTAACTTTTTAGTTCAGGTTTGTGCAATAAACCTACATGTGCCAGTTTGTTACATAGGTAAATTTTTGTCCTAGGGGTTTGTTGTACAGATTATTTCATCACCTAGCTATTAAGCTTAGTACCCATTAGTTACTTTTCCTGATGCTCTCCCTCCTCCCACCCTCCACCTCCACCATCTGACAGGTCCCTGTGTGTGTTGTCCCCCTCTATGTGTCCATGTGTTCTCATCCTTTAGCTCCCACTTATAACTGAGGACACGTGGTATTTGGTTTTCTGTTCCTGTTAGTTTGCTAAGGATAATGGCTTCCAGCTCCATCCACGTCTCTGAAAAGGACATAATCTAATTCTTTTTTATGGCTGCATAGTATTCCATGGTGTTTATGTACCAAATTTCCTTATCCAGTCTATCACTGATGGGTGTTTAGGTTGACTCCATGTCTTTGCTATTGAATAGTGCTGCAATGAACATTCACATGCATGTGATAAAATGATTTATATTCTTTGGGATGTATACCTAGTCGTGGGATTGCTGGGTTGAAAAATATTTCTGCTTTTAAGGCGCTGAGGAATTGCCACACCGTTTTCCACAAAGGCTGAACTAATTTACACTCCCACCAATGGTGTATAACTATTCCTTTTTCTCCACAATCTTGACAGCATCTGCTTTTTAAAAAAATAAAATAAAAAATAATAGTCATTCTGACTGGTGTTAGGCGGTATCTTATTGTGGTTTTGATTTGCATTTCTCTAATGATCAGAGATGTTGAGCTTTCTTTTGTATGTTTGTTGGCCACATGTATGTCTTCTTTTGAAAACTCTCTGTTCATATCCTTTGCCCACTTTTTAATGGTTTTTTTTTCTTGTAAATTTAAGTTCCTTATAGCTGATGGATATTAGACCTTTGTCAGATGCATAGTTTGCGAAGATTTTCTCCGATTCTTTAGGTTGTCTGTTTACTCTGTTGATAGTTTCTTTTGCTGTGCAGAAACTCTTTAATTAGCTTTTTTGTTGCAATTGCTTTTGGCGTCTCCATCATGAAATCTTTGCTTTTGCCTATGTCCTGAATGGTATCACCTAGCTTGTCTTCCAGTGTTTTTATAGTTTTGGGTTTCACATTTAAGTCTTTAATCCATCTTGAGTTACATTTTCACATATGGTGTAAGGAAGGGGTCCCATTTTAATCTTCTGCATATGGCTAGCCAGTTATTCCAGTTCTATTTGTTGAATAGGGAATCCTTTCCTCATTGCTTGTTTTTGTCAGATTTGTTGAAGATCAAATAGTTGTAGGTGTGTGGTCTTATTTCTGTGTTCTCTGTTCTATTGCATTGGCCTATGTGTCTGTTTTCATACCAGTACCATGCTGTTTTGGTTACTGTAGCCCTGTACCATAGTTTGAAATTGGAATTGGGTAGCATGATGCCCCCATCTTTGTTCATTTTGCTTAGGATCGCATTGGCTATTCAGGTTCATTTTCAATTCCATATAGATTTTAAAATAGTTTTTTCTAGTTCCAGGAAGAATGCCATTGGTAGTTTGATAGGAATAGCATTGAATCTATAAGTTGCTTTGGGCAGTATGGCCATTTTAACAATACCAATTGTTCCTATCCATGAGCGTGGAATGTTTTTCCATTTGTTTGGGTCCTCTCTCATTTCTTTGAGCAGTGGTTTGTAGTTCTTCTTGTACAGATCTTTCACCTCCCTAGTTAGCTGTATTCCTCAGTATTTTACTCTTTTTGTGGCAGTTGTGGATGGGGGTTTGTTCATGATTTGGCTCTCAACTTGACTGTTGTTGGCATATAAAAATTCTAGTGATTTTTCACATTGATTGTGTATCCTGAGACTTTGCCGAAGTTGTTTATCAGCTTAAGAAGCTTTTGAACTGAGATAATGGGGTTTTCTAGATATAGGATCATGCCATCTTCAAACAGGGATAGTTTGACTTCCTCTCTTCCTATTTGGATGCCCTTTATTTCTTTCTCTTTCCTGATTGCCCTGACCAGAACTTCCAATACTATGGTGAATAGAAGGGGTGAGAGAGGGCAACCTTGTGCTGGTTTTCAAGGGTAATGCTTCCAGCTTTTGTCTATTCAGTGTGATGTTGGCTGTAGGTTTGTCACATACGGTTCTTACTCTTGTGAGGTATGTTCCTTCAATACCTAGTTTATTGAGTTTTTTATGTGAATGGATATTGACGACTTTTCTGCATCTATTGAGCTTATCATGTTTTTGTTTGTTTGTTTTTAGTTCTATGTGATGAATCACATTTATTGATTTGTGTATGTTGAACCAACCTTGCATCCCAGGGATAACGCCTACATGATCATAGTGGATACACTTTTGGAGTGGCTGCTGAATTCAGTTTCCCAGTATTTTTTTGAGAATTTTTGCATCAATGTTTATCAAGGATATTGGCCTGAAGTTGTCTTTTTGTTCTCGTCGTTTTTATCTCTGCCAGGTTTTGGTATCAGAATGACAATGTCCTCATAGAATAAGTTAAGAAGACATTGGGCACATGGGCTCATGTGTGTAATCCCAGCACTTTGGGAGGGGGAGGCAGGTGGACCACCTGCGGTCAGGAGTTCAAGGCCAGCCTGGCCAATATAGCAAAACCCCATCTCTACAAAAAACAAAAATTAGTTGGGTGTGGTGGCACACAACTGTAGTCCCAGCTACTCAGAAAGCTGAGGCATAAGAATTGCTTGAACCCGGGAGGCAGACATTACAGTGAGCTGAGATCGCACCACTGCATACCAGCTTGAGCCACAGAGCGAGAGTCCATTGCAAAAATAAAATAAAATAAAATAATAATAATAATAAAATTGTTTAAAAAGCCTAAATTAGGAAGGAATCCTTCCTCCTTAATATTTGGAATAGTTTCAGTAATTCCTAGACTCAAGTGAACCTCCTGCCTCAGCCTCCCTAGTAGCTAGGACCACAGGCATGCACCACCATACCCAGGTAATTTTTACTTTTTTTTTTTTTTTTTTTTTTTTTAGAGGCAGGGTCTTGTTTCTCAGGCTAATCTTAAACTCTTGGTCTCAAGAGATCCTCCCACTTCGGCCTCCCAAAGTGCTGGGATTACAGGTGTGAGCCACCATGCTTCGCCAGGTTGTGCACTTTTATTGCCAAAAGACCCTTCTTAAAGGCTGTAGCAATTCATTTTCCTACCACTGGAACATAGGTATACCAATTTCCTACATTTCTGCCAACACTAGGTATGCCATTCTTTGTAACTTTTAAAGAATTAGGTATCTAGTATAAATTGTGTTGACTCCCTGATATAAAACCTCCAAGGGCTCTCCATTGTCTATAGTAGTCATTCTCAAACTTTTTGGTATCAGGACCTCTTTATAGTCTTAATAATTATTGAGGGCACCAAAGATCTTGGTTTATGTGGTTTATATTTATTTCAAATGGAAAAAAAAAACCCTACTAGTGAGACATGACATTGTTTTACATTTTCACAAATCTCTTTAGTGACTGGCTTATTCTATTATAGTAGAAGTGGAAATCTCATATCTCCTTCTGCATTTGATCTGTTGCAATCATGTAGTCTCCAGGACACTCCCTGGCACAGTCATGAGAGAACAAGTGTAGAAAAGGTAAATCATGTTTTAGTATTATCTGAATGCAATTTTGGCTTCATGAATCCCCTAGGAAGTTCTTAGGGTCTTCTAGGGCTGTCCAAAATATATGTTGATAATCACAAAGTCCAAAGAAATAAAGTCTATTTAAAATGTCATACTATTCCTTTCTTGATTTAATACTAAACCTTCCTCAATTATCCTCTCTAGCATGGTCCTTCTTAAAGTCATGCAGAATTCTGACTACTTCTCAAAAACATTATGAATTCTCAGTTCTACATATTTTTGCACTTACCATTTTCTCTTCCAAGAATGCCTGTCTCTGGCTGCTATGCTGGTGTTTGAAGCAGCTCAATACCTTCTCCAAATTCAGAATAAACTGAGACAAAACAAAAAAGCAAGCAGATAGAATCAAGTAATGCCTTTATTACCAATAAAGTTGATTTTGAAGATTGTGGGCTAATATACGGTAGCAATGGGTTTCCTGATACTCCATACCCAAAACTTTACAGACCCATCGACCCAGGTGCAGAAAGCACTAGACAACTGCAAGCTTCCCCCAAGTACATTTCCCTGCCCCATTATAATTATTATTATTTGAGATGGAGTTTCACTCTTGTTGCCCAGGCTGGAGTGCAATGGCACCATCACAGCTCACTGCAAGATCACCTCCTGGGTTCAAGTGATTCTCCTGCCTCAGCCTCCCAAGTAGCTGGCATGACAGGTGCCTGCCACCAGGTCCAGCTAAGTTTTTGTATTTTTAGTAGAGATGGGGTTTCACCATATTGGCCAGGCTGGTCTCAAACTCCTGACCTCAGGTGATCCACCTGTCTCAGCCTCCCAAAGTGCTGGGATTACAGGTGTGACCCACTGTGCCCGGTCCCCATTATTAAATTTTGATAATGAAGGAAAGGCTCACTACAAAGAAAAGGGTGGAGGAAAGACTTGAGCAACATACAAACACCCAGTTCCTTATCCTATAGTCAACAAGATAAATCACTCCATCTTCACTGGGAAATGTTAACCAAAAACAACAACAACAACAACAAACTCTAAGATATTTAAATATGCTTATTCTGAGCCAATATGTGTGACCATGGCCCAGGAAGCAGTCTCAAGAGGTCCTGCAAAAGTGTGTCTGAGGTGGTCAGGTTCCATGTTGGTTTTATACATTTTAGAGAAACAGGAACTGTAGGTAAAATCTTAAATCTGTACATGAAAGGTGTACATTGTTTCAGCCTAAAGAGGTGAAGCAGCCTTGCTGTGTGGAGTAACACCCAAGGTTTGCTGTCCCATAGCCAAGGAGAACAAGGACGCAGACACACAAAGAGTGAGGTTAAGAGTGTAAATTTAATAGGCAAAAGAAAGCTCACTGCTGCAGAAAGGGGTCCCAGAAAAATGGGTTGCTAGATCCATGGTGAAATTCAGGGGGGTTTATAGATGAGCTGGTGAGGAGGCAGTGTCTGATTTACATAAAGCATGAAAGACTGGTTGAACCAGGCGTGCCATTTGCATAGGGTGCGAAAAACTGGTTAGGAGTAAGTATCCACTTGCATAGGGTGTGAATTTCTGGCTGCCCCCACCTGAATCTTTTATTATGCAGGCAGGTTCTCTGCCTGAGCTGCACCATGTTGCCCATTTCTCTATTTTACTGTACATGTAGTAACAAAAAAGGAAGATGGAGCTTCCATGTTGGGCATGCCTGGCCCTCAGGTAGCCCTTTTCTATTGACACAGCTGCCAGTATCCCCCCATGCAAGCTTCCAGCTTGCTTATCTATGTTTGTAGCTCAATTTTTCAGGCTGCCCTTCATTACAAAAGAAATGACTTGGGGGCTGCTTATTGTTAGAAGGGAAGCTCTTCCAAGGACTCTGTTGCCCTCACTATCTGCCGAAATAATTTCTTTCTACCTCCTATATCAGAGGTATAGTATCTTGAAGTTGAGGCGTGTATTAGTCCATTCTTGCACTGCTATAAAGAAATAACTGAGACTGGATAATTTATAAAGAAAAGAGGTTTAATCGGCTCACAGTTCTGCAGGCTATACAGGAAGCATGATGCTGGCATCTGCTCACCTTCTGGAGAGCCTCAGGAAACATACAATCATGGCGAAAGGCAAAGGGGTAAATAGCACTTCACATGGCTGGAGCAGGAGGAAGAGAGAAGTAGGGAGGTCCACAAACTTTTAAACAACCATGGCTCCTGAGAACTCACTCACTATACAGTACCAAGCGGGGATGGTGCTAAAACATTCATAAGAACTCCACCCCCATGATCCAATCACTTCCCACTAGGCCCCACCTCCAACACTGGGGATTACAATTTGACATGAGAGTTGGGTGGGGACACAGATCCAAACCATATCATGGGGCTTATGGATCATAGATGGATTTAAAGATTTTCTGTTTGGCAATTGGTTAAGCTTCATCTAAAGAGGATGTCAATAGAATAGAATATTTGTGTTAAGATGGGGGGGTTGTGAGACCAAGGTTGTCATGTAGATGAAGCCTCCAGATGACAGCCTTCAGAGAGAATGTATGGTGAATATCTCCTTTTGTACCTTAAAAAGTGTCAAATGCTTAATCTCTCCTAGATCCCCGAGAGGCCTGCCATATTAACAGAGATTCTCTATAGATGCAAATTTCTCCCACAAAAGACAGCTTTGCAAGGCCATTTCAAAATATGCCAAAGAAATACATTTTAGGCTAAAGCATTTTTATTTCCTTCAGGGTCTGCTATTTGTTATATGATGTTATATCAGAATCAGGTTGGAATTTGGTATCTTACTGCCACAAAGAGTCTGTTTTGTCAGGCTTATGATCTCTAATGTTAATGCTGCCTAGTTATGCCTAAACCTTAAAAGGGAGGGGGTTTAATGAGATGTGTCCAACCTCCCTTCCTTTTGTGGGTAGGAATTCAGTTTTTCAGGTATCTCTGAGATCACCCCGGCCCAGATGCGGGCCATTCAGTCGGTTGGGAAGCTTAGGATTTTATTTTTGGTTTACAGGAAGCATGACTGAAAGAGAAACCAGGAGTGGTATCCTAATTGTTTTCTTTCACATAAAAGGAAACAGGAATGGGGATGAATCACATCCCCCACTGCCGCCTCTCTCTCAGCCCCTCCCCACACATACACACAGTACGACCAATATTCTCTACCTACAAAATCCCTAGTCATACTTAAGCGTGACCTCTTGTATGAAGCTTTAACCTCCTGATGACTTCCCCTCCACCCATAGAGCACTTTTTACATACAAATAAATTCAAGTCATATTAAGACTTACATACACAGCACCGAAGATACAAATACAAATAAGATACTATTTCTACTTTGAAAAAGTTTGGGAAAAGATATCTATGACGGCATCTCTGATATAGTTGTCAGATTTTTATTCCCTACATTTATTCTTTCAACAAATTTAGAAGCATCAAGTACACAGACACCCTCATTCCACCAAATAATAATTTACGCAAGTCATTGCACCATCTGAAATCTTTCTACACCATTTGACCTTCACAAATCTCTACTCAACTTTCACCCTGACCCTGAAATTACTCTCATTTCCTATCAAGATCTAGCCAGACCAAGGTCACCAGTAATTATCTCCCAAGCCCAACAATTCGATTTTTCATCCTTGCTATTTCCCTAGTAATTTTATACTTGGGTGGATGCCTTTGAGTGTTTGTGTGTTTTGTATTTACAGCTATAATGGTAGAAACCTGCAGTATCACAGCTCATTTTATAAGGCTTTGGAAATAACATGGGCCGACTCCCAGACCCTAAGACCCAGCAGTAAATATAATAAAAGCCTGATATAACATGTTTAACCTGGAAGGAGGGCATTGTTTCTGTCCCTTAACAGCTCATTATAGAGATTCCACTTCATTGCTATTTCTCCCCATCTACAAAGCAGCCTACAGACTGCTTAAGAACATGCTCATTGGCTAGATGTTTAGATTAAATGACCTTTAGGGGTCTCTTTTTACCCCCTGAAATTCTGTAATTCTGGTGAGTTTCTTTTTCTTAGAAGTGCGGTGCAAAAGCATCATCTCAAAACAATGCCTAGCTCATCGCAGATAAAAACACAGACACAGGAGCCAGAATAACTGGCCTCAAATCTTGACTATATACATGGTCTTAAGACAAAGCATTTTAATTTTTCTAGCTTCATCAACTCATCTATAAAATGATGATCATACTCATACCTACTTCATAGGCCTGTTGTGAGGAACAAATAGCTGATATATTTAAATCATAGTGCCCACCACTTACGAAGTGTGCAATAAATTATGAACTACTAGTTAGCAAATATGTGTCCAAGGAATTCTACAATTCCATGAACTCCCAGTAACTTACAATATATGTCAGTAGGCACTCACAAAACACTGGAACCTGTTCTTAGGTCTGAATTTTATAGGCCTCATTCAAACCTTTTAAATACCTGGTCTCATCAAAACAAGAATATCTTTTAAATTAGAAAGGCAGTCAGGATTTTTTGAAAACTAATTCTTAGCATAAATACCAGGTATATGCATACTAAATCTACCAACTGAAATGCCATTATGAGATCATGTTGGCATAATTCTATTATATTCAAAAAATTCACATCCATTTTTTTTAAAAGTTCAAAACAAGCATTCACACAACTGTAATATCTCCTCTTTGCAAAATCTTACTCTAGGTGTGTCAAAAGTTCTAATCAGTCCACCAGGATACAGACACTGACAGCAGTTTAAAAGACATAATCCAGTAACATATTACCTAGTTCCATGAAGCTTGGAAACCGAAACAAACTTTCAACATTGGAATGACTTAAGCAGTGGGCAAATTTGGCACATTTTAGTCATTTTAAAAGCATTAAAACATATTTCAAAGATTTCAAACTTGCAATTATTTTTGCTCCCACTCAAAACATGAAATAAACATTGGTTTTAAAAATATATGTGCTTTTTAATCTATCAAAACAAACAGCTTAATGAATAAAAATTGTTTCCCCAAACTAAACCATTTTTCATACATTTGCAATGTATCCAGCAGGTTTTAGCAGTCTGAACATAGAAAAGCTATTGGTAAATTGTAGCCCCCTCCTATATTCATATATATCAAACTTCAGGTGTGGTTATTTTATGAAAACTCCTCGAAAAATATGTTTCACACATTTACTTTGAAACTTAATTCACTAGCAAAGCTGCACTTTTGTCTACCTCAGTGACACTAATATTTATGCTTATCTTGTGGACTGGGTCTCACTTTATACATCTTCCCTGTATTAATCCCAAATGATAATTACCTTTTAAATCTGCTTGACAAATACATTTGGAGGACTTACTCTCTAAGATATTTGGCTGGATGCTTTAAGGAGTTTAAAGCTGGTTACAACAGGCTTACCCCTCAAAGAGCTCCCACTCAAGGTGGGCAGAAAAGCAATGTAGAGAAATAAACTTAGCACAAGACTATCTGCTCTGTCCCTGTCCATTTACAAGTTCTGGGCCTAGTGTGCCATCATGATGAAGGAAGGATACACAGGCCAACCAGACTTCTGTTCTTGGCCACCACTGCCTGACTTGTTTGCCACTGGCCCCTAATTCCTTCTTCTGCAATCTCCTAAATCCTGGCTCCCTATACTCACCCCAAGCTTGTGCCTTTTTTGACACATTTAGAGCCCCTTATTGATTCAGATTTCTCTTCACTCTTGAGTTCCAGACTTGCAAAGCTCCAGGTTAGAGCCCCTTTGCCAGTTCTGCTTTATAAGAACTACTTAACGTAGACCCCTCTCACTCTCCACTTCCCCCTGGCCTTGCAACCTTCCTGCCATAGAAGGGGAATCAGAAAAAGACACAAGGCAATCATTTTATAAGAACGATACAAAGAATGTTCTACAACTGGTTTCTATACCAGTTGTTAAAGTTAAGTCAGAAAAGTGAGAGATGGCTTCTGGGTCTAAATCTTCTTTTCTTATGTTGCTCAGTGATGAGCTTAAAAGATGCCCAGGAGGTAAAACTAAAGCAGAAAAAGCATGCTTATACTCATTAAAAAATTACATTTGTGTTAACAATTTTTCTGTAGTATCTCATCATGGTGATAGAAAGACTAACTAGAACTTTTCAGTTTCTACACGTCAGGCACTTTCCGGATCCAATTTTATTAATTATTCCCCTCCACATTTCAATGGGTACAAGTTTTATCTGAGGGAGAAATACAGAATAATAACAGATGTCTCAGGAACTGCCACTTAACATCCCCATTTCTTAGCACTTTAGTTTTAAAGTTGCTGTTGCGTCTACTACTGTTTCAATGTGAATCAGAATTTGTATGCATTCCAAACATAAATCTTCCTATTCAAATGTAACATGTATACAAATTCCAACTCCTTGGCTTCAGGCAAAAGCAGCGTATCAAAACAGGTGGCATCCTCCAGGAAGACAAGCCTAGAACTTCTATAAATCAATGGGGATAGGTGCATGGGCTGACAGCAGGTTTCCCTGCACCCAATCTGGCATTGAAGAGAAACGAGAGAGGTGGAGCTAACAGAGAAAGCATATGACAACTCCATATCTGTAGGAAGCAGCCTGTTATTGAGGCAGAATCAGAGAAAAGAAATGCATTGTGAGTAGCCCTAAAGCTGCTAATCTCTGGTGGTGAGGGACAGTTAAGGCCAAAATAATTCACTCAAATACACAATCCTGTGTCATAAAGAATGTATGTGTCTGTGAACAATAAGAATTCCTGCCAGCCTAGAACATGGACAGATGTAGCATTTATTCCACACAAACCTCTTGCCAGTACCTGGTCCAGAAAAAACTTATCTCATTAAAAAATGAGCATCTATGCAAAACTAATCCAAGAAAATAAGAGAAAACAAATAGCGGGGGAAATAGAAGACAAAGAATATTCACCAAGAAAAATGTTTCCATAAAGTAGATGAAAATGTGGGGCAAACATATTGCCAAAGTCTTAAAAACAAACAAACAACTGAAACAAAGCTACTGTATCTATAAAACAAGAGTTCATATCAAATATACAAGAGCTCAGGGACGATAATTCCAGACAATAGAAAATGAAATATAATTTGGTAGAGCTCAGAAAACAAACATTTCACTGAAAGCAACCAGACTGTGCTGAAAACACTGCAAGAAAAAAGGATGACAGGAATAGAAAATAGTATGAAATGAAGTAGGAAAAAAAAACCCCAGAACTAGAGAAAGCAATAGCTAGACAGGACACATGTGCAATAACTGGCATCTTGAAGAAAAGTTAAAAAATAGTAATAAAAAGGAAAACTGTTAAAGATATACTTCAAAGTAACTTTCTAGAAATATGTTTTGGATCTGTAGACTAAGAGGGTACACTGAACCCCAGGAAAAACTGATACAAAACATTCAGCCTTGAATCTTGTTTTATTAAGGTTACTGGCATTGAAAGAAAAATCTGTTGTTGGACTGAGGCAAAAGTTTAAGTCAGGCTGTTACTATGTACAGCAGTGTTCAATGCTAGCAGACACTGGGGCAATAATACAAGGTCCTCAACAAAATAAAGTGTGTGATCCAAGAACTGTACATGGCCAAATAATCACTAAAGTGTAAAGAAAATAAAATTTTTGAACTTGCAAAAACTCAGGGAATGTAGTCCCAAAGCCCTTCTTCAGGAAACTACTAGAGGCCAAACTTTGAAAAGAATATGAGTGTTGACTGCATTTAACTTTGCAACTAAGACAAAAACAATTGTGGAGATTATGGTCACAGAACAGAATTTAGATGTTATAAACTCTAATGATGTAGTATATAGCAAAAGTTTGAAGAAGAGGACAAGGTGGTGGGTAGGTATGCTGATTTTCTCATCTGTAGAGAACAGAATATTATTATTAAAGCTGATAAATCATGTAATAGAGCTATAAGTATATTTCCAAGCCTCAAGAATATGTTATAAAAGCTATCTGACATCAAAAATCAGATGAGTTTGGAAGGAAGATAAGGGAAAGAAAGTAGAAAGAAATAATTTCATCATGCTCTCAGTAGGAAGTCAATAGCTGTCTAAATAAACAGAAGCATACGTATTTGGAGGAAAGGGCATTGTCATATATTGCTGGTGAGAGTGCAATTTTCTTTAAACAAAAGGACTCCATAGGACTTCTCTGGACCTATTACATGGGACCAAGAAACAAGGGGCAACTTTGCAGTGTTCAGCTTTAGAGACTAACTGAAAATGGAAATACAGTAGAGGGGCAACATGTTCTTTCTTAACACAAAGCATTAACTGTCTCTCCAGTGCCACCTTGTTATATTGTAGTTGACAACTGTGACACTTGACTGTCCACTACCTTTTGAACACGATATGCCCTGTTCCCCAAGAAGGCAGCCAAAACTTGCTTTCTCAGCTTTTTGTGCAGCTAAGGTACAGGGATGTGGCCAGCACTGTAACAATCAGACATAACCAGACAGGAACTTGATACTCAAGAGATCAACATGAGGAATTCATCTCTGGCCACTGTGATAAACCCAACTTTCAAGGAAGGCAAAGGCGGGGGTTCTGGTATCAAGTGCCCTGAGACAGTACCAATGAGGCAGTACCATCAGGTCTACACTTGATCTTAGCCAAAAGGCCAAGAAGTGATTAAGAGCAGTTCTAAAGAGTGGTTTGAGCATTATTCTTACCTAGCTGCCTCTATTTCTGATGTAGTTTGGATATTTGTCCCTGCCCAAATCTCATGTTGAACTGTAATCCCCAATGCTGAATGCAGGACCTAGCGGAAAGTGGTTGGGCCATCAGGACAGATCCCTCATGGCTTGGTGCTGTCTTTGCCATAGTGAATTCTCTCAAGAGCTGGTCATTTAAAAGTGTGTGGCACCTCCCCATTCCACCTCTTGCTCCTATTTTCACCATGTGATGTGCCTGCTTTCTCTTCACCTTCTGACATGATTGTAAGTTTCCTGAGGCCTCCCTGAAGCTGAGCAGATGCCAGCACTATGCTTCCTATAAAGCCTGCAGAACCATGAGCCAATTAAACCTCTTTTCTTTATAAATTACCCAGTCCCAGGGATTTCTTTATAGCGATACAAGAATGGCCTAATAAAACTCTCCACTATCTGGCCATCCTGGATATTCTGTAAGACAGCATGCTTTAAGAATAAGTATCTTTTTTTGCTTAAACTAGGTAGAGTTATGTTGCTTACGATTAAGAACTGTGCCTAAGTGCATTATAGTACTGGCAAAGCAAACACTTAACAAAGCAAAAAACAAATTTAAGACATCCTTTTATGTGGAAAAGACCAAGGAACTAACATTTTCATTTGCTCTAGAGACCACATACACAATACCTTCAAAATAAGCCAAGTATCTGTGAAACATACCATTCCCTAGAACATCTTATCTATTCTAAATGTAAGTTAAAGAATGGGCTCTGTTAAAATATGTCTTGGTTTTAAAGTACATTATATATAAATCACCAAAAATTATAGCATTCCAGACTGGTAGAATCAAATACAGCTGAATCTTACAATCTTGGCTTGCTAAAATCCTTTGGAGATTTTATGGACAATGATTCTAAATTCATCTAATTTATTCTAGGCTCCAAAGCTTGCTTTTAAGCCCAAAGTGAAATCAAGTTCATTGCCTAGTGTGAAAGGATTAAGGGATAATGTCATTTCCATTGTCCCCTCTCCTGTTCTTGGCTATGAAAAGCAGCAAAATATACACATTCATCTTAGAGCTTCATGATAAAGAAGTGCTGCAGCTGGTGAATTTTACTGCTTAATAGATACATTTAATTTGGAATCCAGGTATTGAGTGCAAAGATTTCTAATGTAGTGGTTCCCAAAGTGTGGTTCCCAGAGCACAGCATCAGCATCACCTGGGCACTTGTTGGAAATACAAATTCTCAGGCTCTACAGCTAACTTATTGAATTGGAAATTCTGGGGGTAGAGATGAGACTTGTTTCATATAATTCTTCCAGTGATTCCATTTGAGAAACACTTTTGGCAGCACAACTAAACCATCAAACACAAAGACAAGTCTACTACTGAGAATAGTAAGATGTACCTTCTTAATAACACATTCTAGTCCATTCAGGGAGTCCTTACCTAGAACTTAACTTCACGTGTAGCATAAATTTCATTTCTTCTTCTACAGAGGAGATATAGGACGTGTTCCTAAAGTTTAATATAGAAGTAACTTTTCCTGGGATTGTCAGACATTAAGAACCCTTTGATCTTCTCTTCAGGCTAAATAATCCCAGTTCCTTTAAGCTTTACTTATAATCACTTCTTATAAGGTACTTATCGCTTTTTAAAACTCTTTACCAATCTCCAGAATAAAGAATAAACTTATTTTATTGTTCAAATGAATTGAAAATATTCCCTGTCATTGGACAATAGAAACTAATGCCATGCGACCTAGGTTTCTTAGATTCTACCTGTTTTACAAGATGTACTTCTAAAAATATCAAATTTCAGGTCTGTCCTTTCTAGATATTCCAGTTCTTCCTCCTCATCTGTGTTCTTTTTCCCAATAAAAAGTTTTAGTTCATTGTAAGGTCACTAAGTATTTCACGTATATTGCATTAAACATCCTGATCCTCATCTGTCCTATTAAGTGTGAATTGACCAGATGGATATTCCTCTGACTCTCTCCTGAGCAGGTTTTAGTTAATTAAAAATGATTATTTTTACTACATATTTGATATATCAGCCAGATGTTACCTGTGGTCATTTCTAAAAAGGATCATTTGGTGCTGGTTGTAAAATACATATTTTCTTTGGGAGGCAAAGCCCCTGAGTGTGATGAGAAAAATAAAGGTAGAAATTGATTTCACCTCATACCTTTTTCCTAGCGCCAAAATGGGCATAACATTTCACTGTCTTGGAAGGTAAGATCTATTCAAATTCTTTCTTCTTCTTTATACCTCTGCACTGTGGCCCTATTTATGATGTGTACAGTATCAGGTAGATGGAAGAAAAATTAATATTGGTTTCTCTCTGTACTAGAAGTGTAAGTTAATTTTTCCAAAGAAACAGATTTGGTTTCTGTAAGACATGTATGTATGACATAGCAAACTGTTCTGCTCAATCAGGATGGAGACTGTGTTATATTGTTGGGAGGATGCACTTCCAGATATCTGTAACAGTTCCCACTGCTACCACAGGTCTCTACAAACTATTTTTCATGTGAACCAATTTGTCTGAATTTCTCATCAGTGTTGAAATAATCCAGAATGGGGCAAGAATACTTTAATTATAAAACTGTTTTGTGACAACACGTCATTTCCTCTCCATGTGTATACAAATTAGAATCCAAACAAGCCCCCAGAACACGTTTTTTTCTTCCTTAAAATAAAGTAACTTTCAACCCTTAAAAAAAATCATCCAAATTTTTTTGGATGGTCATCCAAAAAAATGACCAATTTGGATGACCAATTTTAGAGGTCATCCAAAATTCTGAGATTCTAACAGATGAAATCAACCATGCTATCACACTATCACTTGGTATAGATTGAGAAGGTTGGTCTCTAAAACACCATTTCGAAGACTCCAAGAGGCAAAGGTGAATCTCTTGTAAGTCTTAAGTTTACATGGTGACAAACATGATTAGATAGAGCAGGGTGCGTAAACAAGTGAGAAATGTTCAGTTCCAAAGACTAGGGTATGTGTTGTAAAATAATTCGTCATGTGGTGGGGATGTACGTTCTGGCATCAGCTCTGACATTCTATGTGGTCTTGCACAAGTGACTTCTCCAATCTGTTTCGTTTCTCAATGTAAAAAAAAAAAAGTGTTGAACTACATGTTCTCTAAAGTCTCTTTATGCTCCCACGTTATGACTGATTGTTTCAAAAATAACTTTAAAGCCTAATATGCTTACTGAACAATTGCAACAGGGCAGGGTGCTTTTATTAACTTAGAAGCTTTAAACACAGAACACAGAAGGTCATTTTCTGATTGTATAAAGCATCTGATCCCAATGTTCTGAAGTACACACATCAGCTTGCAGTAAATCATAGTCACCTCAGAAATGACCTCTTCCTCTTACGTTTTCATAGCAATCAACATTAATGAAGGTGTTCCTATTAAAGTCATCTGTGTTACATTTGATTTCAAGAGCCAGGTAAGGATGTGCAGACATTCCCAGATGAACAGTCCCACAGTCCTTGGAATAAAATTTCCCCCCAAATATAACATTACTTACCTTTAGATCAGGCCATGCTCATCAGCCTCTAATAGATCTGAGGGACTCACTAATCTTAATTTCCTATGTGAATCTGTAATTGTCCACAGAGGTCAATTTCAGTGGATGCCTCATATAAATTAAAATTGAAGATAATGATGCCTGTTCACTTGATCAACTAAAATGACCAGCTGGGTTTAATGGGAGGAAAACAGAACCCCCTGTGAAATTGGAAAAGCTTCAAAGATGATAGACTGTAATTATTTTTCTGTAATGTTTCTTCTCCAAAGGTGACCGGCCATTGCACTGGTGGGCACCTGGGCTAGCATATTATGAGGCTGAATACACGTTCGGAGCCACTGACCATATCCAAAGGCACAAGTCAAAAGTTGGCATCCTGCTAAGGCAATGGGGAAAAATTGAATTTCTTTTCTATTCTTATTTTAGTCATTTCATTTACAGTTAAGAGAGGTGCTCTGAGGGACTTGCTAAATTGTCTCCCGAGAGGCAAATTCTAATTTAGATTGGTACAAAAGTGTTTTCTCTTTTTAGCCATAAAACATTGTCTTGAATTTGTTCTAATTATCCTTAGGGTAATATAATTTTAGGTCTGAAAGAACTTTGACATCATCTGCCCCAACCCATTTTCTTTACAGATGAAGAAACTGAGGTCAAGAGATGTGAACTGACTGGACCAAGGAGTCAAAGAGGGAGAGTTCAGGCTAGAATTCAGCAGGTGAGAAGATGAAACCAAAACTGACTTCCAGTCCAGGTTTTTGCTTATGAGCAACTGGAGAGCCATTCAGGGAAGAAAAAGACTCTCCTGATGAAAATCACCATTTAAAGAAACACATTCTGTAACGAGGTAGAGGTGCTAGCAAGCAGAATCTCCAGAAGAGCGAGGCTGGGACAGACAGACAGCAGAAAAACCAGCCAGCACGAGGCAGATTACCGTCCCCTCAGCTGATGGGAGCTCTGTTTATGTACACCTGACTATGTGTATCGAGGGAAAGGGAGACCTGGGGGTGACTGCACGCACTTGGGAGCCCGCCTGTCTGCTTGGGCTTGATTTTTAACTCTGCTAATTTTGAGCAACCTTTGGCATGTTGCTTAAATTCTTTGTTCCTCAGTCCCGTCTGTATAAAAGGATGATTACATCAGTACTTACTGCTATAAGGATCAAACCCCTTACTGTATTTGCCTTACTATTATGAGGATTAAATCAGAGTTAAATAAATTGATACATGTAAAGCTTATTACATAGCAAGTACTGTTAATATCTACTGTTTTCCTCCATTCACTATACCAGAAAATTTGAAGAGTTTCAGAACACATACATAAGTTGCATTCATTAATAATGTACTAGGGTGTTTTACAGATACATACCCAAGGAATCAACTAGAGAGATTCAGAGACTCACTGATCAAATCTCTTTTTATGTTTCACGTATTACTTTTTCATTATGTATTGTAATACTTTTAAGTTTTTTTTAAAAAAATAAACTATAGGAACTTTATTATTTAAAAAACTTTAATGATATTCATAGTTGTATATAACAATGCCAGAAAGTTCATCAGCACGACAATTAATAAAAGCACATACCCATTGCGAAAATGAAAGATGAGTTTTCACGGCAGGAAATTAGTGCTGAATCAGTGACTCCTGAAGTCGTTACAGCAGCACTTGCGGAATGTTGCATTTTCCTTTGCTAGGGCACACTGCTTGGGCAGTTTAATACTGTTTTTTTCCACCTTAGAATTTGATGTTGTCAAAGCTACCATTAACATTTTACTTAAGGGTTTTTAGGAGAAACCCTTCACAAAGTTAATAGTGCAGATCTTCTAGTAATTAAGATCATTTCAGATGTGCCTGAAACGAGTACCACATGTGGATGAGTTTGGTTTTTCCATTCCATTCTTTAAGCTCGGTAGAAATTTTAAGGAGAGGAATGCCAGTTACCTATTACCCAATGTTTTAATTAAATAATTTTAGCAATTGTGTAGAAAAATAATTTTTAAGCGTTGTCCTAAAGAACTTTTCTGGAAGTGGTGACTAATTTAAGACATTGGAAGATCATGATAAGCTGCATATCTTCCAGTCACATGATGGTAAATCTGTGAGGAAAAGCAGAGTTTAATTAACAATCATTCTATAATTATACACATCAGTTAATAGTTATACTATCAAATAATAATGAATAGTTTTAACGAACATTTCATTTTAAAGCCTCACTAGTATGCGCTTCAGCAGAATCTCCACCCTACTCACTTGTGATGGAGGTTTGCTTGGAAGAAAAGGTAGAGGATTGGGTAGGATGAGGTCCATCAGATGAGTTTTTATCTCCAGTTCTCAATTGGACTTTTCAATTCCTTTCTCAAAAACACGTGTCAATTTATTCCAAAGACAGAGATTATTACTCACCTGCCTCTCGATGTCCGAGAGCAGAGTACTGGCACCTATACGAAAGAGTTCTGGCTTCAGCCACTCATCTCCAAGCTCCTCCTTTACAAGAGAGAGCCAAGCAAGGGAATCCTTTGCACTGCGGATGCCTCCTGCTGGTTTAAAGCCTATCTAAATGGGAAGGCAGAGAATAGAACAACCTTTATTGTTACTGGATTTCTTTTAAAAATAATAATATGTTTATTTTGTTGAAAAAAAAAATCTTTTCACTTCATCCAGTGAAAGGGCTTAGATCAGTGACTCATGCCCATTCACACTACAGAAAAACTTTCCCAAGATTTTTGGAAGAATGTCACTGCTTCTGAAGAGATACCACTGAGGGTTAGTAACCCTCATTAACATTTCACTTATTGGAAAGTCATAAACCTCAACCATCTAGACTATAGCTGTGAACCTGGAATAAACAAGGAAGGTGTCAATACATAGGAAAACAGATTACAAAAGCCCATTCATTCTACATTTCTACAAGTAAGCCTGTAGAGTCACTTCTCAGCCTTCATCTTGAGGTTCAAAAGACACACGCATTTAAAATCAAAGGACAGAATCAGCAAGGCTGCAAGGTTACCCTAACCAAACTGGCAGCAATACAGCAAGGAAAGTTGACAGTTGTTTTAATCAATTTAACTGCAGGGATTTTTTTTCTAAGTTGCAGGCACACACAGCTCTAAAAAGCTGGCAGACCAGTTACATAAGAGCAGTAGGAAAACACCATGGGGGGCTCCTCATACTCCAGTAGTCTTTAAGGGTGGACCATAACACAGCCCAATTCAGTCAATATCTGATATTCGTAAATGATGTCCCTGTATCCATTAGGAAATGAAAGATATGTTCCATATATAATAAAACTCTGATATATAATAAAACTTACATGTTTCGGGAACCTGGCTATGCAGTACAGTCGGGAATCTATAGATATTAGTGGTCAGAACAACACCTCACAGCCTGAATACTAAATCTCTCACATTTTACCACTCAGGGCTATGACTGGTTGCCCCAGCAGATGACTGCTAACAGAATGCTAGAGAAGGGAGACATTAAATGAATATAGTCTATTATCTACCCAAGCAGGAAACCTTCTAGTTTAACCCAAACTCCACCATTCCCTGGCCACACCACACCCAATATTTAAGTCCTGCCAATTCTACCTCCTTACTTTCCTTACCCCCCATATGCACACTTTCTGCTATACTCTCACTTATCAGTTCTCACAGGAAGTATCAGTTAAAGTCTTTTAACTGGTTTCCCTGCCTCAATTACACAACATCACACAACTAAGCAGTAGCAGTGCAGGGATTCCAAAGGTATCTGCTGTTACTCTGGAGCCCAAGCTATGACTCTGTAAGGTAGTAGGCGGGTTAAGTAGGATGAGGTTATTTGTTGAGAAGAAGCCAAAAAAATCAATTAGTTGATATTAGCATACATGTTAATCATAGGAGCATTTTTGTCAATTAGGCAGTGCTTCTTATAGATTTTCTATACAGTTCAGTTTGTGTCAGCCTGTCTGTTTCCAGAGAGGTTCTAACATAAGTTTATCCTTTTTTTTTTTTAAGAGAAAGAATATGGAAAACATAAATCTGCAATGAAATCAGTTATGAAATATTAAACCTCTGCTTCTCAGGAGTGATACTAATCATGGTCTGGAAGGTGGCCTATCTCATTTGAAAACACCCTTAAATCAACGACGTAGAAACTTTAGAGTCTAAGGGCCGCGCGAGCAACTTGTCAACAACCCGAAAGGCTGCACCTGATTTGCAAACACATACACAGAGCCTCTTTGTTTGAAATCAAATATGATTAAATGAATACAATTTGGCCTGTGCCTGTCTTTGTCTTAATAAAACTAGGATGGACTTATTTATTACCGAGGGAAAGAATCAATACAATTAAAAAGAAAGGACTGAAAGACAGCAAAGTGTCCCTCCCTCTGTACTCTGGCCTGGAACACCGAGCACTTAAAAATTTCATTGACATTCTTTGCTTGTTGTCTAAGAGCTCTCCTGAGAAGGGACGTACTCATTTTTCCATTCCAGCATTTAACACAGGTTAACATCGCAAATGGTTAACTACCCAATAAATGTTTCTTGAGAACAAAACTGGATTGGGTCCCCAGTGGCAAGTTTGAACCCTGGCAATGGAACTTAATGCAAACAGATGCCTGAGGACTACGCCAGACCCAAAACCATCAGGGATGGGGGCCTAGGCATCTATAAGTATGAAAAGTTTCACATGTGGTTTGATGTTCTTTGGCTAAGAATGAGAATCACAATCACATGAGTGGTGGTAGTTTCAACTGAGGACCAAAGATAGATTTATAATTTTTACAGCTTATTTAAACAAAAAGTCTTTTAACTTATTTGGATAATTGCAGAAAGTCTACCAGGTAGAGGTTATTCGAGTTGGGTCAGCTTTCTCATGTAGATCACAATGATATTTATCCTATTCATAATTAAGATGTGAAGTTATTCTAAGTGTGAAAATTCTGGAAGGAGTTTATTTCCTCTCATAAACTAGTGTGTTAAAAAAAAAATCACCTATTCCAAAATAAACTGAAGCTACACTTACATATGAAGTCATCACATCCAATGGACAAAGGATTAAAGGTCTTTTTGGGGTTTCTATTCGGCAGAAATCAAGAGACTAGATTTAAAAGATGCCTCTCAGGAAGGGAAAGTGTCATTAAACACACACACACACACACACACACACACACAACCTTTCTCTCAAATCATGTAAAAAAAAATCCTTTGAGATAATTTGCAGCTAAACAAGTAACTTGAGATGAAAAGGAAAATCCAAACTCATTCTTAAAAAAGCACCTCATACGCATTTTTCCTGTTAACTTCATATGTTTCAAAAAATATGTATTATTTTTCGAAAAGCTGACAAAAGCTAGTATACACCCTCCTCAGCTTAACAGTCTTCCAAAGAGCACATCCAACTGCCATAAAACGCAAAAATTGATATTTAATTCAAGAGCTATATAACGTCTAGCTACCTTTTCCCTGCTGTTTCACAGCATTTCATTATTTTGTTTAATAAGTTCATCTCCTCGAGAATTTTCTCTTCACCTCATATTATTAAAAGTAATAAGTTTTTCTGGACCGGGGGTTTCCCAACAGAAAAACCAATTTATGTGTGTCCTTCAATAATGACAGGAAAAGATTATTTCCCATTATATTGCATACTTTTCATATCGCCACCACAGCTTATCATTCAATAAATGTTACTCTGCAATTCTTTCCATTCCTCAAGGAAGTTTAATTTCTGCATTAACCTGTTTTCACTGGCCAACGCCTTGTGAGAAAGCCTCTGTGTTGCAGCAGAATTAGTTCGTTAAAGAACCCATTTAGGAATCTCTTGTCAGTGACAAAATTGTCTTCGGTTAACAAAAGGACATAAAGTGAGTTTACATCTTGATCACACGTACTCACTCCCACACTCACAACTCACTTTCTGTTAATCACAATTTTGCTCCATCAATGTGTTCTTTTATAATGAAAGGTAAATTAAACATTTATCTTAACAAAGGTAATTCATTCACAGCTTCTCCATATAAAGACAGTTATTGTGGCTGTAACTAGTATTATAAATAACATTATCTTTACTCTGAAGAAAGATTTGCTGGCAATAATATACCTTGTTTCCAGTTTTCCAGAAGAAATCTCTAATGGCCCGTAGCATTACTATAGCTACTGGGAAGGTGGCATTTACTGTTTCTTTTCCAGTAGAGGTCTTAATAAAATCTGATCCTAAAACAAAAATAAGAAAAACTCATGTTAATTAAAGATTTTTTTTTTTTACACTTTTGAGTCAGTGGGAGAAATGAGTTGTGTAAATTTTTTCCCGAAGAAATCCAATGGTTTTTTTTCATTAATTATTGGAAAAACTAGAACCAAAATCTCCCTTTAAAATAATTATGTTCATACTTTTTCCCCCTTACCATCACTATATTAGGCACCAAATATATTCTCAGTGACCTCTGATACTCTTGCCTCCGTATTTCCACAATGCCAATTAAAATCAAGTTGGTTCATTTAATACATAACTGAGATGAATAAAAACAATTTTATGCCCTATGCTTAATATTATACATCATAATATTTTACTACAAAACTGGAGTGCCTACTCATTTTCTCCTAATTTGCTCCTGCTTAATGAAAAGTACACAGTATACAGTTGTGACAGCTCAAGAAAAATCACCATTAGCTGATTTCTACTGCATTGTTCATTAATGAAAGAACTGTCTTCCGAGATTAGCATTTCCACAAAAGACACCATGCTATTTCATACCTTGCAAATATCTTAAACAACTTCCCTTCCTTCGAATGTATCTTAAACCTATTAATGTAGTTTAACAGAATAATACAAGGAGACAAAGAAATGATCACAGTAGTTAAGATTCATTGAGTGCCATGCATTATGAATCTAGGTGCTTTACAAATATTAATTCAGTCAATCAGTCAATACCTGTATGAGCTAAAAATAGAGATCATAGTAATACGATCTCTACTTTTAATGAGGAAATTGAGTCTCAGAAAAGTTAAGTAACTTACCTGAGATCACACAGTAAATGGAAAGGCAGGATTTTAACCAAAGTAATCTAGCCTAAACAATCCATCACAGTGTCTCCAATAAACTTACCTAGGTTCACACAGTCAGATAGTCAAACAAAGAATACATCTTTCACGTGTTACAAGGCCCTGAAATAGTCAGTGTGGAAGATGTATCAGCAGCATGGGCATTACCAGAGGCTGTTAAATATGCATACTCTCAGGCACTACACCAGGTCAACTAAATCAGAATCTAATAACCAACATTCCTAGGTGATTTGTGTGCAAATTCATGGCCCTAACCTATGGAATCCGTGGCACCATACCTAAAACAAGTCTCTAACATCCTCCCAAAGTCCATTAACGAAATCAAAGATAAAAGTTGAAGTGGCCAAAAGGCCCAAAGAAACACACCTTTATTCAGCACACTGTATATAAGGCATATGGAAAAATAGAAAAACAGAAAATTCAAGACCTTGCCCTCAAAACCAATGTAGACACGGGTGGAGATGAAACGTGAACCCCGTGTAATCACCAGATGAGCTAGAAGTCACTAGATCTGGTTTCTAGCTCTGGCTCTCATAGTTACCTTTGAAATTCCATCCCCTTACAAATTCCTCATTTGTACGATACGTCTAAGAAATTCCTACTTGCTTCATAGGATCACACAAAGCATCAAAAGGGACAATCTATGCGAAAGCACTCTGAAAACTGTCAATTATTACACAAATAGAAATGAAGCAAGGACTTAGGTAGGACTGCAATCTATACAAATTCCATGGACACCAATGCATCAGAGCAGGTCACTGGACGCCTTCATTTCTTTGGGTCTGCAGGCTGCCTGGGAGAAATTGGAGACATGACTACCATGCATGCATTTGCTCAACAAATATTTACTGAGTACTACCACGTGCCATACTCTGCGCTAAAGATGCTGGGAATAGACCAACCAATGAACAAAAAGTTCCTGCCTTTGTGAGCAGGTGTTCTAGAAGAGAAAGACAAGAAAGAAACAAATGTCAAGTGGAGATAAGTTCTATGGAGAAATGTAATACAATGTAATGAGACAGGGAGTGGTGGAGTTGGTGACGGGCAGCTATATTTAAAGAGTTATCATAAGAGCATCCCTAACTAATGAAATCCAAATACAGACTGAATGAAGGAAATGTGGGGATGCAGCATTACAAGCAGGAAAACAAAGTGTAAAGGCCTTGAGCCAGGCATACACTAAGTTCATGAATAAATGCATGATGAACAGACTATAGAACTGATGCCTGATGCCTCCAACATCAGAAATAAGACAATCAGAAAGAAGAGATTAAAGCCAACACACAGATGTAAGAAGGTGAGGGAAACATCCCCAAAGAATCCATAATGATATTAAGATGTGTTTTTCTAATATGTGGCATCTTTTGATTCACTAGAAGGCTTTTGGGTATAATAATGGATATCACCTAAATTATGTTAAGCATATTGGAAGAGAAGATTAAGACAGAAGACCAAGGCTACTGGCTGGTCGTGGTGGCTCACAACTGTAATCCCAGCACTTTGCGGGGCCGAGGCTGACGGATCACAAGGTCAGAAGTTCAAGACCAGCCTGGCCAACACAGTGAAACCTCGTCTCTACTAAAAACACACAAAAAATTAGCTGGGCATGGTGGCGGGTGCCTGTAGTCCCAGCTGCTTGGGAGGCTGAGGCAGGAGAATTGCTTGAACCCAGGAGGCAGAGGTTGCAGTGAGCCGAGATTGCACTACTGCACTCCAGCCTGGGCAACAGAGTGAGACTCCGTCTAAAAAAATAATAATTAAAAAAAAAAAAAAAAAAACCAAGGCTGCCTTTGGAGATCTAAAAACAAGGCATTATCTCTTAAAAACCACACCACCTGAAGTTAATCAAAAGAGCCAAACTCCTTCAGAAGGGCGGAGTAGAGACTCTCTGTCTAATATATTAAGGAGAGCAAAGCAGAAGATCTACTATGGCAGCAACAGTAACCCAGCAGTAGCTACAGTGGCCCACACATTATTTGCATGTCGATGCCCTTTTCTGGACGTTTAGGGGCAGGTGCTGCATCTTTCTTATATTATTCTGTATCCTCAGAACATGACACACAGGAGAAGCTCAATAAATAATTTCTAGATGGATGGAGACAGCTACCAAGAAAAAGAAAACTACAGTATTTTCCACCTTTAACTGACTAACGAAGAAGGGAAAATAATTTTGTGTTTCATTTCAGTCCCAGTAACAAAACTGGACTGTTGGCTCAGAACAAAATAGTTTATTTTTAAATAATCTTTTAGTTTTAGAACAAATTTCAATATACAGAAAAATTACAGCAATAATACAGTTTCCAAATACCCAACACCCAGTTTTCCCTATTATTGCTATCTTACATAATTACGGTACATTTTGTAACAATTAAGGAATCAATGCTGATATATTATTAACCAAAGTCCACACTTCATTTAGATTTCTTTAGCATGACTCAATAACCAATCCCATCTAGCATACTACATTTGTCATGTCTCCATAGATTCCTCTTGGCTGTGATAGTTTCTTAGCTTCTTCTTATTTTATTTTGATGATCTTGACAGTTCTGAAAGTACTGGTCAGCATTTTACATTCCGCAAAGTGTTTTGCAGAATGTCCCTCAATTGGGATTTGTTAAATGTTTTTCTCATCACTGGACTGAGGTTATGGGTTTGGGAAGACCACAGAGGGAAACTGCTATGTTCATCACATGATGTCAAGGGCACATACTAGCACCATGATTTACCACTGTTGGTGCTGACCATGAGCATTTGGCTGAGGTAGTGTTGGCTCGGTTTCTCCACTGTAAAGCTTATCTTTTTTTCCCATTTTCATACTGTACTCTTTGAAAAGAAGTCATTATGGGTATCCCACACTTAAGGAGTGGGAAGTCATAATCCACCTCCCCGAGGGGGCTTGGCTACATAAATTACTTGGAATTTTTTTTTTCAGCAAAGGAGATATGGGGTTCTATTAAGGGCTTACACACAGAAGAGAAAGTCCAGTGTTGGTGGGCCGGACAACATAACCATATGGCCCAGTGGCACTGGGCAGCGCAGGAACACTACAACCACTTGCAAACAGCATGCAGTTTATATAGCATTTTCACTGAAGACCTTCCCCTAATGACCTCCACCTGGCAACCTTCACCATTTAACCCAAAACTTAGGGCCTCAATCCCATGTACAGCCTGTGTTTCACTTCCATGGTTCAGGCCAGGGGCTCAGATGTTCTTCATAAACAAGGAATAATTTCTGGGTTGGCCACCCCCAAACTCCCTAGCTTGGGACACACATTCAGATGTGTCTGCCATACAGGGTCATTCTAAGGGTATGCTTAAGTTATTGCTATCAGGTGCATTTACCCTTCAGAGATACAATTTAATCAATTATTATTAATCATATTTTTTCACTGGTGTTATTAACAGCTGATGCAAACTTTTGTTCTGACATAAAGATGGATAGAAATTTTATGCTTTATGCTGAGGTATGAGATTCCAGGGCAAGTTTTTTTTGATACTTTAAGTTCTAGGGTACATGTACACAGTGTGCAGATTTGTTACATATGTATACATGTGCCATGTGGGTGTGCTACACCCATAAACTCGTCATTTACATTAGGTATTTCTCCTAATGTTATCCCTCCCCCCTCCCCCCACCCCCCACCCTACGACAGGTCCTGGTGTGTGATGTTCCCCACCCTGTGTCCAAGTGTTCTTATTGTTCAATTCCCACCAATGAGTGAGAATATGTGGTGTTTGGCTTTCTGTCCTTCTGATAGTTTGCTCAGAATAATGGTTTCCGGCTTCATCCACATCCCTACAAAGAACACGAACTCATCCTTTTTTATGGCTGCATAGTATTCCATGCTGTACATGTGCCACATTTTCTTAATTCAGTCTGTCATTGATGGACATTTGAGTTGGTTCCAAGTCTTTGCTATTGCGAATAGTGCCGCAATAAACATACGTGTGCATGTGTCTCCATAGCAGCATGATTTATAATCCTTTGAGTATATACCCATTAGTGGGATGGCTGGGTCAAATGGTATTTCTAGTTCTAAATCCTTGAGGAATCGCCACACTGTCCTCCACAATGGTTGAACTAGTTTATAGTCCCACCAACAGTGTAAAACTGTTCCTATTTCTCCACATCCTCTCCAGCACCTGTTGTTTCCTGACTTTTTAATGATCACCATTCTAACTGGTATGTGATGGTATCTCCTTGTGGTTTCGGTTTGCATTTCTCTGATGACCAGTAATGATGAGCATTTTTTCATATGTCTGTTGGCTGCATAAATGTCTTCTTCTGAGAAGTGTCTGCCCACTTTTTGATGGGGTTGTTTAATTTTTTCTTGTAAATTTGTTTAAGTTCTTTGCAGCCCTTTGTCAGATGAGTAAATTGCAAAAATTTTCTCCCACTCTGTAGGTTGCCTGTTCACTCTGATGGTAGTTTCTTTTGCTGTGCAGAAGCTCTTTAGTTTAATTAGATCCCATTTGTCAATTTTGGCTTTTGTTGCCATTGCTTTTGGTGCTTTAGTCATAAAGTCCTTGCCCATGCCTATGTCCTGAATGGAATTGCCTAGGTTTTCTTCAGGGTTTTTATGGTTTTAGGTCTAACATTTAAGTTTTTAATCCATCTTGAATTAATTTTTGTATAAAGTGTAAGGAAGGGATCCAGTTTCAGCTTTCTACATATGGCTAGCCAGTTTTCCCATCAACATTTAATAAACCGGGAATCCTTTCTCCATTGCTTGTTTTTGTCAGGTTTGTTGAAGATCAGATCGTTGTAGATGTGTGGTATTATTTCTGAGGGCTCTGTTCGGTTCCATTGGTCTATATCTCTGTTTTGGTACCAGTACCATGCTGTTTTGGTTACTGTAGCCTTGTAGTATAGTTTGAAGTCAGGTAGCATGATGCCTCCAGCTTTGTTCTTTGACTTAGGATTGCCTTGGCAATGCAGGCTCTTTTTTGGTTCCATGTGAACTTTAAAGTAGTTTTTTCCAGCTCTGTGAAGAAAGTCATTGGTAGCTTCATGGGGATGGCATTGGATCTATAAATTACCTTGGGCAGTATGGCCATTTTCACAATATTGATTCTTCCCATCCATAAGCATGGAATGTTCTTCCATTTGTTTGTGTCCTCTTTTTTTGGGTCCTATATATCCCTTGTAAGTTGGATTCTTAGGTATTTTATTCTCTGAAACAACTGTGAATGGGAGTTCACTCATGATTTGGATCTCTGTTTGTCTGTTATTGGTGTATAACAATGCTTGTGATTTTTGCACATTGATTTTGTACCCTGAGACTTTGCTGAAGTTGCTTATCAGCTTAAGGACATTTGGGGCTGAGACGATGGGGTTTTCTAAATATACAATCATGTCAACTGCCAACAGGGACAATTTGACTTCCTCTTTTCCTAATTGAATACCAGTTATTTCTTTCTCCTGCCTGACGCCCTGGCCAGAGTGTCCAACACTATGTTGAATAGGAGTGGTGAGAGAGGGCATCCCTGTCTTGTGCCAGTTTTCAAAGGGAATGCTTCCAGTTTTTGCCCATTCAGTATGTTATTGGTGTTGGTTTGTCATAAATAGCTCTTATTGCTTCAAGATGTGTCCCATCAATACCTAATTTATTGAGAATTTTTAGCACGAAGGGCTGTTGAATTTTGTCAAAGGCCTTTTCTGCATCTATTGAGATAATCATGTGGTTTTTGTCTTGGGTTCTGTTTATATGCTGGATTATGTTTATTGATTTGTGTATGTTGAACCAGCCTTGCATCCCAGGGATGAAGCCCACTTGATCATGGTGGATAAGCTTTTTGAAGTGCTGCCAGATTCAGTTTGCCAGTATTTTACTGAGGATTTTTGCATTAATGTTCGTCAGGGATATTGGTCTAAAATTATCTTTTTTGTTGTTGTTGTGTCTCTGCCAGGCTTTGGTATCAGGATGATGTTGGCCTCATAAAATGAGTTAGGGAGGATTCGCTCTTTTTCTATTGATTGGAATAGTTTTAGAAGGAATGGTACCAACTCCTCCTCGTACCTCTGGTAGAATTCGGCTGTGAATCCGTCTAGTCCTGGACATTTTTTGGTTGGTAGGCTATTAATTATTGCCTCAATTTCACAGGCTGTTATTGGTCTATTCAGGGATTCAACGTTCTCTGGGCTTAGTCTTGGGAAAGTGTATGTGTCCAGGAATTTACCCATTTCTTCTAGATTTTCTACTTTATTTGCATAGAGGTGTTTACAAAATTCTCTGATGGTAGTTTGTATTTCTGTGGGATCGGTGGTGATATCCCCTTTATCGTTTTTTATTGTGTCTATTTGAGCCTTCTCTCTTTTCTTCTTTATTAGTCTTGCTAGCGGTCTATCAATTTTGTTGATCTTTTCAAAACACCAGCTCCTGGATTCACAGATTTTTTGAAGGGTTTTTATGTGTCTCTATCTTCTTCAGCTCTGCTCTGATCTTAGTTATTTCTTGCCTTTTGCTAGCTTTTGAATATGTGTGCTCTTGCTTCTCTGGTTCTTTTAATTTCTGTTAAATTAAAAGAACTTTTAATTTTAATGTCGATTTTAGTTCTTTCCTGCTTTCTCTTGTGGGCATTTAGTGCTATAAATTTCCTTCTACACATTGCTTTAAATGTGTCCCAGAGATTCTGGTACGTTGTGTCTTTGTTCTCATTGGTTTCAAAGAACATGTTTATTTCTGCCTTCATTTCATTATGTATCCAGTAGTCATTCAGGAGCAAGTTGTTCAGTTTCCATGTAGTTGTGCGCTTATGAGTGAGTTTCTTAATGCTGTGTTCTAATTTGATTGCACTGTGGTCTGGCAGAGAGTTTTTTATAGTTTCTGCTCTTTTACATTTGCTGAGGAGTGCTTTACTTCCAACTATGTGGTCAATTTTGGAATAAGTGCGATGTGGTGCTGAGAAAAATGTATATTCTGTTGATTTGGGGTGGAGAGTTCTGTAGATGTCTATTAGGTCTGCTTGGTGCAGAGCTGAGTTCAATTCCTGGATATCCTTGTTAACCTTCTGTCTCATTGATCTGTCTAATGTTGACACTGGGGTGTTAAAGACTCCCATTGTTATTGCATGGGAGTCTAAGTCTCTTTGTAGGTCTCTAAGGACTTGCTTTATGAATCTGGGTGCTCCTGTATTGGGTGCATATATATTTAGGATAGTTAGCTCTTCTTGTTGAATTGATCCCTTTATTATTATGTAATGGCCTTCTTTGTCTCTTTTGTTCTTTGTTTGTTTAAAGTCTGTTTTATCAGAGACTAGGATTGCAAGCCCTGCTTATTTTTTTTCCCCCATTTGCCTGGTAGATCTTCCTCCATCCCTTTATTTTAAGCCTATGTTTGTCTCTGCACATGAGATGGGTCTCCTGAATACAGCACACTGATGGGTCTTGATTCTTTATCCAATTTGCCAGTCTGTGTCTTTTAATTGGAGTATTTAGCCCATTTACATTTAAGGTTAATATTGTTATGTGTGAATTTGATACTGTCATTATGATGTCAGCTGGTTATTTTCCTCATTAGTTGGTACAGTTTCTTCCTAGCATTGATGGTATTTACTATTTGGCATGTTTTTGCAGTGGCTCGTACCAGTTGTTCCTTTCCATGTTTAGTGCTTCCTTCAGAAACTCTTGTAAGGCAGGTCTGGTGGGGACAAAATCTCTCAGCATTTGCTTGTCTGTAAACGATTTTATTTCTCCTTCACTTATGAACCTTAGTTTGGCTGGATATGAAATTCTGGGTTGAAAATTCTTTAAGAATGTTGACTATTGGCCCCCACTCTCTTCTGGCTTGTAGAATTTCTACTGAGACATCCGCTGTTAGTCTGATGGGCTTCCCTTTGTGGGTAACCCGACCTTTCTCTCTGGCTGCCCTTAACATTTTTCCTTCATTTCAACTTTGGTGAATCTGACAATTATGTGTCTTGGAGTTGCTCTTCTTGAGCAACTTTGTGGCGTTCTCTGTATTTCCTGAATTTGAATGTTGGCCTGCCTTACTAGGTTGGGGAAGTTCTGGATAATATCCTGAAGTGTGTTTTCCAACTTGGTTCCATTCTTCCCATCACTTTCAGGTATACCAATCAGACGTAGATTTGGTCTTTTCACGTAGTCCTATATTTCTTGAAGATTTTGTTCGTTTCTTTTTACTCTTCCTTCTCTAAACTTCTCTTCTCACTTCATTTCATTCCTTTGATTTTCAATCACTGATACACTTTCTTCCACTTGATTGAATCGGCTACTCTAGCTTGTGCATGTGTCACACAGTTCTCGTGCCATGGCTTTCAGCTCCATCAGGTCATTTAAGTTCTTCTCTATGGTGTTTATTCTAGTTAGCCATTCATCTGATCTTTTTTCAAGGTTTTTAGTTTCTTCGCTCTGGGTTCAAACATCCTCCTTTAGGTCAAAGAAGTTTGCCATTACTGATCTTCTGAGGCCTACTTCTGTCAACTCGTCAAAGTCATTCTCCAGCCAGCTGTTCTGTTGCTGGCGAGGAGCTGCATTGCTTTGGAGGAGAAGAGGCGCTCTGATTTTTGGAATTTTCAGCTTTTTCTGCTGTGTTTTCTCCCCATCTTTGTGGTTTTTATCTACCTTTGGTCTTTGATGATGGTGACCTAGAGATAGGGTTTTGGTGTGGATGTCTTTTATGTTTGTTAGTTTTCCTTCTAACAGTCAGGACCCTCAGCTGCAGGTCTGTTGGAGTTTGCTGGAGGTCCACTCCAGACCCTGTATGCCTGGGTGTCACCAGCAGAGGCTGCAGAACAGCAAATATTGCAAAACAGCAAATGTTGCTGCCTGATCCTTCTTCTGGAAGCTTCGTCTCAGAAGTGCACCCGGCTGTATGAGGTGTCAGTCGGCCCCTATGGGAGGTGTCTCCCAGTTAGGCTACTCGAGGATCAGGGACCCACTTGAGAAGGCAGTCTGTCCATTCTCAGATTTCAAACTCCATGCTGGGAGAACCACTATTCTCTTCAAAGCTGTCAGACAGGGATGTTTAAGTCTGCAGAAGTTTCTGCTGCCTTTTGTTCAGCTATGCCTTGCCCCCAGAGGTAGAGTCTACAGAGGCAGGCAGGCCTCCCTGAGCTGCAGTGGGCTCCACTCAGTTTGAGCTTCCTGGCCGCTTTGTTTACCTACTCAAGCCTCAGCAATGGTGGATGCCCCCCACCCCAGCCTTGCTGCTGCCTTGCAATTCGATCTTGGACTGCTGTGCTAGCAGTGAGCAAGGCTCCATAGGCGTGGGACTCTCCGAGCCAGGCATGGGATATAACGTCCTGGTGTGCCCTTTGCTAAGACTGTTAGAAAAGCATAGTATTATGGTGGGAGTGTCCTGATTTTCCAGGTACCATCTGTCATGGCTTCCCTTGGCTAGGAAAGGGAATTCTCTGACCCTTTGCGCTTCCCGGGTGAGGTGATGCCTCTTCCCGCTTCTGCTCACACTCCATGGGCTGCACCCACTGTCTGACAAGTCCCAGTGAGATGAACCCAGTACCTCACTTGGAAACGCAGAAATCACCCATCTTCTGCGTCGCTCACACTGGGAGCTGTAGACTGGAGCTGTTCCTATTCAGCCATCTTGGAACCTGCAGCCTGGAATTTTTTATATGGGAAGATTTGTGTCTTCTCCACTTTAAAATTTACAATAATTTACTTAATATCAGTATAGACTTGAAGATATTTATTGTACACTTGGGTTATAATCCCACACTACTTTATTTACTTTACTGTACACACAGTTCCAGCTTTGGCCACTGGGAGCTCTTTCAGTTGCTTCCTGTATCCCTTTGCATCATGTGGATTTTTCTGTCTTTTAAGCACTTACTTTCTGAGACTACAAGATGCTCAGGGCTTATCTTGTGTGGTTTCTGCACCAGTCCTGGTATAAGTCATTTCTCCAATGAGCCCTGGCTCCTTTTACTGCAGAATAGTATTGGAAACTACTATATGGGTGCTAGTTGTGCTCATTGCTGCTCTAGTGTTCTTGCTTTTAGCTCTCTCAGTTGACTGCACAGGGAAATATATGTGCATATTAACCCATTTATATACACATATCTGTAAATATGTGGAATCCATGGATACCGGGTGCTTTTGCAAATAGTTTTCTAAATTTCAAATTCCAACTGTATATTGCTGGTAGACAGGAAGGCAATGGAATTTTGCATATTAACCTTGTATTGTGTAACCTTGGAAAACTCATTCAGCAATTTCAGGAGTTTGTTGATTTGGGGGGATTTTCTACAATCATATTGTTTGTAAACAAAGACAGTTTTATATCTTTCTTCTCATACCCGTTTCTTATGGTTGTTGTAAGAAGTGATCACAAACTTGGTGGCTCAAAACAAGAGAAATGCATTCTCTCACCATTCTGGAGGCCTGAAGTCCAAAATAAAAGTGCCAGCAGAGCCATACTCTCTGTGGAGACTCTAGGGAGAATCTGTCCCCGCCTCTTCTAATGGCTTTCACCATTTCTCAGCTGCATCACTCCAATTTCTGCTTTTGTCTTCATATAGCCTTTTGTTTATAAGTCTAACCTCCCTCTGTGTCTTGCTTTTTACACTTGTCATGATGCCATCTAGGGACCATATGGATAATCCAGAATGATCATTTCACCACAAGACCTTTAAATCAATCACACCTGCAATAGCTCTTTTTTCCAAAGAAGGTAACATTCACAGGTTTCAGTGATTAGGATGTCAACCTATCTTCAGGACTCAAGATTAGCCTACCAAACTTCCTGATCTGTACACATCTTATTTCCTTTTCTTGTCTAGCTAGGACTTCCAGTACAATGTTGAACAGCAGTGGTAAGAGAGAATATCCGTGCCTTGTCCTTAGAAGGATCTTAGCAGGAAAGCATGAAGTTTCTTAATATCAAGTATGTTGGCTGAGGTTTGTTTGCAGATGTTCTTTATTAAGTTGAAGATATTTCCCTCTATTTCTAGTTTGCTGAGTCTTTCTTATAAATGGGTGTTGGAATTTGTCAGATGCCTTTTCAGTATCAATTGATATGATCATATGAGTTTTCTTCTTTGGCTTACTGATACGGATTATATTATGTTGAGAACCAGACTTGCATACTTGGAATAAATCCCACTTGGTTGTGGCATATAATTATTTTTATACATTGTTGGACTCATTTTGCTAATATTTTGTTAAGGATTTTTGTATCTATGTTCATTAAAGATGTTCATCTATAGGTTTTCTTTCTGGCAATATCTTTATCTGGTTTTGGAGTAATGGTCTCACAGAATGAGTAATGGTCTCACTCATTCTTTCTATTTCTATTTCTCCTTTCTATTTCTCTTCTATTTTCTGGAAGAGATTGTGGAAGACTGGTATTATATCTTCTTTAAATGTTTGGCAGAATTCACCAATGAAGCCATCTAGAGCTGGTGCTTTCTTTTGGAAGGTTATAAATAGTTTTTAGTAATCTGTTAAATTTTTAAATAATTTCTATCATATAATTAAAATATTTTATATATTTACATAAATGTGTAAATATATGTATAATTTATGTAAAAGTCACATTCATTACTTTATAAAAGAAATTAAATTTAATTTAAATAATTTCTTTAATAGATAAAGACCTATTCAGACTATCTATTTTTCCTTGTGAGTTTTGGTTGTTTACGTCTTTTGAGGATTGATCCATTTCACCTAAGTTATCAAATTTGTGAAAATGAAGCTGTTCATACACTCCTTTATTATCCTTTTAATATTCATGGGAAGAGGAGATGACCCTTCTTTCATTTCCGATATGGGTAATTTATGTCTTTTCTCTTTTAATCTTGATTAGCCTAGCTAGCTGTTTACCAATCTTATGGCAGAAAACAAAAAACAAACCAAAAAAAAAAAAAGTAGCTTTTAGGATATTAAAAAAAAAAAAAATTTCTCTGTTGTTTTTGTTTTCAATTTCATCATTTCTGTTCTCCTTTCTATTTCTCCTGTTTGCTTTAGGCTTAAATTGCTCTTCTTTTTCTACCCTCCTAAGATGAAAGCTTGCATACTGACTTTAGATTATTCTTTTCTAATATATGCATCTAATGCCATACATTTCTTTCTAAGCACTGCTTTTGGAACATCCTACAAATTTTGGTGGTGTATTTTTATTTTCATTTGGGTCAAAGTATTTTAAAATTTCTCTTGAGACTTATTTGACCCATATGTTATTTAGGAGTGTGTTGTTTAATTTCCAAACATTTGGGGATCTTTCAGCTAACTCTCTGCTATTGATTTCTAGTTTAGTTCCATTGTGGTCTGATAACATACTTTGTGTGGTTTTCAGACTTTTAAATCTGTTAAGGTGTGTTTTATGGACCAGAATGTGGTCTATCTTGGTTAATGTTCCATGTGAACTTGAATATGTATTCTGCTGTTGTTGGATGAAGTTTTCTATAAATGTTAATTTGATCATATTGAGTGACAGTGCTGTTCAGGTCAACTATATCTTTGCTGTTATTCTGCCTGCTTCGGCTATCAGTGACTAAAAGAGGAGTTTTGAAGTTTCCAGCTACAATAGTAGATTTGTTTATTTCTTTTTTTGCAGTTCTATCAAATTTTTGCCCCATATTTGGATGCTCTATTGTTAGATGCATATTTAGGATTGTTACGTCTTCTTGGAGAAATGACCCCCTCATCATTATAAAATATCCTACCTTGTGACCTCAGGTCTTTGGTGGGTCTGAGAAAAGTCACTAATTTTCAGTTAATTCTGCTTTTTCTTGCTCTAAGGACAGGAGTGACAACTTCCAAGCTCTTTATATGTTAAAGCTGAAACTGGAAGTCCTTAAGTATCAAGCCAAGCCTTTATTGTCTAGAGATTAGGTGTGGGTGGAAATAAGAATATATCTGGTACTTAAGCTGTTCTGAACATACGCTGTGTTAGTCCATTCTTGCATTGCTATAAAGGAATACCTGAGAGGCTGGGTAATTTATAAAGAAAAGAACTTTAATTGGCTCACAGTTCTTCAGGCTGTACAAGAAGTGTGGTATCAGGACTGGCTCCTGGTAAGGGCCCTTGGGAAGCCTACGATCATGGCAGAAGACAAAGAGGGAGCACACATGTCACATGGCAAGAGCAGGAGCAAGAGAGAGAGATCGTTCTTTTTAAACAACTAGATCTTGTGAGAAGTCATTCATCACCAAGGGGATGGTGCTAAGACATTCATGAGGGATCTACTACCATGATCCAAACACCTTCCGTCAGGCCCTGCCTCCAATATTGGGGATTACATTTTAACAAGAGATTGGGAAGGGACAAACATCCAAACTGTATCATTCTGCATCTGGCCTCTCAAGTCTCATGTCCTTCCCACATTGCAAAACACAATAATACCCTGTCAATAGTTCTGCAAAGTCTTAACTTGTTCCAGTCTTAGCTCAAAAATGCCAAAGTCTAAAGCCCAAAGTCTTATCTGGAGATGAGTTCCTTCCACCTATGAGCCTGTGAGATCAAAACCAAGTTATTTACTTCCAAGATACAACAGTGGCACAGGCGCTGGGTAAACATTACTATTCCCAAAGGGAGAAATCAGCCAAAAAAGAGAGGGAGGGGCTACAGGCCCCAAGCAAGCCCCAACCCAGCAGGGCAGTCATTAAATCTTAAAGCTCCAAAATAATCTCCTTTGACTCCATGTCCTGCATCCAGGGCACACTGGTGAAAGGGGTGGGCTCCTAAGGCCTTAGAAAGCTCTGCCCTGTGGCTTTTCCATGTGGTAGTTGCAAGCTGCTGGTGGCTCTACCATTCTGGGTTTGGAGAGTGGCAGCCCCCTTCCCACAATTCCACTAAGACAGTGCTGCAGTGGAGACTCTGTGTGTGGGCTCCCACCCTACATTTCCCTTCAGCACTGCCTTAGTAGAGAATTCCTGCCTGGGTACCCAGTCTTTCTGACACATCCTCTGAAATCTGCATGGAAGCTGCCAGACCCCCTTCACTCTTGCACTCCATGCACCTCCCGGCTTAACATCACATGGAAGCCAGCAAGGCTTACAGCTTGTACCCTCCACAGCAGCAGCCTGAGCTGTATCAGTTGTCCTTTCAGTTGAGGCTGGAGCTAAAGCTTCCAGGATTCTGGTGGCAGCATCCTGAGGCTGTGCAAGGCAGTGGAGCTCTGGGCCTGTCCCCTAAAACCATTCTTTCCTCCTAGGCCTCTGGGCCTGTGATGGCAGGGGCTGCTTTGAAGACCTCTGAAATGCCTTCAAGGCTTTTCCCCACTGTCTTATATATGAGCACTTAGCTCCCTTTTAGTCAAGCTAATCTCTCTAGCAAGTGGTTGCTCCATAGCTTGAATTCCTTCTCTACCACAGGGAAAGGCTGCAAATTTTCCCAACTTTTATACTCTGCTTCCCTTTTAAATATAAGGTTTCACAGTAAGTCATTCCTTTGCTCCTGCATGTGACTGTAGGCTGTTAGAAGTATCCAGGCCACATCATGAATGCCTTGCTGCTTAGAAATTTCTTCCTCCAGATACCCTAGTTCATCACCCTTAAAGTCAAATTTCCACAGATCCCTAGGGCATGAACATAATGCAGCCAAGTTCTTCACTAGGACATAACAGGGGTGACCTTCATTCCAGTTCCCAATAACTTCTTCATTTCCATCTGAGACCTCCTCAGCCTTGACTTCACTGTCCATATTTCTGCCAGCATTTTGTCACACCATTTAACCAGTCTCTGATAAGTTTCAAACTTATCTTCCTGTCTTTTTCTGAGCCCTCCAAACTCTTCCAACCTCTCCATTACCCAGTCCCAAAGCTGCTTCCACATTTTCAGCTATCTTTAAAGCAACACACCACTCCTGGTACCCGTTTTCTGTGTTAGTCCATTCTTGCATTGCTACAAAGGAATATCTGAGGCTGAGTGATATGGTTTAAGTCTGTGTCCCTGCCCAAATCTCATGTCAAATTGTAACCCCCCAATGTTCAGGTGTCTCTGGTAGGAAGAGATTGGATCATGGGGCTAGATTTCCCCTTTGGTGCTATTCTCGTGATAGTGAGTTACTGTGAGATCTGGTTGTTTAAAAGTGTATAGCACCTCCCCTACTCTCTCTTCTTCCTGCTCCAGTCATTTAAGACATGCCTGCTTCCCCTTCCACCATGACTAAAAGTATCCTGAGGCCTCCCCAGCCATGCTTCCTCTACAGCCTGTGGACTAATACACTGGGTAATTTATAAAGAAAAGAGGTTTAATTGGCTCACAATTCTACAGACTGTACAGGAAGTGTGGTGCTGGGATCTGCTCCTAGTGAGGGTCCTAGGAAGCTTACAATCGCAGCAGAAAGCAAAGAGAGCAGGCATGTCAGATGGTGAGAGTGGGAGTGAGATGGAGGGAGGTGTCACACTCTTTTAAAAAAACAGATCTCATGTGAACTCTGAGCAAGAACTCACTCATCACCAAAATGGATGGTGCTAAAGCCATTCATGAAGGATCCACCCCCATGATCCAATCCCCTCCCACGAGGCCCCACCTCTAACATTGGGAATCACATTTCAACATGTGAGTTGGACGGGACAAAAATCCAAACTATATCATATGCCCAGTAAGTATTATGATCAATAAGAATTACAAAGGATCAGAGAAATAACTTTAGCTAGAATAATACGGGAAGGCTTCATGGAACAGAAGGAATGTGGTACAGGGCTTGAAGGAGAGACAAAATTTAAAGATGAGAGGGCACACGTGGAAGACCACCACCATAAGAAGAAACACCAAAAGCAAAGAAAGTTTAAGGCATACCGAACAATAATGAATGAATACATCTAAGAAGTCTGTGTTGGAGGTGAGGTGGGAGGATGGGCATATACATAGACATATGAATGTACATTTTAGAAGATGTGACTGTAAATATCCCTTAGGAAAATATTATAGACAGCTTTGAACCTACAGACATTGGGCTCTGTCCTTTAGGTAACGTGAGGTCTGACACTAGTTTTAAGATGCTAAATTTAGTGTCTGTATGGGATGTGTTGAGAAAGGACAATTGAGAGCCAGAGACCACAAGACACTAAAAATAGTTCAGGCATGCAGACACTGGCTATTTTTTAAGAGAGGAATAAGATCTAGCTTTAATTACACAAAATATTTTAGAAAGTACATTAGTACTTTACTACTGTCAAAAGAAAAATGGATTTTCCAATGGGACTAAGTAGGACACACTTTTGTTTTACTTCTCATTTTAATATTGCTTCCTTTGCCCTTCTGCTAAAACAAAATTACTTTAGAGAAATAAATGCTACATTTTGAATTACCAACACCACACAGCACTACAGACTCTCTTCAGAGCTCACGTAAATCTAACATTAGCCAAGCTTACCTCTGCTCAGCTGGGGGAAAAAAACCTTATGAGAAAATATCTCAAATTACAATAGCTATCCCTATAAATGTTCTTTCATCAGTGCCCATAATTTCATCTAAATGACTAAACTAAGAGATGAAAGGACTGAAAAAGTCAAAAGAAACACATTAAGTAGACTAATATTCAACTGTGATTAGTTGAAATTAAAATTAATAATAAATTTATACTATCATATTAAATCATATTTTTTTATTTTCCTAATTTGAAATCTTTAGCACAATACTATTTTTGTGGTCTAAGGCAACTCAAAGCTTTTCTAAGGCCTGTAATTACAAGTCTCCATGGTACAGTTTCATTAAAAACTTTCATTAAACAACAGCTGCCCTTGTATATGGTCTTCTAATCAATTTGGTCAAACAGAATGACTTCTAATCAGCTGTTGATAAAAATAGAAGATGAAATTTTAATTCTAATAGATTAACCACAAACTCAAGACAGTCTTCAAAATCCATCTAGCTCTATTCTCCAGTGGATTTAATGACTATTCAGCAACTCATTACTAAATAGAACAAGATGAACATTTTCCAGTTCATTAAAGAAATGTACTATGTATTTTTGCATTGTCCTCATGATTCGTTACAGGGAGTCTTAATTACAAGATAATGGATAATGGTTATTAAATGCAGACTGCGGTAATGAAGCTCTATTCATTTGCGAACCTCAGAGACTGTAAAGAGAGGAAAATAAAATTACTAGCTTCAAAAGATTAACGGATCAAATTATTATTCAATTTTGAAAATCTCATTCAGACTTCATAGAAACAAGAAGAGATTAAAAACTAGTATTAAGACCAAAGTAGTACATTTAAAAAAATAATATCTTAAGGCTATTACCGTATAATAAGCTTCAGATGTGATTATTAGAAAAACATACAGCTAACAATGGGAAAACACACATTTTTATTTCTTGAACAAATCTTATTTATGATATAGGAAGTTACTAGTAAGATCTTTAAAAGAGTCCATGGTGAACAGGGAAGATATATGCTACTATGCTACAAAAGAACAGCACAGTGGAAGGTATTATTAACATTTTATACTTTACTAATGAAAAATAGGATTTTAAATCAACTGCTGCTTGAGAAAGCTTGTCATTAAGTGGAATTCATGCCAACCCTATAATAAGAGCTTCTGGGTACATTATTCATTAGCACCATGTTTTCTATCGCTCTCTAAGAAATTACCGATTAAAGTTAGAGAGTTTCGAATGGTAATTCTGACACAATTTTTACTTGCAATCTGCGATGGGACACTTTAAAAAAAAATAAACAGGGTATACCAAGATATGAGCCCTCAAATTAAAAGAGTCTTCAATGTTGTATTCTTTTGTTCAACATAGGTTTGGAAATAATTTGAGGCAATATAATAAAGATGCAATGTTATGGCTGAAGCACTGGCCAGAATAAATATGGAAGCAGAAAGCCACTCTGGAGGTACCAATGTGATGCTAATACTAAATCTGGAGACTATGATTCCACAAAGACATGCTTACATGATCCAAGGATAATTAGCTACCCATGTGAGAAAGGGGGCAAAGAGAAAGAGAGAAAGAAAAGCATAAGAAGAAAACTGAAAAATTCAAACACCTGCTCTTTCCAGTGCTTTCTTCCAATCTGAATAGTGAGCTATAGAGTCATTCTCTGTCCATCCAGTCCATCACGTTAGCAATGCAATAGAACACGATAATTAAGCAATGACACTTGTTCAAGCATAATGGCGGTCAGAAAGAAATCACAATTTTAGGGTTGGAAAATATCTCCAATGCCCCAAGGGAAAGACTATCTTATGATAACCACATTTCTTCCGGTTGCCTTCCCCTCAATAAAAATAAAGTTGCAACTTTTAAAATAATGGAAAACAGTATGATTTAAGTGGAATGCAAAGTGGGGACTCTGATTGTATAATCCTTGGTGACTTATGAGGAGAAGATTCTGCATAATTATGCAAACCCTTCAAAATATGTGGTAGACTCACCTGATCCAAACAAGAGTCCTTGAGTTATGGCCAATAAGTCAGATGTTACCTTTCACTTTTAAAACTTAGGGTGTTCAAAATGAACCTCAGAACTGTAGTAATGCTGGAAATGAGTTACTAATCAAAGTACATAATTTCTATTTTAGAGTGGGTTTCAGCTGATTAATCTTTTTTTTTTTTTTTTTTTTTGAGACAGGGTCTCACTCTGTCACTCAGGCTGGAGTGCAGTGGTGCAATCATGGTTCACTGCAGCCTTGACCTCCTGGGTTCAAGAGGTCCTCTTGCCTCAGCCCTCCAAGTAGCCGGGACTACAGGTGTACATCACCAGGCCAGCTAATTTTTTTGTATTTTTTGTAGAGATGGGGTTTCACCATGTTGTCCAGTCTGGTTTCCAACTCCTGAGCTCAAGCAATCTGCCCACCTCGGCGTCTCAAAATGCTAGAATTACAGGCATGAGCCACTACACCCAACTTGTAAACACTTGAATTAAATCCCTTTATTTTTTTCAAATGTGTTAAAACCCCAAACCTTACAGTTGTTTGAAAGATTAAACAAGACCACTTCTCTAACTTTTCATATTGTATTAGTTCTCCTGAGGATGTTTTTAAATATCTACATAGAGAACAATTCAAATATGGGTTCTCCAAAATATTGCTGCCCTTCTCCCCTTCCCCTCCCATTTTCTGAGTATGGCTGTCAAGGAAGGAGAGTTATGTTAAGGGAGCCCTAGAAGATTTATAATTAAAACAAAGGGCTCTGGTTTGGGGCAATATAATAAAGATCCAGTGTTATGGTTGAAGCACTCGCCAGAGTAAATATGGATGCACAAAGCTGCTTTGGAGATACCAATGTGATACTAATACTAAATCTGGAGACTATGATTCCACAAAGACATGCTTACATGATCCAAGGATAATTGGTTACCCATGTGAGAAAAGGGGCAAAGAGATGGCTGCATAACTTTGTGAGAATGCTAAAAACGCTTGAAGGGGGTTCACCATAACCACTTTAAAGGGTAAACTTTATTGTACATAAACTATATCTCAATTTAACAAAAGGAACAAAGCAAGTGAGTTCATGAGGGAGAAATGAGGAAAAAAGAAAAACTGCCTAGTAAAAGTAACTACAAGGAAAAGTATCATTAGCTGACAAATGACAAACATGTATCAATTTGTACCTTTACTCTTTTCCCTGAACTTATATTTTAAAGCTGCTCCCAGTCTTCTCTGGACATGGTTTCCCATTAGCTGCCAAATATGACATCCATAATACAGGCCTCCTCCGTAATCAACAAGATGTACCCCGTCATTGGTTAAATAGATACAGTTATCTATTGATGATACTTCCCTCCATAGATAAGGTTGACCAAATTGTATTAGTCCGTTTTCACAAACTGCCCAAGACTGGGTAATTTATAAAGGAAAGAGTTTTAATTGACTCACAGTTCAGCATGGCTGGGGAGGCCTCTGGAAACTTACAATCATGACAGAGAATGAAAGGGAAGCTAGGCACCTTCTTCACAAAGGCACAAGGAGAAGTGCCAAGAGAAGGGGTAACAAGCAACTTATAAAACTATCAGATCTCATGAGAACTTCCTGTCACAAGAACAGCATAGGGAAAACCACACCCATTATGCAATTACCTCCAGCTGGTCTGTTCCTTGACATGTGGGAATTATGGGGATTACAATTCAAGATGAGATTTGGGTGGGGATACAAAGCCTAACCATATCATTCTGCCCCTGGCCCTTCCCAAGTCTCATGTCCCTCTCACATTTTAAAACCAATCATGCCTTCTCAACAGTCCCCCAAATTCTTAATTCATTCCAGCTTTAACCCAAAAGCCTAAGTTCAAAGTCTCATCTGAGACAAGGCAAGTCTCACCCACCTATAAGCTGGTAAAACCAAAAGCAAGTTAGTTACTTCCTAGAAACAACTGAGATACAAGCATTGTAAATACAATTGTTCTAAATGGGAGAAATGGGCCAAAATGAAGTGGCTACAGGCCCCATGCAAGTCTGAAATCCAGCAGGGCAGTCAAATCTTAAAGCTACAAAATGATCTCCTTTGACTCCATCTCTCATATCAAGGTCACGCTGATGCAGAGGTGGGTTCCTATGGTATTTGGCAGTTCTGCCCCTGTGGCTTTGCAGGGTACAGTACCCCTCCTGGCTGCTTTCAAGGGCTGGCATTGAGTGTCTATGGCTTTTCCAAGCCCATGCTGAAAGCTGTTGGTGAATATATCATTCTTGGGTCTGGAGGACGGTCTCCCACTTCTCACAGCTCCACTAGGCAGTGCCCTAGTGGGGACTCTGTATGGGGACTCCAACCCCACATTTCCCTTCCACATTGCCCTAGCAGAGGTTCTCAATGAGGGCTACCCTCTGCAGTAAACTTCTGTCAGGACATCCAGGCGATTCCATACATCCTCTGAAACCGAGGCGGTGGTTTCCAAACCTCAATTCTTGACTTCTGTACACCTGCAGGACCAACACCATGTGGAAGCCACCAAGGCTTCGAGCTTGCACTCTCTGAAGCAATGGCCTGAGCTGTACATTGGCCTCTTTTAGCCATGGCTGGGATGCAGGGCACCAAGTCCTGAGACTATACAAAGCAGCAAGGCCCTAGGCCTGGCCCACAAAACCATTTTTTCCTTCTAGACCTTTGGCCTGTGATGGGAGGGACTGCCATGAAGATCTCTGACATGCCCTGGAGACATTTTCCCCACTGCCTTGGTGATTAACATTTGGCTCCTTGTTACTTATGCAAATTTCTGCATCTGGCTTGAATTTCTCCTCAGAAAGCGAGTTTTTTCTATCACATTGACAGGCTGCAAATTTTCCAAACTTTTATGTTCTGCTTCCCTTTTAAACGTAAGTTCCAATTCCAAATCATCTCCTTGTGAAGGCATACATCTGAATGCTTTTAAGAGCACCCAAGTCACCTCTTGAACACTTTTCTACTTAGAAATTTATCCTGCCAAATACCCTAAATCACCTCTCTCAAGTTCAAAGTTCCACAGATCTCTAGGGCAGGGGCAAAATGCCACCAGTCTCTTTGCCAAAGCACACCAAGAGTGACCTTTGCTCCAGTTCCCTACAAGTTCCTCACCTCCACCTGAGACCACTTCAGCCTGGACTTCTTTGTCCATATCACTATCAGCATTCTGGTCAAAACCATTCAACAAGTCTCTAGGAAGTTCCAAACTTTCCCACATCTTCCTGTCTTCTTCTGAGCCCTCCAAACTGTTCCAACCTCTTCATGTTACCCAGTTCCAAAGTTGCTTCCACATTTTCAGGTATCCTTATAGCAGTGTCCCGCTACCTCGGTACCAATTTACTGTATTAGTTCACGTTCATAATGCTATAAAGAACTGCCTGAGACTAGGTCATTTAGCCTAGGAAAGAAGGAAAGAAGTTTAACTGACTCACAGTTCAGCATGGCTGGGGAGGCCTCAGGAAACTTACAATCATGGCAGAAGGTGAAGGGGAAGCGAGGCACCTTCTTCACAAGGCGGCAGGAAGAAGTACCGAGCGAAGGGAGGGAGAGCCCCTTATAAAACCATCAGATCTCATGAGAACTTACTCATTACTGTGAGAACAACATGGGGGAAACTGCCCTCATGATTCAATTACCTCCACCTGGTCTCACCTTTGACATGTGGGGATTATGGGGATTACAATTCAAGATGACATTTGGGCAGGGACACAAAGCCTAACCATATCACAAATGAACAGCATTTGCAATCACACATTAAACTAAGCATTACTACCGAAGAAAAATACTTCAACACATTCGTAATTGTGGTGCTTTAAAATGATTTTTAAAGATTGGTATCAACGTTGGGAATTTCACACTGGCCAAAGAGAGAATTCTGGTTAAAGGACCTTTTAGGACCAGCTCAATGATGCCAACTGGGAGTCACTGACTCTACTGATTTGTTTAGGGCTGCACTTCATGTTCCAATATGATAGTTACACACCATATGTATCTGCTGAGCACCTGAAATGTGGCTAGTTTAAACTGAAGTGTGCTATGAGTATAAAACACATATGGGGATTTGAGGACCTGACACAAAAAAATACAATGTAATAAATCTCAATAACTTTTATATTGACTACACATTAAAATGATACACTGCAGACTTATTAGATTAAATAAAATATATTATAATTACTGTTTCACCTGTTTCTCTTCACTTAATTAATGTGGCTATTAAAAAATTTTAAATTAAATATCTCTGTTCAACAGAATTGTTCCAGGGCTTCAATGAGACACCAATACATGTAATCACTCTGTAGGTTAACGATTTGACACCATTTTACACCAATATCTTTTAAATGTCGGCCTAAAATTTATTGAGAAAAAAGGCTTAATTCTGCCTAGATGTAGAATAGAATAAGAAGATCCCTCACGACAGCATTTGACTCTTATCTCTTTTCTAAAGAACTCAGCTCTGCTCCTAAATTTGAATACTTCACCCAGCAAAACAAAAGATCTGTAAGTAACTCAACCTGCCCTCCTTAGAAAAAAGAGAATATCTCTTTAAAGGACAGGGGAGCAAAGCCCTGGAATGCCTTATGTCTAATCCCAATAACAGACAGTAGAGAAATTTTAGGAAATACAGTTTCCTCTGTCATGAATATTTTCAGTGGTTTCAATGTCTCTTAGAGATTAGCGCACTGGGAAACTGCCCAGCTGGCTGGCCTTTAAATCCTGTTCTGGAACTGGCTTTGCTTTCAGTTTTCAAACACACAGGAGTAACTCTAAAACTACACTTATAAACTCATGCCTGTGTAGACTTGTATCACATCTCTGTGCTCAATCCAACTCCTCTCTTTCCCAACCCTTCAACATCCATTTAACTAATACTTACTAAGCACCCACTCTATGCTAGTACTTTTCTATAAACTGCATACACAGCAGTGTACAAGACAAGGCTTTTCTTTACCAAACTCTGACCCCTTTGAGGAAACACTGACTTAGTTATGCATGTTTTATATGTTTTTTTCTTGGTTTGACCACCTAATTTAGAAAAATTCTTTATCTGTCTCCATCACAGTATCCTGTTTTTTAGAGAGGCAGTGGCATTGCTGAGAAGAAAAAAATGAGATTCATGGCAATTAGGCCAGTACCCTGTAAACAGAAGAAAATGCCAGAAATATCCACAGGCATTATAATATAGGTATAATAGTTTGAACAAAATATTAAGGTATTTTAGACTCAATATAAAATGAAAACACCTATCCGTAAATAAAATTACCAATGCCAAATGCCTCAAAATCAAAATGTTTTTCCTTCTTGGCCAGCTCCTATAGCTGACCTTATTGATGAAGGGACTTACTACGTTAGGCAAATGCCTTTCATTGATATGGTAGTTTTAAAGTCATCTCATGTTAAAATGACAACACCATATCTAACACATTCTTTTTTCTTTTACTTTTGCTGAGAGGGAAGGGGGAAATAGAACCTCAATACAAGCAAGGTACAAGTTGAGCATCCCAAATCTGAAAGTCTGAAATGCTCCAAAATCAAAACTCTGTTGACACAATACTCAAGAGAAATGCTCACTGGAGCATTTCACATTTCAGATTTTTGGATTTGGGATGCTCAACCAGGTTAGGGCAAACATATGCAAATATTCCAGAATCTGAAAAAATCCAAAGTCCAAAACACTTCTGGTTCCAAGCATTTCAGATAAGGGATATTCAACATGTAAAATATGATTTGGTATCACTATGCTTTGGCAAAGATGAGTAAAATGAAGAAACATTTTAACAAAATAACAAGCTAGATATGCGTTAAACAACTGAATTTCATTTTGATTGTGCTTTCTATTGTCACTAGCAAGTTTGGAATATATAGTATATATTAACATTAAAAGTCAGGTATGCTTGTGTGGAATCTATTAACTTGAGAGAAAATTACTCAAATTGAAGAAATAGCTGCTTAAAATGGATTTAGAAATACATTTTACTGAACAAAGCAAGCTAGAAAATTAGGCTACTTTATCAGGATTAGAAAGTGCTATGAATTTTAAACACAAAGCTTTTAAAAACAATGCAGAACGTATTTGAGATTATCATACCTCAATGTCATCGTAAATCTTTTTTTTCAACAATTGATGATAAGTGGGTAGAGTTTCTTTTTCCAGTGACCTGTCTTTCATAAAAGAAGTTGTGTTAATTTTTCTGTGGGGAGTTTTATCTCCAGGTGATTATTTCACTGTACCTGGAGACTTATGTGCTTCCCATTAGCAGATCCATAGACGGGTGAACTTTGAAACAGCCCCGAATGGAAAGCATTTGCTATATGGAGCCCTGGGGTTGGCCATCTAGGTGACTGCAGTCTCCACTTACTAACCACTTATAAAGACAATGCAGCCTCTCTCCTTCTGTTCATAAACAATTTTCACGTTAAAATTCTGTCTCTATTTTTCAACTAGTCATGCCTTCATTTGTATCTTTATTCCTTTTCACTTGGTGACCACCAGAGACCCTGATTCCTCAACAAAAGCAGTACATGCTGGCAAAGGAGAAAGCAACAGAACCCCGAAAACCTCATCTATCGGTAAGGGTACAAGCAGAAAAGGTCACCATCAAATTTTGCCAGATCATGCTTTGTATCACCGGGATATCAGAATCATTCACAAATTCCTGAAGACACATGAGGCGAGGAGAAAGCAAGGAAAAAGCTGTGAAGGGGGCAGGAAGAATGGTCCTGACCTAGACTCTGAAGAAGTCATGCATTAATATTGAACATGCGCGCAACCTGGATCCACTCTGCATATCAACTAGAACTCATCTAGGATCTCCCTGGATGCCACACACTGGTTTTCAAGGCAATGCCTTGCCCATGAATATATATGTTCACGTGCTGTATTTCCCTCACAGCAGAAGGGCTTGGCTCCCTTTACTAAAACTCTTAAATAGAAATACACAACCATAAGGTAATCGTGTATATTTCAGACAAAGAGGTTATACTGCACACTTAATACAGAGCTTTCGTCTGTCTCTCACAGAACTTCCTATTACAAAACTAATAGGTCTGATTTAAAAGTCACTTGTTTTTAGATTTCTGCTCAGCAGAAAATAGAATATAAATAATTTCTTAACATGTATATTGCCAAAGTTAGGGTTTTTACCTACTTGCCTTTTAAATGTGCATTTTAAATTTTTGATACATATTTAATGTTTTTAATACTTCCTGTATAATTGCTTTGAGTGTGACGTTTATTTCCTCCCCTTAAAGCACATGTTAGAGTCTTCTACGTCATAGATATAATTTCTCCTGTGTATTTCAGGAAAGTTATTAAATGTCAAAATCCAAAATGAATGCATGGATAACTTAAAAATATAAAACCTTATTGAGAGAAAAATTCAGCTCTTAAATTTATTACCAAAATGGAAAATGAGATTCATAATGATAACCTACAAAGTAAAAAGGCATTTGGGAAACTGGGTTAGAGACAGTTAACAGTGTCGACTTATGCTGGAGATCTATTTATTTGGTTATTTGTCACAAATATCATAAATTTACTCGAGAAGAGGTTGTCTGGGTTGACTTGGCCCAATTTTTTATATTTAATCCATGGAAACTGAAGATGATGAAAAATTTAAAGTATAAAGATCTAAAAAGTGTTGTAATATAGGATGTACAGTGAGACTGGTTTGATCATGACATTTTCATCACAAAACCTGCTAAAAGAATAAAACCCTAGGATTTCCACTCTCCAGGGTCTGAATTTAATCCAATATTCCATTGTTCTCTTCTGCTAGTCACCCAAAAGCATCTTAGATTCTAGTTCATTCTGATTGACAACCGTATACAACAGTAAGAGGAGGAGGAGGAACAGAATAGGTTTCCCTTCTGAAAATTGCTAAGTACTTGGCTTCACCTTAAAACTTCCCTCATTTGATCTTCATAATACTCCTCTTACCAATAAGAAAAAAAAAGGCTTCATAGAGACTGAGGAACACATTGTGTCATGAATCCATGTTTTTCTAACTCAAAGTCCAAGATTTTAACTGCTACGCACTTCTGCCCCTACATCAGAGGAGCTATTGTTTTGCAGTTTCTACCTTATCAAGTTTGTAGTACTCTACGTCCTTTCTTTGCCAGTCAGAATCCTACCTAGCCCTGTTAAATTGTTTCCTTTTACATGGCACTGTCATTGCTTTCTTCCCATTCTGAATATAAACATGATGACTGGAGCTGTGGCAGCCATCTTATAACCACGAGAGAAACACAAGAGAGGCCCCAATCCTGACACTCATGATGAGCCAACAGCGGTGACTGGCTACACCTCAGAGTTCCTTCTTACACAAGAAAAAACAATTTAAGCCACCGTTATCATGTTCCATGCTATCTGTGCCCACACTCAATCCTAGCACAGACCCTGGACTGTTTATTTTCACTCTGCTGACCTGGACATCCAAAGATATCCTACATTAGTTTACCAGGGGGAACACTCAAACTCTGCAACGAGGGACACAAGTAATCCTTCCCTCACACACTCTGCTCTGTGCAGCTGAGACCCCTAAGACACCACCAGCTATGCCTATGCAGGTAATTCCCCACCTCATCCACACTGGCAAATCATTCAGGAGTCAGAGTCCAACTGAATAAAATGTGGAAGGAAAGGACCAAGGGAGGAGAGATTTGAGAAAGCTATTAGGAAATATTAGGAAAAGCTAAAGGTCACAGAGTAGTAGGATTCCGGTTGGAGAAATAACCATCTGAGACACTAGTGAATGAAGCATCTGTACACCAGTGTGTCTGCATGTTGCTGAAGAAACCGAGAAAAAGAAACCGTGTTTTCTGGCCTGTTGCAGTAGCTCACTCCTGTAATCCCAGCACTTTGGGAGGCCAAGGCGGGCAGAAAACCTGAGGCCACGAGTTCAAGACCAGCCTGGCCAACATGGTGAAACTCTGTCTCTACTAAAAATACAAAAATTAGCCGGGCACATAGTGGCACACACCTGTAATCTCAGCTACTGGGGAGGCTGAGGCATGAGGATTGCTTGAACACAGGAGGCTGAGGTTGCAGCGAGCCAAGATTGTGCCACACTGCACTCCAGCCTGGGTGACAGAATGAGACTCTGTCACAAAACAACAAAACAAAACAAAACAAAACAAAACAAAAACTGCATTATCAATATACAGAAAATATAAGGAGCTTCAGCAATAGTAGAAAATGAAGGAAGAAACTAAGGTACAAGTCTTAAAAAGCTAACTGAAGAAGACACTGGGCCTGAATGAACTGAGAAATTTTTCTCTGTGCCTGCCCTTCACTCCCCACCCTAATGAACTACATTAGTTCAAAGAGCGTGTAGTTCTAATAACCTACATGGCAGGCAGCCATGCCTGCCTCACTAACCATCATTATATTGACCATACAGCTAGCACAGTGCCCTGTGGATAGTAGAAACTTAATAAATACTTACAAAATCATTAGACCAGCTTTAATAAAGAATAATGTCTATCGGCAGGGCGCAGTGGCTCACGCTTGCAATCCCAACACTAGGGGAGGCTGAGGCAGGTGGACTCCTTGAAGCCAGGAGTTCGAGATCAGCCCGGCCAACTAAAAATACAAAAGCTAGCCTGGCACAGTAGTGCATGCCTGTAATCCCAGCTACTCAGGAGGCTGAGGCACAAGAATCACTTGAACCCTGGAGGTGGAGGTTGCAGTGAGCCGAGATCGCGCCACTGCACTCCAGCCTGGGCAACAGAGCGAGACCTTGTCTCAAAAAAAAAAAAAAAAACAGAATAAAAAATGTCTATAATAAACATAACTAAATTTTACAATGACTCTATGGCTGCAATTGCCTACGTGTATAAACAAACGGGTTTTTATTTAAAGATTTTCTCTAATACACTTATCCAGCACTTACCATGGGCCAGGTGCTGTTCTAAGAGCTCCATACATAACCTGACAAATATTTTAAAAATAAAGCAGTTACATGAGAAAGCTGTGGAAGTACACACGGAGAAGACATATTTTCAAGGCTAAAGCAATCAAGAAGGAATTTCCAGAATTTCTTGATGGTAATACAGGCTTACATTTCCTAACTCTTAGGAACTTTCCTTAACTATTCCGTCCCATCAGAAATATCTGTGAATAACTACCATGTTCTAGGCTGTGTGCTCAGCATTGATAAATAAGTCTCTGTCTCTGACTGGACACTACTGCTCTGTGAGACACAGGCAGACACACACGCTGACAGACATGTCCAAAATGCTGGAGAGGAGGGGGATAGCTAGGAGGTAGGATCAGGATGCGGTGACAGGTTAGGAATTCATGTCGGGTACGACGTGTGGAAATGAATGAGGTTTCTGTCTCCAGATGGCAGGGCTGGAGGGGCCACGTGTGGAGAGAGGGTCGTTTCGTTTCAGCACACTCTGAATGAGGGCCTCTCACTAACTAATTGGTAACGTTTGGGCTTTGTTTTCTTGACTTTAGTCCCAGACAGTCATTTAACTGCATAAGTTTGTATGGTATTTTTCTGCTTTTTTCTTTTTCCAGCTCTTTATTTAGTCAAGAGCATTAATACAAAAAAGTCTCAACTGGCAACCCAATTTTCAGCCTAAAGAGAAACTTCCTCTTTTCTTGGTTTCTGGATTTGGGATGAACAAATGTCCTGACTTCTTTCCGTTGGGTGAAAGAGGGGAGAGGGTGACGAAGGGATTGTCACCGACGGTCTCAGCTCATTGGATTTTGTTTTTATTGAATATTTTCACAAAGTCCACATCTAGTTCTCATCATCTATTAGCTGGTTTTCCACAAGTAAGGCCACACATTTGCTGAACGTGTTACATCCTTTAAATAGACTTAAGTTTTAATAGGCTTAAATGAACGTGTGAGGACCGGAATTTCAGACAATGGCCTCAGGAATGGGGAGGGGGTGGTGTTTAAGGAGATTGCAAGGAAGGTTTTCTAAAATTGGACCACTTATACCTGCATGCTTATGCTCTTACAGTTATGTGTTCATAGTAATCTTGTCTGCTTAAAAATTTATATTCCCACAGAGCATAATCTTCTATGTCTACAGGACTTAACAGAACCTAATAACTATTCACTTGCTCTATTCTTTGGTTCAATATTAATAATGATACACAAGAAAAACTCTGCCATACTAAAAATGAGTTTGGTATGATGAACTTATCCAAAAATATACAAGTTTTTCTTTTTGTAAACTTGCAGGGTCTCTTCTCAATGCTCGTGTACTGTGAATGGCTTGCAGGGGTATATTCATGCAGTATTCCCCAAACTTGTATGACCATGAGATGTTTTTGTCAAAGAAGTTTTGATTGAGATATTGTTTAATAGAACACAACTCAGAAATCAGTTTTAGCAGAAAATAGTTCCAAACATAAAAGCTTTCTTCATTTACTCGGTTGAAGCGAGCTGGTCTTCAGAATAAGCTTTTTATTTTTATTTTTTTTCCTCTGTCACCCATGCTAGAGACTAGTGGTGCAATCACAGCTCAGTGCAGCCTCGAACTCCTTTTCTGGACTCCGGTAATCCTCCCATCTCAGTCTCCTAAGTAGCTAGGACTGTAGGTGCGCCTCATCGTGCCCTGTTAATTTTAAAATTTTTTTTTTTGTAGAGACAGAGTCTTCCTACATTGCCCAGGCTGGTCTCAAACTCCTGGCCTCAAGCGATCCTCCCACTTCAGCCTCCCCAAAGCACTGGGATTACAGGCATGAGCCACTGTGCATGGCCCCTTTTCAAGTCTGACAGTAACTTTTCTAGTATTCCACATCATTCCAGGGCACGTCTGCTGAGTTCATTATGATGACTAGTTCTGAAGTAGACTGCATGAAATGAAAGAGAAGTTAATCTTTTAAACTTTTCAACTGCCTTTTAGTAAAATTTAATTTGAACTCTACAGGGCATAAAACCAAATCCTCAGTTGCTCTGTTTCTTCTTTATCTAGTTATTCACAGACTCTAACTCTTAAAATAGGTTCACAAATCCCGTTAAATTATCGAAAGTTTTCTAACTCCTTGCACTAAGAAACACATATATGCAGATGGCCTTTATAAATCAATGGTTCCTAACCTTGATTTTGGAAACTCCCAAGATATCTCCTAGTTTATAGTAGGATTTTCTTAAATTCTTTAAAAAATTTAATGAACATAATCCACCTCTGGTTTTGAAAAAAGAATGTAACAAAGAACCAAAGCCCCATTAAGTCATTTGTTGTCATTTGCACAAAGGATACATGTGCAAACATCCTCTTGTTTCTTAAGAGAGCATACAATTGAATAAGCTAATGTGATTACTATTAAACATTTAGAAAGGTAGTTAGTCCTTTTCTTTCTTCTTCTGCCAGAAAATACTGGGAAGTCTCTTTTCCTTATTAGCTTTAATTTTTACCGATGCACTAAGAAAAATTAAGAATTGTGGCATTTAAAAGTCATTTTTTATTAAGGATTCCAGAAAGCATGAGGCTTCTAGATTTATAAATCAAAGACTGGTGGGAGAACAAGACTGTTAGGGAGGAGGTGGGTTTTTCTTTTCTTATCTGCAGTTGTTCCTTTTGCTTTATGTAGGGTCTCTGGGGGAATTATATGTGCTTTTAATTTTTTCTCTGCATCTACTTATATTTTGAATATTTGGCTGCACATTCAGATTCAACTTATCTACATATATGAAACTGCTATTTGACTACAAAGATAAACCAATTATATTTTCTACCTCTAATTATTAAATTGAGCAGTTTAGTAATGCCATTCTCCAATCTAGAAACAGACAGATTCCAAAAGTTTGTAAATTCACAGCTGGCTGGAAATCAGAATGTACTTTCCATATTTCATACGGTAGTAAGTCCCAGCCAGCCCAGAAAAGCATGTTTTACTCTTACTGCACCTAATGAATAGCCCTACCAACTCCTTCTAAGCATTCTGCACAATGATGTTTTAGGAACAGGAAGGCCCGGATGCACCTGACTGGCTAGCTCTACAACCCAGAACACTTCTCTCATCTTCCAGGTTGGGGATGGACTTCCTGAGAGCTTTAAATTACTAATGGAGTTTAAATTTGGATAAGGAATCTCAAGATGGTGATGCAAAGAGGGTTTCTGGGGGGAAGGGGCAATGAGGAGTTATGGAAGCTGGGGGCTTCTCAGGCACAACTAACTAGGAATACTTCTCACTCATGAGCCAGAAATTGACACTCTCACTTCCTGGCACTCTGCCGACAAGTGCAGACTCACCTGTTTTTCTTACATCAACCCTGCAGTCTACTTCCCTGTCCACTGCCCCCAGCAGTTGTTTTTAGCTGGCATCTAGCCTACAGTAGTAGCCTTCTCTAACCCTATCCCTAACCCTAACTCTAACCCTCACAGCTTCTCTCTTACCTAAAACAAGCACTCAGCCCTTAGGCACACAAGCAAAATGAGCCAAAAAGATTCTCCCTGAACTCCAGCTTTGCTTTCCTCATTTTGAACTCATTTGTGGTGGACTGAACTGGAGCCCCCAAAATTCATATGTTAAAGTCCTAAGCCCTAGCATGTAAGAAAGTGACCTTATTTGGAACCTGGGTGTTTGCATAGTCAATATGAGGTCGTAATGGAGTAGGGTGGGCTCCTACTGCAATATGATTAGTGTCCTCATAAAAAGAACACCAGGTGAAGAGACAGACACAACATGAAGAACACCACATGATCACAAAGTCAGAGATTGGGGAGAGGCGTCTACAAGCCAAGAAACACCAAAGATAGTCAACAATCCCCCGGAAGTAAGGGGAGAGCCACAGAACAGATTCTTCCTCATAGCCCTCAGAAGGAACTAACCCTGCCCACACCTTATCTCAGACCTCTAACCTCCAGAACTCAGATACATTTCTGTTGTTTAAGGCACCCAGTTTGTGGTGATAAGGGGTAGGAGCATAAGGAGTGGGTCTTAAATATACCAAAGACTACGGTTAGGTCATTTATATTTCAGAATGAATCCAAAATCAATTCTCCAGGGTATTTCAGCACAGAGCTGAGGCAGGGGAGGAGATTTTTAAAAAGAGATGACACGAGGAAGGAGGACATAGCCAAGAAACTGGCACTGGGTCTAGGAGAACAACATGTGTAGGGGAAGAGAAGAGAACAGCACTACTGCCCTGTCTAAGACAAAGTGGAGGTTCCAGAGAGATAAAGAGTCCTAGGTAGCAACTAGCTAAGGAAATAAGAGAAGAGGATGTACAGCATGGGACTCTAATTAGTAATGCTGTATTATGCACTCAGAATTTGCTGAGAGGATTTGTGTGGTTCTTACCACACACACACAAAAAAATGGTAACGTGAGGAGATGGGTACGTGACTATAGTAATTATTTCACAATGTCTATCAAAATATCACATTGTATGTTGTAAATATATACAATTTTAATAAATAAAAATAAAAATTTTTTAAAAAAGGAGAGAAAAAGGAAAAACCCTGCAGTGCGGCAGTGAGGAGCGAGGGCATTCTTAATTTCTCTGCCACAGTTCTTGCTAGTTCCTGGTAACAGATGAGAGCCACATTTAACTAACGGTTATATACATTGGGTCCTATGTGGTATTTCTTTCTACATTTGTAATTTCTCTAGCAAACAATTTAGAGTTTAGAATAACCTTGACTTTAGAGTTAAGAACAACCTTGCTGTTACAAAGTGCCTGGTAATCATTATCCTAACTTTACTTGATTAGGCAAAGAAAGTAATATTTTGTCTGAAAAGTCCACATTGGGGTTTGTTTCCTTTCTAAGCTCCCAAAGCATCTGACTTCTCAACAAAGTCTCCAGCAAAATGCTGCTTCCTCTAGCGTGCCCGCCGCTTCTGACTCAGGGAAGCAGGAGACAGAGCATTCGGTCTTAGTATTCTCCTAACTCATGACCTCGCCTTCCTGGGAAAATTTCTCCTCTGATACCATTTATTCTTGTCCTTCCTCAGTTGCAATTTTATTCCAACTCTTCTACTAAGCCTGTTACTAATATCTAGTGGATATAAATTCAGGCAGATCCTCCAGAAATTGGTGGTGTCTGGTCACCCTGTAAACTGACCACCTTGCAGAGCATCAAACACATCACACAGACCTAAGACCATGGCTCCACAAAAGTCTGTATGACTCTCTCTTTGTTACTGAGCACGAATCTCTTGCTGGTCTCTGTGTGAGTTGTTCTTTTCTCTGAGTCAATTGTCTTGAATAAAACACCAAACTTTTCCACTCTAGGCCTGAAGGAACAACCAAAGAAAACAACAGTCAGTGGAAAGGGGTGGGTTTAGCTGAAAAGTATATTCAATTATAAAGAAGTACCTGATCACCTCATGGGAGCCTGAATTGTTTTTTTTATTTCTTCTAAAAAAAAAATGGGATAAATGTGCAGAATGTGCAGGTTTGTTACATAGGTATACGTGTGCCATGGTGGTTTGCTGCACCTACTAACCCATCCTCTAAGGGGAGCCTGAATTTCAGCAGGAAGAAATAGAGTATTAGTTCTGCCTGGGTATGCATTTATGGACAGAAAATGAAAATGATACATGTACTTCAAAAATAATTTTGGCAGAAAAATGTATTTAATAACCATTCAATTTAGAAAATACTGACTATAATGAAAATGTCTCAGAGCAGTTTTAAGAATTTTTATTTTATAGTTTTGAATGGCATATTGAATACTGTAAAATAAGAATGCAGAAAAAGGCAGAAAAAAATCTGCTTTTTAATGATCTAAGTTATCTACTCTACAATCCTAGTAAAAAAAAAATTCAACATCTGATGGATGCGACTACAGGTATCATTACAGACTCTGAGGTAACATACATGCTTTTTCTTTTTATTAAAAAATAAACAGGAATATTTTAATTATTCACTAGAATGTTAATATCAAGCCAATGTTATCAAGCCATAACATTCAACAAACAGCCTTCGCTGGCTTTGTGTGACATGGATGATCTAAATTCTTTCCAATTTCATTGACTATTCAGTGCCTCCTCTGTTGTCCCTGCCCAATTTAGCAGCTGTGTAACATAGGAAACTTACTTTCAATGCCCCAGTTGGTGATAAATTTTTTACAAAAAGCATACTATAACACTCATTCTTAGGTCACTCGTAAAGCAAAGCATCATCCTGATAATTCAAGTGAAAGCATGAATTTCCTTTTCCTCCTGAATCACTAAAACAAATGTATTAGTTCTCCATTTTGATTTACATGTTTTATCTTGCTAATGTTTTCTAAACCAAAAAATAGCCTTTCTTTCCACCTTCATAGCCTTCATCAGATTTCCTTAAAAATATTAGTATTTTTTTCCTTGTTGCAAGAACAGAAAAGTAGAGGAAAAGCAGTTAGACTATGCTATGTTCTGCAATAAACCAATAATAGAATAAATGGGTGCAAGTCTTATAAATGGAAACAGAGATGCTGGTTCCTGGGCTGGGAAAAAGACTTCGTCCTCCTAAATTCCCTATCCTGACAAAGGGCACCATTAGGAGTTGGGTCTACCCTCCCCTTCCTGCTCAGCATGCAATCACTCACCAAGCACTATCAATTTTGCCCCCCTGATATGTCCCACAGGCATCTACTCTGCTCCATACCCACTGCGTTGCATCTCAGTTCAGCAGTTCGTAATGGTCAGCTGAAGTGTTACTGCAGCTTCCTAATGGCCTTCCTGTCTCCAGCCTAAACACATTGCCCAAAGGTTATGTCCCTAAAATGAAAATCCGATCACTGCTCCGCTTCTACAAAGCGTCTGGATTGAGGGTGTCATAATAATCTTTGTCATCCAGTGTCTGACATACAGCAAACTTCCAATAAATTCTAACAACTGAATGAATAAATGGATGAATGAGCTACTCAAGTATTCATTTCTCAGGCTAAAAACTTTCTATACCCCCAAACAGGAAACTTCAGTTCTTTAGCATGGCCTTAAACTCCAAGCTATTTACTAGCTTTATCCCCACCTCTCCTGCCACTTTCCATTTACTCTCCAGCCCAACCAGACCAGCTTTCTCACCATGACATGTTTTTTCACATCTCTGTATAAAAGAGCCAGTGACTCTCAGTCCGAAATGCCTTCCTCTGTATCTGCACCTAACGACTCCTATACAAATGCCACTTGCTTTGTGAATTCTTCTATGACTCCTCCAGAGAAGGTAAGCTGTGTTCCTGCAGTGCTTGGAAAACGTGTCCCCACATTGCCTGCTTTCCCAAAATGACAAATCAGAAACCCTATTTTTCACTTCTTCACCACACTAAGAGATAATGTCACTTTTTTAAGGCCAGGAATTTATGTGTACTTTACTCTTTCCATTCTCTCTTCTAATCCTCCTCCAAAGCCTAGAATAGTGTCTGATAAACATTATGCCTTCATCAAATACTTGGATGAACCCATTCGAGGGAAAGAAATATCCCCAGGTACTGACGGCAAAGAACCCTGGCCCTTCTGTTCTTGACTGGCCTCCTCCTCTCTCCCATAGTGCCTCAGTCTTCCCTCCAGCCCTCACCATCCCTCCATTCCTCATTTCCTCCCATTCCCCAACCCAGTTTGGAATTGGGGAACTCCCTATTCAAATCCTAAATCTAATATGTTGAAGATGAAAGGAGGAGAAATCTTGATAGCACTATCAAAACGGTACAAGAATTTAAAATGTCCTGAGAGACCTAAATTAAAAATATAAATTCTTGCTCTTAGAAAAACACTGTACATGCACTGGTTAGGACCTATAGTGCAACTGACACAGGGCTACATTTCAGTTATTCTGTACGCTAATCTCGGGGCTGGCCTAGAGACCAAACAACAAGATACAATCTTGTTTCTTTGCGGATTTAAGTTCAGCGGTCCAAATAAGCACACTGCAATGAAAATAACTACTAGAACAATTGGTTTGTTAACTGTGGACTGCCTATGCTAAAGGTGCTTCCTACCTCAGAATTTGAAGTTCTTTAAAGTAATCTCTGAACTACAAATGTGAGTTGAAAGACTTCCTGTGTTAGGCCGGGTGTGGTGGCTCACACCTGTAATCCCAGTACTTTGGGAAGCTGAGGCGGGCGGATCACCTAAGATCAGAAGTTCGAGACCGGCCTGGCCAACATGAAGAAACCCCATCTCTACTAAAAACAGAAAATTAGCCGGGTGAGGTGGTGCATGCCTGTAATCCCAGCTACTCGGGAGGCTGAGGCAGGAGAATCACTTGAACCCGGAAGGCGGAGGTTGCTGTGAGCCGAGATCAGGTCATTCACTCCAGCCTGGGTGACAGAGCTAGACTCTATCTCTAAATAAATACATACATACATACATACATACATACATACATACATAAAATTCCTGTGTTAACATCGGGAAAGCTAGATCCTAGATCAGAGGTTCTCATTCCTGCCCACACAGCAGAAGCACCTGGAGAAGTTTTAAAATGCATGTTTTTCAAAGTATGAATTTCCTTGGTTCCGTTCATGACCACTGAAATCAGAATCTCTGGTAGGAAGACCATTGCAACAGTTCATTAAAGAAGCTTGTCCGGAAACTCTAATGTGCAGCCCAGGTTGAGAACCTTGTTCTAGACTCTGTGTTTTGACTTTAGTTATTTGTCCTCAGGCAAATTTCTTATGAATTTGACCTTTCTGGATCTCAGTTTACTCACCTGCAAAATGAGAGGTTTGAGGTTAATGAAGCTTCTTTGTACTTTATAATTTTTATAGTTTTCTAAGCATTTACAATTTCTCTGAGTTAACTTTCAAATGTTTATTTGCTCTCTTTCTCTTGGCTTATATCTGACAATGTACAAATAATGGGGAAAAGGCAATGAATTTGTAAACACCTTTTAGTGATTTCTGACAAAAGGGGTGACAGGCAAAAGTTCAATTTGAAAAGTATGTTCTCCACATAATTTACTAGCTGCTGGGCAGACTAAACGTTACATATACAATCAATGGATTTTATGGCTTTTTTTAAGAGCCACGTTAAAATTTAAAAAAAGAAGAGAAAAAAGTTCCATGCTATATTTCCCTGTCTTTAGATACGTAGTTTCCTCATTCTAACAATGACTTTTTTGCATAGGCTTCCATTAAAGTCATGACTGCAGAATAAGCTGATGATTTCAAGAATGCCCCCTAACTCAAGTATTTTTACCGAACAGCTTGCTGAGCAATTTAACACACAGGGTCCCTCATTTCTTTATTCTAGTGATGGCAATATAACCTTTGTCTTGCTTCAACCAATTTTTTCCTGTTAACATATCTTTCCAAATTTAAAGAAAAATCATTTTTTTCATTCATTTGGCTTATAAAGTAATGTTAGAAGCCTGCAAATATTTTTTCTAAAAAGCAAATAAAGAAATATTCACCCATGCAGAGGAAAAGAGAACACAAGAGAATCGCCTGCTCCATTTTATAATATTATGGTACATTGTGTAGTCTTGTGTCAGTATTTATTATCAGTCATTTAGTTTATGATAGAGAATAACTTTTGATTACTGATGCTTGTAGTATTACTCACTCTGTCTTGGACTGTTTGAAGATCTGTATTTTTATTACAAAGTCCAATAAAAATAAAGTGAAAAACCCATAGGTCCCAAAACTGATTCCTGGCTTGTGCTATATGTCACTCCTTTCCAATCTAAAAAGTATTTCCTTCTACTGTTACTATCTGTCTCTTGCTCATAAGCAAATTTATCTCCTAATGCCTCATTCTTTATTTTAGCCATTAATCTCCCATTGAGAACCTTACCAAATGCTTTCTGCAGATAAAAATATTTAATATCTACTAGATTTCCCCTATCCACAAAACCATCCAACCTTGCTGAGAGGGAAAAATCAATCTTTTGTACCTGAATTCAAGTTTGCTGGGTTTGAGTCAAAATATTTTTCTCTAACTTCTTCAGGTCTTCTTAACAGAAAATAAGAAGACCATAGAGCAAGAATCCTATTTCTCCTTGCTTTGAATTATATCCCCCAAGAAGAAACGTCAAAATCTCACCCCCCAATACCTCAGGAAGAGACCTTATTTGGCAAGAGGTCCACTGATGATGTTATTAGTTAAGATAAGGTCTTATTGAGTAAGGTGGGCCATTACATGACTGGTTTCCTTATGAGAAGAGGAGAAGAGACACTGACAGAGACACGCCAAGGGAATACAGCCATCTAGTGACAGAGGCAGAGACTGGAGTGATCCATCTAAAGCCAAGGTACGTCAAGCATTGCTGGCAAACACCAGAAGCCACAATAAGCAAGAATGGCTTGCCTACATAGGTTTCAGAGGGAGCATAAGTCTGCTGACACCCTGACTGCGGGCTTCTGGTCTCCAGAACCATAAGAATACATTTCTGTTGCTTAAGGCCATCTAGTTTGTGGTACTCTGTTACAGCAAGCCTAGGAAACTAATACACTCCTCTTTTCCCGTGTATTCTATATTTTGGGGCCCTGCATATACTGGATTGTGATCTACTCTTAAATTACACACACACATACACGCTCTGTGTGTGTGTGTGCGCGCGTATAAAATAATTTTCTCTTCTGCACAGAATCACATAAACTCTGAAAGACAAGGCATCTCTAATGTTTGCTGAGTCTGTTTTAGTGTAGCTCCATCAGGCTCATTCAGCCTATGTCTCGAACATCTACCTCCTGATGTGGCGCATCCAATTTCCAGGTGATTCAGACACTGACGAAATTCTTCCTATAATAACTAGCTCAAAAGCCATCTTCCCACAATGTCTAAAATTTGGTCCTAGTCCTACTACTTTGAGTTAACAGAGAAAAATCTTCCTTTATCAGGAAAATCTTGCAAGTATTTGAACATAGTATTACAACCCCAAAGATTTTCCTCTTACTAATTAGATGTCCACTTTCTTTCCAACCACTCTTCATGAGAAGGGTTCAATGTATCTCATCCTGTGCTGTGACTTCCCTCTAAATATTCTGATACCACTTCCATTCTCCTACACCCCTTCCATCCTCCCTACTCTGTTCCTCCATTTTCAGACTGTCTTCAGCTTTGACATCTCTCCTACTCCTCCATCAGGTGGAAAAGAGAAAGATCTGATTTTCTTGTCACTCCCTAGTTGTTCTCTCGGCACCCTAGGTAAGAGAATCTGGGAAAAAAAAAAAAAAGGACAGAACTCAAGTGGCAGTTGTATCACAACCCTGGTTAATTTTCTAAGTGCATCACTACATGGACATCAACAGAGCAGGTAAACACAAAAAACAGTGGAAGCTGCCTGAGAAGAGATATTTTAGCTCTGGGCACCCTACCTTTTCTTTTCAACAAGGAGTTACTGTGGGCCAATCATAGGCAGGTGGCCCTGGGCGTGCTGTCATTTTTTTTTAATATTGATTTCATGTTCACCAACCCCTATAAATTTCTGCAAACACCTTGCCTCTCTATAGAAACACCTTACCATTATGTCTTCCTTCTCTTGCCCTCGATAGAAAAGTAAAGTGCAACATACAATCTCATTCAGGGCCTCTAGAAATACATCTGTGCCTCCAAAAGTTAAGCACAGCTTGTAAATATTATCTGTTATAAAGACCGATTGCAGGATAGAGAGCAGGATTGCACATTAATAAAAGCATGGCGTTTGGAGTCAAAAGTTCTTCAGAAAATTCTGCCACTTACTCAGTGTGTAGCCTTGGTCTAGTCACTTAACATCTGAGCTTCAGGTTTTCATCTACTAAAAGATGATAATAAGATACCTCTCCTCCCTCCCTCCCTCTTGGGATTACTGCAGAAAGAATTTATAAACTACCAACTTCACATGATTCATTACTCTTTTTTCATTTATTCATTCAATAAATATGCATAATCAAGCCTCTACCTGGTACAATATACTGAGGGATCCATTCAAGGATTCCAATTCCCACCATTTTAAGAATTTTCTAACCGATCAGTAACTATGTGGCACAGACATTAAGGAATAAATAACCAAGAGTTAAAATGTTAGGAATTACAGATAAAGGAATAACAGAATCTCAGACATGTGAACACAGGTCTAGCCTCTATGTCATGTGCCACAATTTCACTTAGAAAATAAAATCCCTTAATGTTTAATGGGAAAATACAGCTTTATTTAAAAATTGGTTTTTATATAAGTTGATTACAAATATATCTATTGATGTCCCTGTATATATATGCGTGATATCTGAATCTATCAGTAAGCACGTCCCAGGCACTTACTATGTACCAGCCTTTGCACCTGTGAATTTTTCTAGGCAAACTAGGTCTGCAGGAAGCAGTTCTGTGATTTTGGAATATGTTGGGCTACATTTTTCACAATTTCATACAGTAAAATTTTACACAGACCAGTATAAATGCCACATAAAAAAACTAAGCTTACAAACTTTTTCTTTTCTCTTTCTCCTTTTCTTTCTTCACAGAAGGCCAACCATGAAGAAACAAAGAAAATTTTTTATGTTTAAATGTATGTCACATACTCAACCTTTTGTTTAGAAGGATATGCATGTACCAAAATGATACAACCTTTTCTTTAGAAGCATATGCATGTACCTTTTGTTTAGAAGGATATGCATGTACCAAAATACACCATCAGTAGTTCCTGCATTGCTGGGAAGCCAGAAAACATGATAACTTCTTTCCTCTGCAGAGCTCTGTGTTTTCCACTCAACAACGGACAGCGAGGGGCCAGGTGGGGGTAAACTATAAAATTTTTGCTTGGGGACCTGAATTTAAATCTATTCCATGGATGAGATAGCAAGTTAATTAGTTTTCACCCTATAAGTAGTCTAATTTCCAGGGCTAGTTTAAGGAATTATAAATAAATTTACACTTTAAATCTTTTATCTCTTAACCCAATACAAACTATGGTCTTAATGCTTTCCCCAGTGATGACTTTCAGTTGTAGCCTACTTTTTCATAAATTAAATGCTTTTTCCTATGAAAGACAAGACCTTACTTAACAAAAAAAAAAAAAAAAAAAAGGCCACAACACCACAGGAGTCTAGATGTGCCATCCGGATCAATACTCCTTGAGTATACAAAGACTTGCAGCCTAAGATGAGGGACTCCATGTGACTTGTGACAATCTTTAGAAAAATAAATTGACATTGCCATTTACTCTTCGATGCATATATAAATTTTCAAAAATATATTTTTTAAAATCTTAGATATTAATTTGCTGTTAATAACTGCATTTTTTTAGTGTTTTGGTTTCATTCAGTCATAGCAAGTTTTCCACTACTTTTCCCCTTTATTTTATTTTTTAACGGCTTCCCCTATATTCTCTTATTTCTCTGCTTCCTCTCATTGTTTCTGTATTACTTTGATCTTATTGGATTGAATTTTGAATGTTCCCTCCCCTGGACTCTACCTTTTTCATGTTTCATTTTCTACACGTTGCAAAATTCCAGCCAAGTTCAAAACTCATTTTGTATTCCTTCAAGGTCTGCTTTTCTCAAGCCCCATATTTTTGTGTTAGTACTCTTCCCACAGATCTTCATCAGCAATTCAAACCTGATGACATTATGATTGCATCTTTAGTGCTTTTCTACTCCAACCTTATTTATCATGCCTGCATTATTTCCAAAGATAAGGTCTAGAATAACTTCAGAGCGGAGCTTGTTAGCTGTTGCGTGTATGCGAACAGTCCACCGCTACTGAAAGATAAAGCCACTTTTCTACATTCTGGCATTATTCTTAATGTGTGCATTTGCTGGGCTGAAATCCCTTAGCAGTAGATTGACCTGCTTTAGACTTCTTTTTTCTGTAAGCATGTTTCCCTATCTTATTTCCTATCATCTTGTTCTTGGATTGTTCAATGAAAAAAAGTATAGCTCTCTTTTTTCTTCTCTGATTATACTCCCTTCAAATTGTTTGCTCCTACTTTAGTTCCTCCTGTCTTTGTACTTCCCTCATCACATTTCCACTAATGTACATGGAAGATCAATTTTTCTTCAACCCCAAAACCAAAGCAAAAAGTTCTCCCTGGTTCTTCCTTGCCTCCAGATCCATCTCCACATTCTTACAGATCATTAGTATCCTTGTAATGTCTTACACTGCTTTAGAAATACAATATCCTTGTTAAAATATAAACTATCTCTCTTTTTGTTCAACTAAAATAAAAGTTTCTCTCTAAAATAACATGTTCAAACTCTACAAGATTTTGGCACATCTGGAAAGAGGCATCTAAATTTTCAAATTTCTCTTTGCCTCTTTTCACTTTTCCTTATTTCTTTTTTCTCTCTTTCACTCATTCATTGGTGTATATGGAAATATATTATTAGGCTCTACTATATGCCAGGCTTGATAGTTAATTGCAGAGGAATACAGTTAAGGAAGGTGCAGTCCTTAGCCTCAGGGAAGATCACAGTTTTGGGGGGAAAAAAAAATCTAAAAGGTAAAACAATTGATGCTGATACTATGTTACAAATGCTACTGGTATTTACAATTGTCCTAAGAGTATAACAGCATGATCAATTAATTCTGCCTTTGCATGATCAATAGGAGGTTTGACAGAGTACAGAAACTTTATTTAAATCTTTTAAAATGGCCAAGGAGTGGGGACAAAGCTGTAACAGAGAGAGGAACTGGTAAAACAAAGACAGAAGTACCTGGAATGTTTCCAAACACCAACAATGACCATATAGAACAACAGCAAAAAGATCTTTCTGACTAATATTCTAATAGTATCATATAAGAGTTCCTACTTCATAGGGTTGCTGTGAAGATTAAATGTAAATGTGCATAGATCCTCGAAACACTGTCCAACTCACAGTAAATGCTCAAAAAACTTTAGCTATGATGACGTTGTTGTATTATAGATTAGATTATATATTTTTCATCTATTTAAAATGCTTTTATTTGTTTCTGGTTCCTGCCTTGGTTCTGGATAATTATAGCTGCTGATTAAGTGACTGCCAGTTAAAAGATTTTTATTTAGGTACATGTCTGAAGAGCTGATGTTGCTGCTATGGCGTCCAAAATAAAAAACTTAAAAGAACTGTTACATAGACATGACTGAAAAAGAAACTATCAACAGAGTAAACAGACAACCTACAGAATGGGAGAACATTTTTGCAAACTATGCATCCAACAAAGATCTAACTTCCAGCATCTCTAAGGAACTTAAACAAATTTACAAGAAAAAGCAAACAACCCCATTAAAAAGTGGGCAAAGGATATGAATGGGCACTTTTCAAAAGAAGACATACATGTGGCCAACAATTATGAAAAAAAGTTCAATATCACTGATTATTAGAGAAATGCAAATCAAAACCACAATGAGATACCATCTCACACCAGTCAGAATGGTTACAATCAAGAAGTCAAAAAATAACAAATGCCGGCAAGGTTGTGGAGAAAAAGGACCTATTTTACACTGTTGGTGGGAGTGTAAATTAGTTCAGCCATTGTGGAAAACAATATGGCGATTCCTCAAAGACCTAAAGACCATTCAACCCAGGAATTCCATTACTGTGAATATACCCAAAAGGATATAAATCATTCTATCGTAAAGACACACGTATGCATATGTTCACTGCAGCACTATTCACAATAACAAAGACATAGAATCCATCTAAATGCCTATCAATGACATATTCGATAAAGAAAATGTGGTGCATGTATGTACCATGGACCACTATGCAGCCATAAAAAAAGAATGAGATCATATCCTTTGCAGGGACATGGATGGAGCTGGAGGCCATTATCCTTAGCAAACTGACACAGAAACAGAAAACCAAATACCAAATGCTCTCACTTACAAGTGGGAGCTAAATGATGAGAACACATGGACACATCAAGGAGAATAACAGACACTGGGGCCTTTCGGAGTGTGGAGGGTGGAAGGAGGAAGAGGATCAGAAAAAAACAACGAATGGATACTAGGATTAACATCTGGGTAATGAAATAATCTGTACAACAAACCCCCATGACACAGGTTTACCTATGTAACAAACCTGTACTTGTACCCCTGAACTTAAAAGTTAAAAATAAAATAAAAAAATAAACATGGAAAGTAGTGTACCATAAACATATAATTAACTGGACCACATCTAATTATGATTCTCAATTAATCATTCTTTTTATACCTTTCTTTTTGAATACAGAGGCAAGTGTTAGCAAAGTAAGTTCAAATATAAGATTCATTGAACAATTCTGCTAATATAGTAAGCTTTGGGATCCGGACAGAAAGAAATCCAGCTCAATGTCATTTGTCTCCCCAACAGCTACACCAAATGGTTTTGAAAGGTTATGCTCTAAATAATGCCTTGTAAGAATATAGGAAAAAAAAGATTTCATTATGTTTCCTTTCTTATTGACACAAGATGGAGAAGGAAGGTATACTATTGTTTTTCAATAACTTGCAAAGTACTTCATTTACAGTTTATGAAGCATTCACATACCTTGCTGCATTTGAATTGATAACCAGATTAATTTATTTGTTCAAGGTCACAAAATATGCAAGATAGAACAAGAGTTCTGGTTTTCTTACTGACTGTGTTCCTTCCTCTAAAACATGTTGAAAGATTTCTAAACAAGATTAAACCAATAATCCTTACAGTTTAGACTACTAACATTTAGTTGACCAAAGCTGGTTAACAGAATTTTACTTACAATGGTGTATAATACATAACATAGTTAGGTAATCGCTACCTGGTCTCTCTTCAAAGAATTTCTTTTTGGCCATAATCTAAATGGCTACAAAAAATATAAAACAAATTACGAATGTAATGACAAACGTTTCCCTTTGAGATTCTGATTCTAAATTAATGGGAAAACAAAAACAGAGAAGAATAACAGACATAACAGAATGTCACCAGACTTGCCCTCCTGCTATAAATAACAATAAAACTCAGGCACTAAAAAATTAAAAGCTCAAAATATAGACCCTTGAAATAACCCAGCTGTACAAATTAGCACATAAGGCTTTAAATCAGCTATTACAAATATACTTAAGTACTTAATGAAAAATATGATCTCAACCAGTGAAAAAGTGGGGACATGTCAGTAGAGAAATAAAAATCACAAAAAAGAATCAAATGGAAATACTAAACTAAAAATGTACAGCAGGATACATTTCGCTGGATGGGCTTAAAAGCTGATCTGAAATAGAAAACAAGGATCAAAGTGATGGCAGCAGTGGCCTGTCTGAAGCAGTCGCGGTGGGGACGCCAGCTGCAGCGGGGGCGGCATGGCTGGGGCTGCGCACTCCGTGGAGCTAGTGAGGGCTGGGAACAGGTTGGAGCCCCACCCTCTACCATGTTGGTAGGGCAGGAGTCCCATGCTCCCAGGGGCAGCTGCAGTCACCCAGCCACATCTCCAGACCCAGGCATCCCTGTGCTCTTAGGAGCCTGGAAAGCCTTTTACCCCTGCAGGCTCAGAAGTACCTGGTCCCACTCCTTGGCCTCTCCCTGCTCCTGGCGCCTGCTCCAGTGTGGAGCAAAGTTGTGGCTGAGCCTGGGTGCTGCCACAACCTGGCTGAGTGTGCACGCATTCAGGGCAGCGCTGACACGCCAGCGTCCCACCTTGGTCCCCCTTTGGACTTTGGGTGACAACAAGCATAGGAGAAAGGCCGAGGGGCTGACGGAAGCTTGGTGCGGGCCTGCAGGCGCCCCTCAGTGTGAACAGCCTGGGTGCCATGGACGACATGATGATGGTGGCAGGAGGCAGACAGGTTCCTAGGCAGGAAGGGATGGGTCCCTGGTGAAGCCCCACCTTCAAGCCAGGGATGGCCTGAAGCCTGGGAGCCAGGCTGCCAGGTCTGGGTGAAGGCGGCAGCCTGGAGTGAGAACTTCATTGATGACCATTCAGGCAATCGGATAGTGCTTTTTCCAGGCCCATCCATGGCTGCCCATGGACCAATCAGCATGCACTTCCTTCATTCTGAGCACATAAAAACCTCAGACTCAGTCAGATTCACAGACACTCACAGGGATGATCTGCCTGCAAAAAGCATCTACCCACTACAGGTTTCCTCTCCCCTGAGAGCTGGACACTTATTGGGACGACCTGCCTGCAGAAAGGAGCTACTCGCTTTGGGTCTCCTGAGAGCTGTTCTGTTGCTTAATGAAGCTCCTCTGTGCCTTGCTCACCCTCCAGTTGTCCACGTACTTTATTCTTCCTGGACACAGGACAAGAACTCAGGACCCACCAAATGGCAGGACTGAAAGCACTGTAACACCAACAGGCCTGAAACACGTCCCCAACTCACCACATTGCAGGTAATGAGAAGGAAGAAGGAGCGGCAGCCCTTCTGGGAGCCCAGACTTCAGGGCTCCCCCAGCTAGGCCTGTGACATGCTGTAACACCCTCTTTGGGGCTCTGTGGTTCCTGGTGTCTCCAAGTTTTTGGGCATCATTATGTTCCCCTTGTCCAGATGCTGGTGCCTGCAGTGGAAGCTGCTTGTGGTACATCCGGTCCAGCCACAGCCTCACAGGGAGCCTGCATCTGGAGCTGCTTGCCCTGCTGCAGCTGATGCACCTGGCTGTGCATAGTGGCCGGACCTTGCGTGCACTCACTCGCACATCCCTTGCCACTCCATGCCTGGCTTGCCCTTGGCAGCTGTGGGATCCAGGCCAGTAGTGCGAGCCAAGTGCAGCCTGCCAGGCTGAGTGGGCAGAACAAGCCCAGCAGCCAGGAGCAAAACTCAAGCAGAAGCACACGGAGGTTTCTGACTAGCAAAGCAACACCCTAAAGATCCTGTGACAAAAGAACTTGAATAAAGATCCATGTAACCAATCAGGAGAACAGAGGAGAAAAAAAGATTAAAAATAAAACAAACAGGACCTCAGTAACCTATAGGATATCAAGTAGTCTAACACTCATGTACTTGGGGTCTGTGAAGGAAAGACCAATAGAATGGGGTAGAAGATGCATTTAAAAATATGGTTTTGGGCTGGGCACAGTGGGTTACACCTGTAATCCCAGCACTTTAGGAGGCCAAGGTGGGCAAATCAAATCACCTGAGTTCAGGAGTTTGAGGCCAACCTGGCCAATATGGTGAAACCCTATCTCTACTAAAAATACAAAAATTAGCTAGGTGTGGCAGTGCGTGCCTGTAATCCCAGCTACTTGGGAGGCTGAGGCAGTAGAGTCACTTAAACTCAGGAGGTTGAGATTGCAGTGAGCTGAGATCACCCCATTACACTCCAGTCTGGGTGACAGAGCCAGACTGTCTCAAAAAACAAAACAAAACAAAACAAAAATATACATGTGGTTTTGAAAATGTCCTAAACTGATAGAAAACATCAAACTCCAAATCCAAGCAGCTCAGAAAAGTTTAGGATAAATAAAAAGAAAACCATGCTTAGGTCGATCGTGGTCAAATTACTGGGGGAAAAAAAAAAAAGACAAAAGGAAAATATTGATTGACCATAGCCACAGTAAGATAAGATGTTACATACAAAGAAACAGAAGAAATGGGATGCCAAGATATTGAATGATTTATTTAAAGGCCGAAATAAGAAAATGCTCAACCCAGAACTCTATATTCAGCAAACTATCCTTAAAACATGGGGGTGAAATAAAGATACTTTCAGATGAAAAAAAAACCAGAAAGAACTCATCACCAGCAGACCTGTACTGCAAAAAATACCCGTGGAAGCTTCCCAGACTGAATTATACAAGATGGAAACTCATATTTGTAGGAAGAAATAAAGACTGAAGGGATACATTTAGGGAAAACATAAAATACTAGCTTATCTTAGTTTTTTCTTTCTTAATGTCCTCAACAGACAAGTGACTGTTAAAAAAGTCGTATCACTGTAATAAGAGGTTTGTAAGATATATAGAAAAGAAGAATACTAAAATAACTCAAAGAACCAATGAGGATGTAAATTAAACTGTTGTAAGGTTCTTCCATTTGTGACATGTAGAGTGAAACAACATTAATTCTAATTAGACTGTGATAAATTAAGGATGCACATTGTTACAGCAACCACTTAAAAATTTTGTACAAAGAGTTTCTAGATAAAAAGTCAACAGAAGATACAAAATGTTACAAAAGAGCTAATGAACCCAAAAGGTTGCAAGAAAAGAGGAAACAAAAATAGAATCAAACAAATAGGAGAAAGTTTGCAAGGTGACAGACTTAACTCCTACCATATCAATAATTATATGAAATGTCAATGAATAAAACACTCTAAAAAGTAGAAACTGTCACACTAGATTAGAAAAGAAATGCCTACAAGAGATACATTTTAAATATATAGCCACAGATGAGTTGAAAATAAAAAGATGGAAAAAATATATACCATGCAAGTATTAAACACAAGAAAGCTGGTGTGGCCAGATGAATATCATTAGTAGACCTTCAGACAAGGACTAGTATCAGAGATAAAAAGGGACGTTTCATAATGACAAATGTGCTACTTCAGCAGGTAAACATAATAATCCTAAAGGTGTATGTACATAACGGGAGCTCCAAAATACACGATGAAAAAACTGACAGGCGAAAGGGATAACCAGACAAATCCACGATAATGTCTGGAGATTTTAACACTCTCTCAGTAATAAATAGAACCAGTAGACCAAAAAGAAAACAAAACTAGATCTGAAAAACATTATCAACCAATTTGATCTGACATTTGCTCTAATATCTGAAATACACATTCTTTTAAGTGCACTTAAAGCATATAACTAAATATAACCATAAAATGAGCTACAAATTAACTGTTAATTCCAAATGACAAAAGATTCTTACAATGGATACTCTCTGAGGATAACAGAATCTTAAATTATAAAGCAACAATAGGATATCCATAAAAGCACAAAATATTTGGAAAGTAAATATCTCATTGTAAATAACACTCTAAATAACAAAAGATATCACAAGGGAAATTAGAAAATACCTTTAACCAAAAAGTAATGAAAAAAAAAACAACAAAATAAAAAATTGGCCCTTCAAAAAGATTAATTGGCAAAGCCCTAGCATGAACAAGCAGAGGGGAAAGAAAGAAAACAAAAATAACAACAGGAAAGGAAACAAAAATGACCAACATCGGGAATAAAGAGATATAACTACAGATCCCACAGATATGAGAATAGAAAAACATATTACAAACAATATTTTGTCAATAATTTTAGCAACTCAGTATACTAACACAATGAAATACTTCTAGGCAAACTCCTTAAGATCTCCCATCTATTATTTTTAGTGAGGGCAAAAACAACCAAAAATGAAGCACACAAGAGTTCACACTATGTGATTAGATAATGTTCTAATACTGGCAAAGCTAAGCAAGGTGATAATAGTAGAAACGTGGTTGCAGCAGGGACGGCAGGTGAACTGAGTGGAGATGACTATAAAGGGACACAAAGGATATTTCTAGGAGGATGGAAATGTTCTTTGTCTTGAAGGGAGTAGTGGTTACAGGTGTTTGCAAACTGCCAAACTCATAACACTGTCTACATAACACCTGAATTTTACTTAATGCAAATGTGCCTCAATGAAATTGATTTAAAAAAAAAAACTTATTTTACAACACCACAGAAGTAGAATACTGAATTTAGTCAGAAATTTTAAAATTACTTTTTGGGGGATTATTTTGTGCAGGTTACATATAAAATTTGGGACAAGAATATAAAAAATACTTGAAAATTAATACTTCAATTCTATTATGTATCTTCTTAACAGAGTAGGAAGTATAAACTACAGGCCAGGAAGTATGCTACATGCTTTCATATATTATGCCTCACAAAGATTGTGTCTTTCATTCATGATAAAATCTAGCATGTGCCTTGGGAAACAGGCCAGGAAGTATGCTACATGCTTTCATATATTATGCCTCACAAAGATTGTGTCTTTCATTCATGATAAAATCTAGCATGTGCCTTGGGAAACAGCTGTGTTACAAATGAAACAGCAATAAACCTGGAGCCAGAAGACTCAGGTGCTGAAATAGTGATACAGTTTATTTATTAGTTTTGTGACCTTAAGCAAGTCACACAATCTTAGATTTCTTCCACTCTAGGACTGATGTGAGGACTAAGGAATATTATTTCAATGTACCTGGTAAAGCACACCATGAATACAGTTTTATTACTCACAGTAAGTGCTCAATAAACACTGCTGAAATGAAGAAATGAAGTGGATAAACAACATGAACAGAGAAACAAGCAGAAGGAAGAAATAAAGGGACATGTTTATAATCACATTGTGTTCTGTGGAGAGGATGGGTGGAGGGTGGGACAGAGCTTCCAAAGCATGATGACCTAATACCATATTCATATCATGAGAGGTGAAGCCACCTGGACTTCCTGGGTCGAGTGGAGACTTGGGAAAACGTTTCTGTCTAGCTAAAGGATTGTAAATGCACCAATCAGTGCTCTGTGTCTTGCTAAAGTACTGTAAACGCACCAATCAGCACTCTGTAAAAACGCACCAATCAGCGCTTTGTGTCTAGCTAAAGGTTTGTAAACACATCAATCAGCACTCTGTAAAAATGCATCAATCATCACTCTGTAAAATGGACCAATCAGCGCTCTGTAAAATGGACCAATTAGCAGGACGTGGGCGGGGACAAATAAGGGAATAAAAGCTGGCCACTCCAGCCAGCAGCAGCAACCTGCTCAGGTCCCCTTCAATGCTGTGGAAGCTTCGTTCTTTTGCTCTTCATAATAAATCTTGCTGCTGCTCATACTTTGGGTCCACAATACCTTTATGAGCTGTAACACTCACCGCGAGGGTCTATGGCTTCATTCCTGAAGTCATGAGACCACGAGCCCATCGGGAGGAACAAACAACTCCGGACGCGCCAACTTTAAGAGCTGTAACACTCACTACGAGGGTCTGCGGATTCATTCCTGAAGTGAGCGAGACCACCAACCCACTGGAAGGAAGAAACTCCGGACACATCTGAACATCTGAAGGAACAAACTCCAACTCACCATCTTTCAGAACTGTAACCCTCACCGCGAAGGTCTGCAGCTTCATTCTTGAAGTCAGAGAGACCAAGAACCCACCGGAGGGAATAAATTCTGGACACATTCTGGCGACCATGAAGTGACAATCACCAAGTGGTGAGTACCGTCGGACCCCTTTTACTTGCTATTCTGTCCTATTTTTCCTTAGAATTTGGGGGCTAAATATTGGGCATGTGTCGGCCAGTTAAAAGTGACTAGCACAGCCGCCGGACTAAAGACACGGGTGGCAGGTTTTCTGGAAAAGGGCTCTCTAACAACCCCCGACTCTTCGGAGTTGGGAGCGTTGGTTCGCCTGGAACCAGCTTCCGCTTTTCCTGTACTTCTGGACTAAGCTGAGGGTTGACAGAGAGGAAAGTCATTCAGCCCCGGGGTCCTCACAACAAGTTGTCTGACCTTGCAGCCATGAGTGGAACTCTCAAAGTCATGTCACCCAAGCGAGACTCGCCCATCTATCCTATCTATCCTGACCCTTGCCTCCTGGGTCCTCATGCCTGCCAAAGAAACTTCCTCTCGCCTCTCTTCTCCTGGGCTAGTCCCGCTTCTAAAAACCACTCCCTGTTTCTGGTGCTTTTCTAGTTTCTCCTGTAAGAATGATTTCTAGTATAAACTTCAGGACTCTGTTCCCTTCTTTAGGCACCCAGGCTCACCAATCAGAAAGACATAATTTTTGCCCAAAGCCCTGTTGGGGTTGGGGGGACTATCTTAGCAAGAATTTTAGGATCCCTCCTCAGACTAGCAGGCCTAACAAAAGCTATTCCTGAAGCTAGGATATGGGGAGCTTCAGAAATGGTATCTTTCCTATCATATAAGTAAGGACAAAAGGCATCACTCTTCCAACCCTGGAGATCCCCTCCCTCCATCAGGTATGGACCTCCACTTCATTTTTGGGGCATAACATCTTTATAGGACAGGAGTAAAGTCCCAATACTAACAGGAGAACACTTAGGACTCTTAACAGTTTTTCGAGAATGCATCGGTAAGGGACACTAAATCGAGTTTCTTCATTCCTCTTCTTGGTCTAGGAGGACAAGCAAAGGTGCAGGTTTTCAAGAATGCATCGATAAGGGCCACTAAATCCGACCTTTCTCAGTCCTCCTTGTGGTCTAGGAGGAGAACTAGTGTTTCTGCTGCTGCATCGGTGAGCGCAACTATTCCAATCAGCAGGGTCCAGGGACCGTTGCAGGTTCTTGGGTGGGGGGGAGCCAAACAATCCAAAACCACGGGCAGTTCTGTCTTTCAGATGGGAAACACTCAGGCATCAATAGGCTCACCCTTGAAATACATGCTAAGTCACTGGGACCAATTTGATCCACAAACCCTGAAAAAGAGGTGACTCATTTTTTCTGCACTACGGCCTGGCCCCAATATTCTCTCTCTGATGGGGAAAAATGGCCACCTGAGGGAAGTATAAACTACAATACTATCCTGCAGATCGATCTTTTCTGTAAGAGGGAAGACAAATGGAGTGAAATACCTTATGTCCAAGCTTTCTTTTCATTGAAGGAGAATACACAACTATGCAAAGCTTGCAATTTACATCCCACAGGAGTACCTCGCAACTTACCCCCATATCCTAGCCTCCCTATAGCTCCCCTTCCTATTAATGATAAGACTCCTCTAATATCCCCTGCCCAGAAGGAAACAAGCAAAGAAATCTCCAAGGGACCAGAAGAACCCCCAGGCTATTGGTCATGTCCCCTTCAAGCTGTAGGGTGAGGGGAATTTGACCCAAAGCAGGTCCATGTCCCCTTTTCCCTCTCTGATTTAAAGCAGATCAAAGCAGACCTGGGGAAGTTTTCAGATGATCCTGATAGGTACATAGATGTCTACAGGGTCTAGGGCAAACATTCAATCTCATATGGAGATATGTCATGCTATTGTTAGATCAAACCCTGGCCTTTAATGAAAAGAATGCGGCTTTAGCTGCAGCCCGAGAGTTTGGAGATACCTGGTATCTTAATCAAGTAAATGATAGAATGACGGCCGAAGAAAGGGACAAATTCCCTTCTGTTCAGCAAGCCGTCCCCAGTATGGATCCCCACTGGGATCTAGACTCAGATCACGGGGACTGGAGTCGTAAATATCTGCTGACCTGTGTTCTACAAGGACTAAGAAGAATTAGGAAAAAGTCCATGAATTATTCAGTGATGTCCACCATAACTCAGAGAAAGGAAGAAAATCCTTCTGCCTTCCTCGAGCAGCTACGGAAGGCCTTAAGAAAATATACTCACCTGTCACCCGACTCATTCAATGGTCAATTGATTCTAAAAGATAAGTTTATTACCCAATCAGCTGCAGATATCAGAAGAAAGTTCCAAAAGCGAGCCCTGGGCCCTGAACAAAATCTGGAGGCATTATTATTTTTTTTTTATTATTATTATACTTTAAGTTCTAGGGTACATGTGCATAACGTGCAGGTTTGTTACATATGTATACTTGTGTGGGGGCATTATTAAACCTGGCAACCTCAGTGTTCTATAATAGGGACCAAGAGGAACAGGTGGAAAAGGAAAAGTAAGATCAGAGAAAGACCACAGCCTTAGTCATGGCCCTCAGACATACAAACCTTGGTGGTTCAAAGAGGACAGAAAATGGAGCAGGCCAATCACCTGGTGGGGCTTGTTATCAGTGTGGTTTGCAAGAACACTTTAAAAAAGATTGTCCAATGAGAAGTTGCCCCCTTGCCCATGTCCACTATGCCGAGGCAATCACTGGAAGGTGCACTGCCTCAGAGGACAAAGGTTCTCTGGGCCAGAAGCCCACAACCAGATGATCCAACAACAGGACTGAGGATGCCCAGGGCAAGCGCCAGCTCATGTCATCACCCTCACTGAGCCCTGGGTACGTTTAACCATTGAGGGCCAGGAAATTGACTTCCTCCTGGCCTTCTCAGTGTTAATCTCCTATCCCAGACAACTGTCCTCAAGGTCCGTTACCAACCAAGGAATCCTAGGACAGCCTGTAACCAGGTATTTCTCCCACCTCCTCAGGTGTAATTGGGAGACTTTTCTCTTTTCACATGCCTTTCTTGTTATGTCTTAGGGAGGGATATATTAGCCAAGGCTGGAGCTATTATCTACATGAATATGGGGAACAAGTTACCCATTTGTTGTCCCCTGCTTGAGAAGGGAATCAACCTTGAAGTCTAGGCACTGGAAGGAACAAATTCAAGCTCAAGCCTTAAGTCTTCCCATGGGACAAAACTTCTCTTTATACGTCACAGAGAGAGCAGCAATAGCTCTTGGTGTCCTTACTCAGACTCGTGGGACAACCCCATAACCAGTGGCATACCTAAGTAAGGAAACTGATATAGTAGAAAAGGCTGGCCTCACTGTTTATGGGTAGTTGTGGGGGTGGCTGTCTTTAGTGTCAGAGGCTATCAAAATAATACAAGGAAAGGACCTCACTGTCTGGACTACTCATGATGTAAATGGCATACTAGGTGCCAAAGGAAGTTTATGGCTCTCAGACTACCACCTGCTCAGACACCAGGTACTACTCCTTGAGGGAGCAGTGCTTCAAATATGTACTTGTGTGGCCCTCAACCCTGTCACTTTTCTCCCAGAGGATGGGGAACCAACAGAGCATGACTGCCAACAAATTATAGTCCAGACTTATGCCACCCGAGAGGATCTCTTAGAAGTCCCCTTAGTTAATCCTGACCTTAACCTATATACCGATGGAAGTTCATTTGTGGAGAATGGGATACGAAGGGCAGGTTATGCCATAGTAACAGTACTTGAAAGTAAGCCTCTTCCCCCAGGGACCAGCGCCCAGTTGGCAGAACTAGTGGCACTTGCCCGAGCATTAGAACTGGGAAAGGGAAGAAGAATAAATGTATATACAGATAGCAAGTATGTTTATCTAATCCTGCATGCCCATGCTGCAATATGGAAAGAAAGGGAGTTCCTACCCTCTGGGGGGAACCCCCATTAAATACCACAAGGAAACCATGGAGTTATTGCACACAGTGCAAAAACCCAAGGAGGTGGCAGTCTTACACTGCCAAAACCAGCAGAGAGGAAAGACAGAGAGATAGACAGAGAAAGAGAGACAAAGTCAAAGACAGAAGAAAAGAGAGAGAGGAAGAAACAGAGAGACAAAGAGAAGAAGACAGAGGAAGAGACAGAGACAAAGAAAGAGTCAAAGAGAGACAGAGAGAGGAAGAGACAGAGAGACAGAAAGTCAAAGAAGGAAAGACAGGAAGAGACAAAGAGGGAGTCAGAGAGAAAGAGAGAGACAGACAAAGAAGAAATCAGAGACAGAGAAAGAGAGAGATAGAAGTGGTAAAGAAAAAACAGTATACCCTATTCCTTTAAAAACCAGGGTAAATTTAAAACCTATAATTGATAATTGAAGGTCTTCTCTGTAACCCTATAACACTCCAACACCACCTTGTTGTCAATGTAAACAAGAGTGTAGCCCAAAAGCACTGAGGCCACTGACAACCCATAGCCTTCCTATCAAAAATCCTTAACCCAGCAGGTTTCCTACCACGGGATCTAAATCAGAATTCATTACCATACAAAGGTCCGACCAGATCTAGGAGGAACTCCCTTCAGGACAGGACAACAGATGGTTCTTCCTAGGCAATTAAGGGAAAAAGACACAGTGGGTATTCAGTAATTGATAAGGAAACTCTTGTAGAAGCAGAGTTAGAAAAATTGCCTAATAACTGCTCTGCTCAAACCTGCGAGTTGTTTGCACTCAGCCAAATCTTAAAATACTTACAGAATCAGGAAGGAGTCATCTATACCAATTCTAAGTTAATATGAACTGAACGAGGTTTCATTAATAGCAAAGAAAAATTAAAATCCCAAACTTACAAAGTTTTCAACTAAAGTTTGCTAAAAGTTAACAGTGCAACATGTATTATCCTACTACCATACACTCTCAAAGGATTCCTCAGACAGTTTGCAAGAAATAACAAAATCTATTCTTACTCTACAATCCCAAATAGACTCTTTGGCAGCAGTGACTCTCCAAAATCACCAAGGCCTAGACCTCTTCACTGCTGAGAAAGGAGGATTCTGCACCTTCTTAGGGGAAGAGTGTTGTTTTTACACTAACCAGTCAGGGATAGTACGAGATACCACCCGACATTTATAGGAAAAGGTTTCTGAAATCAGACATCGCCTTTCAAACTCTTATACCAACCTCTGGAGTTGGGCGACATGGCTTCTCCCCTTTCTAGGTCCTGTGACAGCCATCTTGCTATTACTCACCTTTGGGCCCTTTATTTTTAACCTCCTTGTCAAATTTGTTTCCTCTAGAATCAAGGCCATCAAACTACAGTCTTACAAATGGAACCCCAAATGAGCTCAACTAACAACTTCTACCAAGGACCCCTGGACTGACCCGCTGGCCCTTTCACTGGCCTAAAGAGTTCTCCTCTGGAGGACACTACAATTTCAGGGCCCCTTCTTCACCCCCATCCAGCAGGAAGTAGCTAGAGCGGGCATCGCCCAATTCCCAACAGCAGTTGGGGTATCCTATTTAGAGTGGGAGAGGTGAAGCCAGCTGGACTTCCTGGGTCGAGTGGGGACTTGGAGAACATTTCCGTCTAGCTAAAGGATTGTAAATGCACAAATCAGTGCTCTGTGTCTAGCTAAAAGATTGTAAATGCACCAATCAGCACTCTGTAAAAGCACACCAATCAGCAGGACATGGGCGGGGACAAATAAGGGAACAAAAGCTGGGCACCCCAGCCAGCAGCGGCAACCTGCTCGGGTCCCCTTACACACTGTGGAAGCTTTGTTCTTTTGCTCTTCACAATAAATCTTGCTGCTGCTCACTCTTTGCGTCTGCACTAGCTTTATGAGCTGTAACACTCACCGTGAGGGTCTGCGGCTTCCTTCCTGAAGTCAGCAAGACCACGAACCCACCAGGAGGAGAAAACAACTCTGGACGTGCCACCTTTACAAGTTATAACACTCACTGCGAAGGTCTGTGGCTTCACTCCTGAAGTCAGCGAGACCACGAACCCACTGGGAGGAACAAACAACTCCAGATGCACCAACTTTAAGAGCTGTAACATTCACTGCAAAGGTCTGCAGCTTCACTCCTGAAGTCAGCGAGACCACAAACCCACCAAAGGAAGAAACTCCAGATACACCTGAACATCTGAAGGAACAAACTCTGGACACACCGTCTTTAAGAGCTGTAACACTCACCGCGAGGGTCCACGACTTTATTCTTGAAGTCAGCGAGACCAAGAACCCACTGGAGGGAATAAATTTCAGACACATGAGTAGTAGGTGCTGTGGTTAGGACAGGGTTGGCTGACCTCCAGAATGAATACACTTTCATTGTGACCAGGATAACAGCTGGGGTAACAGGTATCACAAGATTGGCTCCGATGTGACCCTGAGGAGTACCTCAGCTTCATGAGTACAACCAACAGTGTGGCTACCACAAAGCATGTACTGTAAGCGGCTGCTGTTATTCGTCTCCAAACTTTTACTTTGTTACCCGGGCTAACAATCACTTGTGCTAGCAAGGAGCATAAAAGGGGGGTTACCTGCACACCAAGTAGCCTCCAAGGGGCTTTTCCCACGTTCGTAAGAGGCACAGTGAGTCTTCTACTATGAAGCTTTGAAATGCCAGCATCACTGACGAACAACTGTTCAAAGTGTTCCATCCCTTCTCATCCTTAGGTTTTTCCGAGATTTTGCTCTCAGATGACAAGTGCAGATATTTTCTAGATACAGCAGCTGTGACCAGACCAACCACACCACTGATGACTAGTAGGCTGATTTTCAGTAGAGTTCCAAGGAATGATCTGCTAGGCCTGACAGAGCACTCGAGAAGTACCTAAGAGTATGGCTGGCCCAGATTCAAGACCAGAGAAACCAGGTATCTTCCTCCAAATATAGGGCTCCTAGAAGGACACCTAGAAATTCAACACTCAATCACAATGTCATGTGATAAGTTATATGACAGGGCTTTTAACTGAATGCTGTGGGGACACACAGAGGAGATAATGAGCCAAACAGTAGGGGGAGAAGCAGTATCAGGGGAAATAATTCCTGAAAAAGGTGGTACCTGTGCAGAACCCAAAGATGTTGAGTTATTTGGGCAAAAGGCATTCCAGGCAGGAGGCAGACACAGAACGTACAAAGACTCAAAAGGTTGGATGGCACCATCTGCAGAGAACTGCAAGTAATTCTACATGGCCGGAGAACATGGTGTGACGGGAAAATGAGATGGCAGAGGCACAGCCAGGGTCTTAGGAAAGACCTTTTTAAAATAAGAATCTACGAATGTACATTTTACCATGAAGAGGAAGGGAAACAACTGAAGGAATTTTAAGCAAGCAGTACCATAATAAAATTAGCATTAAAAAAAATTGTGGCGACAGTGTGGAGAACAGATTGGAGGGGAACAAAAGTCAAGAAGACGGGGAACAGCTGAAGTAATCCCTGTGGAGGAGGATGGTGGCCTAAGACAGCATCACTTAGAATGGAGGGAAGACGTGTCAAACACAGCAAAGAGGTCTAGAGAGAACTCTCAAGGCTTATTCACTGATTTATGTGAGGTGAGAAAAAGAAAGCACCAAGCATGACTCCTAGGCTGCAAGCGTGGATGTCTAAATGGATCGACCTGCTGTTCAGAGATAAAGAATAAGTCAACTCATATTTGAAAGTATAAAAATCAATGATACTGCACTAAATTTTAAAACATTAACGCAAACAAAGGCAGAGGTTGTCTCAGATAGTATGGATACATATCTCTGAGATAAATGAAAAGCTTACATTCAGAGAGGAGTAAGTCAGAGTTAAAGAAATTCCTGTCTAACATATGTTGATGAGTGAATAATCAAAGAATAAAACAGAAGGCAATTCACTAACAAGAGAGCCATCTACTGCCTTATAAGCATAGTGCAGCAATGAAATGCCACAAAAAAAAAAAAAAAATGTGGAAGACAGCCAGGAGTTTTTGACCACTTCACACTGGACATGTTTTTACAAAATATCGGATTCCTCCTACAAAAAAAATTCCAAGTGGTTAGCATGTTTAATAACAGCTAAATGCTTTCACTTACTTAAATTTCTCCTAAAAACATCAATTCAATAGAAAACATCATTTGAATACAAAACACTTACCTGCCATCATTGCTATCATACTGGCTTTATAGACATTAGTAAGAGATCCAAGCTCTCCTGTTGCTAATATAGTTTTCAGATGAGCCTCCCCACAGGCCTTGCGAAACTGACGAATCTCATCATACAGGGCTGGGAAAGAAAATAATTGAGGCAGTTACAAAGCAGGCAAGTGATAACATAACTTGGCAGCCGTTTAGAGCTGGTAGAACCCATTTCACATTTAGGAAACATAAAACATTTGTCACTTTCTAAAAATCACCCCAATTTAACATTGCCTGGAGCATTCTGTTGCAGTTCACATCCTGTTACAAGGAATGCTTGGTTTGCTACCATGAAACCGTTTCTAAGCCCTGGCCTGAGGTCCAGAGACATAGAGCTTTTTAAATATCATAATGACATGCAAATTATAAATAATTTCTGTCTTGTCCATATGATGGTTGCTTCCAACAAAAAACAAATGTAGCTACTATACATACAGTGGTGTACCCCTTTGAAAAGTAATAAAATAAATCTTAGGTTCTCATTAATTCTTCCATTCACAAGTAATAGGTTCTTTGGTTGAAATACAAAACACACCTTTCTCGAGAGTTATGTTCATGACAATAAAGACACAGCAGCTTGCCCCACTGCCTGCCAGAGTATGTTTATATATCTGACTAAAAAGTGTTGAGCCTGGCCAGGTAGTGTTGGATGCATGTGCACAAAGCCATCTGTAGGGAGGCTCAGAGATGCTGCCTTGAATCTATTAACCCCTGAGCCCATGACCCCAGGACCACCTCTGGCTTTGGAGGGTTCCACATTGTGCCCAGATTTATTTCATATTTCATATTCAAGGTAACATTTCATATGAAAGGTAACAGGATTTTAGTAAGCAAATTAGACCAAAATCATGGGTATTAAATCTTTAAAAACTTATTTAAGTCTTTTTTCAATGACACCAGTGGATTTTGGCTTTTACCCTGTATCAGGCTGGCCACTTTCATTTCTTGAACTCAGGCTACTGCCATGGTATCAGGATCAAGGCTTTTTCTTTCCTTTGTATTTGAGAATCTTTCATAGGAAGTAGTTTTATAAGCACATGGACTAAACCAAGCAGGAGGGAAACATTCATAATAAGCATTGGGGTAAGCATTTCTTAAAGCTAAAATGAGAGTTCTGTAATTCACAGGCTTACTAAAGTACATAAAAAAATGAAAAATTAGTCTCAAGTTAGCAAACTCAGTTCAAACCACAAGAGTTGTAACGGCCAAATAAAACTTGCCTTCTCAGTCCTAGAAAACATGAACTTGAAGCTCAAAAGTGAAAAATGAAGAGAAATGAAAGCAAATATTCTATTCCAAGATGCTCAGTTTAGAAAGTTTGTTACCACTGAGAGATGGTACCCACAGAAGGTTCTTCAATAAAGAACAGACTATTTTCACAGATCCTTAGTAACGCGCAGTTCTGAGTACTAGGGATGATTGATCTGAGATGCCACACCACCTACCTTACCCTGCCCATCTACCTAACCTGGGAGAAAATCATCCTACTTATGCCTTCAATGTGACAACCTGTATAAGAATGTTAAAAATAGTGATAGACTATGTAGCAAAAAAATTTATATATTCTTATAATTCAGAGAATGAATTGGATGGAATGACATTTCTTGAGTTATTGAATCTAAAAAAAGAAACTTGTTCTCTAAGAACAAGTGACAAGGAAAATCTTCTGATCTAAAAATCCAAGAACACTAATCCAAGTTAACTTGTGATTTAATTAATGATTTTCTTCCACAAAACAGTGTTGTCATTAAAAGCTGGCTTTAGAGTGAGACAAATGCAGATTTAAAACCCAACTCCATCATTTCCTGTGGGACCTTCGGCAAGTTATTTCTCTCAGCATCAGCTCCATCCTTAAGGTGTCAATAATATTTACTTTACAGGGTTACTAGGAATAAGAGAGAGAGATACAAAGTACTTTGCATACTGCCTGACATGTTATAAGCACTCAAAAAGTTTAATTATTAAGTTCAGAATTCTAGTAAAATGAATTTCCACTAAGTGTTGTGTTATAAAAGTCAAATCTTATTTCATGGCCTGACCCAGTTCCAGTAACCAAAGTTCTGTTGTATGGATTACTGCTTACAATCAGTGAGCCATCAGACAAGGCTTGAAAGTATTTTATTATAGCAGTTGTTAAAGTGAACTTTGGCCTGTAAAACAAATTCTTAAAACACTGATCACAGCCATATTTGTGAACCAAAAAAATCATCCTTTTTCTAGAGTACTACCTTCTGATGCCAAGTGAATTTCTTGAAGTATAGTTAAAATTAACCAGGAAAACCAGAGGTATTTTATGATTCAGTCATTTGGAAGTTATGCTCTTTAATCCATGATCCAAACAGAATTAACCAAAAGTGCTCACTTACAACATAACTGGATTTACAAATATGCAGCCAATGCCTTCTCATTCGTTAACTGCCAATTTCTAAAATCATTTTACTGGCCTATTTTACCACATAATAGGGTCAAGTTTTTCTGAGAAAGTATCTTAATCTTTAAGGTTTAACAGGTAGAAAGTTGTCATTTCTTTGTTACCATTCTGCCCAAAATATACTAGAACAATTACATCAAAAGTTATACCAAATCTGGTCTTTTTAAAATGTGACCTGGGCTCTATCAAGTGATTGCTTCTACCCAGGCCTTTGAATCTTACACAGTGAGGCAAAGATGAAAGAATAGTTAGATATTTTCCTTATTAGTGCGGTATCAGCAATAGCAGGAGATCCAAAAGTCCAGTGTCCCAGAGGCCAGCGACCAGCCAACAGTGTGGTACCTGTGCTGGCCAGCAGGAGCAGCACCAGCAGTGGCCCTGGGACCACGCTCTTCCTGTGGCACAATCTGACTGTGTCCTCTGCTCCTTATTCTCTCATGGTCCTGCTTTTTTTCCAAGCAAGGCTTCCTCCTTATTCAGTGAGCTGCTTTATGTCTTTCTAATATAATAAATCCCCTTTCAGCTTCACTTAATCAGAATTGGTTTTGTTCATCTTCAACTCATGAATATTTACTGAAGACGTATGGTATTGTAGACAATAATGTGGGTTCTCCTGAGTATATGGATTCACACCCCAACTCTACTACTAGTTTATTGTTTGATTTGGGTAAGTTACTTAACTCTAAACTTGTCCCACGTTCATTTACAAAATGGGAATGATAGAAGTATGCACACCTCACGGAGTTATTTTGAGCATCAAACAGGTTAACATACATGAATAGATAAGGACAATATCCCGCACATTGTTCATGCTCAAGGAATGTCAGTTCCTGTTTTCAAAGTTGCTGGTGGCAGCAGTGATGGTGTTACTGTTATTACTTGGTGCTTATCAGGCTCAGATTACAGAGGGACTTACAAAAGCTGAGGACACCATGATCTATGTTCCTTAAAGAACATAAAATCTCTTTGGGCCCCTAAAAAACAGTCTGGGGAAAAAAAGTTTACTATATATCACAAATAAGTTTGTTTTTAAGCTAAGAACCCATGCTACATTGAATAGCAGACTCTTGACATAAGACAGTTTTTGCTACTTGCTACTTGTGTAAACATTTAGGAATTATTCAATTTCTCTAAGCCTAATTACTTAGGGAGGCTCGGTTTGCTCACATATTTTTGTGACGATTAAATAATACATGTGGCTAGAACAGAACGAGGCATTTAGTAGGCATTTAATCATTCAATACCAGCTTCCCACATTCTTTCTCATACACTTCCAAAAACCCAAAAATAACTATAATGAACAACAACAACAAAAAAAAGCAAGCACTGTCCTAATACTTATGAAAGCACAACTAGAATTTGCCGATCTTACATATAAGAAAAAATAGACCACTTCACTCCAACACAAGCCATAGAAACCACAAAGAAGCATTATTAGTGTTTAGGTCATTTTGAGTACTTTGACAGTACCATGATAGACACCTTGGAAACTAGATGAATGACATATGCTAATCAAAGTGGCTTGATGGCTGAAATGTAACCCAGTCAATCTCAAATTATATCCTTTAACAAACTCAGCTGGCACTTTCCTTTCAATATAAATAAGCCAAACAATGGAAAAATGAATGAGCAGGTTTTCCCCTATGTTCATAGGAAAGGACAATGGTGGGGTGTGGGGTTATTATAATTGCTGCTAGACCACACACGCAGAGGAAATTACAAGTGAAGTAATAAGTTCAACAGATGCCCTTTCCAAAAAATTTTTCATGAGGAATAATTACTCTAAAGGATAAGAAATCCCCTACGTTTTCAAAGCTTATTCCCTCAAAAATGCTCAGTGTTCTCCACACACCATTTAACCATTCCCTTGTGAGATAGTTCAGTTACCTTCATGTTTCCAATGTGAAAAGTAAGATGTGGGCCAGGCACAGTGGCTCACGCCTGTAATCCCAGCACTTTGGGAGACCGAGGCAGGTGGATCACCTGAGGTCAGGAGTTCGAGACCAGCCTGGTCAACCTGGTGAAACCCCTTCTCTACTAAAAAAGTACAAAAAATTAGCAGGGTGTGGTGGTGGACCCCTATAATCCCAGTTACTAGAGAGGCTGAAGCAGGAGGATCGCCTGAACCCAGGAGACAGAGGTTGCAGTGAGCCAAGATTGCGCAATTGCACTTCAGCCTGGGCAACAAGAGCGAAACTCCATCTCAAAAGGAAAAGTGAGACATGGAGAGATGAATGACCTGCCCCAAATCTTACAGAAAGGACTCGTCATGCCTTCATACGTGGAATAAAACTGTATTTCCTCAAAATTTTCTGCCTCTATTCCAGCACACATAACACACATGCATGCACAGGCACACTCACTGTAGTTACAACATATTCTCAGGGAAATACACTGCAGTGCTTCGAGCCACAGAGTCGTCAAAACTCAGAACCTAAAGGGATGTCAATTCCCTTCCAGTTCAAACTACTCACTTGACAGATGGGCATTATAATCCTAAGACCTGGTTTTCATGCTTCTAGGGTAAAAAAGCTGCATAAAATGAAAAGTCCCAAGGTAATTCAGAAACCTAAGATACTTAATTTTGTATAATACACTAAAAATGATCTATAAATTGCTCTTTTAGCTCCCCTGGATGGGAAGAAAACAAGAGTATGGTGCTACAGTAGAGTTCGCATTTTTGAATGAGGACTTTTCAGCCCTTGCTTGGCCGCTGATTAGTTGTGTTACTTGGGATTCATTTTTCTCCTCAGGATTAGATAGGAGAGCTTTACTTTTACAGCTCAAACCCTTCTCAAATTCTGCCAATAAATATAAAAGTATTAAAATGGTTAGGAAGATAATCATTTTTCCTTCAGATCCACCTTTAATAATAAGCACATGTAAAATGATGGTAAACGCTGACTTACTCTAAAAGTTTAAGCTGTTATAACTAAAATGAAAGAGCCTCTTGTTGATTTAGAAAGATGATTCTGAACTCTGTCTTTGGGAGCTCTCAACCACAGACAAGAGGGAGCAGGGATTTTCTCAAGTCACATACTGCCAAGCAGGTGAAGAGAAACCTAGCCCCCATGTCACTGGGGCCTAGATAAATTCTTAGCCTGCATGTTGCCACATCAGGGTGGAGGCAAGGTGAGGAGGACGTGCAGTCAGCTCTGGGGAAAGTGAAAGTCCTTACCAGCGAGGACTGAAAATTCTAGGGGTTGGGGAGGACGTGGTAAGTAGAGCCAGGAAGATAACCCGTAGGCTCTAGAGATTGTCAAATACAAAGCAATTGATCAACTAGGTAAATATTGATCAAAAAGATGAATATACTGAAGATAATGGATAATGGGAGCAAGATTTCTCACTGACAAGAGAAGGGGTATAAATATGGAAGGGGAAAGTAAGAATAAACCATGCAATGCTGGAGTGTAATAGAGGTTATCAGTGTGAAGTGGTAAGTTCTAAGACAGATTTATAGACTGACATACAGATAAACAAATATAAATGAATGTGTGTTTCTATGTGTGTGCTGTGTATATGTGTACGTTCATGTATTTACTAGATCTGTCTGATAAGAGGGTCTAGAAAAATAACATCCGAATAACAATGAGTTATACCTAGCAGCCAGATCTTGGTTTCTAAATACAATTAATCAATAAAAGGAGGAAGAGCTCCTTGGAGAAATGACTGATTCCAAAGCTGGAGCAGACAAAGTCAAAGATACACCTGAAACATCTATTACAAGAAAGCAAGGAAGTTTCTAAAGAATGATGGGAACATAAAAAGGATAGAGGAGCCAGTTTGAAGCAGCTCCTGAAACCGTCTTTGCAAAATTATGACTGAGACAGTAAAAGAGATCTAACCTGACTGACTCCATCTTGTTTCTCACCTTTAAGCTGTCCTTGGTCCTTCCTGGGCACAGGCTGAACTAACTTTGGGAGGAACTTAGTTGATAGTTCATGGTTTAAAACAAGATAATAACAGCGCTTTCCCAAAACAAACCTCCTTCCTGCCTGGGGACTAGACTGCCTTTGTAGAACTAACAAGATTAGAAATTATGGCTTAAGAGTCGTGCAGCTGGGGGCTGCAAGATTCCAACCCTCCCTAAACTGCTCCTAAGATCAGTGCTGGAGATATTTTGCAGGCCCTGCACTTGATGGATCAGCTGGCACCATCCAAATTGATAAACTGGCTCATTCAACCTTGTGGCCCCTACCCAGAAACTAACTGAGCACAAGAGGACAGGTTCAATTCCCTAGGATTCCATCTCCTACCCAACCAATTAGCATTCCTAGATCACTGACAACCCACCAAGTTGTCCTTAAAAACTGATCCCCAAATGCTCGGGGAGACTGACTTGAGTAAGAATAAAATTCTGGTCTGCCATACAGCTGGCTCAGCATGAATTACTCTTTCTCTACTGTAATTCCCTGTCTTGAGAAACTGGCTCTCTGTAGGCAGCAGGCAAGGTGAACCCAGTGAACAGTTACACTTCCACTGGCCAAATCTGGGACTATCTGAGTATCAAAATAAATAATGATGGTAAAGGATTATAACCAATTGAGTAAAATAAGAATCAATGAGTTCTTACAAACAGGAAGGAAGGGAGGGAAGAAGAGAGACCAGTAAGGACAGAGGGAAGAAGGGAGGGAGGGATGTCAATACCACATCTGGCTTTCTAGGGTTCCACATCATGCCCAGATTTGGTAATGCCAACTCATAAGTATAGAAGAAATGACAGAATTAGAAAATCAAAGTAATAGCTGAAAAATCATCAATGGATGCTAAAAGAGTGAATAAAAGTTAGATGAGGAAAAGGATATTAACATAGTCTCAAAATATCTCCATTCATAATCTGTATTAATTACTTATTAAAATGCAAAATACTTATTAATTTTGCAATGGAGAAACTTGGCAGAAACCATCTTTGCCAAGTAAAAAAAGGAACATCATCAATAATAGTACAAATTAACATCCTGTGACTCCTGAAATAATGCACTGAGAAGAACAGAGCAAAAGTTCCATGGTACGCCTGCCAAAAATGTATAACCTGAATCTAATTGTGAGAAAATACCAAACAAACCCAAACTGAGGTATATTTTACAAAAATAACAGGCCCGTAATTGTCGAAGACAAGGAAAGACTGAGGACTGTTCTTAGTATTCTTAGGCTAAAGAATATTAAAGAAATATGAAACAACTGATCCTAGACCTAATAAACAACACTATTGGGACAATCTGCAAAATCTGAATACTCTGTAGATTTAATGGCCATATGGTTATCAATGTTAATTTCCTGATTTTGATGCACTACTGTGGCTTGGTACAAGAGTGTCCTTGTCCTTGTTTTCAGGAAACACACACTGAAGTATTTAAGGGTAACAGGTGAACAGGTCTGCAACTTATTCCCTAATGGTTCAGAAAAATATGTATGTAATACATCATTTATATATGTATGTACACACATCACGGAGGAAATAAGTCAAAAAAAGTAAATGGGGTAGCACTTTATAACTGGGGAATCTCAGTGATAAAACTGTAGTCTTGTGTACCAATTTTACAACTTTTTTGTAAGTTTAAAATCATTCAAAAATAAAAGTTAAAAAATAATTTGATATGTTTGTTGTAATTTAGCATCCAGATATTTTTCTTACAGGAGGGCTTTTTAGACTATCAATCACTCTATGACTTCTATGACTTTAAAAAGAAGTGATTATATATGGTACATATTATTCTGTAACATGCTTTTTTCCTTCAATATATCCCTGACATATTTCTATGTTAATAAATACAGGTCTATGGAGCTATTATTAATGGCTGCACAATATTCCATCACATGGACATAAAAAATTTATTCAATCATTTTCCTATTGGATACTTAAGGTTCCAGATTTTTTGCTATTACAAGTAAGACTTCAGTAAATGTCCTCATAGTTAAATATCTGCAACCATCACAACCTTATTCTCCAGAGCCTTTACTATTTTTTCTGCTTACATATCCACATGTAATATATGTCTGTTGTTAAAACTTCAAACCTTATGAAAACTGGAAATTCTCTATTTAAAAAAAAAAGCAATTCTTGCCATGTACTAGAAAAATAATAATTTGGTAGGCTATTATCAAAGGTGCCTGACAAATGAAAATGGAATTCCAATACCACAACTGCAAAGTGGTCAGAATAATGCAAAATTTAACAAAACACATACACCAGAGAAGTGGCTGGCATAGTGATGTCCCATTAAAAACCTATTAATAAATGTTTTCACTTATAATGAGGTTTTCAGGGGTAGTGAAAGTGGGCGTGCTAGAAACCCAGGATATATTACACTGCAGATGCTTAATCAATATAGTGGCACAACTAGCAGAAGAGTTGTCTCCTGTTTATCTCCCCACATCCCTCCTACTACTGCCACACTGAGAAGTAGAAGTCATAACCTGACCTCTGCCTGTCGTTCCCAGCTGAAAAACAAGTGAGGCTGTGTCAGTGGAGTACTCACTGACAGAACTCAGAGCACTCGGCCACACTCAGAAAGGCCTGTGTGCATCAGTGTGGATCCAAGGGCTGGAGAGGAGGCAAAGGGGTCAGACTGCATATTTGAAACAGCATCCAATCAGATTGACAACCTGCCCTACCTTCTGCAATGCTGTCCCCGCACACCAGCAGAACTTGCATCTATAGCATTTTACTTTTCTCTATTTAAGATGAACTTGCAAGTCCAGCACTAGATCGTGGAGTCCTGCACCACTCTCCCACTGGTCCCTGAACACAGATCCCTTCTCCTGAGAGTTGTGAGCAACTTTCCTCTGTCCCTGGTACTGACTGCAGTGGCTCGGGACCATGGCCCCACTCCCCACGCCTTGGCTTCACATTGCATACATCGTTCCCTCTCTGGGTGCACGCTAGGGGTCCCCGACTTCTGCCCTGTGCGTGAAATGCCCCGGGACACATCACGAGGCAGGAATTGGATAAATTTTCCCTAGAGTACACATCATGCCCTGTCTGCAGGAGGTCAGTTCCTGCAACCTGCAAATCTTCCTGGGCAAGGAGGTGGTGGGCAACTGCATCCAGGAGCACATTAAGCAGCTGCATTGCAAGGGGGCCCTGCGGGACAGCCAGCTGGCTGGGCTGTGTGCAGCGTCTCCAAAAGGTGAACTGTGGGTGACCAGTTCATGTAGACTGGGAGCAACAAGAAGGGCTGCAAGGCCATTAGCTTCCTCCTGTCCCTCATTGACAGGCTGGTCCTCTAGTGCAGGAGCCACTGGGAAAATACTATGTGAAGGAGAGGTCCAAGGCAATGGTGGCTTGCTATCTTAAAAATGGAATAGGTTACATTCATCATGCGGACAACCCCAACAACAATGGCTGCTGCATCGCCTACATCCACTGTCTGAACAAGAATTGGGATACCAGGCTACACGGTAGGATCCTATGGCTATTTCCAGAGGAGAAATCGCTCATGGCAGATGTGGAGGCCATTTGTGAAAAACTCCTGTTCTGGTTAGACTGCAGGAACCCACACGAGGTGCTGTCTTCCTATGAGACCAGATGTCCTATACTGTTTGGTACTTTGATAATGAAGAAAGGACAGAAGCCAAAAAGAAATTCAGGAATTTAATTAGGAAACATCTGCCCTCACTGAAGACTGACTGTACTCCGAAATCTGCTGGCCTTGTTCATTTTAGCAGTGGTTCCTGAATTTTCTTTAAGAGTTGAGATCTGGCCCGGTACAGTGGCTCACGCCTATAATCCCAGCACTCTGGGAGGCCGAGGCGGGTAGATCACCTGAGGTCAGGAGTTCGAGACCAGCCTGGCCAACATGGAGAAACACCATCTCTATTAAAAAAAAATAAAAAATTAGCCGGGCATGGTGGTGGACACTTGTAATTCCAGCTACCCTGGAGGCTGAGGAAGGAGAATCTCTAGAACCTGGGAGGCGGAGACTGCAGTGAGCCGAGATCATGCCATTGCACTCCTGCCTGGGCAACAAGAACAAAACTCCATCTCAAGAAAAAAAAAGAGTTGACATCTAAAGATGGCCTCTTCAGTGACCAAAAACTCCCCATCCCTGTCTTATGTGTGGGACTTTGTGTTTTCTTGACAAGACTCATGGACCTTCAGATGCTCTCTTTGCTGGATGAACTCGTTTGCTATTCCACCTCCAGAAATTTCAGCAGACATCCCAGCTGGCCAGCAGTTTACCTGATAGATTTCATAACACTGGGTATCAAGACAAGAGCCTAGGAGCATAGGTGAGGAAAATAATCTTGTATTTTAATTTCCTGATTTGAAAGGAGCTTTGAAAAAAAAAAAAAAAAAAGAAAACCAATGGCAGATGCCACAGAAAGGCACCATGGAAGCCTTAACAACAGAAAACAAAAATTTGTGTCATCTGAACAATTTCCAGATGTTCTCAATATGGGGCTCTTGGGGTCTCTGGAGAATTATCACAACCTAATGACAACAGTATTACCTCTAGAAAGAGCTGCTGTCATAGTGATCAATCTGTAAATGTCCCATGGGGTGGACACTCGTTTTTCCAAGTCTTGCAACCTGGATTTTTTTGCCTTGGTCCCATTTTGCTGAAAATAATGACTTTCTGAATAAAGATGGTAACATCATTTAGTCTCCATTTTCACTTCTTACCTGGAGAACCTAATCACCAGAAGCTAAAACTAGACATTAGGTTTTTTCGTGTTGCTTTGCTGGAATGGAATCTAAATTTAAATCAAAGGAAAAATATCTACTTGGTAATTTGGTGTCAACCTCTGATAACAACATGGAAAGAACTAGGTCTACAGATAAACAATCAACATGTATACATCTTGAACAATCTGAAAGGGGAGATGGAGTTGGAAATGTGGGTGCACCTGTTTGTTTTTTTTTTTCAGTTTTTTTAATGAGATCATTCTTAACACTATTTTAAAAAATAGAATGGTATATTTTTAAAAAGGACATGAAAATTTTAAAACTCTCAAAAAGCTAAAAACACTTATAAATAAATAAATAAAATTAACTTTCTTCTCTCTAGGGTCCACCTGAAAGGAAAGTATCTTCTCAATTTTGAAGCAGCTGGCAATCTGCTAAGTATTCTGGAAAAGCACTGCTCCAGACAACAAAAACTCTGTTACTAAAACTTATATGTTTAAAATTATGATTTAAGTAAGAATCCAAGTGTTTAAAGACTGTTTCCTATCTAAAAGTCAAAAAGTATATTTCCTTTTATATTTCCTGCTATTCAAAGGCACTTAAAAAATAATTGTTAACGAACATATCTAAGCAATTATTTTTTGAGTATCAGAAAGATGTTCAACACTGCACAAGAATGGCCTGAAAATAACTCTTAAGATAATTATATGTACAGTAAAACACTTAATATAAAATTGTACAGCCACCTTTTAAACTAAAGAAGTCACAAAATGTTCAAGAACAGTTTCATTCACCAAGGCAACTAATTAATCTTGTGAGACTAAGGCAGAGAAAAGCTAACACACCAGATATAATAATAACCTACAAGAGATAAGACGCACATTTTTATCAATAGTATCTAAAGTTTTGAAGAATTGTAGCATAAAAATAAAACCCATAAAAGTATACAGTTGTCATAAGTATTTCCAGAATTTCTGTTATATACAACTCCTAAAACAGAGAAACCACAAATTATAGATTATGTAATTCCTCCCCAAAAAGTGTCTATAGATTTAGAAACTACTTTTCTAATAAAATATGATTAACACTCTATAAAAGAAATATACCAATTTATATGAGATGTTCTTTCTACCATCCTTCTTGTGTAAAAATCAGCAAATAAGAAAAATAGATTACTGCACAGATTCAAGGTCTTTAGGATTCTCTTCATATAAGAAAATGAAAAATAATGTGACTTTGGTGCCGATATCTCATTTTCTTATCCTAAAATGTTTGATAGCCATGAGGTATGTACTTCTCAGGCCAGATTTAAGATAGCAATTCAGGGGTAAACAATTGAAGGAGATGAAAAGTACATGAGGCTCTGGATACAGGAGACAAAAGGTACTTCCAATTGCTCACTGAACATGAGATGCTGCAGAATATCAGACAATCCTAGCCACCTTTGGAATGACATCTGCTGGTGCTCCAGTATGGAATCAGTCTCCCAAAGCTAGTAAAGCCAGCTCCAGGTCCTCAGCTCATGGAGCTAGATTCCTGAACAAGGTGCAATCTGACAGCATTTCCCTGTCACTGGTAAATATGTTAGGTAAACAGATGCAACAGAAAAAGTCATTTAAAAAGTAAAATGAACACCTCTGTATATTTACAGAGCACGGAAATTAATCAATTTTTAAAACCTGCTCAATAAGATTTATGAGATGATGAACCACTTCTGGTGAATGCTTTCTTCAAAGAACTGTTTATATGTCAACTTCACCACCACCATTAAGAAATATTGTATTACATGTACAAATCGTGGGAATAATATTCACTGAAAATGAAAACACTAAATATAAAATCAAAGATCATTATAGTTCTAAAGGGTTGTAGAAATCATTATGTCCTATCCCCTCATTTGTAACATTTACATGGAAGCAGAGAGAAGTGAAGTGTTTACCCAAGGTCTAGGTATAAATTATCAAAATCATAAAGACTAAAACCCAAGTCTTTAGAGTTCCACTTTATTCACTTAACACATGTGCTATGTGTCACTTCCCTTGATAACAGACCATCAACAGGGGCAGGAGGAAGGAGAAGGAGAAGGCAACATTGCAGTTAGCAAGGAGGGCTTCATCTAGGTCAAGCAACAGGATGATCATTTTACATACATTATCTAATTTCTTCCCTATTGTAACCCTGTGAAGTAGATGTCATTATCTCCATTTTACATAGAAGGAACAGAAAACACAGAGAAGAACCTGTCCAAGAGTAAACAATAGAGCCAAGATTCCAACCAAGATCTGTCTAAATGCAAAGATGCAACTTTCAACTATTCCTGCTTTCCCAGTACTGTCCTCCCACAGTGCATTTGTTCTGGGTCTGACTGTGACATCAGCAATGACTGGATGGCCTGGATGGCTGGCTGGGTGATGCCCCCATTTGGATGCTATCTTTTTCAGAGAGCACAGCCATCCCAGGGAGAGGAAAGCCTTCTTTTCTCAAGAGCACAGAAAGCAGATGCATTTCTTAGCTAAATTCACTGGGATAACACTTTATTCATCAAACTCTCCTGTTTACAGCTAACTACAGATCCAGGCTAAAGGCATAGAAACATATAGGAAATACAATTAATTGTATATAAATATATTTATATATTTTTATATATTTTTATATATATTATATATTTATATATAAATATATTTATTGATTATTTAATAATTTATTGTTAAATATTTATTGATAATTTATTAATTGTATATAAATATAAATACAAATAATTGTATAAAAATTAAATTAGTACTAGTAATAAAATAAAACATACAATATATGAATGTATTCAATGTATGAATTTACATACATTGCTGTATGTAAATTCAACAATGCTTCCATTATCTGGCACCTAAAGTATATGCAACTAAGAACTGGAATTATGTCAAAAAAAAAAAAGAAGAAGAAGAAGAAGAAAGAGTCCTGAGTTAATACTTCTTAATAAGGACCTGGGACTGGTGGGGAAGGGGAACAAAATCACCTGGAGAGATTTTCCCCATTTAGGAGCCTATTCCTCCCTCACATACACACCTCAATTCTTTCATCACAAATGCCCAGGCGGATATGCTAGATCCTGTCAGGAAAGCAGCTGAGGCAAATCATTTGAAAATGTTTGTGAGGTATTATAATTTTGAGAATCAATAATACATGCCACACCCTATTTGTTTAAAACTATGGTGATAAGTGAGAAATGCAGCTGTCCACATTTCCATGTCCAGCTGGACAGGAGTGACAGAAGGACTGTCAGGGAAGGACAGTGTGCCATCACGAGCTCAACATGACCTAACAGTAGAAAGCTTAACTACTAAGGAGCAGGCAAAAAAACTAACAAATAAGAAGATACATAAATCAAAAAAGAGTCTGGACTGTGAGCTATGAGGCCAATCATCTCAGAGATTTCACTGGCCCCTGAAAGCATCACTGTATTCTGGGATAATATAATCAGTAACAAAACAGTTTGGAACAATCAATAAAAAATTGAATTGTATTTAATAAAAATTGTTAAGAAAGTCAGGGAAATGAAAATATTTTTTAATAGTTTTCTTTTTTTTTTTTTTTTTTTGAGACAGGGTCTCACTCTCTTGCTCAATCTATTTTAGAAATAAATCTATTAGGCCACACACAGTGGTTTATGAGTGCAGTGGCATAATCATGGCTCACTGAAACCTCTGCCTCCCAGGCTCAAGGAATCCTCCCACCTCAGCCCCAACCCTGAGTAGCTGGGACTACAGGCACATACCACCACGCCAGGCTAATTTTTGCAATTTTTTTTTTTTTCAGAGATGGGGTTTTGCCATTTGTCCAGACTGGTCTTGAACTCCTGGGCTCAAGTGATCTGCCTGCCTCAGCCTCCCAGAGTGCTAGGATTACAGGCATAAGCCACTGTGCCTGGCCTAATAGATTTATTTCTAAAATAGCTAGATTTCTCTGATTTCATCAAGGTTCAGTGATTTTGAATGTCTACTTATATGTAAATGATGGGTGAAATGCAACATGGTATAGTGATACAACGGAATACGGGTTCTGGAGTAGGTGGCCCTGGGTCCAGGTGGTCCTGGTGCTCAGGAGGTTTGGTTGTCTTTGCCATAAGGAATGTAACTTAAATCAGCAAGGACATGACGTTTCCAAAGGAAAGTACACCAAGGTTGCAGAAAAGTCGCACTGGGACAGACTCTGAGAACCATAGTTCAGTGTCCATGGTTCTCAGAATCTGAGATTACAGAGGAGGTGGAGGAGCTTGCAAATGAGACGCAGGGGTAATCAGAAACAGAAAAGAAGACCTCAGGAATGTAGTCACCAAAGCCACGACGAGAAAGTGTTACCAGAAGGAAGGAACAGTCTGCTGTGTCATATGTTGCATGGTAATGCTAAATAAACAACTAGGGAGTATGACCTGGACAAAATGAGATGAGAGGTCATTAGTATATTAGTTTGAACTTCTCAAGACAAACAAATAAACTCTTTTCAAAACAAATTTTTTTTTAGACGGAATCTCACTCTGTCCCTCAGGCTGCAGTGCATTGGCACAATCTCGGCTCACTGCAACTTCTGCCTCCCAGGTTCAAGCAATTCGCTCACCTCAACCTCCAGAGTAGCTGGGATTACAGGTACTGCCACCATACCCAACGAATTTTTGTAATTTTAGTAGAGACAGGGTTTTGCCATGTTGGCCAGGCTGGTTTCGAACTCCCGACCTCAAGTGAGGAAGCCGCCCTGCCCCCGAGTGTCGCTGCGGAAACAGAACTTAGGGCAGCGCAGAGCAAAAGGGGATGAGGCCTCCCAAAGTGCCCGTTTCAGCCTCCCAAAGTGCTGGGATTGCAGGTGTGAGCCACCGCACCGGGTCTTCTTTTCAGAATTTTAGTCATGAAGGGAAGAGAAGAAAGGAGGACGTTGCTGGGGATGAAGGTAAGGGAAAGCCGGCATGTGGGTTCTTTCATAAATGGTTAAGAAAAGCTTGAGTATGTCTAAATGCTTAATGGCAATGAACTGGCAGAGAGAGGCTGATGACACAAGAGAAAGAATGCCCAACGGATAGAGCAGGGCTTCTGAAAATGCAGGGGGAGATGAGAGCCACAGCACAGTGGAGGGACTGAATTTATGAGGAAGGAGCAAAGGAAGAAGCAAAGAAAAGCAGCCCTGATACAAGGACCTGGAGGGAGCTCCTGTCTGATGGTTTCATTTTCTCTGAGAAGTAGCAGGTAGTTCACATGCTAACAGTGAAGGAACTTCAAAGAGGGTAGAAAAGTAAGAAATTTCAGGAAAGTGGACATTTTAAATGGTCACTAAGGAGAACCCAGAGAGGAATATGAGACCTCCCTCACCCCCAAACTCCAGTCTCCACTAGTTCATACCCTAAACTGTGGACTCTCATGTCCATGAGAAATGGTTAAGACCACTCTAAAGGGCCAGGTTTAAAAAATGAGGTTCTTAATGAGAACACATGGACCCAGGGAGGGGAACAACACACAGTGGGGCCTGTCGGGGGAGAGTGGAGGCAGGTAGTGCATTAGGGAAAATAGCTAATGCATGCGGCACTTAATACCTACCTAGGTGATGGGTTGACAGGTGGAGCAAACCACCATGGCACACGTTTACCTATGCGACAAATCTGCACATTCGGCACATGTCCCCCAGAACTTAAAAAATGAAATTAAATGAGGTTCTTTCTATTGTGCTATACCAAGTATCCCACAAACCTCACTGCACAAGGGAGAGGGCCCTAGATTTAAAAATGCAATTGCTTGATAGACATTTCCATCCACAAATTCCAAGACATTCGTTTACGTTCATATTTTAATAAACAGCTAATATTAAAACATGACACAGAAAAATACAATATGCAATTAAATTGAGAATCAAAATTAAGACAAAATATTGCAGTGAAAAGTCCTAAGTCATTTCAGGTTTCTATTTAGAATTAAATTTCTAGTATTAATGTTCCTTTTCAATTTGTTTGGGTCAAGAGGTTATTAACACCAGAAAAAGAGTTAATATAAAAGTATGGTCCAGGACAAAGATGTGTCATTATATTTTGCATAAATGCCTGTTATTGGGAAATTATCAGTTCTTAAAAACAACCATTCCTAGTTCATTAAGAGGCAGTCAATTGCATCGAAACCCATCTCCTATTGTATTTTATTTTCCAATTAGTAGCATAATATAAACCATATTTCTATATCCACAACTGCTTAATAAAAGGTGTAAGTTATAAACTCTATTTCTATACCTACAATTGCTTAAGATATAAAGGACACATAGGTTTATATACAACTAAATCACATAAACTTTATTGCCAGATTTGTTTTAAATACTGTGCTTACTCACTTTTTCATTTTACTCTAGCCTTAAATCTTAGTGAACTAAAAGCAGATAAGCAAAATTAATATATAGGAACAGAGACATCTATTTAAAATATGCCTTATAAGAATGACTGTAATTGGCTAAAACACACACATGAACAATCATAAAAAAGGAACACAAAATACAAAAAGATATTTGTGAACTGTCAAGAATTTAAACCTGGCAAGAATTATAAATGTTGATGAGTATTAATGGGGAACTTGGGGAGCGGAGGGGTGAAAGTAATGGAAATGGGAATGTACAGGAAAGTAGCTAATATTCCAAGCTAAAAACTCTATTTTCCAGCTTACTGGAAGCCAAAAATGGCCACGTCACTCAGCTCAGGCCAACGGGCAAAGGTGTAATAAGCAAAGGTGTTGTGTGAGACTTGATGTGAAAAGCCTTTCTTTCCTGTGATCTAAAAAATGAGTGTAAGGGGCTGGAGCTTCAGAAGCCATCTCAGACAATGAAGTGCTCTTGATATTAAGAGCAGAAGCCACGTGCTTTGGAACTGGAATATAAACGTAGACCGGGTCTCCAAGAACTCTGTGGAGCTGCCACACACCCCTGAAATACCTACCCCTGGACTTTATATAAGAAAGTAAATACTGAGGGTTTAAACCACTGACTGAATGTTTGCTACTTCATAACCAAAAGCAATTCATAATTGACAATCAATGGAATTAGGCTTCACAAATAGACAAACAAAGGCTTTACAGAGATAAATGAATAGAAAGAGTCACAGGAAAATACCCATGAGATATAGGCAAGTCCAATAAGCAGGTTAAATAAGAGATAAGATCCTCTCTCTTATTTAAACTTTAAAAGAGTGTGGGGATAGCATGCTATGTAGAGAAATGTGGAAAGTTACACCCTGCAGTGTTACCAAGGGTTATTTCAAGGGAGTGAGATTACAAGGAATATCCACTTCCTTTATGACTAGTGGGGATTTTTGTTTTTAAACAGTGAGTAGGTATAGTCTCCATAATTAGTATAAAATATGCCTTTTGATATACACACATATAAAGAGACAATACATTATCCTAGCTTTCACTTGTGATATCATTAAAAATTTCTGGTTAAGCTGGGCGCGGTGGCTCACGCCTGTAATCCCAGCACTTTGGGAGGCCGAGGAGGGCGGATCACGAGGTCAGGAGATCGAGACTATCCTGACTAACACGGTGAAACCCCGTCTCTATTAAAAATACAATAAATGAGCCAGGCGTGGTGGCGGGCGCCTGCAGTCCCAGCTACTCAGGAGACTGAGGCAGGAGAATGGCGTTAACCAGGGAGTCAGAGCTTGCAGTGAGCTGAGATTGCGCCACTGCACTCCAGCCTGGGCAACAGAGGAAGACTCCGTCTCAAAAAAGAAAAATAAAAATTTGGTTAAACTATTTATTATAATGACTTTTTTGAAAGAGAGAATTTTACTTTTCTAGCTACCAATGACCTCATCTTTAGTATACAAAATGTATTTAAGACAGAGGTAAAATCTATTTGATTCTTTAATATCTACTTAAAAAAACAAAAGCTTGTTGCTGGAAAGGGCAATGTCTTATTGTATTCTGATGTGACGGTGAATCATTAATCTCATGATAGTCATCAGAGCTATGTATAAGAAAGCAAGAAGTAAAAATAAACTTAGTCAACTAAATAATCCCATATCTTCAAAGACTGCAAAAATTAACATAAAAAAGGGAAGTTTCCTCCAATACATTCCAACAAACTTTGCATAAAAGACTTGCCTAGAGTGAAGTACATATTGAGTAACAAAACAGTACAGAATAGTAGTAACTTTTCCCTTCTAAAGAAAAAGCATGTTGGTAAAATTGTTTTAAAAGTTATGAATCTATTGCATGGAAGCAACTATTCACCTAAGCACTCAAAAGGATCTGAGAAGTTCATGCAGGTAGGCAACTGCCTAGATTTATGAGGGGCACAAGGATGAGTAATCTTAGTCATGCTTTCTCCTAAATTCACCCTTTGATCTACTAACTTGTCATCTAGAACAGTGACCTCTAAAACATACTACATCGTATCTCATCATCTGATTCACCAGGGAAGAATGGTGACACTCTCTTAGGTAAGAGCATGCACCTACCTTCCCACTGGCCTGTCAGCACCAGGCTTCTGTTAATTACCACGTCGATTTCTGTAGCTCCATCTTCCACAGCCAATCTGATCTCTTCTAATCGTGTCTTCAAATGAGTCTGTCCAGCTGGAAATCCAGTGGCCACTAATAGAGATAAGAAAGGAAAGGAAGAAAGAGGGAAGGAGGGAAGAAGGAAAGTAAGGAAGTGGGGGAGGGGAAAACCAAATTTCAATTGGTCAGTAATTCATCAAAGAATTCCAAACCCCAAAACATCAGCATTTAAAGACCAATGCATTAATGACACTTAAGAACATCACTTATATTATGCATAAGTGTGAAGAAATAGAATGTTCTGTCATATTAGTGTTAGGACAAATGTTATCATCTTCTGGAAGACCTGAAATTAAGATGCTGCAGAGATGCTCATGAAGGTGGATTAAGTAACCAGCAAAAATGTTATCTTCACAGTGATAGCCATAAAATAGTAGTTGTAGCCCTGTCTTAATGAACACTAGTTACCTAGCACACTAGTTTTGGATCCAAATCTTGATCAAGTTAGCTATTTTGATTTTTACTCTTTTACCCTTGATTTATCTTGATTAACTTTCTCATGAACCTCTTTAGCTGTGGTAAACAAACTGTCATATGTGTTCCTCCCATTGCCTATGTTAAAAACAACCAGCCTGGCAGATGAGCATAAAGAAAAGAGAATGCAGGAGGAAAACGTACCTAATTAGTCCACAAAATTGGGGGAGGGGCAGGGTAGAGCCAAGTGTAAATAAGAGGAAAATGAAAACACAAAAGACAACTACACTCTTGAAAAATAGTAACATCTTTTACACACACATCATTAACTCTCCATCCCTGTTTCTAAATACAACCTGTCATGTTTCCTTGACATTAAATTCCTTGGGGCTGGGCATGGTGGCTCTTGCCTGTAATCCCAACATTTTGGGATGTTAAGGCAAGCGGATCACCCGAGGTGAGGAGGTTGAGACTAGCCTGGCCAACATGGTGAAACCCCATCTCTACTAAAAGTATAAAAATTAGCCTGGTGTGGTGGTGCATGCCCATAGCCCCAGCTACTCGGGAGGCTGAGGCAGGTGAACTGCTTGAACTCAGGAGGCAGAGGTTGCAGTGAGCCGAGATCGTGCCACTGCACTCCAGCCTGGGTGACACAGCAAGCCTCTGTCTCAAAAAATAAAAATTAAATACAATTAAAAAATAAAAATTAAAATTAAAAACAATTCCTTAGGTCTGCTACCTTAGAGGAAAGCATGTTTCTCTGTTGTTTAAAGCAAAAACTGTACTGACTGAGGCTGATGAAAAATTAAGGTCTACACAGGTGTAGCTGCCAAATACTTTGGGAATCCTCATAAACCAATTCTATATAAATACTGTGCCCCATGTTTGTTTTAATATATTCCTAATAAGCTATAAACTCCTTTTAAATGTTTACTTATTTTATTTTTTTCTAGATACCTTTGTTGCCCACGCTGGTCTCAAACTTCCGGCTTTAATCAATCCTCTTGCCTGGGCCTTCCAAAGTGCTGGGATTACAGATGTGAGCCACCATGCCTGGCCTAGACTCCCTTTTTAAAGCATCAGGATATTCCTCAAACATCTCTTAAAACTAGAATCTAATTTTATATCTGTCTATTCATCCACCCATATACACACAGATATATATTTACCAAACTAATGCTTTAAAGACTTTTCTGTCATATGAAGTCCTACTGTGTCTATCTGAAGTCAGTGACTCCTGAATGCACTCTCTCCTTTATCTTCTAGGTTTTGTGTGGCTCTTATCAGCTCCCACGTGGACTGTGACAAGTCTCCCCTAACTCCATTTCACTCTTTTCTAATTTATCCAGTACGATCAGGTAACTTACTATGTCATGAAGCTGATCATGTCACTCCTCTAACCTTTCAATGTCTTCCCTATCATCAGAATTCAGGCCAAATGCCACCACATGGCATGGATCCCCTCTGAAATTCTGTCCTGATCTCCCTCTCCAGCTTCAACTCCTGTATCTCCCACTTTGCCCTGTCTTCGGAACCCTGCCTTTGAAGCCAATAATTGCAAACCTTCTCCAGTCCCCTGAACATGCTTTGTGCCTTCACACGTGCTAGTGCCTCTGTCTAACATGCGGTTCCCTACCTTATTAACACTGTGAACTCCTCCTCATCCTTAAAACCCAATGCAATTATCTCCAGGACGATGCTTTCTCTTACTTTGGTGTCACCAACCTCTGCAGAATAATCATTCCCTGCTCAGAATTGCAACTGCATTTTGCGCATATCCTTGTTTTTGTTTTTGTTTTTTTTTTTTTTTCCTGAGATGGAGTCTTGGTCTATCACCCAAGCTGGAGTGCAGCGGCATGATCTCGGCTCACTGCAACCTCTGCCTCCCAGGTTCAAGCGATTCTCCAGCCTCAGCCTCCCAGGAGCTGGGATTACAGGCACTGCCACCAAGCCTGGCTAATTTTTGTAATTTTAGTAGAGATGGGGTTTTGCCACGTTAGCCAGGCTGGTCTTGGACTCCTGACCTCAAGTGATCCACCTGCTTCGGCCTCCCAAAGTGCTGAGATTATAGTTGTGAGCCACCGTCCCCAGTCCGCATATCCTTATTATATTTTACATACATATATATATATAAAAAACCAGAACACACATACATGTGTGTGTTAGTATATGTGTGTGTGTATATATATAGATATAAAAATACTATATATCGTGCCTTATGATTTTTTTCTTCACCTGACTATTCCTCCTAAACCAACTCAGTTTCCTTAAGGATAGGAATACAGTTCTATATTGTTGGGAATAAATATGTCTTCCACTTACTAAGCAATTAATACATACTAAAATCATGAATAAATACAACTAATTAAATACATAAACTAATTTAAATCATAGTACAAAACTATATATAATACCCCACTGTATGAAGAACTGGAAACATGTTTAAAAAATAACAACAAAAGCCACAACACATTTTACCTGATGCCACAGGGATATTACAGCCTGCAGCCTTGAGTGCTTTTACAGCATCACACACCCGGGCGGGATAAACACAGACGGCAGCTGTGGTAATGCCTATCAAGAAAAAATAGGAATAGCCAACTTTAAATGAAGTTCAATTCACACAACATGCTTTTAATTATCATTTATATCGCAACACTGGCAAAAATCAAACGAGAGAAAAAATAATTCCCCCGCAATGCTGCAATAAATTAAAAGATTTTTATTTTCCACATTCCCTTCTAGTTCTTGATAACATGGATTATTTTCTTATCGTTAAAGTCATAAAAACAAGTTTGATATACTCTTCCTTGAGATTAACATAGTACTGTTTTTTAGAAATGTCTAAATAGTAAACTTGGTGATCATTACTAAATGAAAATACTTCAGGTAGATAACAAAATCCGTATTTACAGAGCATTCTCACAGGACAACCTGAAGAAAGGATAGTTTGAAGAAGGACAGATGAAGAAAAATATTAAGTAAAATTTAGAGGGAGGTACCACAAAAATGACATTTAACTAATCCTATTCCCAATTTTGAAAGAAATAATAAAATCTGAAACGGAAGCCCCAATTTTAAGAAATAAGTTCATAAATTTTAAAAAACTTAGAAATCGAATAGTCACTATAAAACAAAGAAATATCGTAAGACCTTAAACCAAGTTGTTACCTTTGAGTGCAATAAATAAGGTGGCATTTTTATGGCCAACTCGAAATAAACATAATAAATACTTTTCAAAAGCCATAGAGTTGTTCAGGTTTGTATGTTACCTACAAACCTAAACATGTTTGTTTGGGATAAAAGACCTGCATTGGGCCAATTCAGCGTCTCTAGTTGCACTCACAGCAGATAGGCACTCGGGGGCCGTGAAGCATACTCCATGGGAAGGAGACCTGGCTCCCAAAACCAGCCCAGCAAGTAACAAGACATGTAGTCCTGGGAATGCTGCTTAGCCTTCCAGGTGTAGGGTTCCTTATTTAGAAAACAAGGGAATCAATTCTTACAGGTGTCCAACATCTCCAAAATGCTGAGGTCCTAAACTTACGGCAACTTTAGAAAAGTCCTTCTTTTCATGTATACTAAGGCAGTGAACATGACTTTTTTTGAAATATCTAACCTAATATACAAGCAGCCTGTATTTCTCATTTGCACTTTATTTTCAAAAGTATTTCATATACTCACAGAAAATACTTTATGTATGAGATGTGATTATTAAGTAATGAGACCGGCTTTTTCACGTGTGGCTAGGGAATCAGAATTAGTATTTTAGTGTCACTAAACAGAAATTTTCCAAAACTGAAGAACTGAAAAGAAATAAAGTCACTCTCTGCCAAGCACTTTAATCCAAGAACTGACCTGGAAAAAAAAAAAGACTCAGATTCTCTTCCTGCTGTTTTTCAGAGAAGAATCTGTCCATGTATACACAGCAAGAGTTTCTATCATGGATTCTATCACCGCTATCATTAGCAGTTGTATCTTAAGCCCTCTTAGATCTAGTAATCAGTATTGTAAGCAGTAAACACCACACAGATCACAGCAACAACATTACCTTTATCATACATATTTAAAGCTTTTAAGAGATCTTCCCGGATTGGGTATTTGGCTTTATAACAGAGCCTTTGAATGTTGGAAGATGTATCATCGCCTGAAAGTGTAGTAAGATCTATAAAGGTAACAGCTTTCAGCAGCCAAGCAGCCTGGTTTAAAGAAAAGTGAAAACAACGTAAATTTAATAAATAAATAAATAAACAAACAAACAAACAAACCTCCAACCCAGCTGGTTAGTAGAGAAGCATTAGACAAGTATGGGTGTTAATATCTTATGCCCACACTGTTCTATGGAATATTCTGATATATGATATAAATACAGCTCAAGAACCACTAACAAGATGAACACTGCCCAAAATAAAAGGGAGGAAGAGTGGCCTTAAACATTTTTTTTCTCCCACAGATATCCCACATTGAAACCCCTATTAGCCCATGTCTCCCCACTTCTGACTACTCCATCTCAGCCAAAGGGAGAGCCCATCAGAGCCACCCTGACATAGAAGAACTCCGAAAGAAGGTTTCTATCTTACATTTTACCTCCCGCTCTGGGATCTGGGATGAGATTATTATTTTTAAAAGTTTCCAAGTTTTTTGGTGTTTTTTTTTTCAATTTAATCCAATTCCATTTTTAAAACAATATTCATATTTCACAACTCAGTCTGATGAATTTTCTTTTATCTTTTCAATCAGAATATTTCTAAGGATGAGCAAAATGTGAACTATCACTCTCAAGGATTCAATCACAGTATTCTGCCTCACGTGTGAAATGAACTCTGAATTCCTTTTAATCTTACACAGCACGTCTTTGGTTGGGATACACTGAAGAAAATGCTGACCACAAGTACTCTACGAAACATCATTTTTGGATTTTGAAAAATGATTTATGGAAAGTAATAGTAAGGTAAACACGATGGTCAAGAAAGGTCAACTCTTAAACCTAAAGGCCTCAAGAGTGGGCACATCAAGTTTAGATGTTAGGGCTTTAAAATTAAAATAGAAGAAGGCATGTCTAAAAAACTGAATAAATGTGTTGAGAAAATATGCCATTTAATTCACTCATGAATAAAGATGCCTCAAATTCATTTGCGGTTTTGCCACTCAAGAGTGATAAGATTTTTAACTTGTTTGGATAAATGTGTTATCTTTCTCCAACCCATCACCATCATATATGAATTATTAAAATAAGTCATGGACAGCTGCAATCTTTTAAGTTTAGATGCATCTTGAGCGAAATTCAATATTGTGGCCTTGAGGGAAGAGACCACGCATTGTAAAATACAGGCAAAGAATGCTCAAGAACCCTTACCTGCCACTCCTTTTTCACCGTTCTGCGAGCCTGGATTTGTTCCGCACGCCTCAGAACTGCCGGGTGATTCACTTGTATTTTGGAGATCCAGCTAAGGTCTAAAACAGACAGAAAAAACACTTTTTGAAGCCTAAAGTTTCATTAAATATAGTCACCTATTTTTACACGGTCCTTGAAAGGATACATTTATCACTTGACATCAACCTTTTTTTAAAGCTTATGTTTCTTTTTTGTACAACTATAAATAAACAGCCTTGTTGATGGAAGCCCAGTCAACAAAAGGCATACTTCATGCAAAATCACTGCCATTACTTTCAAAGGCAAAAACCACAATTGCTTCTGTACCAGCCCATACATTTGGAACTGGAAGAACCTGTATTGATTCATGACAGAGACATGCCTAACAACTGGGGAAATGTGTGCTACCCATGCCACGCACCTCACCTCTGACAGCAAAGACGTATTTGTGAGTGTCCAGTCCAGGAGAGCAAATGATTAATAAATACTTAAGTGAACTAATGGTGGGAATTACAGAAACTGTGCTCACTACTGGCAAGATTAATACCTACTGCATGCTGACAGGATACAGCCCATTCTTTCTTCAAAGGAAAAATTTTCAAAATATATTAGAAATAACAACATTGACTGATATAACAGAAATTAGAAAAAAAGAAAAAACAAATTATTTAAAGTTTCAGGAGAGATCTCTGTTGCTTTTGTTCTGAAATGCTCTCTGCTACCTTGATCTACTCTCTCTTCTCTTCCAGTTAACTGTAATTTCTACTTTCAGACCTAGTCTAAATATTAGCTGTTGTGAAAACACTGTCAGCTCCCCAGACAGAGCTAACATTAGACAGATCTCTACTACAGAACTTGTAATCAGTTCATCAAGGATTCCTGGTGAAACCATTTGTTGTAGTTAGTACATTGCCAGCCATGATCTTACCCATCTTTGGGTGTCTAACATCAAAGAGTGTATGTATTTCAACGTCATCCACCAATATCCTATAACATAGGTGGCCTCACAATAAATTGGACATGAACATTATTTACCTTCTATAACTAACCTCACTTCTGTATCTCTCCAGCAATTCCATGTTTTTAAAAGAGCCTTAAAAGAGCACTGTAGGAAAAGTTATCCATTAGAAAAAATGCACTAATTACAGAACTCTTTATAATGCAATGAAGAAAACTGCTGATCACATACTGTATCATGTAACAATACAAATTTAAGTATTTGCATCTAAACTCATGTTTACAGATGACGTTCTTTCTCTCATTTTCATTTCATTCTTCTTAAAAGTATCAGTATTAAAGGTACAGAAATTGCAAGTTGGACTCTAAGTGATTAATAATGATATTCTCATTTAAATTTCACTGAAGAAGGAAAAGAGTTTGGGTGCTTCTTTTTCTCTCTAATTATTTTGTTAGCTGAAATCATTTAACAAACCAGATTTTTAACATTTCAATCCATCTGCTCCTGCTCCTCAAGGATATTGTATGTTTTTTTTTGCTTGTTTGCTGAGCCAACTTCACAGAGAAAATGGGAGTCTGGGGTCAGGCCGATGAAATCTGCCTCTGCTTTCCCACACGAGGGCTGTTTTTGTTCTAGCAGCGCCCAAGAAAATCAGACCAGACACACTAGACTTCGTCCCAATTTATCTAAGACCTGTAAGAAACACCCCCTACTCAAACACAGGAGAGGCTTTTTTTTTTGCGGGGAGACACAGTTTCTCTCTGTCGCCCAGGCTGGAGTGCAGTGGTGCGATCTTGACTCACTGCAACCTCCACCTCCTGGGTTCAAATGATCTCATGCCTCAGCCTCCCAAGAGGCCAGGGCTACAGGCGTGCGCCACCATGCCAGGCTAATTTTTGTATTTTTAGTAGAGACGGGGTTTCACCCTGTTGGCCAGGCTGGTCTCAAACTCCTGACCTCAAGTGATCTACCTGCCTCGCCCTCCCAAAATGCTAGGATTATGCATGAGTCACCGCGCCCAGCCCTAGGAGGCCCTTTTTTTCTTTTTTCTCAGATGATTGATAATGGTGATTGGGTTCATGGTAAAGACTGTTTCAGGCAGATATAGGAAAATGAGTGAAGCAAAGAGTATGTTAATTCCAAGGCTCACTGCCAACTAATTCTTGACCATGATCAAAAAGAGGTAGGCCTTACTCAGTGGGGCAAGGCTTTGAGAGGCTGTCCTTTATCGATCACAGGACATCCCTGAAGTCCTTCCCCTTCTCTACTCCCAACTCACCACTACTGTCGCCACTGGAAACAGTGGCACCACTGCTGGAGAGGGATCTCAGGCAAACACAAGCCTCTTCCTTCACCATCCGGCTCCTTCCTCCTTCTCAAGCCCCAGCTCCTTCCTCACCGGTCCTCTGCCTCTGTGGTGCAACCTTCCTAATTTACTGGCAGTTCCCTGACACATTATGCCAGGCTGTCTCTGGATCTGTGCATGCGGAATGCTCCTTCTACCAAGAATTACCCTTCCCTGCCTTGCTGAACAGTGAACTGCTGCTCATCCTTTAAGACTCGGTTCAAATGTCACCTTCTCTGGGAGCCTTCCCTGAACCTCACAGGTTGAGACATCCCTTTGCTTCTTTGTGCTCCCATGCAACTCTGCATTCTACCTTTAGTACACCCCCTTCACTCAGAATGCCATTGACGTGTCCCAATGTTTATGTCCCCAAAAGATTTGTTAAAACTCCAAGCGAAGGACTTGACACACGGGTGGCATATGATAAATAAGTCGAGGGTTCCCAAAGACCAGAAAGGATTTAATTCTGGGCAATGTCTTTCTCCACTGCTTCTGACTACAAAGGGCTTTTGGATCTCTACAAGAAAAGGTGCCACTGAAGTATGAATGGGATGCCTGGGAACTTTCACCTTAAAAACCAATTTTGAGTACACCAAAGGTTAGAACTCACAAGGTCTGCTCTTACACTTCTCAGAAACCTCTTGCCAGAGGTCCCTGCAAACCATCTACTGGACAATGTAATAGGATTTCTTCTCTCACAGTATCAGCCTTGACTGCTGAAAATATCATTAGCGGTCATAAAATTATCCAGCCCCATATTTAATATAGCCACAAAATTTGCCTCTGTGACCTCCCATGGCAATGAATTATGTAAGTGACTATCTCGTTTTATTAGCACTTAATTTGCTACTCTTTAATTTCATCAAATAACCCATGTTCTCATATTATGGGGTCTGGGGAAAAGAAAGGACTGATTGGCCTTTGTTATGTCCTTCATAATTTTTAATATTTTATTCAAGTACCCTTTAGCGTCTCCTTTCCAGGAGAAGCGATTCTAATGCACATAATCTCATCAGGACCAAAGAATCTTCTTATGGGGCCAAAAGGGGTTTTAAGTACACATGCCTTTGGGGAGAAAAGACATGAAACCATAATTGGAAGGCAATGACACTCTTTTCTTAAAATTCTCCAATGAAGAAACTCCCACTATTTATCTTAGTATGTCATTTTGGTGGTTTTTAGGCCCTTGTGTTGGTTATAAATTTGTCCTCAAATACTCTTCTCACAATTTACTATTATTATTTTCCAGTTCAAGTCTTAGTGGAGACGGAGGTCATTTTCCCTGCAACTTTACTTTCTAGCCTTTCCATCATTTTCATCTGTGTTTCTACAGAAGTTCTTGTATTTTTCACAGTATTCCTAAAACATGTAACACCAAATGATAACCCTACGAAAGGAGGTGCATTTTCTGTTTTGATTTTAACTTTGTTCCTAATACACAAAAATAAAAATTTACCACACTGGCTGGATAAGAAGTCCAGTTCAGAGGAAGGGTAGGTCACAGTAGGCTTATCCAGTTGGCTAAAACAACCCTAATGGATAAGTAGAGATTTCTGATTCCCCCTAAAGCATTGTTTCTCAGTCTAGAGACATTTCTGGTTGCCACAGATGGGGTAGTGAGGTTCCAGAGAAGGTGCCACTTGTATCTAGTGGGTAGAGGCCAAGGATACTGCTCAATATCCTACAAGGCACCCACAACTTGAATTATGTGGTCCCAAACGTCAACAGTGCCAAAGCTGAGAAACCCTGCCCAAAAAACTGTGCAGGATGCAGGAAAAATAAACAGGAAGCACTGCAAGTTTGTGGGGCTGTCAGAAGCAAAAGCAGGTTGGCTAAATGTGACTGAATGTGGCTTGCGTGACCGACTGTGGCTTATTTGTAAAGTGCCGTAAGCACCAGGCTGAGTGCAGGCACAGGCTGTCCAATCAGTAACCACACACGTGTGCCTACCTGAGCCCTTGAAATGTGGATAGTCCAAATTGAGATGTGCTTTAAGTGTAAAATACACAGATATCAAAGATTCAGTACAAAAAGAAGGATGTGAAATATCTACTTACGTTTTAACACTGATTGCACAGTGAAATTATAATATTTGGGGTGCATTTGGCTAAGTAAAATGCTATTAAAATATTTCACCTGTTCCTTTTTATTTTTTTATAATGTGCACACTTGAAAATTTAAACCGACTCCATGTCTCACGTTATGTTTCTATTGGCTCTAGGCTCTAGTCTAGGCTTTATGATACAGGTGACCAAAAGTCACAGAAGATTTCCAAACAGGGCTGCAACAGAATTAAAGGAGTATTTTTAAAAAGCAATCGGCACACAGAATATGTCCCATGGAAATACTTTCGTAAGTTTGCAAATGCAAATATGAAAAGGCATTTATGGTAGCACTGTTGCAAATGACACCAAGATCCATATCCAGTTCAATAATATATAGCAAATCCGTAATACGGAATACACTTCAGCCATTAAAAAGAATGAAGTACAGGCTGCGTGCAGTGGCTCACGCCTGTAATGCCAGCACTTTGGGAGGCCGAGGCAGGCAGATCACAAGGTCAGGAGTTCAAGACCAGTCTGGCCAATATGGTGAAGCCCCGTCTCCACTAAAAATACAAAAATTAGCTGGGCATGGTGGCGCAAGCCTGTAGTCTCAGCTAGTTGGGGACCGAGGCAGAAGAATCGCTTGAACCCAGGAGACAGAGCTTGCAGTGAGCCGAGATTGTGCCACTGCACTCCCGCCTGGGTGACAGAGCAAGACTCCGCCTCAAAAAAAAAAAAAAAAAGAACGAGGTACATCAGTAAGTACTGTTGTAGAAACTGATTATGATACCATTACTCAGTAAAAATAAGAAATATGCACAGCAGTGTGCTTTTTAAAATAAAACTGTTCATAAAAACAAAAAATACAAAACATGTATCTGCTGGTGTATTTGCAAAAAAAAAAAAAAAAAAAACTATATGCCAAATTCATAGAAGTGTTTCTCTTCAGAGATTAGATTATATTCCTACTTTCTCATGTTATATATTCCCCTAATACTTAAACATTCTTACAAAGAGCATGCATTATCTTATTGAGCAGAAAATATAACACATAATACTTAACTGTTGAATTAAGAGGAACTGCCAGGCAGCAGTGTGAAGGACAGGTAGAATGAAAGGCAGACTACAGGAGGTAAACCAGTAAGGCAGCTGTCTGTGATCCGGGCACCAGCATCATACAACACCTACCTGGGGCATTTTCACAGCTCTAAACCCTTCGTGATCAATCTTTGGCCACTGAGCTGTTCCAGAAAGCCAGCCTGACACAGCTACACAACGTCAGGCAGAAATGATGATGTCAGAATGCCGTTTCTGTTCCCACAGAAAAGATCACCAAAATGTTCACCACAGGCCCCCAGGTAGAAACTGATCATTATATTGCTCCTACATGATACTAACATTACAAGGGGATGAGATGGGCCCATGCTCTATTTAAGAGCCTACTCTAGCCCACCCGTAGCTGTGCTCCTCTCCATGGGCAGGGGTCTGTGGGGCCAAGGACAGAGACTGTCCCTGGGCCAACATTCCCCTCTAGTCCATGCTCAAGGTGCACAGGACCCAAACTTTCTAGATCAAATGGCTCCAGCCTTCTTTAGAGAGTCTGCAGGGATCTCTACCCAAAGTCAAGACTTAAACAAGATATAAGACAGACAAGGGACAGAAAACCTCCTGGAGAGTTTGATAAATGCAAGTATGCCTATGAATACCATTCATTCATTCAAGTAATATCAAAGGGCTATCCACAATGGTGCCAGACACCACTGGAGGCTCTGCAGATTGAGCAGTGCTGAAAAGAACAAAATTCTTACTCTCACAGGCCTTTCCTAATAAGAGATAAACACATAAATATCTATTAACTATATTATACATCTGAGCTACAATGAAACGTTATATAGGATAAGAAAATGGAGAATGTAGGATGGGCATGGGCCAGGAAAATCTGATAATAAAACATTTGAACAGGGCACCAGGTGAAATAAGCAATGAGGCCATCATCTAGGAAAACAGTGTTCTAGGCAGAAATGTCAGAGGCATTTGAACCAGGGCAACTCCATCTGGAATAGGGGCTGGGTAAAATGAGGCTGAAGTTTACTGGGCTGCATTCCCAGATGGTTAAGGCATTCTAAGTCACAGGATGAGACCGGAGGTCAGCACAAGATACAGGTCCTAAGGACCTTGCTGATAAAACAGGTTGCAGTAAAGAAGCCAGGTAAAACCCACCAAAACCAAAATGGCTACAAGACTGACCTCTGGTCCTCCTCACTGCTACACTCCCGCCAGTGCCATGACAGTTTACAAATTCCATGGCAACATCAGGAATATTTTTAGACCTATATGGTCTAAAAAGGGGAGGCATGAATAATCCACCCCTTGTTTAGCATATCATCAGGAAATAACTATTAAAAATAGGCAACCAGCAGCCCTCAGGGGTTAAATAAAAGAATGGAATAGCCATTCTTTTATTCCTTTACTTTCTTAATAAACTTGCTTTAACTTTACTCTGAACTCGCCCTAAATTCTTTCTTGCACAAGATCCAAGAACGCGGTCCTGGGGTCTGCATCAGGACCTCTTTCCGGTAACAGAAAGAGGAGAAGGCAAGAGGGAACAGCCGTATCTAAGGCAAAGCAGGGACACAGTGTAATCAGAGGAAAGTAGGCAAGGCCAGGTACGGGAAATGGAAGAGAGGGCGGCAACGGCCACATCACGTAGTAAAACGTTTTCCAAAAGGAGGGTAATAACCCACAGATATGTCATGAAATCAATTTTGTCAGCGGCAATGAGCATTTTTAAAAAAGAAAGAAACAGAAAAATAGAAAATGTCAAGATACAACGCATGTTATACAGGTAGGATCATTCGTGGAAGTTCTGTTTCAATCCCGTGTGTACCGTGTGGTGTGTACCGTGTGGCAATATAAAATATACTGCATATGGTGAGCCACGGCCAACAGGGTTCAAAAGGTCCTTAAGGAGACTTTTTCAGCAGGTTTTCCCGTGTAAGACGGTAAGTCTTTCAGAGAATTTTCAGCAAGGGCTGAAATGATCTGATTTACATTCTAAAATAATCCCTCTGGCTGTGGTGGGAAAGCCAAGTCGGAAGCTCAAGCAAGAGCAGGTGGTGGCCTGTAGCAAATCACTAGAAGCACAGTGGAGAGGGGTCAAAATCTCATCAATCAACTGACTATAGCTTTTCTATTCTGCATTTAAAATTTGTCTTCAAACAAATAAGAGCTACTCAATCTCTGGTGCTATTATTCCCACCTGGAGAGTGAAAAGTCAAAGATCCAGAAGCATCTGTCAGATTCACAAAGCACAAAATTCAAAGAAGAGCTTCCTCTGCTCACTACCCATAAACAGCCTCAGGTAAGTCTCTCTGTGGAAGAGTTTACAGATTAGAACACACTGTCAGGGCTGACCTCGCTGCCCTCTCCCCCACCACTCTATGCTCCAAGTAACTACTGAAGCCAAATTTGATAGCTCTTCTCAATATGGTCCAACTACTGCTGAGCTTTTGGTCCTCACTAGGGTGACCACCTCATCCTGGGTTGCCCAAGACAAGCCCGGTTTATGCCTCCTGTCCCCTCTGTGTTAGCATTCATCTTCTACATTTCATTTCTTAACAAAGTTGAAAATACACCAAGATATATTTGGGAGACTCCAGCTTCTCTTCTCTCTCAGTCTCCAGCAATGTCACACAGCATGTGAGAGCCCGGTGCAGTGAACAGTGTTACTTTACCAAGTGGTTCACTCTAAAACGAAACCAAAGCTTGACTCTCTTCCTCACTCTCCTGGACATAACCAAACACTCCCAGCATGCTAGGCATTCACTGATTACTGAGGGTACTCAGAATATTCGTGGCTACTCTATTCAATAAATGGTGCTAGGAAAACTGGCAAGCGACATGTATAAGAATGAAACTGGATCCCCATCTCTCACCTTATACAAAAATCAACTCAAGATGGATGAAAGACTTAAATCTAAGACCTGAAACCATAAAAATGCTAGAAGAGCTAGAAGATAACATGAGAAAAACTCTTCTAGACATTAGCTTAGGTAAACAATTCATGACTAAGATCCCAAAAGCAAATGCAACAAAAATAAATAAATAAATGGGACATAATTAAACTAACAAGCTTCTGCACAGCAAAAAAAAATCAGCAAAGTTAATAGACAACCCACAAAGTGGGAGTAAATATTCGCAAACTATGCATCCGACAAAAGAATAGCATCCAGAATCTACAAGGAACTCAAACAAATCAGCAAGAAAAAAAAAACAAATAATCCCATTAAAAGTGGACAAAGGACATGAATAGATATTTCTCAAAAAAAGATATACAAATGACCAACATATAAAAAAAAGCTCAATCACTAATTATCAAGGAAATGCAAACTAAAGCCACAATAAGACACCACCTTACTCCTGCAAAAATGACCATAATTAAAAAGTCAAAAAATAATAGATGCTGACATGAATGTGGTGAAAAGGGAACACTTTTACACTGGTAATAGGAATGTAAATTAGTACAACCACTACAGAAAACGATATGATTTATCAAATTCTGTAAACCTAAAACTATTTACTTTGGGTCAGGCTTTTTAATTCTGCAACAACAACAAAAGCTATCAGTAACAATGACCTCAAAAAAAGTATGTTTAATAAAAAATTTTACTCCGAATTCCCATTTCTCAGGAAAGTTGATTATTTGTAATTTGCATAAAATGTTTTTCAACATTTGCCACGAGCCATAAAAACCAAAGGTATCTATCTATCTATCCATCTATCTATCCATCTATCTATCCATCTATCCATCTATCTATCCATCTATCTATCCATCTATCTATCCATCTATCTATCTATCCATCTATCTATCTATCTATCTATCTATCTATCTATCTATCTATCTATCCATCTATCTATCTATCCATATATATCAGACTCCAGGATGACCCAAATCTGCTAAAAAGCATCACTATCTACCCCAAAAAATTAGTAGTTAAGATGCCTGTGTCCAAAGATAGCAATTTAACACATCTTCAGAAGACACAGTTACAGAAAACCCTGAGCATGACTTTCATTGAGATAAATGACTATTCTAAATATTGCTCACTTTTAGATCTAAATTTTCTAGTGAATGTGTAAGAACTAAAGCAGGCCGTATGCAGTGGCTCACACCTGTAATCCCAGCACTTTGGGAGGCCGAGGCAGGCAGATCACGAAGTCAGGAGATCGAGACCATCCTGACTAACACGATGAAACCCCGTCTCTACTAAAAATACAAAAAATTAGCTGGGTGTGGTGGCGGGCGCCTGTACTACCAACTACTCAGGAGGCTGAGGCAGGAGAATCGTTTGAACCCGGGAGGTGGAGGTTGCAGTGAGCCAACATCATGCCACTGTACTCCAGCCTGGGTGACAGAGTAAAACTCCATCTCAAATTAAAAAAATAAAATAAAAAAAGGAAAGCAGTAGTTATTAAGTTGTTGGCTCCATTAGCAGAAGATTCACAAAATACTAGAAAGTATCAGTTTCATAGCAGAGTCATAGGTGCTTCAAACAGAAAATCAGTTAAATTAATTTGAATATTGACTCATTTTAAAAATCTAATTTATCAAATAAAAAAACCGGAAGTCTATTTTGCTGAAGGTAAAATAACTGACATTGCTGTGACTACCACTATAATTTCAGTTAAAGAGGTTAGAATAAAACACATAATTATCTGATTTTGCAGTGATAACATGGATGCAAATTTTGTTGTAGTAGCATGATAAAAACATGTTCTTATTAAATTAGGAAACCTATGAAACAGAAATATACCTGGATCTCTGTGACAGACATATAATTCATAATTTCATCCAAATATGCTTCCATAGTCTAACAACTAAAATAAAAACTGTCATTGTCAAATTTTAAACATTTTATTTATACACAGAATAAAGGAACGATCTGATCTTTGTGAAAAAGGTGACATTAAATTAAACATAAATCTTTCTTCACGGCAATATGCACTCTCTCTTTGCTGATTCTCATCAGTTGAATACTAGAAACATCTGACTCTTCGAAGAGTTAAGAGCCATTCTGTCAATCAATCTAAGGTGATGTACACCGGTCTTGAACTATCTTCTAAATAAGACCTTTAAATGTGGGCTTTTTTTTTTTTTTCCAAAATCAGTTGAAAATCTTTTATTAAAAAAAAGTTAAGTAAATAAAACACCAAAGCCTCTTGTTTTTGAAACTGTTAGTGAACTACAATTATTAATGACATTTTGCAAAGAGGGAGACATAAAATTTACTCCTACAAAAGAATGGATTTGAACAAATAAAATAATGAGATTTCAACTAGTATACATGTTAATTTTAAAATTCTAAAGTTGCACTTTGGAATACTTCAACTTGTCTGTTTTGACTATCTTTTGTTACATAACAACCACCACAAAAAATTGTGGCTAAAAACAGCAATCATTTTATTTCTCCTGATAGGTTGACTGGGGCTCAGCTGAGTGGTTGTGCTGCTGCTTTCACTTGAGATCTCTTGTGTGTCTAAAGTCAAGTGGTGGCTAGGATTAGGACATACAAGATGTCACTCACATTTCTGTTATCTTCGAGGGTGCAGCTGGAAGACTGGGCTCTGCTGGGACATTAAGTCTCTTTCTTTCTCTCCATGTAGTCCTCAGACCTCTCCCTTTCCAAGTGCCTTTTCCAACAAGGTAGCTGAATTTCTTAATAGGCAGCTCAGAGCACCCAAAATTGTTAAAGCAGCTGTAGAGCATCACTTCTGCCATATTCCATTGGTTAAAGTGAGTTACAGGGCCAGCCCAGAATTAATGCAACACAGGACTACACAAAGGCATCAGTACCAGAGACATGGTCCATCTCTGGAGACTAGCTACCCCAAGCTCCTATTTTAAATTACGTAAACTTATATTCTGTACTGGAAAGAAATGAAATTGAGAAGACTTATAATTTTACAGTATTTGAATTAGCAAAATATCCAAAAGAATCATAAACAAAGACATCTTATTTGACAAGTTTTGTCTTATAAAAATATTTACTATTTTGTCTCAGAATGGAGGCATAAATATATTAGCTGTGAAAACATTTCTGGTAAAATATTTACACATTTCAATTAAAAAAATGTGAATTGAAAATATCCTCCATTTATAGAATGTGCTAAACTTACCAAGTACCTCAACACTTGTAGAGAAAATATTTTCTCAATTTTAAAAACATGTTTCATGGATAAGAATCAATTGAAAACTATCAAGAATTTTAAACTTAATAAACACAAAATGGAACTTTGACACACAGATGGATACAGCTAAGAAGCTAATTAAAGCAGAGTAATAATTCAACTTATGTTGTTTTATAATGCTGAGATAATATGAATACATTTTTTGGCTTTGATGTACATGAGTATATTTTAGTGTTAGAATGAATTTTTTAGTGTTTGAACGGAACTATTTTCTCTTGAACAGAAGATCTACCAATAAAATAAAGGCAATGTATCATTCAGTGTTTTCAATTATATAATTTTAAGTATTTTTAGTGCTCCCTTTTTACTGCCAAAAGTGTCTAGTTTGCATGCTAAGTCACCCTACCAAATATCCAAGTCAATGTCATTTCTGAGCAACTTTCCCCGGCTCTTCAACCACAAAGTCTTCCTCTGGGCTCCACTGAACCTTAACAGATTGATATTACAACTCTTACCCAAGTCAGTCAATAAATATTTAGGTGTTTTATTGTCTATCAGGCCCTGGTACATAATCCAGTGGTTATGTTGTGATAGTTGAATTATCTACTTGGATGTTGCCAACAAGATACTAGAGCTTCCTCAAAACAAAGGTATTCAGACTACTACATTAATAACAACCCAGCTCCTCATCACTGTACTTAACTGACGCATAGCAAATGATCTACAAATATTTGATGAATTGAGGACGACAACACATAACGTAATGAAAAAGGGAGCTGGTAGTTTGGGGAAGCCCTGATACACCAGAATAAAGGAAGTATAGCCATTCACTTACCCAAGATTCATTAAGCAACTACTACTTGATAAACAAACATAAAAAGAAAGGGACATCTGGGGCAAGGAAAAAGGATCCAAAACCACAAAGATTGTGCAGCTTAGTGTTAACCATCAAAGGAGAACGGAGGAGAAAAACATGTAATTTAACAACATAAGAATCAAATTAAAGCAAACTACATTATGTTGTAACACTTAATGAAACAATACATTTAGCATTATCAATGGATGCTAAAGACACTGGGTGAAAAGTTAATGAAAAACAAGACATTCACATGGTATTGGACTATCAACTCATACACGACATGCAGGTCAAGGAGGGGAAACTGGAACTATATTACTGGCGGATGTGGCTATAATCTCCTTAAGCAAATGATCAAACTTAACTTCACTTATAATGGGATCGCCAGGCACTCATTTCTGTGCCTCATGATGTGATATTTAAAATACACAGCATTGCTTCTGAAGTACTTTTACCAGAACTGTTTAATCTGAATTGAATCAAGTCTTAGATATAACTTCCAACTTAAAGAAAACACAGGGTGGGCACAGTGGCTCACGTCCATAATCACTTTGGAAAGCCAAGGTGGGAAGATCACTAGAGCCCAGGAGTTGGAGATCAGCCTGGGCAATATGGTGAGACCCTGTCTCTACAAAAAATTTTAAAATTAGCCAGGTCGTGCTGGTGCATGCCAGTGGTCCCAGCTATACAGGAGGCTGAGTGGGAGGATTGTTTGAGCCCAGGAGCTTGAGGCTTCAGTGAGTCATGTTCATGCTACCGTACTCCAGCCTGGGCAACAGAACAAGATACCATCTCAAAAAAAAGAAAGCCAGGACAGGACAGGACAGGATAGGACAAGATAAGACAAGACAGCAGATGGAGAAATAAGTTAAATGACATTATGAGAAAATAATTAGACAAATCCAGGTGGTGAGACAATCTACAGAAAACATAACCCAGTATCATGATAGTAAAAAAGGGAGTTCCGCTGTAAAGGAAGACAAACACAACTGAATAAAATACATAGTCTTCATTTGTATTATGGCTTGGGTTAACCAGCTATAAAATACATTACATTTTGGGGACAACTGGAGAAATTTAAATATGGTCTCAGTAGTAGATGTTACCCAGGAATTATTTCAAATTTGGCTACTGTGACAATGATGTTATGGTGTTTAAGAAAATACATTAATTTCTTTAAAGTGCAAACTTTTTTATGTTTATGAGTGAAAGAAAGAGAGGGCGGCAAGGGCCAGATCATATAGTAAAATGTTTTCCAAAATGTCTGTAATTTTAATGTAAGATATTGCAGAAAAAACTGCCAACACAAAGAGTAAATTATTGTGTTAGGTCATGACAGATATATGAGTGTTCTTTATACTAGTCCTACTTTTCTGAGTGTTTGAAATCTTTAGCCATAGGAAGAAACTTATACAAAAGCAAGTTAAAATAATTAACACAGCACGTAAGGGAAACTGGTAGCTAGCCTCAAAAATGATCCATGAGGATTCTCTCCTCCTAGTATTCATGCCCCTTCCATAATTAATAGAGCTGACCTATGTAACCAAGAGGAGATCGTGGAAACATCCGCGTGTGACTTCAACACTTGGTAAGAAAACACATGGTAGCTTTTGCCTTCCTACTTGGATCACTCACGTTGGGAGAAGCCACTTGCCATGTCATAAGGACACTCAAGCAACCCTAGGAGGGTGTTCACATGGTAAAGGGGCTAAGGCCTCTCACCAGATGCCAGCACTAAGCTGCCAACCATATGGGTGAGCCACTCTGGAATCAGACCCTCCGGCTCCAGCCAAACCTTCAGGTGATGGCTGTCTGGGCCAATAACTTCATTGTAAACTCATGAGAGACCCCCAAGCCAGAACCACCCAGCTAAGCCATTCTCAAATTTTTGACCCACAGAAATGTTGTGAGATAATAATTAACTGTTTCAGGCCCCTAAATTTTGGAGTAATATATTACACAACAACAAACAACATATAGAAACCAATATGAAAAGATTCTAGTAGCAACCTTCTTCATAAAAATAAAATGGCAGACTAGGAAGTATTTTATTTTTATCTTCCCCAACTTTAAAGTGTAAATATTTAAAATCCTGCTAATAAAAACATATGAACCAAATTACACTGAAACTCTTGTACAGATATGTGAAAACTAATCTATACATTTAAAATTAGTACATAGTACTGTATACATACCTCAGTGAAATTTCTTCTTAAAAATTATAGTGAAATTTTTTTTTTTGAGACAGGGTCTCACTCTGTTGCCCAGGCTGGAGTGCAGTGGCACAATCATTGCTCACTGCAACTTCTGCCTCCCGAGTTCCAGCGATCCTCCCAGCTCAGCCTTCCAAGTAGGTGGGACTACAGGTTCATGCTACCACGCCTGGCTGATTTTTATATTTTTTGTAGAGACAGGGTTTTGCCATGTTGCCCAGGGTGGTCTTGAACTCCTGGGCTCAAGTGATCCACCCACCTCAGCCTCCCAAAGTGCTGAGATTACAGGCATGAGTCACCATACTCAGCCAAAAAATTATAGTGAAACTTAAAAATATCATAGCAACGGATGTCCATGTCTTTAAATTCAGCTCAATTTATTTGGAAAACTAGTACATTTTCAGTTTTTCAAAAACCTTAATTTGATGTCCATCAATTGTTTTTCCAAACTCTCTTCCAAAGAGTTTTGCTAGCTTTGGAAATACCTGCTATAAAAAAAAGTGGTATCAACCAATGACTGACCTCTCTGGGAGGAACAGCAGTTTTATCATAATCTTTTTTGCTATTGTTTTAATATGCTTAAACCTATGAAAAAAGGTAGTACTTTTTACTCTGCTGGCATTTTCCTTAAACTCTTAGGGGAAGCATTATCAAAAGATTTTTCAGAAACGAAGTACTTCTACCAAGTTCCCAGTATGAAGCATTTCATTAACAATTTCAACAAACTCTTAACCTGCCAGGTTGAGACTATATCGCTTTCCTCAGCAATTCACATATCAAAAGTTGTTTGAGAAATGTACTTCTGGTCTTGAATCAAGAAGTCGAAGAAAGAGGCAGTTAAAATATCCATTAAGTTTCCCACCCATTTTGTTTTGAATTTACTATAGTTTCAAGTGAGTTTATTGTAAAACTTTTTTTTTTTTTTTAAGATGGAGTCTCGCTCTGTCGCCCAGGCTGGAGTGCAGTGGCCCGATCTCAGCTCACTGCAACCTCCGCCACCTCCCAGGTTCAAGCACTTCTCCTGCCTCAGCCTCCTGAGTAGCTGGGACTACAGGCGTGTGCCACCACACACAGCTAATTTTTTGTATTTTTACTAGAGATGGGGTTTCATCATGTTAATTAGGATGGTCTCAATCTCCTGACCTCGTGATTCACCTGCCTCGGCCTCCCAAAGTGCTGGGATTACAGGCTTGTGCCACCGCGCCTGGCCTATTGTAAAACTTTTAACAGCATAGTTCTAATACATCCAAACCCACAGGCTGTCTACTGAGGCCAAGTACTGGGCAGCCACAGATGGAGATTCACAGGAACATGCAAGGCATCAGCACTGGGAACACAGCTTTCACCTGGAAAAAGGGAACTCTAGGTTCTCTGGTTCTGTGATACGCATCATTACTGGATTTGCAGTTGAAAACCATGAATAACCGTTTATGAAGCACTAACTCCACCAGGCACTTTGTTAGCTGTTTTACAGTGCTTTTATCCTAGTACAACCAACTTGATGCTAGAGGCCTTCTCTGAGTAACTTAACCACAGTATTAGAAGGCAATCACTGACAAAAAGGAAAGAACCGGCTTATGTGGCCTGACAGTCATCATTTAATTGATCTGAGTAGCAGTGCTAAATATAGGGCATAACAGTATAGAATAAAGCAGGAAACTGGGTTCTAGCTCCAATTCTGTCACTGTGAAAAGACGAGGCTGGCCAGAGAAGATTTCAACAAGCCGACAGACCTGCCCTGATAGACTAGTAGAAATTAACTGGAATCAAGGAGAAGACAGACATTTCAAACACTGAGTATAATATGAAGACCAGTTTGGGAATGGTGACAGCCTGTTTCCAGAGTAACAATGGTAAAAGTTACATGTGGGAGTAAAAATACAGTTGCACGGGTATAGTGAACATTCATTCAAACGTACCGAGCATGTTTTATTCCTATGATACGAGGTCACAGAGAATCCTGAAATTCAGACTCTAGACTTGAAATACCAGTGGACCACATTCACTGATTTGATTAGATTGGTGGATAAGATAGACTGGTTAGGGAGAAACTATAGCCAAGTTTCTGCCAATTTTGTATAATGAACATTTACTTATTTTAAAATCTAGGAGGAAAAAATTAATTTAATACAATAGGAAATCGGGAAAATAAAATTAGAGGATCACTGTGGAAAGTCCAATATCTAAGGAGTAGGAATTCCAGAAACAGATAATTTTTAAAAGTGATAGGATGTGGAGAAAAGGGAACCCATGTTCACTGTTGGTGGAAATGTAAGTTAGTACAGCCATTATGAAGAATGGTATAGAGGTGCCTCAAAAAATTAAAAATAGAACTACCATATGATCCAGCAATCCCACTACTGGGTATATACCCAAAGGAAGTGAAGTCAGTATGTTGAAGGGACATCTGCCCTACCACGTTCACTGCAGCACTATTCACCATAGCCAAGATAAGGCATCAACCTAAGTGTCCGTCAACAAAGAATGGACAAAGAAAACGTAGTATACCTAAATAATAGAATACTACTCAGCCTTTAAAAAGAAGGAAATCCTGCCACTTACAACAATACAGATAATCCTGGTGAGAGGCCAAGACAGCTGGACTTCCTGGGTCGAGTGGGGACTTGGAAAACTTTTCTGTCTAGCTAAAGGATTGTAAATGCACCAATCGGCACTCTGTAAAAACGCACCAATTAGCGCTCTGCATCTAGATAAAGGATTGTAAATGCACCAATCAGCACTCTGTAAAAACACACCAATCAGTGCTCTGTGTCTAGTTAAATGACTGTAAACACACCAATCAGCACTCTGTAAAAATGCACCAATCAGCACTCTGTAAAATGGACCAATCAGCACTCTGTAAAATGGACCAATCAGCAGAATGTGGGCGGGGCCAAATAAGTGAATTAAAAACTGGCCACCCCAGCCAGCAGCAGCAACCCGCTCAAGTACCCTTGCACACTGTGGAAGCTCTGTTCCTTTGCTCTTCACAATAAATCTTGCTGCTGCTCACTCTATGGGTCTGCACTACCTTTATGAGCTGTAACACTCACCACAAGGGTCTGCGGTTTCATTCCTGAAGTCAGTGAGACCAAGAACCCACCAGAAGGAATAAATTCCGGATACACTGGAAGGTATTACATTAAGTGAAATACCACATATTTCACTTAACATGTAGACTCTAAAAAAGCTGAATTCATAGAAACAGTAGAATGGTAGTTACCAGAAGCTGGGGAGAGAGGATTGGGGAGATGTTGGTCAAAGGATACAAAAATTTCAGTTAGAAGATCTATTCAGTTCAAGAGATCTGTTGTAGAATATGGTAACTACAGTTAATAACAATGTATTATATTCCTGAAAATTGCTAACAGTAGACTTTAAATGTTCTCACCACATATTATACCTCAGTGAAATTTCTTTTTAAAATTATAGTCAAACTTTTTTTTTTTATTTTTTTGAGACAGGTTCTCACAGTCAGGCTGAAGTATAATGGCACAATCACTGCTCACTGCAACTTCCACCCCTCTCGGACTCAAGCAATCCTCCCACCTCAAGTAGCTGGGACTACAGGCGTGCACCACCATACCCAGCTAATTTTTGTATTTTTTATAGAGATGGGATTTTGTCATGTTGCTCAGAATAGTCTCGAACTCCTGGACTCAAGTGAGCTTCCCTCCTCAATCTCCCAAAGCGCTGGGAAACAGGAGTGAGCCACTGTGTCTGGCCAACAAATTATAGTGAAACTTTAAGGTAAAGTATCATATGGGTTCATACATTCTTGTCAAATTTGGAAAACACACACACATATTTACATACCTAAAGTTGTGAGTTAATCCTTGAACTAACAATGCTTTGGAAAGTTGTCATCTAAAAATCAGTTCTCTTTCATGCTTTTCAGTCAAATTAACATCTTGGATAAATTAGGTAACAGACAAAAGTTTCCATATCACAAGACAGTTTATTGTCAGTATACCGGTTATACAATTATATGCTCTTAGTCCATTTTGTGTTGCAATAAAAGAGTAACAGACTGGGTAACTTACAAAGAAAAGGAGTTTATTTGGCTCATAGTTCTGTAGGCTGCAAAGTTCAAGACTGTGGTGCTGGCTTCTGGTAAGGGCTTTTCTGCTGAGTCATAACATGGCTAAAGTTCAAAGGGAAAGTGGACACATGAAAGGTAGCAGGTGTGTGCAAAAAAACTCACAAGATCTTCCTCAAGAGAAGCAGCAAGAGGATAAAAAGCGAGGAAGTCAGATTATTTTTAACAACCCACTCTCATGAGAATTAATCTATGCCCGAGAGAGCAAGAACTCACTCACCCACTCCATCCCCAGAGAGAGCATTAATATATTAATGAGGGATCCACCTCCATGACTCAAAGACCTCTCACTAGGCCCCATCTCCCAACAGTGCCACACTGAGGATCAAATGTGAACATCAGCTTTAGTGTAGACAAACCACATCCAAACCACAGCAGCTCTCATGAAGGTAACTCCGTAAGAGGCTTAATAAACCACATTTAGATTTCCAAATATGTGGTTTTTCAACTTAATGTACTCTGGGAAAACTCCTGGTGAGAGTTTCGTCAAGCACCTAAGTGTGCCTGACGTACAGAGAGAATCATTAGACTAGAGAAATTCATCAAGAAGCTGGATAACTTTGGTCCCCTGTTGGGTAAAGAGTCAACTCTCAGTCCTCTGAAAAGATTTAATCAATTATTCTAGGAACCAAGAGCTTCCGAGAAAAATCCACTTAACTCTTTCCTCCCAATGAGAAACTAGATGAAGAACTTTCCAAAATTAAAATTTTGGAATGTCCAATAATGCCCCGTTACTTATTGAATTTATACTATCAGTCAACTGAAAAGACTATTCCTAAAGCTGCTACTTATGCCGGATGTTGTGCTAGTCATGCAAGTTGGAGTGACTGCAAGAATTCTTGCATGCTAAAACAGATCCACAAATAATAAATCCTGTGAAAATATCATAAATATTATTTACATCTCCAAAACAGAAAATACTTAAAATAATTTGAAAACCATTTCATTTAAATGTAAGTATATTAAGCTCTCAAAGAGAAACAATTAATGGAATTTTAAGATTATACAATATCTGTACCTATTTTTCCTGAAACTTATTCCCGTATTAACATAGTTCAGTACTCAATGTCCTATTCTTACTACAAACTATCCCACTTAAGTCTCATTTCAGGAAAAATCTATTATTGGTCACTTATACTTTACCATGAATTTAAGGTAATACATGACCTCTCCCAGAAACATTTACTTTTAAGTTTCACCTCTAGGATAAGATACAAACTATGAAAAGCATATCTTATGAGGGGTGTTAACAACTTCATTTCCTGAAGTTTGTGAGTTCATATTATTCCTGATGCCTAACTTTTTAAGCAAATTTTTTAATGACCTACTGAGAATTATAACAGTAATTTTGCTATTAAAACTTATATATTTAAATTCTGAAACCAGTGTCTATTTTGCAACGACAAAAAAGTGTTACTGTTCTTAAGTAATAGTGTATGAACACTTGTGTCTGATTATTTATCTAAAATAGTCATAGGATGGTACCAATGAGACTTATCAAATAAACACTACTCTGTTGTTTGGCTATTGATTAATTTTTAAAGATGCTGATCAAAAAAGAATCTGAAAAATAAAAGAACTTCAGATGGATAAATTCCCTCTGGAAGCAAAAAAAAACAATTGATAACTACCTTTAATCACATTTCCATATGAAAGAAAATCAGTATAAAGGTATTGAACACATGTCTAGTTTCAACTTCCATTATATCCTAGCATATATTGAGGTTCCAACTGCCTACACTCTTGGAACTTTTTTCCCTCACAACTTTATGTTATATTCCAGTCACCAAATACCCTTGTTCACAATCAGTTATTCTTTAGCTTTAAGGTCAGAATTTTCCAACATTCCTAATATATTTTGTGTAAAGGGAAGGATCTGTAATTCTTATTGTGGCTCACTATATTCTAGGCACCATGCCAACTGCTGTACATATAATACCTCATTTAATCTTCACAGTTACTCTGAACTAGCTTTTACTCACAATATTTTTTACTTATAAAACTCAAAAATTATAGGTAGAAGAACCAGGATTTGAATGTCAATCTCACCCGAAAATCCAATTTCTTTTCAAAAAAGCTACAGGTAATTAGATAGTAACTTCCCAACATATCTATTTATTTGTGAAAATTTTAATCAGGATGGACTCAAACTCTATAACCAAATTCTCTAACCGGGGTACAGGGTCATCCTTCAAAACCGAAGTGAGCTAAGCTTTCAAAAAAAAATTTAAAAAAGAAAGCTTTGTTGTGCAGCTACTGTATATATATTATCTTTGCACTACCCTTTGACTTGCAGATAAAAATCAAATACTCTCCAGATCCCTACTTAACAGTCTCATGCTCTCCGGTAATGCCTTTGTCTGTGCTTAAATATATATTTAAACATGCACATACAGACACACACACAGAAGGAGCTTGGAATGTAGGTGTACCCCTTAAACAGCAGGCATCTAACATGTGCTAAAATACTGTGACTATAAGCAGACAGGGCTTGAGTTGATATTGTCTCCCAAAACAAACAAACAAGCCTCCGCTACATTATGGAGCACAGTGATTGCCAACACTGTCTGGGAATATCTGTTCAAAACCGAATTAGAGGGGAAATCACCACCTGCTGGGTGCTGATTCAAAACATTGCTTCCCACGGCACCTGCTCTCTTTCTGCAATTTCTCGTCTGGAAGAGGTTCTTTTGTGGCACAGGTTTTGACAAGGTGGCTGGTTTTCCCAGTGCTTTCTTTTTTTTTTTTTTTTTTTTTTTTTTTTGAGACGGAGTCTCGCTGTGTCTCCCAGGCTGGAGTGCAGTGGTGTGATCTCGGCTCACTGCAAGCTCTGCCTCCCGGGTTCACCCCATTCTCCCGCCTCAGCCTCCCGAGTAGCTGAGACTACAGGCGCCCGCCACCACGCCCGGCTAGTTTTTTGTATTTTTAGTAGAGACGGGGTTTCACCGTGTTAGCCAGGATAGTCTCGATCTCCTGACCTCGTGATCCACCCGCCTCGGCCTCCCAAAGTGCTGGGATTACAGGCTTGAGCCACCGCGCCCGGCCTTCCCAGTGCTTTCAAATGCTCTGTGACAAGTCATCAAAAACTTTAAAGCACCCCATTCCACCTTTAAAAGGGAAGTCCTTAGATGTGGCCACTCAGAAGTTAGTGTGGGTTAGCTCTGCGATCACTGTGGCCTGGATGCTGGTCGCCGGGAGACGTTCTCCCTGGTGGGGCTCCACAGGAACACCCGCTTCCCGCCTCTGCTCCCTTGACCTGGCTGAAACCGAAGCCCTGGTGGAAGTCACCGGCTGAGCCAGTGCTCTAAAGGAGCTGCCTCCTGTCCAGTTTTCACAGAGAACCCTGCTCCTGTCTGCAGGGCAGGATTTCACAGCTACAGATCTAGAAGGCTGAGAAAAGTAAGGTGAAGTGTACAAAAACCATGATGGAGAGAAGTCGAAATGGCAAGATTTCGGGGACACCAGAAAGGCTCCCCATAACCAAATATTCCCTTTGGTTAAACAATTTAAACTGCACATATAAAGGGTCATTCCCTGGTGCCAAACAAACTTACCTTTCCCAGGAAAAAGCTATTAACACCAACAGTCTTTCACACTTTAGTGAGAGCCAAATTTTCTATTCTTCTCCCAGACAGTTTTTAATTTAATAGGAGAAACCACTCTCCAAGTAGACATCCTGGGGTGGGAAAAGCAAGCAGCAAGAGTCTAACACACCCACAGGCAAAATCTCCCCTAATTCATAAGGGTTGTCCTTGCCATCAGCTGGCTCAATGAGTCAAGAGTAAATAGTCCCAACAGGGTGATCTCGGCCCTCGGCCTTTTCCTGTGCTCACAGTTTGCTCATGTCATGTCCACCATATAGTCCAAAATGCAAACACAGAAAGAGTTGAAATTTAATCCTTTTTGTTTCTTGTTCAAAAATCTCTATAAGTGGAATAAAGGGGAAGAAATTTAAAATTTGTGGCCGGGCGCACTGGCTCACGCCTGTAATCCCACCACTTTGGGAGGCCGAGGCGGGCGGATCATGAGGTCCGGATATCAAGACCATCCTGGTTAACACGGTGAAACCCCGTCTCTACTAAAAATACAAAAAATTAGCCAAGCGTGGTGGCGGGCGCCTGTAGTCCCAGCTACTCGGGAGGCTGAGGCAGGAGAATGGGGTGAACCCGGGAGGCGGAGCTTGCAGTGAGCCGAGATTGCCCCACTGCACTCCAGCCTGGGCCACTGAGCCAGACTCCATCTCAAAAAAAACAAAAAAAAAGAAATTTAAAATTTGTTAATTAAACACTTAGTGATTACCTGTAGACTTCATATCTACCTTCATTTTGGTCTTCCAATAAAGGCAGGTAATTACAGATGATGGTCAAAGGGTACAAAGTTTCAGTCACACAAGAAGAGTAAGTCTTTGAGATCTACTGCACAGCATGGTGGCTACAGTTAATAATAATATATATTTCAAAACTGCTAAGAGAGTAAATTTCAGACATTCTCAACACAAAAACTAAGTATGTGAGGTGATTATGTTAATTAGCTTGATTTAATCATTTCACATTGTATAAACATGTATCAACATATTACATTGTATCCCATAAATATACACAATTATTATTTTTCAATTTAAAAAGTTTTACTATTTTTGAGCCAAGAACAGGTTCATTAAAATTAAAAGTTAGCAAGAGAAATATAAATTAACTTCTAATTCATTTGTCTGCTTTTTCTTCCATTATATGGTTTTTAGCCACTATTCTATGCCACATCAATCTACATCACATCCGTGTAATCTCATTATACCTTGAATTCCTAACTTTTAAAAAAAGCCTTTTAAAATAGATAATCAGCAGCTAGTTGTATAAGGAATGTGAAGGTTATGTGAATAATTAACCATATACAAGTATATAAAGTAGTTTTCAGATTGAGAGTGCAATCTCTGGAATCACACAGACCACAGCTAATTCCTGGCTCACCATTCTCTTGCTAGCTGTATGACAATGGGCAAGTTGCCTCACCTCTCAAAATATCAGCTCCCACATTTGTAAAATCAGGATAAAAATCAGAATAAAATTGTTGGGAGGAGTAGAAGATAATGCATGTACCTAGAAATGCCTAGTATGTTCTAAGTAATCAGTAAATATTAATCTTTATTATATGTATTACCATCTTCATGAAGAGCATCTCCCTTTCAAAATATTTTAAGTAAACCAACTTTAACAAAATCAATTATATTATTATGTAACTACTTGATCATTATCATGTGTTAGCATGATAGATAGCAGATAGTTTATGTACCTGACTAATCAGAAGGACCCCAGCAGACTTTTCCAACCAAGGTTTCTCATTTGAACCACAAAACAAAAAAACTCGAGAACAACTATTTTCTCAGTTTTCCCAATGAAGAACTGGTATCCTTCCAGATGCACTGGAGAGTTAATTCATTACATATAATGGGTGCCCCAAGGCATGAGGGCTGAATTCTTTTACAGAATTCCAGTTGTTGAAAGCTGCTAGAACCTCCATTCAGAACCATCTTGCTGTTAGTTTACCCACAATTCTGGTAACCTAGATTCTCTTGTTTCTTGCCTACTGCACATTCGAAATAGCATATCTGAAGTGGGAATTGCTATGATAGAGGAATGAGAGTCTGATCACAGGGGAGGAATCAAAAAATGTATTTCAAAATACAGTCAGTGAGCCAAGAGCAGTGGCACACAACTGTTGTCCCAGCTACTGAGGAGGCTGAACCTGAAGGATTCCTTGAAGCCAGGAGTTTGACACCAGCCTTGGCAACATAGCAAGACTTCATCTTGAAAAGAAAAAAAAAAAACAGTGCATCAAAAAAGAAGAGCAGCACTGGCCACTTGATTAGCGGAAAGTGGCTCTAAAAGCCTCAGAAGTTGGCCAGGAACAGTGGCTCACGCCTGTAATCCCAGCACTTTAGGAGGCCGAGGAGGGCAGATCACCTGAGGTCAGGAGTTCGAGACCAGCCCGGCCAACACAGTGAAACCCCGACTCTACTAAGTAAAGTACAAAAATTAGCCGGGCCTGTGATGGCGGGCGCCTGTAACCCCAGCTACTTGGGAGGCTGAGGCAGGAGAATCGCTTGAACCTGGGAGGCAGAGGTTGCAGTGAGACAAGATTGTGCCATTGTACTCCAGGCTGGGTGACAGAGTGAGACTCCGTCTCAAAAAAAAAAAAAAGAAAAAGTCTCAGGAGTCGATGAGGGCCTCACTGCATGAAAACACAGCGGCTTTGATGCTTGTAAGGTCCTCTAAGTCAGCAAAAATGATTAAATTCTCCCCAGTGCACTCCACCTCCCACAGGGACTAAACCTTCAAAGTTCTACTTCTTCAGGAGATGATACTAGGCAATTCTGATTTCCTTGAAAATTTGTGAATTTTAATTTCCTTGATAATGTACAGATAAATTATTAAGGTAATCTATGTATATACCTTTACAATTACGCAAAAACATTTTTTAAAGACACTTAATTTTAGAACAGTTTCACTCCAGATGGTTCAAGTTTTAAACATCTTTTTTTTTCCCACTCTTAAAAGAATAAAGCCTCCACATTTAAAAGAGTGAAGCCTCCACATTGATTCGTTCTCCAAAGTTTACAGATAGGTAGGCCTTTTTTATGTTCTAGTTACTGTCTTTGGTGTTAAGGGGCACGTGTTCAAAATATAAGAAAATTTACAGAGAAAAAAATCAAAATAATTGAGCGTTAAAACTCAAGAGGAATAAGAGAAGGGTTCATGAAAGTGAAGAAATTTAAGCTTCACCTTCAAGAGTAGGGATAATTTCCAGTAGCAGAGCGGGTAACATGAAGAGCCATTCGAAACAGGACCAACATTCCCAAAGAACAAAGACCAAGTCAGCCTGACAAGAGCAAAGGGGTTAGGGCTCGGGGGGTGGGAGGGTAACAGGAATGGGGCCAAATGACCCAGGATCTTCAAAGAGAGAGAGAATGAAGTGTCTGGGCTTGGTACACCAGGCAGTAAAAGGCCATTGTAACTTCCCAGAAAAGGGGAGCAATGCTTCCTTATTCATTCAACAAACACTGATGAAAACAAGTCTTCACATTATGAAAAGTACTGTTCAAGGTGACATGAGGGATACAGAGGCCTGATAAGCACAGATCCTACCATCAAGCAGTCTATTAAGGCAGCATTCGAACATAAAAACACAAGACTGAAATTGGTAGGTACCATAAAAGAAGGCAAAGTATGTTAGGAGATCAGTGTTGAAAGTCTAGCAGAGGAGACCAAGTAAGCCTTCACGGAGGAGGTGAAGTGGTGAAAGCCAAGCATTTTAGGGCGATAATACAGGATCAATTGGAATAACTACAATAGTGGCTACCATTTATTGATCACTCATCAAGTTAAAGGTGATTTAATTCTATATCTCATTTAACAGTCTCACTAACTCTACCAGGGAGCCATTAGGTCCATTTTATAGATAAGGAAACAGTTGAAGCTCAGATATTAAATTATTTGTTCAAGGTCACACCACACTTGTCAGGGCTAAGATAGAAACCCAGATCTCTATAATTCAAAAACCCAAGTTATTTCTAGAATATTGTATTTGTAATCTCTACAGTGAAAAATATATTTACTGAGTTCGATTATTTAACTTTTATATATATACATTTTAATTTTAGAAACAGGGTATTGCTCTGTCACCCAGGCTAGAGTATAGCAGTATGATCATAACTCACTATAACCTTGTCCTGCCTCAGTGTCCCAGGTAGCTGGCACCATAGCGGCGTAACACCACACCCAGCTAATTTTAAAACTTTTGGTTGGAGTCTGCTATATTGCCCAGGCTAATCTCAAACTCCTGGGCTCAAGCGCTCTTCCCACTGCAGCATCCTAAAGAGTCAGGATGACAGGCATAAGCCACCTCACCCAACCACACATATAATTTTAATAGAATTTTATAGACATCTCTATTTTCAGTCTTTAGAATTCTTACCTGGCTAACATCATTCACATATTTCTGGATAGAATTATTCGGCTGTTACTCACTAACTCAATTATTTTCTTCAACTAAAGACAGAGAATACAGTAATTTGTTTAAGTAAGATGACATACTTTTCATGAAATGAAAGAACATTCTGAAGGAACCAAATAATCAGAAGAGCAAATTGTAGATGAATATAATGTGTTCTATTTGAAAAAACAACAAGAAAAAGTTTAACCAAACATGGATTTTCCAGGGGCAGATGAGAAAGCCCAGAGGTAACGAAACCAGCTATAAAGCCACCATTGTGATTCAGATGTGTGACAGAATGAGCCAAGCCTAGGGAACAGAAGAGAAGAAGAGATGAATTCACAAGATATTTTTATGGGGGAAAAAAAACAGTAAGACTATAACCAATATTCTGCCATGCAGAGGACTGAATACAAAAATAAAAGGCTCTGTTCACATAAAGATTTTTAAGTCAAGGTATAAATTCATGAGACATCTAGAGAAAAAGAAAATATAATGTGTCTAATCATCAGAGAAAGGATAGAAAATGTAAACTGATCACTGGAATTCAGAGCCTTGAAAGCCAGAGAAGATTATACCAGCCAGAGAAGGAAGGAAAAGTCTGAACTCCCAGCACAGGGAACGTTCTAGACCTACAATTCCACCAAATGGTCATTTTAAGGAATGATGAGAAGACTCAAAGAAGTTCAGAACTAGAGGATTTTCAGAGATCTGTGTCTGTTTAAAAAAAAAAAAATACTATTTTTTAGAGCAGTTTCAGATTCACAGTAAAACTGAACAGAAGGTACAGAGATTTCCCACATAGGCTTTGCCCCTACACATGCATAGCCTCCCCCATTATCAACATCCCCCATCAGAGTGGTACAAACCTTACAAATGATGAACCTACATTCTCCTGTGTCTGTTTGACAGACTTGCAAAGTACAAGCCAATGTACTAAAGCCCCTCCCCACCCCGCAAGCTTCCACAGCTAGATGCCATCAGATCTAGAACTATCCTCTATCCTTCCAGATAAACCACGATGCATTCAATGAAGCATAAATGAGCAGGTACACATTCCCTGACATTCATTCCACAGGATACCTAATTTCAACTTGGCCTGTAAAAATAACTACTGTCAAGCACCAAAACAACTGAACTTTCTTTAGGATGCTTTTCTTTGAGACAGTCTTCAGTATTATCAGCACCAATGCCTATTTTCTAGACTCTACATGCTAATCACTGTGTCCCAAAATTTCTCTATATTAATTAGTAGTTTAATGGAACACTCAGTCAAATACAGCATTCATCAGCAGGCTGAAATTATGATTTTTTTCTTGCTGGAGACAGATCTGTGGAAATGTTGTCACTAATAAAATTCCATATTAGATCTTTGCCTAGCTCAAGAGATTTCCCACAGCATTTTTAAATGATTATCTAAAGGTTAATAATACAATGTTGACCAGCTAATCATTTCAAACAGGGCAAGTGCATATCCTGATGATGGCCACAGTTTGCTTTCCTTGACAAGAATAAGGCCGTGTACTTCCCCAGGGATGTTTTAAAGTTTGATGAAGGTAAGCTTCTCAAGGGCAGGGCTCCCAAGTTCTATCGCTCTTGTAGCTTTCACAAAGACATAGACAGTGATGAGTTCACAGTACTCAACATACACGTGCTGAATGAATGACTTTGAGATTATAATAATGATTGCCTCCTAAGAAGTCAAAAGTTAAAAAAGGAAAACTCTGCTTATAAAGACATAAAACTAAAATACATTTCTTGTTTATTCTTTGGAAAATTATTTATTATTATTATTATTATTATTTTTTTTTTGAGATGGAGTTTTGCTCGTCGCCCAGGCTGGAGTGCAATGGCGTGATCTCGGCTCACTGCAACCTCCGCCTCCCGGGTTCAAGCGACTCTCCTGCCTCAGTCTCCCTAGTAGCTAGGATTACAGGGGCTTGCCACCAAGTCTGGCTAAATTTTTCTGTATTTTTAGTAGAAACGAAGTTTCACCATGTTGACCAGGCTGGTCTCGAACACATGAACTCAGGTGATCTGCCCACCTCAGCCTCCCAAAGTGCTGGGATTACAGGCGTGAGCCACCGTGCCCGGCCTCTTTGTAAAATTATTAGAAGCACTTAAGTCTCTTGCTATTTACTGTAGAAAAAATAATCTCCCTCAAAATACCACAATATACAGATCTTGAGCTCCTTCACCAAATACAATAGGTATTGTTACAACCTACTTTCTTCCCTGAGTCCAAAATACAAACTTAATCCATAATCTCAAGGAAGCATGAATATGTTTTTTTCTACCAGAAAATTAACTGAATTACTCTTTCTGGTTAATCTCACATCTTCAGTTAATGGGATTAGGGGTCTATCTCCTAAAGTCTCTGAGACCACAAAGAAGATACCCTTATGTCAATTTCCAGAATCATCAAGAACACTAATTATATCCTTCCACCAGCCACTGGCATCATTTGAATAAAATATGTCCCTTTTCAGACAGAGTGCACTTTTCAGATATATGCACTAAAACTTCACTACGTCACCCCAATGTTTCCAATAGGCCTTCACATTCACTTTAACACATTTCTTCACTTACCTCAATCAAAGAAAAAGGCTAATTTCTCTCCATATTTGCTTAAACTTTGCTTATCAATGTAAAACATATGATATATAAAGATAATAAGATAAAGGTAAAAATGACAGAAGATTTATAAAAAAAAAAAGATCATAATTAGAGATTCTCTGAATCTGAACCTGGGTCTACTCCACAGCTTACTGCATGGTTCTGACCCTGCAGTATTCATTCATAAGAGCTATCTGGGAATCCTGTAAAAATGCAGACTCCTGGGCTTTCTCCCCATAATACAAATAATTTGTTATTTTGTTTTTTGGTTTTTTTTTTTTTTTTTTTGAGACGGAGTCTCACTCTGTCGCCAGGCTGGAGTGTAGTGGCACGAACTTGGCTCACCGCAACCTTGCCTCCTGAGTTCAAGTGATTCTCCTGCCTCAGCCTCGCGAGTAGGTGGGACTACAGGCACGTGCCACTGCGCCCAGCTAATTTTTGTACTTTTAGTAGAGACGGGGTTTCCCCATGTTGGCCAGGATAGTCTCAATCTCTTGACCTCGTGATCTGCCCGCCTCGGCCTCCCAAAGTGCAGGGATTACAGGCGTGATCCGCCAAGCCCAGCCCCCATAATACAAATAATTAAAGCTACTGTGGGGCTCAAGAATCTGTATTTTTAAGAAGCATCTTAGGTGATTCTGAGGCAGGGTCAGAGCCCAGCCAAGCTCATGGTAAGCTAGTGGAAAAGAAGGTAACGCAACGTACTAGACTAAACCAGCATAGAGAGAGCCTGAATTTCCATTCCAGTCCTGCCTCTAACCAGCCATGTGACCACAGGCTTAACTTCCCTAGATCTGAGTTTTCTTACCCACAACAGAAGGGGGATGGACTGACAGCAAACATGCCTTTCCGTTAGGAAATTCCATGACATGAAAAACAACAACAAAAAGAGGTAGCCTTATAAGTGTGGACACTATTATTTTCCTAGAAAAGAGTATCTGAAATATTCATAAGAGGTAATGTTTATTCAAGGATCTCTACATCAGATAAGGAGTCTCTAATTATACCTTCAGCAGGCTGGATACCTAGTTCAGTATCAAATTTTAGACATTTGAATGAAATCTCTTTTCTCTCTCTCCCTCCCTCCTTCCCTCTCTCTTTCTCTCTTTCTTTCTCTCTCTCTCTCTCTCTCACACACACACACACACACACACACACACTTCTTTCTGAGGCTGTGGGGCAGTCCATTAGGTGGACAGTTGAAAACTTTATCTGAATCTGGATTATGAGAGAAGTTAATTTGGATATTTTTCCAGGCTTTAAAGACCTTAGCATCATTAACCACCTTCCAAAAGAACAAAGACACCAGTTAAGTGGCACCGTTTTAGGAAATAACTACCAGCAGCTACTCTTATCTTAGACTTTGCTTTGGGGGAGGAAGGCCTGATTATACAAAGAGAGCCAGAAGTTGCAGCCAGAGTGTCTCAACATTTAAAAAATCTGTATAGTTTGCTGGAGCCAAGATTAAACATTTATCCTTCCCATGCAACCACTTTGGTTTCCAGGGAACTCACTGTTATGGCTGAGGCAGGCTGAGGAGAAGTACATTCGTAGACACACACACAACACACACCAAAGTTAACTGAAAAATTTCAAAGTGTCTTTTTATGCCTTTAACTCAAAAGATGAACACATTTCAAGGTGACCCAATCCTCAAGTGACAGACAGTGTTTTAAAAGGGCCAGAGCTCTCCACTTAAACAATTTCTGGTGACATGTTTAAATCGCATCCTCAAGGGCTCTGTCTGCTGTCTCATTTACTAGTCTTTCTTTCCTGGCTGAGGCATCCCATTTTAAATAAGTGCTTGAAGTTTTTCTTCCTTCCTAATAATTAAAATCCACCGGGCTTAGATGGTTAAAAAAAAAAATGTTTTTTAACTTAGCAGGCACCACAGAGGACTTTTAATTATTTAATTATACAACAAACCCAAATTATTACTTTATAGTTTTTCTATTTATCAAACAGTATCAGAATAAAAAAAGACAGCCTCATCATTTATGCTTACAAGCAAAAAGTAAAAGACTTCTAAGGTAAAATCAAAGTAGTTAGCATTCACAAAAGGATGCCCCACTTAAAATCTAAAATGTACATAATTATTGACTCAGTGTATATATTTCATACATAGACTATGAAGGATTTTTTTTCTTTCTTCATGAAAACATTACTCTTAGCCATTACAGCGTAATAAGATTACACTAGATACCTGAAAACTGAGTTCCTATAGTTAATGAAACATGCCAGGGCTGCTTTTGCTAGTCCCTTTGTAGAAAGTACTCCATCAGAAATATCCTCTCCAAAAAAACCTCCCCAGACCCTCTGTGAATTCGTCTTTATCCTTCCAATCCCGCCACGTTCCTGTTGTCAGTTTTAACATACTGTGTGTGGTGATTTACATAAACATCTCCCTTAGTTGACTATGAGCTCTGGGAAAGCAGACACCAGGTCAGGCTCACCTTGGCATCCCCGCCATGACCATGAGCAGCAAGTAGCAAGTGCCAGGAACAGCAGGCACTCCACATAACGTTTTTAAAATATTCTTAAATATTTACATTTTAAAAAATATAAAAACAAATTATTCTGGCCCCCTTCCCCTTCCCAAACAATTGTCCTAAACCGCTGGAGTGGGGCACTGAAGAGGTGAACAAGGTAGTCATTTCAGCCAGGTTGAAATGGGGGCACCATTATGGCCCAGAGTGAGCCAAACAGCATGGGGTAGCCCAGAGTCCAATCAGAACAAGAGGGGATCTGCACAAAGGGGGAGCAAGACATGGAGAGTGGAAGTGCAAGCAGGGTAAGGAGGGTATCCACCTGGAGAGGCGGCTGGGCACAGAGCTCCACAGCCCCACACTAAGGTAACAGGGAGATTTGTGTAGGCAGCAGCCTGCTGTGGGGGACGAAGCACCAGTGGGATGAGGAAGGCAGCCTCACAGGAGGGAGGCCCAGCTCAGGGATCAGAGCTTGAGAACAGTAAGAAGAACGTCTGCTGGGGCCAGGGGAAGCATGTGGAGTGTTTCAAATATGGAAAGGGAGAAAACTGGAATAAATCCAGTGGTGTTGGACCAGAACTGGAGGTATTCGTGTGAACTCACGGTTTTCACTATGTAGATACAGAGAAATGACAGGTAGATGAATCTAGAAGTGTGTGTGTGTATACAGTACGTACATTTTTCAGCTCTGCCAGCTGAGGGCCTTGAGAACAGTCACCCATCACAATGAGAATACCTAAGGCTCAGATCTTGGCTTCTCAGTATTGTTATCCACTGAAAAAAATGCTCCTTGGAGAGCTGGCTGACTCTGGTGCTGAGAAAGGGAAATTGTAAGATAAGCCAGAAACATCTTGTTGAAACCCTCACCCCCACCCCAGTCTGTGGAAAAACTGTCCTCCACAAAACCAGTTCAGTCCCTGGTGCCAAAAAGGTTCGGGACCGCTGGTGTAAAGCAAAGGGTAAAGAACTTGTAATCAGAAGTTCTGCATTTGAGTCGTGACCTCAATTCTTACTAACTCTTACTAGCAAGTTGCTTGTGCTTTCTGAGCCTTCGTTTTCTCACCATGAAATGAGAATGATAATGCCTAGCACAATGGATTCCTGGGAGAATTCAGAAGAGATTATGTTAGTAAAAGTACTCTGTGAAACCTAAAGTAATATATGTATGCTAAGTATTAAATATTAAAGAGAAAAAAATTAGATTCAGACATAAAACCCACATTAACTTAAAATTACGCAAATCAACTTTATTGTTTAAAGAAACCTCAAGTTAACTCCAGTTGGGAAATTCCCTGCAGAAATCTAAAAATTTTTAAATTCTCTTACCACCTGAGCTAAGAGCTAGAGTCAAATTTTCATATGCCACCTAGTGAAGAATACACTGCCTTATGTTTTAGTTTTGTTGTTGGGGTTTTTTTTTTTTTTATTTTAGTAGGAATTGACTTTTATAACTTACAAGGCAAAATTTAAAGCCCATGGAGACTTTGTAAGGTGTATTAGGTCACTTCTCACTTGTGACCCATAGATTCCTTAAACTGTTTATCTTGTTTACAACTACAGAGATTCCAGTTCTGTTTTTCAGGAAACTACTAAGAGAAACTCCAGATGTAGAAATCCAGGACCAAAAAAGTCACTCCAAATTAATAAAATTATCAAATACTACACTATTTCTACTTAATTATTTTTAACCTAAAGAACAAGAGCCTGGCACAGTGACTAGAGCCTATAGTCCCAGCCACTTGGGAGGCCGCAGAGAACTGCTTGAGCCCAGGAGTTCAAGACCAGCCTAGGCAACACAGCGAGATCTCATCTTTTATTTTAAAAATGTTTAAAAAGAATACGTCAAGAAACAGGACTGTGCCAGGTGCAATGGCTCACTCCTGTAATCCCACTACTTTGGGAGGCCGAGGCAGGTGGATCACCTGAGGTCAAGAGTTCAAGACCAGCCTGGCCAACATGGCGAAACCCCGTCTCTACTAAAAATACAAAAACTAGCCGGGCATAGTGGCAGGTGCCTGTAATCCCAGCTACTCAGGAGGCTGAGACTGAAGAATCGCTTGAACCTGGGAGGCAGAGGTTGTAGTGAGCTGAGATTGTGCCACTGTACTCCAACCTGGGTGACAGAGTGAGACTCTGTCTCAAAAAAAAGAAAAGAAAAGAGGATTGTTTTTTAAACCTAGGAAGCTGAGGCCAGCCCAAAGAGTGAAGTATGAAAGGTGACATTTTACAAAACTGCAAGAGACCAAAACAAACACACACACAAAGAAAAGCCCCACTCAGTTCACCCTGAGGTCACTTCCTGGTCACCATCACATGATGTTCTGAGGCTCATCAGCATATCCACATGAAGCAGTTCCAGAGGAAGTCTGATTTTGACATGCCATCCCTGAAAACTTCACTAACATCTAACGCTACTCTCATCATCTACCAAAGTTTGGACTTTTCCATTCTCCCTCAGGATAAACTGCATCTTCTCTGAAACAAACTGTAATGGTTAAGATGTGGGTTATGGAAATAAAACAGCAACCTTTTATGTTTTAAACAGACAAATTAAACCTAAAAGAGTAACATTAACATTATTCACCAGTTATCATTTGACTTTTCTGACATGAGGGTGTAGTGCTCCCAGTTAGCACCAATCAACACAGTGTGGTGGTTTAAGCATGTAGCGTTACTAGCACCAGATCACCTGGGCTTGAATTCTGGCTCTGCCACATTAGCTATACCTAACTGGTTTTTGGCAAGTTACTTAAAACTCTCTGTACCTCAGTTTGCTCATGTGTAAATGAGGATCATGCTATCTGCCTCACAGGGCCATTGTGAACTAAATGAGAATTTCAAGCATTCAGCATAGTGCCTTACAAGTAGCTAGAGCTCTATGTTAACACTATCATTATATCCAGCACCTAAGCAGTGTCTGCACACAGTAGGTGTTAAATAAGGTGAAGAATTATTGTGCAAACAGATAGCCTTGCCTATTGTTGAGGTTTAAGATTCCATTCTAGGCCATGCACGGTGGCTCATGCCTACAATCCTAGCACTTTGGGAGGTAGAGGCTGGAGTATCACTTGAGGCTAGGAGTTTGAGACCAGTCTGGTCAACATAGTGACACCTGGTCTCTAGTAAAACAATAAATAAATAAATAAATAAATAACCATTCCAAAAATTAAACATTAACTTTGCAGTGGAAAATCACCATTACCCAAATCAGAAACACTCTGTACCCAAGTTATACCTTAGCAGGAATGCCAAAAATGAGCTCCCTAAATCCCTAATTTGTAGGTTCTTTTAAAAGGAAATTAAAAATTATAATACAAAAGGACCAGGACATACTGTTTTCACAACCCATTTAAAGCACAATCTAGGTACATCTAATTTTTAGACAAAAATAAATGAAAAATAATTGCACATCACACTTGCATTTATTTTAATAGTAGTTCTAGCTTGATGTCCAGCTCCTGAACCAGACCTATTAATAGCTCCGTGAAGGCAGTGACCATCCCTGATTATCTTGTACCACCAGCCTAGGGTAATACTACCCAGTACAGATTGGTACTCAGTAACTACCTAAATAAATGTGCTTCTTAAAATAAAAAAATCCCACCAGCCTGGCCAACATGGCAAAACCCCGTCTCTACTAAAAATACAAAAATATTAGCCCGGCGTGGTGGCTAGCACCTGTAATCTCAGCTACTTGGGAGGCTGAGGCAGGGGAATCGCTTGAACCTGGGAGGCAGACGTTGCAGTGAGCCGAGATCACACCACTGCACTCCAGCCTGGGCGACAGAGTGAGACTCCGTCTCAAAAAAAAAAAAAAAAAGAAAAAAAGAAAATCTCATCATGGTTATTTTTCAGATATCTTTGAAATGTTCCTTTTTGTACAGAAGAGTTTTCAGACACACAGAGACAGCGCAGGGAGATCCTCAGAAGTCATCTAATAACACGCCCATTCTCCAGACGCCTCCAAAGATAACATTCGCAAGGAAGTTACAGTCTACATCCTTTATAGGCTTCTTGAGCTATCTTTGAAGACAGATGTAACAAAACTGAATCTTAATAATACTCACAAAGAGGAAGAAGGTGCCGAGCTTCACAGCACCTGTCCATGCAACCATGTACAGAGACCCATGTACGGGGACCAGGAAGATTCCCCAGTTTCCCCAAGTAAGAAGCAGCTCTGAATTTATTCCTTCATTCAACAGACTTTTTTTTTTTTTTCTTTTTTGAGACACAGTCTGTCTCCAGTCTGTTGCCCAATGGAGTGCAGTGGCACAACTCCGGCTCACTGCAACCTCCACTCTCTGGGTTCAAACGATTCTCGTACCTCAGCTTCCCAAGTAGCTGGGACTACAGGCATGTGCCACCACGCCCAGTTAATTTTTGTATTTTTAGTAGAGACGGGGTTTCGCCATGTAGGCCTGGCTGGTCTCCAACATCTGATCTCAAGTGATCCGGCTGCCTTGGCCTCCCAAAGTGCCAGAACTATAGGCATGAGCCACCATGCCCAGCCTCAAGACATTTTTGAGGGGCTTCTGTGTACCAAACACTATTCTAGGTACTTGGAACACATCAGTGAACAAAAGAAAGATCACTACCCATGTGACACCTACATTTTAGGCAATAGTTAAGTGGCATCTAATAAAATAGAAGAGGCCGGGCGCGGTGGCTCAAGCCTGTAATCCCAGCACTTTGGGAGGCCGAGACGGGCGGATCACGAGGTCAGGAGATCGAGACCATCCTGGCGAACACAGTGAAACCCCGTCTCTACTAAAAAATACAAAAAACTAGCCGGGCGAGGCGGCGGGCGCCTGTAGTCCTAGCTACTCGGGAGGCTGAGGCAGGAGAATGGCGTAAACCCGGGGGCGGAGCTTGCAGTGAGCTGAGATCCGGCCACTGCACTCTAGCCCGGGCGACAGAGCCAGACTCCGTCTCAAAAAAAAAAAAAAAAAAAAAAAAAAATAGAAGAATATCTGTACATTTTAATAGACTACATAGGGCATAATAGTCTAGGTACAAAACTTGATAGTATCTTGGAGATCATTAAGCCAATGGTTCTCAAACTTGGGTATGCTTCAGTATTACCCACAGGACTTGTTAAAACTCAGAATGAGCCGGGCGCGGTGGCTCAAGCCTGTAATCCCAGCACTTTGGGAGGCTGAGACGGGCGGATCACAAGGTCAGGAGATCGAGACCATCCTGGCTAACACAGTGAAACCCCGTCTCTACTAAAAAATACAAAAAACTAGCCGGGCGAGGTGGCGGGCGCCTGTAGTCCCAGCTACTCGGGAGGCTGAGGCAGGAGAATGGCGTAAACCCGGGAGGCGGAGCTTGCAGTGAGCTGAGATCCGGCCACTGCACTCCAGCCTGGGCGACAGAGCGAGACTCCGTCTCAAAAAAAAAACAAAAACAAAAAACAAAAAACAAAACAAAACAAAAAAAAACTCAGAATGTTGGGCCCCGTCCTCTAATATTAAAGCTACAGGGTACATTCCCTATTTGGAAAACATCTTTCATACATCCAAATGCCAATGTTTTCCTTAAAGACTTTTTAATCATGAGGGTCAGGTTTAGTCTCAAAGGAACTCTATACTTTTTAAGTCTATGAACTAGAAGTATATACAGCAAATCATAAATAACAGTGATTGGACTAGTAATAATTCTACAATATTTTTGTGCTAACTGTATTTTCTAGAATTTTTACAATAACCATGAATTCCTTTTGTATTAAGAAAAGGGAACAGAAATGTTAATTTATTTTAGAAATTAGTTACAATGTTTATTAAAAAGACTTTCAATTAGAAAACTATTTTAAAAATCATCAGTTAATATACTGCATAAATTATTACTAAAAGATTTTTTTCCCTAGTACATAATTCAGATAACTTATTTTAGCATTTCAGTTTAAACCTGTTTGGATTAAGGATTAATACCTGTGAAGGAAAAAAAAAACTGATTTTAACAAAGAAGATAATAAAAACAAAGCTATGATCATTTCGATAGCTGCATAAAAATCACATTTACTATTATTCCACCTGGTAATTATTTATGTCTATACTTTTACTTTTCAACAAATGAATGGAAGTGACTGATTCTAATTACTGCAAATAAATAAATTTAAAAATGATTCAATTATGTTTTTTGAAAAATTTAAAACGTCTACGTTTTGGGAAACTTAGGGCACATCCTTGATGTATGCATATCACGCAGTCACATTCCTGGGAATACCAAGGTAAGACACCACCCCAAACCCGTCCCATATCCACCATCTTCAAGGATATTCCAATCTAAGAAATATGCCGTTATTACTAAAGATCACGTTCCAGAGATGGGACTAGAGTTTAAAACATAATCAGCTAGAGGACATTGACTAAAACAAAATCAACTAGGTCAGGAAATCAACTGTCTTTAAAATGACAGATTTACTCTCTTATCATTCGACAAAAATTCCACAACACCTCTTGAAGTGCAGACTGTTTAAGTTCAAGTCACTTTTAAGGAGGGCGGAAAGGAACTACCTGTATGTGTTACATATAATTTATAGCCAATATTCTCAAAATTAGCCCCTAAAACCATAACTCCATATACTAATACTATCTATACTGAAGACTTACTAGGTGCCCACAATATACCAAATATGTATCCTCCTACTTAATCTCCTAACGGCCTTATATGGTAACTACCGGTATAATAACCATTTTACAGATGAAGAAACACGCGCAAAGTGATTAATTTGTCGGAAGTCACACAGGTAAGAAGTTAAAGATCCTGGATACACAGATATCCAAGCTATAATACTTAAACTGAGACGCTTAAACCTTATCTTGATCATGGTTTTGCTGTTTGAATTACACATTTTTCACATTTTAAGAAATCTGAACTAAGCTTTCTTGCCAGTAATATTTGAATATAAAAAAAGATGAAAATTGGGAAATAATACAGATACTTTTACGAAACTTTCTAACTCTAAAATCCCACGCAATCTGCAGTGTTACATTTTGAGCACAGCAGGCTGACAACTTTTCCACAAGCACCGCCACTTCAAGGATACGGTTAAAATAATCTAGGGAAATACTGCATTAAATTACACCGGTATTCTATTAAAAGGAGGAGAAGGTAGGTTTTTATCTGGTTTTACCTGCTTGGGGGTTGTTTTGGGTTTTGTTTTTTGGGTTGTTGGGTTTTCCAACCAGCGAGCTAGAGTGAACGAAATGATAGGAAGATGATAATCTAATCCTCCCCTACTCCCGCATACAAGAGTAAAGCCTGGGTGCAAAGGCCGGCAGCGCGAACGTGTCCAAGAGTTACGCCTGCCGGGTTGGGCCTTTACTTGGGGTGGGTGCGGACCCGACGCCACAGCTTCCGGCCCCGGCGAAAACCCCTCGGGGACGCACGGCCAGGGCACTGGGCGGCGGCAGGCCCCGCGCTAGTCCCGGCGCCGCTGGACGCCAGGGAGAGGGGATGGGGAGCCCCGCGGGCCCCTTACCGAGTTCGGTGCCCCGATTGTGCGCGGACATGGCGCGGGCCGCTCCGGAGCTGCCGGCTGGTAGGCGCCAGGCCCTTTCTCCTTCCCGCCCGCTCGAGCGCTCGCCCCGCCCCTGCCCGCTCCCGGGGCGGAGCCGCGGGCCCGGGCCACGAGGTCAGGATCCTAGGCGTACAGCTCCGCGAGGAAATCTCGCTGCTCTCCGCCCCAGTCTCCTCCACGAGGTAAGGAACTGGAGCGCTAGCTAGCTCCCGGAAATAATGCTACCAACACCCTTTTAAAAATACCGAAGTTGCCAACTGCACGTAATAAAAATATTCCTAGAAACTTTTAACTGTAAGATTACGTAACAAGAAGGGAGAGGATCCAAGTGCAGAGCTCTGCAATTTCAGATCTGAAATGTCAGCAGAGATCCCATAACCCTGTTAGGGAAACCAAGGAGCAAGGGCCCCAGGGCACACTGACTTTTCTAATCTACACGTCATAAGAAGAACCAGTTATGTGACCTGAAGAAGGCAAGGGCTTAGGAGTCAGAAGACCTGGTTTCTTAGCCTAGCTCCGGCAATAATTAAATGTGTGACCCTGGGCAAATTAACTGCTTTTCTGAGCTTCATTTGTCTCATCTGTAAAAGGAGACCTTAGCAATTTCTTGGTTCTTTAAATTCTATGATTCTATAAAGGTAAAATGCTTCAGCCTGACTTCTCTGTGACCGAGAGGTTAAAATCGTCGAGACACTCCACAACCTCAATATAGTTAACTTACCTGGACTCACATTTAGAGGCACCTCTGCTATGAAAACAGAGTACAGTTAGTTATGACTTGTCTACCATGAGCCACTTATTGTGCTAGGTGCTTTCATACGTCATACATAGATGTATGATAGCATCTGAGTCTCTGAACAATCCTGCCAATAATGTATTTTATCTCCATTGCTATACCTTTAGATATCAAAGTTCTGAATAGAAAGGCATCCTGGTATAGTGGAAAAACAGTGGGCTCAAAATGAGTTGAACCCATTAATATACAAGCTCTTCCACTTAATAAATGTAACTTAGTGGTTCTAGAAATAATAGTCTATCTACTTACCTGGCAAAGTAGACCTGATCAAAATATGTTCACCTTGCAAAGCTGTTGAATGTATGCAAGGCACCTAGTACATAACATGGCATACAGTAGATGCTTAAAAAATGGAAGCTGTTAATGCTATTGTCAAGTTCACACAGTAATTACTGAGCTGTTTTAAATAGGAATGGTAATATTTGTATACTCCTCTACACTGAGCTTTCAGCCTTGTCCACACACAGCTACTGTTGAATGTTTCGGATGAAACATTCATTCATACATATGAATAGATCCTATTCATACATCTATAGCACTTTTCTTTTTTAACCTTGAAAAAGAGAAAAGCAGACCCTGGAGCTGGCCTGAAACTCACAACTGGACATGGTTTTCCCCGGTTAAACATATACAATTTCACAGAACAGCATCAGCCAAGGCCATTGTGACCATAATGAATCAACAAAAACATAATCATAATCATTTCTGATAATAGAAAACCACGAATATTGTTCAAATAGACCCTATCCTAGCTATTATGACTTCTTTACCAATCAGTTCTAGCTTCACTCCATTCCTACATTTTAGGTAAGAATTAAGATGCCCTATTATAGAATTATCACTAGTTCCTACCATCATCCAGTCCAGGTCAATGTGCCACCTTCCTTGAACTTTCCCCAAATCACCTATGACAGGCCCAAATCTTATGTCGTTTCTAACATCCTCTTACTGAGACACCTCACATTAGGTCCCCATGGCAAGCATTCTCCGTTTTACAGTAAGTCAATAAACCCAACTTTGTCAACTTGTAGGTGTGTTACTGGTGGTCTCTGGCTGGAGATCATTCACATCTCTAGAAGATACAAAGGCAATACATGAAATTCTACTTTTAGAAGTAGACACAACTCCAAACCAGATTCCATACCATTCATTACATAAATGTTTGTTTGTTTTTAAGTTGTGATATCCTAACTTAGTTGAAAAATCAGAATTAGGGCAGCCTCTTAAAGCAAACGTTTTGGCAATATATCAGTCAAGAATTTCTCAAGGACTTTTTCTAAAATGGACCTGTTGAATGTATTAATCTCAAATTAATCTCTGCAGTTTAAAAGTATGTTAATTTGGCAACATTAGGAGAGACAGCAGGGATAGTATGCAAAAAATGAGTTTCTTTCACGGAGAAATGTTTCTACATTTCACTTTGTGAAGATTCCTTTTAAATTTATTGCCTTATGAAACTTCTAAAGTATCCCTAAGGCAAGTCCCCTCAAAGAAAGAGCTATAGACCACTACATGGGAATCACCCAAGAGCTTTTTCTAAAGCAGTTCTGGGCTTCATCACAGCCCTACTCAATCAGAATCTGTAGGACCCAGGAATCTGCAATTTTAATGTTTCTTCAAACGATATTTATGCAAACTAAATGTAAAGAACCACAAACGAGAAGCAGAGGAAAATAAACTATGCATGTCAATCTGGAGCCATAGCCCAAACTGACTGAGTAAAATTGCTTTTAAAGTATTACATGTTGTATTTTTTAAGCCATGTAAATTTTGCATGCTATTCCTATTCATTGATGTTTTTCAACGTAAATTTTAAATTGCCAAATAAATTACCTAATTATCCTCCTACCCTCACTCCTCCTTTAATTAAATTAAAGCTCTAGGAATATGTAATATTTATCTTGAAGCTTCTAAAAACCTACCAGTCCTGGGAGATAGGAGTAAAACAAATTTTAAGTTCCAAAGGGCATAGATCATTTGTGCCTGGTTCATCATATGTAGGATCTAGTACAGTAGTTGGCAAATATTAGACTATAAGTATTTGTTAGATGAATGAGTGTATATTGCTGTCTTTGCTAGTTTTCTTATACTGCCTATTATTTTATCAAGTCAAATTCCATTTGATATAGTCTCTACTCCTACGATTTCTAAGAGCAATTATTCACAAGTTCATTAGGTAAATAACCACTTAGACTACAAACTGTCAGCCAGCATTTCTAGGTCAGATGGAGAAAAGTGTAGGAGCAGGGAGGACTATGAAAAAGTGTGAATATTAGAGTCAAAATATTTTAGAACTGGAGGGAGACTAATAGAACATCCAATTCCTAGTTAATAGTAAAATAGAAAAAAAAAGAATTACACTGAGTCGTTTATGAAGCTAAATTTATTCAATTTAAAGAACACTCCTTCATTCTGAGACTACGTTGTTCACTACCAATTTGAATTTTAAAATGTCGTTTTATAAAGATTGTGGTAATAGATAATGATTTTTTCTTTTATAATAGCCTCAATTGGCTAGAAGCTGACCATTCCATCTCCTCTCCCGTTTTAAAGTCTATTGGCCACAGAATCCTAAAGCTTGGGAATCACTGATAGAATATATAATACTAATATTAAGTGCTTCATATGAATTAAGCCCTTTCCATAAATTTATTTGGTATTTCATATTTATGAGATTTTTCCTGAAAAAAAAATCTGTGTGTGAGAACACTTTTCTCCCTGTACAGATAAACTGAGGCTAAGAGAGATTCACCTGTAAGTGCTACAGGATTGCTTAAAACCTGGCAACAGATAATCATATAACAATATATAACCTTAGACTACACACTACTATTCCCTACTATCTCTTGGAAGCTAAACTGCTTAGGCAAACCATTAAACCTCTCTGAAATTCAGGTTTTCCATATATGCAATGGAGACAATTACTGATCTCACTGGATTACCGGGAGAAATTAGAAAGTGACACATGTTAACATTAAAACCTAACATAAGGCACTTATGTCATTTCCATACTCGTCTTAAACTAAAATCAGTTACCTTCCATTTGACCATGTTCTATTCTCTCATTAAAGTGATTCAATCTATAAAGTATTATTATTGTTCATTAGCTGTCATTTAGATACATACCTTTTTTCGAAAGGTAAATTTGTTAGATGTCTCCAAGAACTCTACTGATCTAGTCACCTCAATCTAAGTAACACTATGGCACACTTGCAATTAAGCATTTCTCTATTAAATAGATAACCAAAGAAAAGCTAAGCCCCCTCTTATCTGAGAATGTTCTTGCTTTAACACTGTTTTTATGGGTAACCCCCCAGTGTAACAGACAGACATGCACAGTAACATATAGTAACCTAATAGGAACCACTTTTTAAGTTGTTAATCCCCTAGGTGTAAAGCATAAGCAAGGTAGCTAGTTGAGAAATATTTTCCATTGGTCTGCTTTTTCAATGCCTCATTTTGTTGTTGCTACCTTCTGAAAAATTGCATCCATTTTTCCCCAACGTTGGTCTCAAAGAAAAGGCAGCTAAATACTTCCATGGAATTTGAGCAACTACTAAAAAATGTAATCTGTAATTTGTTACAAATTATGGTGCATCTTTACTATGCTATTTTGTAGACATTAAAAAGAATGTGTTGAACTTTACTGACATGAAAAATATTCTGGAGAATTTAATGACCACACTCAATCCTGGTTTCCTAGAAGAAACCTCTGGATGACACTAAAATAGAGAAGTAATTGATTCATAAAAAGGTAAATTACTAATATTAGGAGGGAACTTGGAATAGCATGACCTACTGGAAATTAGGACCTAGAGAGGAGACTCGAGAGGATGAATGGGATGAGAAGACAAGTGAAAGCTGGATTTTTCCTGGGTAACTTGAGTCTCACACTGGCTGAAGCTGTACACGGGTTCACTGGAGAGGCAAGAGCTTTGAATAGGTTCCTGCCATGTCTCACTCTTCAGTGGAGGATGACCTGCTGCATATGAGATAACTGGAAAACAGTCTTCCTGGTCTGACATGGATTACTGGGAGATATTAAAAAGATTTGGTGAGGGACTTGTTTCAACAACTATTGAGCACTCACAACATACCAGTCACCTTTCCAGGGAAAGGGAGACTATCAATGAAGCAGAAAAACATGCAACATAATTTCAAATAGTGTTGACAAGTATGAATAAAACAGGACTAAGAAGTGACAAGAGATGGAATACAGACCGGCCTGAGGACTGAATGCAAAGAAAGGATCAGTCAAGCAAACATTAGGTAAGAGTGAACCAAGTAGCAGAAATATCAAGTGAAAGACACTTGAGACAGAAATGAGGCCACTGTGGCTAGAGCAGGGTAAGCAAGGGAAGTATGAAAAAGTCACAAAAGGTCTCAAGAGCCAACTCATTATAAGAATTGGATATAATGGGAAGCCATTACAGATCTTAACAAGGAAATCACCTAGTCTCTTCAAATCCTAAAGCAATTACCTCTCCTACTGTGTGGAGTATGGATGGGACAAGCCAGACAAATGAGTAGGGGCAAGAGGGAGCAGTTACGAAGGAACTGAGAAAGGTAGCCTGCCTAAGGTGGTTAACAATGGAGAGGAGACAAAGCACAGCTTCAGAAGTGCCCATAGAACTTGCATATAGACATGAGGATGAGAGAGAACAGAGTCAAGGATTTCCATATCTTTTAGTTTGAACAAGTAAGTATAAGTTAGTACCAGTTAGTGGAATGGGGAAAGGTTGAGGGAGAAACAGGTTTGATTAAAAAAATCAAGACTTACAATAGGTAAGTCTCAGAGTCTCATGAAAGGTGGAGCACTCAACTATGCTGTCAAACTCTGGTGCTCAAAGAGGCAGCCCAGATACACAATTTAGAACGTATCAGAAGATCCTGAATGTCCTAACAGTGGATGATATTTTTCTTTGGAGAACAGAGCTAGAAAGTACAGCCCAGATCTGAAGTCAAGAAAAAAAAAGGAGGAACTGGCAAATACAGGAGTCAGTAAGGTATAAAAAGACCTGGTCAGGCGCGGTGGCTCACACCTGTAATCCCAGCACTTTGGGAGGCTGAGGCGGGTGGATCACGAGGTCAGGAGATCAAGATCATCCTGGCCAACATGGCGAAACCCATCTCTACTAAAAATACAAAAATTAGCTAGGCGTGGTGGCGTTGCCTGTAGTCCCAGCTACAGGAGGCTGAGGTGGGACAATCGCTTGAACCTGGGAGCCAGAGGTTGCAGTAAGCTGAGATTGCACCATTGCACTCCAGCCTGGGTGACAGAGCGAGCCTCCATCTCAAAAAAAAAAAAAGACCCAGGAGAGTAGTTTCATAGAAACTAAAAAAAATAAATAAATAAAAAACAAGCAAGTGGATGATTATTGAATGCTTCCGAAGGTTTAGAAAGAGAACAGAAAAGTGACCACTGCTCTAGAAACATGTACTTAAGTTTTGTTAAATTCTACTGTAGGATTCTACCATTACAAAGTGTGGTAAGCAGACTAATGACTAATGGCCCCCACAAAGATGTTCACTTCCCAATCCCCAGAACCTGTGAATATGTCATTCTATATGGCAAAAGGGACTTTGCAGACATAATTAAATTGAAGATCTTGAACTGGGAAGATTATCCTGAATTATTCAGGCGGGCCTGATATAATTACAAACCTCCTTCTAAGTAAAAGAGGAAGCAGGAGATGCAGAGTCACATTCAGAGTAAGAGATTAAAAAATAGACACTGCTGGACGTAAAGAGGAAGGAACCATGAGCCAGGGAATGCAGCTGACTTCTAGAAGCTAGAAAAGGCAAGGGAACAGAGTGTCCTGTAGAGCCCCTAGAAGGCTTGCAGCTCTGCTGACACCTTAATTTAAGCCCAGCAAGACCTACTGTGGACTTCTGACCTCCCAAACTGTAAGATAATAAATTTTTGTTGCCTTAAGGTACATATTTGTGGTCACTTGTTATAGCAGCAGCAGGAAACCAATACACAAAGGACTGTACCTGTACAGGATCATTAGACTTTTATGAAACCTAAGTAGAAATTCCCTTGGTTCATAAATAACAAGCAACTTCATGATTCCAATCTGATGACACAAAACTTTATTGAGGGTAAATCAGACTCTGATTAGTCTGAGCAACTGCTGGTACAATGACAACACTGCTGCAATCCAGAGGTTCAGGCATGTAATAAGCTGACACAAAAATACTACCACTCTATGAAAGCCTATGTGGATCACCAGTTGGCTCCCCTGTATTTCTCTTGGCCATCACAGGCTGTCACAGCCTACAGTGCTTTCTTCTGGTTATCACAAATCCTCAAAAATTAATCTTATTCTTTGGTTGACTCATATTGCTTTTAAGAAAAGTTATCAAGGGTCACTCACAAGACTGATCAGGAGAAAAAGGAAGTTGGCAAAGATGTTATTTATTCATCTCAAGTATTTCCAACTTACTCATTTAATATGCCCTCTGTATTTTAAAAAATAAATTACAAGTCGAAACCCAGTTGATCCAATTTATTAGAAGGTTTTAAAAGGGCTTTCTGAATGCCACCCAAATTTAATTTAAAGAATGAGGTAAAATTCCATACTTCTTAAACCACTGCAGGTCTATAGTAATCCCATTTTTATAAAATCCATTCTATCTATCTGTATATACATACAGAGATGCCCTAACATGTATTAACGGTCATTCGATTTTAATAGTTTTTTGACGAGTGGTAGGATTTTAAGTGATCTTTCAGCTTACTGCTAAAATTTCAGGTTTTTTTTCCTATAACTAGCATGTATTCTTTAAATAATCATTTAAAAAGGCATGTCAAGCACTTCTATCCAATCTGGGAATAGAGGAGGTAAATGAAACACTAGTAAAGGATTTAAGAATTTCAAAAATTCAGTACAAGTAACTGAATCTCAATATTATAAAGTAATGTTTACTACAGATTAATCAGCATATCTTTTGCTATGATTATGATACAGAAAAACTTTCTAGCTATTTCCACTTATAAAACTCAAATTAGTAGTTTTTCCCCCAAAAAAACCAAACATTGTTTTGTTTTAGAGGCATTTTATTTAGACAACTAAAAACAATTAGATGTTCAGAAGCAGTGTACAATGAAAGAGAAATCAAACCAGTTACTTTATCATGTACTCCCTCTTCCTTACAACTGAAGCAAAAAAAAAAAAAGGGCATTCTGCTTTAAGGAAAAAGATCAGAAAAATAAGCCAATATATTTTTCTTCTCCATAATAACATAAACGGCTACAAGAACCCTAATTGTAATAATAGAAATTGGATGTTGGCTTGTATATATTCATTAAAAAGATAACAGGCCACTGTACTATAAGAGGATAACTCCACCTCCCTTTATCTGACACTCCTGAGTTTTCACTTACAGGTAACACCAAGTTAGTAAGTTGTTCCAGCACTGGAGATAATTCATTTTCCTCATTATTTACTGCTGTTTCTGCCTTAAGCAGAGAGTAACTCTGGAAGGCTGATGCTTTTCTCTGCTTGCTCGTTTTAGTCAGTTGTATACTAACTGTGGCATATGATTGACGCTCAGGCCTTAACATCAGGAGCTGAAGGATAGATGCAATCTGAATTCTCTGAAGCAATTTCTTCTACAAGTTAAAAAAAAAAAAAAAAAAAAAAGTCGCATTAGTCAACTTAATAAAAGAAAGAAGCAAATCTACATTTCCGTGTAATTAAGGAATAAAAAAGTGTGTGTAAAGCATACTCTGGTAAGGGGAAGAAGAGAACAACTGCACATGCCACTAACAACTAGACTCATGCCATTGAAAAGGCAAAGAAAGAGTTCATGTGTTTTATCCACTAGACTCTCTTACACCATAACTCAACCTCGAAGGGTCCCTTTCTGGCCTAAATTTTCAGACTCCAACTATCTAATAAACCCTGAATTAAAGTCATGTCTTTGAAGGACCTGGTCCTCCCTTTTAGTGATGCAAATCCTAACATTTAGTGCTATTTAAAGCAAAACATTAACCATCAACATTAAGTTTCAGCAAGAAGGTGCTTAGCAATAAAAAATTTAAGGAAAACTCTAATTGGGTAAACACCTTCCCAATCTCCCCCAAAATCATCACACCCAGTTCCTCATGGCAGCAATCTGAATTCTTCCTTACGATACCCCCACTCATCAATCTCACAATTCTAACAAGTCTAAAAGACTCTCAACTGCATCTACCTTTTTCTGTTCTCATTGCAATACCCTTATTAAAAAATACATGATAGGCTGGGCACAGTGGCTCATGCCTGTAATCCCAGCACTTTGGGAGGCTGAGGTGGGCAGATCATGAGGTCAGGAGTTCAAGACCAACATGGTGAAACTCCATCTCCACTAAAAATACAAAAATTAGCCAGGCGTGGTAGTGCACCTGTAATTCCAACTACTCAGGAGGCTTAAGCAGGAGAATCGCTTGAAACCAGAGGCGGAGGCTGCAGTGAGCTGAGATCGTGCCACTGCACTCCAGCCTGGGTGACAGAGCGAGACTCCATCTCAAAACAAAACAAAACCTACAGGATCACTCATCTAGACTACAATGCCCCCTAACTGGTCTATGTTCACTCTTGTTCCCAGGCCAATTCTCTGTACGTGCCACAGCCAAGGCAACTTTTTTTTTTTTTTTTTGAGACAGTCTCTCTCTGTTACCCAGGCTGGAGTGCAGTGGCACAATCTCCGCTCGCTGCAACTTCCACCTCCTGGGTTCAAGCTATTCTCCTGTTTCAGCCTCCTAAATAGCTGGAATTATAGGTATCCGCCACCATGACCGGCTAGTTTTTGTATTTTTAGGAAAGACAGGGTTTCACCATGTTGGCCAGGCTGGTCTCGACCTCCCAAGGCAATCTTTTAAATTCCTCTTCTTAAAATTCAAAGGTTTCTCATTGCTCTTAGTATAAAATTCTCCAAGTCCTAATACAGCAAATGAGGCCCTCAAATGATCTAGCTTCTCCAGCTTCACTCTGCCTTTGCTGTTTAACCTGGAGGCAGGGAGAAGTTCTTTTAGTTCCTCATATGCTATGCTCCTTTTTGGTTCTGAACTTTTAGTTAACATAGTTTTCCTGCTATGAACTTTTCCATCCTGTCCCTACCAATAGCCCCTCTCATGACCTCATCTAAATCACTTCTGCTCATCCTTAGGTCCCAGTTTAAATGTCACTTCTCAAGGAAGCATTTTTAAATCCCCCTTACAATAATTTGTTTGTTTTGGCATGTCTCCTAAGTTAGACTCCAAGCTCTGAAAGAGTAACCACATCGGTCATGTCCATACTACATTTCTGCACATATTACTACTATGCAGTAGGTATTTAAATATTTAGCTTATAAATATGTATATATACATGCACAAATAAAGTTTCCATTATTTAAATATGTTCATATTTAATACATTTCTTCTGCCAATGAGTAAAACTTCTGTTACAGTTCAATTTTAAATCCCCTAGGACTCTTACAAAAGTTCTTAGCATTTACCTATCTCCTCTTCTGTTGTCTCTGGAAAACCAATCTTTGGCTTTGCCAGCTCACCACTATCTTCTTCTGTAAAAAGAAAAGCAATGATGATTATATGAATTACACTATTACAAGTAATTTCTAGTGTTCAAAAAGCAAGAAGAGCAAGATAAGACTATTCCAAGAAATCGCTACAAAATATAATAAAAACAACTCATTTTTAAATAATTGTGATTCTAAAATAGTATGTCTTTCTTCGAAATTACTTTAAGGTTCACACTGCAACTACTTAGGGATTAGTAACTAGATATTTTTTATTAAGAACATGTCTACCTTTATTGGTGTGGATCAGTGAGTAATACTATTCAGAGATTAGATACATTTACTTGTCTTCATATTGCCTTCCAGCAAATTTTGAATTAGATATATTCCAGCCACAAAATGTGCTAGTATAAAAATTTAGGAACAGACTAGATTGTACAACAAAATTTATTTTATTTTTTTTGAGACCAAGTCTCATTCTGTCACCCAGGCTGGAGTGCAGTGGCGAGATCTCAGCTCAATGCATGCCTCCTGGGTTCATGCGATTCTCGTGCCTCAGCCTCCTGAGTAGCTGGGATTACAGGCACACGCCACCACACCCAGCTAATTTTTGTATTTTTAGTAGAGATGGGGTTTCACCATGTTGGCCAGGCTGGTCTTGAACTCCTGACCTCGTGATCCGCCCGCCTCAGCCTCCAAAAGTGCTGGGATTACAGGCGTGAGCCACCACACCCAGCCATACAAAAAAAAAAAATTAAACAAACAAAGGAACATGACCCTTTCTCTGGCCAATTCATAATCCTGGGCTTCTCTCTGCTTAAACCATAACATATAATTTAAAATTTATAGAAGACAAAAACCCTGAAATAAAATTAATGATGAAAAATGACACAAAATCATGCATTTTAAAAATGTTATTACTCTGAATAAAAATTCTTACCAGGAAGCACACATTTCCAAAGGCCATACGTCTTTCCTACCACAGTTTGCCATAGTCTCAATGTTCCATCTTCTGAACCACTGGCATAGAGTTCTCCATCAGGACTAAATCTTACACAATGAATAGGACCGAAGTGTCCCTTGTAGGATTCTGAAAAAGAAGAGGGCTATTAGATAATTTTAACTATTAGGTTAAATATTGATATGCTGAAAAAAAAATACTGTGTTACTGGGGAGATGAAAAATTCTTAAGGCAAACATTAAAAACTGTACTTAATTTCTCATCACAAAAGTGGCATATCATTGACCCTTTCTCTGTAAGATTACTCCTTTCCAAATCTAGCACACATTCTAGTTTTGGATTGTCCCGCTAAAAAAGCAAATGAGGCTTCATGTTTCATTAAGGATGGAGAAAAAGAGGTAAATGAAAACCCCATTAATTCTATAGAAAGTAGATTTAAAGTCTTATCAGTTCAACGTCCAATTTCCACATCTTAAAACTCACTGCGGCCGGGCGCGGTGGCTCACACCTGTAATCCCAGCACTTTGGGAGGCCGAGGCGGGCAGATCACGAGGTAAGGAGATCGAGACCATCCTGGCTAACATGGTGAAACCACATCTCTACCAAAAATACAAAAAATTAGCCAGGCATGGTGGCGGGCGCCTGTAGTCCCAGCTACTCAGGAGGCTGAGGCAGGAGAATGGCGTGAACCTGGGAGGCGGAGCTTCCAGTGAGCCGAGATCACGCCACTGCACTCCAGCCTGGGGGACAGCAAGACTCCATCTCAAAAACAAAACAAAACAAAACAAAAAAAACACCTCACTGCCTATTTCTCAGGGAACCAATTTTTATTATGACTACAGAGAGCCACCAGGTGGAGCTCTTTTACACACTTTGCCTCTTAATTTCCTACAGTCCACTAATTATTCTGTCACACAGAAAGGCTGAGATACAGGATCAACAATGATCCATAAATATTTTAATCTATGGAACCTAACAAGAAAATGTACAGATTAGGCACATTGTTATATTCAAGTAGTGCCTTTATGTATGAACCTTTCTCATCTACTTTCTAATGCCTCATCACCTTACTAGTTCTCAAAGTCCTTTACTAGACCAATGTTCCTATTCTGTCTCCCATCTGTGTCCAATCAGAGAATAGAAAAGTTGTAAGAGTACAAAGAACACAAGGTTTTGGAAAGAGAAAGTCTGGGCAGGTCTGGTATTCACTGTGACTTCAGATCTTAGGCAAATAATTCAGTTCTCTCATCTTGAAAAAGAATAAAATATGAAACCAAAAACATTCTAAAACTTTGAAAACTGGCACTAAAGTAACAGAAAAGAGTATCTTATTTATGTTACTTCTATTCAAGCAATAAAAGTTGAACCATAAGCAATTAAAATAGATTCTGCATGGTCCATCACCAAGGTTCCATTTGTGCAACCCAGACGTATCAATGTTCCCCAAGAAACAAAACTGTAAAATTGTCTTTTGTTCTTTGGGTGTAATCTAGCAAGCTTTGTTCTTTGATTGGTAAAGCAGGGCAGCTAGAAACAGACAAGAACAAGAAGAGACAGCTTATAGATAAAAATATGTATTTATAAAAACTAAATATATTTTTGAACTAAAAGCAAAAACTATTTGGGAAGGCTAAAAGTAGATACTGAGAACCACATATACCTATGTGAAATACCTGGTCCATCAGATAAATATACATTAACTTCAAATTAATCCACATGCCTTCCCCTTCCCCTTACTAAGGACTGTTATCATGAAAATGAAAACAAAACTCAAACTCCAAAATAGAATAAATAAAAAGTCGATAAAAATAACTCCCCAATTCAGATTCCTAAAGGTGTCCCTGTAATATGCTATACTGGTTTTCCCCCACACACTGTTCTTTATGGAGTCTCAGGGATTCCTAAGTTGGCAACAAGGAAGATGGGCCAAGTAGATGGGGTTACACACCCACAGCATACTTCAGAAAGAATGGATCTCCTTTCATCTGTTTAACATACGACTTTGACATAAGATTCCCCCCTTCCTCCCAGCCAATAAAGCCTAAAACTCACTGTACGGTAATACATTAGGATAATGATGTACTTCAGTTAAAAGGTCAAATTTTTGCATACTTTGTTTACAGATCTAAAAAAAAATCTAACCCAAATGATTAAAACTCCTTTACTTTTTCACTTGTAAGCACCAAGCTTAAGTTAGCTGAAAAATTTGCTTTCAACATGTTATATAAATGAGGTGTTAATTACTGGGACTTAACATATGATAAAGGTAAGCACATCACTGTAAGGGGACAACTCACCTAATTCTTCTCCACTATTATAATCATACTTATAAAGTTTAAAATCTTCACCACCTGCAACAAGAAATTCTTTCTCAGGATGAAGAGATGCAGAATTGATGGTTGCAGGAGCTTCAAAGGATTTAATTGGGTCCAAACTGAAAAAAAATTTAAGTAGTATTTACAAATCTTGAATATTGTATAAATAACGAGTTACATTTGAACTGTTCTTAAACTCTGAAACCCAAGGAACAATTAAATACTCATTTACTCAAACATAAACACTGATGTAAAAAAGCTCTGTTAGCCAAAAAAAAAAAAAAAAAATTCAAACGGGTACTATGCCCAAGTGGAGTTCATCTCAGCAATACAAAGACATTTTGATAGAGGGATACCCAGTTTATGCAGTGGATGTCTTCCCGGAAATGCGTGTGTTCACTAATTAAAACAGTATGAATAATACATTGGGATTTTTGCTCTTAAATAAATTTCACCTGTATTGTTTCAATTTTCTTTCTTTTTTTTTTTTTTTTTTTTTTTTGAGACGGAGTCTCGCTCTGCCGCCCAGGCTGGAGTGCAGTGGCGCGATCTCGGCTCACTGCAAGCTCCGCCTCCTGGGTTTACGCCATTCTCCTGCCTCAGCCTCCTGAGTAGCTGGGACTGCAGGCGCCCGCCACCGCGCCCGGCTAATTTTTTGTATTTTTAGTAGAGACGGGGTTTCACCGTGGTCTCGATCTCCTGACCTTGTGATCCGCCCGCCTCGGCCTACCAAAGTGCTGGGATTACAGGCGTGAGCCACCGCGCCCGGCTTGTTTCAATTTTCTACAAGCACATATTATCTTTGTAAATAGAAAAAGTTTTCACAGTAGGTAATTAATATAAAGGATTATTTATATATTATTATTAATTGGTGAGTTAAGCTCCTCAGTAAGATAAACTTTCAATGTCATAAAATATAAACTGCTAAAAACAGTTATTATTATAAGGCAGTAAAAGACTAACAAAATTTGGGGCTGTAGTTATATAATAAAAATCAATGCATAATAACAGCTTCATCTGAAAATTAATTACAGTTTAGACATTAGCTTTTTCAGTTTAACCCTAAAAATCATGAAAGGCCTCCAATACAAAACATGATATCCCAGCTCCTAAATACTTCCCATCATCATATACTTTAAAGCATGATAATTAAAGTTAGTCATGACTTATGCAGGATCACTACATAGCAACTTGCTAGCTCTAATGCTAGAACATTCAATGGGTCAGAAAATTTCTGCCACCAACATGGGATTTGCCTAACTGCAGGAGTGAGTGAAGAGCATTAATATACTAATTGATAGCTCCAGGAAATAGTATTCTATTATCAGTTTATTGTATGTGTATTAACTCCTTGACAGTCTTAATTGCTCTCCTCCAATTTTACTGCCTTTTCTTTCTCCCAGTTTAGTGAAGTTTGACTCTGCAAGTAGCCCTTTAGACACAAGGTTAAGACACTGGTCAAATATCAATCAAAGTGTAATGTGGTATAATCTTTATGGAAATCAATTAAGTGTCATGTACAACTAAGAATTTTAAACTCATTTCTACCCTTTGAACTGACAATTCTACTTACAGGATCCTATCTACTGTAAAGAAACACTCAGAGATGTACCAGATCATTCACCATGATGCTAAAATAGGGAAACTAACCCATAATTTAGTACAACCTATAATGCAATATAGTGTATCAAGTAAAAACGTTTTCAAATGGCTAATATTTTTAAATAAATCAAAATGATACTCATTATGGTCCTAATAATTAAAGAAAAAAACACAAATACTGTACACCCACATATATAACATAGAGAAATGGACTAGCAAAAAATATAACTACCATTAACACTCTTGCACCTATGGTTATAATATTATAGGTACATTTTTTTTTCAATTATGTTATATATTCCAGTCTTTCTACAAGAGTATTTACTACATTTACAGTCGCAAAATTCACATCTGTTTAAAAAAATCATTTAGGAATAGAAATAAGATTATTCCTTCCCTAAAATTTTAAGGTGAAAATAAATAGTAGAATCAAGATCACACTGTTTTTTTGTTTTTTTGTTTGAGAAAGACTCTGCTCTGTTACCCAGGCTAGAATGCAGTGGTGCGACCTCAGCTCACTACAACCTCCACCTCCTGTACTTAAGCAATTCTCCTGCCTCGCCTCCCAAATAGCTGGGACTACAGAAAAGCTAATTTTTCTTCTTTTTGTATTTTTATTTTAGAGACGGGGTTTCACCACGTTGGCCAGGCTGGTCTCGAACCCCTGACCTCAAGTGATCCGCCCACCTCAGCCTCCCAAGGTGCTGGGATAACAGACGTGAGCCACCACGCCCAGCCCGCAATGGTTTTATCTAGTAAAAAAACATAAATTACATTACCAATCCAGCAGTTTTTGCTTTTTCTTTTTTTTTTTTTTTCTTTTTCAGAGGATGTTTTGCTCTGTCATCCAGACTGGAGTGCAGTGTCAGGATCACAGCACAATGCAGCCTCAACCTCCCAGGCTCCAGCAACTCTCTCACCTCTGCTTCCCAAGCAGCTGGACTATAGGCATGTGCCACCACGACCAGCTAATTTTATTTTTTGTAGAGATGGGGGTCTCACTGTGTTGTCCAGGCTGGTCTCAAGCCATCCTCCCACCTCAGCCTCCTAAAGTGCTGCGATTTATAGGCATTAGCCACCATTCCTGGCCTCTTTACTTTTAAAAAAAAAGTAAATATCTTTCCATTTTTAAGTAGCCAAATTGTCTTTTGTTACCTAAAACAGAAAATGAAAGTATTTCTTGGACATACCTTACTGCACTATGAAAAGCAATAGATCGTCCATAAGTTATAACCAAAATCTCTCCCTCAGGAATATATTCCATACTACTAACAGACATATTAAAATTTAGAGATTTTACTTCTGTCATGGTAGCATGATCCCAAAGTCTGCAAAATAAAAATAAAAATATGATGATGTTTACTCATGTCAGAAAAAAGCTTATAAATTCTAATTACATCTGCAGATTAGCCAAAGAAAGAACAATCACAATTACAGAAAAACAACATTCATTCCAAGTCACAATTACAGATGATAAAAAGAAATTCTGGGTTTCTATATACAATGTCAAATTATGCATGACAACAGCTTGTAAGTAAAATCAACTTTAATACCTACATATACTTCCCAATTTGGCAAAACTACATAAGACAAGTTCGAATCTAGTCAATTTCAGCACTGCTATAAATAGTGGTTCTTACACTCTGTTTTTGTGAATCTAGCAATAGCTACACATCTTTCCAAAGAAATATACATCAGGTGTCAGCAAACAAGATTTTTGTATAGAATTTCAGAGGCTTCATGGACCCTCCCTTTAACCTGCCCACAGACCCAGGTTAAGAACACCTGCTTATAAGAGATCAGGATTTAATTTTCTTCTGAATTTTGCTGTCTGTATATACAAGGTGAGCATCCCTTATAGAAAATACTTGCGACCAGAAAGAAGTTGGATTTCAAACTTTTTCGGATTTTGGAATATTTGCATCAGACACTTACCGATTGAGAATCCCTAACCTGAAAACAGAAAATTCAAAATGCTCTAATGAGCATTTCCTTTAAGCATCAAGTCAGCACTCAAAGTCTCAGATTTCAGAGCGTTTCAAATTTCAGATTTTCAGGTTAGGGATACTTGACCTGTAATAGTAAATAGCTCCAGATAAATGTGACCTGGGTGCAACTTAAATTTTAATGTTCAGAACATTTTTTGCACATAATATTAAATGTATTTAAAATACAAGCTCTAAGGTAAAATATTTTTCAAATTTTAAGTTTGCTTTTTGTTTTTGAGACAGTCTAGCTCTGTCACCCAGGCTAGAGTGCAATGGCGCAATTTCGACTCTCAGCAACCTCTGTCTCCCAGATTCAAGTGATTCTCCTGCCTCAGCCTCCCGAGTAGCTGGGATTACAGGTGTGTGCCAGCACACCTGGCTAAGTTTTGTAATTTTCATAGAGACAGTGTTTTGTCATGTTGGCCAGGCTGGTCTAGTACTCCTGACCTCAAATGATCCATCCACCTCACCTCCCAAAGTGCTGGGATTACAGGCATGAGCCACCATGCCCAGCCTCAAATTGTAAATTATTTTAAAAAAAGTACTTACCGAACAGTTTTGTCATCAGCAGAAAGAATCTGTTTATCCTCACTGCACCACAGAGCTTTTTTTATACCAGAAGTGTGACCACTAATTTCCTTAGGTTCTTGAGATAAAACAATTAAAAGTACATTTGTTAATACATGATTTTTTTAACTGAACAATATTGAAACTATTATATATTTTAAAAAACACACATTTTAAATTAGACTGCAACTTTTCAAAGCCCAGCCCAATTCAAACCTGATATTTATACAGAATACAGTTAGTTTTTCCATACTGGAACATAAATTTACCTGCATGACAGGGACTCAAGGAACTACTATGCTTGCTATATGTAGCTGAGTGAATGCACCACTCACTCCCTCTAGGCTAAATTTCTGCACAACTGATAATATTCAAAAGCATTATTGTATCGCCATGAAATAAAATAATAATTAATGTGGCACAATTTAATAAGAACATGGACCTAGGAACAAGATAGTTGAAACTGATTCTAGTACTATGGCTAACTCTGGGACCTTCATCCAAGCAGCTATTGATAGTAACTAATAGGAAGTAAGAGTTAGAAGGAAAAAGGGAAACAGAAAGTGGGACAGCAATTCCCAAGAATGTTTCTACACTGTGAGGAAAACATTAAAAAAAAAAAAAAAAAAAAAGGAAGGGAGTTTAAATCTGTAGGAGATTATCCTTTCAAAGGACTTCAAAAAACCCTCACTGCTTTCTCTAGGGGCAAAAGCAGACACTGGAGGCAATGCCATTCAACACTATTTTCACCTTTGGGCATGTTACTTAAGTTTTTAACTTTATTTCCTTATCTGTAAAATGAGATAACAATGGTTACAAATGAGAATAGTGCTTAACAGATAACCTGATACACAGTAAAACCTCACTAAGTTGCTATCATTTCTGCTGCCAGCACAGCGAGAAAGAGCAACTTTCATAAAACAGCTTTGGGAAAGGCAGAGTATGAAAAATGTCCACCCAATCCCTGAACTACCTTGCTTTGACCCAATCCCTGAACTACCTTGCTTTGACCCAATCCCTGAACTACCTTGCTTTGCTGAATGAGTTGACAGATTAAGTGAGGTCAGAGTCCTTTCCTATGCTTTGGCATAAATTTATCAAAAAAGAAAGCAGAAAAAAAACCCTACATGCAACGGAGAATAAAAAAATCTGTAAATGGGCTTTGTTTCCTCACCTTAAAAATGTTTTCGTAACAAACTACCCTAACACTAAAACGTAAAATATTTTAAAAAGCTCTCAGAAATGGAAGGTATCTCAAGAGAACAACTGCTTAATTTCCAATGCGGTTCTGACTCTTATTACTCTTTTCAATGTTATAGATTTATGACTACATAAATGCCCACATAATAAAATTTCAAAGATACCAAACATATAATAAAACAAAATTATGTTTGTCATGTTTTGGTAGCTAAGTATATATATATATGGTGAGGGCAATGATTAAAATATTATAAAATAAAGTATGTAGAGTGGGGATGACACCTATAACTTCTGTAAAATGAGAGAATGCATAAAGGATTTCACCACCAAAATGTTAAAAAGTACACACCATAAAACCGCCTTAACAAAATTTAAAAGCAAATGATAAATTGGAATTCAATAAAGAATCTTTAAAAACCAGTAAGAAAAACATGAACACAACAGATAAATGGGCCACGGGTAGACAGGCAATTATTTCATAAAAAAGGAAATACGTTAAAATGGTATTCAACAGCATTTTAATCTCATGAATTTTCGCATTAATACAACAGAATTATTTTCTTAAATTGACAAAGATAAAGTTAATTATCAGTGTTCACTAGAACATGTTGGGTATAGATACATATATATACCTATACTTTGTTGGAAGACACTTTGGTACTATCTATCAGTGGCTTCCAACAATTCATTTTTTTTTTTCTTTTTGAGAAGGAGTTTCGCTGTTGTCCCCTAGGCTGGAATGCAATGGCACAGTCTTGGCTCACTGCAACCACTACCTCCCAGGTTCAAGCGATTCTCCTACCTCACCCTCCTGAGTACCTGGGAATTACAGGCGCCTACTACCATGCCCATACCCAGCTAATTTTTTGTACTTTTAGTAGAGATGGGGTTTCACCATGTTGGCCAGGCTGGCATCAAACTCCTGACCTCAGGTGATCCGCTCACCTTGGCCTCCCAAAGTGCTGGGATTACAGGTGTGAGCCACTGCACCCGGCCACCTTCCAGCAATTCTACTTCTCTTTGTCCCACCAATTCTACTTTGCTTAGTTATCTTAAGGAAATCATTGTGAAAATATCTGCAACTACAAGGATGTTTAGCATAATACTGCTTTTAACATTTAAAATTTGTAGATAGCCCAAACAGGCCAAAACAGGAAACTAGTTAATTCACTTATGATATATCCACAGGATGGAAAACCAGAAAGTCATTACAAAGAGTTCACAGACTATTTAGTGACATGAAAAAACTGTAATTGCAGATTTTTAAAAATTCTTTCAAATAGCTAATATATTTACATGGTTCAAAAATCTAAGCAATATGTGCACACAACTGAGAATTCCCACCATCACCACCTTCTATAAATAACCACTCTTTCTTACCAAAAAATAGTAACACTGTTCTACAGTGTTTTAAAACTTAATATAATGATAAAATTTTTTGCCATAATAAATTTTCAATTTGGGAGGTTATACAATAGCAACGTGGCAGATAAACTGTTTTTTTTTTTAAACTGCAGGATAAAAAAGACCGAAAGTTTATAAACCAAAAACGGGTGAATTATGTTTTAATTTTCTTTTTTGTGACTAATTTTTTTTTTTTTGAGATGGCATTTCACTCTTGTTGCCCAGGCTGGAGTGCAGTGGCGTGATCTTGGCTCATTGCAACCTCTACCTCCCGGGTTCAAGCAATTCTCCTGCCTCAGCCTCCTGAGTAGCTGGGATTACAAGCGCCCACCACCACACCTGGCTAATTTTTGTATTTTTAGTAGAGACGGGGTTTTGACAAATTGGCCAGGCTGGTCTCAAACTCCTGAACTCAAGTGATCCACCTGCCTCAGCCTCCCAAAGTGCTGGGATTACAGGCGTGTGCCACCGTGCCCGGTCATGACTATCTTTATTTTCCAAATTTGAGTACTGAGCATGAAATCCTTTAATCAGTTATTTAAATTTAAAAAAAGTAAAACTACAAGCTGATGTTTAAATTATGCTTACCGGCTTCGGGTTTGTTCAAGTCATATATGCGTAACAGTTTATCCTGTCCCCCGGTTAACAAATAATTACTATCCTGAAAACACAAAATGTGAATAGGTTAACCATTTTAATAGTTATTTCTCTTTCAAACTTCAACACCAAATAAAATCAAAATCTAGCTCACAGACATCACAAAGAGATGCAAGACATAACCAATTACTTCTGAGAAGATACTGTGGAACAGCTGCCCTCTCATAACTACCAAGCCTTGTGAGCTTTCCAGTTCAAAAGCATTACATTACGCTACATATACATGAACTCTCCCATTCTCCCCTGATCCTACTCCTCTCCCTTGTGAGAGGCCCTTTTCTGATTATCTGAAATTTATCTTCTCACTTCTATTAGTAGGTGAGAAAGGTTACTTGAGCTTTTCAGATGTTTTTTGCTTGTTGAAGGACTGGTACTTGTTCCACGGTATCTTAAAAGCTTGACAGGATTAACCATGAAACAAATTCATAGAGCTTAATACACAATCAAATTAAATATGAACCAAGACATAACAAATATTCCACACAAAATATATCAATCAAATATACACACCAATCAAATATAAAAGCATTGTCACACTATATAATAGCAACTTAACTTGCTAAAATAAATTCAATTTTCTGATACCTGCGTGAAATCCACAGTCTTGACAATGTGTTTATGAGCCAGGGTCATCAATTCATCTCCTGAGACAGCATCCCACACTTTGCTAAAAGTAAAAAAGGAAAAATTAGTACGATAAATATTACCCAATAAATTAAAAGGATAAATACAATTATAATATTGACGAGTACCAAATAAGTTAGATATGTGAAATGTTACATAAATGTATTATAAATCTCCTTTATCTCTAATATGCCTCACAGACTTCATTTGATAAAATATTTAAATAAGCTTAAAGGAAAAGAAATTTCTTTGTAAAAACTTTATAACCAATCTAATTTTCTTTGACAGTGGAAAAGATATGAACAATTTAAGAAAGATTCATGAACCAACCCATCCTACTTACTTTTATTTTAGTTGATAGCCATAATATCCCTTTAGCAAGACAGTCACACATTTTAACCAATTTTTAGTTTCACCATGCCAATTTTTTCTCTATTCTCCACTCAGATGCACAACAACAATAACAAAAAAAAAAAAAACAGAAATCCTTAAAAATTTTACAGGGGAATGAAAAGCCTTAAATACAGGTTAAATAAAATTTTAAATTAAGATAGTGGAGAGACAATGTCCACTTCATCTCTTCTTCAAAGCTGACTTAAATTTTCAAACTCTAGTACAGTTAACTTCCCCCAACTATCAGCCTTTGATTATATAATGCTAACATTGAGAATTTTAATCTTTACATTGTTTTTCCTGTACTACCCCACCCCAAAATACAAGTTGGTTGTAGGTATACATACATATATATGTGTGTATATTCCAAGCGGGTAATAGTTGAACAATACAAAATTACTCTAAAAGGGTTCCCCGAAATAAAAAAGCTTAAGGAAGGGGGAAAAAAAGTTGATTTTAGATCAGAACAGGTCAGTGAAAAATAAACAAGAAAATTTTGCAGACAGGGAAAAGAATTGCTAAGAGTGAAGAAGCTATGTTCCATAGAGATTTCCATTTTAATGCAACTGATACTTATTTTCGGGAACACAGTGGGCAATGAAATGGTAGAGGGAAAAAAATCAGAGAAAAGCGAGATATATCTTTTCTTTTGTTTATCCAATAAATACATAATATTTTAAATATATATCATTCTATACTTAGTGCTAAGGCACAAATGGGAGACAAAAAATACCCCACAGTAGGTTCTTGCCCTAGTAGAGCTTTAGCTGAGGAGAAAAACATGCATTAAATTACACATTTAAGAAATATAATTAAAAGACATATATGTGGCTATAAAAACTCAGAAAAACAGCACTTAGATATTGTCCAGAAAATCTATGTAACAGAGCTAGTCATCGGAAGAAGCAAAGAGAAATATATCAGGGGAAAAACAAGGGAAGGCTATTCTAGATAAACATTAATAGCATCTGCAATGTGGTTAATAAATATGAAAGACCATCTAATAGGAATGCTTATGATACACTACCACAGCTTGCAACATTTAATAATGTGGGTCATACGAGTGGCTCCGAGGTGGGCGGATCACAAGGTCAGGAGATCGAGACCACGGTGAAACCCCGTCTCTACTAAAAATACAAAAAATTAGCCGGGCGCGGTTGTGGGCGCCTGTAGTCCCAGCTACTCGGGAGGCTGAGGCAGGAGAATGGCGTGAACCCGGGAGGCGGAGCTTGCAGTGAGCCGAGATCGCGCCACTGCACTCCAGCCTGGGCTGGGTGACAGAGCGAGACTCCGTCTCAAAAAAAAAAAAAAAAAATATGTTCTGAAAGAAATAATGTCAACTATAAGTAGTCTTGCTACTAAACTCCCTAGTATTCATTTCTCTTTGCCCAGGAAACCTACTCCTCTCTCATTCCAGTGTAACTCTCTGGCCCCAGTCTACTTTCCCAACCTCATTTTATATTGTTTCTCTGAGTCTAGTCACATTAGATTATAAACCATTCCTCAAATAACTTATGTATTTTCTTCCAGGCTCCTATGTTCTTGTTCATATTATTCTCTTAAGTCTGTATTTTACATTCTTAGCTATTAAAGTTCAACTCACCCTTAGGGCTCATTTCAAATGCTATCTTTTCTTTAAACCTATTTATCCTCGACTCTAATAATTAACCATTCCTTTCTGTTCTCCTACAGAACTCCACTTATTACTGTGTTTAAATTTGCTTTGCTTTTTGTTTACATATATCCTTAATCACAGGCAAATGCATTTCATGGTTGTGATAAGAGTTCACAAGTATTAGAATGACAGAAGGCATCAAAAGTGAAGAAAACAACAAATGTATCTAAAATGACTATTCTAGTTATTCACAAGTCTCAAAAGAAATCTGGGCAATGTCCTTTGATATGCTAATTTCCAGTATATTAAATAATCTCCCATAAACTTAAAACCTCTCTTTTTTCTTTTTGAGACAGGGTCTTGGTATATAGTCCAAGCTATATTTGAACTCCTGGCCTCAAGATCTTTCCACTTCAGCCTCCTAAGTAGCTACAGGCTAATGCCAACATGCCAGCTCTAAAATCTTAAGATTCTGCTTAGACTGTGTCTATTCAAAGGTGAGGAAAGAGTTGGAGTGACCAAAGCAGGAATATTAACCAGAGAGGTAATGTGTCTGCAGTTTTTCCTCCTATTTAGAAATAGTACTAAAATAGACGCATGACACTTTCTGACATGGCATGTACTAACTCTGGCAGATTTCCAACATTCACAGTAAGAGCTCTAAAATGGATCTAATCTAAATGTTTCCTAAGGTATTATTCAATCTCCAGGCAAGAAACTGGCATATATTAGTTGGCCACAGGGCTCAAATCAAGACAGTAAAGCGCTATTAACCATATCCTTTCAGCAGCTAACCCTCCAACATTTATTTTCTTCACATCCCACGAAGTACTTGTCATCTCCTTCAACTACTGATACCTCTTATACCCCATTTTCTTGCAAATAATAATGCTGCCTGATACTTTTCATATCCTCAGAATGAACTTACCATAAGTCTCATAATAGGAGCTGCTTAACTTCCTTATTTAAACCTTCAACAAAACAGGCCAGTTTAAGATTTTTTAAAAAACTGCCTAAATACCTGAACATGTTGACCAAGTCATCTAGGAGATAATACCATTTTTGATTTATCAAGAACCTTATTAAAACTAAAATTAGGTATTTCTATTGGCTTTACAAGAAAGAAAGAGTGATACATTTTCATTACCTATAAATTCCTGGGCCCAGTCCCAGATCTACTTAAGCACTCTCGGGAGCACAGCACAGAATTATCTTTAGTTTGGCACTCTTCCCAAACAGATACAAAGAGGATGGTGTTGTAGGGACACTGTACTCAACACTGGACTCAACTGCCCAAATTACTCCAAGATAACATTCTACACTAGTCCACAGACCTATTCTGCCAAATTTCTCCACTAGAAACAGGACCAAAATCCACTTCTAGATGACCACACCAGAAATGAGTTTTCCAAGAAACATAAGAATGGAGGGAAAAAAAAGATGTTTCTAAAAATGCTTTATACCAACTATGACTAATCAGGTAGGCTGTGGGGAGTAACTTCTTGGAGAGCACACACACACACACACACACACACACACACACCACACGAAAACACGCTCCTAAACCCCATAGACAAGACATAGAGGAAATGAGGGATAAATCTCAAGTAGCATTTACTGAGCACCTACTATGTGACAGAGATCATATTGGACTTCAGGGATATATGGTAGAGAAAGAGCTCTCTGTTCCTCCAATAATCTCATGGGTCTTAGTCCCATTTTACAGACACGAAAACTGACGTTTAAGAAACATCCTGCCATGGTGGGCAGATCGCTTGAGCCCAAGAGTTCAAAACCAACCTGGACAACATGGAGAAACCCGTCTCTACAAAAAACACAAAGATTAGCCAAGCACGGTAGTACACGCCTGTGTCACTACTCAGGAAGCTGAGGTTGGAGAACTGCTTGAGACTGGGAGGTAGAGGCTGCAGTGAGCTATGATCACGCCACTGCACTCTAGCCTAGGCACCTAAGACCCTGATTAAAAAAAAATAATAATAATAACCCTATGATGATCAAACTGGAAATACACAACATAGTTTGCACATGAATGCAAGCCCACCTAGTGCCAATGCTTGTTACCATTTTCCACTCTAACACAGCACCTAAAGCCTTAACTGAGGGGGGAAAAAAAAATCACAAAAATCTTCCTACTTGACATTTAAATCCATTCAACCTTCCTTACATGAGGCCAAATGGTTTCAAGGCTTTAGCCATATTAGTTTCAAAATAATATGTGATTTTGATCAAGTGCGGGTGGTAATAGTTTACATGGTAGCTATCATTGTTACTTTACATATGTAACACTTTCATAGATGTAATGGACTTCAGGCAATATTCTAAGTATTTGAAACATATTAACTTATTTAATATTCAAAACCAACCTATGAGGTAGGTACCACGACAGAAAAGAAATGGTTAAATAAAGTGCATGAGGCCACTAATTCAAATACAAGTCATCTGGCTCCAGTCTTCATGCTCTTAACACCAGTTGTAAATACAAGACATTGAGACTTGAAATGTTAAAAAAGCATAAAGACAACACTGTTTCAACAAACAAGAGCATACAGTCACGTATCCGCCACCACAATCAATCAGCCTTCATTTTCTCATTCTAAAATTGGTATGTTTAATTTACTTAAAAGGAAGGAGGCAGCACATTTACAATTCCTCCTTAGTGTGAGGTTGTTTAAAAAAAAAAAAAAAATCAAAGGCCAGCCACAGTGGCTCACACCTGTAATCCCAGCACTTTGGGAGGCCAAAATCACTTGAGGTCAGGAGTTCGAGACCAGCCTGGCCAACATGGCAAAACCCCATCTCTACTAAAAACACAAAAATTAGCCGGGCATGGTGGCGCGCACCTGTAGTCCCAGCCTCTCAGGAAGCTGAGGTGGGAGAATCACTTGAACCTCAGAGGTGGAAGTTGCAGTGAGCCGAAATTGTGCCACTGCACTCCAGCCTGGGCGACAGAGCAAGACTCTGTCTTTAAAAAAAAAAAAAAATCAACACCACTTGTACTCTCTAGCCTCTTAAATCTAATAAATTTGTGTATGCACAATAGCTCTTGATATTGCCTTCATCAGTTTAAACAATGAAGTGTCAAATTCCTAAGTTACAAATACCAAGTAGGAACTGGAGAAAACAAGATTTTTAATACATGATATATTCCCAAAAAGGCAACGAGGGCCACTGTAGGTCAGTTTAATAACATAATTAACAGCCAAAAGTCAGAACAGGTAAAGTATATTTCTGACAACAATAAGATTAGTATAATTAGATTGTAGGTTTATGGTGTGCAATGGGAGAGGATGATGTTGATGAACTAGGATGAAGCAAACTGTAAAGGGCCAACAATTGAAATGTGTCCTTTAGGTCAGCAATTCTACGACTGCATATCAGGAAAGAAAAGGAGGGAAGAAAAATTAAAAAAACGCCAATGATCAGTATGATCAGTACTCTATCCCTAAAGACCAATCAAACCAGAATTTCTGTACCAGGCACAATAGTTCACCCCCACAACCCCAGCTCTTTGAGAGGCTGATGCATGGAGGCCAACAGTTTAAGACAGCCTGGGCAACATAGCTAGATACTGTCTATATACTAAAAAGTATTTTAAAAATTTTTCAATGTAGTAAAAAGTGTAAATATATATATGCATAGAGTAAAAAAGTAAAAGAAAAAGTTTTAAAAATCCAAATTTCTGGGACACATACCATTTGAATATTTGAAAAGTTCTCCAGATATTCTAATGTATATCAAAGGTCATGAACTACTAAAATGGCAAAGGGAAGACAGCAAGATCATTAGGTAGAGAAGTGACATGATCAAATACATTTTTAGGAAGACAACTGGCAGCAATATGGAATATGAATAGGAGGAAAAGAAACTACTGAAAGTTAAAAATGATCCTCAACTAAGGCAGTGGCAGTTACTACATGGAGGAACATTGTAGTCAGGAGACATCCTGCTGGCACAATCAAAACAGATGATGATAATCTCGATGTAAGGGAAAATCAAGAATGCTTTAGATTTCAACCTTTAAAAACTTAGGAAATGAAGAGCAGTTGAGTTTTGCTTTGTTGTTGTTTTGTCTTTTTGTTTTTGACACAATGAGTTTTAGTGATGCCTACAGCCAGTTAACAAAAACTGGGATTGAAATAAAAACCTAGGGTCATCACTGTAGGTTATCACTAAGGAGTACACACAGAGCAGCATTCGTAAAGGAGATCAACATTCATTATCTGGAGCGTTTGTTAATGCAGATTCCTGAGTCTCAATCAAAATATAAGGAGTAAGTCATTTAGGCCTCTAAAAATTTTGAGAACCACTGAAGACAAAAGCAGCACACAGGACCACGATGGACCAGGATGGAATTTTGGTGAGATCAAACATCATGCGTTCTATATGGCAGCCAGCGAGTCAGAATTTTATGAATATCTGAGACTGAAGTTTTTGATTATTTCAGGACACAATCTACAGAGAACACCAAAGTTAGCCATCTTGGCTACACTTACGCTGTGAAATCTGCAGCTGCTGTAGCTGCTTTGGTGGCATCCTTATTCAGTGTTGCACCCCAAACAGCACCTTTATGACCCAAAAATGTTCCAATCCAGTCTCCTGTATCTCCCTGGCGTAGCATAGGTTTACCATCTAGAAAATATTTTTTAAAACATGTAATTTATAAGTTCGGATTAGAGTCTAAGATTCAAATGTAAATATACAATGATGTTCAATGACGAAGTGGAAAAATTGTTTCAGCTATTTAACTATCACCACCGATTGAAGTCACTACGGAATGTCCAGTAATAATTAACTGAAGAGCTGAACAGATCATTTTCCCTGAAAAGCATCTGTAATTTGCTGGGAATACTGATCTGCGTCGAAATAACTTAGATTTTAGTCTTATTTTGGACAAACATTGTAGCCTAAATCTGTTTCCCATTTGAAAAATGAGGCTAATACCACAAAGGAATACCCAGTGAGACAAGAGCGAACATCTTTGTAAGGTATTGCACGGCCTGGCCTAATTTCTCCTTTCCCCAAATCCTTGACAGCTATTTACAGTGTTGTCCCGAGAGTCTAGGCAAGTGCTGTCCAGCTCCTTCAAAAATAGCAATAAAAATAAAATAAGGAGAGAGGTCTTAGCTGGGGGTAATAGTTTCTACATAAGCGTCCGGAGGCCTCTCGGCTCCAGCTGCGGATTCCCTAACACACTCCTTTCTCCACCCGACCAGTGTTGGCCCTCATCTCAGATGTTAATATCGCCCCCTCCCCGCTCACCACACCACAGCTCAGCACTGGAGAGTGCGGGTCCCAATCCCTTTCGGCCCAGTCCCAGCCGTCGGGGACCAGGATTGAGGCCTTGCTCACCTTTGCAAGCGCTGATTAAGAAATACCCATAAGGCGTGATGCCACTGAAGGCCAAATCAACCACGGGACGCGTGTGGCCAGAGCAGGTGAGCGGCGTCTGTCTCATTGCCATGGCGGCGGCGAACCCAGCGACCGGACTGGCGAGCTGAGGGTCGTCGTTGTCTTTTCTCTCTTCGGCTGCAGCGCCTCGGGCTCCTCCAGGCCCCCGCCCTGACACTAGGGCTGGGCTGGGCAACAGGAAAAGAAGGGCAATCCGGTGGCACCGAGGTTAGGAAGGGGTGAGGGAGGGGTCAGGGAGTCTGCTACCAGCAAGCAACAGTCGACGAGGGAGGGAAAGGGAGGGAGGGAGGAAAGTAGGGGATGGGGAGAAGCAGAGAACCGGCCCAGCCACGATTCACACCGTCCACACCGGTATCGGCAGGAAGTGACGACGTAAATGACGCAGAGCACCCGCCGGAAATGACGATTGGCGGGCGGGAGGGCGGGCTCGCTGGGCATAAGTGACTTGAAGAAAGAGCGAGAAGTGCAGAAAGACGCAGGCGCCAGTTCAGTGCCCTGAGGTAACTAACGCTGGCCCATGCCGGCTAAAGGAGGCGCTGTAGGCACCGGGATGGGGTCCCTCGCCCGGAGCTCTAGCGGGTCAGAACGCCTTCCCGGTCCGCGGCCGAGTTGAAATCCCTTCCCACTCCCGTAAGCCCAGGGGCCAGCGGCAGCAGTGTACCCGCCGAGCAGCCCTACTGAGGACTGTGCTCGGCCTCTGAATATCTAGACGGACACGAGCCATTCCCAGTGACGGCTCAAACCTGCGAACACTGTCTAGTAACGTTTTTTTGCAATTTGTCTTACTTAAAAACCATATACGGGCTTGGCGTGGTGGTGCCTGTGGTCCCACCTATTTGGAAGGCTGAGGTGGGAGGATACTGGAGCCGGAGAAGTCGAGGCCAGCCACAGTAAGCGGTGGTCGCGCCACTGCACTCCAGCCTGGACGACAGAGCGAGACCCTGTCTTAAAACAAAAAAACAAAAACAAAAAAAAATTCCCCAGCCATCTCTTCTGCTGTGTAAGTTTTCCTATGTTGCTAATGTTTTAGGCATGGATACTATATAGTTTTAAATGCGATTAAATTCAAATTACTTTTTCCTTGGTGGACTTTGGAGAACTCTAGAGTTGTAGATCCCCAATATTTTTGATTAAATACTCTCATCAATAAAGTGAGCCTGCACTCATTTTTTAAGCGAATGAATGCTGAATTCTATCAAAAACTTTTACACATCTTTTGATATGTATACATATGAGTGATAATTTGCAAATTACATACATGGACAAATTAAAAGAATATTTAAATATATACTGTGATATTGTCTGCAGCAGGCAGCCCAGTGTGGCTCTGTGAAACAACCAGAGCTGTTAATTGTTCATACTGTTTACTAACCAGGAGAGGGCTTTTCTCTGGGCAAGTTCTTTATTGCTAGAATGTAAGCCCTATACAACAGAGATTTTTGTGTTTACTACTTCATCCCCAAGATCAAAACGTCTTGGCACATACCAATAAATATGTAATCAACATAAATGTCTGTGAATGTTTTCTTCATCTTTTTGCAGCAAACACCGTCTACAAGATTTGCGTCAAACAACGTGAAAACTTGAAATATGTCTCTATTCTTTTTCCTTAGTACTCTCGTCCATTCACTTACAGTAAAGCACTTACTATATACGTTTTTCATTTTATTTTGTTTGACTCCTCCTTTGTGTCAGCCTCTCCCTTTTGTCTCACACATACACACCACTCACACATTTATGAGCTCCTTAATGGCAATGGTTATGGCTTTGTCATGTGTACTCTAGTGCCAGAAAAGTGAATGACATTTAGTGAATGCTCAGCATTACTGTTTACTGATTAAATAGATTGTTGCATTACTGATGGAGGTAAATAAAAGAGCCAGTCAAAACGACACAACTGGTCAGATACTGGTACATGTTCATTTATTGCTGATTGTGTGTAGATAAAAATATAACTGGTAAGTTATGGTACCTACTTGGCTCTAAAGAATGTATTCCTGCTCATTTGGATTGAGTTCTGAAAGTATTGTGTATTATAACCAATTGTGTAGGCTTCAAGGTCAATTTAATATTAGAAGACAGGTTAATGTAATTGATATAATTCACAATATTAAAAGATTAAAGAAGAAAATCGTATCAAAAGATGTGTAAAAAGTTTTTGATAGAATTCAGCATCCTTTCACTTACAAGAACTCTTAGACACTAAAAATAGAAGGGAATTTTTTAACCTGACAGACTATCTGAAACCCCACACCTAATGGTGAAACACAGAAAGCATTCTGTATTAGGTACAAGACAGATGATTGCTACTGCCTCTTCTATACAGCATTGCACTAGGTGTTCAGAAAACTTAAAAATGCATAAATGTTCCAAAGAAAGTTGTAAATCTGTGATTAGAAATTGTTTTAGAGGTTATATATAAAGAAAAGAGGCAAGGTGCGGTGGCTCATGCCTGTAATTCCAGTTCCCAGTACTTTGGGAGGCTGAGATGGGAGGATCACTCCAGTCCAGGAATTCAAGACCAACCTGGGCAAGAGAATGAGACTCAGACTCTACAAAAAAATTAAAAAATTAGCCTGGCATGGTGGTACACACCTGTGATCCCAGCTACACGGGACACTGAGGCAGGAGGATCACTTGAGCACAGAAGTTTGTGGCTGCAATAAACCCTATTTCTGCTACTGCACTTCAGCCTGGACAATGAGGTAAGACCGTGTCTCTAAAGAAAAAAAAACTAATACAAGTTATTGGAATTAATGAGAGAATTTAGAAAGGTTACTGGAGTTTTTTTTTTTTTTTTTTTTTTAAAGAGAGAAGGTCTCACTATGCTACCCAGGCTAGAGTGCAATGGCTACATTACTGGGTTTTTTGGGGTTTTTTTGTTGTTTTTGGTGTGTGTGTGTGTGTGTAATGAAGACATCACATTTCTATGTGTTAGCAACAACAGAAAATGTAATTTTAAAGTATACCATATTAAATGGCATCAAGAGTTATAAATTACATTGGAATAAACAAAGTGTACTCCCCAGCAAAAGAAAACTGGCACACTGAAATGTAGAAGTTGAGGGCAATGTAATGAAGGGATCAGTTACAGAAGTGTGGCCAGGATCAAAAGTAACCAACAAGAAGAAAATGGGGCACTAATCATAGATCTGAGCGAGAAACTGAAAGGGAGCAGTTATCTGAACCTGATTTCATTGAGAAAGGTACGGCTGCAGCAGAAGGCTCTGGGCGAGAGGTGGAATAATCGGTAGAGGAACACAACTGCTCCCAATTATCATCAGCCCAGCCATGGGGAAGAAGTGGGAAAATGGATATGTACTTTTAGATCTTCTGCCCATGCTTCCATTGGTCAAACCCAGCCAGAGCCCAGAAGACAAGGGAGCCCTTTAATGGGGTCCATAAATGTCAACCTTCTAGGACTTAAAACATAGTACAAAAGGGAGAAAAGGGGATCTCATTAAATAAATGGATACCCAACATGATGTTCAATATTATTTAATGCCTCTCAGCAAAATGTATCACTCTCTATTAAAGGCATTAAATAATATTAAATGGAAAATGGATATATTGTGTTCGTGGGTTGGCAGGTTCAATTTTGGGAAAATATCAGTGCTCCCCTGTTATGGGCTGAATTGAGTTCCCCTCCTCCAAATTCCTATGTTAAAGTCCTAATCCTCTCTATCTCAGAATGTGACTGTATTTGGATAAGGAAGGTAAAATTAGGTCATATTAAGAGGTGATAACGTGCTAGCAGCCCTCACTCTCAGTGCCTCCTCGGCCTCAGTGTCCACTCTGGCAGCACTTGAGGAGCCCTTCAGCCTGCCACTGCACTGTGGGAGCCCCTCTCTAGGCTGGCCCAGGCTGGAACCGGCTCCCTCTGCTTGTGGGAAGGTGTGGAGGGAGAGGCCCAGGCGAGAACCGGGGCTGCACGCTGTGCTCATGGGCCAGCACAAGTTCCAGTGGCTGCGGTCTTGGCCGGCCTGCACTCGGAGCAGCCGGCCAGTGCCCCCAGCCCAGGGCAGTGAGGGGCTTAGCACCCGGGCCAGTAGCTGTGGAGAGTGCACTGGGTCCCCCAGCACTGCCGGCTTGCCTGCATCATGCTCCGAAACTCACTGGGGCTCAGCTGCCTCCCCACAGGGTGGGGCTCGGGACCTGCAGCCTGCCATGTCCAAGCACCCCACGGTGGGCTCCCGCACAGCCTGAGCCTCACCAGGTGCCACCCCCTGCTCCATGGCACCCGGTCCCATCGACTGCCCAAGGGCTGAGGAGTGTAGGGGCACGGCACAGAACTGGCTGATAACTCTGCCTGTGGCCCTGGTACAGGATCCACTAGGTGAAGCCAGCTGGGCTCGTGAGTCTAGTGGGGACTTGGAGAATTTTATGTCTAACTAGGGGATTGTAAATACACCAATCAGCACCCTGTGTCTAGCTCAAGGTTTATAAATACACCAATCAGTACTCTGTATTTAGCTAATCTAGTGGGGGCTTGGAGAACTTTTCTAACACTGTGTCTTGCTAAGGGATTGTAAACGCTCCAATCAGCGCTCTATGTCTAGCTCAGGGATTGTAAACACCAACATCAGCAACCTGTGTATAGCTCAAGGTTTGTAAATACACCAGTCGGTAATCTGTATCTAGCTAATCTAGCGAGGGCTTGGAGAAGTTTTCTGTCTAGCACTCTCTGTCTTGCTAAAGGATTGTGAATGCTCCAATCAGCACTCTATGTCTAGCTCAGGGATTGTAAACACCCGCATCAGCACCCGGTGTATAGCTCAAGGTTTGTAAATACACCAATCAGTACTCCTGTATCTAGCTAATCTAGTGGGGACTTGGAGAACTTTTCTGTCTAGCACTTTGTGTCTAGCTAAAGGATTGTAAACACACCAATCAGCACTCTGTGTCTAGCTCAGGGATTGTAAACACACCAATCAGCACTGTGTCAAAACAGACCAATCAGCTGTCTGTAAAATGGACCAATCAGCTCTCTGTAAAATAGACCAATCAACTCTCTGGAAAATGGACCAATCAGCAGGATGTGGGTGGGGTCAGATAAGGGAATAAAAGCAGGCTGCCTGAGCCAGCTGTGGCAACCTGCTCGTGTCCCTTTCCACACTGTGGATGGTTTGTGCTTTTGCTGTTTACAGTAACTTGCTGCTCCTCACTCTTCTGGGTCCACGCCGGCTTTATGAACTGTAACACTGACCGCGAAGGGCTGCAGCTTCACTCCTGTAGTCAGCGAGACCACAAAGCCACCGGGAAGAAGAAACAACTCCAGATGCGCCGCATTTAAGAACTGTAACATTCACTGCAAAGGTCTGCAGCTTCACTCCTGAAGTCAGCGAGACCACGAACCAACCAAAAGGAAGAAACTGCAGACACATCTGAAGGAATAAACTCTGGACACACCATCTTTAAGAACTGTAACACTCACCGCAAGGGTCTGCGGCTTCGTTCTTGAAGTCAGCGAGACCAAGAACCCACAAATTCCAGACACAATATGGGTGGACCCTAATCCAGTGCAACAGTTGTCTTGAGAAGAGGAGTTGAGGACACAGACAACACAAAGGAATGACTGGATGAGGACAGAGTGAGAACGTAGCCATCTGCAAGTCACGGGGAGAGGCCTCAGAAGAAAGGAAACTTAGAGACCTTAATTTTGGACTTCTAGATTCTAGAACTGTGAGAAAATAAATTTCCATTGTTTAAGCCACCAACATCTGTTATGGCAGACCTAGAAAATAAATACATCTCCAAAATGATTTACAGATTCAATACAATCACAAACAGAAGTTCCAATTGTTTTTGGAGGGGGGCAATGACCTTTTTAAGATTATTATTTTTATTTTTCCATAAGTTATTGGGGTACAGGTAGTATTTGGTTACATGAGTAAGTTTAGTGGAGATTTGTGAGACTTTGGTGCACATATCACCCTAGCAGTATACACTGCACCGTATTTGTAGTCTTTTAATCCTTCTCCCCCTTCCCACTTCTTCCAAGTCCCCAAAGTCCATTGTATCATTCTTATGCCTTTGCATCCTCATAGTTTAGCTCCCACTTATTAGTGAGAACATATGATGTTTTGTTTTCTGCTGAGACCAGCTCGGTCGGGGAGACCCTAACCCAGTGGTGCTAGAGGAATGAAAGACACACACACACAAATGTAGAGGTGTGAACTGGGGAATTGGGTCTCACAGTCTTCAGAGTTGAGAGCCCTGAAGAGAGATTTACCCACATATTAACAGCAAACCAGTCATTAGCATTTTTTCTATAGATATTAAATTAACTAAAAGTATCCCTTATAGGAAACAAAGGGGTGAGCGGAATTAAATGAATAGATTAGGGTAGTTAACTGCAGCAGGAACATGCTCTTAAGGCATAAATCGCTCATGCTATTGTTTGTGGCTTAAGAATGCCTTTAAGCGGTTTTCCGCCCTGGGTGGGCCAGGTGTTCCTTGCCCTCATTCCCATAAACCCACAACCTTCCAGCTTGGGCGTTAGGGCCATTATGGACATGTCATAGTGCTGCAGAGATTTTGTTCATGGCCGGTTTTGGGGCCAGTTCATGACCGGATTTTGAGGGGCTTGCTCCCAACATGTCTCCCTTCTTTGATTTGCAAAGAGATAAAAGCAAGGGCAGCTTTGTCACGGTGAGCTACTTCTCGCAGGAGTCGGGATCTGCATCTGCAGACTATACGAAGACAACATAGATTAAAGCACAATCATCATTGCAATCACAGAGCTTCCAAGTGTTTTAATCCATTTAAATGGGTTACTAGCTGCTAATTTGTCTGCAGCTCCTTTAAGCACTCCAGTTCCTGGCATTAAGGTCAGGTGTGCCTGGGATCCTTAAATATTTGTTCTTTTAATTTTGCTATATCCAAAGACTACTTTGTAGAGTGTCCTTCCAGATGCTTTTTTTATTATTTCCCAAATTTTGATCTTTTTAAGAGCATGTAGTAGTTTCTACAAATCCTTATGTTTAGCTCCTAGAGCGGGCCGTATCATTTGAGGTTGATATGCCAATATATTGCCATGGTTCCAGATAATAGAAACTTTTGCCATGCTGCTTATCATTTCTACCATCTCACTGTTTTGTTCAGATTATCTGAACATAGTGTAGCCGTGGCATGCAGACTGAGAGGTGCAATTCAAGCCAAACATCCCCTTAGGAGACTAATCAATAATGATTCCATAGGAATTGTTGTGCAGCACCTCTGCCTGTTCTGCAGTGCAATCTTCCTAAACAAGTACATTCATTTTTTTCTAACTAGATCCAATCCTGTTTACAAACAGGTTTTCGAGGGTGGTATGCTTCAATTATAGGAGCAGATTATTATGGTAAATACTGAGATCAGAAAGCATGTGTAACTGTGTCATAGAGTGATTGCATCCAGGCATTATTACAAGCCCTTATCGAAGGAATACTCAGGGCAGTGGTGATAACCGCTATCATAGCTACCATTAAATTATTCATTGTGACTGGTTGTCCCGCTTTCCTCAGGTTTTCTTCTGCCATCTGTGACAGCTTCTCGATCTGTCCCCAGGTGGGTGGCTGTGTTCAACAGGTGTTGCTTGTGACAGTTGGGGTCCTCCTCAGCATCAGCCTCGACATGGCTGCAGCTGCGGGGTCCTCAGCATCCTCCCAGAATCTCCTCATCAGCATCTGTCTCATGGTAAGGTTTCGGGTGTCTTGGTGGTATCCAAATTGGCTGTTGATTTTGGCCTGGAGAAATACAAGCATAACCTCTATCCCAAATTATTACTTTACCTATTTCCCAACTTTTTGCTATCGGATCTTTTCACCAAATGATGCTAGATTCAATTGTGTATGGGCTGTCCTGTAATCCCTATTTCTCCTCCTTTTTTGTTTTTGTCATCAGTTGTTCTTCTGTATGAAATCGTAACTGAGCATTTTCAAGTAACTGTGTAGAATGAACCACGTATGAAGAATCAGAAATCACATTAATAGGCATATCAAAAGCAGTCAATACCTCAATTACAGCTACAAGCTCCGCTTTTGAGCTGAAGTACAGGACGTCTGGAAAACTTTACTTTTTGAGCCAAAATAAGAAGCTTTGCCATTACTAGACTCATCTGTAAAAACATTCTCAGCACCTTCAATTGCTTTAAATTTAGGTATTTCAGGGAGAACCCAATTAGTTAATTTCAAAAACTGAAACAGCTTCATTTTAGGAAAATTATTATGGAGAACACCCACAAAGTCAGCTAAATGGGTTTGCCAAGTAAGACTATTTATAAAAGCTTGCTGTATTTGCGCCTTCATGAGAGGGACAATAATTTTTCCAGGATCATATCCATGTAATTTAACAATCTGAGTTCTCCCAATCCTTATCATAGTAGCGATTTGATCTAAATAAGGAGTTAGAGTCCATGAATTAGTATGTGGAAGAAAAAGCCACTCTATTAAGTCCTGTTCTTGGACAATAACACCAGTAGGTGAATGCTGAGTTGAAAAAATTAGCAAATCTAGAGTCTTCTCTGGATCTATTCTATTTATCAGAGCTTTATGGACTTCTTTTCAATCAGTTTTAACTCTGCCTCAGCCTCATTTGTTAATTGCTGAGGGCTAGTCAGACTAGGATTTCCTCCAAGGATAGAAAACTGATTACTCATGGCATAGGTAGGAATGCCTAGAGCAGGTTGTATCCAATTAATATCCCCTAGTAAATTTTGAAAATCATTTAATGATTTTAATTTATCCCTATGTATGGTTACTTTCTGTGGCACAATGGTAGTGTCATTTACTAAGGTCCCCAAGTAGGAGTAAGGAGTAGTAGTCTGAATTTTGTCAGGAGCTATAATTAAAGCAGCGCAAGAAATTGAATTTTGCAAGTGATCATAACATTGGAGTAATACTTCTCGAGTGGGGGCAGCACAAAGTATATCATCCATATAGTGAATAATGTAAACTGTGAAAATTTTTCATGAGTAGGTTCAATTGCTTACTCCACATGCATCTGGCAAATAGTCGGATTGTTTAACATGCCCTGTGGCAGCACTCCAATGATAACGTTTAGCAGGCTGCAGGTTGTTTACTGCAGGAATTGTAAATGCAAACCTTTCACAGTCTTGCTCAGCGAAAGGGGTAGTAAAGAAACAGTCTTTTACATCTATGACTATTAAAGGCCAATTTTTTGGAATTATAGCAGGAGAAGGCAATCCTGGCTGTAATGCTCCCATAGGTTGTATAACTGAAATGATGACTCTTAAGTCAGTTGACATTCTCCATTTACCTGATTTTTCCTTAATTACAAAAACTGGAGAATTCCAAGGAGAAAATGTTGGAGCTACGTGCCCGTTTTCTAATTGTTCAGTAACTAATGTCTCTAAAGCCTCCAATTTGTCTTTACTTAACGGCCATTGTTCTATCCAAATTGGCTTATCTGTTAACCATTTTAAAGGTATAGGTTCTGGAGGCTTAATAATGGCTGCCATCAAAAAATTTTTTCTAATCTTTGGCAGAAGCTTTGTTTTTCCACTTGTGGAATTAGAACTTGTGTTCCCCATTGTTGTAATTAATCTCTACCCCATAAATTTGTAGGTGCAGAAGTTATAATTGGTTGAATAGTCCCAGGTTGTCCATCGGGCCCCTCACCATGCAAAATATAACAACCTTGATATACTTCAGCAGCTTTACCAACTCCAGCTATGTTAAATTGAGCGGGTTGAATTGGCCATGTGGATGGTCAGTGCTGTAGAGAAATGATTGAAATGTCCGCTCCTGTATCTACCAAACCTTTAAATTTCTTTCCTTGAATAGTTATTTCACAAGTATGACGTTTATCAGAAATTTGATTCACCCAATAAGCTGCTTTGCCTTGTTTATTTGTGCTTCCAAATCCTCCTGTTCATTTAATTTCACTTTTTCCCATTCCCACATACAGCACAATCAGGAGCTGTGCTATGCACTCTCCTGGCTCTGCTTTCCAGGGAACAGAAGTAGATATAACAATGTGAATTTCCCCATTATAATCTGAATCAATGACTCCTATATGTATTTGTACACCTTTTAAACTTACACTAGACCTTCCTAAAAGTAATCCTATTGTCCCTGCTGGCAAAGGTCCACAGACTCCTGTTGGGACCTTTTGTGGGGGTTCCCCAGGCAGAAGTCTCACAGCTTTTGTGCAGCATAAATCTACTGCGGCACTCCTGGCTATGGTGAGGGACAGACATTGTACAGGGGTGAGGGAATGGCTTGAGCTGGAAATGCCCTGGTTTAAAACGGGGCCCGGGATGAGCCTTTCATGGCGTTTCCCAAAATTGGGTTCCCATCTTTATCAAACTTATAGTGACACTGACTAACCCATTGTTTTCCTTTTTTACATTTTGGACATATTTCAGGCTCAACAGTTTTCTTTTTTCCCCTATCTGGCAGCCTGACTCGCTGATTTTTTCTACATTCTTTTTCAGTATGACCATGCTTCCCACAGTTAAAACAAGCTCCAAGAAATGTAGTATTTCCTTTATCCACTTGCAGTCCTGCCATTGCCTGTGCCAACAAGGGAGCTTTATGCAGATTACCTCCGATACCATCACAGGCCTTGATATAATCGACTAAATGTGCTTTCCCTCTGATAGATGGCAGATCAGCCTGGCAATCAGGATTAGCATTGTTGAAAGCTAGTAACTGCCACACTATATCCTGAGCAGCCAAATATGCAGTCATCTTTTTAAGAGACTCCTGTAACCGAGCTATAAAATCAACATATGGTTCTCTGGGTCCCTGTTTTATAGCACTAAAGGAAGGGCATTGTTCTCCACCAGAAGTGATTCTTTTCCCAAGCTCTAATGCACACTCCTCTAAGCTGTTCTATGGCATCATCCTGCATGACCAGTTGTGCATCTAAACCAGCCCAGCCGCCAACCCCCAAAAGTTGGTCTGCAGTTATATTAATTTGAGGTTGGGCCTGGGCATTGTGAGCAGCCTGAATGGAAGCTTCATGTGCCCACCAAGTTTTAAATTGTAAGAACTGAGCAGGAGTTAAACAAGCTCCAGTAAGAGCATCCCAGTCAGTAGGAATCATCCAACTGGAAACAGTAACATTCTTTAACAGTCCCATTACAAAAGGAGAACCTGGTCCATACTGATTTATTGCTTATTTTAATTCTTTGAGTAATTTAAAAGGAAAAGGCTCAAATGTAGCTGTAATATTTCCCTGTTGATCTGGGGGGTGTATTCTAACAGGGGACTGCCAAGTCTCTAGATCACCCTCTCGTCTAGCTTGCTGAATTCCTGCCTGAATAGAACTAAGAGCCATCGCTCGAGGCGTTGCAGGAACAGTCACTGGGGCAACTACTTTTCGCCCAGTGTCCTCTGGAGAAGAAGATCTGGGGGGTCATTTTCTTCAAAATAATAGGCCGGGTGCGGTGGCTCACGCCTGTAATCCCAGCACTTTGGGAGGCCAAGACGGGCGGATCACAAGGTCAGGAGATCGAGACCATCCTGGCTAACACGGTGAAACCCCGTCTCTACTAAAAAATACAAAAAACTAGCTGGGCGAGGTGGCGGGCGCCTATAGTCCCAGCTACTCGGGAGGCTGAGGCAGGAGAATGGCGTGAACCCAGGAGGCGGAGCTTGCAGTGAGCTGAGATCCGGCCACCGCACTCCAGCCTGGGTGACAGAGCGAGACTCCGTCTCAAAAAATAATAATAATAATAATAAGGAGGGGGTGCAGAAGGGTAGGGATGAACCTCTCCTTCTTTTGCCAGTTTAGCTTTAGTTGGCAAATAAACATGCTCTGTAACCTCTTCTGTCACTTCGCTATACTCTTATTCCTCCTTGTCATCAGTGTGAAAAAGTTCCAAGGTGGAACGAACCAGACCCCAAACTTGCCCCATTGTTACCCTGACGCTTCTGAGCTTCCCTTCTTACTCACCATGGGGATTGCTTTAAGAGTACTTGCGTGTCCTCCAGCTAGTTTTCGGTTCCAACCGTCATTCCGGCAACCCTTCAACCTGGATTCGAGCCCCCATGAATGGATGCCACTTGCCGAGACCAGCTCGGTCAGGGAGACCCTAACCCAGTGGCGCTAGAGGAATTAAAGACACACACACAGAAATATAGAGGTGTGAAGTGGGGAATCGGGTCTCACAGCCTTCAGAGCTGAGAGCCCTGAACAGAGATTTACCCGCGTATTTATTAACAGCAAACCAGTCATTAGCATTGTTTCTATAGATATTAAATTAACAAAAAGTATCCCTTATGGGAAACGAAGGGATCCAAATTAAATGAATAGGTTGGGCTAGTTAACTGCAGCAGGAACATGCTCTTAAGGCATAAATCGCTCATGCTATTGTTTGTGGCTTAAGAATGCCTTTAAGCGGTTTTCCGCCCTGGGTGGGCCAGGTGTTCCTTTCCCTCATTCCCATAAACCCACAACCTTCCAGCTTGGGCGTTAGGGTCTTTATGGACATGTTGTAGTGCTGCAGAAATTTTGTTCATGGTCAGTTTTGGGGCCAGTTTATGGCCGGATTTTGGGGGGCTTGCCCCCAACAGTTTTCCATTCCTGAGTTACTTCACTTAGAATAATAGTCTCTGATCTCATCCAGGTCACTGCAAATGCTGTTAATATATTTCTTTTTATGGCTGTGTAGTATTCCATCATTTTATATATATATATATCTCTCTCACAGTTTATCCACTTGTTGATCGATGTGCATTTCGGTTGGTTTCACTATTTTGCAATTGAGCTGCTATAAACATGCATGTGCAAGTATCTTTTTTGAATAATGACTTCTTTTCCTCTGGGTAAATACCTAGTAGTGGGACTCCTGGATCCAATGGTGGTTCTACTTTTAGTTATTTAAGGAATCTCCCACACTGTTTTCCATAGTGGTTGTACTAGTTTACATTCCCACCAGCAGCGTAGAAGTACTTCCTGTTGACTGCATCCATGCCAACGTCTACTGTTTTTTGATATTTTGATTATGGCCATTCTTGTAGGAGTAAGGTGGTATCGAATTGTAGTTTTGATTGCATTTCCCTGATCATTAGTAGTGTTGAGCATTTTTTCATATGTTTGTTGGCCATTTGTATATCTTCTTTTGAGAATTGTCTATTCATATCATTAGTCTGCTTTTTGATGGGATTATTTTTTTCTTACTGATTTGTTTGAGTTCGTTGTAGACTCTGAATATTAGTCCTTTGTCACATGTACAGATTTTGAAGATTTTCTCTCACTCTGTGGGTTGTCTGTTTACTCTGCTGACTGTTCCTTTTGCCATGCAAAAGCTCTTTAGTTTAATTAGGTCCCAGCTATTTATCTTTCTTTTTATTGCATTTGCTTTTGGGTTCTTGGTCATGAAATCCTTGCATAAGCCAACATCTATAAGGGTTTTTCCAATGTTATCTTCTAGAATTTTATAGTTTCAGGTCTTAGATTTAAGTACTGAATCCATCTTGTGTTAGTTTTTATATGAGGTGAGAGATGAGGATCCAGTTTCATTCTCCTACATGTGGCTTGCCAATTATCCCACCACTATTTGTTGAAAAGGGTGTCCTTTCCCCACTTTATGTTTTTGTTTGCTTTGTCGAAGATCAGTTGGCTCTAAGTATTTGGGTTTATTTCTGGGTTCTCTATTCTGTTCTATTGGTCTATGTGCCTATTTTTATACTAGTTCCATGCTGTTTTGGTGACTATGACCTTATAATATAGTTTGAAATCAGGTAGTGTGATGCCTCCAGATTTGTTCTTTTTACTTAGTCTTGCTTTGGCTATGCAGGCTCTTTTTTGGTTCCATATGAATTTTAGAGTTGTTTCTAATTCTGTGACAAATGATGGTGATATTTTGATGGGGACTGAGTTACATTTATAGATTGGTTTGGCAGTATGGTCATTTTCACAATATTGTTTCTACCCATCCATGAGCATGGGATGTGTTTCCATTTTTTTGTGTCACCTATGATTTATTTCAGCAGTGTTTGGTAGTTTTCCTTGTAGAGGTCTTTTGACTCCTTTGTTAGGTATATTCCTAAGTATTTTATTTATTTATTTTTTTTTTACAGCTGTTGTCAAAGGGGTTGAGTTCTTGTTTTGATTCTCCACTTGGTAGCTGTTGGTGTATAGAAGAGCTGCTGATTTGTGTACATTAACCTTGTATCTGGAAACTTTGCTGAATTCTTTGATCAGTTCTAGGTTCTTTCTGGAGGAGTTCTTAGGGTTTTCAAGGTAAATGATCATATCATTAGCAAACAGGGATAGTTTGACTTCCTCTTTACAGATTTGGATGCCCTTTATTTCTTTCTCTTGTCTGATTGCTTTGGCTAGGACTTCCAGTACTATGTTGAAGAGGAGTGGTGACAGTGGGCATCCTTGTCTTGTTCCAGTTCTTACAGGAATACTTTCAACTTTTCCTCAATCAGTATTATGTTGGCTGTGGTTTGTCATAGATGGCTTTTATGACATTAAGGTATATTGCTGAGAATTTTAATCATAAAGGGATGCTGGATTTTGCCAAATGCTATTTCTGCATCTATTGAGATGACCATGTGGTTTTTGTTTTTAATTCTGTTTATGTGGTGTATCACATATTTGTTTGTCTGAAAACGACTGTATCTTTCCTTCGTATATGATGCTTATTTTTGCTGGATACAAAATTCTTGCCTGATAATTGTTTTGTTTGAGGAGGCTGAAGACAGGGCCCCACCTTTCTAGCTTGCAGGGTTTCTGCTGAGAAATCTGCTGTTAATATGAAAGGTTTTCCTTTATAGGTTGCCTGGTGCTTCTGTCTCACAGCTCTTAAAATTCTTTCATTTGTTTTAACTTTGCATAGCCTGATGACAGTGTGCCTAGGCAAAGATCTACTTTGCGATGCATTTCCCAGGTGTTTTTTATGCTTCTTGTATTTGAATGTCTAGGTCTCTACCAAGGCTGGGGAAGCTTTCCTTGATTCTTCCCCCACATATGTTTTCCAAGCTTTTAGAAGTCTCTTCTTCCTTAGGAACACCGATTATTCTTAGGTTTGTTCATTTACTATAACCCCAGACTTCTTGGAGGCTTTGTTCATATTTTCTTATTCTTTTTCCTTTGTCTTTGTTGGATTGGGTTAATTCAAAAACCTTGTCTTCAGGCTCTGAATTTCTGTTTTCTACTTACTCAATTCTATTGCTGAGACTTTCCAGAGAATTTTGCATTTCTAAAAGTGTGTCCAAAGTTTCCTGAATTATTTTTTGTTTTTTTCTTTAAGCTGTTTCCTTGAATATTTCTCCCTTTACTTCTTGTATTATTTTTTTTATTTCCTTGCCTTGGGCTTCTCCTTTCTGTGGTCCCTCCCTGATTGGCTTAATAACTAATCTCGTGAATTCTTTTTCAGGTAAATCAGGGATTTCTTATTGGTTTGGATCTATTGCTAGTGAACTAGTGGGATTTTTGGGGGGTGTTGCAGAGCCTTGTTTTGTCATATTACCAGGGTTGGTTTTTTGGTTCCTTCTCATTTGGGTAGGGTCTGTCAGAGGGAAGGTCTAGGGCTGAAGGTTGTTGTTCAGATTCTCTTGTCCCATGGGGTATTCCCTTGATTTAGTACTCTCCCCCTTTTCCTATGGATGTGGCTTCTGTGACCCCAACTGCAGTGACTATTGTCTCTCTTTTGGGTCTAGCTACCCAGCAAGTCTATCCAACTCTGGGCTGGTACTGGGGGTTGTCTGCACAGAGTCCTGTGATGTGAACCATCTATGGGTCTCTCAGCCGTGGATACCAGTGCCTGTTCTGGTGGAGGTGGCGGAGGGTGCAATGGACTCCCTGAGGGTCCTTAGCTTTGGTGGTTTTATGCTCTATTTTTGTGCTGATTGGCCTCCTGTCAGGAGGTGGTGCTTTCCAGAAAGCATCAGCTATAGTAGTGTGGAGAGGGGCCCGCAATGGGCAGGACCCTAGAACTCCCAAGGTTATATGCCCTTTGTCTTCCACTACCTGGGTGGATAGGGAAGGACCATCAGGTGGGGGTGGGGCTAGGTGTGTCTGAGCTCAGACTCTCCTTGGGGGCAGGCCTTGCTGCGTCTGCTGTGGGGGATGGGGGTGAGATTCCCAGGTCACTGGAGTTGTGTACCTAGGAGGGTTACGGCTTCCTCTGCCGAGTCATGCAGGTTGTCAGGGAAGTGGGGGAAAGCTGGCAGTGACAGGCCTCGCCCAGCTCCCATGCAAAGCAAAAAGCAGTCTCACTTCCACCATGTCCCCGCAACAGCCCCAAGTCTGTTTCCAGGTGGAGGGTGAGAGGAGCTTGAAAACTTGGCTGATGCTATCCGCCTCCCAGCTGCAAAAGAAAAGAGCTTTAGTTCTTCCTGGACCTGCGAAGTCTGCAAGCAAGATTCGCACCCTCCCCCAAGTTCTGGCCAGGAGGCTTCTCGCCCTGTTCAAATTGTTACAAAGTTTCAGCTAGAGAATCCCTTCTCTTTGTGGAGTTTTACCCGCTGCTCCTCTGCCCACTCTTCCAGTGGATCCCTGTGGTGCCAGGCAGGAATGAGCTGCTAGGGGACCAAGTGAGCGCCCAGGGCCTTTCTGCTGCTTCCTCTGCCTCTGTATTTCACTCGGCTCTCTGACTTGACTCAGCTCCAGGTAAAGTCAGAAACTTCTCCAGCAAACAGACCTTCAGCTTCTCCAGTGGGGGTGTGTGTTTGGGAGAGGAGGATCTCCCTTTCCCACTTTCACAGTTCGGGCGCTCACAGTATTTGAGGGTCTCCCAGGTCCTGCAGGAGCATTCTGCTTCCTTCAGAGGGTCTGTGGGTCCTCTTGGGATTGCTGGTTTGTTGTTGCAATTGATCTGGAGCTAAAATTAACAACGCAAGCCTCCGAATGCTGCTCTATCTGGAGCTGCAATCTAGTCCTACCTCCCGTCTGCCATGATCCCAGGAGCGCTCCCGACTTTTTGGATTTAATCCTCCAATTGTTTTTACATAAAACTTTTCATGCTGATGTTAATAGTTACATAGAAAATAAAAAAGCCAAGAATAGCTAAAACACTCCAGAAAAAGAAAAACAAGGGGAAATAACTTCTCCAACTAGATATCAAGCATAATTTCAAGTTATAATAGACATTTTGGCAATGGCATAGGGATAAACAAATAGAAAAAGGGTAGAGAATAAGTAGTCCATGTATATAGAAATCTTGCCACACGTGATTGCTCACACTTATAATACCAGCACTTTGGGAGGCCAAGGCAGGTGGATCACTTGAGGTCAGGAGTTTGAGACCAGCCTGGCCAACATGGTGAAACCCTGTGTCTACTAAAAATACAAAAATTAGCTGGGTGTGGTGGCTCATGCCTGTAATCCCAGCTACTCAGGAGGCTGAGGCAGGAGAATCACTTGAACCCAGGAGGCAGAGGTTGCAGTGAGCTGAGATCATGCCACTGCACTCCAGCTTGGGCAACAGAGCGAGACTCCATCAAAAAAAAGAAAAAAATCCAATTAATGGTAAAGCAGTACTGTGATAACTGGGTAAAAAATAACTTCATTAAATTTGGACAAAAAATATTATTCATTTGAAAATGAAATTTGATGCCTATCTCAAATCATACACATTAGACAAAATATAAAATATTTCATAGTTTGACAATCAAATGTATAAAATATGTAGAAGATGACAAAGGAGAATGTCTTTATGACCTTCAAGTAAATAAACAGTTTATATAATAAAGCTCAAAGTGTGCAAACCATCAAATAATTGATATATGCCTATAGCAAAGTTAAGAAATTCTATTGCAATATCACAGAGTTGAAATAGCATGTCAGAGCAGAAAAAAATATTTACAACACATATAGTTGACAACACACTAATACAAGAGTATATAAAGAACTCCGACTAAGCATTAAGTCAGGCGACCCAGTAGAAAAATAGGGGGAAATGCTCAGACTCAGCAGTAATCAGAACAATACAAATTAAAATTCCCATAAAATACCATTTTATGTTGGCCATTGGTAGAAATTCATTTCTTGGTGTTGGCAAGGATGTAAAGCAAGGGTGTGATAAGACTGTAAATTATAAGAGATGAGATTTTGCCATGTTTACCAGGCTTGTTTTAGAAAATAATTTGGTAATACTAATGATGTTGAAATTGTACATATCCCATAACACATCAATTTCACATCTGCATATATAACCTACAGAAACATTTCCACATGATACACGGATCCATGTAAAAGAATGTTCATGGCCAGGATTGTTTGGAATAGCCAAAAATTAAAAGAGAAATATCCATCCATAATAGAGTAGAATATAAACTATGGTATATCCATACCACAAAATGTTACACAGAAGTGAAAATGAACAACATGGTTGAATCTCAGAAATATGTTGTAAATACATACAGAAAATTTCATTTCCATAAGGTTAAACTATGCAAAACAAACCATATATTGTTGAGGGATACAAACATGTGGCAATATGCTTTTCTTTATAGAAAAGCACATACTAATGAATAGAACTGAAGATCGATGGACAGGAAATGGGATAGGTACATGGAACTTCAAATTTTATAATACTTTTTTTCTAAAAGTGAATAGTGGGTACTCAGGTGTTTGTTACAATGTCTTTATTATATCTTACATGTACATTTTTATAAATATCTTGTGGTATTTATTTAATGTTTGCTGTATGCAGAATTCTAAGAAAGCCCTCAAGATTCCAACCCTCTGGTGTACTTGCCCTGTACAACCTATTCCCTTTGAGTATGGGCCGAGGTTGTGTATGATGTGGGCAGTAGTTGCTGCTTTGATTAGGTTACATTATTTAGTGAAGATGTTGGGAAAGTCAGTCTTGTGAGCCTCATGTAAGACTCCATTTCAGCTGACCAAAAAGAGAAATTCTTATGTTGGCCATGAAGAAGCAAACTGCCAACAGAATGACACCAACAGAATGAAGCTAGAAATCAGTGGCAGAAGGAAAACAACAACAACAACAAAAAATCACAAATTTCTGGAAATTAAACAACATACTTTTTTTTTTTTCAAGATGGAGTCTTGCTCTGTTGCCCAGGCTGGAGTGCAGTGGCATGATCTCGGCTCACTGCAACCTCCGCCTCCTGGGTTTAAGCAATTCTCCTGCCTCAGCCTCCCGAGTAGCTGGGATTACAGGCACCTGCCACCACGCCCAGCTAATTTTTGTATTTTTAGTAAAGACAGGGTTTCACTATGTCGGCCAGGCTGGTCTGAACTCCTGACCTCATGATCCGCCCAACTCACCCTCCCAAAGTGCTGGGATTACAGGCATGAGCCACTGTGCCTGGCTACAATACACTTTTAAATAACCAATAGATCAAAGAAGAAATAACAATGGAAATTAGAAAATACTTAGAGACAAATGAAAACAAGAACAGAACATACCAAAACTTATGGGACATGGTGAAAACAGTGCTAAAGGAAAAATTAATAGCTATAAATTCTTGTATTAAAAAGAAGAATGATCTCAAATAAACAATCTATCTTTTACAACTCAAGGAATTAGAAAAAAAGAACAAACCTAAACCTAGCAGAGGGAGGAAATAATATAAAGTTTAGAGATAAATGAAATAAAGAATACAAAAATAATAGAGAAAAACAATGAACATAAAGTTGGTTTTTTGAAAAGATTAACAAAACTGAAAAACCTTCAGCTAGATGGACTAAAATAAAGTACAGAAGACTAAAACTACTAACATCAGAAATGAAAGTGTAGACAGATCTGGCCAGTCGCGGTGGCTCACGCCTGTAATCCCAGCACTTTGGGAGGCCGAGGCAGGCGGATCACGAGGTCAGGAGATCAAGACCATCCTGGCTAAAATGGTGGAATCCCATCTCTACTAAAAATACAAAAAAATTAGCCAGACGTGCGCCTGTAGTCCCAAGCTACTCAGGAGGTTGAGGCAGGAGAATGGCATGAACCTGGAAGGCGGAGCTTGCAGTGAGCCGAGATCGTGCCACTGCACTCCAGCCTGGGTGACAGAGTGAGACTCCGTCTCAAAAAAAAAAGATAAACTGTGGACAGATCTACTAATTCTACAAAAATAAAAAAGATAAGAATATACTATGAATAATTGCACACGAATAAATTGAATAACCTACATAAAATGAACACTTTCCTAGAAACATAAGACCTTCCTAGATTAAACCATGAAGAAATAGGAAATCTGAATAGACCTATAACTAGTAAGGAGGTTGAACCATTAATCAAAAATCTTCCAACAACAACAACAAAGCCTGGGCTTGGTGACTTCACTGGTGACCAAACATTTTACGAAGCACTAATACCAGTTCCTTCTCAAAGTTTTCCAAAAAAATTGCAGAGAAGAAAGAATTCCTAATTCATTCTATGAGGCCAGAATCATCCTAATACCAAAGTCAGACAAAGACACTACAAGAAAATAAAACTATACACCAATATTCCTTATGGTCACTGATGAAAAACATCTCAACAAAATACTAGCAAAACAAATCCAGTAGCATATTAAAGAATTAAGCACCATTTTAAGTGGGATGTATTCCCAGCTTATAAGGATGGTTCAATATACACAACATGATTAATGTAATACACTACATCAACAGAACAAAGGAAAATTACCACATGATTATCTCGACTGATGCAGAAAGCATTTGACAAAACTCAGAACACTTTCATGATGAAAAAAAAAACTCAATAAACTAAGAATAGAAGGAAACTATCTCAATGCAATAAAAACGTAATGGAAAAACCCACAGTAAACATCATACTGAACTAAAATATAGACCAGTAAAATAGAATACAGAGCCAGAAGCGAACTCTCACATCTATAGTCCAATGATTTTTGACAAAGGGGCCAAGACAATTCAGTGGGTGAAAGGACAGGCTCCTCAACAAATGAACCTGGGGAAGCTGGATAGCCACATGCTGGGTTTAACACCAGAGGTACAGACAACAAAAGAAAAAAATAGATAAATTGGGCTTCATGAAAATTGTAGAAATGTATGCATGAAAAGACATTATCAACGGAGTAAAAAGGCAACCCACAGAATAGGAGAAAATACTTGCAAATCATTTACGTGATAAAAGATTGCTATCCTGAATATATAGAGAACTCCTAAAAGAATATATAGAGAACTCAACAAAAGAAACCAAACAACCAGATTCAAAAAACGGGCAAAAGTATTGAATAGATGTTTCTCCCAAGAAGATATAAAAATGACCAAGAAAATGAGGGCTGATTGCAGTGGCTTACACCTATAATCCTAGCACTTTGGGAGGCCAGGGCAGGTGGATCATTTGAGACCATTCAAGACCAGCCTGGGCAACATAGTGAGAACTCATCTCCAAAAACAAAAAACAAAAATATTAGCCAGGCATTGTGTAGTCCCAGCTACTTGGGCGGCTGAGGCATGAGGATTTTTAAGCCCAGGAGTTTGAGGCCATAGTGAGCTTTGATCATCCCAGTGCACTCCAGCCTGGTGACAGAGTGAGACTCAGTCTCAAAAAAAAGAAAGAAAAGAAAAAAGAAAGGTGCTCAAAATTACTAATCATTTGGGAAATGCAAATCAAGTCCAAATTACAATGAGATACCCACTCATACCCATTTGATGACTGCTATCAAAAAAAACAAAAAATGTTTAACCATTCACCCATTCGTTTGTTTAATCATTCATACATTGAAGGACATCTGGGTTGTTTCCAGTTTTTGTTGTTGTTGTTGTTATTATGAATGAAACAGCTATAAACATTCAAATACAGGTTTCTGTGTGAACGTAAATTTTCATTTCCCCAATAATGCCAAGAATGCAATGGCCATGCCATGTGATACTTGTATGTTTTTTCATTTTGATTTTTTTATTTTTTAAATTTTTTAATTGTTTATTTGTTCCATTGCCCAGGCTGGAGTGCAGTGGCCCAATCTCGGCTCACTGCAACCTCCGCTTCCTTGGTTCCAGTGATTCTTGTGCCTCAGCCTCTGGAGCAGCTGGGACTACAGGCCCCTGCCACCATGCCTGGCTAATTTTTTGCATTTTTAGTAGAGATGGGATTTCACCATGTTGGTTAGGCTGGTCTTGAACCCCTGACCTCAAGCCATCCCAAAGTGCTGTGATTACAGGCTTGAGCCACCACACCCAGCCAGATGTTTATTTTTAAAAAGAAACTACCAAACTTTTTCCAGAGTGGTTGCACCATTTTGTATTCCCACCAGCAATGTATAAACAATCCACTCTACTTTCTCTGCATCCTCATCAGCATTTAGTGATGTCACTATTTTAGCCATTTTGATTGGTATACAGTGATATCTCATTGTTGTTTTTGATTGAATTTCCCTAATGGTTACTTATATTGAATATATTTTTGTTTGCTTATTTGCCATTTGAATAACCTTTCGAGGGAAATCTGTTCATTCTTTTGCTGTTTTCCTAATTATTTGGTTTTCTACTGTTATATTTTGAGAGTTTGTCATATATTCTAGATACAATTCCCTTGTCAGATATGTGATTTGCAAATATTTTCTCCTAGGTTGTAGCTTGTCTTCTCTTCCTCTTAGCAGTCTTTCACAGAGAAAAAAAAATTTTTTTGATGAAATGCCATTTGTCCATTTTCCCTGCTATGAATTGTGCTTTTGGTGTCAGGTCTACGAACTCTACCTCACCCTGTATCATATGTTTTTTTCCCTAACAGTGTTATGGTTTTTTGTTTTACATCTAAGGCCATGATTCATTTTGAGTTAACATATGTATAATGTGTGAGGTTTGTTCCATGTTCATTTTTTGCCTGTGGATGTCCAATTGCTGCAGCATCGTTTATTGAAAAAACCAATCTTCTTTCATTAAATTGCTATTGTATCTTTAAAAAAAAAATCAGTTGGGGCTGGATGTGGTGGCTCATTCCTGTAATCCCAGCACTTTGGGAGGCCAAGGCAGGCAGATCACAAGGTCAGGAGATCGAGACCATCCTGGCTAACACAGTGAAACCCCATCTCTACTAAAAATACAAAAAATTAGCCAGGTGTGGTGGTGCTCACCTGTAGTCCCAGTTACTCAGGAGGCTGAGGCAGGAGAATCACTTGAACCAGGGAGACAGAAATTGCAGTGAGCCAGGATTGTGCCACTGCACTCCAGCCTGGGAGACAGAGTAAGACTCCATCTAAAAATAAAATAAAAAAAAATATCAATTGGGCGTATTTGTGTGGGTCTTTTACTGAGCTCTCTGTTTGGTTCCATTGAAGTAAGTGTTTATCTCTCCAACAATACCACACTAATTTGATTATTGTAGCTCTCTAGTATGTCATAATATTGGGTAGTGTGTACTCCTCCCCTTTATTCTTCTATAACATTTTGTAGATCAGTATTCTCAACAGGTATTATTCACATATTCAAAATAACTCCATAATAATGGCAATAAAAACAAAACAAATATTTTGAAAATTATTAGTAGAGGAAGGACAAATCACTTTCATTATCTAAGCTATAAAATAATATTATATAGTTGCATTTTAAATACTTGATCATAACAATTATGTCTCTTTTCAAATTTTTTCCTGATTAATTTCTCACTGATAACAAAGACACCATTGGCATTTTATTTTTCATTGGCATATTAAGTGCATTCTGTGGGATTCCATATATTAAGCAAAACTATGTAATAGCATTAATAATCCCTGCTGATAATAACTTAAAACATTAAACATAGGCATGTAACAAAACTCAGGTTTACCCGCTCACAGCTCAAAAGCCAAACTGGAGAGATAAGAGTTGGTGGGAGGAAAAGCAGATTTATTCAGGAGCTGACAACCAGAGGAGATGGTGGACTCATGTCACAAAGATCATCTCAAGTTCTCAGGCTAGCTGGAGAGTTTTTATGGGAAGCAGGGATATGGACTATGCACAGGAGTTGACTACGTGCGGGGTAGTATGTCTGGTCTTGATGACTGTCTTGAGCAGTGGGCCAACAAGTGGTCTAGCTAGTGTCTGCTTGATTGCAACAAGAATATAGATGAACTACACACAGATGAAATACGTTCTTCCTGGGGTGAAACATTCCACAACCTTGATTTCATTTTTAGTTTTTCAAGGCCCGTTCCTGGAGTTCTTTAAGCAATGCATGTAAGTTAAACGTTATTAAAAGCTCAGCATAGAAAGAAGTAAGAGAGAAAGAAAAACAAAGAATAATAATTGCTTTCTAAATGGGGTGGTAGTTTTAGTTACAGGCATTCATCTTCAAAAGAAATGAAACCAATTGGAAACCAATACAGGTTTAAGATTAAAAAATTAAAATTTTATTGAACAATTTTTAAATTCTGAGTTTAAGACCTTTATAATTAAAAATGACATATGCAAGACTTATTCCCCATGATTATTTGATTTTTTCAGTCCCTTAGGAATGGCTTAATTCATTACTTTTTTATTTTGGAATATTACTTTCTCTCCTCAAAAGCAGTGTTACTGCTTCCCAGATAAGAAAGAATACAACATCCACCAAACGATTACAACAAAAGTACAGAATCCATCCGGAGTACAATAGTAAGACTAAAACAATATAGCAACTATCACTGTAAAAAGGACTTTGGGGCCGGGCACGGTGGCTCAAGCCTGTAATCCCAGCACTTTGGGAGGCCTAGACGGGTGGATCACGAGGTCAGGAGATCGAGACCATCCTGGCTAACACGGTGAAACCCCGTCTCTACCAAAAACTACAAAAAACTAGCCGGGCGAGGTGGCGGGCGCCTGTAGTCCCAGCTACTCGGGAGGCTGAGGCAGGAGAATGGCGTAAACCCAGAAGGCGGAGCTTGCTGTGAGCTGAGATCCGGCCACTGCACTCCAGCCTGGGCGACGGAGCAAGATTCCGTCTCAAGGAAAAAAAAAAAAAAAAAAAAGGTCTTTGGGCGAAGGTCATCAATAGATGCCTAATCTAGAGGGATGGTAAGTATGATAAGAGTAAATAATTACCATACAGTGGAGAAAACATGCAACATCTTGACCTGGTGTTGGCAGAAAATTTTCCATGGATCCCCACTATTTCTGCAAATCTCATGAGCAGAAACATGATGCATTTTGTTCTGGATTCCCTTTTTAAGAATGTTTTTATTGCAAACAGCTTTAGAAGATAGACAGCTTCTCCCTCCATAGGAAAACAAAATAATGTTTATCGTTCATTATAAAACATTTGAGTTCCCTAAGCTCAAGGTCTTTCTCCCGTAGTGCAACCCACTGCATATGTGGATACTCATCAGAACCTATTTGTATTATCCCTGTGGAACTTGGGGACATCGAGAATAGATGTAAATATGCTGCTTCTCATACTCCTAGCAGCATCATGAAAAACAATATCGTTTGTGTCTGACTCAAGAAGTCAGATCAGCATCTTTCACCAGCATCAGTGAAATGTGGCAGGTTAGGTTTGTTAGCTTGCAAGTAGGGTAAAATCTCAGACCTTTCACAGTGCTTGACAGCAGGATGAAAACAGACATCACCCATGAGGGATAGACTTTGTATGTGCCTCCAAATACTTTAAGAAGGATACAATATCACTTACAGAGTGTGTGACCAGGGCTGCATAACTAAAATCGAATTACTAGGAATCACCAGGCAAACCAAAACTGAAAAACATTTTCTTTCTTTCTTTCTTTCTTTTTTTTTTGACACAAAGTCTTGCTTTGTTGCCCAGGCTGAAGTGCAGTGGTGCAATCACAGCTCACTACAACCTCTGTCTCCTGGGCTCAAGCGATCCTCCCATCTCAGCCTGCCAAGTAGCTGGGAATACAGATGTGCACCACCATGCCTGGCTAATTTTTGTATTTTTTGTAGAGACGGGGGTTTTCACCATGTTGCCCAGGCTGGTCTTGAATTCCTGGGTCAAGCAATCTGTCCACTTTGGCCTCCCACTGCATCTGGCCTGAAAAACATTTTCTAAACTGACCAGTATTCTTCAAAAATGGCAATATCATGAAATATTTTTTTAAAGTCTAGAAAACTGTTTCTGAATAAAGAAGAATACAAAGTCATGACAATTAAATGAAATATATGATCCTAGACTAGATCCTGTACTGGAGGGAAAAATGCTATACAGGACATTATTGGGACATTGACAAAATTGGAATATGGATTATAGATTAAAGTATTAGTATTATGTTTCCTGAATTTGATAACTAGATTATAGTCATGAGGACAATGTTTTTGTACTTAAGAAAAACACAGAGTATAAGGAGATAAAAAAGCATGATGCATGAAGCCTAATCCAAAATGGTTCAGAACAAATGAATTATGTGTCTTATATGTGTATATATACATCTATACAAACATAGATGATAAATAATAAAGCAAATGTGGTGAAAGATTTTAAAAATTGGAAAGTGAGAATATGAATGTTCTTTGTTCTCTTGCACCTTTCCTATAATTTCAAATTATAGCAAAAAAAGTTTTTTAATACATGTGGAATCTATAGGATTGTATAAAACAGTCCTTTACTTCTTCCATACTGTTGCTTATCAGCTCATTCAGATGCCATTAAGTAAGCATCAAGAACTCTGTCCTCTTTGGTTTCCGTTTTTAAAGATGGGATGTTGCTGCATTGCCCATGTTGGCCCCAAACTCCTGGACTCAAGTGATCCTCTTGCCTCAGCCTCCCAAGTAGCTGTGGTTTCCCTTTTTATCCTTCCCTCCGCACATAACTCACTGTTTTAAAATCACATTGCCCATCTCTTATGGTCCATCTTCCTCTTTTCAATCTTTGGTACAAGTAGTTAACGCTTTCACTTTCAACAGTTTCTCCTCCTTTGAGCTGCACCAAACTCCTAGTACTTTGCAAACTCTATCATTGTTGACTCAGAGCAAACGACCACTTAATGTTTTTTTTAAATGTAGCAGATACAGTCAAGTTGCCATCCTAATTTATGTCTATGCACACTTTTGCCAATATTGTGTGTAAACTTTACCAATCTGTCAGTGGGAAGTATTTCATTATTCCAATTTGTATTTGCATTTGTAGTTATTAATGGTGTTGAACATTTTCATGTTTATAGCTGTTGGTATTTTGTCATTTGTTGTAGGGATTCAGTCAAGATGGTGGGAAAAATTGCAAAATAAACACAAACTTCCTTGGAAGGCCAGAAGGGTTTTTGCAAAAGCCTCAGGATAGAGTTATGGCTGAAGGCAGCCTAATCCTCTTTGAGCTATAGCACTGGTAATTAACATGACTTTTGTCATTTAATGTGTGCTGAATAAATGCAGGCAGGGCCAGCGAGTCGAGGCCAGGGCTGCTACTGTTTACAACACTCTGCTTGGAGTCTGTGAGTGGCCCGGATGCTCAGTCGGAATGATAAGCATAGTTTCTGTTGTCAGTGTACGTTACTCATCCGTCGTTGGGTCAGGGTCTGCGGGACGGATTCCCACAATTTGTGAAACACCTTCTCATTCAGTCTTTTGAACTCTTTTAATATTGCCTTTAGGCATTTTTTAAAGAAAAATGTAACCTAGTCTGGTAGTGGGTGCCATTTAATGAGGAAGAAGGATGAGATATAATCTGCCAGCTGAAGAATAAGAAAAAGAGCTTTCCGCCGGGCGCGGTGGCTCACGCCTGTAATCCCAGCACTTTGGGAGGCCGAGGCGGGCGGATCACAAGGTCAGGAGATCGAGACCACGGTGAAACCCCGTCTCTACTAAAAATACAAAAAAATTAGCCGGGCGCGGTTGTGGGCGCCTGTAGTCCCAGCTACTAGGGAGGCTGAGGCAGGAGAATGGCGTGAACCCGGGAGGCGGAGCTTGCAGTGAGCAGAGATCGCGCCACTGCATTCCAGCCTGGGCTGGGCGACAGAGCGAGACTCCGTCTCAAAAAAAAAAAAAAAAAAGAAAAAGAGCTTTCCAGACAGATACTGCTATATGTTGGGAAGGTATCTGACAAGTTTGAGGGACAGAAAGATGGGAAAGGTAAGCAAGGGTGAGTGAAAGAAGACAAGGATAAATATTACCTAGGACCTCATAGGCCAAGTTCAGAATACTAGACTTTACCCTTTGTGCAACTGGAAGCAGCAGATGACACAATCAGATTTATTTTGTTAAAACAGAACTTTGGCTGCTGCATAAAGAATGGGAATGGGAGCAGATACCAGGACAATAGTTAGAAGTTTATTATATAATTGAGGCCAGAGATGATGGAGGCAACAATGAAGATTGTCACATTGGATTATTTAAATGTGGTTAGTAGGAAGAATTTATAGCATGATTAATGAAGGTTAGGAGAGGAAGGGAAAGGAATTTGTCAACCAATACCTCGATTTCTTATCTAAACAACTTGATAATAGTGTTGCTATTTAACAACAGGAGACACTGAAAGAAGAGCAGTTTTGGGGAAGAATATTATACATTCAGTTTGGGACATGTTGAGTTTATGATGTGTATAATGCATGTACAGATGATGAATAGGCTATTGGATGTCAGGTACAAACTTGGAAGAGAAGTCTGCACATTCAGGAAACTGTCTTTTCGTTGGTAAATGTCACGTGTGCTGCAGGTATTGTCCCAGTTCCTCTTTTGACTTGCATTTTTTTAAAAAATTTTTATTTTGAAATGCAGTCTCTCTCTGATGCCCAGGCTAGAGTGCAGTGGCACAATCTGGGCTCATTGTAGCCGCTGCTTCCTGGGTTCAAGCGATTCTCCTGCCTCAGCCTCCCAATTAGCTGGGATTACAGGCATACACGACCACACCCAGCTAATTTTTGTATTTTTGTATTTTTAGTAGAGACGAGGTCTCATCATGTTGGCCAGGCTAATCTCGAACTCCTGACCTCAGGTGATCCACCCGCCTCGGCCTTCCATAGTGCTAGGATTACAGGTGTGAGCCACTGCGTCCGGCCATGACTTACTTTATTATGTTTCTAATCATACAGATGTTTTACTTGATATGATGTGGTACAATTTGTCAATATTTTTCTTTGAGGTTTCCAGATTTTATGTCATGCTTAGAAAAGTGTTTTATACTCTTACATTATAAAAATATTAATCCATGCTTTTTAAAGTAACTGTGGGTTTTTTTTAACATCTAAATCTTTGATGTATATGTATTTATGTAAAAGAGCAACCTCTTGCATATAACAACTACACATGCAGGACAAAATTTTAAAAATCAGTACTTTAAGGCACTGACAACAAAAACCAGGCCAACTGTACAGGAGAATATACACTGGAAGAATGAAAGGGCATTGGGCGATTTTCTCACTTTTATAACTCCTGGCCTAAGGGCAGGCCACACTCATTGCCTGGTAGCATGGCAAAAACTCAGATAGAAATTCTACATTTTACCGGCTTAAAGAACCAGAGGTCATCATTCAGAAAAACGACAGCAACTAGAAAAGGAGGAGACACATCTTGGAACAGATTCACAGAGACAAAACACTCCAACTACTGTGTACAAACTCTGCAAACACCATGTAGGTGACTCCTGACCTACAAATGCATTGTTCAAACTACACAACGCAGCCAAGGTTAAATAATTTTAGATGAGATTTATGCTGCTGCCCACTGTTGAAATGACAGAGTTGAGAGTTTCTTGCTTTAACAAAATATTAATGAACAAATAAAAGAATTTCAAAGAATTTAGAGACTCCAGAATCTCTAACTACATGATTTACAAGTTCCAGTATAAAATCCAAAATTACTAGCCATGCGAAGCAACTGAAAAATATGAAGACTCCTGAAGAGAAAATCAATACAGAGACAACCCAGATACTGGAATTAGCGGACAAGACTACTTAAAATAGCTATTATAACTCCGCTTATGAACATAAAATATGCTCATGAATGAACAAAAACAAAATCTTAAGCAATGCAACAGAAATTATTAAAAGGAACCAAATGGAAATTATAAAACTGAAAAAATACAATAGCTGAATTAAAAACTCACTGGATGTGTCTGTGAGTCCTCTGAGAAACAAACACCAAGAAGGAATTAGAAACACAAGAAAAAGACACAATGGGCAAAAGACCTGTGAATGATAAGGAGGAAGGGTGGGCAGGATTAAGCAAGGAGAACTTAAAGTCATAATACTGGTCTGACACTTGTGAGAGGAGAGAAGGAAAGATGGAGGACTGGGTAGAGACCAGGACTGCAATACAAATCTGAACAAGACTTGTCCAGGCAAGTACCTTGCACACTTCACTTCTACTCACTTTTCATTGTTGACAATGCACAAAGAGAAAAATTTCAGCAGAGCAATTTCTAGATACATAAATACATGGCCATACATGTAGACACAAAAAGGGCTATAAAATACAGTCTAGCTATGCATCTGTGTGCTCAGGAAGATAAGGAGAATAAGTTTGAAAGGCTCAGGCACAGTTACCACAGTTACCTATTTTCACCTGCTTTTCTCTTTTTGAGTTATATCTTTCCCACTGCACTCCATATGCTTTTTCCATTTTGTTGACTCTATTTTGAGTCAATTGTTTCTCAGTGCTTCAAATGTAGTTTTCACATATCATTAATAATTTTTTTAAACTCTGGTTTCTCTACTTAACCCTGTCAGCTACCATTGCATCTCCAGGTGTATTCACATAATTTCTTTTACAATTTTAATTTAATTTAAAAAACATTTAATTTTTTTGTCTCTTATAATTTCTCCTTCCTTTTTTTACGTGTAGGAAAATTTTTGCATAAACTTTTCACTGTTTTGTTTCAGTAGTTATTTATGTCTCTTACATTTATGTTTCTATTGCTTACCTTTAAATGGTGACAGTTCTATTAAGCTAGTCTATTATTTGTGCAAGAACAGTGTAAGTGTATTCTTCTTATTTTCCTCCCTCTTCTATTGCCCTTTGTTTTGGCTATGTCTCTAGAACTTTTACTGGAAGAATGAATATCAAAGTATTATTTTGGTGTGAAATCAGCAGCATATGGGGTGGGAGATCTCAAGTTACATGCCAAGTGAAGAGAACACAGAGACTTACTATGGATACTTTAGGTATTGCTTCTACCTGAATGTTTTAGACAAAAGTCAGTTGTCATGGTTTTGTGGATAGAAATAGAGATAGTTTGATAGGCTAACTACACCTTCCACCACCATCACCCACACTTTTCTGAGAGGAAATAGTACATTATCAGAATGAATCCATTTGAGGCTGGCAACATTTTCCCAAATGATTCACACAGAGTAATTTCAAACTAAACTGATGGCTCCAGTAATATGGACATGTTCAGGAAAAAGCCAGAAGATTCCTTTTCAGGAATTTCAGCATTATTATTTTCTAAGGAATGGGGTCAAAGCCACATTAATAGGAAAATTATAACCCCCTCAAATGATGCTAGACTGTGTTGTCCTGGGAAGAAAATTAAGACTCATGATGATGAGTTGCGCTTTTCCTTAGATAAATCAGGTAGAAAATGGCAGCAGCCTTCACTGATGAAGAGACCAATCTGGAGTCAGAGCCCTCACCACCTTTACCCCATTTACAACACCAGAACCCACAGTATTCCCTTGCCAAACTCCTGTGTTTCTCTGGCAATATGCAGACCAAGGAAAACCCCAACACCACCTAGACAAAGCCTGTGTAGTTTGATCACACATAATGATGATGTAGTTCTTCTGTCATGTGGAAAGAAGATGCGTTTCCTGAATAAAATACGTGGGGACCTAGGCCGGGCGTGGTGGCTCAAGCCTGTAATCCCAGCACTTTGGGAGGCCGAGACGGGCGGATCAAGAGGTCAGGAGATCGAGACCATCCTGGCTAACACGGTGAAACCCCGTCTCTACTAAAAAATACAAAAAAACTAGCCGGGCGAGGTGGCGGGCGCCTGTAGTCCCAGCTGCTCGGGAGGCTGAGGCAGGAGAATGGCGTGAACCCGGGAGGCGGAGCTTGCAGTGAGCTGAGATCCGGCCACTGCACTCCAGCCTGGGCGACAGAGAGAGACTCCGTCTCAAAAAAAAAAAAAAAAAAAAAAAAAAACAACAACAAAAAAAATACGTGGGACCCTAGGTAGTGGAGGATCATGCAGGTCTGCAGGAGGAAGGTCAGGATTTGAACAGATAAGAGTTCAGAAACAAGGGACAACCATATGAAGGCCTAAATCCGAGGACTTTCCCTGCTTCTTCTCTCCTTTGTGTGGTATAAGAGAAAGAATGAGATAAAGTCGTCACAACTCCTAGGTTCTTCTATTTTGCAGTCACTGGGAATGCTTATTTAACTCTTCTATAAAAACAACTGCTTAAATTGCCACTATAGTTCAATGTTTATTTAGTCTGGAAACATGGAGTGGTGGTCCTTAGAAAGGATGCCAGGCCAAATTAGTGCTGAGAGGGCACGTTTTGTCCATAGTGACCCTCCAGGGTCTAATCAGGGGACAGAAAATATACCAATTATTTGAATAGAGAGAGCTTAGTATAAACAATAGTTATATAGCTATAAAGGTGTTAACTATGAAATGGTAAAAAGAGAACTCTAACAAATCATGAAAAAAGCAACTTCAGGAAGCAAGTATCACGCTCATGCCTGAGGGATCAAAGAGAACAAGAAGAAAAACTCGAAATAGAAAAGGGCGCTGTGGTCCTGAAACCCCAGCCTCCCAGGAGCAGACACCAGCTAGTTGATGCTGGTGTCAGCAGAGGTGGTTGAGGTGTCTGGTGGTGGTCATGAGGCTGGTTCTGCAAGTGGTGAAAAAGTGCAACCTGGATTCTGCTGGTGCTATAGAAAAAAATGCTAGAGAGGTGAAAAAAAAAAGTGCAGCAGGAATAGTTTTTAATAGAACCACAAGCAGACAGGCAGCCATAAAGCAGCAAACTGGAAAAGCAGTACCTTCCTCTCCAGCGTTGCACTCCTCCTCTCGCGCCCTCTGCTGGAAGACCCCTACCACAGAACAGCCTGGGGAAGCAAAAATGAAGTTTGGTAGAGTTCTCACCACACCATCATAAAGAGAGTAGGGTGGAGCTAAGAGACAATATCTGGCGCAAGGATTTAAAACAGGACAACAGAAATATGTCTAAAAGTGTTTGTGCCATCAGTGATGCATCTAAAGGAAAATGGTAGCTTCTTAATGAACACACATTCCTTGCCTCCCAAACACTTAGCTAATCAGCTGTCTTTCCTGTCAACGCCACCATTTACCAAGGCACTATTAGAGAATAATCCTTGAATCTTTTATTTTTTTCATACCTTGTGTTCAATTAATTAGCAACTTGTGTCAGTTCTGCCACTTAACTTGTATACATTCACAGCCACTAACCCAATTTAAACACACATCTTTTTTCACGTAGTCTAAAGCAACACCCTTCTAAATGATGTTTGCCTCTAGTTTCATCTCCCTTCAGTGAATCTTAACCCTAGCAGCATAATAGTATCATCTGATAAACTTTTGAAACTATCTCATTTCCAAGGATGCTGATTTAATTAGTTTGGACTGAGGTCTAGGGATTAGCACTTTTAAAGCTCCCTGGGTAGTTCTTAAGTGCAGCCAGCTTTGACAGCTATTATTTTACTCTATCCTCCACATTACTGTCAAATTATTTTATTATTATTTTTTGTGGTGTGCAAATCCAGTAACCTTGGTTCATTACCCAGAATTCCTCAATAATTATCCATATAAACATACAATGTAGATAAATGATAAGTCCATGGTTCTTCTTGGTCAGCGTTCCACATACCTCTCCAACTCCTGTTAATTCTCCTCTCAGCCACTCTCACTGAACTGGAAGCTTCTAACTTCATTTTCCAACAGCATTGAGCTACTTGCAATTTCCTGAACAAAGGATACTGTCACCTATTCATACATATGCATATTTTATTCTCTCCCAGGAAAAGAACCTCTCTCAAATGGCAGCAAACTTGAAACATAGTTTTTAAAAAGACACGTGCTGTGAATGTTTTTAAAACACTATTCAAAACTAAATACTTTCATATGATCAATCATATGAAAAGAATGTGAATGCATAGAAAAAAAAGTTGGTGGACATTTATTAAAATGTTCGTTGTGGGGCCCGGTGCAGTGACTGATGCCTGTAATCCCAGCACTTTGGGAGGCCAAGGTCAAGAGACTAATTGGCTACCATGGTGAAACTCTATCTCTACTAAAAATACAAAAATTAACTGGGCATGGTGGTACACACCTGTAGTCCAAGCTACTTGGGAGGCTGAAGCAAGAGAATCGCTTGAACCCGGGAGGTGGAGGTTGCAGTGAGCCAAGAACGTGCCACTGCACTCCAGCTTGGGTGACAGAGCGAGACTCCGTGTCAAAAAAAAAAAAAAAAAGTTCACTGTGATTGTCTCTAGGTAGTGGAGTTATGGATTTTGTTTCCTTCTCTATACTTTTCTGTAGTTTAGAAATACATGATATATAAAAATGTATATTTTCCACAATGATATATATTACCTTTCTAAACAGAAAGAATATGTAACATTGAGAAAAATTATTTACATATTTAGAAAACCACCGCATATACTTCTATATCTTATTTGAGTCTTGAATTAAGATAGAAGTATTTGGTTAATAAAATAGGATAGTAGACTTAGGCAGGAGGATGGCCTCAGGCCAGTTCGATATCAGCCCAGGCAACAGTGAGATCCAGTCTCTATAGAAATTTAAAAAAGAATAGCTGGGTGTGGCACTCACCTGTAGTCCCAGCTACTTGGGAGGCTGAGATGGGAGGCTAAGGTGGAAAGAAAGAGCTTGGCTCGGAAAGTCGAGGCTGCAGTGAGATGTGCTCACTCCACTGCTTTCCAGCATGGGCAACAGAACGAGATCCTGCTTCTAAAATAAAAAAAAAAAAAAAAAAAAAAAAAACCACAAACAAGCAAACAAACAAAAAAAGGATAGTGGGGAATACTAACATTTATTTGCTTAAACAAGTTTTTAACACCTGTCCTACACAAAAATGCACTTTTCCTTCAGCCACCAGATGGCAATCTCTTCCCATGTCTTGTTGTTCCATTTACAATTTGCTGAAGCACCTTTTCAGGGATTGTGCGTAATTTACATAAATATTTTCAATTTTCAACTAACAAATTATAATACATTATTTATATTTAGAGCATATTTTAATACACACTAAGAAAATTATGAGTTTTAATTATTTAAAATTTAAATCAACTTTCTTATAAACACCTCCTGTTTATTGGTATCATCTCAAGCAATTCTATCCCACAGGAAGTATTCAGTGTAACTGGTGTTGTTGAAGGATAAGCAGACTGCCATCCTCCTTCCATGTATGCCAACTAACTCCACATTGGCAGAGACCTAAGAATTGGCATTCATAGTGGGGGAAGGGAGTCAAACTGAACCAAGCTCCAAGCTTAGAGCCTGGTAAGAGAGGTATATTCCTGTGGGGAATGTCCTGGTGGCACATATTCTACATGATTCTAAAATCTTGCCTGCAATAATGTATTCAGGAATATTAATGAATATTCCTAAGAGTTTAGGGGATAATGGCTCCTCCAGCGATATTTTCCTTAAGTGGCCATTTTCCACCACTGTTTTTATTTAGGGTATTAGAGGCATCAAAGAAATCTCCAATTCTCTCCAGAGTTGTTTTCTTTTTCTTGATTCCTTTCTTTCCAAAGTCTGATTGCTTGTCAAAAATGATTCTTCTTTAAGTTTCACTTTTGTTGGATGATGACACATCTGCCTGGCATTACATTTCCAATTTATAATAAACAGTACTCAGGGAATTGGTACATTTGGCACACTCGGAGCTGTTTTGCTGCTTGATCAGTCAAGTCTTTTGCTTTTGAACATGTGAGGTGCATTGCTAATGTCTAAATTTCAGGGCTGAACATTACATTCAAGGTGATTACTACACATTAGAGAAGATTATATAAGCATGTAGTAATTTTTCATAATTTTTTTCTGATTACAAAATACATACTCTTTTTAAATTTTTTGCAGTACTCTAAAAGCTCAAGGAAGAAAAGTTGAAATCATTCGTAATTTCCCAACCCAGCAAAAGTGTCTGTTAAGTGGCTATAAAATCGATTATAAGGATTTGTATCTAAAAACATCAGTACCTCTGCATACCCATCATTTTCCATAGTGAAACTTTAAGATTTGGAGTTCTGTTGCAATTGTGAGTAATTTTAAAGATAGTAACGGAAAATACACTGTGGTTTGGTCTTTAAACTAGATGTCAACCTGTATTTTAAAACAAACCAATTTTATTCACATTTTTTTGTGTGTGTTTGTTTAGGGATAAACATTTTTCTTAACTTATGTTAACACCTAGGGCTACAAATAAACTCTGTATCATGAACATGCAGCTATTTGACTGATCGATCTTCCTTAAGATAACAGAAACTCTGAATGCTATTCTTGCTATTCCACACATTTCTGTGGGACCTCAGCAAGTTAATTATCTTCTTTGTGTGCTTAATCCTCTTAGAGCACAGCCCTCATCACTTTTGTGTGCTATGCCATTCTATCAGGATGAATGTTTCTTTTTATCCTCTGTATATAGAAATGGAAAAAATATAATTAAATACAAGAACAAGAAGCCTAAGTGTTTGCATCAAGCTAAGAAACATGGGTTCAATATCTGGAGAATTCAATGTCTGCTTCAGTCTTTTTGTAGGTTTTAGAGCACAATTTTAATTTGAAAATAAGATTGGAAGTCAATATTCAAATGGTTTTCTTTTTAATTATTTTCCTCATCTATTTAAGCAAACTAACAAACTTCAGAATAATACCATCTCTGCCATTAATTGCTACTTGGTGTGAGAATAACATGAATTTCAAAGTAACAAATGAAACTACAGATTTCTTTTCAGAACATTTCATATTAATTCATTAAAAGAACATTTGTGGAGTACTGACATAGAGGAATAAGATGCAGTATTTGCTTGGAGTCTAGTGAACGAATCAGAGAAATATGCAATTATACTGTACTGAAAAATTATTTATTGAGTGCTACTGTATTCAGGTAATGTTTTTAGAGACTGCAGATACAGCAGTGAACAAAATATACACAAAAATTTCCACTTCCATGGAGCTTACATTTTAGAGAAGGCAGACAGACAGTAAATAAATAATCAAATAATATATATGGTGTGGCACATGGTGATGAAAGGTGCAGAGAAAAATAACAGGCTATAGGAAGTACCATTGATAATGTCACATTTTAGCAAAGTCCTGAAGGAAATAAAGGAGGAAGCCATGTGGATATTTGCATGAAGTACATTTCAGGGGAAGATAAGAGCAAAGAGTCCACCAAGGTTTGAGTGCCGTAATCAACCTGGAGACTGGTAGGAGACGAAATGAGAGAGGCAAAAGGGACTGGATCATATAGGTCTTCATGGGTGTTATAAGGACTTTGGCTTTTACTTAAAGTGAGATTGTCAGAGGCATTCTCACCAGAGCTACTCCATCTTGAATAGGGGCTAGGTACAATAGGACTGAGACTTACTGGGCTGCATTCCCAGGAGGTTAATGCATTCTTAGTGAGAGGATGCAATAAGAGGTCAGCACAAGATACAGGTCATAAGGACCTTGCTGATAAAAACAGTTTGCATAAAAGAAGCCAGCTAAAACCCACCAAAATCAAGATGGCGACAAAATGACCTCTGGTCCCCATCATTGCTCATTATATACTAATTATAATGCATTAGCATACTAAAAGCCACTCCTACTAGCACCATGACAGTTTACAAATGCCATGGCAACATCAGGAAGTTACCCTATATGGTCTAAAAAGGGGAGGAACCCTCAGTTCTGGGATCTGGGAATTGCCCTCCCCTCTCACAGAAAATTCATGAATAATCCAACCCTTGTTTAGCATATAATGAAGAAATGACCATAAAAATGGGCAACCGGCAGCCCTCGGGGCTGCTCTGCCTATGGAGTAGCCATTCTTTATTCTCTTACTTTCTTACTAAATTTGCTTTCACTTTATGGACTCCCCTGAATTCTTTCTTGCTAGAGATCCAAGAATTCTCTCTGCGGGTCTGGATTGGGACCCCTTTCTAGTAACAACATGAGAAGCCAACTACAGAGTTTTGGACAAAAGAGTGAAGTGATCTGACTTTAACATAGGAACCCAAATTAGGAGGATATTAATATTCCTGAGGAGAGAGGATGGAAATCCGGACGAGAATGGTAGCAGTAGAGGTGTTGAGAGGTGGTCAGATTCTAGATATGTTTTGAGAGAAAAGCTGACAAAAGATGCTGATGGGTTTGATGTCGGCTGAAAGAGAGTCGAGATTTTTGGTCCAAAGAACATTAGTTTTAATGAAAAACTGAGTTGATACTTTTACACTATGACATAACCTATGTAATTGCTTTGACACTGAAGTCAAAGATTTCTGCCAAAAAGGATTTATTTCCTGTGTAAAGCCTAATACATGCCACACTCCATGTCACTGGTTGGGACTGCCGTAATTGTCAATCAGATGAAGAACAAGAAACCCTTGTTCTGTAATGGTTATCAGACTTCAATACTATCTCTACCAAGGGCTCCACCAGATTATTATTTTTTCTTTTTTTGAGATAGGATCTGACTCTGTTGCCCAGGCTGGAGTGCAGTGGCATGAGCTCGGTTCCCTGAAGCCTACCCATCCCGGGCTCAAGTGATCCTCCCATCTCAGCCTCCTGAATAGCTGGGATTCTAGGCGTGCACCACCAGTCCCAGCTAATTTTTGTAGTTTTGTACAGACAGGGTTTCACCATGTTGCACAGGCTGGTCTTGAACTCCTGGACTGAAGTGATCCTCCTTCCTCAGCCTCCCAAAGTGCTGGGATTACAGGTGTGGGCCACTGCGCCCCATTCCTATCAGATATTTTGGGTTTGTTCAAGGCACCAGGTTGTTCTCCAGACCCTGAGACATATTTGAGAATGAGGCAAGTAAAAGACCATCCCCACATATTACATTACATAAATGTAATTCAAATGTTTGTTTGCATCATTCAAATGGTGCAATGTCCTTGCCGTCTTCTAGTGAGTCAGAGTCTTTCACTATGTAGAGTAAGAGAGGACTGTTGCATAGGGAATATGATTTGACAGACCCTCCTTGTAGGCAAACCTTGTCTAACCATCCAGATATGACTGAAGCCTTACTAACTCGGTTTCAGTCACAGCTCCAGCAGCTGCCTAAGGCATGCACCGCCAGGCCCAGCTAATTTTTGTACTTTTGTAGAGACAGGGTTTCACCATGTTGCCCAGGTCGGTCTTGAACTCCTGAACTGAAGCGATCCTCCCTCCTCAGCCTCCCAAAGTACTGGGATTACAGGCGTGAGCCACTTGTAATCATGCCATGATTGGCTTGGAAATTCAATTCATTTGGGTTTAAGTTGGCAGACCGTGTTCTCTGTGGGCATGAGTAGCTGGGGACAGCAAAGGTAAAGGAAGGGAGGCAGGACTAACACCTCATTCACAGTTGTTCCTGAATATCAATCACCTTCTAAAGCTTCAAAAGTCATGACCAACTTTATGAGTTCTTTAAACAAAGGGTCCTGGAACACATCTCTTCTACTGCCATTGTCATACCTGGGTCCTAGGAGATAGGATTCATTTAAGAAATACTGCCTGGGTATTTAAATTGATACTCACTATCCCGAGGCTAAAGATTCCATGGTGAGCAATGGCTCATCCAACATGACACTCACAGTCTGTCAGAAGGAACAAACAATAAACAAGTACATATGTTAATTCGACAATTTCCAAAAGCGATAAGGACTGTGGAAAAACATAAAACAAGATGATGTGATAGAGTTCCTTTTGTGGGAGGGGAGAGGGTAGAGTGGAGAGGCTTCTTTACACTGAATTAGCGGAGAGGTGACATTTGACATGAGCCTTGAAAGATGAGAAGGAATCCGTCATTTCAACTTAATAAGCATTTATTTAAAGTCTAGTGTGTGTAAACCTGGTGTTAAGTATTGGGAAGAGAGTACTGTGAGAAAAATACAAGGTGAAGAAGATATGGTCCTTGCCTTCTGAAAACAACCTCCAGTGAGGAAGACACACATATGTATTAGTAACCAAAATTCACAGAAGTGCTATAGGAGAGGTATGAACAAAGTATTGAAGTAGGACGGAAAGAGAAAGATAGTTCTCTTTAAAGTATGTGAAGAGATTTGGGAGATGGGCTTGGCAATAAGAGTAATGACTATTGAGCCCTGTCTATCGTCAGCTACTGTGCTAATGGGATTTAAAGGAATTCTCTCACTTAATTTGGCCAACCCTAAAAGGCACATAGATGACCTGGGTTTTGAGCCCAGTTCATCTAAGTATGGAATTCCTTCTTACAGAGATACTGCAGACCTTAAGATAATCTGCTTATTAGCTGTGTTTTTCTCTTTTCAACTCATTCTTTCTGTGTTATATATCAACTAGACAGCTCTCATCACTGTTTACTCTTTTTTTTTTTTTTTTTTTTTTGAGACAGAGTCTAGCTCTGTCTCCCAGGCTGGAGTGCAGTGGCATGATCTCAGCTCACTGCAACCTCCTCCTCCTAAATTCAAGCGATTCTCATGCCTCAGCTCCTGAGTAGCTGGGATTACAGGGACCGGCCACCACGCCTGGCTAAGTTTTGTATTTTTAGTAGAGAGGGGTTTCACCATGTTGGCCAGGCTGGTCTCAAACTCCTGACCTCAAGTAATCCCCCTGCCTTGGCCTCACAAATTGCTAGGATTACAGGTGTGAGCCACGTGCCCGGCCTGTTTAGTCTTATTCATAGCATCATACCCAAAATATGTGCACATAACAAAAACATTTATAACTATGAGGGAAATCTTATAGTGCACCAAACTTGAGAATGCGTAAGTTTTTTTTGTTTGTTTTGTTTTTTTGTTTGTTTGTTTTCGAGATGGAGTCTCAATCTGTCGTCCAGGCTATAGTGCAGTGGCACAATCTCGGCTGACTGCAGCCTCCACCTCCTGGGTTCCAGCGATTCTCCTGCCTCAGCCTCCCCGATAGCTGGGATTACAGGCATACACTACCACGCCTGGCTAATTTTTGTAATTTTAGTAGAGAGAGGTTTTCCCCATTTTGGCCAGGCTGGTCTCAAACTCCTGACCTCAGATGATCTGCCCGCCTCAGCCTCCTAAAGTGCTAGGATTATAGGTGTGAGCCACTGCGCCCGACAAGTTTTTAGAATGAAGTATATTACTTGGTTTACTGTTTAAGAGAATTGTATTTTATTTATTTAATCTAAAATTGATATCATAAAGTAAATGCATATGTTTAGACAAAAAGGGAAAGTGATTCACTTTTTAAATTCTTTCTGTAGACCATCAGGCTAAGTAAGTTGCAGCAAGTCCGTATATCCATAGAGTCCACAAAGGATCCATAGCCTGGGCAGGGTGCTACTGGGTAGAATTGGGGCTCTTCCTGGAACGCTAATGTGAGAGTTTTGGACTCAGGAAAATGCTTTTTTGGGAAAACAATATTATAGTTTGTATAATTTGTATTTGGAAATAAATAACATTCCCTTTGCTTTGTTTTGTCTTTTATGAAACAGCAATACTTTTATGACCCTGGAAATATAAGAACGTTGACATGTTGATTTGTTATTTTCTATCTGTGGTAGATGACAGATGATCTTAAAAGTTACATTTTGCTATTTTAGGCAGGGAGGCTGAGTTAAAGTTAAAACAATATCAAATCTTAAAAGTGAGACATTAGGTGTTAATTTTGATGGTCACTGGTTTAAATTTCCTTAGGTGCTGACTGTAATTCTTTCGAATCTTTTAAAATTTACATTTTCACAGAAATAAACTGACGAACACAACTTTCATTCTTGGAAATTGGTGACCACTTCTAAAAATTGGCCATCTCAGCAGAAAGAACATAAACTGAATAGATTATCTATTTGACTACCTCACTTATGTAAGATTTATTCTTTGAAGCTATGTTAGGAAGTTTTTGTTTGTTTCCTTTACTTACTTCCTTCTTCAAAACCTGGGGTGGGGGGGAAATATGATATGCTGACTGACAAACAGGGGTATAGATTTGACTCTCATTTGGCAGTTAACCTAGATACTGTTTTGGGAATATATATATACACTCCCCCACACATATATATACCATACATATATACACATATGTACATACATACATTAGATTTGATATTATGGTATAGGAAATTAAAGAAATTTCCTACTATCCTTAAACATTTGAGCAGATATAGGCAAAAAGTTGCACTGATTAGAATTGCAGAGACAAGGCCTGGCATGGTGGCTCACGCTTGTTATCCCAGCACTTTGGGAGGCCGAACTGGGTGGATTGTGAGGTCAGGAGATCGAGACCACCCTGGCTAACATAGTGAATCGCTGTCTCTACTAAAAAAATACAAAAAATTTAGCCGGGTGTGGTGGCACGTGCCTGTAGTCCCAGCTACTTGGGAGGCTGAGTCAGGAGAATCGCTTGAACCCAGGAGACGGAGGTTGCAGTGAGCTGAGATCACGCCACTGCACTCCAGCATAGGTGACAGAGCGAGACTCCATCTCAAAAAAAAAAAAAAAAAAGAAAGAAAAGAAAAAAAAAAGAATTGGAGAGACATACAGATTACTTGAATTATGTGGCTGATCCACCTACAGATAGTGACTTGATCTTTAGTCACTGTAGCAGACTTTGAGTTTTTTTTAAAAAGGCAATTGCAGTGGTATCTCCTGTCTATATGTTCCTCTATAACCTTGCCACTACTCAAGAGGTGAAGTCTATGTCCCCTTCCTGGGCAAGCCGTTGTGACAGCTTTAGATAAGTTCATAAAACTGGCATGTGTATCCATTTGTTTTCATGGGGCATTCACTATGGAAACAGTGACTATGATGTGAAGTAGCCCAGGAAGTCCATAGAAAGACCCATGTGAAGAGGAACTGAGTCTCCTCATTACTCTCACAGTGGAGCTGACAGCTGACAGCCAGCACCAGTTTGCCAGGGACATGAATGAGCCATATTGAAAATGGACCCTCCAGCTTCCAGTCAAGCCAACCCAGTTGAGGCCACATGAAGATGAGCTACCCAGCTTAGCCCAGATTGCAGAATTCTGAGTAAAGTAAATGACTGTTGTTGTTTCAAGTCCCTGTGTTATGGCATAGTTTGTTACAAGGCAATAGATAACCTAATACAGTGACCTGATAGTTACATCAGAGCATGACTTTGGAAAATAACTTTCCTTTAAATCCCTGAATGCGGCAACCAGGGAATATCAAGAAATTAAGTATTTCCTATGCAGGTAATATTATTGCAATCCCAATATTTTGACAATGTTAAAGTGTTAAAAATAATTTTTAGCTATATTCTAAAACTTTCACCTGAAACCACTCCTGACAGCTACAGGAGAATAGAAATCACCTAAAGTAAAAGAAATATATGGAGAAAAGACCCGGAGAAAAAGCTCCCCAGGAACCCTGGTTTTCGAGGGTTGTATAGAGAAGATGAAGTCAGCAAAGTTGGTATAAAAGAAACTGTGAAGTAAGCAGAATGAGCAGAGTCTGTGGTACCTAAGAATCCAAGGGAATAAAGTATTTCTTTTTTCTTTTTTTTCCCCCTTGGAGATTCTTGGTATGAGGAAGAGAGTATTTTAAGGATGAGGCATGTGTCAGAGCTGAGCATATTTTATTTTTATAAGAAGTGATAATTGAAAATTGGGATGTTGTATAGATAATACTGTATGTTAGTAGAATGAAGGTAAAATCAAATTGATTTTACATGTGAGGGATATTTTAAAAAGTAGCATATATACCTGCCATTTTAAAGTCTACACGTAGAGTTGAGAAATATATTTTATGCATCATGGCACAGCAGTGATACGGAAGAGAATATAAGTAGACATAGGAATATATTATAGTTCAAAGACAATTAAGAACTATCTAAATAAGACGGTTGCAGGTGGGGCTCAAGATGTAGGAGTCAGCATGGCAGAGAACAGGATAGGAACAGAAGGATGGATGTATGCAAGAAATCCATGTAGATAGATAGCAATGAAGCCATAGGTGCTATAGTTATCACCAAGGATCAATATAGTAGCACAAAGGATAAAGATTTGCAGGGAATTGAAAAGCCTGTGGAAGATTACCTAATGAAAGATCTTTGAAGACATGGTAGATTTCTGTTCGAGTAGCTAAAAGAGTAAGGAAAACCTTGAAATAATTGAAACCTGAAATATTACAAAGAGATAATCCATGATATCCAAAAGTAGTCTGAGTTAGTAAGAAATGCATTTTTCTAGAAATAGTTAATTTTAGCATTTCAATATCAAATATGTTTATTTGATATTACTAGAATTTTGTAATTCTATAGCTAGTGAACCATCAAGTTTGAGTAGTACCAGGCCAAAGAGTTGTTCATTTTTTTATAGCATAGCTTTATATGATCCAAACTTTCCACATAATAATTCAACCCTTTATTTTAATTGTGCGTATATAAGTTTTACAACCTTTCTATCTAGCCTTACTCCTATTTTTCCATTCACTTTTACTGTGAAAAAAATCAGAGAATATTAATATTTCTAAGTCTTAAATTTTCCCATGTGTTCAGTTCTTTTTTCTAGATGTCAGAACTAATCTTATTGTCCTTAAGTTTAGCTCAGAAATGGGCTCTGATCCCATGACTTCTCTGGCCAAAGAAACTCCAAATCATTGGCTAACTTTCAAAAGATCAACAGATGTTACTGCTAACATAGTTTGTTAGTCTCCTGAGTCAAAAGGCATCCAATGGAGGCAGAATTAACAACATACTAGATTTCTAAACCAAAGCCTGGTGCCAAAGAGAAAATAAACAACTCCTAAGAATGTGAAGAAACAAAAGTTGTTAGAGTAAAGGTTTATCCATACAATATTTTCCTTCAAGTTAAGTTCTAACATCTGAGGTACCCTATCATAGCTCCAGCAACCAAAGTGTCAATTCTCATCTGACATTGGCTTTTAGAATACTCACATCAGTACACCTGAAAGCCATAATTGCTTGAATGATGCAGATGATAGCCTAATTATTGTATTGATTAAGCCATTTTGTTTTGATTGATTTGAAGTCATACATTTTTAAGAGAGCATAAATTTTCTTTTGAAACAAGGTTGTAAGAGAAACCTGAGATTATTTGCTGCCTACCAACAAAAACCCTTCAGTGTTTTCAAAACTTACTGTACTGTGCTACAGTGGGTGGTCAGCTGAATTGTAGGTTTTGTGGTTGTTTTACATATTTATCTTATTTATGAAATACATATATTATCAGAATATATTTTTGGTATTAAAAGCAATTATGTGGCACAAAGGTTTTAAGAACTAGCTGAAGGGTGCTGAAGAACAACATAAATGGGACCACATCTTTCTGAGTAGGTGGGAAATGAAAGCCATATTTTGTTACCTAGGGTTTTCCATTGCCTCAAAGGTCACTCTTATCTGTGACTCCAACTCTATGTTTCATAACTCTGGGATATTTACCGGAGGTTAAATATAACCACCCACTAGAATTTCTTATAGTTATCTTTACCTTTTCCATCTAAAATAATCTTCTAAAATGTAAGTACAGGCTAGGCACGGTGGCTCACGTCTGTAATCCCAGCACTTTGGGAGGCCCGGGTGGGCGGATCACGAGGTCAGGAGTTTGAGACCAGCCTGGCCAACATAGTGAAACCCCATCTGTACTAAAAATACAAAAATTAGCCAGGCATGGTGGTGTGGGCCTGTAGTCCCAGCTACTCCGGAGGCTAAGGCAAGAGAATCACTTGAATCCGGGAGGCAGAGGTTGCATGAGCCGAGACTGTGCCACTGCACTCCAGCCTGGGCAACAGAGCGAGACTGCATCTCAAAAAATAAAATAAAATAAAATAAGTGCAGAACATCCTCACTTAAAGGTATAACCTATGTAACATAATTTTATACTTTATGATTAAATTTAATAATTTAAAATTGCTTTAATGATTTAAACTTTACATTGAACATTAATTCTAATTGCACAAAATGGCATATGGAATATAGATCACTTCTCTTCAAATAACTAATGTTAATCCAGGTGCTCTCAGAAGCAGATGTCAAGACAGCATTAAGCAGTCAAGTATTTTAATGCTGGTGTGAAGTGAAATGGCTGTGTTAATAAAAACCAGGGAGGGAGCTGGAAAAGGCTGGGAGACAGATTAGAGCAGGATGCAAGTCTGACCCCAGGCGAAGGAGAGAAGAGAAGATTGGATAGAGGAAGACTGAGTGGCAGCTGTCTACACTGCAGCACAGTCAACAGGAGGTTCAGCAAAGCCATTGTTGAGTTCTGGAGCTAACGTTGGCTAACAAAGGAATTCATTGTCTTCTTAGGAACTGATCTGCCTTACTATTTCCACAAAAACTAGTCATCAGCAAGAAGCTGCCTGTGAGGTGCACATTCTCAGGTCAAATGGTAAGGTGGGTTTGAAGTTCAGTCCCTGGGCCCTCAGTTAACATACTTTCCCAGTGATACAGACGTGTTGGGCATAGTCTTATGACTTCCACAGCCACCAAGTCAGTATCTTCAAACTTGGCCTCGCTTCTGATTTCTGCTTCTAAGCTGGTTCAACCACCTACTGCAGAACTCAATCTGGATGATCTTTTGACCCCTCAAATTCAGTAATTCTGTGCATTCCAAAATAAGCATAGTAGTTCAGTCCTAACTCATACCACTGTTATCTCAAATACCAAGGGAAATTTTTACCTCTTCTCTCCATTTTTTCCCCCAGATCCAAATAACTAGTGAATTCTTTTGATTCAATCTCTACCCCATCTTTTCCTTCTGCCCCTTCTATGGGTTTTCAATGCACCTGCTCTAGTTTAGACTCTCACTACCTTTACGGCACATTATCTGCACTATTAGCCTCTGTACAGGTGTCCCCAGCTGCCAGCTCTCTCCTCTCTAATTCACTTAAAGTACTGTTGCCAGATTAATCCTTTTTGAAGGGCAGTGTGATTATATTATTTCTGTTCTACAAAAAATCAAAGAAACCTTTGAAGGCTCCCAATTTCTTACAAAATACACTTCGGTATCCATACCTTGTCATTCAAGGGCCACCACAACCTGGCTCCAGTCGAGCTTTTTAATTTTACCTCCTAAAATTCCTTTTACACACACTGATTTTCGTCTTCTGAGTTACAGCAGGAACACAATTATGCTCTGAACTTTCCTACCTTTGAGACATTTCCTCAGAGACCTGCTTTTATTTTCTCAGTCAGTTCTATCTCTGTTACTTCCAGACCATCAACCACAGTCCAGCTCAAACGTTACTTTGAGATCTTTCACCAAATCCCCTAACCAGAAATACCCTGTTAGCTGACATTTGCTGGTATATAAGTTATACCTCCTGTTTATAATGAAATTCGTGTATGGGAGTGGGGAAGAGTGCACCTTATCAAACATGTATTGAAATTGGTATTGTGAGGGAAAATGTAGTATTTGGCCCGTGTAAATACTGAATACTGCAATGTAGCCGGAAGGCATATGTTCTGAATATGCAAAACTTTTAACCTTTAACCCTGAAAAATGGAAATTACAAATTTCAAAAGAAATGTTTTGTTGTCACTGAACACTGATACATAGCAGGAAGCTAACCAGCAAATTCACCAGTAATTGGAGATCATATAATACAGTGAAGCAAATGCCACTACAGTATTTCCCTGAGTAGTTTAAATGCCAAGCCACAATATGAAATAAATGTGGCTGAATTATTGTACAGATAGCCAAAGTACATACAGAAAAAAATATTTCATTAAGAACCAGAAGTATAAAGCAAAGGCAAACAAATTTTAATATCATATTTATGCATGAAGCAAGTATTTGTTGAATATTAGTACTTGGCACAAAACCATAAAGGTGTAAATAAATACATTAGCTTGTATATGACGTTACAATAATGCCTTTGTTGCATTTAGCTATGTTTATCAGTCATAAATTTAAATATGGAATGTTTGAGGAATAACTTCAAAACCACATTGCATCAGCTTTGTGGTCTGTAGGGTTTTTTGTTTGTTTGTTTATTTTTTGAGATGGAGTCTCGCTCTGTGGCCCAGGCTGGAGTGCAGTGGCACCATCTCGGCTCACTGCAACCTCTGGCTCCCAGGTTCAAGCGATTGTCCTACCTCAGCCTCCTGAGTAGCTGGGACTACAGGTACTCACCACCGCACCTGGCTAACTTTTTGTGTTTTTAGTAGAGATGGAGTTTCACCATGTTGGCCAGGCTGGTCTCAAACTCCTAACCTCAGGTGATCCACCCGCCTGCCTTCCAAAGTGCTGGGATTACAGGAGTGAGCCACTGTGCCAGGCCTAAAAGTTTTTTTTTTCTTTTTTTTTTTTAAGTATAACACATTCTTGCTTGACTGAATATTGAATTGTTCCTCCATTCAAAAGCAAACATACTTGCTGAAAAATTTAAATATCAGTTATGATAAGTTCACAACCAACATGAAACAGCTCACTGTCTTAAAAAATTTACCTCGTAAAGAATACATTTATCTCCATGGGGCCATAAGTAAAGTTTTTTCATGAGTAAAAATTCTGAGACATCCTATCCTACCCTGCCTCTTACAATCACAAACTTGAAAAGTACCTTTTTTCATTATTCAAATGTGTTTCTAATGAAAAAGAAAGACTTCCTTTACAAGGCACCTTTCTGTAATGCCCCAAAGTCGGTCATAACCCTGCTGAAATCAGCCTGCAGTACACTGAATCTTTCTTCACTATCAAAGAGTAAGTTTATATGCATCTGCTTCATTCATAATACTTGGGATCTTGAAATTGTCAAGATCACTTATAAATTTTAATAGCCAAGGAACTAAAATGGTATCTGTGAGTGGGACTATTTATTTTTACAAATGATATAAAACCATCTCTGGCATCATACAAACAGGTCTCAACTAGTAGCAGTTTGATGCCTAACTTTGTTTTTTGTTTTGTTTTTTAACAGACAGGGTCTCACTTTGTCACCCAGGCAGGAATGCAGTGGTACCTTCTTAGCTCACTGTAACCTCAAATTCCTGGGCTCAAGCAATCCTCCCACCTCAGTCTCCTGAGTAGCTGGGCCTACAGGCCTGAACCACCCCACATTTACCTAATTTAAAAAAAAATTTTTTTTTTTGGAGATGTAGAGTCTTGCTCTGTTGCCCAGGCTAGTCTTGAACTCCTGGCCTCAAGACATCCTCCCACCTTGGCCTCCCAAAGTGCTGGGATTATAGTTGTAGGCCACTGTGCGCAGCTCAAACCTTCTCTTAAAGCAGAAAGTGAGAAGCTTTAAGCTACAGGAGAATTTCTAAATTTCAGACAACACATGCTTACACTGGAATATATCCCAAAACCTTGCAACCAATGCTCAAATTATCTATGATACATAGGCCAGAATTTAAACATTTGAATTCTCAACACAGAGATCATCTTCTATACATGACAAACAGATTTACAGCTGCCAAGTCTATGAGTCAGTCATGAGACAATTTGTTGAACCCTTTCCCATGATCTCAGTATCCTTGGCCTTTAGTGAGTAAAAGACTGGGAAGTTGGAGAAATAGCAATATTGTCAACTAATTTAAAAGATTAAATATTACATTTCTGCCTTTTAAGAACCAGAATAAAAACTTGAGCTCTTTTTATTCCAATTCTAAGATATGTAGATAAAGTTTAGTGACTTATTTTCTTTGTTTTGATCCCTGGATTTTCACAGATGTTCAAGGGATGGTTTGACAGTGCTGTATTTCAATAGATTACTGCATAGTATTTTTTGTTTAACTTGTTCTGGATGGTGCACACTTTTTCTTGCAAATGTTATCAGATCACTTTGACAATGATGGAAGAAGAAATTTTGTATTTCAGAAGTCCTGCGGGAAAAAAGTCCTGCAAATACTTAGTATCTTCTATATTCCAGGCATTGTACTGAATATTTTCATGATTTAATTGAAATGAACTCAACTTATATCACGAATGAGAAGTATATGTATTTTCTATTGCTATGTAACAAATTAAGCAAGCTACTATGAATTTAGCAACTTAGAGAACACCACTCACTTATTAGTGCACTGTTCTATAGGTCAAAAGTCTGGGCACAGTGTGACTAGATTCTCTGTTCAGGGTCTCACATAGCTAAAATCAAGGTATCTCATGGACCTCAGAGTCCTTTTCCAAGCAAAATCTACTTCCTATGGTTATAGAGATGAGGCCTGAGTTTCTTTACTGGCTGTTAGCAAGGGGCAGTTCTCAGCTCATAAAGACTTTCTGCATTCTTTGCCACAAGACCCCCTCGATCTTTAAGCCAGCAATGGAGAATCTCCTATGTATTGAATACTCCTCACACATCAAATCTCTCCAGGAAGGTCCCAGTCCCTTTCAAAGGGTCAGCTCATTAGGTTAGGCCAGCATAGGACAGTCTCTCTATCTTAAGGTCAACTCATTTGATAATTTAATTGCATCTACGAAGTTCCTTTATGGTAGCACCTAAATAAGTGTTTGATGGAATAACTGGGAGAAGAAGTGTGTATGCTGGGGTGGGGAATCTTGGGAACTATCTTAGAATTTTGCCTATCACAGTCTCACAAGTCTGCAATCAAAGTGTTGGTGAGGCTGTGTCCTCAAATGGAGACTTCACTGGAGGAGAATCTGCTTCCAAGCTCATTCAGGTCATTTTCTTGTGTCATGTGACTGAGGACCTTGGCTTTCTCTTGGCTGTTGGCTAGAAGCCACTTTCCAGTCCTACAAGTTGCCTGCTGCTTACTCTCTCCCATGTATCATGCTCCATAGACTTCACAACATAGTTGTTTGCTCCATTTTTTTTAAGAGATGGCATCTCAATAGATTTTCTAAGCTGGTTTCCAACTTTCGGGCTCAGGCAATTCCCTTGCCTTGGCCTCCTGAGTAACTGGGATTATGGGACTATAGGCACATGCTACTGTGCCTGGTTAGTTGTTTGCTTCTTGAAGGCCAGCAAGAAAGGCTCTTTCTCCAGTCTACTAAGACTGGATCTTACATGATGTAACCTAATCACAACAGTGGCATCCTCTCACTTTTGTGGTACTCTGTTGGCTTGGAGCAAATTATAATATTCCAAATTCAAGGGACAGATATCATACCAGAGTGTGACTCACCAAGGGTCAACTTCTGATGTGTCTGCTACAAAAAGTCTGTGCTTAGAACAACTGGGAAAGAAGTTTTTATCAAAGTGATTTTCAGGAGTTTTTTTTTTAGAGTTCAGTGAAGAGGGCATTTGCCTGGGAGGCAGTGTTAGGTATACTGAGTGTGCAATAGCTGCTACCAAGATGTCAACCCAAATGGTTGAAAGGGTATCCCGTCTTAAAATGCCAGATCTGATATCATACTGCTTGAGGTAGAATTCCAACTCTGTTATGGATTATTGACAATGCAACATTACTTCTCTGTGCCTCAGTTTCCTCTTCTATAAAATGAAGATAATAGTACCCCACTGAAGGGTCAACATGAGGATTAAGGAGACATCATTTAAAATGGAGCCTGATATACAGTAAGCTCTCACAAAGCATTAGACATTATTTTTATTATTTCTTATTTCTCTGTTAATGATCTGTATTGCATCTGTCATTCATGAATTTATCTAAGTCTATTTTTTTTTTTTTTTTTGAGATGGAGTCTCGCTCTGTCACCCAGGCTGGAGTGCAGTGGCGTGATCTCAGCTCACTGCAACCTCAGCCACCCGGGCTCATGCCATTCTCCTGCCTCAGCCTCCCGAGCAGCTGGGGCTACAGGCGCCCGCCACCACACCCGGCTAATTTTTTTGTATTTTTAGTAGAGACGGGGTTTCACCGTGTTCGCCAGGATGGTCTCGATCTCCTGACCTCGTGATCTGCCCACCTCGGCCTCCCAAAGTGCTGGGATTACAGGCGTGAGCCACTGCGCCCGGCCTCTAAGTCTATTCTTAAACTTGTGTATTTATGTATTTTTCTTTTTTATATATAGCAGCTTTATTAAGAAATAATTGATGTGTTAAAAATCTTGCACATGATTAATGTACTCTGTTTGATGAGTTTGGACATATGCATATACTCTTGATACCATCACCACAATAAAAGTAAAAAAAACCATACCAATGACCTCCAAAAGTTTCTTTGCATCTGTGTGTGTGTGTGTGTGTGTGTGTAAAACATTTAACATAGGATCGACCCTCTTAACAAATTTTTAAGTGCACACCACCATGTCATTAACATCAGGCACTTTGTTGTACAGAAGATCTCTAGAACGTATTCATCTTCCAAAGCTGAAACTTCATACCCACTGAGCAACAACTCTCCATTTCCATCTCCCCACAGCCCCCGGCAGCCACCATTCTATTTTCTGCTGCTATGAGTTTGATTATTTTAGACACCTCATCTAAGTGGAATCATGCAGTATTTGGCCTTCTGTGAGTGGCTTATTTCACCCAGCACAGTGTCCTCTGGGTTCATCCATGTTGTGTCTTTCTGGATGTGAGGATTTTAGTGTAATCTTCTCCAACCTTTTCAACTTTAGGAGCTCTTCCTTATTTCTTTTCATGGATTTGGCGAGGTAGTCAGTATTTATTCCATGTTCACATGTTATGATACTGATTGTACTTTCTCAAACATTTTTAAATTCCAGGCTATCAATAAGTCTCCTGAAGGAAGTGTAATTTAATATAAATTTCCTTTAATGTATTTTAATTATATGTATCTTATTCTTTAACCAAAGCAGAGTTAAGGGGTAATGAAATCTTGTGAATATTGGTTACTATGTATTTTATGTAATATTATATAATATATATGATTATATGTTATGTAATATTAATATATACATATATGTGTATACATGTATGTGTATATATTATGTTATACATATATATACACATTATATATGTGTGTACATATGTGTATATATTATATTAATGTAATGGAATACGTACATATATATATGTACGTGTGCGTATGGATATCTATATATAGTTTGTAGTGGTGAGAGAAGAGCAACATCTTGGGAACTTACACAACTTGTAGGTTGGAGGGAAGCTGACTTAAATTTACTGAATTGAGTAGCACCAATTTTCTGCTCAGCTCTATACCAAGCTTTATACAGAAACAAAAAGGAGATAAGCTTCATTTCCTATGCTGAGGCTCACAGTGTTGCTAGGGAAACAAGGCTCATACATATTAACAGACATAATCTAAGATGGCATAGGATTGCATCAAAACTAGTTAAATGACTATAAGGATATAAGTGACATGGGAACTCCAAGGAGGGAGGACAGGCTGGGGAAAACTTGCTAGAGAGCCTTCAGATAAGTTTGGATTAGGTAGGATTCAGAGATGTAGGAAATAATGAAAGAGGCTTGGTGTGGTGCTCATGCCTATAATCCCAGCACTTTGGGAGGTTAAGGCAGGAGGATAGCTTGAGTCCAGGAGTTTAAGACCAGCCTGGGAAACATGGCAAAACTCTGTATTTACAAAAAATACAAAAATTAACCAGGCATGATAGTGCACACCTGTAGTCCCAGCTACTGGGCAGGCTGAGGTGGGAGGATCACTTGAGCCCAGGAGGCGGAGGTTTCAGCGAGCCAAGATCACACAACCGCACTCCAACGTGGGTGACAGATTGTCTAAAAAAAGAAAAAAAAAAAAGGAAAAGAGAGAGGAGAAAGAAACATTCAAAGATGGGAAATATTTTTAACACATATTTGTTTTTAGGACTATCCCAACCTTTCACAAGATAGTGAGGAGGGTATATTAATGATTTGTGTTAGGGAGAGAGTTGTAAGGCATTTACTTGACTTAATCATTATGAGGTTACCACTGCTCTAATTTTGTCCAGTAGATTTTAGGATAATGGGGATTAAAATATCCATGTGAAATAAGGAAAACAAAATTCCAACATCTGAAGTATGATCAATGTCATAGTGCAAGGTGTTAACATAGGATCCAGTTTTCTAGTTTGTTTGCTTTAAACAAATAATAAATCCTACCAAGAATTTTTAAAATGATTTTATCTTAAAAAATTGCAGCTAGCCTTACATGTAATTGCAAATGAGTATTAGAGACAACAAAAGAGGATATTAATTTCCCATCTAATTACCAGATATCAAAAGGTATAAAATGCTTCATCTTATCTTACAATTATGTATGCTGAAAAAGTACTTTTTGGTCTACACTTTCTTTTGAATCCCACAGTAAGTCTACAAGTAGAAAGCATGGTTTCTACATAGCTACGTTCTATTGTAATAACATACCGGCAAAATTATATTTCACTATATGTAATGGGACAATGTATCTTAACTGGCTATTTACAAATTGCATTACATCATACAAGGCAATATTATCAGTTGAGAATGGTAGTAATTGAATGTCATAATTCAATCATTTATGACCTTATCATTTCTCAGACTCTCTTACGAACCAATTTTCTACAATGAACTATTGGACTGAATTGAAAGACAGATTCTCATAAGCTGAAATCTACTTCTCTCAGCTATAAATTCTTTGGCTAGTAAATACAAGCTCATCTTATGTGCATACAGTAAGGCACTACTGTTCTATTAAGCTATTTTAGTACATCTTGAATGTGCTTTCTTTCTAACTGTGCTCGTAAATTCTCCCTGAACTCCTCAAAGCCATAGTGAACACTGCCTACAGAGAATCTATTCTGTAGATACCCTGGGATCAATATTGATTGTGACATTAAATAAATGGGTTTGATCTTCTCTTTTAAACACTCAAGGCTACAAGCAATGTAATCTCAAAGTAACAGAGGAAAAATAGGCACAGGGATAGGAAATCTAGGCTTATATCTCATTGCACCAGAAAAATAGCCCAATTGTCATTTGAAACCTCTATCTATTCTCATGTCAGCTCTCATATTCACTTTAAATATGGCTAGATGTCTTAAACCTGAGGGCTTCCTGATTTTTCGTGAAGGCTGTACATTACTCAAGGGCACATGACTAGTGGCAGGTAGGTTTAAATTCAGCTCACATTTGTCTTGCCAATCTCTATGCCTGCTTGGGCCTGTCTCTGTTTGAATAAAGGAGTATCTTTTTTCTCATTCACATAAAGGCTCTGTATGGATTGGTTCTGTCCCTACTGTAGAACACCCTGCTGGCTCCCAAAGCAAATGCATTAGCTCTGCCTGGAGGATCTTGAACAACTGTGATACATGTCTTCACTATGATACTCTAGCTAAAACTATCTTTCTCTGTGTGAAGAAGAAATTTCTCAATTCATGTTGAAGGCAATTCTCAACTTCCTTTAACAGGGAAGAAAAGAGAAAGCATCCCAACTTCATAAAAAGGCTATTGTTTATGTTAATTCTCTCTTTCTCTCATAAAACTAAAAATAAGTTTAGCTCCAAGACAAAAGATGATGTCATTAGTCCCTTACGTGAATTCTCATCACCTGCTAAATGGTTCTACTGACTCCCAGACACACTTTGTTAACTCCATAGTTGACAGTTTTATTCGGTCTCAGGAAATTCTCCTTTACTTTCTCTATGTTTCAAAATCTGCCTACTCCGACCACCACCATTTTTCAAAGCTCAGGGGAAATTCTACCTCATCCAAGAACCATTTCATTTTTGTTTCTTCAATTCTATAATGTTCCTTTGCCCTCTCTGCTCATCTCCATAACACACACCCAAGCTGTAGCAAAAGACCATACATCATACATCTCAGAGCACAACATCGTGTATGTAGGGGTGGCAGCAGCAGCCTCAGTAGGAAGAGAGATTGGGAGAAGAGGCAAAGTTGGCAGTAGCAACAGCTTCAGGGCAATGCCATGGCAATAAGGAGATGAGGCATTTGTCGTAAGGAACAGCATTGCTTCAGTCCATAGGTTCGCAGCAGAGACTGCTGCAGTGTTCATGAACAAACATGGGGAGTTGCTAAATCCCTGTGATATGCCTGGGAGGAGAAAAGAACTCAAGGTGGCTAGGAGGATAGCTTTCATCTGGTGGGTACTCATTTGGAAACTCTGTAGAGCATCTACAGTCCTGCTGCTCTGTTTCTCATAACCCCTAGCCTCAGGCTGATGAACGGGGAATCATGGTATAGATCATCACCAACATGCCCATATTGCCTTTGTGCAGTTCTCTTACCCCCTCAAGCTCTTTCCTGCTTTATTTTACTGTGCGTTTATTTTCTTCTCCCATTTCCATTCCTTTTTCTGGCACAATATTCTTCCTTTTCCCTAATAACAGGTTTAGTCCTTGAATGTGAGGATGATGTGGGTAAAACTTACTGGAGCCAAAAAAGCCCAAGTCCACCAAACTATTCTATCCACCTTTAGGGGCATATGCCCTGAGGTTTTCTCTGTGTCTTTGCTCATATTAGTTCCTCTGCTTTAATTTTGTTTTCTTCCAATGTTACTTGCATGACTGCTGGCAGCATATTTAAATCAAATGCTAACTGTTTCTTAAAGTATTTCCTGAAATATGATTTTTTATTTCCTTTTAACATGCACAGACTTAGAAGCGACTTGAGGCAGGATGGGAGCATAAAAGACAGCCAGGATGCCAAAGTCTCCGAGCAGTGAGTAGGAGTCTAAGAACTTGGAAAGATTCATGGACCTCCTCCAGTATGTGAAAGCCACCACTGTGGAGCAAGTGGGAAAGCAGGTCAGGATCCAAGAATTGTGATCACAATTTTGGATATAATTAGGGCACTGAGGCCAGTCGGGAAGAACCCAAGGATGATCTGGGCATAAACATGGAGCAAAGCATGCTGGAGAATTTGGAATGTTGAAGTTCATGTCTAGATCTAGATGAAACTTTCCTGCTAAAGGAGTTAGTGCCTGTGAGAGAGTCCTAGACATTGTAGTCCTCAGTTTGTACTTCTCTCATAATACTTACATTGGGCTTTGAAAGCGCTAATTTTTCTTACTAGTCTGTAAACTTCTGGAGGGCAAAGACTGTGATTCACCCTTGTTCACATCACCTGCATTGCCTAGTGCAGTGCATTTACACTTTGAAATTATGGACTTGCACAGTGATAAAGTTTGGATATGTTTCCCCCCAGATCTTACAGAGGTGGGACCTGGTAGGAGATGATTGGATCATGTGGATGGAATTTTCATGTATGATTTAGTACCATCCCCTTGCTACTTTCCTCTCAATAGTGAGAGAGTTCTTGCAAGATCTGATCATTTAAAAGTGTGTGGCACCTCCCTTAACCCAGCTCCTGCCCTGGCCATGTGATGTGCCTGCTCCCTGTTCTGTCATGATTGTAAGTTTCCTGAGGCCTCCCCAGAAGCTGAGCAGATGCCAGCATCATGCTTCCTACACATTCTGTACAACCATGAGCCAATTAAACCTATTTTCTTTATAAATTACCCAGTCTCAGTTATTTCTTTATAGCAATGTGAGAACGGATTTAATACACAGAGCATCGAGAGAGAAATATCCAGCAATCAGTTGGAGCTGAAAAGCCCAAGAAGGAGAGGGAGTAGAAGGATGACATACATATTTGGATGAAATTAACATGTAGGAGGAATCCAAAAAAGTGTCTGTAGAGATAAAAAGGTAATAAGTTGAGGGTTGAATATAGGGGTATATAAATTTATTTATTCAACCAACATTTATTAATAATTACAATGTTCCAAGCACTGAGCTAGGCACAATGATACAAATATACTTGAAGAGTAAGCAATAGCTTGTACCATTAAGGATCTTCAGTCTTCCAATTGTGGTGACAGTATAGAAAGAATACTCAAGGCCGGGCACAGTGGCTCATGGCTGTAATCCCAGCACTTTGGAAGACCGAGGCAGGTGGATCACAAGGTCAGGAGGTCGAGACTAGCCTGGCCAATATGGTGAAACCCCGTTTCTACTAAAAAATAAAAAAATAAAAATTAGCCGGGCGTGGTGGCAGACACCTGTAGTCACAGCTACTCTGGAGACTGAGGCAGGCAAATCGCTTGAACACGGGAGGTGGAGGTTGCAGTGAGCCGAAATCATGCCACTGCACTCCAGCCTAGGCAACAGAGTGAGACTTTGTCTCAAAAAAAAAAAAAAAAAAAAAAAGAGAAAGAAAGAATATTCAAGAAAGTTGGTGTGACTAGCAATGATATACGATACTTAAAAAAATGAAGACAAAAGAAAGACAACCTTTCTTGCCTGTCGTAAGATCACTGTTCGTCTTTAAACATTCTGTTTCAGAGCTTCAGTGAGGCAAATCTGCATAATGTTTGTCATCCTGGCTATGTGACGACATAGGAAATATATGTACATTTTAGGAAGTCTTGCGTTGTTATTAGGTGAAACACCTACCAGGAAAACTTACAACTCTTTGTTTCTTTTTCTTCCAGTGGAACTATATTTTTAGCCCATTGTGATGATCTGAATAATGTTAATGGTTTCTTTGACATTCATTTATAAAGATGAGATTTTAATGGCCAGTAAAGCAGTAATCCTCAACCTTTTTGGCACCAGATACCAGATTCATGGAAGACAGTTTTTCCATGGATGGGGTTGGGGGGATGGTTTTGGGATGAAACTGTTCCACCTCAGATCATCAAGCATTAGTTAGATTCCCATAACGAGTGCACAACCTAGGTCCCTCGCAGTTCACAATAGAGCTTGTACCCCTCTGAGTATCTAATGCCATTGCTGATCTGACAGGAGACAGAGCTCAGGTGGTAATGCCCTTTCACCTGCTGCTCACCTCCTGCTGTGTGGCCCGGTTACTAACAGACTACTGACAGCTAGTGGTCCGCGGCCTGGGGTTTGGGGAACCCTGCAATATGTCCAAATCCCAAAACTCCAGAATTCTCTGTGAATAAATGGTTTTGAGAGAGTGGTGGTAAAACAGTGTGAGGAGGTTATCTAGAGGGTCTTATTTTATTCTCTTTGTCAAAAAGTACTTTTCGGGCCGGGAGTGGTGGCTCATGCCTATAATCCCAGCACTTTGGGAGGCCAAGGTGGGCGGATCACCAGGTCAGGAGATTGAGATCATCCTGACCAACATGGCGAAAACCCATCTCTACTAAAAATACAAAAATTAGCTGGGTGTGGTGACGTGTGCCTGTAATCCCAGCTACTTGGGAGGCTGAGGCAGGAGAATCACTTGAACCCGGGAGACAGAGACTGTAGTGAGCCAAGATCGCACCACTGCACTCCAGTCTGGCAACAGAGCGAGATTCCATCTCAAAAACAAACAAACAAACAAAAAACTACTTTTCATCTGCAACATAGTTTTAGACATCTAGAAGAGATTATTCAGGAAGTTCCTTTCAAGGCAGTCGCCATTCTTAAAGATTTGAATTAAACACTGCTGATCCGTTTGGCCTGAAGTTTTGTTTCAGTGTTACTTGTGGCCATGCTAGCAGCTTACAGTGTCACATTACTTGAAATGAAAAGGAAGTTCTCCATTTCGGTTAAAACAAATTCCATAACCTCTCACCAGGAAATAAAAGGTTGCCTTTCCTTTAAATTACTAAGTATTTAGAAAGGTGTGGAACCCACATACAAAAAGGATTACAACATACTGAAAAAAAAAATACAATGAGCCAGTTACAGGGACTTACCACTGGCTATGTGTTGCCAAAAGATTTTGTATCACTGTTTATGTGAAAGTGCATCGCATACAGATGGGTACACAACACATGTCCTGCAAATGTTAGTTCAAGTCTAAACTGTTTAATTCTTTATTGTGTAAGTGGAAAAACATTCTGTTGAAAGGTATAACTAATCAGAGGTCATTTTATTAATAAATCAATTGTAGACACAAGAGAGAGGATTACCTCTGAAATCTTAATGGAACTCAGAGGAACTTGAATCAATGTCTTCTAGTTAGACCAGAGGGGGAAATTGAGTTACTTATTTTTCCAAGGCTTCCTAATGTGGATTCTGGTCTGAGTACACCGAAAAATTAATCATGAAAGATTTTTTAAATGTCCTTATTATTGGTACTTATTATCTTCATAAAATGGCTATCTTTAGGATTAAACAAATGAATTAAAAACATTATATGTAATGCAATTAAAATGCTGATGCTCTTTCCCAAACTTTTTTTGGTAACTGTTTAATATATGATTTGGCAAATATTCAGAAATTATTAGAAACATTTCTTAATGGAAATCCCATTAATTTGATTTAATTAAATTTGAGCAGTGAACACCTTGCATGAACTTTTAACCACTAATAAATAGGATGCCACGTGATTTTACTTTTCTAGGTGCTGGGGATATAGCTGTTAGGAACTATAGACAGTCTGGGATTTTACTCTACTTTCAAGCTGATAGGCTAGCCTGTTACTCTATCATGGACCTGGGAAAAGTTACGAGACTCTTGAATCGGAGGTAAAGGACTCTATTACTTATGATGCAACAGGCAGCATGATCTTCACATTTTCTTCTATCAATTTTCCACAACCCCCAAATTGCATGGGGATGACACAGGGGGGCCTGTACAGATGCCTCCACACTCATTAGAGAGGGGAACACTGTGCTTAGAGAACTTTCAGAGTGCAGGGTAACAAGTCCATTCTCTGTCTAGGAGAAGATACTACCTTATCCCTCCAAGGTTGTCACTTGCTACAAACATAATCCTGAAGAAAGGCCCGAGTGAAGACCAGTGAGAGCCTTGCATTCTTGGTACATCCAGCAAGACTGGACAGGGACTCTTAGGGCCTGTTAGCAGGTTGCCTTTCCCAACAAAAGTCACAGGTTCTTGCCCTTAAAGAGCTTACATTTTGAAATTAGAAGGATTCTTGCTGATTAAGGGATTTCATCATGTGATGTTTTACTCCTCCTCAACTATGTCAACATGACCTTGAAGCTTGCATTGGCCTCTTCCCCAATTTTAGTTTTATACTCACTGTTTCTCCATCTTCCATTGTTATGTACATCTTCCTTGTTAAGTCTCATGCATTGGTCAGATTTTGCCTACATCCCAGGAGCTATATTGCTGTCCCAAAGGCTGGACTGACTTTCTCAAGACATTCCCAGGCAATTTCCTTAAATCCTGACCATCCATTCTGGATAGTCAGTTACTCTTACCCAAAGCAATTGCATAAAGCAAGTGCCCCATGTAGACCTGAAGACTCAGGCAAGTCACAATTTTGCCCAGGCTGAGATATAACCTGGGTCACCCTGAGCTAGACTTCAAGACTCTCTGGGCATCTATGTCTGCTGTGTACAGCTAGATGTTACATGTGTGTGGCAGAAGAGGACTGTCTGTCTTCTTCATCTATTGTTTTAAAACAAAATTTGGAGTTTAGTTGAAATCAGAACAGGGATACATTAAGCAAACAAAAAGTACTTTTCTGATTATCAATTTTTGGACTCAAAGCATCTTCAAAACATTGGGGATCCAGCTTATCCCTGAGAGACATCAGCCATCACTAAAAGTTTTCACTCTTTGAACTATTCATTCACATTTTGTTACAGAAAACAGGACAAAGTTCCAGAGATATCCTTGCTTTCTTTTTTTTTTTTATCCTTCCTTTCTTCTTTCTAAAATATACTCACAAGCAGGGTCTTTTCATAGTTCAAAAGAAAAACAAATAGCTTTCTTTCTTGGCTAGTTGGCCTGTTACTCTCACCCTGGAATCTGATCTCTCAATAAGAAGGCCCAGAGCACCAAATTCAAGCAGAAATTCCAAGGACATCACTTTACTTGTCATTCTATGAAGGTAAGGATGCTTTAGTCATTCTATGAGAGAGACAATCTTCTAGAATTATTACACCAGTCAATAGTCCCAGGAGGGTGGGTTGGTGGGTGGAAAGGAGGGTGAATGCAATAGCTAAGGGGTAAGGGAAAAGAATTTCTTTTTATCATCAGGTCTAGTTCTTTAAAGCATGATCATGCAATGAAATTTTGCCATGAGTGGTGACCAGTATTAGAAAGAAAATATTTGTTTGTCTTACAGTTGCTTGACTCTGAAGATTCTGAGCTGTCCCAGCCTATGTCCATGAAGGATTGTAAAGAGCCCTCAATTCACCTGTGCTCTCCCAAGAGAGAGCTAGCACATTATAGGGTGGTGGCAACCCACCATTTTTAGCACCAACTGCTGAAAGATAGAAAAGAAAAGAATTGAGGATTCTCAGAAAAGAGAAGACTTGAAGGTAACCATGTAAGATTTATTCTATAGCCTCAAGTAAGATGGTATAATATACAATTTTTAAAAAAATTTACACTGTTCTCTGGATTCCAGCTGTGTTCATTCTATAAAGCAGTGTATCTAAATGTTTTTCCAGATATATTGGGCATGATAGCCAGTTTACCCAGTATGTTATAGTCTTGGTTATGATGAACATAGTTAAGAAGTAGAAGAGAGGGTGAAAGATTGGAAGAATATGGAAATGTGAGAGATTGTGGCTGTGTAGCAACCGTTAATTTATATGCATGGCTGTGTATGTGAATGAGAATGTACATGATACATGCTTTAAAGATGGTAGTGTAATACATGTATCTGTATGTATGTATGATAGAAATAACTAGCCCATTGTATATTAGCTCCAAGCTACTACTGTGGTTTTAAAAAGCTGAAAGAGTCATTTCCTTGCCAGCTTCATTATGTCACATATAAATATATGTTCTGTGTGGGAAACAAAAATATTGTGTAGGCAAAGGAATTTCTATGAGAAAGATACAGTCTTTGAAAGAGACTTAAAATCTATGACTAAACGAGAGAAATAAATGACATTTCTAATACAATGCCCTTGTCAGGTTATATTAAAGAAAATTTATGTCACTGACAAGCCAAAGAAGGAGGCATTTGTATGCTACTGACAGTTGGTACAATATGTGTGTAGAAATGAACTTAAGTGTGGGAAACAAAAAAAGAAAAAAGAAAAACCTGGAAGAGAGCTGACTAGGAAGAGAACAAATAGGAAAAAGTGAAATACTTAGCTATATGAAACAATTTTAAAATAGTACTGTGTTAGATTCTCAAGGATGGATATGTGCTGACACAGTGTCTGGGATTTCAGACCAAGTCCTCAGGTTCACTTTGGATTAAACTTATTACCCCAGACTTGAGCCAAGAGCTCACCTTCATCATGACCACTCAGCTATTAGCATCTTGGAGTATTGCAGTGTAAATGGATCATACAGAAGTTCTTCTGGTTTTAGAATAAAATGGCAAAGTTGGAGAGAGCTCCCATGAAGATAATGCTCTAGTCAGGCCTGCAAATATTGGCTGAATAGATGGTTTGGATAGAAAGTTTCAAGCAAAGAATCTGACTAAGTACTATTATGAGTTAACTAAATTGAGGAAATCTAAAAATTTCTCATAAAGTTTCAGAATGGAATTAATTCTTATGCTACCTTTCATAGATGCCCAGTTTCTTAAGAAATTACCCTTGCTTTTGGACAGTGAGCCACATCTTGGATTCATTCGAGGCCTCTGTGTTGCTCCACTGGATGAAGCTGACTGCCCTGGCAATATGACTGTGACTACGCAGCTTGGAATGAAGTAGGCTTTGGACCACTGGTAGGAGGAACTCCCTCCCAGAAACCAGAGACATTCAAGAGGGGTTAGATAACTATGAGTTACATTTGGCACTTACCAAAAAGTGCTGCTGAAAACGTGGGATTCGGAGGCCAAGGAATGAGGGGGATTGAGAATCCACACCGTCCAGTGCTGGGGATTATTTTGCTAACATGTATTATACACAAGCAGAAATTTAACAAATACTTGGCTGATGAGCTCATTAAGCATTTTGTATCCTCATGAATTGTGGAAACTAAAACTGGATTTGGTGTATTAATGTCATTGTCATTTATGTATTACAACACTGAGCAAACAAGTAAGTAGTTTTTGTTGGTAAGACATCTTTTTTTTTAAATGACAAGGATACAAAAGAAATATTAGAAATGACTCCATCATTAAGGGCTTATACCTTGGGAGACAAGACATACTGATAAAGAAATAATAACGCAAGTCATATTAGATCAATTCCAAACACATTTGTTCCCCCACTCCTTCCGGAGACTTGAAAGGCAAAGCCTTACTCTTTTGAACTAGTTTCTCTTTTTTTTAATCCCTCTTCTGTCATCTCTCTACCATCTTCAATCTTCAGTGTTGAGTTGGAAAACTTAGATCATTTGTAAGTTCTCATGATAATTTGGTTTGAGAAACACAGTGTAGGCAGCAATTGTGGGGGAGGAACAGTCCCAGGGGAGTGGTAGTTGCTGGGTCTTTTACAGAAAGAGCAGGACTCTGATAACTAGATATAGACGCGATGGGTATTTCAGGAAGCAGGAAGAGCCTGAACAGATCATGTCTCAGGGATGAATGAGACCTGTTTTGCTGCAGTGAGTAGTGAACCCTGGAAAAGAAAAACTGTTGCAGAGAGATGGGGAGTGGGCAGGTGGTTAGAGGTCTCTAATAGGGACTTATTTAATCTCTAAGCAGTGAAAAGTCAATGCATGTTTCTACATAAGAATTTAATTTATACCAAACAGGTTTTAAGAAGAATTCTGGATTGATGTATAGAAGATGCGAGGAAGCAAGAGACAGACTACAAAATGATACTAAGCAGAACTAGAAAGAAATGTAATAATCATCTTAGTCAACTCACTCAATTTCTGGTATCTGGTGTGTGTGTGTGTGTGTGTGTGTGTGTGTGTGTGTGTTTGTGTGTATTAGGGGTGGAGAGCAAGGAAATTTAGCAGAGAGGTTGCCTAAGGTCACAAGCTAATTAACAGCAGAAATAGGCTAGACCTGACTCACAGTTTAGGACTAGATCCCCTATATGAGGGGTCCCCAACCCCCAGGCCACAGATTGGGACCGGTCTCTGGTCTGGTAGGAACTGGGCCACACAGCAGGAGGTGAGCAGTGAGTGAGTGAGTGAAGCTTCATTTGTTTTTACAGCTGCTCCCCATACCTCCCATTACCACCTGAGCTCCACCTCCTGTCAGATCAGCCCTAGCATTAGATTCCCATAGGAGTGCAAATTCTATTGTGAATTCTACATGGGAGGGATCTAGGATCTAGGTTCCACACTCCTTATGAGAATCAAATGCCTGATGATCTATCACTGTCTCCCATCACCCCCATATAGGACTCTCTAGTTGCAGGAAAACAAGTCCAGGACTCCAACTGATTGTGCCTTATGGTGAGTTGTATAATTATGTCATTATATATTACAATGTGATAATAATATAAATAAAGCACACAATAAATGTAATGCACTTAAATCATTCCAAAGTATCCCCCACCCCCCAGGGCCTGTAAAAAAATTGTCTTCAATGAAACCCATTCCTGGTGCCAAAAAGGTTGGAAACCACTGCCCTATATCATTGTTAAGAATCTATGGCAACATCCAGAAGCTAACAAAGGAAGGCCAGAAGTGGGGCCTGACATTTTATCCCGATTAGAAAGCCATTTGAGAGGAAGTAGAACATAAGAATCAATCAGCCAGGCATGTTGGCTCACGCCTGTAATCCCAGCACTTTGGGAGGCTGAAGTGTGTAGGTGGCTTGAGCTCAGGAGTTCAAGACCAGCCCGGGCAACATGGAGAAACCCTGTCTCTACAAAAAATCCAAAAAATTTAGCCAGGTGTGGTGGCCTGTGCCTGTAGTCCCAGCTACTTGGGAGACTGAGGTGGGAGGATTGCTTGAATCCAGGAGGTCAAGGCTGCGGTGAGCCAAGATGGCTCTAGCCTGGGTGACAGAGCAAGACCCTGTCTCAAAAAAAAAAAAAAAGAATCAATGAAGATATGATTGGTAATTGAATTGTGTATTCGTTTCCTATTGCTGCTCTACCAAATGACCATAGACTAGATGGGTTAGAGCAGCACAAGTTTATTATCTTACCATCCTGAAAGGTCAGAGGCCTGAAATTGGTTCCACTGGGCTAAAATCAAGATTTCAATAGGGCTGCCTTCCTGCCGGGTAATGTAGGAGATCTGTTTTCTTGCCTTTTCCAGGTTCTGGAGGTTGCCTGCATTCCTTGGCTCCTGAATCTCTATCATCTTCAAAGCCAGAAATTTCCTTTTGAGTCTTTCTGAGGCTGCATCACTCTGACCTTGACTCTTCCATCTCCATCTTCATACTTAAAGGATGCTGGTGATTACGTTGGGCCCTCCTGTACAATCTAGGATACATTTTTAACCTTAAGGTCAGTTTATTAGCAACCATAATACCCCCCTTGGATATAATGTAGCATATTCATAGGTTTCAGAAATTAGGACATGGACATCTTTGGGGGAAAGGGAGGAAGCCATTATTCTGCCTACCATAGACCATAGACCATTCTGCCTACCATTATTTTACCATATGGAGGTAAAATAAATAAAAGATAACACCAAGCTTTTATAATTGAGAAACTGTAAAGACAAGGGTACACATGACAGAAATAAAGAAGCTGAAGAGGGGAAACTGATAGGGGGGCAAATCATCTGAGAAATGTCGTGCTTTAATTTGTGGTGTTCTATTCAGATGAAATATCCCAACAGGCATTATGAAAGCTGAGGGTTAGAAATGTTGCTAGTTAGTGCTAACTCCTACTGTAGTAAGACCTTTTTCATGTTCTTATTTTTTTCTATCAGTATGTTTCCTTATATTCAACACTTTTTGGCAGTAAAACTTAAAGACAGAATATATATAAATGTCTGCTATGCATGACAGATTTCATATTATGATTAACATGCCTTACTATTCCAGAATTTAGTTATCTTGCCTTTAAAATGATTTTCTCATGGACACATAGTGTTATATTATGTATAAGAAGCTTAAAAAAGGTTCTATGTGTTTCTTATAGTGCCAGTGTTTTAATGGTATTCTATACAACTTCAGATGAAAACTCTTCTATTTAATAGATGCAGTATTCAAAGTTGAAAGACAGTTATCTTTATAAACTAAAATAACAGCAGTTGGCTGTGATTAAAAACATTTTCAGATAGTTGCACATATCACTAACAGGTACCACTGCAAATTATTCCAAATAGCATTCCAGAGCCAGTGCCAACTTTCTATCATTTTGAGAAATTTATTTCCCTAAGTATACTGCTTCTAAAGTTTATTCTGATTCTGTGATTGGTCAATGCTGATAGGGTACAAGAAAAAACAAGATAGCAAGACTTATATGGTACGGCAATTAAAACAGCACTTTATTAACATAAGGCAAGACAAATAGACTAAGGGGAAAGAATAAATAATTCAGAAACACAAAAATCTATACAGGAAACTTGATATACAACACTTATAAATCAGTAGGGCAAGGGCTGTGGGACAAGTAGCGATTTGAGGAAAAGGGTAAAAGTATTTATCTATTTTATACAATACAAAAAATAAATTTCAGGTGGATTAACATCCATATATGACAACCAAAACCTTACAATGTTTAGAAAAAATATAGCAGAATATGCTCATATCACTAAAATTCCTGGCCATTAGGACAGAGATGGTTAAATTTAATGATACAAAAATTTAAAATTTGCATCTGACAACAATGCTATTTAAAATTTTTAAATACAAGCCAAAATTGGGAAAGATTTTTGAAATATGTATAACTAACAGAGGATTATTATCCAGACTATATAAACAGTCCTTGCAAAGGAAAAGAAAAACATTCACAGAAGCAACACCTAAATAGCAACAAACACATGAAAAAAAGTTTGATCTCACCATAATTCAAGAAAATAAAATTAAAATGCAATGAGGTATTATTTCATTACCATCAAATTGACAAAAAATTTGAAATGATAATTTTAAATGATGATCAGGGGTTGGAGGTAATAATATTTCAATATTTCAACCACTGCCAGCAAGGATGCAATTTGGTATAAGATTTGAAAATAAGCTTATACTGTACTTTATTTAAACTGATCATAACCTATAACCTAGAAACTTCCAATTTCAGGTATATACCCCTAGATAAATATATGTAGACATGCCCACAGAAACATATTCAAGAAATGTTTTTTTCCCAGTATTTTTTGTAGTGATGAAGATTTGGAAACAACTTATATTTTCACCACTAGAACAATAGATATTAATTGTGTTATTTTAGCACAATGGAATACTATACAGAATTTAAGTATATAAACTAGATCTACATATGTTTATATGGACAGATTTAAACTTTTAAAACACCACACAATGTGTAAAAAGCAAGCTGTGAAGTCTATTTTTTCATTATGCCATTTATGTAAAATGTAAAAAACATTCCAAATAGACTCATGTTTTATTTATAGACATACATATAATTAGTAAAAGGACAAAAATATGGACTGGGTGCAGTGATGCATGCCTGTAGTCTTAGCTCCTCAGGAGGCTGAAGTGGGAGGATTCCTGGAGCCCAGGAGTTCAAGACCAACCTGGTTTATACAGCAAGACTCCATCTGAAAAATAATAACACACATGAAAAGGACAAAAATATAGATGGAAATGATGTGCACCAACTTTATGATAGTTGCTCTTTCTAGGCAAAATGGGCAAAGTGAAGATAGGGGATTTCAACTTATTTTGTAACTTTTTGTTTCTTAAAAAAATCTGGTGCAAAATTGGCAAACATATATATTAAAGTATATATATTATATAAATATATATTTTTAGACAGAGTCTCACTCTGTCCTGCAGGCTGGAGTGAAGTGGTATGATCTCAGCTCACTGTAACCTCCGCCTCCAGGGTTCAAGTTATTCTCCTGCCTCAGGCTCCCGAATAGCTGGGATTACAGTCACGTACCAACACACTTGACTGATTTTTGTATCTTTAGTACAGATGGGGTTTTGCCATATTGGCCAGGCTGGTCTCGAACTCCTGACTTCAAGAGATCCTCCTACCTTGGCCTCCCAAAGTGTTGGGATTACAGGCATGAGCCACTGCGCCCGGCCTGGCAAACATAGTTTTAAATGTTGGAGATATTTTAGTGAGTGTCTACTACATATTGCCTATGTAATTATTTAGGGTTTTAAAAATTATTCATTTTATTTATTTCCTAACAGTTCTACGGAAATATAACATATTCCATATATATTACTCAATTTGTATTGTAAAATTCAAAGGTTTTCAGGATACTCACAGAGTTGTGCAACTATCACTATGATCAATCTTACAACATTTTCATCATCCCAAAAAGAAATCATGTATCCACCAGCATTCACTTCCCAGTTTCTCCCAACCGTTCACAACCCTAGGAAACCAGCAATCTACTTTTGATCACTATAGATTGACCTATTCTGGACACTTCATATAAATGGAATCATACATATGTAGTCTTTTGTGATTGGCTTTTGTTCACTTAGCATGATGTTTTCAGTGTTTCATTTCTGTTGTGCATGTATCAGCACTTCATTCCTTTTTATGGCAAAATAATATTCCATTTTGGGGTATATTACATTTTGTTTATCCATTCATCAGTTGATGAACATTTGGATTGTTCTACTTTTGACTGTTAGGAATAATGCTGCTATGAGCATTTGTATACAAGTTATTATGTGAACATATGTTTATATTACTTAGGAATGCAATAGGTAGGTCATATGGTAATTCTATGTGCAACCTAGAGGACCTGCCAAACTGTTTTCCAAAGCAGATGCGTTGTTTTACATTCTCACGAGCAATGTGTGAGGGGTCTAAGTTCTTCACAGCCTGACCAACACTTGTTATTGTCCGTCTTTTCTAATTACAGCCATCCTATTGAGCGTGAAATGGTACCTCATTGTGGTTTTGATTTGCTTTTCTCTGATGACTAACGGTGTCTAGCATTCCCAGTGCTAATTGTCTCTATCCCTTTTTAAATGTATGAAATACTTTATAATCAAAAAATAATTTAAACAACTGTTGCAAATGAAATCTTGGTATGGAGGCTAATAGCATCTAGAGCCTGTTAACATTGACTTGGGTGAGTGTTGAAAAAAGAATAATATTTTAAATACATTTTTGGACACATATTTGGCGAAAATTGCACAGACCATGAAGTGAGAAGAATACAAAATCAGTGGTAAAGTAGTTAGTAGATTGTTAATGTAACTACATAAAAACACAAAGCTTCCATTCCACAATTGTGAGGAAGGAGTGTGTAAGGTTGTCAACCTCATTAATGAGTCATTATTCATAACCTTTTTTATGCAATGAAATACTAGCAGAATAGTAGAATTGGAACGCAGTGAGACAAAGAGGCTAGTGGGTGCTCTCCCCCAGTAATTAAAAATAGAAAGATCAAGCCAGTTGTGGTGGTTCATGCCTCGAATCCCATTACTTTGGGAGGCCAAGGGGGAGGATTGCTTGAGTCCGGAAGTTTGAGTCAGCCTGGGCAACATAGGGAGACTCTAGCTCTGCAAAATAAAAAAATTAGCTGGAGATGATGGCATATGCCTCTCGTCCCAGTTACCCAGAAGCCTGAGGCAAGAGAATCACTTGAGCCTGGGAGGTTGAGGCTGCAGTGAGCAGTGACTGTGCCTCTGCACTCCAGCCTGGGTGACAGAGGGAGATCCCGTCTCAAAAAATACGCATATATAGAGAGAGATCATAAAATCTGAAACAGAACTTCTAGTGAAAACAGTCTGTTCTGTAAAAACATATTGTTTAAAAAGCAAGCACGAATCTCTATTCTAGACTGCTATAAATCAAATTTGTATAAAAGTTTGATGAAATTTGATTATTAGGTCAAGAATCAGATCAATACATTCTTTTACTCCATGAATAGGATGACCGTGCCAGGACATCACATGATTGTGAAAGACTTATTTACAAAGAGCTGTGTTGAAGTCACAGTTGGTATGAATGGGGAGAATTAATCCAACTTTTGTTTCCTAAAATACTCTCATTTATTTCAAATACTGTACCTTGTTTAAGGGGATCTTTTTGTGTGTACCTTTTTGTGTGCATGTGTGATAAAGGGGCACTAGGAAAGTGTCCATTGTGAGAAAATCAGTGAGCAAGTGAAAAGAAAGATCCACCTCCTCTAGCAGCCATCTAGGGAGCCACAAGCAAGATATCTGTATTTTAAACATTTGAACATGCTGTAAGAATGATCAATTTAGTTAATATAATACATGAAAGAATCAGTAATAACATCAATGACTGCAGCTAAAGAAGGAAGATAAAATATTGTCAGAATGTTTAAGTCCTTTATGCCCTCCTCACTAATTTCAATTTTGGTTAAGTTAATTTGCAAATTAAAGGAAGAATCAGCCTCCAGGATACATGACTTCTCACAAAAGAAACAGCACATGCAAATCTCTGAGGACTACAGCAGCTACTATGCATGATCAAGAGAATTACCAGTCATTCATTCACTCAGCAAATATTATTGCATCCTACCATGGGCCAGGCACGCTAGGAGCACATTATGCAAAAAGGAAGCAGGTATGTAAACATAGCATAACAATATGGAGTGATCAATTCTAAAGTATACATTTTCTAGCCAGATGCGGTGGCTCACACCTGTAATCCCAGCACTTTGGGAGGCTGAGGTGGGTGGATCACCTGAGGTCAGGAGTTCGAGACCAGCCTGGCCAACATAGTGAAACCCTGTCTCTACTAAAAATACAAAAAGTTAGCTGGGCGTGGTGGCAAGCACCTGTAATCCCAGCTACCAGGGAGGCTGAGACAGGGGAATTGCTTGAACCTGGGAGGCAGAGGTTGCAGTGAGCCAAGATCACGCCATTGCACTCTAGCTTGGGCAGGAAGAGCAAAACTCCATCTCAATAAATAAATAAATAAATAAATAATAAATAAAGTATATGTTTTCTTAGGATTTTAATAGGAAACTGAAGAGGTCACATAAGTTGCATTCTAGTCACAAAGGCTCTTTTAAAAAGGAACTTTTGAGTTGAGCTGCAAAGAATGAGTTTTAGGGGCAGAACCAGTTTGGGGAAAAGAATTAGACACAGAGAAAGCATCGTGTGTTCAAAGGCAAAAGAGGACAAAAGCCCACATTTGGAGAAACGCTCATAATTTAGTACATTTGAATTTGAGGGCCTCTGTGTGGGGTCAGAAGGCTGGTGAGAGAGGACATTAGCAATGGGCTGTTCATGAATTGCCTTGTTTGTGGGATGATCAGGACCTTGAACTTCCTTTTGAAGATAGTAGGGAGGCACAGAAGATCTTAAAGCAGGGCGTCAGTACGATGAATGTGATTCAGAGGTCTAAGCCTCAATGGTCTGCAACTAAAAATAAGATCACATTTACTTTCAATGATCAATGTATGCTGAGCCATTTATTAATCTGTTGAATCCATCCTTCTGTACTTTGTATCTGTTGGGCTGCTCTGTTGCCTCTGACCCTCATGAAACATCAGCCTTGCTGGGCACAGTTACCTGCCCTTGTTCACTGCTTTTGTTACCTCCACACTGGTCCAGGAGAAGCTGTACTGCTCTGTACTCTTTTGCTTTGTTGAAAGCAAGGCCACAGGCTTGTTCCCATTTTTTTTTTTAACTCGTCATAGAAGAGGTGAGATCAGACTGTATTGGTAACTATGGAGAGGGGATACAACCCTGAGAATTAACTACAACTTTCACACCAATCCCTCTTCTTGTCCCCCATTTCTGATCAGGCAGACACCTTGACTAGATCTGTGTGTCAGGGCAGCTCCTCAATTCCCACAAAGCCATTCAGGTGTGTCCTTTACTGGGAGACAAAAATCAACCACTTTCTGGCCCAAGAGAAAGGAAGCATCTCTTCCCTCCTATGTCCATCTAGTGTCAGCTGTCCAATCCTCATTGTGAGCCTGAGATTTAGTTAGTGGATAGGTGATCGACAGGGGAAGCATGTTCCCTTCAGGGAAAAGACCATTCCCACCTGTTGCTCTTATGATCCCAAGAGCAAGATCACAAAATTTCATCTCATCCAACTACCAAAATTACTATAAAGCTTGGTTCTGATATGATTCCTAATTTCTCCTCGTAAGAGACTGGAGAAACATGGTCAAACATGGGTAAGACATTGTCTCTTTGTATGTATAGATAAGAGCTTGGGCTCCCAAGTCAGAATTTCAGATGTGATTCTGTCACTTACTAGACTATGTGACCTTGGTAAATTAAGTTGATCAACCCTTCTTAGACACAGGTTCATCATCTACAAAATGAGATAAATAATAATATCGGCCGGACACGGTGGCTCACACCTGTAATCCCAGCACTTTGGGAGGCCGAGATGGGCGGATCACGAGGTCAGGAGATCGAGACCATCCTGGCTAACACGATGAAACCCCGTCTCTACTAAAAAATACAAAAACTTAGGCGGGTGCGGTGGCGGGTGCCTGTGGTCCCAGCTACTCGGGAGGCTGAGGCAGGAGAATGGCGTGAACCCGGGAGGCGGAGCTGGCAGTGAGCCGAGATTGAGCCACTGCACTCCAGCCTGGGCGACAGAGCCAGACTTGGCCTCAAAAAAAAAAAAAAATAATAATAATAATATCTACATTCAACATTACTGTGAGGATAGAAAGGTAAGATTGTAGAGCTGCAACACAGTGCCTGTCATGTCATAAGCAATAAATAGTAGTGATTATTATTACTATTATTATATATAATTTTGGTTCTTCCTTTTCTGGGTTATTTTATGTGTTTCACATTGTTCTGCATTATTATTTTACTAATATCAAAGCTTTCATATCATAACAAATGATTTTTAGTCTTTTCTGCCTCTGCAATTATTCTAATACCAATTATTTTACTTTTTTTCTAATGCATGTTTTCTGAAAATTCCTGGCTTTAATTGTTACCTAGGAAAGCATCTGATATTAAGTATTAAAACCTGATAGACTGTTTTTTTAAATTGTGACTGGATTTCAAATGTTACTTCTTCTGGATGTTTGAACTTGAAGCCTTTTCTCTGTCAGAGTATAATGTGGTTCTTACTCTTGCAACGTAATTTCAGAAATTAATAAGCATGTTATAATTAATGTAGCTTATCTTCATATTTTTATTTCATTCATTCTACACAGCTTAATTTAAAGGTTTTGTAGAAGGTAATGCCACTAGATGCTGCTAGTAAGTAAGTCATGTTTCCTATCTTTAAAGAATTGTAATTTTCAGCCAGGTGGGGTGGCTTATGTCTGTAATCCCAGCACTTTTGGAGGCCGAGGGGGTTCGATCACTTTGAGGTCAGAAGTTCGAGACCAGCCTGGTCAACATGGTGAAACCCTGTCTCTACTAAAAATACAAAAATTAGTTGGGTGTGGTGGTGTGCACCTGTAGTCCCAGCTACTCGGGAAGCTGAGGCAGGAGAATCACTTGAACCCGGGAGGTGGAGGTTGCAGTGAGCCGAGATCATGCTACTACACTCTAGCCTGGGTGACAGAGTAAGACCCTGTTTCAAAAAAAAAAGAATTGTAATTTTCTACAGAAGACAGACATGCAAAAGATAATAGAAATACAATCTTGTCAGTGCAATAATAAGAGTCATGTTTGATTTAGGCACACTTAGCAGCACAGTGTAGGGAGTGGTAATTGTGTAGCTGGCTGTAGAGGTGGAAGGGTAACAGAAAGCTTCAAAGAGAAGGTCATGTTTACATTAGATCTTGGCAGATACACTCTATATACCAATAAAGAGAGGGAAGTCATTCCATTTAGAAAGAATGTGCGTGCATTTATGTATATATACATACATATTACATGTATGTATGTATGTATGTGATGTGCGTGCACTTATATATGTATACATTATATGTATATATGTGATATGTGTTTATGTGTGTATGCATGCATGAAGGTATAGCAGCAGGAAACAATATGATGGATCTTTAAGGAAATTGGAGGGAGATGATAATAGAGGAAGACATATCATGGAGAGTTTATTCTATCTGATGACAGAGATTGGACCCTGCTCTGTAAACAATGAAGGACGATGTTTTACATATGGTTGTCACATTATCTTATTTGTATTTTGGGGACAGTCAGTCTGGAAGCAGTTTGAGAGATGGCTTAGAGTGAAACTAGATGTGGTTTGACCTGTAAGGAGACCTTTGTAACAACCTAGGGAATAAATGCAAAAAGCCTGAAATATGTTAGTGGTCGTGAGGATAAAAAGGATGGGGCAAGCATGAACATATTTTGAGAAGGAATTGATAGGACTTAGTGACCTAGTAAATATGGGTGAAGAGTAGCAACTCTTAATTAATGATTTTGGAAGAAGGATGATGATTTTAATCTGGGGCTGATGAGTTGGAGATTCCTGTAGGATATACAGACAGTAATGTGGCTTATATGTGTGGAACTCAGTAAAGAAGTTTGGATTAGAGAAAAAAGTCTTGAGAACTATGATCAGGAAATGTAGAATTATAATAGAAGACCAGGAGGAACACTCTGCAGAACACCAACACTCTCCAGGGAGAAGGAGGACAGAGACCATTGGAGACTGTGAAGCCATTGAATAGACAAAATAAAGCTCAGGTGAAAAACCCCAGAGGCATAGCACCATCAAAACATTCAGTGAGGAAGTAGTCTCCTAATAGCACCAGAAACTCTGAATAACTTATCCTTGGAAGGAAAGACACTAGCAATCCCTACTCATTTTTTTCTTATTCTTTCATTTTATTGTTTTGCCTGTTCAAGCCTAATCTTGCACATTGTTGTTGGACAATAACTGACAAACAATATTAATGATGCCTGTGAAACTAGAGAACATAGAGTTTTCTCACAAATCAAAGAAATAAAATGGAATTCCCCTCTTCAACAAATAGAAGAAAATGCCATAAGATTTGTCATTTACTGTGTCATGAACTCTTTCAATTTTATTAAATCTGAGAACATCATCCTCATAAAAACAAAAAATTAATTGAAAACGACCTCACTATGCCTTATATTGAGTTAGTACTATTCTCTCACTACATAATAAAATTTTTCATTTATCATCAGAAGTGATCTGCTGTGTTCCATTTAACGCTACACAGAAAATTTTTCTATTCTTGTTTACTTTTTACTACATTATCAAAATGCAATTTAAGAATATTCAACAGAAAGAGAATTAAAATACTGCCTTTTAAAATAAAAAATGGTCTACCCAATAAAAATATTTAATCAAAATTTAAAAATATAGCAAGGAACATTTCTTACTTTGTTTTTATCACCATAATAAATACAACACCAATATTGTATCCTGGTGACACATTTGTTCTGACCAGTTTTCTGAGTAGAAAAGCATTAGTTATACATGAAACTTGAATCCTGACTCAAGTTTGAGTAATCCTGATTCAAGTATAACTTTGGACCTTACAACTCTGCTATATTTTTATTGTGGTTAAGTAAACCACAATAAAACTCTGCCATATTTTTATTGTGATATAAAAATAAATAAACTTTTTAAACTCTGTGATATTTTTATATTGGTTTTATTTACAAAGCAGGTCATTTTCACAGTTTGACAGTATTATATAATAAAGAAGAAAAATTTTCCATGGGAATGAACCTTGAACATAAAAAAGAATCCTCTTTCCAGTCTATAGAGATTAAAGATGTTTACATTTAGTTTTCATCCTCTTATCAAAAGAAGGAATTTATGTCCATTTGCTTTAAATCCAGGCAGAGTCTGTGTGACTGCTTGACCATTAGCATATAGCAGGATTGATGCTAAGCTGAAGCTCTGGGCCCAATTCCTAAAATACTGATAGTTTCAACTTCCCATTGGAATATTTTTTTCTGGAACCCAACTGCCATGTTGTGAGGAAGTTCAAGCAATCTCCTGGGGAGGTCCACATGGAGAAACTCATGTGGGAAGGAGCCAAGGTACCCATCAGTATCTCTGTCTCTCTGTCTCTCTCTCTCTCTCTCTCTCTCTCTCTTTCTCACTCCAACTTGTAAAGATAAAAGAAGAGGACAGCCATCTGTCCAGGAAGAGGGCCTTTACCAAGAACCCAATTGAGCTAGCACCCTGATCTCAGACTTCCAGTCTCCAGAATTGTAGAGAAAGAAATGCTTGTTGTTTAGGCCACCTATTCTGTGGTATCTTTGTTAAAGCAGACACTAGCTATGTAAGTGAACTAACTTGCAAGTGGATTCTGTCCCAGAAAACTGCCTCAACCGATGCCATGGGAAAACAGAAACTTACCATCCCAACACAGCCATTCCAAAATTCTAAATTTATGAGCAAAATAAATGATAACTATTTTGTTTAAAATGTTATTTTAAGTTGAGGGGTACACATGCAGGTTTTTTAACTAGGTGAGCTTGTGTCATGGGGGTTTGTCATACACATTATTTCATCACCCAGGTGGTAAGCCTAGTAGATATTAGTCACTTTTTCCTGATCCTCTCTGTCCTCCCTCCATCCACCCTCCTACAGGTCCTAGCATGTGTGGTTTTCCTGTATGTGCCTATGTGTTCTCATATTTAGCTCCCGCTTATGAGTAAGAACAAGTGATATTTGGTTTTCTGTTCCTACATTAGTTCACTGAGGATAATGGCCTCCAGTTCCACCCATGTCCCTGCAAAGGACATGATCTCGTTCTTTATTATGGCTGCATAGTATTCCATGGTGCATATGTACCACATTTTCTGCATGTAGTCTATCATTGATGAACATTTAGGTTAAGCCTTTGCTATTGTGAATAGTGTTGTAATGAACATATGCATGAATATGTGTTTATAATAAAATGATTTATATTCCTTTGGGTATATACCCAGCAATGGGATTGCTGGGTTGAATGGTATTTCTCTCTTTAGGTCTTCGAGGGATCACCACACTGTTTTCCACAATGGTTGAACTAATTTACACTCCCACCAATAGTGTATAAGCATTCCTTTTTCTCCACAACCTCACCAGTATCTAGAAAACTGTGGTTTTAAGTTAGTAAGCTTTGGGTGGTTTGTTGTAGAATAATAGATGACTGAAGTATAATTTCAGAAATATTGCAATAAAGCCAGGCATAGTAGCTTGTGCCTGTAACCATGAGCTACCACACCTAGTGAAGGCAGGAGAATTGCTTGAGCCCAGGAATTTCAGATAAGCCCTGGCACCATAACCCCATCGCTATAAAAAATTTAAGAATTTAGTTGAATGTTGTGGCATGCACCTATAGCCCCAGCTACTGGGGAGGCTAAGGCAAGAGGACTGCTTGAGTCTGAGAGGTTAAAGCTGCAGCAAGCCCTGGTTCACCCTGGTTGCAGCAGGGTGCTCCAGCCTGGGTGGCAGAGAGAAATCCTGTCTCAAAGAAAGAGAGAAAAAAGAGAGAATACAAAAATTAGCTGGGCATGGTGGTGGGCACCTGTAATCCCAGTTACTCGGGAGGCTGAAGCAGATAATTGCTTGAACTCGAGAGGCGGAGGTTGCAGTGAGCCAAGATTGTGCCACTAAACTCCAGCCTGGGTGACCGAGCGAGACTCTGTCTCAAAAAAAAAAAAAAGGAAAAGAATGAGAGAAAGAAAGAGAGAGAAAGAAAGAAAGAGAAAGAAAGAGAGAGAGAAAGAGAAAGAAAGAAAAAAAAAGAAAGAAAAAAGAAAGAAAGAAAAAAGAAAAGAAAGAGAAAGAAACAGAAAGACAGATTTTTGCAGTATAAATAAAGAAGCCCTTAAATAAAACATTCATATTGCAATTTCAATAGTCACATGATATAAAAACAAGGATTTTCTATTTTCTTAAATGGTTAAAACAATTTTCTCACACTACACATAGTATATAAACATACTACTTTAATGTTTGTTCTGAGTGAAGTGGAAAGTTGTATTCCAGCAAAATATGAGAAGTATAAGAAATTAACACAGTAAATTCAAACAGAGAGTTACTCTGACAGGTACAATATTTTCAAATATGCTAGCCATATTAATTTAATTCCACTAGCCATGAACTTTTCTATGACATTTCAGTAATAATTTCACATGGGTTAGTTTTCATTCACTAGTTCCTAGCTGAAACCAACTGACTCAGCAAAATTTTAGAATCACAGATTGGGCCAAATGACAAAGACATCAAACAAGGCTTCACCTTGGCTGGGCACAGTGGCTCACATCTGTAATCCTAGCACTTTGGGAGGACAAGGCTGATGTATTACTTGAGCTCAGAAGTTCAAGACTAGTCGGGGCAACATGGCAATACCCCATCTCAACAAAAAATTAGCTGGGCATGGTGGCACATGCCTATAGTCCCACCTACTGGGGAGGCTGAGGTGGAAGGATCACCTGAGCCTGGGAGGTCGAGGCTATAGTGAGCTTTGATGGAGACACTGCACTCCAGCCTGGGCAACAGAGTGAAACCCTGTCTCAAAACAAAAAAAAAAACAAAACAAAACAAAACTAAACTAAACTAAACAACGAAAAAACAAAAAACTTTACCTTAATCAATCACTATTTCTATCTGTAGAATGCTTATTGTTTCTTGGCCACTAAAATAAGATTAATATACTTTTGTGGGACTAAATTTTGACCATGGCTGACAAATAGAAAATATCTTAATAAATGTATGTAAAGCAATAATTTAGAAGTTCCATTATCAATGCAAACATATTGCTTATTTCCACTGGAGTCTTGGGAGACAGTGAAGAGGCATTGTGTGTGATGGTTACTACGTTATGGCAGTCCTCTTCTCCTTCATCATCTACAGCTCTAGGCATGGGTATGTGAACCATGTCTAGCCAAAAAGACCTGGGGAAGTTAGCTGGGGACATTTGGAAAAGATTTCCTCCCATGTAACAGAGAGACGCCCTTGAAGAGAGTACCTCCTTTCTTCATGATTTTATTATACATATATATGAAGATGTGTCATACATGATTCTAGAGAAAGTCCCCTAGTCATCCCACAATCACAAAATTGGCAGAGGGGAATAATGGAAAGAACCTGTGTCTTTTATGACATTGTTGAATCACTTCTCTTATTCTTCAACTGCCTGCCTCCAGACTTCTTTTTGAGTGAAATAACTAAATGTCTCACTATTGTTTAACCAAGTTGTAATAGAGTATTTTGATTCTTACAGCCAGAAGCAATTTTAATTGATTCAATAGTGCTATAAACTGCCTGCACAATGCCTGAAAAAATAGCACATGTTCAAATACTTTGGTTATTATTTCTGTAAGTAAAATACAAGGTAAAATATAAAGATTAATATGTCAAAATCGTCATTGATTCTGCTAGCTGCTCGTAATCCTTCCCTACTCTGATTACTCAAAATACTTTGTCCTTTTATGACAATGATCTTACACATTTACATTTCAATCATTTGTGAACATGATTTATATTACCTTATAAATTCTAATCTCTCTTTTGTGCCTTCTATACAGTATGTATTCAATAACTATTTAACTGAATTAATGATTAAGTCATTGTATTTATTTATTTATTTTATCTTTTTATTTTTTTGAGATGGAGTCTTGCTCTGTCACCCAGGCTGGAGTGCAGTGGTGTGACAGCTCACTGCAGCCTCCACCTCCTGGGTTCAGCGATTCTCCTGCCTCAGCCTCTTGAGTAGCAGGGATTACAGGTGCCCACCACCACTCCTGGCTAATTTTTATATTTTTAGTAGAGACAGGGTTTCAACGTGTTGGCCAGGTTAGTTTCGAACTCCTGACTGCAAGTGATCCGCCCACCTTGGCCTCCCAAGGTGCTAGGATTACAGGAGTAAGCCACCATGCTGAGCCATAAGTCAATGTATTTAAATTGCATTGTTAGCCAGGTGTGGTGGCTCATACCTGTAATCCCAGTGATTTGGGAGACTGAGGCAGGAGGATCACCTGTGGCCAGAAGTTCAAGACCAGCCTAGGAAACTTAGTGAGACCTCGTCTCTAAGAAATAAAAATACTTACCCAGGTGTGGTGGTGCACCTGCAGTCCCACTTACTCAGGAGGCTGAGGTGAGAGAATCTCTTCAGCCTAGGAGTTCGAGGCTGTAGTGACCTATAATTGGACCACTGCACTCCAGCCTGGGTGATAGAGCAAGACCCTGTATCTGAAAAAAAAAAAAAAAAAAACATATATTACAGAAGTGTGCAAAAAGCAGACATCATAATTTCCAAGGACTGTACCCTTGTTTGTGTGTGTGTGTTTTTGTGTGTATGTGTAAAATTTAACAGATTTACATAATAATTAATGAGTTTGCTGGTAATTGTCTTTCTCTTTTCACTTTTAGACCCTACCATTGAATTTAATTCTGATACTGGCTTCAACATGGAAGTTACATAAGAAAATTTGAAGTCATTGTATATTTCAGCTAGGATTCTTCTTAGGAAATAGAGGTCAGCCTAGTGCAGTGAAGTCTGATTGGAGGTGGACAATGAGGATCCTGCCAAGGTGCTGTCCTTAGCTTCTGTTCAGCCTAATGTAAGTTCATTCCTTTTGATTACAGTCATTTCAATGACTTTTTTTGCCCATAAAATTATGACCAGATAATTCTTACAGACTCTTCTAGCTTTTCAATGTTGGGGAAGAAAGATTGCCTAATAAGCAACTTTTCAATCTCTGAAGCTTAAGTATTATGAAGCAATAAGACCCAAGATTTGATGAAGGAAAAACCAGAATTTAGTATGGCTGAAGATAGGTGGGGATACAGACCATGGCTGGTAGGCCCTGGATGCTGGAGGGAGTGTCCATTGTAGAAGCTTCTGAGGTTGGTTGGAAGGATAAGTCAAAGGGTTTGGGCACTAAAAGTTAGGTAGTAAGGGGAAAGGGAAGATGTACTGAAAATCTGCTCCATTTTAAAGTTTTTCCTGGGACCAGCCATGATAGAGGAAAATGGGAAAGAAAAGTGTTTGTATGATTTATGTTTGTTTTTCATGTTATTCCAAGAGCCTGTCTTTGGAACTAAATAATTTGTAACTTTCTACCCATGTAAATTTGTATTAATTATTTCTCTCTTTCCCAGAGTTTCTATTTCCTTAAGAGTAAAATAGGAATAATAATGTGTACTGCACAGAATTCTTGAGATCACATCACATAGCATATAATCTATGCTTAGCACAGTGCCTGGGACATCAAATCCCTGCCAAGCAAGTGTTCGAGTTATTTAATAAATGGTAAATGAGTGTCTGCCAGATTCTCTGCTTTAGGCACTGGTAATACAAAGGTGAACAAGATGTGGGCTGCATTCTACAGTATGAATGAAAAAAAAGTGTGCTTATTAGAAATGACTGACCAAATTTAGAATCTAAAGAAATATTCAAAGCAGATTCTTGGTGTTTAGAAACTTAGGTATAATGTAAAATGAAGACACATACAAAAGGTTGGGAAATATTTATAAAGGAAAGTACATATTGAACTTTAATACACAATAGTTTTGTTCTGTTCTACTTAGAATTTGACTTTCAAACATTTGCATTTCTGGATCATAGTGGAAATGGGAATATGATCTGCTGGAAGACTTTGTGAAGAATGAAGGGAAAAGCTGAGTGTTTGAAAAAGTCAAGGAGTTAAAAACATAAATTGAATGAAAATGTAGAGGTTTTAAATCCAAACAGGGTTAGGATAAAGATCACAAAGTGAAATCGTGAGGTATAGTGAGGCAGAAAAAAGAAATATTGTATTGTTTGGCAGTTGATTATAAAAAACATAAAAATCATCTTTTAAAATTATGTAAACATTAAATGAACAAAAAACAATGACAACAAAACAGTGGCTAGAGGTTAACTAGGAAGAAATGGCTGAAGTAGACACTACAGAAGGCTAAAAGTGAGATAATGTAAAATACTTTGCATGCTATACAGGAGTCATGAAAGGGAAGAGGTTTAAATATGTGCTGGGCATGCTCATATCCTACCAGGGTGTCTTTTAAGTTAAGTCAATGAAAAAGCTGAGAAAATGACAGGAGCATAAATGGTCTACCACCAGTAGTTATTTACACTAAGAAGATTGGGAATGTTTTCCTGTTTGCACTATATTCCCTTCCAAGAGCCTATGTGTATACATGTCTGTATGCATATTTTAGAAAGAAGAAGAATCTATATTATACCATTAGTCCAAGGCCATGTCTAAAATGTTTTGGTAATATGGATTAGTTAAGATAAATATTATTGTTTTCATTTATGTCACAGACCTATGTGTTTTCTTAGCAAATCAATTTTTGAGCCAGAGCAGATCAGAAAGGAAGCAGTTGTTTAGAGTTTCAAAACATCTGGAAAGTTATTCTGGCAATAGAGTCAAATCCACTAGCAAAACAGATGTTTTCCACTGTGGCGGGAAAATGCAACTTTCTTATATGTATTGCATATGGTTCAAATCCATTTCAGAAATAACACCCCACCTCTTAAAGGGCCTTGGGACCACAGTGCTCTCATGGATTCTGCCAATATAAGCATGGCCAAGGCCATTTAGGTGTTCAAATGGCAATGTTTTATAATAATCTTTTAATCTTGTGTTTTATGAAACAAAAGAAAAAAGTTTAAAAAGTCTAGGTTGCCTCTCCAAGCCCTCAGGTGAAAAGTTAGAGTTGGATTAAAGCCAATTGGTAACCTTCGGCAGGCCTTCTGGGAGCTAGGAGTGAGGAAGGACAGGAGGTCAGGAGAGAGAACTGCAGCCTGAGAGTTCTGGCTTTTTCTACCAGAAAAAGCAAAGAGAAGCTTCTTCCCACTAAACATTTGGAAAGAGTATCAGAAACTCTAGGAGACAAGACTTGTCAAAAACTCAAAAACTGTTGTGACCGGGAATAGAGGAAATTGATTCATTCAAAAACTCATTTAGGGAAAATGTTTCCTTTTACAGAAGACTTTCACATTCTCACATACAGAAGAATTTTAACTATTAGATGGTATAAAGCACATATTCTAGGTTTTTTTTAGCCCTTGTAAAACTAGAAGTAAATTTTTAATAAAAAGCATTTGCATCGGTCATTTGCCAATTAATTATTTTAAGCTAAAATGTTCCATAGCCTAAAAATTGAAGATTTTCCAATGGAAAATTTTCCTGGTTTAAAAATGAGATTTTCAGCATTCTTGATTAACTAAGAAAAAAAAAATAAGGAGAAATAGAAAAAGGAATGGCTTTTTAATTGTATTAAATGATGTAAAAATATGTTTTACCAAGAGTAAGATGGAGGAAAGTATACTTGATTAAGCTAATTACATGGTTTGGAATCATCAGGGTGGTCAATATTTGAAAACATTGCTCAATTATATAAAGAAGTACTTAGATTGTCCCAGATGCTGAGTATTGTAAAATATTTTATAGTTTCAAAAGCCTTTCCTGTAAAGATAAAGGGTGCAAATCATTATTTCGAGTTAGAGATATTGAGATTTCTGCTATTATTTCTAGAGAAGGATTTCCTGCTGTCACAAAATGTTTTCGATCTCTTTATAATGAGGTGCCACTCTGGTATAGGCTACAGTACCGACAAGAGACTATTTGTGCTCTGTTCATCTCAGCTTGGTACGTATGCCTGCCAAAATACGGTAACTACTATTATGAATGCTGGGATTTGGATTTACATGTGTCAGGGAAAATGTGAATTAAGTCAATTATTGATATCAGGCACATCTCATTTCCAACTTATTAACATTATAACCTGATCCTCTTATGATATCATCACCATTTCTGTTTACCCTTATTCTTGTCTGAAGCTAGCTCATCAGGAATTTCAGAGAGAACGCCTTTGAACCTGAAACACTTTAATTATCACCTGGCTCTAGGGAATTGTGAGCTAGAAAGATACCATACTTTAGAGAAAAATATAAAGATCTTTCTATGAAAATTATTTGCGTTTGTCTGAGAGATAATGCTATTCATCCATTGTATGGAGGAGTGCCCAGAATAGAAATGAGCAAGGAGCAAAGATTTGCTAAGTGAATAGCTCTCTAATTCCTTTTGAGACATGTCTTCTAAGTGTAATGTTACTTTGTTTGAAGTATAGTGAATTTCTAAAACTGGGTATATACCAGTTTTGGTAGGTGCCAAAACACATCTGAAAGCTGAAAAAAATGAGTTCTATATTTTTTGCAGTCATCTCTCCCCTTCTTATAGCCCTACTAGGGGATAATTGAAAACTGACGTATGGGTAGGAAAAGGAGCAACTGGAGATGGAAAAGTGCAAAAAGTATGAAAAAAATAGGAATACGTATAATTGAAGCAGGTGTGCTGACAAAGGGTTTTGTGCAGTGATGTAGAGATAAAATGAGGCTCTGGGGTAATTTCTGGGATTGACATGCATCCACTGCTATTAGTCTATCTAGCTACTAGTCTGTCCTTCTCTTTTGCTCATAGGAAGAGAAGGAGAAAAGAAAAAGTTTAGCATAAGTGAAAGATACCAGGTTAGGAGAAAGCTGAGGTGTTTCAAGGGATGTTTAGTAGACAGAAAATTGCAGAAAACACCTACGCGAGTGATTACATTAGTTTAAGATGTATTGTGAGAGAAACATGGCTTTTTTATAACTGCCTGCACTTAACTATTTTTTCTTCGTGTGGAAAGAGGGGCAGAGGACAGAAAGGAAAAGGCAATGGAGAAAAAGAATATGAACCCAAGATGACCTTGACTCTTTCTTTCCTAACCTTAGACAGGAAAGCAGAAACATGTCATTAGGCCAAATCTAAAGACAATAAAAACTTTAGATTTCTATTTAGGCCAAGAAATGTGACAGATCACCTTGAGAAAACATTAAAAGCTCATGAATTAAAAGGATATTAGACTAAATAGGTCTTTGGGTTTCTATTTAAATACCTCTTTAAAAGTGTAGTAAATTATTTTTTCCAACCAATTTTATCAAGTAAAATCTTCCATCTGGCTTCACTGAGAAAGAATTTCAAAGTTGTGGAATAGTAGACTCAGAGCTGGAAGGAATCTGTCTTTTTATCCAACCCCCTCGTTTTCCTTGAGCAAATTCTACAGTGTAATATAAACAGAATCTATCGAGCCCACATGCTCCAGACTTGCTCATTAAAAACACAAAACAGCTTCTGTCACTCCTGTGTTCCCTTCCAGCTACTAGTCTATCCTCTCTTCCTAGCTAAGCTCCTTGCAACAGCAGTTTACCTTTGCTCTCTCCACTTCCTCACCTTCCTTTCACCTTCCCAGGCCACAAAGCTGCCACTCCATTGAAATTGCCCACACTTAAATTCCCCAAAAAGCACACTCTTCCATCTGTGCAAATAAATGTTGTCTTTGAAGCAGGACAGTTGGGTTTCAATCTTGCCTCTCTCATTGATGTCCTGTGTCACCTTAGGCAACTTCACCTCTCTGTGCCTCATTTTCTCATCTGTAAAGTGGGGGATAATAATAATCCTTACTTTACAGGGTTGTCGTAAGAATTGACTCAATTAAACTATGTAACCTGGTCAAAACAGTGTCTGGCATGTTAATAAAGTATATTTCGGACTGGGTGTGGTGGCTGACACCTGTAATTCCAGCACTTTGAGAGGCTGAGGCAAGAGGATCTCTTGAGCCCAAGAGTTTGAGCTTGCAGTGAACTGTCATTCTGCCACTGCACTCCAGCCTGGGTGACAGAGGAAGAGCCTGTCTCAAAAAATAAATAAAAAAGGCTGGGCACGGTGGCTTATGCCTATAATCCCAGCACTTTGGGAGGCTGAGGCAGGCAGATCACCTGAGGTCAGGAGTTCGAGACCAGCCTGGCCAACATGGAGAACCCTGTCTCTGTTTATACAAAATATTAGGCAGGCATGGTGGCGCACGCCTGCAATTCCGGCTGCTTGGGAGGCTGAGGCAAGAGAATCGCTTGAACCCAGGAGGTGGAAGTTGCGGTGAGCTGAGATCATGTCATCATACCCCAGCCTGGGCAACAAAAGCGAAACTCTGTCTCAAACAAACAAACAAACAACAAACAACAAAACAAAAATAAATAAATAAAATGAAATAAAAAATATTTTGAATACTTAGATATCACTATCTTTCCTGCTACATTGGTAGTTTTACTGTTAACCAGTTCACTCCTTCCAAGGTCCTTTCCATTCCTCCCTCTTTCCTGCTTTACTTTGTTCAGTTTTCCTATGTATTTGAGTCTTTCCTATGGGCCAGGGCAATGGGACTAGTGAGCTAGACAGCACACTGCATGTTTTCATGGGGGCTTGAACCCATAGTTTTCATCTGATCACCCTCGTAGCTGCTGCTTCTCAGTTTTCTGTGGAGGCTCCTTTTCTTCTTTCTGCCTCTTGATTTCTTAAATGGTCCTTACATTTTGTCTTCTTGTTCTAATAGAATACTCTGAAGATGAAGAGATCCATGCTATACCAAATCTGTCTTCTGTCTTGACTATTCTCCTAGGCCTACACTTTACACTACATCTTAGTTGTCTTCACCTGTTAAAAAGGCACTTCAACGGTGGCTCAAGCCTGTAATCCCAGCACTTTGGGAGGCCGAGGCGGGCGGATCACAAGGTCAGGAGATCGAGACCACAGTGAAACCCCGTCTCTACTAAAAATACAAAAAATTAGCCGGGCGCGGTGGCGGGCGCCTGTAGTCCCAGCTACTCAGGAGGCTGAGGCAGGAGAATGGCGTGAACCCAGGAGGCGGAGCTTGCAGTGAGCCGAGATCGCGCCACTGCACTCCAGCCTGGGCAACAGCGTGAGACTCCGTCTCAAAAAAAAAAAAAAAAAAAAAGGCACTTCAATCCCAAGATCTCCAACACAGAATGGATTCTCTCCCCACTGCAGTCCCCTTGCTTGGTTTTACCCTGTAGCCAATGGCACTACCACCCATCTGGACACCCATATCAGAATCCTCTTTCCCCTTTGACTCCTCCACATCAATCATATGACAGTTTGGCTTGCTTCTCAAATGTGATGTGTCTTCTCTATTCTCATGGTTTTAGTTCAGGCCTTCATTATTTTTCTATTTCTTCATGGTTCAATCTTGGTAGGTTTTATGAGTGCAGGAATTTATTCATTTCTTTTAGGTTTTACAACTTGTTGGCAGATAGTTGCTCATAATTGTCTCTAATTCTTTCCATTTCTGTGGTCTTAGTTGTTATGTTGCCTTGTTTATTTCTGATTTTATTTCTTTGGGTCTTCTCTCTTTTTTCTTTTCTTTTTTTTTTTTTTTTTTTTTTTTTGAGACTGAGTCTTGCTCTGTTGCCAGGCTGGAGTGCAGTGGCACGATCTTGGCTCCCTGCAACCTCTGCCTCCCGGGTTCAAGCAATTCCCCTGCCTCAGCCTCCTGAATAACTGAGACTACAGTTGTGCTCCATCACTCCCGGCTAATTTTTTATATTTTTAGTAGAGATGGGATTTCGCCATGTTGACCAGGATGGTCTCAATCTCCTGACCTTGTGATCTGCCTGCCTCAGCCTCCCAAAGTGCTGGGATTACAGGTGTGAGCTACTGTGCCTGACCCTTTTTTCTTAGTCTAGCCAAAAGTTTGTTGATTTTTTTTATCTTTTCAAAACACCATCTTTCTGTTTCATTGATTTTCTGTATTTTTTGTCTCAATTTCATTTATTTCTGCTCTGACCTTTATATTTCTTTCCTTCTACTAATTTTGGTTTGGTTTGTTCTTGCTTTTGTAGTTCCTTGAGGTGTATATTTAGATTGTTTATTTGAAGTCTTTCTACATTTTTGATATAGGCATTTATTGCAATAAATTTCCCTTTTTCTACTGCTTTTGCTGTATTCCATAGATTTTGGTATGTTGTATTTCCATTTTCATTTGTTTCAAGAAATTTTTAAATTTCCCCCTTAATTTCTTCACTGACCCACCGGTGGGTCATTCAGGAGAACGCTGTATGATTTTCATGTGTCTGTGTATTCTCTGAGGTTTCTCTTTTTATTGATATCTAGTTTTATTTCATTGTGGTCAGAAAAGATACTTGATATGATTTCTACTTGTTTGAATTAGTTGAAACTTGTTTTCTGGCATGAGATATGGTCTATTCTGGAGAATGTTCCATGTGCTGATGAGAAATATGTGTATTCTGCAGCAGTTGGATGAAATGCTCTGTAAATATCAATTAGGCCTATTTGGTCTTGTGTGTAGTTTAACTCTGTTGATTTTCTGTGTGAATAATCTGTCCATTACTGAGAATGGAGAGTAAAATCCCCTACTTTTATTGTATTGCAGTCTATATCTCCTTTTTCATCTATTAATGTTTGCTTTATACAGTTGGGAGCTCTGGCATTGGGTGCACAGATATACGAATATATAAATATTATAAAATCATTATATCCTATTGCTGAAATGACCCTTTTATCATTATAATAACCTTTGTCTGTTTTTAAAGCCTTTGATTTCTAGTCTATTTTATCTAATTATAGCTACTGCTGCTTTTTTTTTGTTTGTTTCCAGTTGCATGAAATGATTTTTCCATTCCTTCACTTTTAGTCCATATGTGTCCATAGAGGTGAAGTGGGTTTCTTAAAGGCAGCATATAGTTGGGTCTTGTTTCTTTTTCCACGCAGCCACTCTGCCTTTTGCTTGGAGAATTGAGTCCATTTACATTCAATGTTATTGTTATTTCATCACCCAGGTATTAAGCCTAGGACCCACTGTTATTTTTCCTGATCCTCTCCCTCCTTCCACCCTCCACCCTCTGATAGGCCCCAGCATGTGTTGTTACCCTCTATGTGTCCATGTGTTCTCATCATTTAGCTCTCACTTATAGGTGCAAGCATGGGGTATTTGTTTTTTGTTCCTGGAACACCAATAATTCCTGGATTTGGTCTGTCAAGGTAATTTTCTATATCTTGTGGGTGATCTTTATTCCTTTTCACTCTTTTTTTCTTCTTAATTCTTTGACTGTGTACTTTCACATAGCCTGTCTTTAATGAGGGAGGTCTGAAAGAGGATATCCCATTAATATGGAAAGGATGGTTAGGGGTTTGTGCCTAGGGGAACCAACCTGTGGAATGTAGCTCCTGCTGCATGGTGCCGCTGATTGGACACTCTGATTTAGCATTTTCTTTCTTTCTTTTTTTTTTGAGACAGAGTCTCGTTCTGTTGCCCAGGCTGGAGTGCAGTGACGCGATCTTGGCTCACTGCAAGCTCCGCCACCCGAGTTCACACCATTCTCCTGCCTCAGCCTCCAAAGTAGCTGGGACTACAGGCACGTGCCGCCACACCTGGTTAATTTTTTTTTGTATTTTTAGTAGAGACAGGGTTTCACCATGTTAGCCAGGATGGTCTCTATCTCCTGACCTCATGATCCACCTGCCTTGGCCTCCCAAAGTGCTGGGATTATAGGCATGAACCACCGCACTCAGCCTTGGCATTTTCTTTGGCCAAGTTACAGAGCAGAGTTTCCAGGGCTGGGGATGGTAGTTCCTCTTCCTTTCCTTGTGTCTGGCAGCCTTCAGGGATATTTCTACCTACAACACCTGATATGCTTCCTGTGGTTTGAGGCAGGGACAGGTTTCCTGCTAGGGAACCCAGGATGGTGGAGAAGCTTGCTGCCCACCTTTATCTCACTTTTTCCAGTATAGAAACCATAAGTAAGGGAGGTTTTCCACACTTTTGATGCCAGGAAGGAGGAAGCATGTGCTGGATATGGAAGTCTGATTTTCTTACTCTCTGCTCAAAGTTGTTTCACTTTTCTGTGGTCTCAGGAACTATCTTCTCCTCATATTTGAGTTCTATATATTGCTAGTGATAATCTCAGCACTATATATTTGTTTTTGGTTCTCTGTGGGGTTGGGGCGGGGAAGGGGCTAAAGCCATTTTGGAGCCCTATTTTTCTCTTTATAGAAGACTAGCCTTTGAGGTTTCTCTACTTCCTATCTTCCCTTCCATCAATCTATCCAATCTAACGCACTTTCTTTTTTCCCCCTCCAAACAGTTTTAGTGAATGGTAGTACCGTACCACATGGTATACCAGTTCAGTGTGAGAATTTTCTAGTAAATCTTTTCTAACTGATACCTAAAACTGCTTCCTTTTATATCATCCAAAGGTCCATCCCGAGCTGAGCGAAGAGAAGCCCGGGTCCTAAGTTTCTTGGACAACGTTTCCAAGACAATGTGCTCTCTCTTTACAAGGAAAGGGGGACAGGGAGAGACCAAATTTTAGCCTCAAAGAAAGAAGGATTACCAGGCAATAAATATACTGCTCCATCTTTCTCATGAGGCCTGCCGGCCCTTAAAAAGGAACTACATCCTTAACCTACAGCTATTTTTCGAAGCGGCACTGGCTCATAGTATTTCTTGCAGTGAAGGGCCCTGGACACCTTCTGGAACCTCTACCACCAGCAGTAGTGGGTCAGGGCATGGTTGGCCTTGGCCATCTTGTGCATGTCATGTTTCCTCTTGATCACGGGGCCCTGGTTGCAAAAAGCCTCCAGCTTCTCTGGCTGGCATCAGCATCCCCTGGTGCCACTTAGTGATCATCCACTTTATGGCCAGGAAGTGGTGACATTGGTAGGGTAAGGATCCAGGGATCCAGGAGAAATGGCCTCCCTTGAAGGTGGGTACCAGTCCAATCACAGGCTCATAGTTTTTCACTGCTTAGTGGAAGACGGAGTAGGGCAGGAGTTCCCAACCCACAGGCCACCGACGCGTGGTAAGGTTCATGGCCTGTTAGAAACCAGGCCACACAGCAGGAGGTGAGTGGCGAGCAAGCAAGGTGAAAAAGCCAGCAATACCGTCTGAGCTCCACCTCCTGTCAGATCAGCAGCAGCATTAGATTCTCATAGGAGCACAAACCCTATTGTGAACTGCACGTGCAGGAATCTAGGTTGCACACTCCCTATGATAATCCAATGCCTGATGAAATCATCAATCCCTTCCACCCCTCTCCCATCAAACCCCTCTCCCCTGTGTGTGGAAACCAGTTTCTGGTGCCAAAACGGTTGGGGACCACTGGTGTAGGGGTTGCATTCAATAGTTGGCTATTCCTCTGCAGAAGCATCATGGTACTTCTCATAGCTTCTAGAACATGAGTCATGCAGGATCTGGCTAGTACTTTGTTTTCTCCCTTCGTCATCATACTGGTTAATTTACTGATTATGGGGTCTTCAAACACAGAGCTTGTTAACATTGTTGGAGCAGCTTTTATGAGCTGAGTCTCCTTGAGTTCCTGATCGTTCTTCTCCTCCTCAGTTACTTCAGCCACTGGCTTGCCATAATGTTCCTTGTCAATCAAGGGATCTCTGAATTCAGGACCCTAGCAACTCCACCTCACCTGAGTTAGCCCTGGAAGCTGTAAGACAGTCCACAGCACACCCAGCTCCAGGCCTGCCCCCTTACACACTTTTTCTTTTTTTGAGACCGAGTCTCGCTCTGTCACCCAGGCTGGAATGCAGTGATGCGATCTTGGTTCACTGCAAGCTCCACTTCCCGGATTCCTGCCATTCTTCTGCCTCAGCCTCCCGAGTAGCTGGGACTACAGGCGCCTGCCACCACGCCTGGCTAATTTCTTGTACTTTTAGTAGAGACGAGGTTTCACCGTGTTAGCCAGGATGATCTCGATCTCCTGACTTCATGATCCTCCCGACTCAGCCTCCCAAAGTGCTGGGATTACAGGCGTAAGTCACCATGCCTGGCCCCCTTACACACTTTCTAAAGCCTAACCCTGTTTATTAATTCAACCATGTATTCACTCATTCACTCATTTATTTAATAACATGTAATATAAACACACTGAGCGCCAGGAATTGATTATTTTATTTCCCTCTTTAAGTTCCTTTAACAGTGCTTTGACTCCTTGTTATTTGTGCCTATGTATGTTCTGTGTTCCTGCCTCCACCTCCTGCCCATTCCCTTGATCAACTGCTACATGTTCTTCATAACTCAGCTCAAATTTCTCCTTATTCATTCATTAAACGCTGCCCAGCACTGGGGACATATAGCAATAAACAAAACTGACAGATATCCCTGCTCTCACAGAATTTACATAAGGGAAACAGACAATAAATAATTCAACGAGTTGTCAGATTGTAATAGGTGCTGTGATAAAAAAGTAATGTAATACAATAGGGAGAGAGAGAGAGTGAGCATGTGTGTGTGTGTGTGTGTGTGTGTGTGTGTATGTATGGGTTTAGGCAGGGTAAGAGTATAGTTTAAATAGGGTGGTTGGTCATTGAAATCTTTTCTGATGAGGTCACACTTGAGCTGAGAACTGAATGAAGTGAGCGAGCCACGTAGCAATCTGGAAGAAGAGCGCTCTAGGGCAAGGGCAGAGCAAGTGCTAAGGCGCTGTGGCGGATGCATGTCAGAGCGCTTAAGTTGGAAGCCATTCAGTGAAAGGAAGCACAGCAAGTCTCTGTGATGTCACCCCTGGTTTTGCACAGCAGCATCAGGCACTCATTTCCCTGTGCTCAGGTAGCGCCTGGTATTAAATTGTACTGGTATGACATGGTATATGGTTGTCGTTATTTGTTTATGTCTGTCTAATTGCTAACAACACTGCGTGCCCTGAAGGGTGGGGACCATTTTGTACTTTTTTTTTTTTTGTATCCCCAGGGCCCATCCCTGTGCCTGTCAGGTACTTGGACCTTTGCTAAATGGGTGAGTCAGAGGCCCTCAAGATGCTTTCTTATGCTTGAGTCACCTGATTGGGTTTCTTTGTTCTTACTTCTCCCAGTACTCTTCTGGAGTAGGGCTTTCATTACCTCTTTCTCTTAACACTTGGTACTGATGTTTGACCAGCATTGGCTACTTCCCTCCGGGAACCTTGAGTCTTGGACATTCCTGTGTTGATTTCCATTCGTGACCCTCTACTCCTCCTCAAAAAAAAAAAAAAAAGAAAGAAAGAATTTTTTTTTTTTGAGACGGAGTCTCGCGCTGTTGCCCAGGCTGGAGTGCAGTGGTGCGATCTCGGCTCACTGCAAGCTCTGCCTCCCGGGTTCACGCCTTTCTCCTGCCTCAGCCTCTCGAGTAGCTGGGACTACAGGCGCCCGCCACCTCGCCCAGTTAATTTTCTGTGTTTTTTTTTTAGTAGAGACGGGGTTTCAGCGTGTTAGCCAGGATGGTCTCAATCTCCTGACCTCGTGATCCACCCGCCTCGGCCCCCCAAAGTGCTGAGATTACAGGCGTGAGCCTCCGCGCCCGGCCTCCTCCTTAGATTTCTTATGTGTTGCAGTGATAAGTATGGCCTGTGTGGGCATTGCCACTAAGGGCTCCACATGTTGGAGCTGTGGAAAGGCTCATACTGACAGCAGTAATAAAGGAGGATAAATGCAGAAGGCAGGGGCAGAATATGGAAGCACTTGCAAGTTGAGCGATAATAAAAATGTTGGCAATTGACTATTATTGTTTACAAAAGTCATGCTGAGATTCTACTTTTAATATTTTACAAATACTTCACTATTTATTGTCATAATCTTTTTTGTGCTAGAGTGAATAAGTTTTAAACTTTGGCTTATTTTTCGATGACCAAAATGTCATATGTGCATATATTATAATAATATGGTTTTATAAGATGTCAGATCCTGAAAATAGATGACATCTATAAAATGAGACAACGTATCTCTCTCTTTTTTTCTCTCTCTTTTTTTCTTAGAGTAGGGAGTGGCGGGTTGTTTTTAAAGATAAGTATCTCAAAAATTGCAAATACAGGTGCGAATCACTAGCAAACAAAAAAGCCTCTAAATTGTTGAAATAGGTTTTATCACGAATATGAGCAAAGTTTATATATCTTATTACAAAACAATTTTGGGCTTCTTATGTAAAACCTACTTACTCTAACTTCATACATAATTATAATGTTGCTATCTATTTCATTAAGTCACAGCAGTTTAATAGTAATAAATTAACAGGACAGGAAAGGTGGTAGAGGAAATCATAGCAACAAAACAGATGGAAGGACGCCAGATTGCATAGAGGCAGGAAGACTTAGAGAAACAGACCTTGAGTCCTCAAAATGATAGCCATGACCTCTACGCTCAAGACAAAACAGCTCAGGCACCCTTTCAGTCACTGCTATATAAGTGTGCAGTGACTTATCTGCAGTGCCAAATCAAAAGACTCATTTTTTTTTTTTTTAAGTTTGTTTGTTTGGGTTGTTTGTTTTCAAATTCCATTTGGTAGCAAAGCCTAACTTGTACTTGTTTGGCAGCAAATCTTATCTGAACTGATGTGAGGCGACTTAGGAAGTTCATTCTAATTTGTGGGAATATGTTTTGCTGCAGAAATAAAGTGTTAATTACAGACCTTATTTGGGGTGGGATGAATATATGGTATAAGCACCACATTCCCTTTACAAAATTAAAAACATCTGGTTGCAAGGGTTTTGGTTAAAGGTTGTGTACCTCTGTAGTACAGTCATGAATGTCCAGAATGATGAGGGTGGTTAATAACATCAGAAATGCATCCTATGGCCAGGTGCAGTGACTCATGCCTGTAATCCCAGCACTTTGGGAGGCCGAGGCGGGCAGGTCTCTTGAGGTCAGGAGTTTGAGACCAGCCTGGCCAGTATGGCAAAACCCCATCTCTGCTAAAAATACAAAAATCAGTCATGCATGGTGGCACATGCTTGTAATCTCAGTTACTTGGGAGGCTGAGGCAGGAAAATCGCTTGAGCCCAGGAGGTGGAGGTTGCAGTGAGCCAAGATTGTGCCACTGCACTCCAGCCTGGATGGCAGTGTGAAACTCTGTCAGGACGAAAGGAAAGGAAAGGAAAGGAAAAGGAAAAGGAGAAGGAGAAGGGGAAGGGGAAGGGGAAGGGGAAAGGGAAAGGGAAAGGGAAAGGAAGAAGGAAGGGAGGAAGGGAGGAAAGTAAGAAATTCATCCTTCATACGATAAAGTAAAGACAATTCTTTGAAAGCTTTGCATTTACAAAGTGTTCATTAAAGTGATACGAAACTTAGTGTTTTTGGAAAGCCAACATATGTTTATAGTACACTTTAGAGATTCTCTCCTTTCTCTGTGTGTGTTTGTTGGGGGTTGTGTATGTGTTTCTGAGTCCTTTAAGATGAAGTTACATTTAAAATCTGTGGGATGTATTTGCTCTTGCCTTTCCCAAATTGGGATTTCTTAGCAACCAATGAATTTTTGATTAAAAAAAAACAAAGCAAAAATGAAACTGGGATTTCTGTGCTGTCATCAGGAACATGATCTTTAAAGTTGTTGGAGTTACCTTGAGTACAAGTGATCTCAGTGAGATAGCTATTGATAAATGTGAATTTGCATTTTAAAACTTTCCAAATTCATAATAGGAGTTTTCTTTCATTTTATTTTCCCTGCTGAGGATTCTGCTGTTAAGGAAGAAGAAAGTTTGGGTGCCAACTAAAGGAAACAGTGTCTGTGTTTGCAATGCCAATGAGCTTACCCAGGGGGAATTGTTAAATAGCCTAAGGATTATTCTAGCTCAGCATCCTAAAGATACAAAAATGCAACTTTGGACATTAGGGATGGGAGTTTTAAAAATCTGCCCGAGTTCTAGAAGGAGTAAAGAATTGAGAAACATGAAAAATCCACACTGAATAATAAAATATTACTAAGTTAAATTTTCTCTGCTACAAAATAATACAGGTCCATGGCTTAAAATTCAATTATAGAAATAAATTAACTGAAATAGTGAAAGTGACTCCTATTACACTGTCACCTCTCTTCCATAAAAATACTGGTAGAATGTTGGCTTATATTTATTTGTTATTCTTTTTTACATAAGTTAATTCATACTACATAATGTATTGCAACATGCTGTCTCCCCCTACCTTAATGAATATATATCTTGCTGTCTATCCTAGCTAGTAGTTAATGTCACCACCTCATTTTCAATTGTATAGTAGAATTACATTTTAAAGCTCTACTATAATTTTAAATAGATAGTTTTTTGAAGATTTTTTCCCCCCATGGTTATTTTACTTTCTTCCCTTTTCATTGTCATCTGTTGTTTTTTTTTTTCCCCCTTAGGCACAAGTAGGAAAATAAAAAGCCTAGATCTGATTAGAAAAAGCTGTAAATAGTGAGATAAGTGCTGTTTGTAAATGGCAAATTTCCAGTTCTGCAGAACAAACAGCACCATTCTCTCAAAATGGTAAAACAAATGTCTTTTTTGCATTTTAAAGAGCATTCAGCTGTTACTAGTAATTGGATCAATAACTCTCAAATTCAAAAATTAAATTTCCCTCAGTTATACAGAACATTAAAATTTCTGGTGGAAATCAACCTTTTCATAAAAACAAACTTTCACATTTAAAATTGGAAACAGAATATCTGTGCTCTTCTTCAGAAGGGAGTTATTTATTTATTTATTTATTTTTTTAAATTGACAGAGCTCATCAGTCATTCAAAGGTCAGAGATAATAGGGAATGACCTGAGTCCAGGTAAATAAGAGAATATGACTGGAGCACTTTCACCACAAATTAGAGCAATAATTCCATTGTCCTTCTTCTGTCATTCTGTCTCATCTCTTTTAGCCTTTCCCTAGCCATGGTTGTCTCCCTGCATTAAGGTCCTCCCTACTGTATGTAATTCTACGATTTATCTCCCAGGAGGAACAAGAAAAGTAATTAAGATGAGCACCCATGACCCACCTTACAATACTATTGCAACTTACCTATGTTAGCTTCCTCATTTCATTCCTTTCCTGCCTTTCAGAGCTAACTACTATCCTTAATTTTGTGATAAACATTCCTTTGTTTACAAACTAGTTTTTGTCAAACATATGTTACTCCTAAATAATAAATATTTAGTTATGCTTTTCTGAGATCTCTTAAAAGGGTATCTTACTGTGCATAATCTTCTATGACTTTTTTCACTCAACTCTAAGTTTCGAAGAGTAATCTGTACTGCGGAACACAGTGGTTGCTTCCGCATGTTCATTGCTATAGTATATTTTGTTAACAGAATATACTAGAATTTATTTCTCTTTCTTGCAGTTTTATGTATTTATAAATTTTATTATTATGATTTCTTATTCTAGTCATACATTATTGGGGAGTCTTTTTTTTTTTTTTTGAGATGGAATCTCACTTTGTCACCCAGGCTGGAATGCAGTGGCGGGATCTCAGCTCATTGCAACCTTCTCCTCCTGGGTTCAAGTGATTCTCCTGCCTCAGCCCCTGAGTAGCTGGGATTGCAGGCATGTGCCACCATACCTGGCTAAATTTTTTTGTATTTTTAGTAGAGACAGGGTTTCACCATATCGGTCAGGCTGGTCTTGAACTCCTGACCTCGTGATCTGCCCGCCTTGGCCTCCCAAAGTTCTTGGATTACAGGCATGAGCCAGCATGCCCGGCAGGGAGTCTGTTTTTAAATCCCATTTAAATTAATCTTTAGAAATTAAAATGTACAATTAATTAAAATTTCATTTTAAACTTAAAAGTTTAAAAAATTAGTCTGCTATTGATTTCTAACTCTCCTGCCTTACAAACAGATGAGTCAAGATCAGAGGTCAGTGAATCACCGCCCTATAGGCCACACTTGGCCTGTCACCTCTTTTTCTACAGCTGGCAAACTAAGAATGGTTGGTACATTTTAAATGGTCAAACACCACAAAAGAAGGATAATATTTTGAGGTGTGTAAAAATTACATAGAATTCAAATTTAATGTGTCTTACATTAATTGGAACATAGTTAAGGTCATTTGCTTATGGGTCGTCTATGGCTGCTATTGAGCTACATAGTGGTAGAGTTGTGTAGTTGCAACAGAGACCACTGACCTCCAAAACCTTAGCTTTTGTTATCAGGTCCTTCACACAAAAAGATTTTTAAACCCTTTGCTAGATGATGCAAATTCTCAGAAATGTGTTAAGGTATCCTGGTTAATTTTTACAAATATTTCTTATGGGTTTGTTGAGTATGTGTATTCTCTAATTGCTATACGCCACATATGTATTATACGTATGATATATATATATTGATATAGGTCTCTATGTAAGTAATCTACATATATATCGAGAGAGATAGAGATAGATATAGAGATATATAAATAATAGTGGTTGAATGGGTGTTGAAATAGCTACACAATGATAATAGGTTTTCCAATTTCCTCTTGTAGATTTTATCATTATGTGATGACCTTTCCTAGCCACAATAATGTTTTTTTATCTTGAAGTCCATTGCGTGTGATGTCAACATAGCTATACTAGTTTTAATTATTACATAACTGATATATCTTAAGCTTTCCATGTTCTTATGTTTGTAAAAACATATAGCTATATCTTTAAAAACTGCTTTGACTCTGTCTTTTAACTAGAGAGTTTAGCCCATTTATATTGTGATTATTTACGTTTGAATGTTTTTCTCGTCAGTCTTTACCTTCGCTCTTTCTATGTCTCCTTTTCTTCTACATTTCTTTTTTCTTGCTTTTTAATGGCCTACAGAGGAAGACTGGTTGTTAATATTTGTTTACTTCTTATTCTTTTTCCCTTCCTCTACTGGTTTGGAATTTCTACATCACATTTCTGTTCTTTTAGAGTCTTTAAAATATTGTGGAGCGTAATGGTCAAAACCATGTTCTCTGCTTGAATTCAAATCCCAACTTCATCACATACTAACTCTACGATTTATGACCTTTGTGCGTGTGTGTGTGTTACCTATAAAATGGAGGTTGTGAAGTACCATATGGATCATTTCTCTTAAAATATTATTGTGAATATTTTTCTTTAGAACACTTAAAATTAATATATTAACCTCCTCAAAACAATACAAGAACCTTAGAATGACTTAACTCTAATTATCCTCCTTCTGACTTGTAAGTTATTCTCCAGCATTTAAATTGTGTCTTTTAAGCCTCACAAATTTCATATTGTTTATTAATATTATTTTGTACAGACCAGGCCTCTTTATATTAATCCAGATGTTTATCAGCTTATTTCTTCACCATTTTTTCTTGTATTCCAGTATTTCCTACTGGGTCAGTCTCCTTCGTCTGCAAGTGTACTGCAGAAGTTCATCTAGTGAAGGTGGTAAAAAGAATAGTTTTTAATCTAAAAATGTCTTAATTCCATTTTTGTTTTGAAAATATAGTTTTTCTGAACACTAAATTATAGGTCGACGGTTATTTTCATTCAACATTTTGAAGATATTCCACTGTCTTCTGGCTGCCATGTTGCTGCTGAAAATTATTCAGTCTACTTGTTTTTCTTTTGTAGGTAATATTACCCCCCTCGATGATTTTAAGTTTGCCTTTTCCCTTGGTGTTTTGAAATGTCACTGTAGTTTATATTGGTTTGCTTTTTTTCATGTATCTTACGTGATACATGTATATGTACTGCCTCTATTTCATTTTCTTTTCAGGTATCCTACTTGATACATGTACATAGCCAGGACTTCCTCTTTTTGTAGATTCATGTTCTATATTAATTTTGGAGCATTGTTAGCTCTTGCCTTTACTCCGGTGCATATCAAAGTATATTTTATGCAGGATCCAGCTCTCTCATTCTGGGATTCTAATTAGAGGTGAGTAATCTCTTAACATTCTCTATATTCCATATCTCTTAATGTTTATTATTTTCTCTCTTTTTTCACCTTCTGTGATGCATTCTGCATAATTTCTTCATATGTAGCTTACATTATTCTTTTCAACTATGTTTAATCCACTCTTTAACTCATTTATGGGGTTTTATATTTTAGCAGTTATATTTTTCCTTTCCAAAAGTTCTAGTGGGTTCTTTTTCATGTATGCCTAGTCATCTTAGATAGGTTTCTATTTATGATTTTAATTTTTCATTTCTTTATACAGCCAGATGATAGCTAATTAGTTTTTTTGCCTCATAAATCAAATTATGTTTATTTATTCTGCTAATGCTCATGTCAGCAGAATTTTCTTATATGGCTTGAGATCTTTGATTATGAATTCCTATTTGGTTGATGTTTATTTGTGGGAAATTCTGGGACACTAACTTGAGCTTATTTTTCTTCAAAGAGGATTTCTGTCTATCTTTCTTGGGAACTTGTGGATCCAAGGACCTGAAACCATACTGACTTCCTTCCAGCAGAGTCAGCTAATATGGGATTTAAAAGATTAGCTTCTTCACCTTGTAGCCAGTTTAAGTCTTATTTAAAAGATTACTACCCACCCCACCTGCTTCAGCAATTTTGTTTGGTTTTGTTTTCATTTTGGACCCTGAGAGATTCCCTTTACTATCTCAGAGTCCTACAATGCATATCAAAGTATATTTTATGCAGGATCCAGGTGATGTGTAGCTGGAGAACTTTTCAAATTATCTAATTTACCTTTCTGTGTGAAGCTTAAAAAATACATGCCAACTCTCTACACACATTTAAGTATAGTGTATAAGATGGGGAGTTTTTTGCCTGAAGGAGCTCCCAGTGTCCTCTATATTTTATTTTGTTTCCTCTTTTTTCTTAGATTTTCATTACCTTTTCCATGTGTTTCATTTGGTTTCTTTCCCCTTTTTCCTTCTTTCAAAGTTCTCTCTTGATTTACCCTCCTACCTCAGCTACACTGCTGGATTGAACTAAATTATTACTTCAAATTATAATTATTAGTTGAGTCCAAAAGCATTTGTTGAATGAATGACCATTTCACACTAATTAAATTCTTCAAAAGATTCAAGTTATTTTCAGAACTTCAGTGCTTTTTACTCAAGTAACACTGGTTGGATTTTCTTCCCTTTGTGGAAAACTAATTCTTGATTATTAAAAAAGATGGAAAAGCAAAAGATATCATCCATGGGTAAGCAATGTTATATATGCATTTATTTATTTTTAACTAATATAGTTTCTTTTTGGTGAAAATAGAGGTTATATTTGGAAAAAAAATTCCTTGTTAAGAATACTTCCTATCATGCTTCAAAATTTCTATACATTTCTAGTTACATATTACAAAAGAAATTAGGGCATTTTGACATTTGAAGGCTAAAGCAAATTGAGTTTGTTAACTCATATGGGTGTAAAGAACCATAACTAACAAGAAATATAAATATCAGTTACAAAGTAAGAAGCAAGCCCAAGCACCTCCTAAAGTGAGAACAAATATAATAATCCAAGCAATTTGGTTTGTTCTTTCAACAATGTGAAATAATAACAATGGTGGTAGCCAACCTGAAATTACTTGTCTACCAAGTTATACTTAGAAGATTTAGATCATAATAATAATAATAATAATATTCTAAGCTACAGTGTACCTTTTCTAGATTTACTCATGGATATGTTTTACGTTATATCGCTTTAAGGCTGTGAGTCTACAAAGGTATACACAGCAGTCCCTAAATTATACTCATAAATCAGATTGGGGAGTGGGAGTGAACAGGGATGTTTGAAGAATTCTTCTGACTCTTGGGTAATGTGGAGATAGCTCTTACTCCCCAGATAAAATTCGGTCATTATAATTGCTCCACATTTTCTGTATGTACCATTTACACCCAGCTGTAGACTCTGCTCCTATATTTTGTGAGAGAGTATTGCTCTGTTGCCCAGGCTAGAGTGCAGTCACATGATCTTGGCTCACTGCAACCTCTGCCTCCTGGGTTCAAGTGATTCTCATGCCTCAGCCTTCCAAGTAGCTGGGACTACAGGCATGCGCTGGCATGCCTGGCTAACATTTATATTTTTAGTAGAGATGGGGTTTCGCCATGTTGACCAGGCTAATCTCGAACTCCTGTCCTCTGGTGATCGGTTGGCCTCAGCCTCCTAAAGTGCTGGGATTACAGATGTGAGCCAATGCGCCTGGCCTGCTCCATATTTTGAATGCCCCATTCACTCCAGGTATCTATCTCCATTCTACATCATTCCTACATCATTTTCATCCCAAATGCCAACCTAAACCAATGAGATTTTCAAAAAGGAAAAACTTGTGTATAGTGATACTCCAAATAGGTAAGTTTGACATAGATTCTTAACAAAAGCATAAACCCGATTATTAACAATGGTTTTAGTGGGGATCACTAATACCAGAATGGGTTAATCTGAAAACAGATCTTATTTAACTAGTTTCCTTTTTTTTTTGAAAGGGTTTCTTGGACCAGTAGATTTGGGATGCCAGAAACAGTAAATGTTTATTTCAGCAAAGCATCTAGAAAACCTTCATGAACTGCATGTTGCTTATGGTATGGTTGCATGAACTAAAGTTCTTGAAAAGTATTGGTTCATAAATGACTGTTATCTTGGAAATCTATTTTGGCGGTGGACTGTCTGAAGATATAGGGGAAAAGAAACCCCAAACCTAAGTGTTCTTTTCTATTTTCTTATTCAACAATCAACACAGAAGACTTCTGTAAGCTCTGGTTACCAAGAAGTGTTTTAGAATTTCCCCTACCAGCAATCAACCAATCAATCCTGTAGCAGACAGAAGCTGGGTGTCTTCAATTCAATTCTGATACTATCTACCTGGAGATAATGTCAGATCCTACAGGTTGAGGGCTCAGTCCTGCAAGACTACACCGACTTTGATGCCAATCAAAAAAGCCCCAGGTGGCTTTACTTGTGCTTCTGACTGAACAACTAGAAATTAGGGTTCCCATGACTCCCTCCTTGGGTTTGGTTATTTTGCTAGACCTGCTCACAGAACTCAGGGAAACATGCTGACCATTTTCTTATAAAGGATATTACAGAGAATACAGTTGAAGGGATGCATAGGGTGATTTATGCCCTCTCTGGGAGCACTGCCATCCAGGAATCTCCAGGTGTTTTGTTATTCATGTTCCCCTCTCTGGAAGAGCATGTAACCCATTATTTTTATTTTTATTTTATTTTATTTTTTTGTGGAGGCTTTATTGCGTAGGTGTGATTGATCAAGTCATGGGCCACTGGTGATCAGCTTAATCTTAACCAACCCCGGAAGTTAGAGGGTGGGGCTGAAAGTCCCAACACACTAATCACGCCTTTGTCCTCCTATGACCAGTCCCCATCCTGAAGCTATCCCGGAGCCCCCAGTCATCAGCCAATTCATTAAAATACAAAAAGATGTTCATCACTTTGGAGATTTCAAGGATTTTAGGAGCTATATGTCTGAAAATGGGATGAAGACCAAATATATATTTTATAATATCACAGGCTCTTTTTAAAGCCTGTTCTGTGTTACTGTTTCTACTAGACATAAATGGAGACAAATAAGGTATATTTATTAAATTTACAAATGTTTTGTTAAAAGTGATCACTAGTATTTATCTGAAATTATGTCCTAAAACAAACACCATAAAATTTAATAAGAATAAAACAAAAATGAAGATTTAAATACGTAGAAGTATAGACTACGTAAGGTGGAAGATATAGTTTAATTTAGTTCATGTGAAATAGTCTTGGGTGTTCTTTTTGAATGTAGGTAGTCTGTGCCTGGATCAAAGGGGTGGCTGATCAGCAGCTGGAGAACTGGAACTCAGTTCTTGCCCCACTGTATTTGAATGTTGTATTCTGAGCGCACAATTTAGAGAGGAGAATGAAAAAGCAAAACACATGCAAAGCAAGGTGAGTAGTGTGATTATGGCAGCTCACTGTTATTTGAAAAACACTTAAAAGAGAATTTTTGAAGAAATGTATTAGATCTGTTGGTTACTTAATAGTTGCTCATACTATTTCAAGGCTTGCAGTGTCTATAAAGAATGAGATTCATATTGTGTGGTTCTGGGGCAGAATCAAGACGAGTAGTATAAGAGAAGTTGATTTGATATTCATAATGATACAGGCTATGGTGTTAAGCAGACCTAGTTGTTAATTCTGGCGTTAGTCAGCATTGGCTTTGGCAAAAAGAAGGAAACTTCTGGGTTTCATTTTCCTAATGTGTTTAATAGGTATAATAAGGCCTATCTCATTTTAAAGACTAGGAATAATGTGTGTAAATTGCTCAGTTCCTGGCATAGGTAAATATTCAACAAATAATCATGGTTATATGTAATGATAAAAAAATAGAAATTTACAACATTGGAAACGTTCAAGTGGATAGTGGTCTGGTGGAAATATCAGAGAGAGGATTCCCACTTAAAATAGGGGACTGGACTTAGCCGTTAGATCGATTCCAACTTTTAGAATGGTTTTAATGTCCACCTTGGCATGTTATCTCGTTTCTCCCTGACTGTGCTTTTATTTGCTTCACAAAGCAAGCAGGTCCAATCTCTTTTAACCAAGTTTAATTTATAGGCTTTCGTTGACTTCTGGAAGTCAACTGACTTCGAAATTAGGACAGCATGGGGGGATTGCGGGAGTAGCTATGACAATGAGGAGTTTTAAGAGTGAGAAAACACAATGTCTATGAGAAGATGGACTTCTCCTTTAGAGGCTCCATAAGCTACTCAGAGAGGAGGTTACGAGGGTTGGTTAAGGCACGAGAAGCACAAAGTGAAAGAAGCCTCCACTACTTCAAACCACATCAGGGCTTTTGGCAAGAGCTACAAGAAAAATAGACTCCCAGGCAGCCGGACGAGGCGGGTCTGGGCTTGCAGGCTGGCGCTAAGGACCGGCAGTTGGGAGAGTCCCAGGGACCCGATGGAGGGCCTTGGGCACCACCAGTTTTACCGCATGGGTTAGAGAGACAACAAAAAAAGAGGAAAGCGACAAAAAGGGGAAAATAGGTCCGAGGGCCAGAGGAGGAAGACGAAGGCTGGCTGGTCATTAGGGGCGGCTTGTTTGCCGCCATAGGGCAGGGGTTACGAGATGCAGCCAGACCCCGGGTGTTGCAACCCGAGCGCTTTCTCCGCCCGGGGCGTCCATCCTTGCCGGGGGCGAAGCTCTCCACACGCTCTTTGCTCCTTCCCGCGCCTCCTGCCTGCTAGTCGGTCCTGCTAGGGCACTTCTGGAAAACCCGCTGTCGGCTCGCTGCCTTGGTCCGACTTTGATCGCGGCCTTGATAACTTGGCGCAGCGCCCCGTCTCCTTTCCTCCGGTCCCTCTCCCGCCCACCCGGCCTCACCGGCCGCTTCGCCTCCAGCGCTGGAGTCGACCAGAACTCCGCGGCTCGGCTGCCAGCAAGACCCGGAGAGCGGATCCCGCTCCTGGCTGCGCGGCGCGCACTCGCCTGCCCGCCCGCTCCCCGGTTCCTCGCGCGGGCACTGGGCATGCGCGGCGCGCGGTTGGCACTGGCCGTGAGCGGGCGGGCGGCTCCAGACTTCACAGGCAGCAGCTAGCGAGGCGGTCTCGCCCGGCGCGAGGCCGGCGCTGTGCTCGCCTCGGAGATCGCTGCTCTTCAGCTGGGCGCAGGGGGCGGCTCCGCGGCTCGCGGACGACTGGCTGGGCGCGAATCAGATTGGGGGGCTTTCTCCCGGTCCCCTCCCACCTCGTCTGGGCTCGCGGCGTCTCCGGGGAAAGCCGTGGCCCCGAGGGCGGATCCGAGGTAAGAGCCCCTTGGCGAAAGGCGCCGGTCCGGGGGTCCGGCGGCTTTGACTCTCTCGATTTTAAAAATCCGCCTTTGTGTGCTGGATCGGAGCGGTGCCAGGAGCCGCGTCCGCCTCCCTTCACTTTGCTTTCAACTGGTGTTGGCAGCCAGGTGCGCGAGGGCGCTGCGGCCGGAGACGTTCGCTCGCCGGGTCCGGGCAAGCCGCGGGGCCCGTGCAGACCCGCGCCCAGGGCTCCGGGAGGCTGGGCAGGGAAGGTTCGCCGTGGCTCAGTGATATTCATGGTAACCTGAGCTTCCGCAGATACACCTGCGCTCATCTGGTCCGTGGGGCGACTGCAGACCGAGTATCCCGATCTCGGCTTATTATCTTAGACTTGGGATTTGTTGAACTGCTCTCCCCACCCGCCTCAAATGGGGAGGGGTTCTTTTCAAAATGACCCTTTGGGACAGGGTCCCACCCCCGTTCACCCCCTCAAATTAAGATAGCTCATTGTTTCGGAATCGTTGTCAATGCCTAATTGCTGTTGACTTTCTTAGCTTACTCCACTTTACTCACCATTTTACTTTTGGGAAGACAGACGGCTTTTCTCCGGTTGTGGTCAGTTCATGCATTTGAAATGGGTTTCCCCACCCATGTACCCCCTGCTCTCTCCGATGTTCTCACTCTTACTTTCTTTCCTAGGACTACCTGTTTGCAAAATCTTTGCACCGATCGTTCTCCTGCGGTGTTTCTTAAATCCTCTTCCTCCCATAGGGCCCGTAGTACTGTTGGAATCTCGCGGGGGGCAGGACGCCGTGGTATTAGGATTTGAAATCCGTAGACATCTAGAGCGGTGAAGCATTAGGATTTAGAACCCTCCTTTACAAAATATGTTTCAGTGAAAAGTGTTACTGCTTCTGTTTTCAAGGTTTCTTGCCTTAGATAGTAAAGAGGAATTGGTAAAAAGAGCTAATATGTTAGGATGAGTTCAGATAAAACTTGGTTTCAGATGTGTATGTGAAGAGTGTGATTTTTTGGCTTTGTCGTTTTTGAGAAATAGGAGAGTTAGGATTCCGGGCAGGCTTCTTTATATTGAAAATAATGATAATAATTAAAAAACCCCTCAAAGTAACTGTGTTGTGTATTTCCTCTAGTTTATTTTCATTGAAAGGACTCTATTCTTCCACAGCTCCTTGGGTTCTGGAAAGTGAGCAATAGTAATGGACATCATGTGCTAGTGAGTCTATTGGAATTAAAGTCAATGTCATCCTGTCTCACCTAGTATAGAATTTTTTGTTTGGGATCGCAGTTTTCTAAACATATTGCTGTAGTTCTTAAGTTACTGGTGTGGAAAATTTTTGGTCACGAATTCACACTTTTACTTACAATTTGAAAGTTAAAACAGTATAGAATTGTCACATAAAGGGTAAGGTAGAATGTATCACAAATACAATAGTGTTAATAGAATGCGTTTAGTGCAGAATACACAGATTGAGACTTCGTAAGATTGCACCACAAGTCATTCACTTTATAGCAGGAAAAAAGAAGGAAAATATAATTTGCTTTTAATTCTACTATTCTGAGATAACTGCTGTTTACAAGACTTGGTGCATTCTCTTTGTAATTTTTTTCACTTCCCAATGTCATTGAATATTATATATAGTAATTTCTAGCAAGTGTAATTTAACTGACACTATTAATAGCCCCACTCTTAATGGGGTGATGTTTCTTTTAATGGGGTGATGTTTCTTTTGTTTCCTGTCAGGAACCTAGTGTCTAATTTTGAATATTTTGCTTGTTTGTGATCAAACATAAAGATTCATTTTGTTTTTATTTCTAGCTTTTTCCTGCTTTCAAGGTTTTATCAATACTGATTCTTTTCAGATACCAGTTCTTTTCTATGCTATGGCATTGGCTTGCTACTGTCTACTTTGTGTTTATTACATTCCCAATCCTAGTTGTTTTGTTACCCTCTATTTCACACCCTTTCCCCTACTGCTTTTTATTCTTCTCTCTACTCCCTTCTTTTACATACCTCTTTTAATTCTGTAGCAGGTCACTTGAACCAAGGTTTGTATAAGAAAACATAGTATCCAGAATAGGAAATGATAGCTTTTTAGAAGTTGTCTCTTTAGATACTTGAAATTCTATTGGATGAATATTTAAGCACTGATTTATGTAATATTTATATACAACTCAGCTTTCCCGAGTTGTATGAAACATACTTGGTAGTTACATGGGTCATCACAAAACAACGTAAGTTAATGATAGGGTACAAACTTTTGGACATCTGTAGAGGTATGTCAGGGGGAAAAAGTGAAATTTTAATTAAAGTACTCTGGCTATAGTAAATCCCTCCTGGGAATTATTAATACTACATGAAATTGTTTGCAGCTGTTAGTGATTGAAAATATTTTTGTAAGAAAAATTCTGCATTGGTATAGTTGCAAACATTTTAAGTTGAATATATGCAAGAAAGTGTAAGGTCTTCAGTGCTTCACTACAACCTTTTCTGTATTTTCTAGATGCATTCCTAAATGGGATTTTAAAAAAATAGACCTTATTTCTCAGAAGTTTTGGATTTACAGGAAAGCTACAAATACAGTGTCAATATACCCCCATACCAGCTTCCCCCCTTATTAACATCTTATATTAGTATTTGTTACTGTTAATGAACCAGTATCGGTACATTAGCATTAACAAAGTTTATACTTTATTTAGATTTCCTTAGTTTTTAATGTCCTTTTTCTGTTCCAGGACCCTACCATCCGGAACACCACTAAATGTATTTCCTTGTAATGTCTCCCTAGGCTCCTCTTGGCTGTGAAAGTTTGTTAGACTTCCTTGTTTTTGGTGATGTTTGAGGAGTACTGGTCGGGTATTTTGTAGAATGCATTTTCGTTGGAATTTATCTAATGTTTTTTCTCATGATTAGACTGTGATTATAGGTTTTTGGTAGGAAGATCACAGAGGTAACACGCCATTTTCATCTGATATCAAGAGTATATACTATCAACATGATTTGTCACTGTGATACTCATCTTTATCACCTGGCTGAGGTAGTATTTATCAGGTTTTTCCACTTTTCTCTGCCTTTTTCATGCTGTGCTCTTGGAAGGACTGTGTATGGCCTATACTTAAGGAGTAGAAAGTTATGTTTCCCCCTTTGAAGGCAGAATATCTATATAAATTACTTAGATGTTTTTCTCCATGGGAGATTTGTCTCTTCTCCCCCATGTGTTTATTTACTCAATCATATTTATTTTGTTCTGGACTCATGGGTATATATATTATATAAATATAAAATCTATCTATCTAAATATTTTGGGTTATAATCCAATGCTACTTTATTTTGTTACAGCTTGGCTCCAGTGCCTCTTTGACATACTACCATCAATGTGAATTTTGTTTTTTTGGAAGCATTTCCTTACTTTCTGGTACTATGAGATGCTCTAGGTTCATCTGTATACATCTTGCCACGGTCCTAGAATCAGTCATTTCTCCAAGGAATCCGGATCATTTTGTTGGGGAATGGTGTTAGAAACCAAGATCTGAGTGCTAGGTGTGCTTGTTGCTTCTGCAGTGTCATTGCTTCTAGGTTCTCTCATGTGACAAAGCAGGAAATACATGTGTGTATATGAACATATCTATAGATATTTTTATGTAACAGTTTGTATCCATGTTTAACTGTGAATTTACATTTTATCTGTAATGCTAATTCATTACCACAGGTATCATTCTAGCCTTCTCCCCTTGTTTATATGGAAACTTACTCCAACAGTGAGAAGAAACCTGGCTTGCACCATCTGCCATACATTTGCTTATTCATTCATTTCTTTCATAGATGTATAGCAGCATTCAAATTGTTAACCTGTGTTCCTATGGGAAACAACTTTAGCATCAAGAGTACACTGTTTATGTACTATTCCTTTTGCTTTTAGTCTCACAACCTCTACTTATTTCTAGAGTTAGTCAGCTAAGCACCTTTCCTCCTATCCTTTTCAGTGAGATTGTAGCACACATTTATAATACAGTTAGATTTCTTTGTTACAATCTGCATTCCACCTTGGGATTCCTTGACCTTCTAAATGATTTGCTTACATTTGCATACATTAAAGTTTACTCTTTGTCCTGTGAAGTTCTTTGGGTTTTGACAAATGCTTAATTTGATGTAGCTATCCTTAAAGGATCATAGTGTCATACCAAATAATTTCAACACATTACAAATCCCCTGGGCTTCACTCGTAACCTCTGTGAGCCCCTCTCCCAGAAAACCACGAATCTTTACTGTCTCTTTACTTTTGCCCTTTGCAGATGTTGTATAATTGGAATCATACAGCCTTGCCAGACTGGCTTCTTTCATTTAGCAATACACATTTAAGGTTCATCCATGTCTTCTTGAGGTTTAATAGCTCATTTCTTTCTATCATTATCAGATATATCATGGTTTGTTTATTCACCCATTGAAGGATATTTTGATTGCTTCCAGTTTTTGGCAACTATGAATGAAGCTGCTATGAATATTCACATGCAGGTTTTTGGTTAGACATAAGTTCTTATATCCATTGGATAAATATTTAGGAGTATGATTGCTGGATCCTGTGGTAAGATTATGGTTAGCTTTGTAAGAAATTGCCAAACTGTTTTCCAAAGTGGCTGTACTATTACATTTTCACCAGCAATGAATGTGAGTTCTTATTGCCCCACATCTTTGCTAGCATTTGATTTTGCCAGTTTTTTTGGATTTTATCCATTCTAATAGGTGTGTAGTAATATGTCATTGTTAACGTTAATTTACTATTTCTTAATGACATATGATATTAACATCTTTTCACATGCTCCTTTTCATCTGTACATCTTCTGTGGTGTGATGTCTGTTCAGATCATTTGCCCACTTTTTAATGGGGTTGTTTTCTTATTGTTGAGTTTGAAGAGTTCTTTATACATTTTATATATAGGCACTTTATCAGATATGTGTTTTGCAAATATTTTCTCCCACTTTGGTTTGTCTTTTTATTTTCCTAACAGTGTCTTTGTCAGAACAGATGTCTTTAATTTTAATAAGGCCAACTTACGAATTTCATGGATAGGCTTTGGTGTTGTATTTGAGAACTCATTGCCAAGGCTGCATAGATTTTATCCTGTGTTTTTCCTAGAAGTTTTATAGTTTTGCATTTTACTTTTAGGTATGTGATCCATTTAGAGTTAATTTTTATGAAAGGTATAAGGTCTGTGTCTAGCTTAATTTTTTTGCTTATGGATTCCTAGTTGTACCAGCACAAGTAAATGTGATTTTTAAATTATAAATTAGGTTTGGAATTGAAAGGAAAATGTTTTTATTAAATTTTTTATTACATGTTCTGCAAAATTACTTACCTAAACAGTTGAGAAATGACTTAGAAACTAATATATAATACAGCGTGTACTGTGTGCCAAGATTTATTTCTAGACATTGTACATAATTCATTTTCCTCTTTTTTTTTTAACTAACTCAGAGATTCGTCTTCGTGAAAATGGAATTGTTAGTATAGAGTAACATCTGTCAGTTCTTTTAGATCTTATCATAGGAAATAATAGTTTGATTTTTTGAAAAAAGAATCTGGAATAAAGGATTTGCAGGGTGTATGTTGAGAAGAGGCAGTTGATGTATGCACCAGCTAGAAATCTGAGACTTAACTATATGGTCTTGAATCTTTTCCCATGCTATTCTTCCTGCTACAAGTGACTTTTTTCAAGTATAGTTGACCCTTCAATAATGCAGGGGTTAGACGCACTGACCCCTGCACAGCTGGAAATTTGTGTATAATTTTTGACTTCCCAAAAACTTAACTAGTAACCCTTCTGTTGACTGGAAACCTTACTGATAACACAGTCTATTAACCCATGTTTTGTATGTTATATGTATATTACACTGTATTCTTACAATAAACTAGAGAAAAGAAAATTTTCTTAGTCAAACCATAAGGGAGAGAAAATACAGTACTGTACTGTACTTATTGATATTATAAGTTTTTGTCTGCTTACAAGATGACTCCTATGTCTGAAAAGGCGGGGAATGGAGAGGCAGGGCTGGGAACTGCAGCTGCAGACCTCAATCTATGCTACATACCAAGCAATTCAACTTTATCTCGTAATGTCATGACTTTTCTCTGTTTCTGGGGAGCATTTCCGGCATCTCTAGTGGCATGTTTTCATTCAAGGTTTGTGGTATTGCACTAAACAGGATGAAAAATACAAGAGAACAGCGAGAAATCATTTTTTACTGTGATACACAATTTACCGGAGAGATGAACCGCTCACGCAGAGATGATTAACATCACACAGTGGATTAAGCGGATACTCACAACACTTGAACTCACTGCAATAACAACAGGAGGTGGCTATGAAATTATTACAGTAGTACAGTATATACTACAGTTAATTGTATGCTGTTAGAACTTAATGCATCTTTACATTTGTTTACATTTCTCTTGACTGTGAATGATACTGTGTATTGTGTGTGTGTGTAAGTTTTGATAAATTTTAATTTTTTCTAATAAATTTTATGGCTACTGCCATAAAATGATAAAGTAGACTAGTATTTATATATATATAATGCATTCATGACATACCTTTTTTCTTAATTTTTTTGTTATCCCGGCTACATGGTTTGTCTGTGTTTTTATTGTGTTTATTTATTTAAAAAAATTTTTTTGAGACAATCTCACTGTCACCCAGGCTGGAGTGCAGTGGCACAATCTTGGGCTCACTGCAGCCTCAACCTCCCAGGCCCAGGTGATCCTCCCCACTCAGCCTTCTGAATAGCTGGGACTATAGGCATGTATCACCAAGCCTGGCTAATTTATTTTTATTTTTATTTTTTGCAGAGACAGGATCTCTCGGTGTTGTCCAGGATGGTTTTGAACTCCTAGGCACAAGCAATGCTTCCAAGTTGGCCTCCCAAAGTGCTGGTATTATAGGCATGAGCCACCACACCCAGCCCAAGTGTTTTTAAATTGTCACAAATCTCCAAAAATTTTTCCAAATATATTTATTGAAAAAAATCTGGGTATAAGTGGACCCATGTTAGTTCAAACCTGTCTTTTCAAAAGTCAAATGTACCTCTCTTTTGGTATACATTTTGTGTCATTGATATTGTGGTGTACTATAGTTTGCATATTTGTCCCCTCCAAAACTCGTGTTGAAATTTCATCCTCAATGTGGCAGTTTTGAGAGGTGAGGCCTTTAAGAAGTGATTGATCCATTCATGAATTAATGGATTAAGGGGTTATCATGGGAGTGGGACTGGTGGCTTTGTAAGAAAAGGAAGAGAGACTGAGTGAGCGCATGAGCACACTCAGCCCTCTTGCCCTGTGATGTTCTCTATTGTCCTGGAACTCTTAGAGAGTCCCCACCAGCAAGAAGGCTCTCACCAGATGTAGCACCTTGACCGTGGACTTCTTAACCTCCATAACTGTAAGACATAAATTCCTTTTCTTTAGAATTACCCATTTCAGGTATTCTGTTATAAGCAACGGAAAACAGAGTAAGACAGGATTAGAAATATTTATATTGTTGCACTAAAGTTAGAACCAGTATTCTTCAAGAAGCAGGTGGAGCAGCTCACATAATAATAGTACCTTTTGTGTGGCATGTGTTACATACATTATCTCCTTTACTGTTACAAGAGCCCTTTAAGGCATGCTTCTTTATCTCTGAATTACAGATAAAGGAATAGGCCCAGAAAGATAAAGCGACTTGTGTCACACATGGGGAGAAAGGGACAGAACTGGGATGAGAACCCTGACCTGACTCCAAAATCCATGCCCTTTCCACTTGGTCATGCTGCACTTATAAAAGAAAAAGGGCAAGGATGGTATCAGGGTGTCCTTAATTATATTCTTTTCTTTAATACTGTGCTGTATACCTGCTCAAATGACTACTGTGCTAAACAAGAATAGCTAAAAAGAATGTGTATTTAAGCTCCACAAAGATTCTTCTAGCTTTGTTTTCTGTTGACTTATCTATATCCTACTGACCAGAGGTATGTGGTGATGGAACATGGTTGTAAAGAATGAGATTCTTTTAAAGAGAAAAATTTGTGGGGAATTAGACAAAATAAAACAAGTAATGGTAGCATTAGCTAGTTGGTTATTTCTTTCCCTCATTGGATTTAAAGCTTCTCAAGGACAGGGAACTGAGTCAGTTAAGTTCCCCGAGGTATTTAAGCCCAACACACTGCATATGACACACTCACAAAAGGCTTGCTGAATGAAGTTAGCACTTACTATCATACTTTTACATAAGTACTTAAAAGGGGATGAGTTTTCCTCACATAGGAAGTTGAACATTACTACATTTTATTTGTTTATTCATTCATTTTTTATTGAGTGTTTGTTGAGTATCTGTTCTGTGCCAGACACCAGGAATACAAAAATGAGTAAGATAGGATCTCTGCCTTTTGTTGTCAGGAGGCTCAGAGAATGGAGGTAGCCAGACACCTGTTTTAGTACAGTGTGGAGCTGAAGGAAGTATATATTAAAAAGCAAACAAACAATGGACTTTGGAATCAGACCTTATCTGCCTTGGTTTTCTTATCTAAGAGGTGGAAATGTCAAGTAGGTACTATTATCCGTGGGGGATGTTAAATGAAAAGTGTGTGTGTGTGTGTGTGTGTGTGTGTGTGTGTGTGTGTGTGTGTATTCCCAATCTCAGCACATAGCAGAAAGGAGAGCCTCACTGTGGCCGAGGGAGTCAGAAAAGTCTTTACTGGGGAAGGTGATGTTTGAGTCTCATAGAATGAATTTTTGAGGCAAAGCGAGACACTCATCTCTCTCCAGGTGGAAAGATGAGCATGTTTGACGTCTGTGGAATAGGTTGGCATGATGGGAGTGGTGGGAAGTTCTGCACATTCCCACATTCAGAGTTTACAGGAGTATTAGAACTGAATGAGCAGTTATTTTTCATTTTTGTAAGTAACAATACAACAGAGTATTCATTACATTGTAGCAGAAGAGAATAAAGATACTAAACCTGTTTAAGAATTGCATGAATCTTCTAGTCACATGGCCTTCTAAATGTAGCTCTTTATGTAGCAAACAAATTCATGTGTGCTTTTTCAGTCCTGTGACACTCAAGTGATTATATGGAATTTAAGAAAGAGAACTTGCATGTTTTTGGGTGAAATTGGAGGTCCTGTTTCAAACCATTCTTACATTTAGTAGCATAGCAACAAAAGAATGTAATAATCTATGAAACCAGATCTAGTCCTGTTTAAGCCTACCTAAAATTCTAAGCCATAAATAGTTTCTGAACAGAACCTGAAACATACTATTTAGGAATGTACTAAAAAATAACTTGTTAAATGAATTATGTGCTTGATAAGAGATCAGAGTTCTATAATTGAAAAATTGTGTTTTTAATATAAGGGGAGAAGAAAAAGAGAAAGAAAAAATAGAAAAAAAGATTGATAGAAGGAAGTTTGTACTTAAATGAGGGAAAAACATTTTTCAAGTCCCTTATTGAGAGCTGTTGAATTATCTTTTGTTAACACCATTAGAATATTACTGTTGTTCCTTATTATAGAAATACTTGTATATTATTGAGATATTTGTTAGTTTAATGCAACAATAGAATGTTTCCAGTATCTGAAGTGGAAAAACAAAGCTGCAAATAAAAATATATGTAAAATCTCTCTCTTTTGAAAAGACATTGATTACAATTTATCTAATTTTCTACAATAATTTTGACATTTAAAGTTGATGGTTATTTTAGACCTGAATGTATAATAAGATGATTTTAAGTACTCTTTTAGAATTTAAAGAAAGATATACTTTTGATGATAGAAATAGAAGATACACTTAACTGTTTCGCTAGTGAAAAGTCTGTTATATTTTTCTAGGCACGGTGGCTCACGCCTGTAATCCCAGCATTTTGGGAAGCCAAGGCTAGTGAATCACCTGAGTTTGGGAGTTTGAGACCAGCCTGACAAACATGGAGAAACCCTGTCTCTACTAAGAATACAAAATTAGCAGGGCTTGGTGGCGCATACCTGTAATCCCAGCTACTCGGGAGGCTGAGGCAGGAGAATCGCTTGAACCCCGGGAGGCAGGAGGTTGTAGTGAGCCAAGATTGCGCCATTGCACTCCAGCCTGGGCAACAAGAGCAAAACTCTGTCTCAAAAAAAAAAAAAAAAAAAAAAAAAAAAAAAAAAAAAAAAGTCTGTTACATTTTAAAATCTTGCTTTGCCTTCTTTTTGGGGGGCTTGGATTTCTTGAAATTCATTTTGTGAGTAACTTGGTGAATTAATGACTCATTTTCTGCCTGGGCATGCAAACTGCATTTGATAGTTTCTTTCATATATGGAAGAAATGAAAACACTACCTCTAAGTAGATTTACTATCTTTATTCCCCCCATAAAGGCATGAACAGCTTGTTCATGTTTATATGCATGTATATGTAATCTCCAATTTCCCTTTGCAGTGGGTTTTCAAAACTTCAACTGTTTTATGACAAACTATATGTATTTGGGAGTTTAAAAATATTATTCTTTAGTCCAGGAATGTTGATTTTTGAAACCCTATCTTCAGACTGAGTTGTCTTTATTGTTTTAGTGTTTATCTATATTCTCAGAACCTCTATTGTGTGGTCTGTTTTCAAAAAAGTACAGTGTGTTTTTTTTTGTTTTGTTTTGTTTTGTTTTTTACACATCAAGATCCTTTTAGTTGACAGAACATTAATTTTGTCAGTAGTTCTTTTATTTAGCTCCTTTGTGGGGCCTTGTTAGATTCTGAATAATTTAATAGCAATGGAATCCTTTCTGTGATAAAAATCTGGTCATTGGTCCAGTACTTGCAGCATTATTCACATGATACTCATGCATGCAAAGGTGTGGGATTAACGCGTATGCCTGAAGAGTGCATGTCGGAGTGTTTTTAATCATTGTTGAAAATCACCCTCTAAAGATTTTTGTGTGCGTTAATTCTCAGATTTGCTTAAAGTATTATCACTTCTATTTTAAAATGAATAATCCATGATGGCCTAGCCTGAACAATAATGTGTAAGGAAAATTGGAAAAATTATAGCTTCATTTAAATTTAGGAATAAAGTCTATTTTTTGTGTGTTTGTATGTTTGCTGTGTTTGCAGAATTACAGAATAAATGGTTTAAAGCATATTTGTTTTTATGTTATTTTAATTTTTTTACATTTCTTACCCAAACTGTTGAAACAAACAGTTTCAGCCCCAGTTAGTACAACATCCATAAACTTGGTCCACATTTCACATTTTCAGCTTTATCTGAAGACTTGCTACTTTCCATGGTCTCGTCAAGAAAATAGTCTTTTACAATTCTTGAAGCAGATAAATAACCATGTGGGCTTTCCTTCATCACTGCCTTCCCCAACTCTTCTCCTCCTCCCAGCTGTACCCCCTCCTTTAGCTCGTTTCTGACACCCTTTTTAAATCCTCAGATGGCTTTAATAGAAAAGTATATTTTTCATAACTTTGATAGCTTTCCAATTACTATTCTAACTCTTTCTTATTGCCTGGTGAGATCTCAGTCATGGAGAGAGAAGTCTGAATAAAAGAGACATTCATAGTGGTTGTGACAGTGAAGGTTAAGTTTAGGCTGCTAGGGAGTTTGAAACAAAGGAGGGATTGAAGCCTTCATCGCCTTTACCTTATTTGGGTACTAAGTAAGTGATTTTGGAAATAGTAAAATCTCATTATGAAGAGAGTGAAATCTAGTCCAGAATACATGTGTTAACAGTGCTTAACTTTAACTGGAATGCATCTTAACACCATTCAGTTTTTATACCGATTAGAAAGGTCCACTGTGGCTTTGTTCATATATTAGGACATATGCTGCTGGTTTTTTTCTTTTGTTTGTTTGTGTGTGTGTGTGTGTGTGTGTGTGTGTGTGTTTCATTTTGCTTTGTAGGTACCCCTTCTCACTGTAGGGAATTTTAGAATTTGAATTATATCTTGAGTTATATAATGTAAAAAACAATTCACATAGGCTCCTCCATGGCATCGTAAAGAATCTTAAAATGGATATAAAAGTCACTTCATCTTACCTCCAATGTCCTTCCTCCATCTATATCTGTTATCTCTAGCTATTTTCATCTTTTCTCTCTGCCAGGCAGTTAATGGAATTGTTGAAGAATGATTTTGTCAGCTCTCATTGGACTACAGGATAAAAGACCTAAAAATATGGGATAATTTAATCCAATGGCTACCAATTACATTTTGTGTTATGTGTATGGTTTTCAAAGGCATTGATATAATCAAACTATTGTTATTGGGAAATATGACATTTTCAATAAGATTCCAAACTAATAGATAGAGTGGTAAAATGATTGGAAAAAAAAGCGGTGGTAGAATCTGATATAGAAATAGTTTGGCAGTAGCAAAAGGGGAAACACTACGTTTCTCAAGAACCCATAAGCCATTTTTACCAGCACCGTGCTCTTCATGAGCTACATCTAGGGAACTTTGATTCTATGCTGTAAGGAACAATATATTATTTGATTTAAGTGTATATTAAGTAAGTGTTCAATAAATAGCTGCAAAATAAAAGACTGAGTTCTGAATGTGGAAATTTCTATTCTTGCAAGATTGAGCCAGACATTTCTAGCTAACATTGACATTATTGGGCTAATGCGGACATCAGTTGGGTTTTGGGTATTAGGCGTAACAAATGCTTGCTGATGCGTAGGGGCTAATCTAGGTCTGTGTTAGTTCCTGAGAGAGTGCATGTGAACTTGAGGGGATGGTTTTTAGAGTAGTCATTCACCTAAGTCAGCTGGTTTTTTCTCTCTTCCAGAAGAGTACCAGATTGCTCCTTTGTAGGCGATGAGTTGAGAACATGGCTTAACTCTTAAAGCTAGAGAAACTAGTTCAGCCAGAAGTGTATTATTTCCCCCCAAAATTACATTTAAAAGCTTCTAGCTATGATCATTTCAGCTGCTCCTTCCTCCTCTTCTAATTATTCCTGCTATTTCTGTTACTGATGTCAACCATACCAATCACTGGAAAGGAAAATACCTGGGCAAAAATTTCTTTTAAAAGAAAAATTGTTGGAGAGAAATATGCACACAAATGCATATGGAATATATAATAAAATACATATGAAACTGTCCTTTGTATGTGAAAGTGAGTTTGTTTGTTGTAGTGGTGTTAGAGCTTGTTTAATTCATTTCAGCTTTTTCCAGTGTTCTTTCTTGTAATACACATATATGGGACAGGAATTTTGCTAAATCATTAGCAGGCCCATCGGCTTAATGTAACCCAATCTAGTTTCTTGATCTAACAGTCCTGGATAGACAACTTTATCTAATAGAAAATAATTTTGTTTCAGTTAATGAAATTTATCTGTCAATAAAGAAATTAAGTGCCTATTAAGTGCTAGTACTAAATAATGAGAATACTCTAATTGACAAGATAGACAACATTCTTATCTTCTTTGTGGACTGTGTGATGTTAGACGCCTAAATGAAAAGAAGCATAAAAACTTAACAGAAGCATCAGGTTCTAGGTAAGGGCTCAAAAATCTGGAAAATAAAGGATAATCTTTTTGGCTTCTCTCCCCCTCTTTCCTTAATAGAGGTTCACATTTTTTCCTATTCAAATGTAAATATATTAACATTTTGTATTGTTTTTCTACATATACTGGTACTGTAGATTTATAAAATAAGTCTATTTCCAATTTATGTGTATTTTACAATGATTCCACAAAGGAACATTGGCTATTTATGAGCTTTGGGGAAAATTACAGTATACCAGTACTCTCTTTGAAAGAGTATTTAAACTATTAAGTTCAATTTAAGATCAGACCAGACAAGTGTGGTTTATGTCATTTTTATATACAGTATTCAGTATTTTTTCCTGGAAACTTTTGGGAGTGAAGAAGCCATTATTCATAAAATGAATTCATATTTAACACCTTAGGCTGATTGTAAAGTGTTAAACCTTAGAGATGGGGAAAATTCTGTTGTCTTGAATTTTGAATGTGGTTAACTTTAAGACTGCCATATGAATTGCCAAGTTGCAAAATTGTTTTTGCATTTCACTTACAAGCAAGGAAAATGTGGACTCCCCCTTCTTTAGTGGAGCCAAGTGCATTCTAACATACCTCTCAAATTACACACCACTGAAATGATACTCACAATGGGTTTGGCTCATGTGTTCCTAGTTAGCTACTATGAATGAAAGATTCATAACTATCTGTTTCAAAAAACTTCTTTATTTGCACTGCAGGGAGCTTAATTGTTTGATAGCAGGGTCAAGAATTGCTTTTAAATACTAAGTCAGCATGCATGGATTGGGCTATTATACACTGAACTAAAAAAAAAGATTTCTGTGCACAAAGAAGGCTTTAGATAAATATTTGTCAAATCATTGATTAGTTTGTTGGCTGTGGAAGAATAAAGTCCCTGAGTTTTCCCACCTTCTTGGTAATTTGGACCAAATATTTTGGTCACGATTTTATATGTGTATATACAAACAAACCTGTAACCTTTCCCTTACCTTGCCTATTGAGCATTGTAGAATACAGGATCACAGGGAGGAGGAAGTCATCCATACTTACTAGACAGATGGTTGGCATCCCTGTGGCAGTCTTGTGATCTAATAATTTTCCAAGTTCTGTCTACCTAACTGAAGAGTAATAGCTGTTTACTGTTTGCTTAAATAACACTAGGCCTGTATGCAAGTTGGAGGGGGGTGGGGTGAAGGAAGCATTTAGGTATATAAATTCATCTCTGCAGTTTTACCAAATCTGTAGCATACGGGCACCTCTTTTTCAAAAGAAAACATTCATTACTTCCTCATTTTGGTTATTCCTTCTTATTTGTGGCTCAAGCAAACCATTACCAGAGAATCTTTTTTTTTTTTAATTGATGATACACTAAAATTTAGTTATTTTTGAAGATTTGTTTTCAAAGGTAGTATTTGAATATATTGGTAAAAGATGGTGGAATCATTTTCCTGCTTTTCTGCAGTAAATTAGTTTGTACACTTCTGGTGACAGTTGCTCAACTATCCAAAGAAGATGAAGCTTTTAAAACATTTTTAACAAATATTTATGAATGCATGAAATTGATTATGTTTATTAAAGTCACAAAAGATTTCTAGCCTTTATTATAAATTTTATAAATTGCTACTGCAAAAATGAGAGAGGATTATAGTTACCAACGTGAATTACTTTTGTTTGGTCAGACATTGACTTCCCTTGATTGCCACCTTGTCACTCTGTTTACTAGACACAGATAGGAACTTCTTTTTTGATCCTATGATACGCGTTTGATTCACGTCATATGCTGTCAAAATAATGTTGTCCTGAGATTATTTGCTGGAATGATAAAACTGATGCAGACTATGTCAGCTAGACTTGTTAATATCACGTTATTCTTTCTAATAAGTACTTGTACTTAGAATACTTACTTGCTTCTAGTGCATCATGTCTCTTTTCCTATCCCAAAGCTTTTTATATTTATATTTTCATTTCTTTTTAATCTCTCTCCTTCATCTCTTGAAGGGGCTGGTAAACCCAGTTCTAAAATATTTCATGTATCTATCTCCCTTTAACACATAATTTGGTCCCACGCATATGTTTAATACCAGGATATCCCTATTCATTTCCTTCTTCTGAGGATGATTGAAATTTTGTTGCTTCATGATTGCCTTCTAATTTTCAACTTGACTTAAACCAGAGTATAGTAAGAGAACCATTAATAATCACAATTAATAACATTAGAATGTAATTTTAATAATTCAGGCCTCTACTGCAAAATGTATTATGGAGTCAGTTTAAAATGTGATTCTTCTCTCTCTTATATGTACCTATGTCCAAGTGTTTATATAGTAAGCTCTTGGAGTTCAGATGTGTCCTGGTGAGGTATTCTGCATATATGGAACATAGTCTCTTAACATCCTTTTGCTATTGCCTTATTTCTGTCTTGTTTCCACGTAAGATTCTTGAAGAGAAGCTTAATGTCTATGGTTTCCTCTTCACTTCTCCTACGTTAGCCAGCCCACTGTGGTCTGATGCTGACCTTATGTCTGTAGGTCACCTGCCATCTTCTAAAACCTAAACCGGAAGGAAAATGTCCAGTTTTTACTTGATTTTGCTGTAGCATTTACCTGGAAACTCTTTGAGGACATAAACTGAGTTTCATTCCCTATGAATTTTTACCATTTAGGGTTTCTGGTGCTTTGTAGACCTATTTGCTGCCTGAATGTATGTTTGTAATGATTTTTGCCTTCTTTTAAATAAAAAGAATATTCTCTTCCTTTGGCTTCTGTGGTGGTGCTGTTCTTTCCTGATTAACATCTACCTCTGCTTTGTTACCCATCTACACTTAGATGTTAATTCAGAAGCTCTGCTACTTGGGATGGAATAGGTATCCCAAATTCTTCCTAAGTGCAACTCTCAAGTAAGTTCTAGCACCATCTGTTGGCAGCAGGGAGAGCCAATGCTTTTTTTTTTTTTTGGTGTGTGCCTCAGTTCATGGTTTTGTGTATTCTCAGAACGTTCACAAGTTGAAAAGTTTCTGGATTTTCTCGAATTATTTTCTCAGCCCTCATCTCATTTCATGTTACATTCTAAGTTTCATTCTCTTTCTAGGTGACCTCAATGTTTCGTTTAGAACAATTACTCTCAGTTCTTCAGCTGATGCCTCTCTTGGGAGCTCTAACTCTATGACTGAACCTGAATATCACACAGGCCCCTTAGACTTCACATTTTCCAAAATAAATTTCTTGCTTTTACTCTGGCCCCCTCATCTCTTTCTGTCTCTCTACTTTGGAGTGACTTTTATCCTAATGACAACCTTAGAAATCTGAATTTTTTCTGGACTCTTTTTCTTACCCATCTTTCTGTCCCACCCTTATGTGACCAGTCATCAAATCTTTTTGATTCTTACTTGCAAATGGCTGACAGAGCACTGTCCTCTTCCATCTCTCACTGCTAATCATGTTACTACCTTGCTTAAAATTCCTCAGTGGTTCCCCATATGCTCATTAGGGTGGTACAAATGAAGGCTCTCTGTGAAGGAGTCCCTTCTTTCCTTGCCAGCCACAGTTTTTTTGCCCTTCTATTCCACACATGCCGTAATAATTGCAATTCCCCGGACACACATAGCTTCACTCTTTCATAAATTTGCATATACTGTTCCCTCTGCCTGGAGTTTCCTCTTTGTCAACCCCATCATATGGCAAACTACTCATTATTTTAGATTCAATCTAAAGATCACTTTCCTAGAAAAAAACTTGTCATTGCTTCTTTTTGCCCAAGTTGTAGAATCTCATACTTACTTTAAAGTAGTTACTATGTCGCTTATGGGTTATTTTACTTGTGTTTCTTTCTAACCAGTCTGTGAGCACTTGGAAGTAAGGAATGTGTCTGAATAATCTTTTGTCTCTTGTCCCTTAGCACAATGATGGGTGCACAGTATGTACTCAGTTTTTGTTTTAGTATTTTTCAATGAATGAATGGTTAAAATGATGTTTGTTGCTAGTGAGATTCTAGTCCCTGATCTACATATAAATAAACTATGATAGAAAAACGGAGCAGAATTCATTCATTCACTATTTGACCATTTAACCTGCTTTCTTTCCTAGTACATCTGAAGGTAAAATTGTGAGACAGATGCAGTTTGTCTATAATACCATTCAATTTTTCCATCTCTTGTAGTTTGCACTTTGTGTTTAGGTAAAGCTTACTCTTATATTCAGTGGCTTAATGCCTGGAGTTCAAAAGGAAAGTTATGATCAGATGACACTTGAGTTTTGTTTTCTTTGTCACTTGGGTGACTTCCAGCCATGTTTTCTCTAATTCATTTCTAAAACTTAAAAAGAAACAGCTTAAAAAAAAAGAGGAAGAAAGAATGAATGAAATACGGGACAACTTATGATAATCTCGTTTGAGTTCATTGTGTAATTTAATCATTACGCAAAATAGTTTTTCCTCTTTCTTTTGTATGGAAACTACCACAAAGAATTCTTTATGAATAGTTATAATATATAGTAGCCACAAAAATAGTTCAGTTCTAGGGAGAATTTCTTTTGTTTGTTTGTCTGTTTGTTTTTAAGAGACAGTCTTGCTCTGTGTCACCCAGGCTGGAGTGCCGTGCAATCCTAAGGAGAATTTCTAGCCCATTAGAAGAACACATCCATGATCCCTTCTCCTTTACCTGCCATATCCAACTGATTGCCAAATTCTGCTGCTTTCACATTAAAGTTAACCCTTGCCTTTGCCCCTTCTGTTCAGTTTTTCACTGTTTTAAGGCTATATGACCATTTTCTTAAACTACTCCCTCCTGAATGTCTCTGTATCTGCCTCTGTCCTACTGTCCTACTTCAATTCATGTTAATTACTACTTTCAGATCAGTCTTGCTAAAGCTGAGTTCAGATGATGTCAGTCCATTGCTTTAAAAACTGCTAACAAAGGTTTCCTTTTCAGGCTCTTCACAACCTGGTGACTTTCTTTAATTTTAGCCTCACTACTCCCTTTCCTATAGATTACTCATTAGCCAAAGTGAGGTACTCTACACTTTCATCTGTATACTTCAATTTTCCCAGTCTCTCAGTGTCCCTCTTGTCTGTACTTGGAATAACTTTTTAATTTATCTCTGTATACAAATCGAATCTATCAGTTAAGCTCTAGTTTATCTGCTGTTGTAGAATAATCTGCCTTCTTTGGTACCTCCCCCACTTAATTTTTTTTTTCTCCAGATCTCTTAGGCACTTATTCTCTTTCGTGAACTGTAATTTATATATATGTGTCTTACCTGATACCAGGTATCAAGCTTCTCTAAGGTAGGCTCCATATCTGATTTTTATTTTTGGACAGGCCTCAAAGCCTGGTGTGGTGCTTTTGTGTGATAGAAGCTCAGTGTGTATTGGTTAAATGATGAAATAAATGAATTTTTGTCTTGCATCTTTCATCATGAGATTTGTGCCAGTAACACCCCAACTCTCAATATGAAAAAGAAAAAAATACTGACCACAGTTTTTACTGAGCCTAAATTGAAATACTCTGAAAACGCTTAATCATGGTGACAATCAGAATGTACTCTGTTATTTAGGATAAACCCTTCTGGCAAACATGCCCATTTTTCAAGTTCCCATTCTTTTAAATGTGGGCTATGATTATGCTCTTTAACATCTCACAGATTTAATAAGTAAACCATTGTTTTAAAGTATTATAACTTTTTCCACAAAGAAACTGAGCTCTTGGAATAAAAAGCCAACAAAGATGATATTTTTTCAGTCTCACTTTTTTCTGTCCTTTCCCCTCATTAGAGCACAATTTTCGAGATTTTTGTATTATGAGTAAGACAGTGAGATCTTTTTGATACTTCATTAACTAAACCCAAAAGGGCCTACAAAACCATGCTTTAGCACATTGTTTTTTCCTGAATCCTACTGGAATTACAAATATTTCTTATAGTATGAATAATGTTATTTTTTCCCTTCCTTTTTCCCTTTCCTTTCTTTTTTTTTTTTTTTTTTTTTTGACAGGGTCTTTCTCTGTCACGCAGACAGGAATGCAGTGGTGTGATCATAGCTCACTGCAGCCTTGAGCTCCTGGGCTCAAGTGATCCTTAAGTCACTGGGTGGGTGGAGCACTTGAGGCCAGGAGTTTGAGACCAACGTGGGCAACATGACGAAACCCTGTCTTTACAAAAAAATACAGAAATTAGCCATGGTGGTGTGTGCCTGTAGTCTCAGCTACTTGGGAGGCTGATGTAGGAGGATTACTTGAGCCTGGGAGTTTGAGGCTGCAGTGAGCCAAGATCATGCCACTGCACTCCAGCCTGGGTGACAGAGTGAGACCCTAGTCTCAAAAAAGAGAAAACAAAAACAAAAACAAAAAAAACCCCATGAAAATTACAAATAATTATGAAACTGGAACTATTTTGGGTATTAATCAACTGCTAAGAATAAAATCAGCATAACTGCAGAATACATCTGAGAAATAATGAAACATGACTTTGGTCAGAAAGTTCAGGAAAATTTTGTACTGTGTCCAATTTATTTTGCTCTGTGATCAGATTCTCGTGAATGCTAGTGTTAGACAAAAGACTGAAAATAGAGTTACTATATAGAGATGTTCATTGTTTGGGGAGACATTCAATAGAGTCTTGAATATTCTCGTGATGTGCAGAATAATTATGTAGAGATTATTTTAAGTCATAAATACATCTTATATCTTAACATCTTAAATGTTTTGCTTTCCAGATATACTTAAGATATTTCTATGAAAATGTTTTATCCTAATATTTGCCAACAAGCACATCTTATGTATGTGTAACTTTTCCAAAGTTGAGTAATAACTGTAATGCTAGTTTGCTTATTTTTCATAAAACTCTGAGTGATTTTCTTTAATATATCCTTGAAAATGCATTTTTCATTATTTTTTCTTATTCGTGTTGTACATATATATCAAATGTGGCATTTATTTTGAGAGTCTGTTGATAAAATTGGCAAAAGTAGAATTAGAATTACAATTTTATGTTAATAATGGAAGAATGACATATCGTGTTTGCCTGATTGTATCTCTTATTTTGTGTGCTTTTTGTTAAGCATATGTCGATTTATTTTACCAACATTATTCTATCAGTAGAGAACTCCTGTTTTCTTCTTTCAGGTTAGTTCATGCGATCCTGGTTAGTAGAACATAAAGTGAGATTTTTTGGGTGACAGGGAAAGAGATTAAGTTTGACTTGAGGGCATATGGGAAAAGAAGGGGGCTGTCTCTTCACGAAGATTTAAATATCTAAGAACTGTTTGCCAGTGCAATTATGAATAAGTGTATTTGTGCCTAATTTTTATTTTTTAAAAGCTCAGGTGATTATAATTTCATCTGTAAAATGTTGAAAGTGTAGTCTGGTTAAAATAATATATAAGAAATGGTTTTGGTTCTTTTTGAATCAAAAGGTGTGTAAACCTGGAGAATCTGCAGAGTGCCAGACCTCTGCTTTTGTCTTAGTATTGTATCATGTTTTCCCTGATATTAACCTTAAGATGACTTCATATATATCAGTATCGTGTAATGTTAGCCATCCACCTATTTGGGCTAGGAAAAAAAAGTTTTTCCCTGTGTAGATGTGTGTGGGCTGCCAGATCACTACTATAATAGAGGGAGATTATTTTGCTTGAGAGTAATATTGAAAAAGCTCCTGTTTTCTCCCTTCAAAAAAACTGGCTTCTGAAAATTCTGTGACTTAACGTATCAAGAACCCAACTCCTAAAGTGACGTTCTCATTAATTAATATTTAGTAAATACTACACACCCAACTTGGGGTAATTTGTTGGGAAACTTATCTTGCTACCTCTGCTCTTAAAATTCTTTTTTTTTTTTTTTTTGAGATGGAGTCTTGCTGTGTCGCCTAGGCTAGAGTTCAGTGGTGTGATCTCAGCTCACTGCAACCTCCGCCTCCTGGGTTCAAGCCCAGGAGGTTCAAGCCTTGGGTTGAACCCAAGCCTGGGTTCAAGCGATTCTCCTGCCTCCACCTCTCAAGTAGCTGGGATTACAGATGCCTGCCACCACAACCAGCTAAATTTTGTATTTTTAATAGAGACAGGGTTTCACCATATTGTCCAGGCTGGTCTTGAACTCCTGACCTTGTGATCCACCCGCCTCGGCCTCCCAAAGTACTGGGATTACAGACATGAGCCACCATGCCCAGTCTTAAAATTCTTAAATGTCATTTTCCTCCCTTTATAATAATAATAATAATAATAACATTATTAGTTATCAGTAGTTAACTATATAAGCCAGAACAGTTTTTTTTAAAAATTGGATATCTCCAAGATTTCTTCCAACTCTAATATTCTATAGGTTTTTACTTAGGTGAATTCTTAACTGCAATGGAAGAAAAGCATGTTTCCAGTTTCTAAGGTAATACTTAGCATTTCTTTACATTATTCTAAATTGAATGGAAAACTTTATTTGTAAAATAACAACGAAAAATACCCATTTTATTCTCTGGGGAAAGACAATTCTGTAATATATTTTTCCACTTGAAATGTTTTGCTTTGCAAAATCCTGTTGGGAAAACAGATTTCCAGATAGCTTAAAACTGACAAATGAGTATTTTGACAGGTATTGCTGGAAGGAGAGCTTTCGCCACCAACCATTTCAATTTCCTTATTCTAACAACTATGTTTAGCAAAGAAGAAGACATATCTGTTTGAAACAAGTATTTAGTGTTGATAGAGGTGGGTGAATATAAACCTTTTTAAATGTATTGGGAAAATAAGGCATTTAGTTCACTGTTATGGAAAATAGAGTGACAGTGTGGGTAATAAAGTACTTCTTTATGGCCTGAGACTGACTTGATATTGTCAGCTCCCTGTGTTCCATTCAGTAGGGTGTTCCTAGAGGAGGATTTCATTTTATGCCACTGTGTCATTTAACGGTTTTGTTCTGTGTACAATTTTATGCAGAAACATTTTTCTGCATATATATACACACATATATATACACATATATACATATATATACACATATATATACGTGTGTGTGTGTATATATATATATATAGATTTTTGTTTTTGAAATGGAGTCTCACTCTGTCACCAGGCTGGAGTGCAGTGGCGTGATCTCGGCTCACTGCAAGCTCTGCCTCCCGGGTTCAAGCGATTCTCCTGCCTCAGCCTCCCAAGTAGCTGGGACTACAGGTGCCCACCACTATGCCCAGCTATTTATTTTTTATTTTTATTTTTTGTATCTTTTAGTAGAGATGGGGTTTCACCATGTTGGCCAGGATGGTCTGAAACTCCTGACCTCGGGTGAGCCACCCGCCTCAGCCTCCCAAAGTGCTGGGATTACAGGTGTGAGCTACTGCGCCAGGCCAGAACTAACTAACTAACTTCCTTCCTTCCTTCCTTCCTTCCTTCCTTCCTTCCTTCCTTCCTTCCTTCCCTCCCTCCCTCCCTCCCTCCCTCCCTCCCTCCCTCCCTCCTCCCTCCCTCCCTTCCTTCCTCCCTCCCTCTCTCCCTTCCTTCCTTCCTTCTCTTTCTTTCGAAACAAATTACTGAAGAGTATTTTTTTTCTCTGTTAAAACTTTTCGGCTGGACACGGTGGCTCACGCCTATAATCCCTGCACTTTGGGAGGCTGAGGCAGGCAGATCATCTGGTCAGGAGTTTGAGACCAGCCTGACCAACATGGTGAAACCCCGTCTCTACTAAAAATACAAAAAAATTAGCTGGGTGTGATGGCGCATCCCTGTAATCCCAACTATTCAGGAGGCTGAGGCAGGAGAATCGCTTGAACCCAGGAGGCAGAGGTTGCAGTGAGCCAAGATTGTGCCGCTGCACTCCAGCCTGGGCGACAGAGCAAGACTCCGTCTCAAAAAAAACAAAACAAACAAAAAACCAGAAAAACAAAAACAAAAAAAACCACAAAAACAAAACAAAAAAAACTTTTCTCCAAATGTAGATATGTATCAAAAACCAAAATACTATTGCCTTTTACAAGACTTTTGTAATTCCTTTAACTCCCTGTAGACATTTTGAAAATCACTTCTTTGTAACACTGATTTACGACAGCTTACTTTTCTGAAGAAATCTCTTTTTCCAGTTTCTCTTGGCATTTTTTATTTAGTTCTTCTGTACCCCCAATAATTTCAGTATGTCATTATTTTGTTTTAATAATTAAAAAATTTTTTTGTCTTACTGAAAGCTACTGAAGGGTACAGCTTCTTGATCCTTCTCTCTTTTTGGGTGCATCTGTTGTTGTTTTTTCCTTTGTTTGTTTATTTACTTATTTTTGCCCTCAGCAAGGGACTATTTTTCAAACTCTTTAACATCTGATTGCTGTAAGATCTGTTGGCGTAGCATGTGAAAGTCACCAGTTGACATGGGTAGAAATACAAGTATGGAATTGCGCACCCATGCCCCTTGGTGGTATTTATACATGAGACTTTTACTTGTAGTCTACAGTTTATTCTATTCGAATGACTTATACAGTGAAGGAACCGTTACTAGGCATTACTTTTTGGGATAAAGGCTTATTTTGTTTCATTTAGGTACTTTTTTCAGGTTCTTTTGTTAAAGTCTGCCTGACATGAGTTTTGATTTGCAAACTGAAAAAGCTTTAAAATGCTAAAAATTGGCTCTGTTCCTTTTTCTTTGGATTTCTCTGGGAATTCTAAGTTGGCTATGACCTCATAACTTGAAGGGCTTCTAAGGTCAATTATAACCTGATAGATATCATTAAACAAAGATTAATCTCAGTTTATAGAAAAATTCTGACTTTCAATATAAAATAATTCAATGGAAAATGATTAATGGCTTCTGTTTTTGGAGAGTGATATTGTACTTGACATTGATAATGTTTAGTTATAATGGTTGTAGGTACTACTTGTTTTTTATTGAATTATTTGTATTAGATCTTCATTCCCCAGAAAGTATGAGACCTGATGTTCTTACCTCAAGATGAGAGCTTAAAGGAAGAAGAGGTCAAGGTTTTACTTAAATTGTCTTAGCTAAACCTTTCCCTTTCCCTAAGATCTAGCATCTCAGAATTGCTGACGTCAGACATAGTTATTGACTGAAAAGAGTTAAATTGGTAAAGTATAATTTCTGGCTTCAGAGGTTCAGATATTACATTATGTAGTTGAAGTTTCATCAAGTCCTGAAAATAAAATCTTTAGGCTGTATAGTCATAGATTTAGAGAGAGAAAAGTTCTCCAAAGGCCTGTTGGTTTTACAGTTTACGTAAAATCAGTCCTTGGTTCTGGTAACTTTTGTCTCATATTTTGCCTCTCTCCTGCTGATCCTGGAATATTTCTTAATTTGCCTGGAACCTCGTTGACTTGAACAGATTGTCTCTTGACTTCTCATTCAGCTCCTTCTAACTTGACTGATTGATATGGTTTCACTGTGTCCCCACCCAAAGCTCATCTTGAATTGTAGCTCCCATAATTCCCATGTGTTATGAGAGGGACCCGGTGGGAGGTAATTGAATCATGGGGGTGGATCTTTCCCATAGTGTTGTTCTTGTGACAGTGAGATCTGATGATTTTATAAAAGGGAGTTCCCCTGCATATGCTCTCTTGCCTGCTACCATGTAAGATGTTACTTTGCTTCTCCTTTGCCTTTGGACATGATTATGAGGCCTCCCTAGCCATGTGGATCTGTGAGTCCATTAAACCTCCTTTCCTTTATAAATTAGTCTCAGGTATGTCTATTAGCAGTGTGAGAATATACTAATAAACTGATATAATATTTTTCAAATTCCAACTTTGTATCAATACCATGCTGAGCATTGTTGTGAATGAAAAACAAGTCATAGTTTTCATAATCGCAAGAAATCTACTTGAGAGATAATTAATTTTTGTATACTTTTGTAAAAAATTATGGGGCCATAAATAGGGGTAGAGGCATTGGGTAGGTATGTTCTGTGTGTGAAATGATTCTGGAATTTGTGGTTTTGATGTCTAGAGTAGAACACTGGCTGTGGTATGGGAGGGCTACATAAAAATTTCATACCAGGCTGAAACAGGATGGAGAAAGGAGAGTGCCATGAAGCGTGTGCATATATAGCCTTGGGAGTTTAATTTGTTTCTAATTTTATCATCTAGATGACAGCAGCATACTTCTCTTTATAAATACTATTTAAAGTTGAGAATCCCTGAGTCTTTTCCATTAAGGAACAGAGGCCCCTTGTTATGAAGCTGGCACAGTCACTGGTGCAGGATGGTAAATTGCCTTGCTGTCAACTCTCCTCTGCTTCTTATTCTGTTGCCTTAAACATACATTGTCGGAAGACTAAGGCAATGGTCAGGCTCTTTCTGCATTCCCTGATTAGTGTACTTTCTCCATTTATTTTGGAATTGACCCACGTGTGCCATCCTTTAGGGTTGTTGAATATTGTATTCCTTATTTCATTGCCTTGCTTTACATTTTTATTTATTTTTTACCAACTTGGAAAGTTTAGTGTTTGAACCCAGTCAGATATCACTATTAAGCATTAGCATACGCATTCATTTTCCGTCCTATCCAGGTGTGATTACAGTGTGTCTTAGAAAAAAAAAAAAAAGCAAGCAACTCCTATCTATTTTAAAATATAAGCTTGTATGAGTAATACTAACTGTAATTTTTTATTTAATGTTTTCTTTTTAAAGTATGTATTTTTGATTTTTGTGGGTATATAAATGTTATGTATATTTATGGGAGTACTTGAGCTGTTTTGATACAGGCATGCAATGCATAATAATCACATCATGGAAAATGGGCTGTCTATCCCTCAAGCATTTACCATTTGTGTTGCAGACAATCCAATTATGTTATTTTAGCTATTTAAAATGTACAATTAAATTATTATTGACTATAGTCACCCTGTTGTGCTATCAAATACTAGGTCTTATTCTTTTTAACTATTTTTTTTATACTCATTAACCATATCCCACTCCACCTTCCCAGCCTCTGGTAAACATCCTTCTATACTCTCTCCATGTGTTCAGTTGTTTTGATTTCTAGGTCTTACAAATAAGTGAGAACATATGATGTTTTTCTGTGCCTGGCTTATTACACTTAACATAATGACTTCCAGTTCCACCTATGTTATTGCAAATGACAGGATTCATTTTATGAATAGTACTCCATTGTGTGTTAGTACCACGTTTACTTTATCCATTCATCTGTTGATGGACACTTAGGTTGCTTCCACATCTTGGTGATTGTGAACAGTGCTGCCACAAATATGGGAGTGCAGATATCCCTTTGATATACTGATTTCCTTTCTTTTGGGTCTATACCTCACAGTGGGATTGCTGGATGATAATGTAGCTCTCCTTTTAGTTTTTTGAGGCACTGCCAAACTGTTCTGCATAGTGATTGCAGTAATTTACATCACCACCAACAGTGTATGAGGGTTCCCTTTTCTCTACATCCTTGTCAGCATTTGTTATTGTCTGTCTTTTGGATAAAAGCCATGTTAACTGGCATGAGATGACATCTTATTGTAGTTTTAATCTGCACTTCTCTGATGATCAGTGATGTTGAACACCTTTTCATATGCCTGTTTGCCATTTGTATGGCTTCCTTTGAGAAATGTCTATTCAAATCTTTTGTCCATTTTTGATTGGATTATTAGATGTTTTCCTATAGAGTTGTTTGAGCTCTGTATATATTCTGATTATTCATCCCTTGTTAGATGGATAGTTTGCAAATATTTTCTCTGATTCTGTGGGTTGCCTCTTCACTTTGTTGTTTCATTGCTATTCAGAAGGTTTTTAACTTGATGTGATCCCATTTGTCCCTTTTTGCTTTGGTTGCCTGTTCTTGTGGCAACAAAAATTTTCACCTAGATCAATGTCCTGGAGAGTTTCTCCAATGTTTTCTTGTAGTAGTTTCATAGTTTGAGGTCTTAGATTGAAGTCTTTAATCTATTTAGCTTTGATTTTTATATGCGGTGAGAGGTAGGGGTCTAGTTTCCTTCTTCTGGATATGGATATCCACTTTTCCTAGCACCATTTATTGAAGAGTCTGTCTTTTCCCCAGCATGTGTTCTTGGCACCTTTGTTGAAAATGAGTCGACTGTAGATGTGTGGATTTGTTCTGGGTTCTCTATTCTGTTCTATTGGTCTATGTGTCTGTTTTTATTCCAGTTCCATGCCATTTTGGTTACTATAGCTCTATAGTAAAATTTGAAATCAGGTAATGTGATTCTTCCAGTTTTGTTCTTTTTGATTAGGATAGCTTTGGCTATACTGGGTCTTTTGTGGTTCCATATAAATTTTAGGATTGGTTTTTCTATTTCTGTGAAGAATGTCATGAATATTTTGACAGGGATTTCATTGAATCTGTAGATTGATTTGGGAAGTATGGAAATTTTAACAATATTGATTATTTCACTCCATGAACATAGAATATTTTCCATTTTTTTGGTGTCCTCTTCAGTTTCTTTCATCAGTGTTTTGTAGTTTTCATGATCGAGATCTTCACTTCTTTGGTTAATTCCTAGGAATTTAATTTTATTTGTGGCTGTTGTAAATGAGATTACTTTTTTTTCTTTTTCAGATTGTTGTCTGTTAGCATATAGAAATACTACTGATTTTTGTAATTTGATTATGTATCCTGCAACTTTACTGAATTTATCAGTTTTAATAGTTTTTGATGTGGTGTCTTTAGGTTTTTCCAAATATAAGATTATATCATCTGCAAACAATGATAATTTTGGTTTTTCTCTTCCAATTTGGATGCCCTTTCTTTCTTTCTCTTGTCTGATTGTTCTAGCTAGGAGTACTACGTTGAATAATAGTGGTGAAAGTGAGCATACTTCTTGTCTGCCAGATCTTAGAGGAAAGGCTTTCGGGTTTTCCCCATTCAATATGATACTAGTTGTGGGACTGTCATATATGGCTTTTATTACGTTGAGGTATGTTCTTTCTGTTCCAAACTTTTTGAGGGTTTTTATCATGAAGGGATGTTAAATTTAATCAAATGCATTTTTGGCATCAGTTGATATGATTATATGGTTTCTGTCCTTCATTCTGTTGATAGGATATATCACGTTGATGGATTTGTTTATGTTGAACCATTCCTCTATTGGTGGGATTTTTCCCACCTGTTTATAATGAATGATCTTTTAAAGGTGTTGTTGAATTTGGTTTGCTGGTATTTTTTTGAGGATTTGTACATCAATATTTAGTGGAGATATTGGCTCATAGTTTCCCTTTTTGGTATGTCTGTGTCTGGTTCTTTTATCAGGGTAATACTGAGCTTATAGAATGAGTTTGGAAGTACTCCCCTCTCCTCTATATTTTCAGAATAGTTTGAGTAGGATTCATATTAACTCTTCTTTAAATGTTTGTAGAATTCAGCAGTGAAGCCATTGGGTCTTGGGCTTTTTTTTTTTTTTTTTACTGGGAGACTTTTTATTACATCTTCAATTTTATTACTTATTTTTGGTCTGTTCACGTTTGGATTTCTTCATAGTTCAATCTTGTTAGGTTGTATGTGTCTAGGAATTTGTCCATTTCTTCTAGATTTTCCAGTTTATTGGCATATAGTTGCTCCTAGTAGCTACTAATGATCGTTTGAATTTCTGTGGTATCAGCTGTAATGTCTACTTTTTCATCTCTGATTTTATTTACTTAGATCTTCTCTCTTTCTTTCTTAGTATGGCTAAAAGTTCATCAACTTTGTTTAACTATTCAGAAAACCAACTTTTAGTTTCATTTATTTTTTTTTTTTTGGTATTTTCTTCTTCTTAATTTCTCTTATTTCTGCTCTGATCTTTATCATTTCCTTTTTTCTACGAATTTTGGGTTTGGTTTGCTCTTGCTTTTCTAGTTCTTTAAGAGGCATTGGTGTGTTGTTTATTTGAAGTTTTTCTTCTTTTTTGATGTAGGCACTTATAACTGTAAACTTTCCTGTTAGTACTGCGTTTGCTGTTTCACATAGGTTTTGGTACATTATGTTTCCATTATCATTTGTTTTAAGAAATTCTTCAATTTCCTTCTTAATTTCTTCATTGACCCAGTGGTCATTCATGAGCATATTGTTTAACTTCCTTGTATTAGTATATTTTCCAAAATTTCTTTTGTTATTGATTTTTAGTTTTATTCCTTTGTGGTCAGGGAAGATGCTTGATATTATTTCACGTTTTCTGAATGTTTAGAGACTTCTTTTGTGACCTAACATATGGTCTATGTGTAACCATAATTTTATAATGAAAACACAATTGGAATTCTGTTTTTCCTACTGAAGTTTAAGAGACTGAAGACTTTTTAGTATATAAAGGTTTAATTTGTCAATGCTAGTATCTTTCTTAATGGATAAATATTAAATACAGTAGATGGTCATTATAATTTTTTTATTGCATAAAATTAGTTGTGTGTTGATTCAGATCAAAATTATGGAAGTATAGCTAATTGTTACCTTCAAAGCATAATGTACATTTATTTGGCAAGAAACTATTCAGCTTCCCAATTGAATTAATAGATGTTCCTTTTAAAATTAATCAGTTAATCAAAGCATGTTTTTTGAGGCATTTTTAGTGTATTATAGCACTCTGTTAATTATGAAATCCAAAAGAAAACGTAGGGGATATAAGGATATAACAATATCGTATTATGAAATATTAACACATAAGCTAATTTTGATCATATGGTTTATATAAGAAGAATTGGAGAAGGGAGAGAGTTTAATTCCCCTGCATCTTTTAATTAAAAAATTAAAAAAAGTCTGTAGAAGCATTGTACAGTGAACATATATGCTTCCTCCCCATTCACTGATTATTAGCATTTTACAGTATTTGAATTTGTTCTTCTCTGCCCCCATGTATACATGTATGTATATTTCCCTGCCTCCAACCATTTGTTAGTAGACTGCAGACATTAAGGCACTTCATCACTGATTATATATCTCCTAAGAATGAGGACATTCTCCTACATAACCACTATATCACTTTCATACTCAAAAAATTTAGCACTCATTGAATATTATCATCAGCTATATAGTCTATTTTCAAATTTCTGCAATCATATGAAAATTGCCTTCATAGCTCTTTTGTTTGTTTGAGCTAGGATCTAATCAAGGCCAATGTGTTGCGTTTAGTTATCTTGTCTCTGACAGGCCTTCTTTAATCTGTACCAGTGCTGTACAGTATGGTAGCCACTAGCCACATGTAAAATTGAAACTGATGAAACTTTAATTCGGTTCCTTACATACTAGCAACACTTCAAGTACTCACTGGTCCTATCTGGCTAATGGATACTCTATTGAAACAGCATGAACATGGACTATTTCCATCATCAAAGAAAGTTCTGTTGGACAGATCTGGAACGTACCCCACCTCTTTTTGTCTTTGTGAATTTTGAAGAGTTCAGGCCAGTTGTCTTATTGAATGTTCTACATTGTAGATTTGTCTTGTTTCTTCATGATTAGATTTGGGTTGTGGCAGATTGTATCTTGCAAAACTAGCTGCACTAAGATACTTGGCCTGTCTCACATCCTTTTTTAAAAATGTGGCTGACATTCCTGCAGCTGAGAGGTGGTCTTTGCTCTCCTTGGATGTGGGCAAGGGCGTGTGACTGACAGGTGACCAATGAAGTAAGGTAGAAGTCATACTGTGACATAAGACTGGCTTACTCTTTCCTGGTGTGCTGACACTGGGAACTTAGTCATCACACTGTGAGGAAGCCTAGGCAGTGTGAAGATGTTACACAACTCCAGCTAGGGTCTCAAGCTGACAGTGAATGGGCCTTCAGATGATTCCATCTCCTGGCTTTTGAGTCTTCTAGTTGAGTAGGCATGAGAAGCAGGCAGCTGTTCAGCTGAAGTCTGTCAGAATTCTTGATGCAAAGAAACTGTGAGAGCTAGTACCTTACACTATTGTTCTTCCAAGCTGCTAAGTTTTGAGGAATTTATTATAGAGCAGTAAATAACTAATGCACAGGTTAAACAGTATGACAAGAGTACTACATGAATGATGGTCTGCATTTCCTATTGCATCACATTAGGGGACATGTAATGTCAGTGTGACTTGTTACTGATGACGCTTGATCGCTTAAGTGGTGGCCACTTCATCTTTCTTCTTTTTCTTTTTCTTTTTTCAGGCGGAGTCTCGCTCTGTTGCCAGGCTGGAGTGCAGTGGAATGATCTCGACTCACTGCAACCTCTGGCTCCTGGGTTCAAGCGATTCTCCTGCCTCAGCCTCCTGAGCAACTGGGATTACAGGCACGTGCCACCATGACCAGCTAATTTTTGTCTTTTTTAGTAGAGATGAGGTTTCACCACGTTGGCCAGGATGGTCTCGATCTCCTGACCTCGTGATCTGTCCCAAAGTGCTGGGATTCTGGGTGTGAGCCACTGTGCCCAGCCCATCTCTTCATCTTAAATGAATACCTTACCTCTTTGTTATTAATATGCAATCGGAAGGAAAGTTTAATTTTGGGTAGAATCAGCTTCCAGCAAGTTTCTTGTCAAGAGCATTTCACTCTACACCATTGTTTTGAGGGTATTTAAAATGGAAACAATTTTAGAAATCATTTTATTCAGTGTCTTCATTTTGTAACCTGATTTAATAAATATTATTAGGTTTCTATTACAGTTACTAGGGACATAAAATGTATGAAATATGATCATTCTCCACTTGGAGCTTATGGATGAAAACTAACATGAATGGCATTCAAAGGGGGTAGATTGAGTAATACTTAATTTGTATTTCAAGATGATTCAACTAAAAGGTTTTTATTTTCCAAAAGACTAAAATGATGTTATTATGATGACTGTAGACTTTAGTCTCCCAAGGCTGGTCAATGCTCTTTCTGAATTATTTTTTTGTCATACAGAATTAAAAGAAAACACATTTTAAGTGTACTCTTATGTTACAAGTTCTATTAGTCCTGTAGTTTAGGGGTTTGAATGTATCTTTTTCTGAAGATAGAAGTGTATGTATTTTAAAATATAGATCTGTCATGTTCCAAATTTCTTCCTATGTAAATAAGAAATAGTGAGCTAAATGAATGTCTAGGAAGTGAAGGCTGTCAGGATACTGTTGTATGATTTTTGAAAAAATATATGGTACAATGTATTAAGGAACTATGCTAGTATCTAACATAGTGTCCTAAATAGTTGTTGATCGGGTTAATACTATATAGATGAACCATTGCTTTTTAATACTGGTTGCATGCTTATGAAAAAAAGTGGATCAAAGGTAACTATATGGAGCCTTTAAAGTTTTTCCACCAATATGAAACCATAGTTTTCTTACTGTGTTTGTTTATTCAGTTCTGGTATATAAGAATAAAGAAATACATTTTTCATTTGTTTTTGGCTTGATAGTGGCACATTTACTTATATTTTTCTGTCCCAAATTATATTTGAATTTCTTGATAGAACATATAATTTAAGACAAAGAAGAAATATTTCCATTTATTTCATTGTTCTCTTTCTGGTAAAACCCTGTTGGCTAGACTACTTTGCTAATGTGGTCAAACTCAAGATATTTAATTTTGTAGGCTCTACAGTTTCACCTGTTACTTGCTCCCAGACTGAATATCTAGCAACATTTTTTCCTAAGTAACTGGCTACAGGAAAAACTTCATAAATGATTGGATAAATCAATCAACAATTTAGTAAATTAAGTCAGACTATAACTGTTGCCAAGTAAAATGGGGTTATATCTTTATACAGAGGGAAGATGTGATTAGAGCTGCTTCAGAATTGTAGGAAGATATAAGAGTAATCCTATCTAGCTGGGGAAGGAGCAATCAAAATACAAATCAGTTCTGGAAAGTGTACAGTTCTGAGAGGCATGTGGTGATAGGCAGCTCTGTATGTTTAACTCTGGGAGGGTGAGATAAAGGTGAAAGAATATAGAATTATTTAAGAAATGGAGCAAAACTACATGGTAAAGAGTTAATGTAGGGGCAGGAAGGAATCATTGGGGGAAGACTTTTGAACAGTGGCAGACAGGAAGGGAGGAGGGTAGAGAGAAAGCTGAATTTTGGAGTGGAGGTGTGGGTTTGGGTACTTAGGATAGAGTGACCAGTTTAAGGATTTGCTCAGGAGGGAACCCATAGGAAGAGACCACTGCTTCAGGTGGTTCCAAGATGATTTATTCCTTCCTTCCTTCCTTCCTTCCTTCCTTCCTTCCTTCCTTCCTTCCTTCCTTCCTTCCTTCCTTCCTTCTTTCTTTTGTTTGGATATATTTAGTGCTTTACATTTGCTTTTTGTGCTAAATCCTTTACTAAGTTTATCATTTCATGCAATACCTGCAACGACCCAGTGACAACGTCTTTATTTTACATATGAAAGAAACAGGCTCAGAGACATTGCTAAAAAATCAGTGGTCCTTCTGAGATGTCGGAAGCCCATCTTGGTGGGAGAGGAGGAAAGCCGGAGTTTCAGGAGTTCAGCTTACCTTGCCCCTTTTCTCCTCCCACAAGAGTATCTCCGTTTTAATCTGTTGAATATATAGATTTTGCATGTAAGATTTCATGTCAAGAAAAAAGCAAAGGCTGGGTGCAGCAGCTCATTCTGTAATCTTAAGATGAATACTTTCAAGTGTCAAGGAGAACTTGATTTTCCAACAGCTTGAAAACAGAAGGAATTGGATGATAGACTTTGCAGAGGCTCTGAAAGTGTGCCTCTAGATGAGTGATGTCATCTATACACACCTTTGATAGATGTAATCTGTATTCAGCTTCTCTCCTGACATTTCTGACCACTAGAATCAAGCTGACCTGACCACTGGTCAGCATTCTGGGTATGTGCACATCAGGCCAAGGTGGTATTTTGATTTGCAGTCGCAAGGTTTAGGCTTCAGAGGGGAAGCAGCACTGCTTCCCTTTCTACCTTGGAGAGGTGGAGTAGAAAGTAACCGGGTGGCAGAAATACCCAGGGAGCTTAATGATTGCACTGGCCTTATCACACCACAACACATTGCTCAGTCAGTCCACATTCCTGTCTCTAACACTTGGGGGAAAAAGAGAGCTAATATTGTTGTTCTAATTTTGTAAGCTAATATGGTAGAGACTTTTTTGTTGGTTTCTTTTGCAAATTTCATTCACATTTTTAGTGAAATCTTGTAGACTATTTACTTGGAACACATGAAGTTGGGTGTTCAAAGAAAGGAAAAATAATTACTAGTTATGGAAAAATGGTTTGAGAGTTCTCTGGATCTCTTTATCTCTGGTGGCATATATGACTATTGCTCTGTTTGGATAGGGTCTAAGGATGAATACCTATTCACTTATTCCTCACTTGCTTTCAAGCCATGCCAACTACGAAATCCTCAGATCAGCTACTAAATAAAACAGGAATATGTTATTATGTGACTCATTCTTCTTGTTTCTCCCCCTGTATTTCAAATTTAAAATGGTGTCGTGGGAAGAGATTCAGGATTTCCATTCCTGCTTTTCCCTTTCCTGCCAAGCTCATGACCCCTGCCAGCTCCATCTTTTCCTTCCTCTGCTTACAGTTTTGGTTTGAGTTCTGGATTCTTGGAGTTTATAGAACAAGAGTCATTTAAACTCTTTTTGTTTTTTCCAAATGGAACAAGTGTCTTAATTGAGGTCAGGCCAACACTTAGGGTGACAGAATCTTGTCCTCACCTTCCCTGGCATAGAGAGAATTTGTGCCAAGGAGAATGGTGTGAAACTGTGAACCCAAAGAGCGTCCATTGGGATAAAGCTGATGCCCAGCTGGAGGCACAACACAGTGACTCTTTTGCCAGGCTCTGTTGTTCTGTTTGGTCCCAAGCCAGATGGCGGCCTGGCGGGTGAACCATTGGCTCTGGCCTTTCTTTCACCTCCTCAGGTATAGGATGAAATGCCCAGCTGTCCCTTTCCTTGCATGAGTGACCCTGTGGAAACAGTAATTGCTCTCATTGTTACTTAATGTTTATATGATTTTGTTTAAATTTGATTTTTAAAAAAATATGGTTTACTGGTAGTATGAAAGCATCAAATTACTCAATAAAATTCAGGAGTGGAATTTATTTAACACCATACTTGAGTTTAAACAGAGCTTCTGGAGTGAGCATGAGAGAGGAAGTGGGCAGATTTGAATGAGATTGAACTGGTATAGTTCATGTATTATATATCATTATTTTGATCGCTAGAAGTACTTTTGAGATGTGCTTGCATTAGAGTTTTAGTACATGTTATCTTTTGGCCACTTTGTAACATCCATAAGATGGAAATGAGCATCCAAGGTCTCCCTCAAATGGAAATAATATCCGCTGAATCTGATGCGACTTATGCTTTTGTACCTGGATTGTACTATAATATTAGTTATGCCTTATCCGAATAATGGTAACAGCAATAGCATTTACAGGTCTTACCATCTGTCCAGTCTCAAATGTAGTAGGAGCTATTTGAAGCTATCAAGAAGGAATTCTGAAAAAGAAACAAAGACCTTGTCCTTCTACAGAGCTTCATTTTTAAAGATCTTCCATTTTCATACCAGCTTTGATTTCTATGATTATGATGCATTACTAGTAGCATTTTTACAATTTTACTTAATTTTTACTTTATTAAAAAGTCTTTTAAAAAGTAACAAGAAATGTCTAGGAATGTTCTTGATAATGTTTCGGACACACAAAAATGTTTCTAAACAAAGCAAAATTACTTTGGCGTGTTGCAGGGGGCAGGGGTGGTAGGAGTGGTGCATTTCTTCCTGCTGTGGCCCTGTCCAGGGTCTCTTGTTCAGCACTGGATTTGCAGCTCAAAGAGATATCCTAATTTCTGAAGGATCTAGTTGCTGCCTGAGTCACATTTCTTTAAGGCACAGAGCTATAAATAAATGATGGTTATCCCACAATTGCCCCTTTTACCATCATGTAACTGAAATGATGCAACTAATATTGTTGATGTTGTTAGGAAAGTAATGGTTCTTGCCTTTCCTTTCTCATAGGATTTTATGATAATGCAATGAGATAGTGGATTCAAAGGTATTTTTAAGGTGTTACATGATTGATAAAGAGGCATTACAATTATTATTGTTATTACAATTAATTTTCCTACTATTTTTATCATGACCAACATCACCATTATTAACATCTTCACTGTCAGGGTATAATTTCTCAGGCCCATCTCCTCTGCCTCCTGAGCAGGAAAGAGAAGGGAAATCATACCCATTGGTTATTACAATTATAAAGACTTTTTTTTTTCCCCTCAGATAATCTGGGGGTTCAATATAATAATGTTTCTGACTCTGGGCCCCTGAATTTCTTTTAATTCTATTGCTGGGAATATTTGACTCCTGCTAAAGGGCTCAACCTAGGCTAGAGGGGCCAGCTGTTTAGGGGAATTTTAATAGTTCTAATTCGGAGCTGCTTGCTTGATATCAAGCACCATTGCTACTGATTCTGTGTTAACTTTGTGTCCCAGTCTGATAACTGGCCTTCTGTCTTGCTTGTGTGATGAAATTCTCAACTATACCTTAAATCCAGTCACTGATTTCCTGTATTGGCATTTTGCCTTGGCCTTAGAAACCTGCCCAGAATCTCTTAATCCTCCTTCATTTTCTACACTTTGCTGGCTCTCCACCTCCCCCACACCCATGCCTACATGCATGCCAGATTTAACTCCTGCTTGAGTCTTAGTGTCTTCATCAGAAGTCTAGTTAACGTCTAACATGTTATCTGAGCTATGGTATAAGTAGAATATGGTAAGAAGGATACTAAGGAGGAGGGAGAGTATAGAGGAGGGAGGGAGGAGAGAGCGAAATGGCATGAACATAGCATAAAAGTACAAGGGATAGGTATATTCTTTCTTTCACTAGGGTTGTGACCTTTGTAAAGGCAAAAAATGTTGCCCCCCTTTTTTTTACTGCTATGTCCCTAGTTTCTGAAACTGCCCAGTATTTAATCTATCCATTAAATATTTGTTGAATAAGTGTTTGCAGGAGCACACTAATTGACTGGTTTGCCTGGAGGACACTTGAATGTGAGCTTTTTAGGGCTGGGATCGTTGAAGCCTTGTTTGTTGCTTTAGTGCCATATATTTTGCCAAATTGAATGAATAAATGTTGGGATCAGTGGAGTTGAGGCTAGAAGGCAGAAATTGATAATGTGGATTCTTTTTTTTCTTGAGATGGAGTCTCACTTTGTCATCCAGGCTGAAATACAGTGGTGTGATCTCAGCTCACGGCAGCCTTCATCTCTTAGGTTCAAGCTATTCTCCTGCCTCAGCCTTGCTAGTAGCTGGGATTACACGCACCCACCACTATGCCTGGCTAATTATTATATTTTTAGTAGAGACAGGGTTTCACTATGTTGGTCGGGCTGGTCTCGAACTCGTGACCTCAAGTGATCCACCCGCCACGGCCTCCCAAAACGCCGGGATTTACAGGCATGTGCCACCACGCCCTGCGATAATGTGGATTATTGAATGCTGAACTAAGGATTTGGTCCTTATTGTGACAAGGAGAGAAACAGTGTCCTTCTGTATCTTAACATTTACTTTTACTGTCTAATGTACTAAGAGTTTTGTTCTTGCAGTATACTGTAGCTTGAGTTGAAGGGTTCAGAAAGAAAATCCTTTTGATACTAAAAAAAGAAGGGATATTTTTACATAAGATGCTTCTTTTTGAGTTAATATAAATCCAGAATCTTAATTGGTAGATATGTTTCTAAAACATAGTCTTTAAAAATTGCTTATATGGATAGTCAACATGTTTACACACAGCAATGCTGGAAGTATGTTTCTATTCAGTATCATATGAATAATAGCTATGGTTTCAAGTACTCAACAAAGCGATGAAAAGCATCCACTGTTTTCATTCTCGCTGGCTTATTTTGCCATCCTGTGGTTGGTGTTGAGCAATTATTCACTGCTTGAGGCTTCTTGAATCTGGGAACCAGAGTGAATATTTCCAGGTGTCAGATTCATCTCTTCATCTGTCTGTACTTCTAGAGTCTAGCATTGTCCATATTAGACCATAAAGATGTACACTTTTCAAACACTATGATTCTGGGAAAATGAAAACCTATGTAGAGTACAACGCAAATGCTCAGATTGAGTGGGGGGGGTGGTTTATCTTGATAGACACATGTCAAGGAATTTCTTTTTTAGGTTTTTATCTTCATTGAGTGATTGGACTGCTTATGGGATCAAAGCACCTTGGATTGTAATAAACATTGCTTCATATATAAATAGGAGCATTTTTTGTGTGTGCGTGTGCATGTATGTCTGCCATAGGATGGAGTATGAAGCCAAGCTTGCTTGTCAGGGACAACTGCTTTGCCAGCTGTGAACTAAAACTGGAGTTGGAATTAGGGCAGGGCCATGGCAAACTCTCACTCAGCACTGGAGTGGCAGGTGTGTCCTCTACAGGGTGGGAGATCATTGTCACTCTTGGCTCCCCATTTTCTTCTTATCTTCATCCAAGCACCCGGCAGTTTAGAAAGATAGAGTCCAATTCTGGAGGCAGTTGTCCTCAGCAGGAAGAAACAGGAAAGTTATCTGAAATCTTAGACAAAAGGAACAAAAGGCAGTGGGCTTTTAGGTTTCTGAAGTGTAACTATTCTACGGAAGGAGATTCATTTTTCTTAGATGAGTTACTATAGTCTACTAGATTTTGTTTACATGAGGAACTGATTTATTTTGGGCTTACTGGTGTGTGGAAGCACAGCTAATATTCCCTAACTAATGTTAGAAAACAGGAAATAAAGAAAATATCTGTAATCTCAACATATAATCACTTAATTTTATATTTGATTTTAATGAATAATGAACAATGTAATACAAAGATATTATGAACAATATGATATATGTTTTGATTAGGTTAAGTTTTCTTCCTACCACTACCACTATCATAATTGTTATTGTCATCAAGTATTTATTGAGTCCCTGCTTTGAGTGAGGCATAGTCACAGCAAGAGTGAAGAAGAAAAACAAAAGGAAAATGTGGTTTCTTGTAAGGAGATTATTTTCTATTTTGGACTGAACATATATCTTGGAAACAAATTATAATAAATGATTGATTCATTAGGCAAATGATTATTGAGCTCTATTATGTGCAGGCCCTTTGCTCAGCGTTTGAGAAATAATGTTGAACAAGACATTCCTGCCCTTGAGGATACTGTCCAGGGTAAATGATAGACAAGCAAATAAGAATTTCAATAAATTATAATGCATGAATTGTCAATGAAATGCCACAGACAGTGAGTGCTATAAAGAATATTATATTAAAAGATATATTGAAAAGCCTATTGGACAGTGTTGGAAACCAGAATAAAAATTTTAATTATTTCTTATATTGGCCCTTAGTGAGAGCCTAAGGCATAACCTTAAATAGGTAATCAATACATTTTATGACTAATGAAGGTAATATAGTTCAACATTTAGCTCTTCCAAAAGAACACTAGGGTGAATCTTGACAAGAATAGTTAAAAGTGCCTTAAGTTTCCTCTGGCATCAGTTGTCTCAGTATTTGCTTTTGCTGGAGCTTAACATTAGCATTTGACAAGTACATAAAGTGCTGATGTTCCATGGTGTGGAGGAAAGAGACTATACGTTTTATATTCTGGATTAGCAAGTGTCAAAGTTAGCATTCCATTATGAAATTTAGGAAACCAGATAGGCTTTTTTTGATGAGAAGAGGGGCTAGGCAATGGATGTTTTCGCCCTTTAAGGAGTATATGTGAATAAAAGAGAAAAAGCTTAGGTCTGTTATACATTGGATATTTTGTCTTTACCTGACATAAAACTTGTTGCAGAATATAATTTTATCCCTAGAGTTATTCCATTTTAAACCAACTGGGCATATTTTCTTTTCTTTATATCAGATGAAATGAATGAAAGCTACGTGTTTATACTTTATCTGAGTTGTTCAGATCCAGAGTGAAAAATACAAAGGGAACTGTGGAATTTCTCTCCCTGGAGATCTTTAAGAAAAGGTGTAGGTGTTCCGACACTTAATTGACTGAAATTGTTTCTGTAGAGTTTTGTGTGTCCTACTTAAAAAAACAAAAAAAAAAAACAAGATGTGTAAAAATCCAGACTTAGAAAATTGATATTATTGAGGATAATTCTTTCCTTTCTAATCCTCATCACTTTAGTTTTCCTACTTAGTGAATTTATTTGGTAATAGTTGAATACTTAAAATTGGTGAGCATTTGACTTAAGAATATTGCTTCATAATATTTTAATTGATATTTGTGAAGAATTTTGAAGTTTTCAAAACATTTTACATTATTATATCATTTGCTTCTCAGTGATCTTATGCAGTAGACACGACTGGTATTATGATTTTCTCCCATTTTGCTGTTAAGGAATCTGAGGATAAGAGGCTCTGAGACTTGACTATGAGTTATTAAGTTGTGGGGCTTGGCACAGACCTTTTGATAGCAAATTCTCTGCCCTTTTTGCATGCATGAGGCATTACTTTTTTTTTGTTTGGTTTGGTTTGGTTTTGGTTTTGGTTTTTGAGATGGAGTCTTGCTCTGTTGCCAAGGCTGGAGTGCAGTGGTGCGATCTCGGCTCACTGCAGTCTCCACCTCCCTGGTTCAAGCGATTCTCCTGCCTCAGCCTCCTAAGTAGCTGGGACTATGGGCACCTGCCACCATGCCTGGCTAATTTTTTGTATTTTTGGTAGAGATGGGGTTTCACCATGTTAGCCAGGATGGTCTCGATCTCCAGACCTTTTGATCTGCCCACCTCAGCCTCCCAAAGTGCTGGGATTACAGGCGTGAGCCACTGCGCCCGGCTACTTTTTCTTAAATTGGAGTATTTATGCTGTTTTATATTGAAATCAAGTCACTGAAGATTCTGGAGAATAGGATAATATCTCTGGATCATTCATTTCTTCTTTCTGTAAGCTGAATGATGGCTGAGGGAAAGGAAAATATGTTTTGGGGTCCCCACTAGTTACTTTTTTGATCATTTGCCACTTTCTTACTAATGCAGTGTTGTAGATGGTAACTGGGGGTTCTCCGATGGGTTCACAAAAATAATTTAACTTATAAAATTACTGCATTGGTAGTACTGGAACTAACCAGTTGCTCCTAAAATAGTGCATTTTGGTTTGAAAAATAGATTGAGTTTCTAGGAAATGGAGTAAGTTTGTTAATGTACTAAGATTAAGCACTTTCTCATAACCATATTAGCTATGTATGATATCCACTTCAGCTTACCATTAATAAATTAGACCATGCACTTAAAAGAACCAAAATAAAATCAGTTTATTAACTGTTGAGTCTTTACATTAGAACCACAGTTTATATAGGTTGTTTTAAAGTTAATATTCCAAATGTGCACAGCAAATAAAATCTCTAGGAAGAAAAATAGGATATATTATTGAGGGTTACTAGGTTAGGCTTCATGTATTGAGATAATTTTACTTTGTAGTTCTGGTTTGAAAAGTTTATTTTCTCTGAACATTTCCTGCATACAAAATACGTATTGACTGTAGAGAATTTAAAAATATCAGAAAAAGACAAAGAAAGGAGTCCCTTGTTAACCCTTCTGTTTGAGAGCAGTTTTGGTAAGAAAGGAAGGTGAGTTCATTTTCTAAGAAGAACTAATTAGTAGGGCGCTATGGTAACTGACATAATTCAGGAGCATGCAAACCATAGCGGACAGTAGGAGAATATGCTTAGGGGATGATCGCAGGTGAGTTTGATTAGCTAAATTATGGTGAACCATGATTTCCAGGATAAGAGATTTGTTGTTGTCCAATGGAAGGGATTCCAGAGTTCTTCTAATCCAGGATTTGCTTTCCAGGTAAGGAAACCAAACTGAGTTGCTCAAATTACTGAGAGGAGGAATTGGGGCTAGCACCCAAGCTTCTTGGTTAATAAGCTAGTGTTTCTTCTGTTGTACGATCTCATGTGTTGCCATTGTTGGTTCTGAGAGAGAGGACAGCAGTGCTTTTTGAATGAATTCTTACAGTCTTAGAAAAAGAAGGTTGCTTAGAAGGGGGAAGTTATTTACAATTGGAAGACCAGTTAAGCTCATTTTGACAATCCAGACATGCGATGATGGAGTCACCAATGGCTAGAGTGATGAGGAGAAAGGAAGTGCCATTAAAATAAGTGAGAACATTTGAAGAGTAAGCTTATGGTGGGAAAGCTTATGGTGGAAAAGAAAATTTGTTCTATTTTGAACAAATTAGAAATCAAGGAGAAGTGTTTGATTAGGCAAATAATAATATGGGGCTGATATTCTAGGTGTTAAATTATATTTAGCAGCTAAGGAGGATTGACTGGCTGGTTAGCATGCAATATAATCCTTTCACACAGTACTACTGAGGGCAGTTTAGTTCTAGGAAGTCTCCCCCTGACTCCTGCTTCAAGGAAAGATTAGTTATCTATTAGATGCATCACTGACTGAAACATTTGTTTAATACACTGGTGTAGGCAAACTCACCTCAAAAATACCAATACTGGCCTGATTATATAATTGTATGATGCTTCTTTTTCTCCTATAAAGGTGTTCATAGAATGCAATCCCACGTAAAAGCTGTGTGTTAAAGAAAATGATGTAACCCTTCAACCCTCATCAGGCTTTGTGACATTTTATGGCATGATTGCATTTATTGTCATGATAGTAATTCAGTTTAATAATGTTAACTAGTTTCATTTGGACCACATATTTGCCCTAGTCATTCATCCTTTGTTGTTTTAAACTTACATCCTTTGTTGTTTTAAACCACATATAATAGCTCATAGCTCTTGATATTTCTACTCAAAGGCGGAGAACTTGAGCTATTATCTAGATAGTCTATGAAAATTTTAAAGATGGGGCAGTGCCTTTGTTTAATTCCTCTTTGTGTATTTTCAAGGATTTGAAAGTAAATAATGAGAGGTCTGTATTTTGCTAGCAATGATTGGTACACTCACCTGACAAAATAAAAGTGATTTCTTTTTCTGTGGTTTAAAGAATTTTTTTTTTTGATACATAGTCATAGATTTTTGGAGTCAGATAGGGACTGTGGAGATTGTCTAATTCAGGGATAATACCTGGTTTCCATTTCCATGCTGACTTTAGAATTTAGTAGTGGCTGTTTAGAGCAAGGTTGAGAATTCCCACATTTTTGGGTTCAGCTCAGCATTAAAGAGTGTAATGATAAATTATTGATGTCTTTTATGGGAATGGGGAGTGCCCGCACAAACGTCATGTACTTGCTATCCTGATCTAGTCTAGTTCTTTTGTTTCTCAGGTGAGGAAACTAAAATCTACTGAACTTAGTCTGTAATAATCAGTTAGGTTGTAAAGTGTTCTTTTATACTAATTTCTTTGAAACAGAGTTTTTCTTTACAAATACTTTTAAAAATAATGGACAATTGGCCAGGCATGGTGGCTCACGCCTGTAATCCCAGCACTTTGGGAGGCCGAGGTGGGCAGATCATGAGGTCAGGAGATCGAGACCATCCTGTCCAACACGGTGAAACCCCATCTCTACTAAAAATACAAAAATTAGCTGGACGTGGTGGTGCATGCCAGTAATCCTAGCTACTCGGGAGGCTGAGGCAGGAGAATCACTTGAACCTGGGAGGTGGAGGTTGCAGTGAGCCGAGATCACGCCACTGCACTCTAGCCTGGCGACACAGGCTCAAAAATTAATAATAATAATCGTCGTCATCACAGACAGTTAAGTTTTTAGGCTAGTTCACAAAAGACTCTTAAAAGTTTTTGTTAACGTTATCCATAACTACTTGGTTTACTTAAATTCTTGTTTGTACTATTCCCATAATCTATGTTTCAGCATTTATCATACTGTGTTATAATTGTTTAAGTTTGAAACCAGCCTTTACCACTTAGTACCTGTATGAATTTGCAAGTTACTCAAATTCTACATGTTTCAATTTTCTTGTCTCTTGAAATAGGACAGTATTACAACTTACCTTCATGGGCTTGTTACAAGAATTAAATTGTTAAATATGTAAAGCACTTAAAAAAGAGCCTGGAATCTTGAAAGAGTCATGAGAATCCTTCTCAATGGTGCTTTAGGCAGCAAATATTAGCTGGCAAGTGCTCAAATATTAGCTTTTGTTATTCTTACTGGTCAGTTTCAGTCACTATAGTTCATCCGTGTATACTTGGATCTAGAACAGTATCTGCATTTAAATAAATTTCTTTGAAGGACCAATTAAATAAGGAAGGGGCAGAGGAAGACCTATGAGATCACGTGGTATCTCATAGGGTGAAAGAGGAAGGAAGAGGCCAGCTCTTTTAACAAAGTGCTATTTCCATGGTTGTTGAGCTCCACTCTAGAAGAAAGTTTCTTTTTCCTTAATCATTAAGACTTAGTGTTGCTGGTCTCAATGCCACGTTGCAAAGGCAACAGTTTGATTAATCTAAGCTGGAGTAGCTAATAGTTTCCCAGTGGACTTTACACTTTAAAAGATGATATTTGCTAACCAATTACCTCTCTCCTCTTGGTAGTGTTTTTGTTGCCATCACAAAGTCAGGGACAGGGCAGGCTAGATAAATTGCAGGGCCAAGAGCAAAATGAAATGTGGGGGTTCCAGCTAGGAAAGTCACTTTCCCCTTCTACCCCAAACCGCAGATGGTCAGCCTACAAGCGATCCTGCCAGGATTCGCTTGGTACCTGAATTAGGGGTGGGCAAGAGAACCCCACTGAGTCATCCACCTAAAGTGGTATCTCACTGCTGGCTCAGGAGGGGGATGGCCATTTCCTCTCTGCAACCCACTTTCTGTCCCTAGTGGAGGGGGCTGGCCGGAGGCAGGACTGCACATGAGCCACAGTGCTAAGCCAAGCTCTGTTATCCCTTTGGGCTTTATGTACAAAACACAAATTCAAAGATACAGTTATTAAGAATTGAAAGATTATTATCACAGAACAAGGTCCTGAACCTTTTGAGCCCACGACTGTATGCAGCTGCCTGCCCATGAAGTCCACGTTGGTGAAGAACAGATTTTTAGATATACCTCTCTGGGTAGGGTCTCCCTTGTGGGCAGTCCAGTTCTGCCTCGGAACTTGGATTTTAGGACAAGTCTCCATTATTGGTCAGTTTCTTGGCTGCGGCTGCTTTGGAACATACAGGTCACTAAAAGCACCATTTTTTAAAAAAGAAATTTACCTTTTTTCTATCATTACCAATCCACATAGATGTACTCAACTTAATGGTCATGGACATGATGCATTAGCCATGTTTCTCTTAATTTCACTACAGGGAGGTATTATTGTTTCCACTTTACACACTGGAAACTGAGGCTCAGAGTAGTTGATAAGTGCCTTTCCTGAAGTCATGTATTAATTGGCAGAGCTGAAGTTTAAACTTGGGAGAGACTGTCTTATTCCTTAGCCTTATTCCTGTTTCCACTGCCTCTCATGAAAGTTTTAGCATTAAATCTATATGACACATATGTTCTGGCGGCAGTTTTTTTGCCTCAGGAACTTCCCATTTATTTATTTATTTTTATTTTTAAAATTGTTTCTAGATGGAGTCTTGCTCTGTCGCCCAGGCTGGAGTGCAGTGGTATGAACTCGGTTCACTGCAACCTCCACCTTCTGGGTTCGAGCAATTCTCCTCCCTTGGCCTCCCGAGTTGCTGGGATTACAGGCATGCACCACCACACCTGGCTAATTTTTGTGTTTTTAGTAGAGATGGGGTTTCACCATGTTGGCCAGGCTGGTCTCCAACTCCTGACCTCGTGATCTGCCCACCTTGGCTTCCCAAAGTGCTGGGATTCCAGGTGTGAGCCACTGCTCCCAGCCTAGGAATTTCCTATTTAGTGAACTTAGTGTGTATACTTGTAAGTGCTCTAGAGTTTTTCAGCCCTATAAGGATTTTAGTTATTAATAGGGATTTGGTCCGTTATGCAATAAGATTGTGCATCTAGGAGTTTGATTTTTTTTTCTAGTGTTTTGCTCACAAGTTTTCTAGACTGCTCAGATTTTTCCTTTGAGCATGATTTTTATCCTTAACTTTGCTGTCACCTCGGAGTAACTTCTTTTGGTTAGTATTCTCTGTATTCCTGAGTCCCTGTGTGTCAGAGAATGTAAGAGTTGAAAATAGTAGACTACCACAAGGCAACAAACATTGCTTTTTAAAAGCTCATTAAAAACCATCTAAAGTGACTCTCAAGGGACCTTTAGAGGCTTCTTTGAAAAGCTTTGTTTACTAGTAGCCTTCTGTACTAGTCAGAGTTCTCCAGAGACAGAAACAATAGGATATGTATTGATGGATGGATAGATGGATGGATGGATTATAAGGGGTTTATTAGGGGAATTGACTAACACAATTGTGGAGGCCGATAAGTCCCACGATAGGCCATCTGCAAGCTGGAGAACCAGGTTAGTCGATTGTGAGCCAGGGAAGCTGAGGACCTAAGACCCCAAGGAGCTACAGGTGTGAGTCTCAGGGTCCAAAAGCCAGAGACCCTCAAGTTCTAACATCCAAGGTCAGGAGAAGAAGGGTGTCCTGACTATGGAAGAGTGGGAAGAAATTCACCCTTCCTCCACCTTTTTGTTCCATCTGGTCCCCCAGTCGATTGGATGGGTGCCCATCCACATTCAGGGCAGCAGATCCTTCTCACCAGTCCACCAACTCACACACTAATCTCTTCCAGAAACACCATCACAGATACACACAGAAGTAATGTTTTACCAGCTATCTAGGTATTCCTTAATTTAATGAAGTTGGCACCCAAAATTAATCATCATACCTTCTGTTTAGGAATGTCAGTGGTCGAGAATGTGGACTGTACTGTCTGACAAATGTGGCTCAAATCTTGCCTCTGCCCCATGACCTTGGGACTTTCAACACTTTTCATAACCTCTTTAGGGCCTCATCATCTTCACCTGTAAAGTGCGAGTAATACTTACTACTCTCAGGTTATTGTAAAGATCACATGAACTGAGGTATATGATGTGTTTGGTGTTGTACCTGGCACATAGAGTGCTATCAGTGAGTGGTAGCTATTATTATAGATCAAAGGATCTAGGCTTAGAAGAATAATCCAGGGATGTAGTCTGTGCTCTATTAGAGCAATCTGCATAGACATGCCTCTGTGGGCTAAGGGGTCAGAATAAGACCAAATGAAAGTCTCTTGAGAGTCGAGTCTCAGGGTTGGTAGATTTAGCTCCACCATGGACTGTTTAACTGTGGCATGCTTAATGATTTAATCTGAAGTCCTTGGAGTGAAGGTGTATGCTTGTATGTGGATTCAACAAACATTTATTAAGCACCTGCTACTGCCAGGACTTTGTAGGTGCTGGTATTACAAAAAAAGCAAGTTGGCCTGTGTCCTTTTGTAGTTTATATTCCAACTATGAGACAAATATGCAAACAAATGACTGATATTAAATACAACATAAGTGCTTTAAGGTAAATGCAGCATGGTCCAGGGGATAAAGTGAGTTAGAGGGAAGTTGTTCTTTGTTAACATTTTATCTTCAGGGCTAAGAATGCCCTTATTATAGAAGGACCTTCAGTAAGTTCAATGAATTATTTTGATATTTTTAGTATAGATTAATCCTTCAAACACCAAACATATTGAAAATGTAAGTTAACTTTGGGTATTTAAGTGACAGAAGCCCATCTTTAAATTTTCCTAGCAATATTATTTATCCTTAATCTTCACAACTTAGGTGAATAGGAGTTACAGGCAAAATCTTGTTAATTATGTGAAGCCTACTAATAGCTGCAATATACAGAAGGGTTTCTTAGTCACTCAGAGTGGGTGTGTTTCTAAATGATCATTTACACCTATGGGAAATATTGCTGGCATTTGAGAAATGACTCTAATATTAGTTAGAATAAAAGTGATATTAATTAGAATAATAGTTGGATATTCATGATTAAAATATTAGCTACTATGTATTAAACACTGTCTACCAGAAATAACACTAGGAAATATATGTATTTTGGTAGTTTATATATAAGATTAAAATAATATTTCTATGAAGAGCGAATTCCCCTCATTTACTATTTGTTTAGCTAATTTTAAAGTTTGTATAAAAAATGGAAAAATGCTGCTCTTTCTTAGTCTCTGAGTTTTTAATGGCAGGAGTCATAGGGAAATTTTTGATGTACTTACAAAAAGCACCTGAGGAATATAGAGCAAATAGATCCAAATCATAAACATATGTTGGTAAATGAGCAAAAATGGAAAATAATTTGTGTTGAAGGACTGTTGAAACAGTTTTAATAATAGCTCTTAAAAAAGAGTCACTAGGATGTGCTTTGAGAACTATACCTTCTATAACACAATGGCATCATTAAGTTTTTAATATTTGGGTACGTAGTAGTTAGCGTCATGGGCTCTGAAGCCAGACTTTCTGTTTACAATTTTAGTTCTTCACTTACCAGTGTCACTTTGGGCAAATAATTTAGTGTCTTCATGCCTCAATTTTATCATCTATTAATTTAGGATAATAATAGAACTTCCCTCATAAGGTCATTGTGAGGATTAAATGAGTTCATATATGTTGGGCACTTAGAGCAGAGCCTGGAACACAGTAAGCTCTCAGTGAATGTTAGTTGTTGTTATTGTCATTATTTTTCTTTGTAGAGAGGAGGAGAGATGGAACTTCTGATGCTTATTTTTAATCTATGTTACAGAGTCTTGCCTTTGGTATATTTTTTCTAAACTATTTTGTTTGTTTCAGCCTTCTTAAAGTCACGCTTCGCAACCCTTTCTGAACTAAAGCTTCCAGGCTTTGAAATTCAGTAGCTGATAATGTCATAAAAGGAGAAAACTAAACATTGTATGTCTTTTGTTTAACCTCTGTTACAGTACCAAATAGTATTACAACTTATTGATATTTGTGGTAGTATTTTCTATTGAGCTGTGAGCTTTTTGAAAGAAAAAACCTACACTGTTGTGTTTAGTACACTGTCTGGTACTAGGTATGAGGCCTGAGCCCCTAATAGTTGTTCTATTAACTATTCTAACATCTCATTTATCAGGTTTACCTAATAGTGTGCTTTTCAAATTTAAAAACAAGTGAATTTCCTAGCTGTCTAGCTACATGAATTAAAGTGCATTACTTTAAATACGAAGATTTTATTTTTTTTTAACGATTTAGGATAATTTTTCTTATAAGCATTGAGCACATCCCATCCTTCGTAAGCATAATGTAAATTCATCATTATGCATACTGTTTATTTGGGCTGTAATATAGTGTCTCCATGGAGGGTATTGATATATGCTTGGTTGTTTGGTTCTATATCACATATTCTCAGGATGCCTTATGCATTTTTTCTTTGCATCTTATGTATTATTTTTCTCTTATTATTATAATATATCAATTTCTTTCTTATATTCTTTCTTTCTGCCACATCTAGCAACCCTAACTTCCTAAATTCAAATTTAATGCTTCTAACCTGCTGCGGATTGATTTGCTAATTTTAAAGTTTGTATAAAAAATGTTTGTATAAAGTTTGTATAAAAAAGTAGAAACATTAGAACCTAAAGAAAAAGAAAGATTTATTAATAAGATGTTAACCAAGCTTGAGGGCGTCTTCTGTGAGTAAAATGCAGAAGTTCAGCACATAGAGGGTGTGACATCTATTTAGCTAGCCATATAGGTTTTATACTTTTTTTATGACATTGCTCAGGTTGTCAAATATGTGTGGCCTGCAGGCAAGTGATTTTTTTATTATATTAACGTCTGTACAAAAGAATGGAATTCTCATCTTCAGTATTTCCATAGTGTTAACTTATGGCATGGGAATTCAAATGCAGATCTCCCTTACTCCAAAGTCCATTTTCCTTGCTGCTAGACTCATGTTATAAAAAAGTTAATATTGTTAATTATTATAGTTCGTTAAAGTGCCATGGTAACTAGGGTAGTTTTTGGTTTAAAACACAAACTCGGCCGGGCACAGTGGCTCATGATTATAATCCCAGCACTTGGCAGGCTGAGGCAGGAGGATTGCTTGAGCTCAGGAGTTTGAGACTAGCCTGGGCAACATAGTGAGACCTTATCTCTACAAAAAAATATAAAAAGTAGCGGGATGTGGTGGTACACACCTATGGTCCTAGCTACTTGGGAGGCCAAGGTGGAAGGATTGCTTGAGCCCAGGAGGTTAAGGCTGTAGTGAACTATGATAGTGACACTGTACTTCAGCCTGGGCAACACAGCAAGACCCTGTCACGAAACACAAAAAACCACAAATTCTTTGTCTTTGTCCTATTATTGGCATTTTTTCCTATTTGAGTTTTAAAAAATATTCCCAATTATGGATTATTTAAATATTTAATTGATGGATACATATTCAACATATATTTTACAATAGTAAGTTACACAGATATAGGTTACATTTAATAACATGTACTTTTAAAAGGTCTACAATTTAAATAACCTGATTACTATGTTTATTTATAGTCTTTGAGCTCAATACACGTGCCCAACTACATAGAAGAAATACTTAAATGTGCCTATTTTACTTACAGTGTATAAAATGCTAGAAAAATATTAAAAAGATGCAAAATGAAGTAGCTTTGAGGCATTTGGGATTAGACATGGATTCAAATCATAGTTTTAATCTTAGAATGTTAGCTTTTTCAGTACTTCCCAAGGTTACTGTAGGGATTAAGTCAAGTAGCATTAACATGGGATGCACCATTTGACAATATTTGATCCTTCATGATCTCTTTCTTCTTCATTGTTTCCATCTATATAATTTTGAATCTTGATAAAAAAGAGGAAACAAAAAAGTATAGGAGAGAATGAAATATATTTATTAAGCAAAAGCAACTATGGGTTACATATTGTGCTTCAAAATGAATATTTTACTTTTATCATTTTGTTACATGCAGAACCCCTTTAATTTAGCCTTCATTGGACTGAAGTAGAAATGTAAGAATTGGAGCTTATTTTCATTTCTGAGGTGAGTTCATTTGTAGAAAAATTAGTATATTTGAATCAGTCTGCTGTTTCTTTGGAAACTTTGTCATTTGCATGTACTCAGAAATACTGCAATTATCCATGAAATGCTGTTAGTGTGAAGTCGTGATGAGGGTCCCAGGCTAGGTGTTCGGAGCTCCCTGTCAACACCTGGGCTGTGCTGCAGATGCCCTTCAGTGTTGTGACCCTAGTTCCTTGACGTCTTTGTGTCAGTTTGCTTATTTTTAAAATGGGAATGGTGTGGCAGTTGGCCCTGCTTACCTTCCAGCTTACATGTTATAAGAATCAATTGAGATCATGGATATGAAAGTATTTTATTATGAAAAATGTAAGGTAAAAGTAATAATATTGTGAATTGTCACAGTGAGTTAAATGGGAATTAACTCATTACATGCAGAGAATCTTTTAAGCATGAAACTTTTGAATGTTATTGTAGCCTAGTGCCCCTGGAACAGTAGTAAGACAGGGCCATCTTATATGTTGTTTCTGAATAAACTGGCAAACAAATAGAAGAAAAGGAAGAGGAGGAAGCAGCTGAGGAGGAAAGAAAACAAAACTAAACTGATTATATGGTCTTGAAAGCATTGGCATTTTTAGAATTATACATCACTTGGAAATTTTTGAAGGAATTATTAATCTATAGGTAATTAAAAATGAATTTTCTGGCCAGGCGTGGTGACTCACTCTTGTAATCCCAGCACTTTAGGAGGCTGAGGTGGGAGGATTACTTGAGCTCAGTAGTTTGAGACCAGCCTGGGCAACATGGAGAAACCCTGTCTCTACAAAAAATACAAAAGTTAGCTGTGGGTCTCACCTACTCGGGATGCTGAGGTGGGAGGATCACTTGAGTCCGGGAGGTCAAGGCTGCAGTGAGCTGAGATTGCATCAGTGTACTCCAGCCTGGGCGACAGAGTGAGACCCCTTTTCAATAAAATAAAAATAAAAATGAATTTTCCATTAAAAACCAGCTTATGTTATTTTCAATGTTTTTACATTTCTTGCTGTGGAGAAAACCCTAGTCCCTTCTCTAGAATTTTAATCATTCATCTGGATGCCTTGATATATGTGGTATGATGCTTAGTAAAATGGAATGGATAGTTCTTCTATCTCCATGAGTTTTCCCATTTGTTTGGTTTTCTTTTTACCTGCCTTTATTTCTGTTGTTGTTACTCTTCCATCCACCAAGAACATGTGGTCCTCTTATCTCTGGGCTGAGGTTTTTTCGCATGTCCTTTTATTCTTTCTTCATCTCACAAAAGATATACCTAGGTTTTTTAAAGGTGCCAGGATACTATTGAATGAACGTAATTACTATAGGATAATGGTTTGGCTTTGTGTCCCCACCCAAATCTCATCTCAAATTGTAATCCCCAGAATCCCTCTGTGTTGAGGGAGGGACCTAATGGGAGGTGATTGGATCGTGGGAATGGTTTTATCGTGTTGAACAGTTCCTCCTTCACACACTCTCACCTCTCGCCTGTTGGATGGGCTTGCTTTCCCTTCACCTTCCACCGTGATTCTAAGTTTTCTGAGGCCTCCTAGCCATGCTTCCTGTTAAGCCTGTGGAACTGTGAGTCACTTAAACCTCTTTCCTTTATAAATTACCCAGTCTTGTGTAGTATCTTTATAGCAGTGTGAAAATGGACGAATATACTATATTTCTTTCCAGTATCTGTTTTGGGAGAGGAATGCTGGTCAGCTGCTAGTAAAATTATCTCCATGTACTCCATTATTTAGGTATTCTTCGATTCTAGTGTGGTGGTCATGACTACCTAGGTGGTCATTTTTGTCTAATGTTGCAGCTGCTATTTTTGTGTTTTCGTCTAGAAGAAAATGTTATATTTTCCTCTCATAGCTTACTTATTCTGTTCCTTGCATAATGATTGAGGTGACTGTATTCAAGGCCTTAACAATGATTAACAACATGTCCCTTAATCTTCAGAGCTAGCCCAAGAGTTTCATTCTCCTGTGGCCACTGTAACCTCTAAACTATGAGTAATCTGGCAAGTACTTTTGTGTTCTCTCTATTGCAAATCATATTCTTTTTTATCTTTAAGAAATGCTTCTTAGTAAATAGTAAGTCATTTATTTGACTTCTCCAAAAAATAATTGACTATTAAAAGAAAAATAGTTTTAAGGAACATTTACCAGTTGCTTTTTTATGTAGACAGTGAGTGTAGGATGTAGCAAAAAGAACGGGTTTCGTAGTCTTCACTGTTTAGTTCTGGGCATGCATGCTCTCTGAGCCTTAAATTTTATAGTTGTAAAGAGGGTGTAGTGTTGGGATTGTTAGGCTTAAATGAGATAGTATATATAAAATGCCTAGTACATTGAGGAGCACAAAGAAGTTCACAGAATAATGTAATTATTGTTATTACAGGTATCTTCTCCTCATTGTTGTTGTCATTATCACCATGATTATGTGGGAAAACCTAAAGGGAGTTTTGTACTAAGGGGCTCAAAATGGAATGCGTTGTTGATGAAGGTCTCGATACAGTAGATCACCTTGACAAATTGTGTGTAGTCATCGTTTCTTTGATACACCATTCATCTTCGTTAAGATGAGACTATCCAGCCAGCCCTAGAGATGTGCCAACATTTCTGGCTGAGATTACTATAGGTTTATGAAAATGGGTTAATTGGTCACTGATGAGCTGCGTTACTGGGAATAGGGTTAGAGTTTTATGAAATGCATAATTTAACTTTAGACTTATCTACTCTCAGGAGTAGGCAGTTATTTAAGTAGTAGCCAATTTGAAAGAAAAAAAATCTACCTTTTCAGTTTGTTTCCTTTTTATGGATAAAATGAAAAAATTCCATCCTGAAATCAGATTTTAAGGAAGAGATACATATAGTGATTAACCCTCCAGCTTCCTTTTGCCTACACACACACACACAGGCACACACACACTTTATCTTCTGTTTTTCATTCAGAATATGACTGCACAAGCTGTAGGGGTTAGCTAGCAGCACATTGAATAGCTTCTTGCTGCTAGTTTGGGGGATGATTGAAATTATTGACCCTTACATGAAGACTAAATGAAATCTGTTTATGCAAGAATACTAGAAAAAAATCTTCTCTATTCAGAAAATACTTTACCTCTTAGAATCTTTAACATGAAGTCAGTCACATGATGTAAAAAAGCCAATTAAAAGTCAATTAAGGCCAGGCGCGGTGGCTCATGCCTGTATTTCTAGCACTTTGGGAGGCCAAGGTGGGTGAAGTTGGGATTTTGAGACTAGCCTGGCCAACATGGTGAAACCTCGTCTCTACTGAAAGTACAAAAATTAGCTGGGCATGGTGGCAGGCGCCTGTAATCCCAGCTACTCGGGAAGCTGAGGCAGGAGAGTAGCTCGAACCCGGGAAGCTGAGGTTGCAGTGAGCCGAGATCATGCCATTGCACTTCAGCCTGGGCAACAGAGTGAGACTCTGTCTCAAAAAAAAAAAAAAAAAAAAAAAAAAAAAAGTCAATTAAACATTTTTAATGGTGGAAGTCTTATTAAAGTTTTATATTCCGAATTTGTCTTCTAAATACTTTGAAAAAAGACTAAACATTTCGAAGGCTACAGGAATTCTGTTTAGAGGATTTGGTTAAGCTAGCTAAAAACCTGGATAGCAGTTGCCCACGACATTTTAATTATTCTATCTAAAAAAGATGAATTTCTATGTCACATAAAGACATGCATTTAAGGTACTATGATATATATTTTTGACTGAACTTTTTGCACAAGATGCATTTCTGAAATAAGTAAATGGAATATTTTAAATGTCATTTGTGAATCTATTTTTAAAGCAGTATTTAACATCTAATAGACCTCGTGTGCTATTGTAGATGTTCTTATTTATATGTAAAGGAGGGCATGCTATTTGTATCTCTTTTTTAGTTGTGTGGGAGATGCAGTTATTTTCTGAGGGGAGTGAAGGAAAAGAAGGGCTATGTTATAATTTGAGGACATAGTTATTATGGGAGACTTTCTTAAGGAACCAAAAAGAAAGGAAGTATTGGTGAGCAGCGGTCAGAAACTAGTCAATACTGATAACAATGTATAGTGGTCCCAATAGGTTCATAATTACCTTAAAAGGAAAACAGGAAGCAAATATAGAGAAGATTGAATAGTCGTATGCCAGGGTAAAGAAAAGGCCCCTGCCCTCAAAGAGTTTATAATTTTATTCACAAACTAGAATTATCTATCTTAAAGTCCCATAGTTTTTAAGCTGCCTGCAGACAATTACAGTCTAGTTCTAGTGTATCTTGTGGAATCTTTATTTTTCAGATTGTCTTCAAGTACCTAGCTCCATGCTTACAGTTTATACTCCCAAATATTGGTTAAATTAAACCGGATGGAATCAAGTGCTAAAGGAAAAGTCATGCTTTTATTCTTCTTCCAGTGATGGACAGCAGAAGTTTTAGAGTAATCAAGATCTGAATTTAAAACCTGGCTCTGCCACTTAGGTGGTCTTGGGCAAGTACCAAGCTCTGAGCTTTTATTTCCTCTGTTGTAAAATCATGATTATCATACTTATTTCATAAGTTAGCTGAATGGGTAAATGACTGTGTGTGTGTGTGTGTGTGTGTGTGTGTGTGTGTGTGTACTACAAAAGTGTTTATCAAATAACTGTAATTATCAATATGGTTATCAAAACTAAGGAAAAGTTGAGATGGCCCCAAAGTCATAGAGATGGGAGTTAATATAATGGAGAGGGTTCCAGGTGATGATGGACTTCAGAAGCTACACAGGTGAATTTACAGTGTTGTGATAGCCAGTATGGACCCATTTTAGGTTCTTGATCCCTAGAAGTGTATTGTCAATAGTTAAATCAAAATGTATTTAAACAGGATTAATCTGGAAGTACTATTCAAGAGGTTGTAGGGAGGTACAGACCTTGAGAGTTAATCATACCTATGTAAACATTAATGAAGGCACTGTACATATCAAAATAAACCATATTCCTGCTTATGAAAAATACCTCAACATATTTAGACAGATTGAAATCATACATGCATTCTGTGAACACAGTGGAGACAAACTAGCAATCAATAACAGAAAGATGAGTAAATCTCCAACATTGAGAAGATACGCAACACGTTTCTAAATAATCCATAGGATAAAGAGGAAGTTTCAAGGGAGATAAAAAATACATTGACTAAATGAAAATGAAAACAGAATATATCAAAATTTGTGGGACACAACTAAATAAATTCAAAACTAACAGAAATGCAGAATGCCTTTGAGTCCTTTGATGCCATCAGTAGATTGGAGAGGACTAATGAAAGAATCGGTGAGCTTGGAGGTAGGGCAATAGAAACTTTCCTAACCGAAGGCATAAGAAAAATGAAAACATTGAAACAGAATATTGAAGAACTATGAGACAATTACAAAAGGTGTAATGTATGCGGAATGGGAATACCATGAGGAGAAGAAAGAGAGAAAGGATCAAAAGAAATATTTGAAATAATAATGACTGAGAATTTTCCAAAATTAACGACAGACATCAAACCACAAATCTTGGAAGCTCAAAATTAATGCCAGACACCAAGCTCAGGATAAACACCAAAAAATCTACAGACAGGCATGTCTTACTTAAATTGCAGAAATTCAAAAACAAAGGGAAGATTTTTGAAAGGTTGAGGGGTAACTTCACCTTACCTTTAAGGGATTAAGGGTAAGAATTATGTCAGACATCTCTTGAAAAACCATGTAAGCAAGAAAAGAGTAGAATGAAATATTTAAACTATTGGAAAACAGAAACAAAAATCACTTAGAATTCAGTATCCAGTAAAATTATCCTTCAAAAGTGAAGGAGGAGTGAAGACTTTCTCAGACAAAAGAACTGGGAATTTGCTGCCAGCACAGTGCCTTACAAGAAATGTTTTTTAAAAAGATGGATTTACAAATATTTTCTGCTAGTCTGTGGCTTGTCTTTTCGTTTTCATAGTGTCCTTTAGCCCATTTTTATTGGCTTGAATATTTTGCTACCAAAGTTTGATATTAACATATATTGTGCTTTAAATATTTCTAGAAATAGCATCTCTGCAACCAACATTTTCAGTATAAACTTATTGAAAGTCTCAGGAATGGAGTGTTATTTTGTGTTCAAGTAAGTCACAAAGCATAAATATTTCACTGAAATGTAAATAGTAAAATCTATTATTTCAGGATTTGTATTTTCATGTAAAAGATACATGCTATCCTCACATAAATATGGTGGTATTAGGAGTAATGCCTGACTCTTCAAATTCAATTAATGACTCTGCACCCAGGAGAGCATTCCTGATTTTTGTTGCTGTGTTTGTGTAACATTCTCTAAGGTTCTTTGTAGTGAGGAACAGATTACCTTTCCATGAGTCAGGACCCCGTCTTATTAAAAGGGCCACTGCTATAATTTCTTTAAGCTTCATCTTGGATTGTTATTAGCTTGGCACAGGACACTGGATAAATTATATACACACACATACACCCCGAAGAAACCCCCTGGTTTGAAAATGGAATCTATGAATTGGCTTCCGTGTCTGCTTTGAGAGTTATTGCCATGGTGATGAATAGTCTGCTGAGTTTTATGGTTGGCATGATTCTTCTGGATTAGGTCACTTGTGTTTTCTTTCTATAATACCAGTTGACTACACTTTCGGTAAGAGTTAAAGTTCCATCACTAAAAAGCTAGTAGGGAGAATGCAAAACTAATGATTTAGTAGAATTAGCTACATCAATGCTTTTAATCTGTTGATTATTCCCTTTCAGTGCTAAGTAGCAGGGGCTTACTCATTTCACAGGGCTTTAAATCTTTCCATTGCAATCAGACCTGGTAGGGAATTATTCTGTGCTGCAGTTACAAGTTTTTCATCATTTATTAAAGCATTATGGGATAACCATCTTGATAAAAGCATCTTGGAAACTAGACCTATTTATTCCTTTTTGCGGGGGAGGATGGAGTCTCGCTCTGTCACCCAAGCTGGAGTGCAGTGGCATGATCTTGGCTCACTGCAACCTCTGCTTCCCGGGTTCAAGAGATTCTCCTGCCTCGGCCTCCAGAGTAGCTGGGATTACAGGCATGCACCACCATGCCCGGCTAATTTTTGTATTTTTAGTAGAGACAGGGTTTCACCATGTTGGTCAGGCTAGTCTCGAACTCCTGACCTCGTGATCCGCCCACCTCGGCCTCCCAAAGTGCTGAGATTACAGGCGTGAGCCACTGCGCCCAGCCTTATTCTTTATTTTAATGAGTCAGAATTTTAAATACTTTGCCTTACTGTATTTACAAAAGTTGTAGCAATGGGTCAGTTGTCTTAAGTTAAATTTATTAGTATCTTCCAACATTAAAGGAAATATTAAAGTGTTTCAATTATGTTTAAAATAAAACACAAGTATGAGGAGTGATGGACACAAGTAAAACAGTTTGGGGTAATAAAATGAGTTGTTGATTTAGAGATATATACTATATGCCAAATGGTCATTCTACTTGGGGATATAGTGAGAGTTAATCTACTTGGGATCATTGCTTCTAAAGCAAACCCAGTTGTGTAAAGTCCTACATATAAAGGTAGATATTAAATCCACCAGGGAAATAATCAGAAACCCAGGTGCCCAGGCTTTGTAAAAAATTTAAACAGTAAAACCATAGTCACCTGTACTTAACTTGGATTTAACTAAACAAATTCATAAAATTTCCTGAGTGGAATGATGGTTTCAGAGAGCTAGTGAATTTCAGACCCTGAAAAAATACTGCTCACTGAATCGTAGTCATTCTTAACTGTTTAACAATTTAAATCTAAGTTGTCATATGCAACAAGGTTTAAATTAGTACAGTTCTGGTTATGCTGTGTCTTTTCTAACTCATAACTTTCAGTAATGAAAATAGCTTTCTATATAATTAGCCTGAATTAGATTTTCCTCTCTTTCCCTTCTACATCACTAATGAAACTGGAGTAATCATTTCTGCTTCTAGGATGACTGTATGATTTCATTTATCCCTAATATAGTACACACTCCATACTAGACACTCAGGAAATCTTTATTTATTCTTTCAGGAGGCAAAGCAGGAACAGATTAGCTAATTACCAGCTCAGACCAAGTTAAGAATAATAAAGCTACAGATTATCACTTCAAAATTTGCCTTTTTGCCGTCTCACTATTTTAAGGAATGCCCGCTCTATCACTAATATCTCTGGCAAGAAAGCATTCCATGTGTATGTATATAAGTGTGTATCTTCATTTTTTGCTGTCACCACACAGACATCAGGCTTTTTCACAAAATCTGACCCCCTCTCTTGACCATTTTTTATAACTATCTGGCATGTATCACTACAGAGCTTTTGTTCTAGTCCTTCTACTTGGACTTTGGCAGATTTGAACTCTGCTGAGCCAGTGCTATCCTCTTCAGGGATATGTTTTTAAGATTTTCTTCCTTGCCAACCACAGAGACTGAATTTTATATCCCACAGACGAGTTTGAGATTTCCAGCCCCTTCCATAAATCCCATCACTCTGTCACTCTTGACAGTGTAATTATCCCTCTTGTTTCTTGCTGCTTTCCTGCTTGTAATCTTTGTTCCTCAACATGTCCTTCATCTGAAAAAAAGGCACCCAATCCTTCTTCCTTTGTCAGCTCTTTAATTTCTCTTGTGAAATAATCTTCAGATATCAGCTCCCCACAAAGCCTTACTGGAGGAGAAGTGGCAATTTGCTTCCTTAAATTTTTCTGTCTATTCAGTTTTCATGAGTGACTAATAACTAGCCATCATATTAAAGTCTTCTGATCTTATATTTAAGTATGATTTTTTAATTAGATTTATGTTTTGTTCAGTGTTTATGCTGTTCAGTGTATGCATGTGGTATGTGTATGCTTTTAATATGTGTATCTATACTTTTGTATGTAATACAGATAAACCTAAAGGCCAAATTCAGCATCTCGTTTTTGAACCAATCAATCAGCCTACTGATGTGAGACAAATTTCAACAAATGCTTAAGACACATCTGATAAATATATAATAAAACTTGTATGTTGACAGAGCTTGTAAATTTTTAAAATTCATATTTTTCCATCTTTTTTTTCATTTCCGTTATTTGATGATGATGAATCAGGATTCTTTTAATGAAATAATGAGATCTTTGCAGGTCTGATGTTCAAGGTTGATACTGTGGTGGTGAGTGAATCACCATATAATGAAGACCCATTGTGTTACCCTATTTTAGAATTTTTCATAAGGTAACAAAGGTATGAGAATTAAGCAGGATAGTGTAAATGAAGTGCTGTGTAAATTGCAAAATGTGTGTGCACACCCGCACAGATTTTTCTTGTTTTTTTTTCTTTCTTTTTTTTTGAGACAGGATATCACTATATTGCCCAGGCTGGATTTGAATTCCTGTTCAGTCCTCCTGTTCAAGTGATCCTCCTGCCTCAGCCTCCCAAGTAGCTGGGATTACAGGTGTGAGCCACTGCATCAGCTACCTGGCTTTTCCTGAGATCTCTGAGAGTGATTTCAGGTGATACACAGTTAGTGGTATGAGATAAAGCACATTGCTGCTAAAATTCCAGACAGTCCCCATAAACGAGTAGAAATTGCTTCAGTTATCTAGCAGGTAAGTGTCAGATTTGCTGGCTTATTCTGGTTTATTGACACAGACCTGTGGACTTGTGGTATCCTATTGGAATGCAGAAGGACATTTACCTTGAATAAGAAAGTCCATTTTTTTTTTTCCTAACAAGATACCTAGGAGTGAATGATTTGTGGATATTGAATTTTTTTCATTGTGAAATAATTCAAAATGACAAAGCGAACTGAAGACTCATTATTTTCATGCATTGTATGCTATTTTAAGTTTTAGGAGAAAAGAACTTTGGAGATTGTATTTGTCTGTTTTCACACTGCTGATAAAGACATACCCAAGACTGGATAATTTATAAAGAAAAAGAGGTTAAATGGACTCATAGTTCTATGCGACTGGGGAGGCCTCACAATCATGGCAGAGGGTAAAAGGCATGTCTTACATGGTGGCAGGCAAGAGAGAATGAGAGCCAAGTGAAAGGGAAAACCCCTTATAAAACTTTCAGATCTCTTGAGATTTATTCACTACCATGAAAACAGTATGGAGGAAACTATCCCATGATTCAGTTATTTCCCACCAGATTCCTCCCATGACATGTGGGAATTATGGGAGCTACAGTTCAAGATGAGATTTGGGTGGGGACATAGCCAAACCATATCAGAGATTGAAAAATTTTAAAAGTAAAGTGATATCCATACTTGCAGATATTGAGATGTCTGTAAACAGTCTCCCTTACAAAATAGAGCAATGCCAAGATAATTTTTGTGGGAGATATACTTATGTATATCATATGTCTTTCTAAAATATCAATACATAAGACTCACACAAAGTGACTATTTAATATGTACTTATTATACCATAACAGCCAAATTTTGAAATGCAATTAGAGCTGATTTGAATTAATTTCTATGATTTGACAACACAGAAAACTTTGATAAACTTTATTCATATTCAGAAAAGCTACTTCTTCTTTCTGGATCTAAGTCTCATGTTTACCTAATGTTGAAGTCTTTGAAAGCAGACTTTTTGGTGACATTTGACACATACGTTATACATAAAGTACACAGTTTATCCTGGGAGTCTGAGATGAAAATTCTGAAAGTTCATAAATCTTAGGATTCACTGACCCAAAGGTGATGTTTTGATTTCATATTAAGAAGCCACAGAATTTTTCTGTTAAGTCAGTGAATACTAGAATATTCAAAGTCAATAAAAGATAAAGAATAATGACAGATGTATCTATATAAATGATGTAATGGTGCTTTTGTACAAGTATAGTTAACCTGTTGGTTATCTTCAAACTTAATTCTGTATTTGCAGTAAAAATTAAGGTGATCTTCTGGGATTTGAGAGGTAGCATGAGGTTAATGGGTAAATTTCATCTTCTTCTACTTTCAAGTAAAGTGTAAAATGACTTTACTTGAAAGTTGATCAAAAACTTTTGGTTTTGGGTTAAGTATAATTAGAATAATCTATGGAGGTATACAGAAAGGATTACCACTTCATGAGATTTATAAAAAGATAAACAGATGTGGTTTTTAACTTAAGGATGTTATCGATAATACAGAAAGACATAATCTGTAACCTTTTTTGAAGTGTAGATATAGAATAGGTCTACATTAATTTTTTAACTTAGAATTTGACACTGAAAACATAAATCCAAGATGTGTGTATATTTTGGTCTTGAGGAAAAATATTATGCATATTTATACCTTATACATATACAATGAAAAACCCACACTGATGACTAACAAATGATTCCTATTGATCTAAAAGGAAAAAGATGAAAAATCAACAAGAAAACATTGAAAACTTTAAGAGAAATGGTTTTAAAGAAAGGGTAACATCATTACTAAGCAAAGAAATAGTAATTTTTTCCTCTATCAGATTGAAAAAGTTTTTTTTTTTTGGTTTTTTTTTTTGGGTTTTTTAGAGACAAGGTCTCACTCAGTTGCTCAGGCTGGAGTGCAGTGGCACAATCACGACTCACTGCAACCTTTACCTCCCAGGCTCAAGTGATTCTCCCACAGTAGCCTTCCAGGTAGCTGAAGCTACAGGTGTGTGTCACCATGCTCAGCTAAGTTTTTGTATTTTTTGTAGAGATGGGATTTCACCATGTTGCCCAGGCTGGTCTCGAACTCCTGGGTTCAAGCGATGCATCCCCCTCAGCCTCCCAAAATTCTGGGATTATAGACATGAGCCACTGTGCCAGCCTTGAAAAATGTTTTTTAGTTTTTGTTTGTTTGTTTGTTTGTTTTTAAAACAAGTGATATCCAGTGTTTTGGTGAGAGTGTAAGAGAACAGAAAAAAAATTCTACTGGTGGCTGGGTGCTATAGTCTGAATGTATCGCTCCATAATTCATATTTGAAACCTAATCTTCAATGTGATAGTATTAAGAGATGGGGCCTTTTGGAAGGTGATTAAGTCATAGAGAGCCCTCATGAATGAGATTTGTGCCTTTGTAAAAGAGATGAGAAGGAACTGTTTGCCCCTTCTGCCATGTGAAGACACAAAGGTGCCATCTTTGAAGCAGAGAGCAAGTCCTCACCAGACACTGAATCTGCTGGCGCTTTGATTTTGCACTTTTCAGCCTTTGTTGCTATGAGAAATAAATTTCTGGGTTTTTTTAACAAATTACCCAGCATAGGGCATTTTTGCTATAGCAGTCTGAATGCACTAAATTGGCGTAACATCTCTGGAGGGAAATTTGGACAGTGTATTAATAATGTAGAGATGGGCGTATCCTGTTACATAGCATCTTCTTTAGAATTTTACATTAAGACAACATGCTGGAATAGGCATAAAGATTTATGTTCAAGGATGGCAGTTTTAGATTGTCTTTTATTTTTTAGTTGCAGATTTTTATGATAAATATTAGCAATGTAACTGCTCAAGGAAAAATTAGTTACATAATTTTTTTTGGTGGGGGGTAACTGTTTTAAATAGGCTGTAGAACAAGCTTGTCCAACCCGAGGCCCAGGACAGCTTTGAGCACGGCCCAACACAAATTTATAAACTTTCTTAAAATGTTACGATTTTTTCTTGCTTTTTTTTTTTTTTTTTTTTTTTTTGGTAGCTCATCAGCTATCGTTAGTGTATTTTCTGTGTGGCTCAAGACAATTCTTCTTCTATTGTAGCCCAAGGAAACCAAAAGATTGGACACCCCTGATGTAGAAGACTTCAATGAGAAATCATAGTGCGATGGTCTTTTTGTTGTGACTTCTCAGGATACTTTGAGTTAAAAGGTTATAAAACCATACAGACAGTAGCTGCCTTTGGAAAAAAAAAGTTTATGTATGCATTAAAAAAAAACACTAGAAAAATATATAAAATGTGAAAGCATTTATCTCTGGCTAGTAGGATGACTCATGATTTTTGTTCTTAAAATATTTTTGAATGTTCTAACTTTCTGCCATGGATTTACTTTTATGATCAGAAATAATATTTGTAAAATATAATAAAAAATAAAAAAGTCTGATATTTGGTGCTGGATGAAACACTAGAAATCCTGCAGGCACTTCTTTCTATTTGTTGTAGTAAAGTGTGCTTTTATTACTTTTAAGTTTTCAGGAAAATCCTTTTAACCTGATGCACAAGACAAAGGCAAACAAGATTGCTGTCTTTCACAAGAAATGGAGGATAAAATGTACTATTCCAAAGGACTTCCTCCCAAACTGATGGGCTGAGATGTAGAGCAGTGTGCCTTCTAACTGGAGAGCTGCTTGAGGGTTTGGAGATGAAATTTTCTGTCTATTGGTTCACAGAACTGGCTGCTTCCAGATAGTCACTTTTTTTTGTTGAGCTCCACAAACCTCGTTCTTTTAGCTGAGTATTACGTAGTTTTTCCAGCATTGCTTTCTTTCCCTCATTACATCTAGGAAAACAGTTTGGAGATGAGCTACTGGAGTTAAAAAAATCTATTTGGTTTTATTTGTCAATTAAAAAACTATTTGGTGTGTGCTAGGTTTATTTTTGTGAGTGGGGAATGGCATATGACTGTATATTACAGACATGGGTGGGGGGGTTTCCTACAGACTGTGAATGGGAAAAGTTTGAGTCACTCTGTTGTGGTATTTGTGTTATAGTATTTTCTTGCTTTCTTTTCACTTTGAGTATATGTGGACATATTTTTGATTGCCTTTACCTATTATGTGCCAACTATTGTACTAAGTGCTGGGGATACAGTGGTAAACAAAGGCTGGCCCTTGCCCTCAAAAATGGGACAGATAGGGCAAAAATAAATGACATGCAACATCACCTACTGTAGTAAGTGGTCAGGAGAAAATAAAAAATGTCCTCACACAGAGATTAATGCAAGAGGGTGGGTTAGATCTGGGGATAGATAATCTCATACAGCACTTTAAATATCTGGGCGTGCTTCTCTGAGCAAGTGGTAGATAAACAGGCTTAAAGGATGAGAATTGCTAAGGAGTGGAAAACTTGAGTTTCAGGCAGAGGGAGCAACATGCCCAGGGAGTCCAGGGCTGGGCCAAAGTGAGTAAGGAGGCAATGGAAAGAGACAAAGCTGAAAAGTGAGGCAGGGGACAGATCCTAAAAGGGCTTTTAGGTGACACTAAGAGGTTTTGATTTTGCTATAAGGGCATTCAGACAACACTGAAGGGTTCTAAGTAAATAACATGACCAGATTTAAGGAACACCCAATTTTATGAGCACTAAGTGTATGATTATTTGTAACACTTAGCAGAATGTGACTGTCAATGAACCTCTTTTGCAGTATGCTTTGGTTATATCAGTAGTGTGACCATTATGTTCTTAGTCACCCTGGAGTAAAGAAGAGTTCTAGTTGGGCATAATGGCACGTCTGTAATCCCAGCTACTCAGGAGGCTGAGGCAGAAGGATTGCTTTAGCCCAGGGGTTCAAGTCTAGCCTAGGCAACATAGGAAGACTTTATCTCTTAAAAAAAGAAGTTACAATTTATCTTACCTCATCTGATCCCAAGTGTTATCTAGCAAGGGGGAAATATTTGAATTATTTAGAAGAGAAAACTCAGATGTGATTTTTTAAATCTACCATTTATTACTTATAGTTAATCGGGTACTATGCTATACTCTTTTCGTATATTATTTGAAAATAATATGTGAAGAAGATACTCTTATTTTCATTTTATAGATAAGCAAACAGATTTAGTAATGTGGTCAAAGTTGTGTGGCCTTAAAGTATGAAGTTGGGATATGAGCTTGTTTTGTACATGAACCTGAATTCTTTACAAGTGTGTTCTACTGCCAATACTGATGATTTGTTTGTCACATAACACTAAATTGTATAGCCAGGAAAATAATTAAGGTTTAGATTTCAAATCCATGGCTTTTTGGCCATAACATGCCACCTCTTGACATTGTTGGTTTAATCTGTATTTCATAGCCCCATGTCAAAAATAGAAGGGGATTAGATACCATTTTTAGAATTGTAATTAAGAGGTCTTAAACTATAATCTAAATAAAGGTTAAGAACGGGTTAGGAGAATAAGCATTTTATCAGTTGAAAATAAACTTAAAAGGGATCCTTCATGTTTTGCTCAGCCAGGGTAAACCTTGACAATTTTCAGCCAAAGGCCCTAACTAAATTCTGCCACCTAGGCCAACTCTAGTCCAATGATATTCAAATAAATTAAACCATTTTAAAAACTGATATATCCTCTAGCAATTTAATATAGGTGTATCATGGTGGCATTCAGCTTCAGCTCATGTGTTGCTGTAATATCTTCTGTTTATATGACTGCATTTCTGTTATGTGTCACTGACACGGCTTGTCTGCTTTCAAGCCTCTTCTGTCACTCCTATTTACTGGTAACATACAAGCTTCAAGGACCATTTGATGTGCAAATTTAATTGCAGGTTTTACTTTTAAAGGAAGGATGACATAAGCTATATCATTTTAACAACTATTTGCACAGCTTTTTCTAAACTGCTACTCTGTGTATTGTAAAGCTTCCTGACTTGTCAAGGCTGCTTGCTCAGTAATTAACTTATATGTAAGTAAGTATGTATGTGTATATATATGTATGTTTATATATATGTGTATATGTACATATATATATGATGATGTTTTGCAGTGTTTCAATAGGTACATCCTTTGGAATTAAACTTGGGCATCTCCCCGGATTTTTTGATAAGAGGACACCTTATCAGCATTCACAGTTCCTTCTTTGTATTTACTGATTTGCCTCTTTCTCTTCCTTCCTTCCTCGCTTCCTTCCCATTGCTATATAGCACATGATTACAGGTAGGAGAGGTTAAGTCTCGCTACCTAGCTAATGTGATAATTTCCCGACAGTATTTCAGAGTTAAGGTAAAACTACTCCGGAAAGGATTGATACTTCTATAAGAAATGCCTTTTTTGTTTTTTTTCCTTTCTAAATGGCACTTAAGAACCAGAAGCACTCATGTTTTTAATAAGCTGAAGTAGTCCTGTCATTTTTTTTTTTTTAGAGTTTAACTTTTTGTGGAAAGGACAGGCTTTGAGGACAACATTGTAAGTTTAAAAATGCTATTTTACAAGGACCTTCTAGACAATTCTTTTGATATGCGTTCACCAACATGTCCAGCTAGCTCATTTGGGAGAATATGAGACTCTTGATAGGCACTCAGCAAGCTAATTACAGTGGATGGGGGTTCCATTTGAGCCAGGTGAAATGAGGAAAGTCTAAGTAAAATCTTATTAATTATGGGAAATATTGATACTTCATGCCAAAAGCTTTCATTTTCCCTGCTTCAATTCTTTGTACCTATTGTGTTTTAGCAGATTCTATATTTAAATGGGAAATTTTCAACAGAAATGGGAGGCTCTGTAAATATTGTTACTTAACAATTTGTAAGGTGAATTTGCAGATGTCCTCATAGTGACTCATAATTTTTCCTTATTCGTCATTAGGTTTTGTGACTATTTGGTTATTTCTTTTTTCAAATTTTATGTTGAGAAGTGTAAAACTGCTAGTTACTGTCTTCTAGCCAAAATCTAATTAAATAGGTTTTCTCCTTTTAAATTTGAGTTAGGAAAATGTTCCGGGGTATTGGATCTGAATGAGACTGTACAAATTGGTCTCACTGGTCTCATTTTACAGGTGAGGAAGTGGAGGCTGAGCGAGGTTAAGTTACTCACCAAAGGTTATAGAGCTATTAAGTGGCAGACTTGGTGCACAAACACAAGCTTTTGGTTTCCTTGTACTGAGGTCTTGACACTTTACAACTAATCTTTAGTTATAGGACATGAATGGAAATGAGAAATCACTTTTTCCCCCAATTTTTTTGTGTCTTGGTGGCTTTTTAACTGAAATTGTCAAATAAGATCGTGTCTTATTGGAGCTATACAGTGATTTCTAGGTTGAAAATGACGTTTAAAATCCATAATCAAATTAATGTGTGTGGTGTTTCCCTTAATGCATTCCTAAACATTGCCAATTTAAGGCAAAACTATCATTTTGTTCATTTATATTCCCTGTTACATAATTTTGCAGTTCATCTTTCTCAAATCAATATTTTCCTAACTTAGACTACTAATGCCATCTGTACACTTAATTTATGGTCTCACTCTTCTAAATAACTTATGGAAAGAACGTATACTATTGGTCCTGCTATTTATATTTATTCACACCAAGAAATGTCCATTTCATTTTTGTTTTTTTCTTTGTTTTTTCTTTTTTTTTGAGACGGAGTCTCATGCTGTCACCCAGGCTGAAGTACAATGGTGCGATCTCTGCTCACTGCAACTTCTGCCTCCTGGGCTTAAGCGATTCTGCTGCCTTCACCTCCCAAGTAGCTGGGATTACAGGCACGTACCACTGCGCCCAGCTGATTTTTGTATTTTTAGTAGAGACGGGGTTTCACCATGTTGCCCCTTGAACTCCTGACCTCAGGTGATCCACTCGCCTCGGCCTCCCAAAGTGCCATGATTACAGGCGTGAGCCACTGTGCCTGGCCCCCTTTTTTCATTTTTTCTACCTTTAATCCTGGCTCTATAGCCAAACAATAGCTTCAACCCATACTGACTCATTGAATATTTTAACAAATTCCTGTCATTTACATGCCATGCACGTTTGTCTTTTTGCATGACTGTAGTTAGATATGATTCTCCCAAAGATGAGTCATATTACATCTCCTGTCCCTCTCCAGGTAAGTTGTTAAAGCATTTGGTTAGTCATTCTATCCATATGAATTTAACTAGCTTAACATGTATGTAATTGAAATTTGACAATATGTAGTTTAGAGTGTTTCTTTAGAAACTTCTTTTGGGTTTCTTACTCCCACTGAAAAAGGTATTAAAGTTAGGAGAAGAAGGATTGGTTTAGAGAAGACAAAGCAGAAAGTGGATCTTATGAGAAGAAGGAATGAAGGACCGATGAGGAATTGGGGTTGAACAATACAGGAACTGAAAGTGAAATTTTGCTTATACTTCCAAGATGAATGGATTGTGACATTGTTGATCGATTCTGCTTGGTTGTCCTAACAGCTTATGTAAGTGACCTCACATCATTTTGGATCTGATGATCTTAGCTGACAGATTATGTTACAGCCTATTTTGTCTGCCTCTATATTTGTAGTTACAAAGTATGGGAATATAGGGCAAGGTTACCAGTAAAGATGTGTGTGTGTGTGCAATTTCCAGCTTCCTTCAAGAGCTTTGGAAAAAAGTACAGTAACCAAATCTGTCACATTCCAAATATATAATATTTCATGTGACTATTTCTGGTAAACTGCCCTATAGTAGAAAACTGAAGGAATCAGCAAATACCTCATAAGCTTTGCTTAGATTGCCCCACATCATTGATATCCTGTGTATGTATATGAATGACTATGGATGGTTTACAGTCCATGCCATTTCTAAAATTAATATTTGGACAATGATTTGCCATATATCAGCCTGTGCCGGATTAGCCTTTCGTAAGACTTCATTAACATCTTTACTGATAGATAATTCAGGAGCCAAAGGTATATCAGAATTTTGTTTAACAGCAGGGTATTAACTGTACCTGTTAACTTATTATTAGGAAACTGTCTATTTCCAAGCAGCAACATTTTTTGACATTTGGCAGACCTATGGACCATTTTTAAGAGACAGTATCTTAAAAATGACAGAGATTGGAATTGACACTCTCAGATTTCTTTCAGGTCTCAAGTTTAGTGATACCTTGAAATGTTGGGTTGGAATTTTATGGTTATAGTGTTTATTTTGATTACATTCATTTTGGAGGGTTTTCTTCCTGCTACTTTTAATACTGATTTTCTCACCAGTGAAATTATATTAGTACTTTCTGCTGTTCTCTCCATTGGTTTCAAGACTTAATATTATTATCCTCTTCTTACTCCTTTCAGTTTCAGTGTCCTGCCATGTTCGTTTGTTTCCCTAATGTCCTTCTGTTGCTGTTTGGGTTCCCCAGAAAGCAGATTATGAGATGGAAATTAGTGTTCCGGGAAGTTTATTAGAAAGTGTTCTTGGGGGCCAGGCGTGGTGGCTCGCGCATGTAATCACAGCGCTTTGGGAAGCTGAGGCCAGCAGATCACCTGAGGTCAGGAGTTCGAGACCAGCCTGGTCAACATGGTGAAACCCCATCTCTATTAAAAACACAAAAAATTAGCCAGGCATAGTGGCGCACACCTGTAGTCCCAGCTATTCGAGAGGCTGAGACAGGAGAATCACTTGAACCCAGGAGGCGGAGGCTGCAGTGAACCAAGATTGTGCCACTGCGCTCCAGCCTGGGCGGCAGCGTGAAACTCCATCCCCCACAAAAAAAAAAGAAAAGAAAAAAAAGAAAGTGCTCTTGGGTCAGCCGCTGTGGATGAAGGGAAGGAAGGAAACACTGTTGGGCCAAGGGGGATGTTGGGCTGCCGTGTAGTCTCAAATAAGATCTGATCCTGTGGGGTGGTGCTCTAATGGCACAGACTGGGTACGGTGAGATGTCTCCTCACCGTTGTCCCCAGTTGGAGAAAGGGGACCAAGGCTTTGTCTTCCACATGTCAACCAATCTTTGGTTGTGGGCTTCCCTGGGAAGGGAGTGTGATACTGGGTGAGGTGAGGCCATCCTGAAAGAGCTGACAGTTGAAGGTTGTCTGCAGGCAGCACCGCAGCAGTTGGGGAATCAGTCCTTCAGTCCTGAAAGGAGATGTGGGTGGCATGTCACAGTTTCCATTCAATCTTTTTTTGCAGAGATGCTGGAGATGGGAAGGAATGGCCCAGGGGATGGGTCAGAATTTTCAGGAATGAGGAGTTGCAACATACAGTGGTCAGGAGCTGGAGAGATGGTAGAGAACAAAAGTGGATGTAGAATAGGTTCTGCCAGACAATTGACTTCTGCCATTGACTATTGGTTTTCTAAATACATTTTAAAAATTCTATTTATAGTGATGCTTTTTCCTTTTAAAGTTATAGAAACCTGATGAAAACTCTGAGTGCAGTATACAGAGAATGTACTTCTTTTTTTTTTTTTTTTTTTTTTTAACTCATTTCCCGTTTGCCCCAAGAATTCTGCACTGGCAACAAGCAGCACTTTTTTATTCCAAATAAGAAATGGGTTCAAGAGATGGGTCCTGCTCAGTCACACAGGCTGGAATACAGTGGCGTGATCATAGCTCACTCCTGGGCTCAAGCAGTCCTCCTGCCTCAGCCTCGTGAGCAGCTAGGACTGCTGGTGTGCACCACCACACTTGGCTGATGGCTGAATTTTTTGTGGAGATGGTGTCTTGGTATGTTGCCCAGGCTGCTGTTGACTTCCTGGACTTAAGGGATCCTCCCACCTTGGCCTCTTAAAGAGCTGAGATTACAGGTGTGAGCCACCGTACCCAGCCTGTGCCATATCTTTATGCAAATATAATTTGGTTTTATAAAACATACAGATTTTTTAGTTTTATGTCCTTTATAGGCTCTTTTTTCTTTCTCCATTTCTTTAATAATTTAAATATACTTTTTTGGTGTCTTCATGTTAAAAATTAGTTGAGCACTCAATTTTCTGTTTGGCATATTTGTTAATAATCACAGTAAATCATTTTCTCACATATTTTGTAATCTCTAAATTTATAAGCTCATCTTCAGTGGGGATTGTTTTTTGTTTGGCTTTGTTTTGGTTTGGTTTTTCTACCCAAAGAAATCCCATGGGGCCTTGTTTATCTATCATCACTTTAAAATAGTTTTGTGTTTGTTTCTTCTAGATGCTTTAGAGATTTCACTGGCCCAGGATCTAATTCCTTAGATTGGAGATTCTTAATTTTTTTTACCAAGGAGATTCTCATACAAATAAGATTCAAATTTCAAAACTGTTGTGTCATAGGTTTAGGATTTTAATTTCTTACAGCATTTATAGCATTTCCCCTGTCCTCTTCACCCAGATTGTCAGAGACAAGCTCCCTTGAAGTCTTAATATGACTATGAGTGAATTTCTCCTCCCCTGACCCCACCATCACTTTTTAACTATGAGGTTAGACCTTTGAAGACAGCCCTGGTTTTCTGGAAGAATCTCAGTACCAACATTATACCTCATGTGTGCCCAGAGCCTCCCCTTCCGTCCCTGCATAAGTATCAGGACTGCTTTAGAGTTGTGAAGGTTTAATGGGGCTGGAAATCCAGCAGAGTGCTCTTTCTCTCTTGAGGGAGCACTTTCTTCCATTCTTTCTCCTTCAAGGGGCATCTTGTTACCAATTTCAATCTACACTTAAGTGCTAAAGAGACTCCAGTGATTATCCCCATAGCTCCAGTGTTGGCCACAGCTGACAGTGTATGCTTTTGTGCTTACCATTTGGGCCATCGGTTCTGGCTTTGATTTGGCATCAGGGAATTATCTTTATTGCAAGTAAAGCTATGTATTTAATTTTGTTACACTTATTTTCTTCTTTTCTTAGTGTCTGTAGTGGGAAGTCTTCATGAGCTCAGTTGACCGTATTTCTGTATCTGGAATTCCTGTAAGTTACTTATTAACCTCTCTAAAATGGGAGTAGTAATGGTGTCTATCTATATAGCGTTAATTTAAACCACACAGTAAGCTTTCAGTCAATGCTAGCCAGTATTATTTGCACCACTTAAAACTTAAAAAAAAAAATTCATCTTAGGCAAGAGTTGGAAGTGTAGTAGTAGCTACGTTTACTTACTTAACAAGAGGAGGAAATCTTAGTTAACCCCTAGAGAAACCAAATCAGAAATTGTGTTCTGTACAGTACAATGCCGAAACTGACGCTTAGAGTCCCACCCTTTCTGACACTGTGCCAAAGGTCACTTGGCACATAAGTAAACTGAGCGGAATGGCCTCTCAGTATTGCCTGGACGATTGCTTAGAGGAGTATTTCCTGGACTGTGTGGGTAGGTGAGTTTGAGTTTGTTAATATTTTCTTTGCTAAGGAGGGCTCTCAAAGGCATAATTATTGTAAAGGGTATTTGTAGACCTTGAAACGCGTAGCAATACTTTTAGTCCAAGTAAGCCCTTTGATTGCTTTTTAACTTCCCATTTGGTATTCCAAGTGGATTCTGAACTCGGTGAAATTAGTGGTAACCCAGTCTCCACAGGGTCTTGCTTCCTGTCTTCTGGCTTACAGAGGTGGAGATTCAAAGGATTTCTTTCCTTTAGGTCATGGTGTTAAAGAGAATAATTTTTCCCCTCATATTATAGCTAAGAAGAGGTCTGTTGAGTATTACAAACTGGGAATCCGTGGGCATAATATATCAAATGTTTAAAAAAATTACTTTGAACTTAACCTTATATGCAAAACATTGATTATCTTGTAAATATTAACTGCTTTGGATTGTTTATACAATGTTAGTTTTACTATGAAAATTTGCTTATTAACCAGGTTTAGACTTCTTAGGTTGTTATTGGCTTTGAGTCCACAGATTTAACACTGCCAAATTTCTGTGTAAACATTTTGCTTGGGACCTAAAATGCAGTTGAATATGTGTATTTAAAGTTTTTTTTTTAAAGCCCATGTATATTAATGGAACTTGTAAATGTTTAAATAGTTAATTAATGGAAGCTTTTAAGAAACCGCTCTTTCAAAATATTCAATTTTGTAATTATGATGTTTTAAATATCAAACTTGAGTTAGTGACAAACATATAATGTATGAGATATAAAGATCTATAAGTAGTTCTTATTGATTTGTTACATTTAATCTTATTCAGAAGAAACTTTTTTGTTATTCTGTTACTAGTAATTAAGTGCAGGGCTATTTAAAAACAAATAAGAGCTAATAACATTGTACCACAGACTAGAGAGAAAGCAAAAGTAAATAACTGGTTAAGTCACTGTTTTGGTCTTGGGAAATGTAGTAGGTTCTTGAGTTTAGGTGCCATGGTTATGGCTGTTTTGATCCTTTTTTGAAATACATTCTTGGATGTGTTGATTTTCTTTTAATGTCTCTATTATTTCTTAAGACCCTTCTATGCTGTAAAGAGTATTATCAATTTACACAAATTTTAACTACCCACAGAAATATTGTATACAGCTTTTTTTGTAGCATAAATAGGTGAGGTTCCTCAAGATGCTTATGGCCTGGTGTATTCTTACCCTTGCTATAAAGCTTTGGTCAGCTTTAGTGGCCAAACTCTAAGGCAAATGGCAGTATTAATGTGGAGTATAAATCTCCATATATATTCTTGGAATGGTATGTGAAATATTTTGTTCCCTGATCCACCTGTCCACACCTTTAGTAAGATACCCTTGTGTCTGCCGTACCTTGAGTTATAAAAGAGGTTTCCGTTTTTCAGCAACTAGACTTGGAAACAATTTTTTTTTCAATTTAACTTAAACAAATTGTATATAAGAGGAAATGACTATGGAAGAGATAATGCTGCTTAGTCTCATTTCTATGTAAATAGTTCTGACATAAATTGTATAGAGAAGTCTCCTTTTTAGTTTACTTTTCAGTGATGTCATTTGTCATTGAATCATCAAGGTAAGCGTGAACCTTGGTGTTTTAAGGTGACAAAAACGAACTCATTACACTTTAGACTTTTGGCCAGGTTCTGTTGCTTATGCCTGTAGTCCCAGCACTTTGGGAGGCTGAGGCAGGAGGATTACTTGAACCCACGAGTTCAAGGCCAGCCTGGGCATCATAGTGAGACCTTGTCTCTACCTAAAAAAAAAAAACAAAAACAAATTAGCTTGGCATGGTGGTGCATGCCTTTAATCTCAGCTACTCAAGAGGCTAAGGCAAGAAGGATGGCTTGATCCTAGGAGACTGAGACTGCAGTGAGCTGTGATTGTGCCATTACACTCCAGCCAGGGCGACAGAGCGAGACTGCTTAAAAAAAAATTCTAGCCTTTTAAATAACAGCTTAGTTGAATTGTATAAATATTTTTTGAAGAGAATATAATGAGGTAGGTTATCATATGGTCTTTTGATCATTTATCATATAGGATATTTCTAATGTAAGCAATTCAGTATTTTAAAATTTCTTTTTTTTAGAGTTTAAGTTTGTGTATGTATTTTCACTTGTTTAATTTGACATGTAAGCACTTAAAAATTGACTTTCCAGCTACATGAAGAAATTATACTTCGGTTAAATTTGTGGCATTTTGATACAGGATCGTGTGTACAAAGTATATTAACAAGGTTTGTTAATTTGGTTAGAAGAAACTTGTGGTAGTTTTAATGCTCAATATCTTTTCTAAAATGCAAAAGCAGTTTGTGAAATATTGTCGCTCTGTACTTGATAATGTAAGATCTGAGCTGAATGAAATGTGAGTTTCTTGTTTCTTAAGCTTGTCTTAGATTTTGTATCAACATTTGTTCAAGAGCTTGGTTTTAGGAACATTTGTGTGCATTTTCTTGATTATTAAAAATTCTTTGTGTCAGATATTTAGATGTAATTTAGAGCAATATTATTTAACTTTGCCAATTATGGTATTCTAATCACTAGATTTGATGCTCTGGTAACAATTCTCTGCCATCTCATTATTACTGTAGTATTAGATTCCATTTGATTCTTTGTCTTCCTTGTTTCTAAAAAAATACTTTTCCTCATTATGCAAGTAATTTTTCTTTATTTCACCATATATGCAATTGGCCAGACCAAATGACATAGTTAGTATCCCTTAAGCCAGGGGTCCCCCAGCCCCTGGGCCGTGGTTCAGTACTGGTTGGCAGCCTTTTAGGAACTGGGCTGCACAGCAGGAGGTGAGCAGTAGGCCAGCAAGCATCACTGCCTGAGCACTGCCTCCTGTCAGATCAGCAACATCATTAGATTCTCACAGGAGTCGAACCCCATTGTGAACTGCACATGTGAGGGATCTAGGTTGTGTGTTCCTTATGACAATCTAACTAATGCCTGATGATCTGAAGGGGAACAGTTTCATTCTGATCCATCCCCCAACCCCCCTACTCCTGCCTTGGAAAAATTGTCTTCCATGAAACCAGTCCCTGGTGCCAAAAAGGTTGGGGACCACTGCATTAAGCAGAGCCATGAATATCAATATTGGACACAAAGCCTGGGATTGTGGGTGGGGAAAGCCCTCCTGCTGCTCTGGCCTAGCATTCCAAAGACTCAATTCTCTTAACTTATTCAAAGCCTGGATTCTAAAAGCCAACTGGGCTCCCTTTGCCCATTCGTAATTCATGCTACATTCTTCTAGCTAAAAATTGTCAGTAGATTTCCCACTTCCCATTATAAGAAATTTAATGTCTAGTGCGTAATTTATCTTTTGAGTCATATATCTTAATATATGGCCTAAGCTGCTGCTTTTACAGTTTCCATTCCTGCCTCTTTTTCTTGACACATGGTGTAATTAGAAAGTCTCTCCCTCATATTCAAAATCTACCTTATCCTTAAGGTTTACTGACGACTGCCATTAAATTTTTCCTGGTCTCCCCTTCTTCTTTCTACATTTTCTTAGGGTGTTTTGTGTTCCATCTTCTGTTATATTTATGTTTACATGTGTTATATTTTACTTCCTTTCTAATGACTGAGCTTAACTGATTGAATTACTGTCTCTTACTATGATGGGTTAGAGGTGGTTTTGGCTTGTTTCTCCTAGGTTGCCTTGCATTCAGTACATGCTTATTATAAATATTTGGTTACTGAAAAAAATGGAATGATATGACAGTGTTATTGATTACAAGACATTTTACTCCTTTCTTGGAATGGACATTTGGGGACAGGGGATCAACTGGATCTAAACAAGTGTGGCATGGCTCTTTGAATCAAGTTGTCCCCAGCAGGGAAAGCTGACGAAACGATCAAGGCTACAGCTGAGAAATGCTTTAAATCATGTTGCATAGTGGCTCAGTACTGACAGGTAAAGGACAGCTCTTACCAGGGAAAGACTTTGGACTGATAGGAAATTGAAGAGTAACACAGGCTTTGTAGATAGTGTCTACAGTTCTACCTCAGATAACATTTTTCATGAGTTCATAGTGTGAGAATAAATACAGTCAATTCTGCTGTAATGATTGTTTTGAAAAATGGAAGGTTTTGTTCCTGCATGATTGATATTAGGGAACACTTTGAGCATAATGCAAATTTCACTTTTGCTTATGCGTGATTTCACCTGAGAAATAGTAGGCGTGCACAGAAAATTTCACTCAACTAAAATGAGCTGCCTAGGACACACAAAGTGTACATGCACACACCTCAGACATTTTCCAGCTCTCTCACTTTACTGCATGTTATGAACCACATCCATTCATATTTTGTATTATAACTTCCCCTCCAATTTCAGATAACCCATCTTGCACCACTTCCCAATAATTTACATACAAGGCCTGTGGCTGCCTGAAATAGGAATATATCTTTCCCTTAAAAAGCAATTATGTTAACATTTTTGAGCCTTAACTATGTGCTAAGCACTATGATAAGTGCTTAACATGGATTATGTTAAGGAATTCTCACAAAACCTGATACAGTAGGTATTATTACTGTCTTTACAGATGAGGAAAGTGAGGCTTAGAGGGGGTAATTAACTTGCCCATGGTCGATAACTCATAAATGGCAGAGCCAATTCTTGAATCGAGTCTGATTTAGATCTTAGTGTTCTCTTACTTTGTAGATTACAGATAAGTAGCTTTCACATGTGTTATTTCATCTGCATTTAGTAACTGTCTCTGATAGGCATCATAGGCTGTTTCGATCCCTATGGTAGATGAGGAAACAACACTGCTCAGGGTAAGAATGCACAGATGATCATAGGCAGAGCAATAACAGAAACTCGTTCTCATACCTAAATCAGAATTTTTTTCCTGGGGCTTATACATAAAAGAGGAAGAAAACAATTAAAGAATTAGGGATAGGGAGGTGAACTGAACTACAAAAAGAGGATGAAAAGATTGTGTTGGAAGTCGGGGAACAGAAGAAGGTGAGTTATAGTAGTACTTCAGAATTGTAAGGAGAGAGTCTAATGAAAAATGAACACTAGGGGACTTGTAACTCTGTGGTACAAAAAGCCTAATCAAATTCTTACAAAGGAATTAAAACCACCAACTTAATTACAAGATTGTGGTAAGAGAAATCTGGTCATGAGCATAAATCACTACTAGTAATACACTCAGAAATGAGAGGGAAGAACAAGGCGACACTAGAGGAAGTCTTGGGAAGGCTTTATTTGTACTTGTTTTGTAGCATGTGATTTTTTTTTTTTTAAGGTAGTGAGTTACCTCACAGGCCCTTACAGATGAGCAAGTACTTAATTAGTATTTGTTATACTGAAAGCATAACAAATAGTAAGGAGAGTAGTTGTTCAGTTGGGTATTGATTAAGATGAAGTAGTAGGAAAAGTAAGGGTGGAATTGATGAGTAATGATGAACTCAAAGCAGAGAGTCAGCAAACGCTAGCCATTGGGTTGTTTTCTTTCTACAAGCTGAGAATGCTTTTTACATTTTTAGTAGGTTATTAAGAACAAAAATGAAGAATATCGACAGAGACTGTATGTGGCACACAAAGCCTAAAATATTTATAACCTGGCCCTTTACCGAAAGTTTATCAACCCCTGACCTGAAATATATCGCATGAAGAAAAAAGTTAGACTTGTTCCCTTTTAGGAAATTAGATTAGGTACTGTAAAGTGTAATATTTCACAGGGGCTACATTCTCAAATATGTGCCTTTTTCCCACCTGGAGGAAAGAATTGTCATTTATTTAGCCTGCTCTTTTGCTAGGGGCTTTGCATACTTTGATTGTTCTTACCCTTGAGAGATACTGTAACCAGTTTACAAAAGAGGAAACTAGGCTTGTAGAGGCTAAGTAAGCCTAAAGTTTTATATTTAGTAAGGATTGAAATATAAGCTTGTCTGGTTTGCTAACTAGATATCAAATATGGGCATTTATGTAAATTTAGTTAGTATGTAAAACAGAAAAAAAATTGTACACATAGACAATAGAGTAGGTTGGAGAATTGTGTCATTTTATTACAAAATTTGCACAAGGAAGAATATCTTTGGATAAGTTGTTAAAAAAAACTTATAAATATAAAGAACAGAAAATTCTAGTTTCATATTAAAAATGTAATATTCACCTAAAAGAAAGATGAGATTCAAGATGTTTTAGAAAGAAAATGCAAAATACAAAAAGTATGTTTTGCTTCAATAGAAAGTATACCAGCTAGTACTTTATTTTTGAAATGCAGATATTAAGCAAATGTTGGCCCAAATGTCTAACAGTAAAGATTTATGAAGAGAATTTCAGAGTGCTGTGAAATCATGTAATATAGGAATCTAGGATGCATTGGTGAGTCAGGGAATGGTTTCCCAAGAAGGGGCCATTTAAGCTGAGATACAAGATTTAGATAGGCGAAGACATAAAAGTTAATTATTCTAGACAAGTGTGATAGGCCTCAAGGAAGGAAGAACTTGGCATATTCAAGGAAATAGCATTTTATCTTCCAACACATTTGAGGACAGAAATTGTATCTGTTTTGTTCATCATTTATATCCAGCTTTGTAAGTACAGTACTTGCTGCTATATAGTAAGCCCTCAGCAAGATTTATTGAGCGGATAAGAAGGAATGGACATTTTCCTAGGAGATTCCTGGTATGATTGTGAGTACAGGGATTCCCTGGATGTAGGCTACTTTTCTCTTTTCTGAAGCAAACCTAATTACATTAAGTTCTTCGGATTGCTGGTAACCCCAGAAGATTACCCTAGGCCACTTTCCCAGCCCTTCTTAACTGCTGTCTCAGTGTCTGGATGGAGCCGATCTGGAGACGGTCTGAGCAGAAAATGCAGGAAAAATGAATGTAGGATACTACAACTGGATCTGCTCCTGAGAAGGAGAAGTAAATCTGCATTATTACAGTGTCAGCAGTAAACCTGAGATAGAATGAAAACAGCCACTTAAAAAAAAAAATAACCTGCTGAGGGAGGGTGTTCTGTGCTAGAACACATGATCTTGGGTTCTCTGGGTCATCACTGGTGACTAAATAACACATGATAATCAGGCTTAGAGATTTAATAAAGAAGTTAAATACTCAAATACTTTCTATTAGAGGAGCTTATTTCTTCAAAATCAAATTCGAACTTCCAAATTGAGATAATTTCATTTATAAGTTTGGGTGCATTAAGGAATTTATAAATAGAAAGAGAAGGGGGAGAGGGTTGCACGTTTCCTATGTCTGTGAATTAAGACTATAGTAACCACAGTGTTGCAGGACTTTTCCTTAGTTCAGTTAAATATGGGGTCCTTTTCCCATGGCCATGGAAGTTTAGGCTCGCAGACAGTTTGAAGGGTGAGTAAAGCAGGGTTTTATCGGGTGAAAAGGAAAAAAAGGGTGAACAGGGACTCTCCACAAGGCCGAAGTCGATGCTACGGTGCTTCCTGCCTTGCCTTTTGAATCCCAGGTTCCACATAGGAAAAGGAAAGGCCAGGCTCCTCCCCTCTGCAAAGGTGCAAACTTCCTCAGGCTCCACCCCAGTGCGCAAACAGGCAGGAGTTTTGCCAGGGACCCCTTCCCACTTAGCTGTCTCAATAGGAGGGACCATTTTACAAGATGTTTACCATACTGGTTTGCAGAATTAAAGAAAGAGAGAGTAACCTTAGGTGAGGAGAAGACTGGGATTTGGAGACAGAAGGAAAGAAAACAGATTCAGGGTCATTCTTGAATGCTAGTCTTCTTTGAATTAAAAAAAAAATAGCAATAGGTGGTAAGAACAACACATGTGCCTCTGATTGTACAAGAATTTCATGATGATACTTGTGGATGTTTTACATAAGCTTAAACTTTAGTGAACTTTAGTTAATGATATCAAACATTGGGGGTTTTAATGTCTTCCTACTGGATATCATAAGTCTGTTTTTCCTTACGAAAAGGATAATATTGGCTAGCAGTTGAGGTTAGTGTTTGCTAAGAGTTGGAAGTCTTGAACAGTGAGGAAAAAGACATCCCTCCTTACGAAAAATAGAGGCTTGCACAAGGTGTGTTGGGAGGGGGATTAATGGTACTGGCAGAGTGAGAACTCTTATTGATTTAAAACAGGTTATTTCTAAGTATTAAAATTTACTAAGATATCAACAATGTCCCTGGGCTCATTTCCAAGAGGGTATTCTAACTACTGCAGTCAACAACTGATTTGCCATAAAATGTCAATAACTTTTTAAAAGGAAGTTACATTCATGTGTTTATTTTGCTTTTTAAATGAGTGTTGAGTACTTTAATTAACATCATTTTATAATTATTGATATTTTGTATGGGATTTAATAATGGATTAGTTAATTATGAAAACAAGATCTAAATGTTTTCTTCTCCAATTGCCGTAAACATGTGTTGAAATCACCTTATTGAACAGATTTTTTTAAACCCCTTGGAGTACTAGTGGGTTTTATTTTGTTGAATGAATGCTTTACCCAAACTTATATGCATATTAGATTGTTTAAAAGCTCAATTAAAAAGTGAAAAATAGACACTGAAAATTTTTTGAGTGATTTCACATGTGTTCATAAAACAACATATCTATTCCAAATCATTGAATATTTCAAAAGTAATGTCATGTATTCATTTTCTTATTTTACCTTGTCAGTACACTGTGAGATCGGTGTGTAGGGTGAAGCAAGGAGTCCTACTCTGTTTGACTTGTGTAAAAATTAAGAATCAGTGAGAAATGGAATTTGCAAAAGTCCCTGCCAGATAATGTTAGAACTGGACCAGAAAATAGGAGTTGGTATAAAACTAGACCAGCGAGCTTTTTTTTTTTTCATCAAAATGCAGTTCAGTTTATTGCTTTTGTAAATTAGAGATTGTGTTTCTTGATCTTCATTAAAGTAGAATACGATGTTAACCTAGTTTAGTTCAAATTTAAAAAAATGTACACACATGTATATGTATATATGTCTGTGTATATACACACAGGATTTTAAGGACAGTTCTAGCTGTGTGTGTGTGCATGTGTGTGCGCGTGCACGCACACAAAGGAGATTGTTAATCTTCTAGTACATCCCCATAACAGAAGCAGCTACAATAAGCTCTAGCCTTTGCCTTACAGACCAGGTAGCTCTACCTGATAGGCTCACAGACATTCAGTAGTTCATTTGTTCCTCAGATTTCTTTAATTATTGTGATAAAGTTGATATTAAATTTACCAACTTAACCATCTTTCAATGTATAGTATATTGTCATTAAGTGTATTCACATTGTTGTGCAGTCATCATGACCATCCATCTCTAGGAGTTTTTTATCTTCCTGAATGGAATCTCTGTGCCCCCAAACAATAACTGCCCATTCTCTACCCTCCACAGTCCCGGCAGCCACAATTCTACTTTCTGTGTCTTTGAATTTGACTATTCCAAGTTCTTCATTTAAGTAGAATCATAGAGTATTCGTCCCTTTATGACTGGCTTATTTTACTTAGTGTAATGGCTGCAGGGTTCCTCCATGTTGTAGTATGTGTGAGAGATGTCTGTTTCCTTTTAAAGGATAAATCATTCCTTTATGTAGATATACCATATTTTACTTATTCATCTGTGAATGGACATCACTTGGGTTGCATCTACCTTTTGGCTCTTGTGAATAATGTTGATATGAACATGGGTGTACAAATATCTAGTCTCTACTTTCAGTTCTTTTGAGTAATATACCCAGAAGAAGAACTGCTGGATAATATAGTAATTCTATGCTTGATTTTTTTTAAGGAGCTGCCATACTGTTTTCCACAATGACTACACCATTAAAGGGATATTTTAAATGAACGAACAAAAAACTCAACAGCAAAACCCTCTATTCTTATCGTCTTTCGAATTTTAAAATGAACTTCTCTAAAATAGGGTGAAAATACCTTCATTGGATTTCTTTTGTAACTAATAATTCTAGGAAGTATGGTCTGTGTCCTTAGAGGTAAGTGGTGGGCACATTTAAAATTAGTATATTGGTTTCTCTTTGGAGAATAATGGAGTTTGGAGACATTAGGGGAATAACAAAGGTGAGTCTAAGTTTTTAAAAAAAAAAAATACATAGAGCAGAATACAGGTGGGAAGATTCCCATAGAAATGAAAGAAACAGACACAATTATCTCAAATAATCAACGTTGCTTCCTGAAAGTGTCAACTTCATTCCCTGATCTACTCTGCCTTCCAGAATGCCTGCATAGTTATTTTCTTAAACATTAGTACTATGATTGTTACTCCTTACTATCTCCTAAAAGATTAAGTCCTAACTCCTTTATATGCTCTACAAGGCCCCTCACAATCTGGCATCAAGCTTTTCTTCCTCACATCTTCTTTTTATATATTCTATATTGCAGCCACACTGAATATCTCACTATTTCCTGAAATTCATGTCCTTCCATATCCTTTGTGTATGTCTGGAATGTTCTCTGACTACCTATACATGTACCAACTGGTACACTCCTCACTGTCTTTCAAGACCTGATTTTACTGTCTGTTCCTATATGAAACCTACCAGCAGCTTCCATAGGTAGACACTTTCCTAGTACATTGTTTATACCATAATAACATTTACTAAAATGCATTGTAATTATCTGTTTGTATATCTATCCATCTTGCTAAACTGAATGTTCCCAGAGGAGAGAAATATGTTTATTATATGTCATCATGCAAAGCACAATACCTTGTAGGCATAAATGTCCAAAAAATACCAAATGAACTTCTTTTTTGTATTTATTTTTATTTTTATTTATTTATTTTTTGAGAGAGAGTCTTACTCTGTCACCAGGCTGGAGTGCAGCGGTGCAATCTCGGCTCACTGCAACCTCTGCCTCTTGGGTTCAAGCAATTCTTGTGGCTCAGCCTCCCGAGTAGCTGGGAGTACAGGCACACACCACTGCACCCAACTAATTTTTGTATTTTTAGTAGAGATGGGGTTTCAACATGTTGGCCAGGATGGTCTCGATCTCCTGACCTTGTGATCTGCCCATCTTGACCTCCCAAAGTGCTGAGATTAAAGGCGTGAGCCACCGCACCTGGACCTGAATGAACTTCTCGTGTGGTTTTCCTCACTCTATAGAATGTTTACCTTTAATAACCATTGCATGCATAAGCTAGAATTCCTTTCATAATTTCATAATTAATATACTGGATATATATGTATTGGATATAGGTAAAATATTAAGCATGCAATTTTTTTCTTCATATTTATATACTGGATATATGTTTTAGAGATAGGTAAAAGTATTAAGCATGCATTTTTTTTCTTCAGTAGCTTGCTGCTGCTCTATGAAGATTTCCAGACACTGATCTCATGGGCATTCATACATTACCCCAGAGTCCTCTTATCCTAGGAGAAAGTATCTCATAATCCACACTTAAATGTTAATGATATAATACAATACATTATTACTCCCAGAACTGTTTGTAGTTTAAAAGTGCTTCCTATGGATGAAAATGCTTAATTCAAAAGAATGAATTACTTTCCAGTGGTAGAATTTTATTCACCTTGTTGCCTGTGTAAAACGATAGATTTTAAGGAAACAGGATGATACTCTCCCAACATGATACTGTCTCACACTGGACAGTCAGGCTTCCAAGAGCGCCTCGGAATCTTTAGCATCTCCAGAGTGGTGTTAACAGTGGGAATATATTCTGTTTCCTTAGGCTGCTGCTGTAAGGGCTTCGCCCTTTTGGAATAAATTTGTTCTGCTTATACTGCCTCCTAATAATCTTCACGGCAGAGAAATGTGGTTTATTTCATGGTGCTTAGCCTGACTCACAAACTACTTAAGAATTTCTTTTTCACATGTGTAGTCATTTAATGTTTAAACTAGTTTCCATGAACCAGTTATAAATATGAGTGAATACTTATTAGCTGACTTGACATCTGAAAGGATGGCCTTTCTACTGAAAGCAAAATATTGTAAGAGTCAGATGTTTGAACTCTTTTTAGTCTAGATTACTCAAGAGGAAACAAACAGCAAGATCCCATTTAATTGCTTGTTATTTTGAAGAAGGAAATGTTATGTTATTTTTCTTCCCCTAAGGGCTGTATCCAGGGCAGTATCGTTTTGGTGTTTTTATAGATCCGTGAGATATTTCCAATGTTTCAAAACTAAAAAACAAGTGAGATTGACATAAATGTATCTGGACAGTGTAATGTTTCAAAGCTTATCCAAGTAGTTGTTCTTTCAGATTGAAGACTTGGTGTTATTTGTACTAAAGTCCTATTGATATAATTAGTTTCATTAAAATTTTTAAACTAATGGATGAGAAGGACATACCTGAATCTAGGCATGGATTATGTAGATGTGAAATGTTAATACATATCTGTATATGTGTAATTGTGTGTGTGTGTATGCTTAAGTGTGTTTAAGTTACTATCAAGCATTCTAAAGGGGGATGGGTCACACATACAGACACAGCATAGAATCTGAGTTTGGGCTCTTGTGTTGGTCTGCCTGTGTTTAAGGCTTTACCATGTACTAACTATGTGATACTGGGCAAGGCACTTCATTGTTCTGTGCCCCTGTTTCCTCATCGGTAAACTGGAGATGAAAGTAGTACCTGCCTTTTAGAGTTGTGATTATCAATTGAATTAATGAGTGCAAAGAACTTACAACAATGTTTGACACATATATGGACTTAGTGTTATTGTTTTTGTAAATTGTTATAAAATATTGGTGACACAGTTGATTCAGAGAGAGAAAAGAATTACCTGTTTAAAAAGTGACTGTTTTGAAGCCAAAGATATTAGTTAATTTAGCAGATTGAAGTCATAAGGTTGTTTATCATTAAGAGACTATGGTATAACGATGGACACAGGTAGGTAGTAGTTTATTCTTTATAATATACCTTATATTACCAATTTTTGACTATTTTTGAAGTCTTCTTTCTCCTGACCATATGTTTACTTTGAAACCTGGCTGGGTTTAGAAAATATATGTCCTTTGTCTATTTTGTGATAGACTTCAATTTTGTCTAATCAGTGTTTGAAAGAAATGGCACTTGTATGGACTTCCTTCCAAGAAAAACATTGGGTGTTTCAGGAAGTGGTCTTGGTGAGTCAGAGCATAGTACTTTTTCCTCTGAGTCAGTTTGGAACCTCCTTGATATAAATAGACATACTTTTACCAAAAGTTCTGCTTTTCAGATGTTAAAATCATCATTGATACATGGCTACACTAACAGCAGTGCCTTCATTGGTTTTTCTGCTCAGCTGGCATTGAGGCTCTTTATCTAATTGGGACTATAGAAATTCTGTGGAATAAATTTCTCTTTAAATTTTCAATTTAATTCTGTACTTCTAAATTAGTTTCTGTTTTCATATCAGTTTTGCTTCAGAAAGGAGTGGAGTCAGGTGACCAGTTGCGTAAATTTTAGAGGAATTTATATTGGTGATAATATACACTTTAGTCATTAGAATTCTATGACTTCTTTTGTAGCACACTCATATAACTCTTATAGCACAATTTCAGTTCGAGGATTATTTTGCAAAAGACTGTACTAGTTTGCCACAACTCAGAGTTGTTTAGAAGATAGAAAATAATACATTAGAGTGGTTCTTCATAACCACGTTAAAAAACATTAAACATGATAAATAATTGCCAATTGACTAGATATTGTTAATGTTGAGTTTTTTACCCAAAAATCACATGGTCACATGACCTCTAAAAAGAACTACAAGGATTTTTTTCTTCATTTGCCAAAATGCCTCCTGTGTTCAAGCGATTCTTGTGTCTCAGCCTCCAGAGTAGGTGGGACTACACGTTGGGCACCACCATGTCCGGCTAATGTTTGTGTTTTTAGTAGAGGTGGGGTTTCACCATGTTGGCCAGGCCGGTCTTGAACTCCTGACCTTGTGATCTGCCCACTTCAGCCTGCCAAAGTGCTTGGATTACAGGCGTGAGTCACCGCACCTGGCCTAAGGGAAGACTTTTAAAAAGGGGTGGAAATTGAGGAATTGAGAAACTGCTAAATGGGAGGTATAAAGTAGTGGAAAGGGCATTTAGGATAAGAACAGACACTTAAAGGTGAGTCAGTCAAGATATGCTCAGGACAGAGTGGTAGGAATGAAGGTTTATATGTAGGAGTATTTGAGAGAATATGGATTACTAGAAAAATTATGTAAGCCAAAATTGTGGTGAACTTTGAATTGTACACTGAAAAATTGTATGCGTGAGTGTGTAGTTGGTAACACTGTTTAATTGTCATATGTTTCTCTTGAGTTGTAATTGGTTGAATGAAACTGGTTTTTAGTGAATTTCATTTTATAACTAATATTTAAAGAAAACTTTTCTCTTTCTCTTAAATATATAATTCTGCAGGAAAATAAAGGAACTGATAGATATAGATGTCAAATGATCTGTGTGTGTTTTTGCATATAATCTTCATAACAATCATTCTCATTTTACAGATGAGTAAACCGAGGCTGAGATAGGATAGTGACTTAAGGTCACAGAGAGATGTTAGTCAGGATTTACACTCAGGGCTGCTCATCTTCATACTGTTTTCTTTTCACTATGGCAAAATACCACAATAAGAGCACTGGGACATACTCAGTAAGTTTTTATTATTTCCAATAGCTATGAAAAAGCAACTCAAAGGCATTTTTCTTCTCAACAGAAGTATTACTTGCTTTTAGGGATAGATCTTTGGACTCTAGGAAACTGCCTTGTGGGTAAGCTTGCTCTCCTCCTCTTGGGGAGCAGCGTTCTGTAAGGTTTGCAGGGGCAGTCAAATTGGTGGAGGGATCATTTGTAGGTTGTGGTGAGCCATGCTGTGGATCATCTGTCCTTTGCCCATTTATATTAGTAGATTGATGGTCATTTTCATTTTTTCAAATCTGAAGCATCTGGGCCTTGATTAGTTGGAGTCTTTAATTTTCATTCTTGACATATACAACATTTACAAGAATATGCTACATTGTTTTATCCTATTTCCTTCATAATGGGGAAGCAGTCATGTGGCTCTTGGCAAAACTGACCTTCCCTGAGGTTTCAACAGTGGCAGTTGAGATAAAACACCATTCTTGTAAACACTGAATCTCCTATCACCTAAATTACAAACTGGTATCCTGGAAAAATTTCTTTGATAGGATCTGGAATTGAACAGCTCAGTTCTTAGGAGAGCAGGGAAAGTCATGTTTTCCCCAGCTAACTAGTTTGAATGTGCTACTATGTGCTGGTACGTGCTATTCCCAGGGCTTCTTAGCAGCCAAATTGTTTTTTTTTAAAGGATGAAGATTTATTTTTCCACTCCATTTGAGGAAAATAAGGAAGTTGGCTGGCAATAAGAGAGATCAACATGGAGGGGCTGGAGGAGAGAGATGTCTGTTTACTGTGTGGATGAGGTTAAGTTAAAGAGGGGGTTGGGGCGTCTAGTTGACACTGCTTGTTCTTTGCCTTGAGTACTTCTTGTTAGAAGCTGGAGCTGCTGAATATTTTCTGTTTTAACTTACTTGGTTAAAGTATTTTCTAGTAAGATTTTAAAATTACTTTTAGAACATTGTTTTATTCTGTCTTTTCTTATAAGAAGATTTGAGATAACCATCTCTATTTAGCCAAGTAATAAAAGATTCACAGGCATAATTTTTTATAAAAGATTTTAGGAAATTCTAGAGTTTTTCCATTTTACCTTTATTAAACAGTTTCAGAAAGTCTTTTAAAATACATATTTCTTTCATAATCATTCACATGTCCCCATGCTTTGTAAAACACATGTTGCCTCAAAGTTGGATATAAAAGTGTCATTTCTAGTTTTATTGATAGCTTTTATACAACTGGAAATATGTTCCCATAGAGAAATTTCTGTAATAAGCATGAACTTAATGGAATAAAGTCAAGGTGATGCCATGCTCCTTTGGAATTTGGTGATTCTTTTGTCATTCTAGTGTCCATTGTCTTTATTCTGGTACTACCTTGGCCTTCATATTGATACTATTTCTAATAATCCTGATCATCTTCCGCTTGGACTTCTTAAACTTTCAGAATCCAGTTCCCTTTTCTTCTTACTTACCAGTAAAGCTAGATTATCAGGACTTTTTTATACAGATGTAGGACTATCATCTGTAATTTTTGGCAAATGAAGAAAAAAAATGATTGTAGTTCTTTTTAGAGGTCATGTGACCATGTGATTTTTGGGTAAAAAACTCTAGCCATTATTTTCCTCTATGTGGGAAAGCGGTTGAATTTTATCCCACATCTACTATTAATTACCTCTTTGACAGTGAACATGTTATTAAACTCTGTACCTAGCCTGCTCATCTGTAAAGTGGGAATGATAATTGTTCCTACTTCATGAGGCAGTTGTGACAATTAAAAGAAAATGACACATGGAAAGCAGTTAGAACTGTGCCTGTCACTCCGTGTTTTCTAGATGTAAGCCATTGCCGCTGCTGCTGCTGCTCTGCCTCTTCCTCTTCCTGCTGTCACTGCTATCGGCAGTTAGTAATAGTTTAGTTTTCCTTCGCGCCCTGATTTTGTACCACCATTTGGCTTAGAATGGGGGACAGCAGTTATGCCATGTAAGTGATATCCCATTTGTTTAATCAAGAGCTAGAACTAATTTGGGGGGTTATTTAGAAAAATTAAACTTTTTCTTCCTATAAGCAACGCATTTTAATCAATTTGTGCTTCTCCCTCAAGTTTTCCCTTCTTCAGTCTACAGGCCATTTTCCCAGTTGCTTAGAGATGGGAACTGTGGGAATAGAAAGAAAGAAATGCAAATGCTGGCCTTAGGATAATTCCCTCTTCAAATCTCCTCTTCTGACCTAAAATAGCCTGCTTATGCAAACAAATCTATCTGAAATTCCCAAACAAAAATCTACATAATGTGATCCGAGAACATGAAGGTTCTTTGGTCATTCTCCCTTGCCTGCTAATCCAAACACCGTTTTTCACTTATTAATTCACTATAAAGTGGTGTGTTTCTGCTTGGTTTTAATTCCAGATGCCCAAGTTTAGGAATGTAATTCCTGGCAAATATTTCTGGGGTTTTATAAATTGACACTGGCCTAAAACTGGACGTGTAAAAAAGCCCCATTTCTTCCCAAGTGGAATAGCAGTTCAGGTGTTTTTCTCTGACCTTCTGATTCATCAAGTCCATGTTCTGCTGCAACCTCCGCCTCCTGGGTTCAAGCAATTCTTCTGCCTCAGCCTCCCAATTAGCTGGGATTACAGGTATGTGTCACCATACCCAGCTAATTTTTTGTATTTTTAGTAGAGACGGGGTTTCACAATGCTGGCCAGTCTGGTCACGAACTCCTAACCTCGTGATCTGCCCACCTTGGCTTCCCAAAGTGCTGGAATTACAGGCGTGAGCCACTGCGCCCAGTCAAGTCCATGTTCTTAAACTTGGAAAGTCTCTAAAGTTAGTGTTTTATAGATTTTACTGTTTTATTTTTGTGTTTCTTCATCCCTACTGTCTTTTAGTTTGTTTTGCTTATGTTCAAACTGCTACCTGAAATACAGTAAATAATAGCATTCTCGTTCAGAATTATTTTCACATTATTTTTTTGTCAACAGAATATTGTTTCACCTGTCTTGAAACATTAAAAACACCTTCAATAAATGCATAAATTCTTTGTTTTAAAGGTAGATTAATTATCCTGGATTTTAAATAGAGAAATCCTGAGATAACATTTTCCGAATGAATCTGTCCCGTACTTTTGAGAAGTTCATAGCTAGGTTTGATGCAGTCTGTGTTTGTATCTTATAAATGCTATCTGTTTTGTTTTTACTTTTTAACAAATTAACAGAAGTTGTCATATTTATTCTTTTTGCAACCTCCACCTCCTGGGCTCAAGTGATTCTCCTGTCTCAGCCTCCCGAGTAGCTGGGATTACAGGTGGCTGCCACCAAGTCTGACTGATTTTTATATTTTTGGTAGAGACGGGGTTTCACCATGTTGGCCAGGCTGGTCTCAAACTCCTGACCTCAGGTGAGCCACCTACCTCGGCCTCCCAAAGTGCTGGGATTACAGGTGTGAGCCACCACGCCCCACCTCATTTTCTTATTTCATGCTCTCCTCTCACTAGATTGTAATCTCCATGAAGGTAGGAGCCCTGTCTGTTTTGCTAACTGTGCACTCAATATGTAGAGCTACCCTGTCTAGTGTGGTAGCTGTTAGTCTGTATGTGGTTATTAGCATTTAAATTTAAACTAATTTATATGTAATAAAACTTAAGTTTCTTAGTGGCACTAGCCATATTTCAAGTGCTCAACACTTGTGCTCAGCTACTGTATTGAGTGGTGCTAATACAATACATTTCTATTATTCTAAGAAGTTGTATTGGATTGTGCGAGAGCACTGATGGTTACGTAGCACATTCTGGTTACGTAGTAAATATTTGTTAAATGAATGAGTGAATGAATCAAGATTGGCAGTTGCCAATTAATGTTGAATGAATCTTGTTTGAATAATCATGTATAAAAGTTCTTTTAGTTTTTAATTAATCCATGTTGACATTTCCCCAGCCAACTTCAAAATACTGGATTTATCATTAGTAAAAGGAAAGTATATAATAGTGGTTAAAAGCACAACTTGTTGCTGATGTCATGGCCAAATTACCTTTACTTATAACTCTAATAAGTCTCAGATTCTCATTAAAGTAGGAATAAGAAGTTCTTATTACCTCTTAATAAGAAGTAAGATAATGCATGTAAAGTGCTTGCACAGTGGCTGACGCATTAAAATACTTAATAAATAAGCATTATTTTTACAATAATGAAATAGTAAGATATGTCTAAATTTACCTCATTCATGGATGATTTCATGGTTATGAAGAACTTTACTGCTGGTTTGGAGAACTTCTATTATAATCGCACATTTTTCAAAGGTAGTGCTATTCATAGTCAAAGCTTATATTTACTGACTTTTAAATATGAAATATAATAGGCTTAATTATATTTTCACATTGGAATTAACTTTTTGTTCTTCCTTTATATTTTATGACTATGTAAGTAGGTAAACTCTCAAGAAGAGAGAAGAGAATTTCATACTACTTTTACAGGCGACTTGAATTTTAAAACTAATGCACAGGTATCTCTGCTTTTGTTTTGGAGTAGTTCACAAATAATTTGTTCCCAACTTATCAATTTATTTATTTATTTATTTATTTTTTATTTATTTATTTTTTTTGAGACGGAGTCTCACTCTGTTCCCCAGGCTGGAGTGCAGTGGCGCGATCTCGGCTCACTGCAAGCTCCGCCTCCCGGGTTTACGCCATTCTCCTGCCTCAGCCTCCTGAGTAGCTGGGACTACAGGCACCGGCCACCTCGCCCAAATGGTCTTGATCTTGTGACCTCGTGATCCGCCCGTCTCGGCCTCCCAAAGTGCTGGGATTACAGGCTTTAGCCACCGCGCCCAGCCCAACTTATCAATTTAAATGGGCTTCTTTTTGGGAAAAACGTTAATGAAAATGGATAAAGTAGTGGTTATTTACCTAAGGATGAATTCCACGTTTTATTTAGGCACCTAAATAATTTCTAGAAAAGCAATTAAAGCAAGAGCTTTTCATGAACAGTAATGTCTGATTTAACTGGGGATATTGCCTCACGTCCATGCTTTAGAGCATTGTTTTTTCTCTGGGATTTGAAAACAGAGTTTGCTGTTATAATAACAATAGGTAGTTAAACATATACTACCAAAATACCAGCTGACTTTGTCAAATGTAAATTTTTTGTGTGTGTTACTTTCACTCTGGTTGTTATGGTACCTTTATTTTTAGTGTAAACTTGTACTCATATTTCATAGTCCACCTGAACCTCTCAAGTTCATATTAGAGGTGACTTGAATTTTTCATTTGGGTTTTTCATTGACAAATATTTCTTAATGTTTAGACAATGAAAATATGCTACAGAAAAATGGCAGACTAACCATATACATTTGTTTCATTTTTTGAAAAAATTTACTTTAAGTTCTGGGATACATGTGCTCAACATGCAGGTTTGTTACATAGGTATACATGTGCCATTGTGGTTTGCTGCCCCTATCAACACGTCACTTAGGTATCAAGCCCGGCATGCATTAGCTATTTGTCCTGATGCTCTCCCTCCTCTTGCCCCATCTCTATCTGATAGGCCTTGGTATTTTTTGCCTCTCTGTGTCCATGTGTTCTCATTGTTCAGTTCTCACTTATGAGTGAGAATATGCAGTGTTTGGTTTTCTGTTACTGTGTTAGTTTGCTGAGGATAATGGCTTCCAGCTTCATCCATGTCTCTGCAAAGGATATGATATCATTTGTTTTTATGGCTGCATAGTATTCCATGATAGTATATGCATTTATTTCACTTCCTCCAAATAAAATAACAGTAAAGGGATTTTTAAAATGCAGAAAGCCAGTGAGACAAAGGGACTCTGTAAAGCCTGTGGATAATTGTGATTAACCTAGAAGTCCTCAGATGCTGAAACCTAAGCTACTAGTGAGAGACATTGAGAAACAACCTTATTTTCACTTCAGAACCTCCAACTGCCTCGACAGTGAGCGTGAGGCTGAGAATAGTAGGACGTATTAGTCATGTGTTTAAAGTGAACTTGGATCCCAGCTGCCTCCTCACACTCCAGTAAAACCAGTAGTTTATTCTGTGGAGAATGTGAACTAGAGGACTCGGTTGGGGATACCAAGGCACAGAGAGAGGGTGAAAGATGAAATGAAATGCTTACTAAACAGCAAGACACCCTGACTGACTTCTTCCACTTACTGCCGAAGTTTTGGCAGTCAGCTTTACATTCTCTAAACGTGGAACTGGAAGATACTTCCCTGGAGAACCTGACTGATCTATGCAAAAGACCTGTAGACACTGATGGTTGGGGTCTACAAACAGGACTGCTGTGCAGGGAAGCCCACTTGTTCACCATCCCCACCCATATACACTGACTTTCTTGCCAGCTTTTTAGGGCTTTATCTTCAATATGAGTAATAACCAGTAATCACCTGATATTTAAAGCAATTCAGGAGCCAAAACAAACCTAGAGAAAACAAGGAAATTGTCATAAAGAGACAATGAAGGGAGAAGAAAACTTAAAAACATTATCATGAATGTACTCAGAAAGATCAGAGAATATACTGTAATTACAAAATAAGTATAGACACTATAAGAAAAGGAAGCTTTCTTTTTCTTATGTACTCCTGGAAAATGGAACTGATAGAAGAAATAAGAAACTCAAAATGTTTTTTGAAGATAAAAAAGAGGAAGCTACCCAGAAAGTAGAAAAAAAAAATTACAAAATGAAAAACAAAAGAGAAAATACAAAAGTAGAGACTTAGACCAGGAGGTCCTACTCTGAGCAACTGAATTTTTTAGAAAAAGGAGATATAGATAGAGTAAGGAAACTATGAAAGAAATAGCAAATGAAAATTTCCTGGACTTTAGGAAAATGATGTTCAAGTTTGAAAAGGCCTATTGTGTTTCCAATATGCTGAATTTTTCAAAAAACACCCATACCAATGTATAGCACCATAACATTTCAGAGCATCAGGGGTAAAAATGAAGATCCTAGACTCCAGACAGAAGAAAACAGACAGGCTCTATACAAAAAATCGGGAATCAGAGTGGCCCCTAACATTCAGCAGGGGCCATTGAAGACAGAACCACAATGGCTTCAAAATTCTGTGGCAAAACAAAAACAAAAACAAAACAAAAAACCTCTTAAAATCTACAATTTGAAACCAAGACAAACAGTCCATCATGTGTAAAGGTAGAATAAACACATTTTTTGTCATATAAAGTTTGAAAAATGTACTTTTGTAATACTCTTTCTCAGGAAGTTCCCTGAAGTACGTGCCGTACCAAAATATAAAAGAAAAAGCATGGAAAGAGGGAGGTCCAGGATCCAGGAAGCAAGGCTCCAAGACAGGAGGAAGATGAAGGGGATACACAGGGCGGTGAGGAATGTGGATCCCATGATGAAAGCTGTTCGGACCTTAGAGAGTAATCAGTTCAAGTGGAGCAGTCATATATCTGGGAAAGAAGCCTGCAGAAAGACAGAAATGTTAGAGTAATGATAGAATGGGTAGTGCTTCAGTGTATTGAAAGGAGGGCTCCACTTCTGGTGGTGTAAAGTAATAAAATTAACGAGGGGACATAGGAACACTAAAAGTTGGGCGGGGGATAATTATTAACAAATAGAAGACAAATGTATAAAAATGGAAGGGTATTCTTAGTATACTGTGAATAGCATTTACATAGATACAATAAATAAACACTGAACTTTAGTCTCACAAAAATGTGGTGTATCTGTAATTTGTCCTCTGTGATATGATTCTCACTTCATCTCCAACCTCATCCCTCATAACTTCCTACCAAACTGCTGACAGTTTCCTAAGTGTCCAAAGCCATCTCCTGCCTTTGCTCTTCTCTTTTGCCTTCTGGCTTAGCTCCTGCATCACAGCCTGTGAAGGAAGGCAGTTAGGAACTGAATATCTCCCGCTTCCAGCCCTAGGCGCAGGCCTTGCATACTGACCTTCTACCTGCCACACTGCACTATAAATGATCTTTTGGATGTCTCTCTGCCCCATTTCTATACATTTCTAAAAGTCATTATCTTTCTTTCTTTTTTTAAATTTTTTTTTATTATTGGTAGAACTGGGACCTTACTCTGTTGACCAGGCTGGTCTCAAATTCCTGGCCTCAAACAATACCCCCACCTTGACTTCCCAAAGTGTTGGGATTACAGGCATAGTAAACCACTGTGCCCGGCCTCTCTTGCCTTTTTTGGTCTAGTCATTCTTTGAGGGAGATTGTATCCTCTAGATCCACCCCTAATCTAGTTGCCCTTGAACTTCATACTTTGCTGTCTTCTATTGCCTATAATGTGGTCTTTTCTTAAAGATGCTTTTTTTCCCCCCTAAAATTTCTTTATAAGCAGGAAAGCTTCAAGGAAAGTTTGTCCTAGGTTTTCTGTGAGTTGGATGAGGTGCTAGAGATTTGTTTTCTTAGTAGGATTACCTACTGACAATCTGGCTTGTTTTTTTTTTATATTCAGCCAAGTATAGACAGTTAGTGGAACTGACTTTTTTGTTTGGTCTTGACTCTTCTTTGTTGCATTACTTTCTAGCAGCCTATTAGGACTTCCTCTATTCTTGAAGATAAATGAAAAATAGTATTTTGAAAAGAGTACATTTTTATCTTTGTGGACAAAATGTTAAGAGGCATAGGATAATAGGAAGAAGGAACAGTTAAGAATTGAGGGTTTTACCTTACCTGCTTAGTCATGAACTTTTCATAGACTTAAAAAGTTATACATATTGCTCTTGATACAGTCTGATACCTAGAAAAGTAAACAAAGTATTCTGTTAGAAAGCAATTACCTTCCCCCATATAATCATTCTGCTGGCCATTGGATCTGTAAAACCATGTATTGCTAAAATAGAAGAGACAAATTGAAACAATGGATAATCCTTGATAAGATATAATACCTCTGTGTTCTCTTATCAAAACAATCAATGTTAGAATATTATGGCAGGCAGGAGGAGAGGAAGTTGAGATGAGAAATAGTGACTGTCAATAAAATATATGAGAAGTACTTTGGGGGTAGTGTAAGTATGTGCATTATAATACACTAGAAAGAGTTATTTAACCTTTACAAAAATAGAATTCGTATGCTTTTAAAAAAAAGTTCTGTGTGGTTTAACAATTAAGTTTTTACTTGTAGTACTATCCGGGAGATGTATTTATGATCTAGAAAAGTGGGATGAATTCAGTACAGCAGTTGCCTAAAGGTACCATTTTCCACTTTGTAGGTTGTAAGCATTTATAAAGATATATTGTACATTTTAGAAAAGATTGATCCTCTTAAGGAGCTGTACGGAAATGCAGTGAGTCACCTGCAGTATTTTGTTTGCTGCTTAATGTCCTTTGCTCTAGGTGATGCAGAGGAAGGTAATCGTGTGGTGACAGGGTGGTTAAATATTAAAATATTATATCTCATCTGTGGGTTATAGCTCTTCTCGCTGTACCTGTAATGTTTTACGATTTACTATTTTTAGAGGCCATTTAATACACCAGAGTGGAATTTGAATTCAGGCGTTTCAGTCTCATTAAAGATGATATTACCAACGTTTCTGCTCTCCTGGTCCACCTCCTTCCCCCACCCCCAGCCTCTGCTAACTACCATCCTACTTTCTATTTCCATGAATACCACTTTTTTACATTCTGCGTATAAGTGAAATCTCTGTGCCTGGCTTAATTCACTTAACAATGGGTACACAGTTTCAGTTAGGAGGAATAAGTTCTGGTGACCAATTGCACAGCACAGTGACTGTAGTTAATACTAATGTTTTGTATATTTCAAAATAGCTAACAGAGAGGGTTTAAAAATGTTCTTACCACAAAGAAATGATAAATATTTGAGGTGTTGGATATGCTAATTAACCTGATTTAATCATTTCATAGTTATACATGTATCAAAACACCACATTGTATGCTATAAATATATACTATTATTTATTTGTCAATTAAAAACCAAACAAAACTTTTTTAAAAGATGTTTTTAGAGTATGTTTTTCCATCTACCCACCCAGCTGGTTTATGTCAGGCCCTGGTAAGTCTTTATCTGTTTGCTTTTGTAAAGTATGTTGAACTGTACTAATTTAGCATGTGGTGCTATTATGGAAAAAGGATATTTAGCATTAAAAATATATTTAATCCTAGTTTTCTCAGTAAATACTCTTCCTTTCCAAAAACTAGCATTTTTAATATCTTATTTTAAGAAATGTTGATTAGAATAAAGAATATAATTGCACATAGAGTGAATAAAACTGAAAACTTTTGGCAGGCACACAGTGGTCAAACTATCACACAATGGTGTAACTTATTGAAAAAAAAAAGGAATATAAATCAGTCAGATCAGAGTTTTAGTTCTGCTTCTAATTTTAGCTTCTTGTGTTACTGAAACAAGAAAAGTTCCTTTGTCCCCCTCGCAGGGCATGCAATGCGGGTGTGGCTTGTTGCTTCAGTGCCTGCTGCTCAGACCTCTAGGGGAGCATGCAGAGGACAGGCTGTGAGGTTCCAACCCCACAGTAGTGTCTCGGGGTGAATGTTTACAGATGAAGCCCCAGTGGGCGTGTGTTACAGGGTGCTCTTTTAGTTTTGCTGTCTATAGACGGCTTGTGTTAACCAGCTCAATTAGACCCTCTACCTTATTGCAAGGACAGGGGGCTTTCTGTATCCTGGGGTTATTGCCTTGGTGTACCAGAAGAATCAATTCACATGTGGGCTTGGAGAATGAGTGCAGGGTTTTATTGAGTGGAGGTAGGTCTCAGCAGATGAGGGAAGCCAGAAGGGAGATGGTTTTCCCCTGGAGTCCGGCTGCTCAGTAGCCTGGGATCTCCTCAGACTGCCCCAGCCAAAATCCAAACTCCGGGTCATTCTGCTGGTCAGTGGCCTGCAGCATGCTGGTGCCTGTCGGGGTGTTCCTCTGCCGATGTGTCCCTCTCAATGTCCAGCTGCTCGCCTCGGCCTCCCAAAGTGCTGGGATTACAGGCTTGAGCCACCCCAGGAGATCGAGACCATCCTGGCTAACACGGTGAAACCCCGTCTCTACTAAAAAATACAAAAGAACTAGCCGGGCGAGGTGGCGGGCGCCTGTAGTCCCAGCTACTCGGGAGGCTGAAGCAGGAGAAGGGCGTGAACCCGGGAGGTCGGAGCTTGCAGTGAGCGGAGATCGCGCCACTGCACTCCAGCCTGGGTGACAGAGCAAGACTCCGTCTCAAAAAAAAAAAAAAAAAAAAATGTCCAGCTGCTTATGTGTCTGCCTGCTAGGTTCTCAGGGTTTTTATAGGCACAGGATGGGGGCATGGCAGGCCAGGGTGGTCTTGGGAAATGCAACATTTGGGCAGGAAAACAAAAATGCCTGTCCTCATCTAGGTCCATGGGGGTGGAGGCCTAACCAGTGACCACGCCTTCCTCTACCCAGCACTTCCCTTCTCCCCTTCTGTATTATTTAAAGGGACCACTCCCTTCCCTTCCGTATCATTACCACTTAGGCGAATGACTTAACCGCCTTGAGGCTGTCATCTCACCCACAAATAGAGCCAATAACTAGCCGATAATGTTTTAAGGATAAAGTGAGGTGATATTTGTAAAATGTCATATGAAGTGGGGGCTCATTAAATGTTTTCCTTCGGTTTCTCCTTTGTGTTCTCTTCTGCCTAGGATTTTACCTTAGGTGCAAATAAGACATTATTTTCAGTCATTCATGGCACTATATGATTTTAAGTTTCAAAATGCCACACAGATGGCAATCTCTTTGTTTCAATTTCTTCATCTATAAAATGAGAATGAAGAATAGTACCTCCTTCAAAAACTAATGTGAAGATTAAGTAAGACAATAGAATGCATTTAGCATGATACCCGATGCAGGGTTAAAACTCAATAAATAGAAGTGATTCTTTTTAAAATTAGCATAGTTTCCCAAGTCGGTAAAATATCAACAATATTTTGAACTGAGATATTAGTAATTTCCACGTATAGTATAGCATCCAATAGTGCACGTGTGCTGATGATGTCATCATAGCAACTCAGGGAATAGACAAGAATTGGAGGGAAATACAATAGTAGTATTCGGATATGTCTATGGCTCTTTTCTGTGTTAGGCCTTCCTATGAAATCCATCACAATAGCAAACATAATTAGTGCTAAAGTAGTTCTTTCTAAAGTTACATATTACATTTTGTTATAAGTAGTTTTCTTCAGCCACCTGTTAAGCAAACAACATTCTGATTTGATCATAGACTTTTCCCAAAATTATGTTCTAATTTATAAACTTAAGAATTTTGTCATAAAGAAAGAGGAACTAAGTTAACTGTTTTAAGTGATTTTATTGTGTTGATTTAAAGGCATAAAACTGCTCCATTTACACTGATACTGGTCTTGAGAAAATACTATTCTTCTATATGGACTAGAAATTATTGTAATACCTTCACAGGCATTAACCACATTATTGTTACAAGAGCTTAATATCCTTATTAGTTATTTGAGTTTATTCACACATAAAAATTCCTTGTTACTCAATGTTTGAACAAATAGCATAGAAAAATACATGGTGCCATCTTTACCAATGGTACTGGTAAGAGATATTAAAACGTGATTGCTCTAGAAGACACTGCAGGAGACAGAATGTGTGATGATTTAAGAGGTTTAAAGAAGATTTTTTAAAATATGTTTTAAGCAAAATCATTGGTAGACAGTGTCACAAAGTATTGGTAGAAATTAAGTTTCACTGATCTTTTAGTTAAAATCCTGAGTAATGATAGTGCCCCCTCCCACTTGCTTGTAACTTAGACTGGGAGACATCAATTAAATTAAATTGAAACCTAGACATAAATGTTTCAATGTCATATCCAAACACACTTCTGTAGATAAAAAACATCTGTGATATTTTCTGAGAACACAAGTCATTTGAAGGACAGTTAAATATGCAGAGAGTTACTAATTATATGACAGCAAGATGGGGTAGGTAGTTTTAACATTGAGTCATGACTATATACTCATCTGCCAATTTGAAAATTGATACTAGATGCAAGCAAGAGTAAAGAAAAGGAATCTAAAACTTATATTTGAGAATCTTAAAACTTTCTAATACAAATTTAATCTGCTGAGTTAGCCTTATAGCCTTATTTCTTCTTAAAGTCATTTTTTATACATTCCACCTCCTTTCTTTTTGAAAATTATAGTGTGTGACGTTTTTGATGTGCTTAACTTAGATCTTAAATGTATCATTTGTATCCTTCTAATTGCCAAAGAATTTTATTTTCTGTAGAAAATAAAATCATAGTAACTACGACTTACGAAAAGTGTTTTCATAAGGAAATTGATGCTGTTACTTAAAATCAAATATAGCTGACCCTTGAGCAAACACAGGAATTAGGGGTGCTGACCCCCACTCAGTCGAAAATCTGTGTATAACTTCGACTCCTCTAAAACATATAATAATAGCCTACTGTCTACCTAAGATAATGTAAACAGTGATTAACATATTTTGTATATGTATTATATATTCTAAAATAAAGTAAGCTGGAGAAAATAAAATCTTAAGGAAGAGAAAATATGTTCACTATTCATGAGCTAGAAGTGGATCATCATGAAGGTCTTCATCCTTGTTGTCTTCATGTTGAGTAGGCTGAGGGAGAGGAAGTGGAGGGGTCGATTTTGCTGTCTCAGGGCAGCAGAAGTGGAGGAAAATTTGCTTATAAGTGGACTCTGCAGTCCCACCTTCTGATGTTCAAGAGCCAACTGTAGATGGTAGCTATGATGATGGCGTTAGTGTATACTTTCAGTAGAATTATGTAGTTAGTGTGATTAACTGCATTTGTGAATCTTTAAACTTAAAAGTGATAAAAAAAAAAAAACCTTTATCTCCTTAGTTTTTAGGTTGCTTTAACAGTGTATAAAAATAAAGACACTTAATTTTTCAGTTAGAGTTGATCATTATTTTTAATTGTGTATATGGCGTATATGGGTATAAACTGGATATGTCTTAAAAGCCTAATGGAAAAAAAGACAAACATTTGTGATTGTTTCTTTTGCATGGTATACACTGCAATTGCTCACATTGGACATTTGAAAGCCTCCATATTTACCGCATAACCCACCGTGATAAGTGAACCTGTGATTGCCAAATGACAAAAAGTTTCTATATTTAAAATTCAATTTAGCAAATTGACATTTTCTATCCCCTTTTCTAATGTTCTCTTATTCTAACAGATCACTATTTTGAAACAAAACAGAGACCATGCATTTATTTGATTGTCTTGAACAATTAAACATGAAAAGATGAGATGCTGTGGCTATCATTTTTCATTAAAACCAGCTGCTGTGGTTTTAAAATGCAAACCAGATCAAAATCAGCACAAACCCTGGGGGTTTAATTTATATACTGAATGAAGCAGCTTGCTTTGAAAGAACACTTCCTTTTTTTCAGTTTTGGAAGGAACTTGCACATCTGTCTCCTTTCATCTTTACACTAGCACTGTGAGCTCAGAAGACGAAGAATTATCTCTGTTTTACTCACGAGAACATTGAGACAGAGACTTAATTGACTTTCCTAGCCCAATTAGTGCCAAGAATAGTGTTAAAATTCCAGACTATCTCTAGTTCCATAATGTTATTCCAGGCCTCTGTTCTGGCCCAAATTATAGAACGTAGGAATGATGTGCTGTAGTTGGATCCTTTAGGCTTATGAGAGCCAATTGTGAAGGATTTAGGAATTTCGTAAGCTGCTATTAAACCACCGACTGCTTGAAATTGGCCATGGTGGGAATATTTATACCATGGAAATCAATAAGCACTACAAATCAGGCCCTCTGCCTTGTCCCACCCTGAGAATTGGTTTACCAGCACACCACTGATGGTATCTAAGCATAAACTGAAGAAGGAAAACAACAAAAATGGAGCACAGCAATGTAACATACATGTAATTTTATAAGTACAGTGCATGTGCAGGGCAGAAGCCAATCTTTCTTTGCTTCTTAATTTATAAACTTGCTTTTAAGCAGTGGATAGGGAAGCTTGAATTAAATTCCAGTGTTTTGAGGGCCATTCTTATCCATTTTTAAAGAACTAGGTCAAGTCCCAGTCCTTCCAGAAAGTAGACAGTCTTCATGGCCTTTTCCCTCTCCGAACTTCTAACAGATTTAAAATAGAGCTACATACATTGGGACTTAATTCCTTACTATTTGTTTTACGTGAATTAACTTTGTTTCCCTAAGAACACAATAAACTCTTTGAAGAGTGGAACATGAATTTCCTTCTTTCTTTCTTTGAATAAATATGTAATGAACACCTGTTCTGTGCCTGGTACCCTTCTTCTTGTTTGCAAAGCAGAAGTCATCAAACAAAAATTCATGCCTTTTGGCGGCTAAGAGTTTAGTGAAGAGTCAAGTATTAATTTAAGTAAAGGAAAAGTTATGAATGTGATAAATGCTTTGAAAAACTGTTTATAGTGTGGAGAGTGTCTGATAGTGGGATCTTATCTATTCAGGAAGGTCAGTAAAATCTTCCCCTGAGGACACTGTGATTGAAGTGAGACCTGAAGAATGAGAAAGAATTAACTCAAAGTGACCAGATCTTGCATATTATTTCTTTATGTAGGCTTTCTATGCTCTTCCAATCTGAGTTAAGTTCCCTTATTATATGCATCCATGTTATGATGAATGTTCCCTTTGTAATAATATTAATAAGTACAACTGAAAATTTTATCTTTATTCATTATCTGTTTCCCCCCACTAGACTGTAGGCCTATAGTTGGGACCATGTCCGTTTGGTTCACTTTGGTGGTCCTAATATCCATCGCAGGACCTGAAACTTCATAATCAGTATTTGTTCATGCTTTCACCCCCTTGGCCCACAAAGCTGGGTTGTGTCCTGCCTAATTCACAGTTATTGAGAGGACATAGTAATATAATATATTTGAAAAGACAAAAGTCAGAAAAATAAGACAGAATCCAGGATAGCTTAGTGACACAAAACCCGGACAGGACCAAATATCCAGGAGTGAATAGAAATAAATTGGGTACAGCAATGTTGTCGAGAAGAAAGAAAAGGCCATTCCATTTGATAATGAGGAAATTTTACTCATTATTTGTCTTGTTTGAAGTAAGTTTGTTCAATCTGTAAAATAGATTTAAAAATGATTTTTGAGGTTAAACATCTGGTATTGATTTTTAAAGTTATTTTCTTGTGAAAAGTAAAAGAAGCATGTGAATGAAAACTTTCTTGAGAAAAGATATATCCATGTGCATTTGTGCGTTTGACAAAGCACATGTTGTCAAATGTGCTTTGAAGGAAAGAAGAAATAAAAGAAGGGAGGGAGGAAAGAAAACCACTTGTAGGCAAAAAGACTGCAAGGTAACTGTTACCTGGTTGTTAATGATAGGACTCTGGGTGATACTTTTTGCTTTTGTACTTTTCTGTATTTCTCAACTTTTAAAATTAAATGAGTTTCTATTACTTTTATAATGGAACAGTAAACAAAATAACATCTCATAAAAGTGATAGTTGATTATGAGTTTGGGCAGAATGTAGAATTATGTCTGTATGCTTTGAGGACTCAGAACTATATTTTAGATTTTTCTTTTGTTCACCTAAATTGGCTTACAATTTTAACATATTAATTTTAAATGCCGGTCGGATCTTTGTTTAAATGTTCATATATACCTCTGGGGCCTGAGCTCTTTGAGGGTGGAGATCTTTATCTTTGTATTTCTACTATAATTCCTGCAGCAACACATATTTGTTGAATGAATAAGTTTTGAAACTGAGATGTCTTGACCTTTTTATTGCCTTTAATCTATGTGTATTCCTTTTTTTAGAACACACGAGTGAAAGACACAATGAATGGTCATATTTCTAATCATCCCAGTAGTTTTGGAATGTACCCATCTCAGATGAAGTAAGTTGAAAGGTTTATATTTAATATGTTTTGGGGGGATTTGATTTGGTGATTTTAATTGTTTTATATTTTTAGTGAAAAGATTACTTTTATTTTGTTGTGTAGTTCAGTAGTTCATTCTTTATTAATATGTAATAGCTTTGTTACAATACATGTTGTCATTGAAAGTTTACTATGTCTGAGCAGAATAAGATGGTAAAGCAAATAGCCTCATGATAATGATACTGATCTCACACTTGGAAGATGTTTCATTCTAGTACTTTATGTATTATTGCTTTTCATGGAGGAATATATAATCTATTTCAAAACTTTGAATTTCTCTGGTGCATTCTGTTATTGTTATTTGTAAAATATTGGCATTTGAGAAGGGTTAAATGTCATTTAGTATAAACTAATCAAATTATTTACCATTGCGTAAAACTAGAAAAGATCAGGCAAACTAACAAAATAATTCCAGTGGGTCCGGGTATAACTTGAAATCATAACCCTGACTTAATCTTATATATTACAATTAATGTTACTGTTTGACATCGGCCATTGTGATATATATTTTACTCATCATTTTTTCATAACAGGTAATATTTACTATTTCGAGAGAATATAATAAAATGTAATTCTGAATCATGATACTGAAAGCCCTCAATTTGCCATGGCTTTTGCCTATTCTGGAAATGTTACATTAATGGCATCTTTCCACAGACACTGTGCTATTTCTTGAGTCAGTTCCACATACCTTTTCCTCACTTGATTCTCTGCCTGTTTATAGAGCTTCTTTCCATTCATTTAGATTCTGCTTGTATCAATACGGTAGTAAAGTTTTCTTAGATATGTTGATAAAGAGTTAGCCCTTCTTTGATTTTACATGTCATATCTGTTAGTTTTACCTAGATATCACATTCTATTATAATTATTTTATGTACTTGTTTTATTGACAGCACCCTCTTTCCCCCTCTCATACTCCTCATTCTTCTAGGTTTGGGGTCTTAAAAAATGTTTACTGAAAAGATGAATAAAATTCAAATAAAGCACTATTTATTTCACATAGCATATTAGTAACAAGAGGTTAGATAGCCTCCTGCATAGCTGGGATTACAGGTGCCTGCCACCATGCCTAGCTAATTTTTTTTCTTTTTTTGTTTTTGAGACAGAGTCTTGCTCTGTCGCAGGCTGGAGTGCAGTGGTACCATCTCGGCTCACTGCAACTTCCACCTCCTGGGTTCAAGCGATTCTTCTGCTTCAGCCTCCCAAGTAGCTGGAACTACAGGCATGTGCCACCACTCCCAGCTAATTTTGTATTTTCAGTAGAGTCCGGGCTTCTCCATGTTGGTCAGGTTGGTCACGAACTCCTGACCTCGGGTGATCTGCCCACTTCGGCCTCCCAAAGTGCTGGGATTACAGGCGTGAGCGTACCCGGCCATCAGTATGTTCTTTTAAACACATGGTGATTATAGTGCATTGGAATTTTTGTTTTCTAGTTGAGCTTCTATTACTTATATTGGACTTGAACCCAACACAATGACCTTTTTTTTTTTAAATTATTACAGTGGCTACGGATCATCACCTACCTTTTCCCAGATGGACAGAGAACATGGTTCAAAAACAAGTGCGAAGGCCCTTTATGGTAGGTTTATTTGATAGGGTATAATTCTGTTTCTAACCACTTTTTACAAATTACATTTTCAAACTCATGGTTTGAACCCACACACTTAATATTGTTTGGAATGAGGTGGTGACAGCTAAATAAGGATTATTTTAAAGAAGAGTTTTTATAAAAACTACCAAAGCTATGAACTCTGCTTTCTGTTATACATTTTGGAACTACAGATGAAATGTATTGCAGTGCTTTCAGAAGTCCTATGCATGGCACCAATGCCCTAGGTGGCTTTTCCCGTTTACTACTTGTAATAATGTTTGTTGATCTTTATGACTGATCTAGTTGGTGGTGGACTGACAGGTGACAGAACTTTTTCCTCGCAGCTCTTGAATTTTGGGGGGTATTATTACAGTATGTCTAATAGCTGTTATATAATTTCTTTATGCACTGCAAAATAATTACGCTTTTTCCCTGATCTTACTCTCAGCGACCTCTCTGGATTGTCTCACATATACATACTATGTTTTTACACTTCAGATATAAAATGGAAGTCATAAGTAACAAAAAGTCGAGGACTCCTGAAATTTACCACATATGTTTAGGATGGCATGTATTTGTATAGGGTCTGGATGGCCACTAACAATAAAGAATGAGAATAATACTCAGGTTAATAGCAAAGACTCTGGAACCAGACTTCCTAGGTTCAAATTCAGTTATTTATTATCTGAATGATCTCGGGCAAATTAATTTACATGTATGTGCCTAATTTTGCTTATCTGTGTAATGAGGGTATCTCATAGGGTTGAAATGAGCGTTAAATAAGTTAGTACATGCAAAATACTTAGAACTGTTCTTGGCAAGCAGAAAATGCTGTATGTGTTTGCTATTATTATTGTTGATATTATTGTTATTATGTACTATAGGAACCAACAGCATTTTCTAAATTGTGGAATTCTTTTTTACATTATCTAGATCTACAGCTTCTTGGCTATTGTAAGAATAAACAATTCTAAGGTTTTGTGATTGTTTTTCTACCTATGGTTTTAGTGAATTGGCATTATCACTGAAATCAGACCTTCATAAAATGGATTTAATACCATACATGCCTATACTTTTTATAGCCTTATTAATCTGATTATTGTTGGTTTCAGTTTATCAAGTATTGTGACATTCTTACCGTGGTCTAATAGCTATGAATTGTAGATCTAGAGAATGTATTCAATAAATATTTTGTCATTAATATGTGTACAGAACAGGACCAAAAATATATGACCCCTGACTTTAAGGGACTTATAGTCTGGAGAATAACTTGAAGATAGCAGGAAAAAGATTTTTTTGATAAGAATAAAACATATTCTTTCAGCCTTTCATTTGAAGACAGATATTTATTAAGTACAGTATTTATTAAGTATGTTATGCCATGATCTTCATAGTCTTTATTTCTGTGTACTTTCATTCATTTCAAAGATGACTAAGAGATGGCTGTTGCCTGTGTGCCATTTTGGTGCAATAGACTAGTAAACACATTGTTATAATAAAGGGCTAAATGTGCTTAGATGGTAGTGTGTATGAGGTGCAATGGTGAGGGTTGGTCAGAAAGGATTTAATGGGGGAATTGAGCCTTGAGCTGAGCTGTGAAAGTTATATTGTGTTCTTCGGCATTTCAGGGGCCAGAGGATGCTACAGACAGTATGAAACCCTTTTAAGCGGGACTGTCAAGGCTGTGAAGGTGGCCCATATTTGTCTTGTTCACTTCAGGATTCCCTGTGCTTATTGGCATAGTGGCTAATATATAATTTATGCTCAGAAATACTTGCAGAATGAGTGTAATGAATTAATGAGATGCAAGCAATTTGGTGTTAACTGGAGAGTGCATGGTGGTGCATTGGGAAATAAGATTGAAAAAGTGAACATAGACCACATTGGGAAGAATTATATTAAGGAATTTAGGCATTGTTTACAATGAATGAGCAGCCTTTGATGTGTTTTAATCAGGATAGTAATAGGTCTGAGTTGCTCTGGCTCACTCTGGTAGTAATATCAAGGATGAATTTGATGACTATGCATGGAAATAAGTGAATCAGAGATATAAGTAATATGGCAAATTAGACACCTAATAATAGCCTAAAGATTTTAATAAGGAGAAAGAGTATTAATCCTCTCACAAATACCACAGATCTAAAATCTAATTTCAGAGAGCTAAGAAAGAAATAAGAATAGAATATAGAACTCACCTGTAAATTTTAATGTTTATATTGTATTAGAAGCAACTGTATAAAATCTTAGATCCAAGGATTGAAAACTCTTACTTTTATTTTATTTTATTTTATTTTTTTGGAGACAGAGTCTCGCTTTGTTGCCCAGGCTGGAGTGCATTGGCATGATATCGGCTCACTGCAACCTCTGCCTCCTGGGTTCAAGCAATTCTCTTGCCTCAGCATCCAGAGTAGCAGGGACTATAGACCCGTGCCACCACATCTGGTTAATTTTTGTATTTCTAGTAGAGACGGGGTTGCTCACGCCTGTGATCCCAGCACTTTGGGAGGCCAGGGTGGGTGGATTACTTGAGGTCAGGAGTTCGAGACCAGCCTGGAAAATCATTAGCTTTTAAGCAGTAAATTTTATTTCCCTCCTTTTACATATAAAGCAAAGTGAGGCCTCCTTTGCAAGTTAGATGATTGTCAAAGTCACATAACTTAGAACTTGATTACAATGTAACAATTTTGTAGACTATACTGAAAATGAACAGTGACTGTTCATTTTCATTTCTGGGGCAAATCCGGCCGGGCGCGGTGGCTCAAGCCTGTAATCCCAGCACTTTGGGAGGCCGAGACGGGCGGATCACGCGGTCAGGAGATCGAGACCATCCTGGCTGACACGGTGAAACCCCGTCTCTACTAAAAATACAAAAAACTAGCCGGGCGAGGTGGCGGGCGCCTGTAGTCCCAGCTACTCGGGAGGCTGAGGCAGGAGAATGGCGTGAACCCGGGAGGCGGAGCTTGCAGTGAGCCGAGAGCTGGCCACTGCACTCCAGCCTGGGCGGCAGAGCGAGACTCCCTCTCAAAAAAAAAAAAAAAAAAAAAAAAGAAAGGGGCAAATCCAAGAAGCATTTATAGGGAGGAAATAAGTCTTAGCAATGGATTAGGCTTAAAAGTAAGATGGCTTTAAGTTGCAGATGTGGTTTCTTTCCTCTTTGTTTCTAATACCCACCACTGTCTCTCAACACACTGCACAAAGACATACACATAGTACTTTCCCTCTGAGAGTTCTCAGAAAAAGCCTATGGAATGAATGGACAGATGGATGAATGACAAGGGAGAAATATGTTCATGTTTTGAAGATAGCTTTGCAATAAACAGATTCTAGTTGAAGTTTTATTTAGGTAGCTTTGGGAATGTTTAGCATCCCAGTCTGCATAGTTTTAACTTATATATAGCGTCTATTGTCACATGCTAGAAGTACGCATATTATAACAACATGAAAAAGAGACAGGCTTGAGACCCGGCCACATGGAAAAGGCAGCCCTAAATATTCAGAAGGGAGATGAATCTGAATGATTTAGTGTAAAGGTAAGGAATGCAGCCCCCGAGTTTCACAGCACATAAGCTAATGTGCACACACACGATCCTTTGTCACCCAGAAGAGATTATATGTATCTTCAAAACATGAACATATTTCTCCCTTGTCATTCATCCATCTGTCCATTCATTCCACAGGCATTTTCTGAGAACTCTCAGAGGGAAGGCACTATTTGTGTGTTTTGTGTGGTGTGTTGAGATACAGTGGTGGGTATTACACAAAGAGGAAGGAAACCACATCTGCAACTTAAACAGTGTGTGCTGGCAGTGTCTCTTCTTAACTGGAAATTTAGTAAAGAGATTTGTGATATAGTTTGTTTTCTCACAGTTTATGCATCTTATGTAAAATTTATCCTTTTACAATTTTAAATGAGTTGAAATCATCTTCCAAGAATTAATTTGCCTTCATGAACATCTTTGTAATAGGAGGATACTGTCTTGTGCACTGGAACATGAATGTTCACACTGTTTTTTACGCACTGACCACAGTCTAGCTACTCTATCTGAAGTTTCATGTAGAGTTTTTCATGAGAACACTTTTCAGGTCTGACACCATAACGGGCCACCCGGATTGCTTCCACTGAATGTGCTCAGAAAGGCAGCAGGGGTTTTGGAGGCCAGAGGATCTGAATCATGGTACTGCTACCAAATGGCTGCTGTTTTGCACAAATGATTGACCCCAGTTTCCTCATGTATAAAATAAAAACGATAATAACTCTGTGGTAAGTTTATATGAGAAAACAGAAGTAATGACGCCATCATGGAAATGGGGAGTGGTACTGGAGAGTCACTTTCTGTCCCGGGTCCTCAGATTCATCAAGATTCTCAAATTTAATATTTTGATATTACCTCCAAATGTTAGACAATTCATTATAGTGATATTTTGACAGAATCAAGAGGTGACTTTCATTATATATTTTAAAACTTATATTCCATATTCACTCCCTATAATGTTCTAGAAATATTTTTTACAAGTGGTATAAATGTATTGTGAACTATGCTTGTATATGACAATAAATTTGCTTATTTGAGAACATATTAATTTATTCAAGGAAAATAGTGAAAATATGTAGCAATTTTAATAACTCGATTTTGACATTTTTAAATTATCACACAAGAAATTTTTGAGCCAGCATATGAAAGACTCTGCATCATTATCGTCCCTGACACCATAACACTTCCTTAGGAAGATAAATGTTAATTTCTCCCTCCTCCAGTTATCTCATGACAGTAACATTTTATTTAGCTACTGTTATCAGAATACTGGAAATTTTATAATTTTTTTCCAGCTAGGCTGTCTGTCAAAGCCTTTAAGCACTAAAATTTAAAATTGTTCTTAAGGGAAATACCTGGAAAGTATATTAAATATTCCCTTCCCTTGGGTCTGACAGCGGTTGGTGCCAGATCTTCCTGGTACATGATCTTCTTAGTGACAAAGGATCATGTGTGTGCACATTAGCTTATGCACTGTGAAACTCAGGGGCTGCATTCCTTACCTTCACACCAAATCATTCGGATTCACCACCCTTTTGAATATTTAGGGCTGCTTTTTCCATGTGGCTGGGTCTCAAGCCTGTCCCTTTTCCATGTTGTTATAACCTGTGAGCTTCTAGCATGGCTTCTGATATCTATGGGCCGGGAAACTACATAAAAAATGTTCTTAGTAAATAGGTTCTAAGTGGGGACTTGAGAGTCTTTTTTTTTTTTTTGAGACGGAGTCTTGCTCTGTCGCCCAGGCTGGAGTGCAGTGACGCGATCTTGGCTCACTGCAATCTCCGCTTTCTGGGTTCACGCCATTCTCCTGCCTCAGCCTCCCGAGTAGCTGGTACTACAGGTGCCCTCCACCATGCCTGGCTAATTTTTTTGTATTTTTAGTAGAGACTGGGTTTCACCGTGTTAGCCAGGATGGTCTCAATCTCCTGACCTCGTGATCCGCCTGCCTCCGTCTCCCGAAGTGCTGGGATTACAGGCGTGAGCCACCGCGCCCAGCTGGGAGAGTCTTTTCCACTACAGTCTGTATGTTAAAATATGCACGTGTTAATGTATAGACATGGTGACATCTCTAACAAACACTCAGAGGACTTCATTTATTTAAGTGTGGGTATTATGCTATGTTCTAAATAGCTGGACTTTCTAGAACGGTAACTTCTCTTTAAATTAGATATTGCTTAATTTGGAATGTGATCATTTCATGAATTACCAACTGCTTAAAGTCATTTTGTCTCTAGAAAACTCATTTCATTGAATTACCAATTAGCGATATTTTGTTGTCATTACCAACACCTACAGTTAACTTTGAGATTTTATTATTGGGAGGACACACAATATTGGGTCAGTATGATAGAAAGGTACTCTTTTAAGTCTCATTTTATTTTTATTTTTATTTTTTGAGATAGGGTCTCGCTCTGTCACCCAGGCTGGAGTGCCGTGGCACAATTTCAGCTGACTGCAATCTCCACATCCTAGTTCAAGTAATTCTCCTGCCTCAGCCTCCTGAGTAGCTGAAATTATAGGCATGTGCCACCACACCTGGCTAATTTTGGTATTTTTAGTAGAGACAGCCTTTCGCCATGTTGGCCAGGCTGGTCTTGAACTCCTGACCTCAAGTGATCTGCCTACCTGGGCCTCCCAAGTACTGGGATTGCAGGTGTGAGCCACCACGCCTGGCCTTAAGTCTTATTTTAACCTTAAGTTTAAACTGCTTTGTGATGTTAACAAGTAGGAAAATATATTTGTGTTTTTCCATCTTTGTTTTTTCTTTTCAAGGAGGTATTGGTAAGAATTGAGTATGAGTAACTTATAAACTGCATGGTGAATTTCTGTATAGTTGGGTTTACTATAAACTTTAGTTCTACAGAGTGCTTGATTCAACTGTCTTGTAGCAGTGTTCCTGAATTTTTCTTAACACATATCCATTCCATATTTTATCCTTTTCATACCTAGCTTTCTTTCTCTTCATGTGTCTCTCTATCTCCTGATCTTGGTTTGGAGCTAGCCTCTCTGTTTAATTGTTATAATTAAAGCCCAAGCAACTTCTTACACATTCAAGTAGCACTTAAGAGTGAAAATCTGTTTCTCTTTTGCCCATCCTTATTATTTACGGTATGTATTTTACTTAGAGAAAACATTGAAATCTTTTTTTTTTAACAGAACAAAATTTTTTTTTTAAATTCTTAAGATGTAAATGGCTTCTAATTCATTAAATAGTATTAGGAAATTGAGCTAAATGTTTGAGTCAAAAATTCAGCTTGATAGAATGTGGCAGAGCAATTGACTCAAAAAGACAGTTTGGCAGTTTTCCCAACTTAGCTGAAAATTTTAAAACTCCTTTTTTACCTCATGGAATAAGCCATTTTAATAATTTGTTGAACAGGTCAATAAAATTACTTCTTAAATAATGTAGTTTTAAAGAAATGATTTTGTTTATTCTTCATAATGGTATCTTGGTTCAGATACTCATTTGTCAAACTGTGATTGTAGTTGCCTGATATTGAGAGCTTGTAATTATCACTCAGTGCTCACCACTGATTCCCATTAAGCACCTCTCCTCTACGGAATAAATACACTTAGACACTAAGATACTGGGAAAGGAATTCTCCTTTACTGTGGTTGAAAGTTTTCGTTAAGTGTAAAGTAATATGAGTTCTAGCCCATTGTTTTATTTAGAGAGAGGAGTACTCAGCAGCTGCTTTTATGTTACTTTTTTCTTGCTAGTGGCCAAATCCTTACTCTCTAAGGAACATTTTTGTTTTCAGAGAAAGAGAACAAAAATTCTAAATATTAGCTGTATCTCTGAATATTAGCCGTTTCAAATGTTATATTATGCGTAAACAGCAATGCAGGTAAAGGGGAATTAAGTATAAATACCAAGACCTGGATGCTTTTTATACTTGTAGTTCAACTAATTAACAAATTAAATGAAACCTAAATTTAGTATTTCTGATCTGGGAGTTGAATATCAGTTTTTGCAATAGTGTATAATAAAATTGTATGTAAAGATTTTTCATCACTGGTTACTGAATTCATGCAATTCTGTCTGTTTGGAGTTGTACATTCTGGACCATAACATAAAAGCTAATAGGCAAAATAGTGAAACACAACCAGTGGTTCTATAGGCAAGTAAGTTTCATCCTACCTCTAATTGATTCTGAGAGAGAAAGAGAGGCAGGGGCCAGAATTGGAGGGGAAATAGACTTAGTCTTATGTTGGGAGTTGAGCAGCTTGTACTACTAGAAAGCTAAAACCCTACTGCCATATTTATTCATGTATTCATGTATTTATTATTTAATATACTATTTGACCATATTTACATTCTTAATTTGGAAAGGAAAATGTTCTGCTTAAAGAGATAGTATATAGTAGATGAGTTGCACACTGTTTTATCAAGTTCATTCTAACATGCAGCCAAGGATGAGAACCACTGTTAGCAACAGTGGTGAATTTCATTAGAGGATTCATCTTGAGTAGTGTCGAGAGATTTTGGTTAGGCTTTTTATACTGTTTTAAGGCTTTGGTGAGATTTCTAGCTTAGGAGCCTAATTACTATTTATACCAGTTCTTGTGAATATATATGATTCTCATAAAAAAGAAATGTATTATAATTGCCTTTTAGGAAATGTCTTTCAAAATTGCCTATTAAAATGTTAATATTAACCTTTATTTATGGATTGACTTAAAAATCACTGGAACTACTAATTTATTTATAAATCCATTTTATGGCATTTATACATTTTTAGGATCTTTAAAAGGTAGTTTCTTATACAACTTATTTAGTGTACAACATAGGAGAGAAAGCAGCTTAGGAATTCCTAAAGCAGGTTCTTAATTTGGAATATTAGAAATGACATCATATCTTCTAGGCAATCAGAGTGATCAGTTAATGTCACACTGTTTAAAAATGCTATCAGATAGTTTTTCTTTTCATTTCTGTAAATTATATTTCTGTGGGATTGGGAAACTATATGCTAGGAAATCGGGAGGTCAGGGATAAATTCTTAATACTTCATAATGAGAATATCTAAATAGAAACACAGTGTTTCAGATCTTCAGCTGTTGTATTTGCCAATAAATTACCCAAAAGACAAGCATTTGAACATCCAGGAGTTCCCATATCATGACTGGGTGTCACGGCAACCACTGCCATTTCTTTTACTGTCCTAAGGTCAGATCAAAGCAAGCAGAATGCTCCTGCTGTGAATCTGTCATGGACAGTTGTGTTAGAATATGGTGAGCCAGGGACTCTGAAATAGTGATTGTTTCTAGATGTGGTTTTGTGAAATATATTCCTGAATTATATATTGTATTACAAGAGTCGTAACGGCTGTCGCAAGGATAATTATCCATGCGTTAATATCTCACACTGATTAATCCGCAACAGCTAATCAGAAAAATCATGGTCGTTCACTTTTTAAAAATATATAGAATACAGTCATGTAAGTGAAGGTTTATGTTTTGTTATATTGGGAGAGAAAATTTTAGGTGAAACCAGATCTTTCATTTTGATGCCATTATTTTGGTAGGACCAGATGGATCATACTTCCTCAGGTCGTCATCCAAACAAAAAAAGAAAGGTAGCAGAGAGTGAATTTTGTAGTGCTTCTGTTTTTATTAAGTAATTTTAATGCTGCAAAAGCAAAAATGGAATGTATTGGAGTATCAGAGTAATATTGATACAAGGATATGGAGATTTTAATCTAAATTGTACAAGTAAATATAAATGAAAAGTTACTTTCATATGTGTTGTAAAACGAAAATTTATTAAGTTTTCTTAAAATTCTGTGTTAACGTTCTGAGTCTGCATATGTACATTATGCACTTTATATTTTTGTACTTGCTCAGCTTTTATGTTCAGCAGAACTTTCCAAACAACTTATCTGTTATAGAATAACTATATTAACTAAAATAAATAGGTTTACATTTACAAAGAAAACAGGTTGTTGGGGAAGCTAAGGCATATCTATATGTCAGAATGTTAAATCCTTAAAGGCCTGTAGGTTTGACCTTGTTTAACCCTTTTATTTTACAGTAAGGGTGCTGAGGCCCAGGGTATTAAGTGTCTTGCCCAAATTTAGTTTCCTACTTAGTGACACAGCTGAAGCTGGGAGAACAAATCTGACAGTTCCCTCTCAAAGTTGTTTTTCATCATAGCATTCTGTTTAGAAGAAACAGGGCAACTCTGAATTTACAAATAAGCAAGTTGCTTGATTAGAAAGCAACAAATAGTGCTCACTTTGGCAGCACATATACTAAAATTGGAATGATACAGAGATTAGCGTGGCCTCTGTGCAGGGATGGCATGCAAATTCATGAAGTGTTCCATATTTTAAAAAATAATACAAATTTTAAAAAGACAGTAACAAATGCCAAATATTACCAACATACTTTTTATATTTTAATGTTAGTTTTTGGTTTTGCAGCATTTCAGAAAAGAAAATTAAAGGTTTCTTTTTGCTTTTTAAGTAGTTTGGTGCAATAACTTTCTACCTGACTTTCTCATTTTTCCTATCAACTTATATTTATGATTCAAAGTATCACATTTGTGTGTTCTGTAGATGTGTGAAAACTGTTAATATTTAATGGCAAGCCATGTGATTGAATCATGCTTTAAATCTCCTCTAACACTATCCCAGTTTGGATACTGCAAAAGAAGTTGTTCCTTGTAGTGTCTATGATTTTAATAATGTAGTCTAACTCATATAATACAGTATCTATGACAATATTTGCAATTATATTTTGCTATCAGTGCAGTAACAGATGAAATTTGTAAGCCAGTTGTAATTGATTTGTCAAAACAGTAGGTCCCTGACTGATAAAAAAAAACCTTTAGAGGAAATAACTTTTTTTCTTATAGTATTTATAATCTTGTTAACCTTTGGAATTCTAAAAACATATAGTGGATCAAATTGTTCTTGCCTATTATTTAGACGTTCTTGTGGTTTTTAGATTTACTGTGAATAATGAGTGTTTTCAGATATACCACACAATGGCAACTTGTCAGCTACTGTATTTATACGTGAGATAGACTAGTTTTAGAGATAGCCACATGATACCAATATATGAACTTCAGCTTATTAGGCGACAAATCATGGCTTTTTCAATTTCTCTTTCAGAACAAAGGAAGAATTATGCACGGGACAGTGTCAGCAGTGTGTCAGATATATCTCAATACCGTGTTGAAGTAAGATGCTTTGGCATTTGCTAGTATTTAGAGTGACACTTGAGGAACATAAACGTTGGAAGTTAAATCAGAATTCAGTTTTATTTCATTCTTATGATGTATTTTAAGTTGCACTGACCTTTTTGTTTAGGTTTTTTTAAAACAGATGTTACATGTAAAATATCTTGTTAGTCTGTGGTCTATTTTCATAAAGAATGATTTAAAATCATAACTACTACTCATTTATCATTGCCAGTCTTATTTCATTTAAAAAAGGATAATGGCTTCTACTTTGTGCTGTAGAATCTTCTCGAAATTAAGCCTTTGACAGTTTCAGTGAGCAGTTTAGTTTCTAGTTTAACTAAAGTTATTACTAGTTCTAGTTAAATAAGGGTTATTTTTAAGTTTTGGCTCTCTTTTAAGATATTTGCTCTTGGTTGGAATTTATCTAGATGACCTCTGCTTATAATAGAAAATATTTAAGCAGAGAAGTAATTTTTAAATTGCTCTTATTTCCAGTTTTCTACCTATCTCAAGCATGCTTAATCAAATTCAAACAGTTTTGTTTCAGTAAGTGGTTTTAGTGGATTGAATAGTTTGACAGCTCCTGTAGGCTAGAATTGTGCTGTTGCTACAATCAGTGTCCATAGTTTTAAAGCTCCCATACAGATAGCCTGCTGTTTAAATGCTGCTAGGTTCAGCATTTAAATAACCATAATAGAGTATAAAATAGGGAAAAGTATACTTAAAGAGAATATTATTTAAGCTGTTAAGAAGTTGTTTTAATATCATGTTTATGTAGTTCAACATGGCTCAGTATGAAAGAGATTTAGGTATCTTATGAGTCAAAACACCATTTCTTCTATTCAAAAAAACCCCAAAAATCCCTGCTTGGCTTTATTCTCTCGTTAAAATAGTCATGAAGTTTTAAGAGCACTTTATGTTTGTCGTTCTCTGCTAGCTGACCTCAGGTTAATTTGATTTTCTTTTGGAAAATGTATTGGAAATGTAAGAGGTTGTATGTATTTGTATCTGTTATAAATCCTTTTCCTTTTTGCCAATCGTAAGCACTTGACTACATTTATCCTGGATCGGAAAGATGCTATGATCACTGTTGATGATGGAATAAGGAAGTTGAAATTGCTTGATGCCAAGGGCAAAGTGTGGACTCAAGATATGATTCTTCAAGTGGATGACAGAGCTGTGAGCCTGATTGATTTAGAATCAAAGGCAAGTGTGTAAAATTTATACTATTTTATTTTCAAGAAAATGCCACTAATATTAATGTTTACAGTCATTTCAGATTGTTTGAAAATGGGTGGAAGTTTGAAAAATAAAATGTTTACTTTATTTATAGAATGAACTGGAGAATTTTCCTTTAAACACAATCCAGCACTGCCAAGCTGTGATGCATTCATGCAGCTATGATTCAGTGCTTGCCCTGGTGTGCAAAGAGCCAACCCAGAACAAGCCAGATCTTCATCTTTTCCAGTGTGATGAGGTTAAGGTAAGAGAATGGTGAAATTTTTGTTTCCTCTTTAAGCAGACGTTCTGGCAGCTTTTGAATTACCTATTTTGATAATATATCTCATATTAGGTACTAGATTTTTAGTTTCTGAGGATCTTGTAAGGAAAACAAATACCTTAGTATCTTCCTTAGGATTTCCATGGCAAGTAAATAAAGAAATTAGGGTGATGTTAATAAAATCAGGGGCAGGCAGAGTAGCTCATACTTGTAATCCCAGTGCTTTGGGAGGCCGAGGCTGTAAGATGGCTTGAGGCCAGGAGTTCAAGCCCAGCCTGGACAACATGGCAAGACCAGTCTCTACTGAAAAGGTTTAAAAAATTAGCCAGGTGTGGTTGTACATACTTGTAGTCTCAGCTACTCAGGTGGCTGAGAGAGGAAAATCTGTTGAGCCAGGAGTTGGAGATTACAGGGAGCTATAATCGACCCTCTGCACTCCAGCCTGGGCAACAGAGTGAGACTGTGTCTCTTAAAAATAAGAGGCATTCTGTTTTTTTTTTTTTTAAAGGATAGATAATATATTAAATTCACATCAAATGCCTTAAACTTATAATTAAAAATTGATTGTTCAGAAATCATGCTTTGTGGACAGTAAATAATCATGTAATTCTAATTTATTCTGCACTAATGACATAGCGTGGATTACTGCAATGAAGTACTTAGACATTTCCCACGATATTGATTTAAAGTTCACCATTTAATTATGTGATTCGAATCGTTGCTCAGGATTTGTAATTCCCAAATGATACGTGAAAATGGATGAGCCAGTAATAACACGATGTGTCCTGAAAGTTTCTATTTCAAAGTATAGTGTAATTTCAAATGATTATAATTTGTGATGCTTTATTGGACCTTAGAAGTTATCTTCAACCTTGAATGTGTTTATTTCCTGAGTTGTTTTCTTTAAAAGAGAAATCATTTTGTGTTAATTGGTACTTTGCTAAAGCAGTGATTTAACATTTTGATGATATATTATAAAATATCCATGTAATTTTATCTTATAAAGAACTTTTAGGAGATTAGCACAGTCACTTGATCTTTTCTGTATTTTTTGACATTTAAAGATGATAGATAAAGTAAAATTGACTGTAAACTGTGTTTCATAATTTTCTTCTAATTTCAATTTACATCACAGATGACTTTCTAAAAACCTTCTTCTAAAAGAACTGGCATTTAAGTAATTTGTGTAAGTGATATTCATCAGATTTTTGTATAGTGCCTTTTGAAAGTCATAGTATATTATAATTTTTGTAAGGTTAGATATATTCAATAAATATTAAAGGGAACATTTTGCTTTAAAAATATAGTGAAATTTAATTCAAACATATATAAACCAGAGGCCTAAGTTAAAAAACATTTCAGATTTGATGTTTGTATCTGTGCTCTAAAAAGCCCCCCGGGAGCTAAAAGTTACTATGCCATAGTGTAAAGCTTCTGAATTTTAAGTTTGGGAACAAAGGGTTTGCTTTATTTGATATGGAATGGTAATGATAATGGATTCAAAATGTATTTACTGAATATAGTTCTGTCCTAACTCCAAAAGCTCACATACCACAGAGCACCATATGCATTTACTCATTGGTTTTATACTCTGCATATGAGACCTTTTTCCCTTGGCTGGTTAAAAGTATAAACGCAATGAAAAATGCAGTTTATTTTATATGGCTCATTGTGCAATATTGTTTTTGATTTTTAAAGTTTCTTTATTATAGGACTTCATGCAATGCTCCTGCCCACCTTTGCAGCAAAATTTTTCTTAGAAATATAATAGCCCCAGTATAAGAAGTTGATGATTCCTAGGCATCTTCAGTTTTTGTTTGGGGTTTTTTAAAAAAAAAAATAATTATTTTTAATTAACTGTCTTTTCATCTTCAGTTTTAGTATCCTATGTAACAGAAAGCCTTTGACAGGATGTTTGTAATGTCTTATTGAAACTTAATGCTCTTAGGAAGTCACACTGGACTGGGATGCATTGGCACTCTCATTTAACGAGCAATGTGACCTTGGCCAGGCCCTTTCATACAAGTACTCCTCAGTTTTATTAATTAGAAGGAACTGATGAGATGCTCTTTTAAATATCCCATCATTTCCAAAATTTTATGATTATCGATGCTTACTGTAAAAGAAATACAACGTACATATTTGAGAAAACATTACATACAACAAGGAGGCACAAACATAGATGGTGCATCTCATCAACATTCTAATATAGAGTGATAATGACTGGCTCTAAACAAACTTTGCAACCAAACAAAAACTTCTTATCTGTGAATCTCACATTGATCCCCAAGAAATATCTAACTGAATGTTCTTATTGGAAAAGTATTGGAAAAGTTAATTGTTTGTAGAAAGTTAGCTTTTACCTGAAGTGACAAAATAAAGTGGTTACCCAAAAGGGTACAACCTAGTATTGGAGTTTATCTCATGGGTGTAGTGGATTTGCCTTAAACCCAAAGATATGTTTTGCTGGGTTAATAGGTATCCAGTGGATCTTGAGGATGAGAAAGGGAAGGAACTCTGTCTGTTCTATGTGTGGGAATCTCTAACCCCTTAATTTCTTCCCAATTAGAGATTTTTACTCAGTTTCATTTTTAGCATATGCATATCCATTCTTTGCCTCCTTCATTGCCTTTATTCAATGATAGTTTCCCTTTAAGATAATCTTTAAACATTTCTTCAGTTTTTAAAATCTTATCATTATATAGTTCACCATTATAAAAACCACAAGAGTCATGTTTCACAACATTTTTATAAAAAGATTTTTACATCAAGATGCTTACTGATTCAGACAAGGAACAATTCCTTTTCCTGTTTTAAACTACATATCAAGACTCGGAAAAATCTATCAACTTACAGGTAACTTGTATCTCCTTGCAGGCAAACCTAATTAGTGAAGATATTGAAAGTGCAATCAGTGACAGTAAAGGAGGGAAACAGAAGAGGCGGCCTGATGCCCTGAGGTAAAAACATTAAAAGAAATCAAGGGGTGGAATTGATTTGTTTCTAAGGCTTTTTTCCCCCAAAGAGTTAGAAGAATTATTTTCCATGGAAGTATATTATTATGTTGTATAGATCATAACCTGTAGTCTCAACACATTTGTTCTCCCAAGTTTGTCAGTGCGTTTGCTCCTTTGCTCTCCATATTTTTGATCTTTCTCTGATATGGCTTCACTTGGGTTGGAAGTCACAGGGTCATGAAAGATGAGTGGCATTTGAAGAGAAGGTATCTTAGGGAAATACAAGCTAGACAGTAGGATTGTAATTGTTCCATGGCCCTTCCAAATCACATGAGACTCAGAAAGAAAATCAACCTAGTTTTCAGCTGACTATTAATTTTTTTTATTTCATATGCATTCATAAATATGCATAATATGGAATGCTTAGGAAATCCTTATTGCCCCTTGACATAGTTGTTTCTGAATTTTAATAACTAGTACCACAAGTTGAGTTAATTGATATGTTATAGAAATAGAGATGGTAAAAATTCTATTTGTTTTCATCTTTTTAAGGATGATTTCCAACGCAGACCCTGGTATACCGCCCCCACCCAGAGCTCCTGCCCCTGCGCCCCCTGGGACCGTCACCCAGGTGGATGTTAGAAGTCGAGTGGCAGCCTGGTCTGCGTGGGCAGCCGACCAAGGGGACTGTGAGTCTTCCTAGAATTAATACTTATTGAACACTTACTTTGGGTTGGGGCATAGGTCTTGCTTTCAAATTCTGATGCTGATTTCAGAACTGAAGCTTGAGGTTACTTTTTAAAAAATCAAATCTGGCTGGGCACAGTGTCTCATGCCTGTAATCCCAGCACTTTGGGAGGCTGAGGCGGGCGGATCACCTGAGGTCAGGAGTTCGAGACCAGCCTGACCAATATGATGAAACCCTGTCTGTACTAAAACTACAAAAATGTGGTGAGCGTGGTGGCAGGCACCTGTAACCCCAGCTACTGGGATGGCTGAGACAGGAGAATCGCTTGAACCCGGGAGGCGGAGGTTGCAGTGAGCTGAGATCACGCCATTTCACTCCAGCCTGGACAACAAGAACAAAACTCCATTTCAAAAAAAAAAAAAAATCAAATCTTAGGTGAAAGAAAGTTAAGCCTTGAATTTTGTTAAGATTATTATCTGTAAGAGTTCAGACCCACCATTTAATAAACATGGTGTTAGGGTTAGAGTCTTTTTTTTTTTTTCTTTTCTTTTTTTTTTTTTTTTAATGCTAAGAGAGGAAGTTTCACTTGATTGACAGTTAAAAAGATGGCAACAAAATATGTACAGGTTTTTTTAAAGACCGCAATTAAAATTATTTCCAATTTTTTATTATTTAACTACAGTCCCTTTGTGGACAAGTTTGTCATATTGATGGAAAGGTTGTCAGGACAGTGGTTGGCTGCTGGCAGTGGAGAAGGGTAAAAGGTATCCATCATACGACTGTACTGTACTTGTCAAGTGGGCCCTATGAGCGTGGCATCATTTCACCTTGGCATTCTGTTTAAAAACAATTATAACATAGAACTTAGCGTTACTGTTTTTTTAAAAAATATAACCTTATATATTTTTATTTTACAAATAATCATTATGTAAAATTTGAAAAATTTGGAATGCATAAAACTTGGACCTGTATACGTAGGGAAATAAATTCATCTGTAATTTTCATCATCCTGTTGACAAGTTGATTTTACTTTCTAGTCTTTTCTTATTTCTTAAACAATAAAGTTCATGTTGTATACGCAGTTTTGAAGACTGATTTTTAGAATTATATGATGCATATTTTGCCATATAACATTTTTAAAAGTTGATTTTTGATGAATATATAATTGTTTATATTATTGTATCATTTTCAATCATTCTCAATTTTGAAATATTATTTCATAGTTTATTTTTTATCAATAATGATGGACAGCTTCGTTTATAAATCTTTGACCATATCTCTGGTTATTTCTATAGGATAGATTTCTAGAAGTGAAATTATGGGCTAAGAATATTAACCTTTAAAAAACTCTTGACACATATTGCCAAACAACTTCCTAAAAACACTGAATTATAATTTCCCACTTGCTTAAAAAAACCTCCCTGTTTTAGCTTATATTTCTCTAAAGTCATTTTTTTAATTTAATGTGTATCTATCTTATTAGTAATATATTCATTAAAATAGACAAGTTAGGACATCATTATATTACTAAACAACCAAAGCAACTCAGTGGATAGCCTTCTAGTGCTAAAAGTCACCTGACATTTTGGTGGGCTATCTTTTCTCAGTGTGTAATTTTGGATGATTTATATTGCTAGATCCTGTAGCTAAATGTTTGAATGGAAATATGGTGTAGGGGTCTGAGCATTCAGACAGATAACAGTTCCGTAAGTCTGCTGTGGAAAAATGAGAGCTGCTATCTGCTGCTTCATCAATAATAACTGAGATCTCATTGTGTTTCACCTGTGTTATTAGTGTTACTTTTTATGTGTTAGAATATTTTACTAGAGTCTGAAATGTTTATAACTAAAAAATGCCTTAAAATGTGTTTGGTCTAGTCTTCATTTTAAGGACGAATAAATTGTGATTCAGCAGGCTCGAATCGATGAACGCTAGAGCCTCATTCTTTTGCCTCTACTCCAGTGGGACTTCTTAACTTTCTAATTTTTTTTTTTTTTTTTGAGACAGAGTCTCCCTGTCTCCCAGGCTAGTGGCCTGATACTGGCTCACTGCAAGCTCCGCCTCCTGGGTTCACGCTATTCTCCTGCCTCAGCCTCCCGAGTAGCTGGGACTACAGGCGCCCGCCACCACGGCCGGCTAATTTTTTGTATTTTTAGTAGAGACGGGGTTTCACCATGTTAACCAGGATGGTCTCAATCTCCTGACCTCGTGATCCACCCGCCTCAGCCTCCCAAAGTGCTGGGATTACAGGCGTGAGCCACCGCGCCTGGCCAGCTTTCTTATTCTTTAACCAGTAAAGTATGATTCACACAGGGTATCTGGCACTATAGTTAAACGATATAACTCATTTCCAAAAATGAGGCACCTCGGACTCTTCTTTGGATGTGCAGGGTAAAAGTTGGGCTCTGAAGCAAGACCTGATCTGTCTACCTGTGTGGTCTTGGGAAGTTCTCTCTCTGTACTTCAGCCTCATCTCTAAAATGCGGATAAGAATTCATGGGTTGCTGTGAATCTGAAAGTAAATAATGTTTATGATAGTAACTGACTGCAGAATAGTAAGCGTAATTTGTGGTTCTCATTTTGCCAAATTGAGTTCATTTTCTTTCTGAATTGTTTTCTATTTTGTTTAGGTTTCTTGTATTCTTAAAGGTTTTTTCAGAGGTTTAAATGTAAGCCGAGCTACCGAATATATGAAAAAAAGAACTCTGATGCATTCATTAAAAAAAAATAGAGCTATGTAGTTTAATTTTATAAGTTTCTGTTTTCATAAATTATGTAAATTTGTATTGATCTTTGTATTTAAAATGTTTAAAATACAGTAATTTATTGTATTCTATACTTTTTGTGTACTTATGGTGTTTTTGTTGTTACTATTTTGATGAAGAGGTTCTGAAGTAGAGGAAGGATAAGACAAGCTTACAGACATTCTGAATAAACCTGTAAAAATATATGCTGAACCTTATATATATTATATAATGTATATATAATACATCTTATGTATATATAATACATCTTATATGACGTATATATAATATATTATGTATAATATTATATATATGTTGAACTATATATATAATATGTTGAACCATATATATATATATATATATATATATATATATTTTTTTTTTTTTTTTGAGATGGAGTCTCGCTCTGTCACCCAGGTTGGAGTGCAGTGGTGCGATCTCAGCTCACTGCAACCTCTGCCTCCTGGGTTCAAGCAATTCTCCTGCCTCAGCCTCCTAAGTAGCTGGGATTACAGGCGCATGCCACCATACCTGGCTAATTTTTGTATTTTTAGTAGAGACGGGGTTTCACCGTGTTAGCCAAGATTGTCTTGATCTCCTGACCTCGTGATCCTCCCGCCTCCGCCTCCAAAAGTGCTGGAATTACAGGCGTGTGCCACTGTGCCCTGCCGAACCTAATATAATTTATAACAAAGAGAGAATTTATCCCTAGGGTTTTCTGAGCTCTCATTAAATTTTATCTGAAATATTTTCTGCAGTGTCATCTGCTTAAACTAAGTGAGATAAGGCTTTCAGAACTTCAAATTTACCACTAGACTAAACAGAAGACTTATTATTCAGGTTTGGCCTGGATCCAGTCCAGTTTTTAGTTGGAAAGCCCCTCAAGAGGAGTATCTTTCTGGTTCCTCTGAAGGCTCTGGCTGACTCAGGCTGAACTGCTTCTCCTTTGAATCCCTGAGGTATATCTAACCCTGACTTCCAAAAGTGATCTCTGTGGAATAGCGCCAGTGGCACTAGGGTTCCTAGTTGTGTTTCAGACCTGACAGAGCCCAAGAAATACCATATCTCCCTGTCACTGTGCCCTCCAAATGATATTTTTTGGGGACCTCTGTAGAGTTCCTAATAGCTATTTCAACCTCAACTTAGTGCTTTCTGTGGTAGTCCACTACAGCCAAGGTAGCAGCTAACTATGTGTAAAATAGTAGCTAACTGGCAAGATTTCATAGATAGAAATTTTAATTATCTTAAAGTAGTTAACAGCCGCTAATTAAGTTTCATAAGACATGGTGATTTCTTCTTTCTTTTTTTTTTTGTTGGCAAGTGTTCCAGTTATAGGTAAAGTTAGTGCATAGGAAGAATAGCAATACAAAGTTTCCAATATTTTTTTGCAGTTCTCTGTATTGAGCATCATGAGTCATGATGATGTATCGTGAGTTGTACTTCCGTTTGTGGTGTTATTTTCTGTTGTTCCATCCATATATTTTAAAATTTATTCTTCCATGAAATATCTGTAACAACTCTCTGTGTTTAGGGGTAGTATTAACTGACTCATACTAGGAAGGAGTTCATGATAATAACTTCATGAGTAACATCATGCTCTAGCCAACTGAGCAACCTTAATATCTTGAATGGACATTTATTTTTTAATGTGAAAATTTCTGTCTGCTTTTAAAGCTCGTAGCTTCAAATTAATGAGCCCAATATTGTGGGTTTTAAGCTTAATTACACTTAAATTTTAAGAAGCACTCTGCTGTCAGAACTCCCAAAGCTTTATTGTAGTCACAGTATTTGAATGTATAAAAATTATAGCTCTGTTGCATTAGAACTTAGTTGACCAGCTTTTGAGAAGTAAAAGCTTAACTGCTGGTTTATGTTTCTGGCTTGTGTAGGAATTAAACGATGCTAAGTTAAGGTTGGTTCTACAGGTAGTTGACTCAGGGAAGAGAGAGAATAGAGGGGATATTACAAGTTAAATAAACATCATAAAGGTGAGAGGACCAATACATAAGCTCTGCCCAGCTGCTCCTGTTAGTGTAGATAAGGATGCATTTCATGGCTGATGAGCACAGTTTTGACTTGTGTATCCAGTGGAGGTGTTCCCTTTTGCGAATGGTCCTCCTTTTAAACTAATTTTTATGTTTTAATTGCCTATATTGGTATTGTGTGAGTAAAAGGTTGAAAGACATGATTCTCCTTTCTGTAGTTGAGAAACCAAGGCAGTACCATGAGCAGGAAGAAACGCCTGAGATGATGGCAGCCCGCATTGACAGAGATGTGGTAAGTACAGGAGTCGCCTTTAGATCATTGGCTTTTATTTTCTTAAGAGGAAAAAAAACTTCATAAGTAAATGAAGCTTATTTAAATAAAGATGTTTTATGGAAACTATGTTTTCTGTTTCCAGTGATGGTTATGCCCTTTGAATTAGTTTTTTCCTTAACCATTTTTTGCCTTTATGCCAGTATTTAGTTAGTAGACTTGGGCTGTGATAGAAGAATCAGCATATTAACTAGTTTACATTGGAACTTAGGCTGAATTATTAGCTGTCAGGAATGGTGCAGTTTTTATTTTATTATAGTTTGTAATTCATAATTGAAATATCTTTTTAATATGTCTTATTGGCATTTACTAACAGTGTATTTTAGAATAAATAAAAAAGTTAAGTGGCATTTTTAAAGGATAGATTTGTAAATCGTAATGCTTTTGTAAAAGATAATGCTACATTTGTTTTCATTTCCTTCTAGTGATTTACAGAATGAGAATGCTGTAAATGCTTTATTATAGCATTCTCATTCTATAAATGAGATACAGAATATGCTGTTAATATAGTTACTTTTTATACTGTACGCATGTTACTAGCTTATTGAGAAACAAATACTAAAAGGAATTTGAAATTTGGAATTCCATTTTTATATCACACTATTACGTGTGATACTGAAAAGTTTATTTAACCCCAATTTCTAGTCTTAAATTAGAAGAATGTCAAGTTTCACACATATTGGAGAAAGGCAACTAAGACTATAGTATGTAAGATAATCAGATTCATTCCAGTGGTCTCTGATAGCATGGTGCATTATTAATTCTATTTTGTCACGTGGAAATTCTTATTAATGCTTAGTATCATAGATTAGCTATTAGGTTATCACAACAATCCATGTACCTTTAATTCCATGAAATAATATTGTCAGTGCTTTATTGGAACATTTATCAGTAAAGGAAAAATGGCAGTGCTCTTCTAACAAAACGTAGTTTAGAATTTTCCTCCTAACTGTGTGGGAGAACCCTGGGAAAAATAGAGCAATTGAAAATAATAATCCGAGTAGTTATTGTGAATGCTTCCTTGATGACATTGAAAATAGAGCAAAAGTAAGCTAAAGAAATATGTAAATGTCAGATGTTGGCTACAGGTATATTTAGTTTGATTCTTGTAATTAGTAATAAACTTGAAATTGGCATGTGGGCTGCTACTTTTTCTAAAAAAAACCTTTCTATTATTTACTAACAGTGTACAGCTAAGGTAAACGTTTTGTTTTATATTTTATTCTATAATTTCTAATTTCAGCAAATCTTAAACCACATTTTGGATGACATTGAATTTTTTATCACGAAACTCCAAAAAGCAGCAGAAGCATTTTCTGAACTTTCTAAAAGGAAGAAAAATAAGAAAGGTAAAAAGAAAGGACCAGGAGGTAAGTTGGATTTTCTTAATCTTCTTATGACTGGTTAGAACTCCAGTACTGGCTGGAGTGGCTCACCCCTGTAATCCCAGCACTTTGGGAGGCTGAGGTGGGCAGATCACCTGAGGTCAGGAGTTTGAGACCAGCCTGTCCAATGTGATGAAACCCCATCTCTACTAAAAATACAAAAATTAGCTGGTCATGGTGGCATGTGCCTGTAATCGCAGCTACTCGGGAGGCTGAGACAGGAGAATCGCTTGAACCTAGTGGAGGTTGCAGCAAGTCGAGATGGCACCATTGCACTCCAGCCTGGGCAACAAGAGCGAAATTCTGTGTCCAAAAAAAAAAAAAAAAAAGAACTCTGGTACTAGGCAGAGTTTTGACCCTCATGAACTGCTTAGCAAAACTTCATTGATTGTGGACTAGGGTTCTTCTTCTAGTCTTGGGGTAGCACCTGAGATTTAGGCAAAGAGTAAGATGAACTCAGGAAGAGTCCATTTTGGTTATAAGTCAGCTATATAGTGAAGAAAGATCCTGGAATGTTTTACCTAAATCGCAGAGACTCTGAGATTCAGGCAGTGATCATCTGTCTGTAGTTTTGATTAGTTATTGTAAAATTAAGTGTCTGTTAAAGAAAGACATAGCTCTATTCTTCTTATATTTGAATTTATTCTATTATAAAGTAGAACCATATTATTTGTTAAATAAAAGAGTTGACTTATTAAAATATTTAGAAGTTTCAACGGATTTGAATTTTTTATCACAAAACTTTAAACAGTACATTCAGGTCACATACGAAGTCACATATAGACAATTTTGAAGTATGCTGCAGTTCAGCTATTTAAAATGGCCTCAGCTATATAAAATTAAACTTACGGAAGTAATGTTTATACTTCCGCTGACAAAATGGTAGAGATGGAAAGACATAAAATAGTAAATAAATATCCCTTACATTACAGATAATTTCCAAATCTTTCTCTACCACATAGTTATATGATAAGCATATCACCTTTGGCTTTATCTTCTACATGTGAATACATGAATGTGCCTCCTCTCCACATATTCTGAAATTAAGTACTATTGCTTCCCGGTATCATAAACCACTTATTCTTTTTGAAATTCTCTGTGAAAGATATACTATGCTCTTGATCACCCAGATTGAAAACCACAGATTCTTCTATGATTTCATTCTCTAGCTTGTAGCCAACATCAATTTTATTTTCTCAACATCTCCTGTATCCAGTTATTTCCCTTTTAATTTTCATATCCAGTTCAAGCTACTATCATTTTTTTTTACCCTGCTTTCTAAGCAGTTTTAAGCCTCTGCTTTTTCATGCTGTGAGAACAATCTTCAAAAGCGTTCAGCCACTTCATGCTTCTGCTGTAAAGCACGCTAGTTCCATGTTCTATTGATTTAAGTACAACTGTTCACCCTGGAAATCAAGGTTATCCACAATCTAACCTTGATCTACCCTTCCAATCTCATGTTTCTCTGCTTTTGTTTGTTGTTTCATATACATGCAATTCCCCCTTTCCTTGTTTTTGCTGATGCTGTTTTATACAACCATGATGGTTTTCCCACCACATCGCCCTGGACCAAACTTTTTCAGATCCCATCTTAGAGGCTACTTTCTCCATCTAATACCTTTTAAGTATCCATTTCCTTATCTCCCAACCAGGTAAGTCTCTTCTCATAACGATTGGTACTTGTCTTGTTATTTATCTGATTCATGTATATTATTAGCTTTTAAGGCAGGGCTTGTCACTTACTCACTTTTATACCCTTCACAATGATAAGCCCAATGCCTGCCATAGAGAAAGGCTACAATGTATATTTCTGGAATTAAATGAGTAATTTGTAGTGCCTAAAGACAGAGCAATCCATTTTGAACTTTGTATCTTTTCAGTTTCTTACAGTCAGACTATGAGATGTAGCCCAGTAGTTAGGTAGCATGTCTGATGAGATCCTCAAATTTTACAGACATAAATGTGGTTTTTGTTTTTCCATTTAATAAGTTTTCTTGGATTTTGCTCTGATCTCCTCCTCTTGCTTATTTCATTAGAGGGTGTTTTAACGCTGCGGGCAAAACCTCCACCTCCTGATGAATTTCTTGACTGTTTCCAAAAGTTTAAACATGGATTTAACCTTCTGGTAAGTGAAATTTATGTATATAGAATTAGAAGAAATAAATGAAAAAGATGAAAGTCTAGTCAGGATGTTTCTGATCAAATTAAGAAATAAAATTGTTTTTATAGATTTTTTGGGGGGTATGTATGTTTTGATTTGCCTTCAATTAAAACAGCAAATTTTAAAACATATATATCTATGAGACTTGATTGAAAAACAATGACTTCTATTCTCACTCTATCCATGCTAAGGAATGTATGTAAAATGAAACTGGTGGTAAAGACCACCCCCTCTGAGTCTATGTTGGACCTTTCTGAGTGTCTGACTTTGCTTGATATTAATCTATTTTCTGTTTTCTTCATGTTGCAGGCAAAACTAAAGTCTCATATTCAGAATCCTAGTGCTGCAGATTTGGTTCACTTTTTGTTTACTCCATTAAATATGGTGAGATTTTATTAGTTTAAGAAAGAATCATTCTTAGTATATTTTTTAACCCCGAGTGTCTGTCTGGATTATCTAAACTACTTTTCTTCATTACCTTGTGTGGGTACTATTTCTTTGCCATTTGTGTAAACATCAAGAATGTAAAATTCGAGAATTTAAAAGAACCTTATAAATCATCTAGTTTAAGCACCTTATTTTATAGTTGAGGAAACTGGTGTCTCTGACAGTGCTAGGAATATGAAAATAAATAAAGATTTATTGTATACCAGTGTTTCAATGTATACTAGTATATAATATACAGTGCCTTGAAAAATGTAGATGTTTTTCTCATTCTCACAAAATAATCATAAGAAGTCTAGTTCTTCATGGATGGTTTGCTCCATGAAGTCATTCAGAGACCCATGTTCTTTTTATTGAGGTGTTCCTTCATCTCCTGAACTGTCTCTGACTTGTTTATTCATTTATGTACTTATTCTACAAATACAAATTGAGAGCCTCCTCTGTGCTTGGCTTTAAAGTAACTCATCAGGAACAAAACAGACAAAAATTCTTACACTGTTAGAACTTATATTGTAGCATACAGAGGTAACCAATAACCTAAATAAATGTCTGAGTAATACAGTAGTCTAAAAATCACATGCTATGCAGAAAAATAGAGGAGCGAAAGAGAACTGGGAGTTCTCCAGGGAGATGCGTGCATGTGTGTATGTGTGTGAGAAACGGAGTGTTGCACTTTTTGAGTAGGGTTGGTTAAAGGAAGCCTTAATGAGAAGATGTCGTTGGAGTAAAGGAAGTAAAGAATGGATCATGTGGATCCCTGAAAGAAGAGAATTCCAGACAGAGAATAGTTAATGTGTAAATGTTCTGAGGTGGTAACATGCAAAGGATGTTCTTGGAATACGTAGATACTGTGACTTCAATGAAATGAGGGAAGAAAAGATTAGAAAGAGATGGTATCAGCGGGATAACAGGAAAATACATCTTGTTTGTCTTTATCAGGAATTGGGAGACCTTTGACAATTGAGTTTTCAGCAGAAAAGGATTGCCCTGGCTATAATGTTTAGAAATTTTGGGGAAGAAGAAGCTAGGGTCATTACTAAAATAATCCAGATGGGAGATTATGGTGCTTGGACATGGTATCGTTGAAGGTGGTGAGAAGTCTGATCTGGTTATAAATTTGCTGCTAGATTGGATATACTGTGCAAGAGCCAAGGATTGTTCCCAGCTTTTTGGCCTAAGACTGACAGGATGGAGTGATGATTAACCAAGATGGGGAAGACTGGGTAGAGCAGGTTTTTGGAGGTTGGTGAAGAATTCAGTTTTAGACATATCAAAATTGAGTTGCATCCAGATGGGGAAATTTGAATTGATAGTTGAGTATATATATTTGGAGTTCAATGGAGAAATCAGGCCAAGGACTGGTTGAGCCCTGGGCATTTGATGTTAGGAGAATGGGAAGAACCAGCAAGTAAGATTGACAGGAGGCAGTAAGGGAGGATAACTCTCATCCTTCTTTCCCCAGGGATAAGTAGACAAGACCTGAAGTAGAATATGAAATGAGTATTGCTTTACAAACATAGGAAAGTAAGTAACATTATCAACATGAATGTCAGAAGCTAAGCAATAAGGCATTAGAAGATCAAAGTCCAAGAGTACATCAATAATTTATGAATGCTTCCATATGTTGTTGCTATATATGGAGCATCAGATTTCTACTTGCCTAATTATTTCTGAAAAATTCTTGCTATATAATTGCTTTTAAAAAATTAGACGGAGACCAAGGGGATACATATGCAAAAAAACTGATACTAGTTCCTTAACAAAGTTTGTATTCCTTATTTTTTAACATTTTTGATGCTATCTTAGTTTGAGTATTTGTAAGTATTATTTATAAAGCAGTTTCTGCTGCCTCTTCTTATTTATTTCACACACTTTGAGAGATCATATGTAGATGTCTAGTCATTACACAGAGTAGAGCTATAACATAATAAGACTGGTTTCCCTGACATATACAAATTGGTCTTTGTGATCAGGTTATGTGCCTGAAAACATTGGTTTACTTGCCAATGTTTAGTATCTCTGCTTTTCTCAAAAATTACTCCTTATTAATGGTCCCTACAATCATAATATTTTGCTGGTCCATTTAATGTTCTCCCTACAGGGCCCCAGACATTTTACTTGGACAAGGGAGATGGGGAGGAACATCTATTCAGGGCCTGCTACTGGCCAGGCATGATGTAGTGGCTTTACACCTGCAAGTTGCTCTCCTCTTGCCTCAGCATGGACGTATACACACAAGCATAGCCACAGCACATGTGCCTGCGCACGTTCTTGAGAGGGAACGATGGCTCTTAACCTTTCATTTACAGTTTCTTTCATTTTATTTCCTCTTTGTCAAATCAGAGATTTTTATATTTGTCTACTCATTTTCTTTAGTTTTACTTTTCCCTCTTATTGCCACATATTTATTGGAAACGTGTTCAAGGTTGGAAGTTAAAAATTACTATGCTAGGTAGGCAGGGTAGGTTTTGTTCTCAAATAAGGGTTAGCTTTCCTCCTTTATCTGCCATCTTTTTTCATTCATTCCAGTACCACTGTATCATCTGCAGTTGAAAGTCAGATAAGTCTTAGTCCAACTCCTCAAGGAGGGGAAACTGAAAAGCCATAAATTACGGTGTAATAGTGTAATATGTTACTAATATGCATAAATTACAGTGTAACAGTGTAGTGTGTTACTCATATGCATAAATTACAGTGTAATAGTATAATGTGTTACTAATACGCCTAAATTGTTTAGAGGATGCAGGGTGGGGAGTAGTACATCAGAGTTACACTGTGGGGTTAACACAGGCTTTCCTAAGACTTGGGACCTGAGTAGAGTTCTGAATAATGGGGAAGGGCCTTCTGGGGAACTGGGAACAGCATGTGCAAATACACAGAGGCCTAGAACAGCATAGCATGCTGAGAACACCTGGATGATTGGAGCCATTCAAAAAATCTCCTTTCTTCTTATGCCACATCTCTGAGAAGGGAAGATTTTATAAAAGGTCTCTGGTTTCTGCTCTAGGAGATAACTACCATTTTTCTAAGCCAGAAAATAGCTCATAAGAAGTAAATTTAGAGCCGTTTTTGGACATCTACTTATCCTCATTTTGCTTATCAGAGAATTGCACCTGTTTGTTTGTTTCTGCTGTCATTAAATTATCCATATTAAATCAGGGAAATTTTCCAAAAATAATTCTGGAGAAAAGTACCATAGATTCAGAGTACCAGTTCTCATTCCTGTTTCGCCTTCCTCCCTGGATCCTTTTATTTTTTATGTGTCTGTATAGGCACAGCCATAGACTGTTAACTCTTGATAGTATTGTTTTTCTTGATAGTATTCATCTTGGGAACTGTATTTTTCAAGTTTAGCATAATAGATTTGCCAGTAGAGAAACACATATTTAAAACAACAACAACAACAAAACAGGGATAGTAAAATCACCTGATCTAGAGTTCTCTACATAGCCTTCAGTATCTTCCAGAGAAACTATAGTCATATGCAGCCCATAGGCAGATGCTGTGAAAGTTGTTAAATTGTTAACTTTCATTTTAGATTTTAAAGCACTGCTGGGCTGGGCAAGTTGATTTGACAAGCTGTTTTTCATTCGGTAGCATATTGCACAGCATCAAAATTTAATATGACTATTAAAAAATAGTGCTTATTTTGGCATGTCTGCCATTTTGTCTACACATTTTGAAAATACACAAAGAATAGTCATCTTCTTGCTAAAAATGGTTTATTCTTTTAGGTGGTGCAGGCAACAGGAGGTCCTGAACTAGCCAGTTCAGTACTTAGTCCCCTATTGACTAAGGACACAATTGATTTCTTAAATTATACTGTCAATGGTGATGAACGGCAGCTGTGGATATCTTTGGGAGCAACTTGGATGAAAGCCAGGTAAGCATATATGAGTTCAGCATTTGCCACCTATAATGCCTTAAGTACCGTTCTTTGTTTATTACATGGATCTAATGAGACATTTATTTAACCTTGTACATACGAGGGCTAAGTGTCATAGGATGAAAAAGCCTAAACCCTTAAAAGCTACAAATCTAGTGGAAGAGATAGAAGTGTATGTAATATAAGGCATGATATACCTTAGGAGTGAATCATAAACAAAATGCTGTTGGTTGGCAAGGGGGAGCAGTCAGGAAGAGGATTTAGACAGGAGGGCAGTTAGCTTTCAAAGAAGAGCTGGCATTAAAATCAACAGGTACACATAGAGTTCACACACATACACACACACACACACATGCGTGCACAGTGCTTGCTAGTCCATGCACTTTACATAATTACTCTTATTATCCCGATTTTGCAGATGAGGAAAGTAAGGCCCAGAGAGGATAAGTAATTTGCCCAAGGTCACACAACTTGTAAGTGACAGAGCAGGGATGTGAACTCATGCCATGTAGCTCTGGAGTCAGTATTCGTCATTAGTTTGCTAAACTGCCTTTTAGCAGGATGAGTAGGATTTCCACAGTTCCATAGCAGGGCAGGGGCCTGTCCAGGTAGAGAGAAAAGCAGAAGTGAAAGCATGAGGTAGTTAAGAGAAGAGAGGATAAAGATGTGTTTCTCTAGAATATGGACTTTGGGTAGCAGATGATTGTGGAAGGGCAGGAGGAGGAGGGTATTAAAATGAGCATATAGAGTTGAGGGCTGGATTATGCAGGCTTTCAGTGCCATGCTAAAGAGTTGGAGCATGGTTCTGTAGGCTGTGGAGAACCAATAACTTTGTGAATAGAGGTGTGAAATAATGACATCTATGTTTTAGAAAGGTCAGTCTGGTAGTTGAGGCTAGCAAGGACAAGGACAGAAGTAACTGGAGGCAGAGGCCTTTTGAGATGCTAATGTTTTAGTAGAGGCTCCTTATAAATAAGTATTCATCAGGACTAGAGAGTCACAATGGAACTGAAAAGGAAGAGTGGGTAATTTTAAGAATTGTACATTTGTCAATAAAGTGATTATGGAAGACAGATTATTAACAACTGTAGTACTAATGCTTGCTGATCAAGGCAAGGTAAGAAAATATTTCTAATTTCATGATTGTAAATAAATAATTTTTGCTTTGCTCATTTATCTAAATCTTTTTATTTATTTCACCACTTAGAACAAATCACTTAGCATGGCCACTTAGACATTTGTCTTCCTAATGTTTTTGAATGGGTTAGCCTAAGAGTCATGGGCCAATTCATAATGTTTTTTCTCCATTTTTCTCCTATTGAAACATATACAAACGTTTCCACTTATTTTTTGGACTTCGACAGTTGCTTGTGTTGGAATATAGTTAAGCAGAGAATTCTTTGAAAGCATTGCAGTTGTTGCCTTTAAATTGAAAATATTTACATTTATTTATACTATTTATGTATTAGTATAGCACAGTGTATGCCATATAATACTGTTCTTATACTGTATAAAACTGGTTAAATCTTTTTATTTTTGTAATTTTTAATTGATACATTATTAATAGTTGTACATATTTTCAGGGTACATATGATATTTTGATACATTCATATAATGTATAAAGATGAAATCAGGGTAATTAGGATATCCATCACCTTAAATATCTTAAATATTTATGCTAGGAACATTTGAATTTTTCTCTTCTAGCTATTTTGAAATGTACAATAGGTTAGTGCCAACTATAGTCACCCTACTGATCTAACACTGGGTCTTAGTTCTTCTATTCAATGTACGTTTGTATCCATTAATCAACTTCTTTTCATCTCCCTGCAACCCTGCCCCATCCCTGTTAGCCACTAGTAATCACCGGTCTACTCTCTACCTTCATGCAATCCACTTTTTTTAGCTTCTGCATATGAGTGAACTTATTTCACTTAACGGAATGACCTCCAGTTCCATCCATGTTGCTGCAAATGACAGGATTTCTTTCGTTTTTATGGCTGAATAATATTCCATTGTAAATAGATCACTTAAATCTATTAGATTTATATAGGTTATGATTTTATGATAAGCTTAGGTGGTATCCTTTAATTTCATGAAGCTTATTAAATTGATCAAGCCTCACATTACAAATATAGCTCAGGCTCCTTAATTTCTTTGTTTAGGGTTCTATCTTAAAATAAGAAAATTAACATTCAAAAAACTACATCAAAACGAACTATATTAGCTGTTAACATGCAGAAAGGGTCATTTTAGATCCTGATTGTTAAGAGTCTTCGGAAATGAATGTACTGACTGATTTAAAAACTCATAAAAATAAAAAGAACCATGAAAATCTATAACAATCTGAATAAGATGGCTGATTTCATCATAGTAGAAATATTACATGAAGAATTAAATATGAAAGATAAAGCAACATATTCTAGCAAAAACGAAGCCCTCATTTTTGTCCTAGTTATTTTTGTGGTTCATGAGTGATTAGGATCTTATAGAAATAAGTTTCACTCAGTGTCATTAAATGATGAACTGATATGATTGTGATTACAGATTAGCTGACTTGTACTGATTAAAACAGAGCTGATACATTTAATTTATAAAACTGGCCATCTGTTTCATTTTAGGGGACTTCATAAATTTAAAAATCATAAACCTTAAGAACTTGCTGGACTGTTTCTCTTTTGAAAGATACGTCTAATACCAGGAGGTTTCAATAACGATGGCAGAGGAGTGAAGGGAAAGTTGGGAATCTGAAACTACTTTAAATGTTAGAGAAGTTTGTTCTCTAAATACTTATACTCCTAGCTCCACTCTCCCTTCTTACACAAATTTTTAAAAACCTATACCCATGTTAAAAACTTGAGTTTAACAGAGAATTGGGGCAATGTTGTGAAAACAGATCATGCAACAGATTTCAATCTTTCTTTCATTTTATTGGTGTGAAATACTGGCATAAACATGTTTGCTTTTTCTTTTTGGGTAGATGGAAGACAGATTAGGTCTATGTGCTGTTTTTGTTGTTTATGTGTGTGTGCGTGTGTATGTCTAGCCTTACCGAAGATAACTGTGAGTATGGATACATTCCTAGATTTTATTGTTTATACGCCTTCATTCCCTCCTACAGAGCAGAGTGGCCAAAAGAACAGTTTATTCCACCATATGTTCCACGGTTCCGCAATGGCTGGGAGCCCCCAATGCTGAACTTTATGGGAGCAACAATGGAACAAGATCTTTATCAACTGGCAGAATCTGTGGCAAATGTAGCAGAACATCAGCGCAAACAGGAAATAAAAAGATTATCCACCGAGGTAAAGTTTTTTTTTTTAACATTACCCTTTGTAGACAGTGTAATTATCTCTGTATTCTCTTATAATTCTGATTGCAAGTTCTCATTTGATTGATCTGAAAAGTGTTCTAGAATCAAAGTCTGAATGTTACCCTCTCCTGACTTACCTCTCTCTCTTGCCTCTGTCATTTTTTGTGACAGTTGCTGTGTTCCTCTGTGAAGCCCAACCCCAACCCAAATTGCTCTCCTATAGCCTGTCAACCCTCCCCCTCCCCTTGTTGCCACTGTTCTCCTGGCTCTGGCGATCCTAAGTAGGCTTTTTTAGGATGACTTTCTCTCCTTGTCAGGGAATTGCACTACTGCCCTTTGGCTTATTTCTTTCTGTTTTCCTCTCCCCTTATCAGGCCCTCTAGACAGTTCCCTGAACCTAGATCCTCTAACCTGTCCCAAGCAGCTGTTTCCTGAATGTCCCTAATTATTTTATCCTTCTTCTCTTCACGTTGCTTTGCCTCTCTTGTCTTCTGTTTGTTTTCTTTCTTCCCTTTTGCCTAGTTCTAAGCCTCTGGAGTCCTATCCCCCTTGCTAGAGGACCAAAGTTCTTCTGTACTCTAGTTCTTAGGTTCAAATGATCATTTATAAAACTATACACCTTGAGGAGATCTTAACATTCATTTTATCTTTTAAGTATTTAGTCATCTTTAGAGTATAACCTATTTGGGAATCAAGTTGAGAGAATGAAATTGAGTATGCTGTCTTGTCACATTCCTTACAAATGATGTTTCTGTGACTCTTCTTGTTGGAAAAGAACATTGAACATTGATTAAAGCTGGACCAAACACAAATAGGATGGGCAGAACCTGAAGAATTAGGTGAATGAGATCTAGTTTGAAGAAGAAACTGTAAATGATGACGAGATCTTCCCAAAGTCCTATTATTTTTATTAATTCCTTAGATTAACTTTCTCAGGCTATCATAGGTATTTATAATGTGGCAAATGTGGTGTGAAGGAATGAATTGTCAAACCATGGTGTATTATATCCTGTAACTACTTTTAAGGTGAAATGTTTATCTAAATTAAATTTTAAAAATTGTTCCCTTTGTGAACTATTATTTGGACAATAACAATAGTATTATAGAAGTTTGGTTCAATTCCTGAAACTTTAAAAATAAAGCAACATATTACTTTGAAATTATTTTTTTCTAATGTAATTGTTTTTTTTTCTCTGGCTGTATTATAAGGGAAGAGGTGGATTCCATGCCTGTCCTTCCCTTTAAATGAATAATTAAGATGACCTCACTGCTTGGTTGGCAAGTGTATATCCCTGCCTGTATTTCAGAGTTCAGGCCTCATCACTGTGAACTTTCTTTCCATTTAAAGGGCAGTTTTTCTAGAGGAAAGAAAATATAATCAAACATGAAATTATGATACACTTGCTGTTGCTATAGTTACAGCTGACTGTTTTTACATCCTAAAAATTTCCAGCTTATAGCCTTCATATCTTAAATAAGAAAATATACTCACTTTATAATGTATGCCTCAGAAATTCACTTTTGTGATTTCGTTCTCAATTTGTGTATTTAAGAAGAGAGTAATGGGCTCCCAGGATATAAGTTTGTCTACTTTCACTGAATAAGTGATTTTAAAAGAGGAATTATTGAGAATCCTTACTTGTAATGAGTTATCATTTTCCTGTTATAAACTGTATTTCATTTTATGGCTGAAGTAGTTATTCAGAGGTTTTAAAAAATGAAAAACACATGCTAGCTGTTCCAGGGAATTTTATGCCTTGAGATTTTGTTGGAAAGAGGCCGAGTAATGGTAACTTAAAATGCATAAAAGTGTAATCATCCCTAGAAGAGAGATTTTATTATACTTTATTGCTACTATAATAAATGCATTTACCACAAGACTTGGGTAATTCAGGATCTTATGATTTTTGTTTAGGATTGAAAGACATAGGTGACATACAGTGACAAATATGGGTGGCAGTACTCAGCTTCTTTACTTCCTCTGAACCCTAAGTGAGCTTTGGTAGTCATCACAGTTAGTCATTAGTCATCATTTCTCTTCTCCCTTTCAGTATTCCCAGTCACTCTCAGGACCCAGTGATTTCATACTGCTGACTTCACTGTTAATGTTCAGAGCTGGGCAAAAGGTGTGGGTGCTTCTAACAGAGCACTCACCTCTTTAGAACAGCCTTTAATTAAAGATTACCTAATCTAATGTAGCGCCTCTACTCTTTCCCAGGGAAATGATAAACTGAATTAATTAAGCTCAGATTTTTTTAATTTAAAAGGCTGAACTTGTTTATTTGTATTTATATTAAGCACGGTATCCTGATTTTGTATATATAAACGTCACCTGCCATGTCCGTGGATAAACTCAGCCTTCCTCCTGCTTACTTTGCCATTAGAATTAACTGTGGTAACCATATGTTCAAGACTTTTCTGAAACATTCCCAGTTTCAACTATTTTGCCCCAATGAATCTATCAACAAATACACAAAATCCATAATGAAAATAGCCAAGGAATTCCAGTGCTTCAGTGTCTATCATGCTTCTTCCAGACCTCATTTTCATATAAAGAAACAATGTAAAGGCTTTGGGGAGTTTTTGTTTGTTTTCTCCCAGTCTGAGCATGTATTCTCTGTAGCAGGGGTCGCCAGTCCCTGGGTCGTGGACCAGTACTGGTGTGTGGCCTGTTAGAAACTGGGCCTCACTGCAGGAGGTGAGCGGCAGGCCTGGGAGCATTACTGCCTGAGCTCCACTTCCTGTCAGATGAGCTGCACCTTTAGATTCCATTAGGAGCAAGAACCCTCTTGTGAACTGCACATACAAGGGATCTAGGTTACACACTTATGAAAATCTAATGCCTGATGATCTGAGGAGGAATAGTTTCATCCCAAAACCATCCCCGTCATCTCCGGCCCTGGGGTCCATGGAAAAATTGCCTTCCGTGAAACCAGTCCTGCTACCAAAAAGGTTGGGGATTGCTGGTCTATAGCTTTAAAACCATGGAAACCGTGGTCCTCAGTGGGACCTGTGAATCTCAACTGTCACTCTTGGTCGCTCCCAGTAGTTTCCTGTCTGAATTATCTTAACTGCAAAAAAGAAATGACTCCAGCATGCTCTTATCCTGGACTCGTGGCTATCAAGATCCATTTAGTTGTGCCTTTCTGTGTTTCCCTTAACAGCAAAGATGATAATAGTGCTGCTATTTTTTTAAAAAATTGAAAATACTGTAATATTCTGTGTATCATTTTAAAATTGAAAAAAAAAGAGAAGTCAGTATAATTTTAATGCATAGAGTTCAGTTGATTTTCATGTGACAATATTTACTTTGCTAGAGTGGTGACAGTTTCTTGAACAGAAAGAGCAAGATTACCCTTTGCACTAGTGACTTTTCTTATTATAAGTAAGTCTTTGACAAAAATGTTATCACTCCCATTTCATAATGTATTAACATAATGATCCGTCACTTGAAAATGAAAACTTATCACAATATAGTTGAGAGATCTTGTTGACTGACCTGAGTGCTGATTCAAATAGTATTTGGTGATTCTTTAATCTGCCCCACTTTGTCTTTCAGCATTCCAGTGTATCAGAGTATCATCCAGCGGATGGCCATGCGTTCGGTAGCAACATTTACGCAAGAGGATCCCACCTGGAGCAAGGGGAAGCTGCTGTTGCTTTTAAGCCAACTTCTAATCGCCATATAGATAGGTAACATTTAATGAGCACCCTTTTGAGAGCTGTGGATAACTGTCTGATCTAGTGCTAACAGAGGTGACACTGTCTGTATTGTCTGCTGCTTCTTTGAACTTTCTGTCTGTTAATTAGTTGATAAAGTTTCAGTTGTTCCTTTAGAGAACTGGTGTTGATCAACAAAAGATGTCTGGACCTTCAGTCTGTAATTCTCATTTAGTGCAAATGCCTTTGGATGACTTTCCATTTATTAAAAGCTACTTCTGACAAAATGTGTACATTAAGAAGAAAGAATTGTCTTGAAACCCTCCATTAGTTTGTACCAGATGGTCTCTGAGGATCCTTCCAGCTCTGTAGCTTTTAAAGGAAACAGTTTCCATCTTTATCTTCACCCAATGAAAACAAATAAGCCTTCCTTTAGATAGATATATTTAAACTGAGTATAAACTAAATATTTAAACAGGGTCAATGCCTTATTTGTCATTCGTGCTATTTCATCTTTTTATCTTGACTTTCCAGTTTTATACTTCATTTATTCTTCTATATTTTCACTCTTAAAAAATTTAATATAGGCAGAGATGGAGAATTGGGATGAGAAGAAATAAAGGAACTGGAATAAGTTCTCTTTTTTTTTATTTCCAATCTTGTTTTTAGTAAGTGAGATCTACATAGAGCCAAGCCATGTAGAAAAGAGAAAAGGAGGTAAAATGTTGATAACACGGGTATAGGAGGAGGGTCATTCAATGAACTGGGGGTAGAGAACTCAGCCTAGTACTTTCGTGCTTCAAAGCCTCTCTTACCACAAGAGTTATATGCCCTTTATTTCTTTTCTGTACACTCTTTTCTTAATATAATCTGAAGAAAGTGAGATTCAAAATTTTTGTTCTTTGTCAGGGAAGGTGACAGGTAATGCTTAAAGTAATTGCTGTAGAAATTACACAGGTACAACTCCAAGGGCACCAGTGACATTAAATTGAGTACAAAGAAAAGTCAGCAATGAATAATATATATTTTAAATGCCAACATATGAGAATGTTTTAATTATATAATTAATTTTTAGTAGATACAGTTGGAAATCGGTTTTGAAGCTTGAACATTATTTCATTGAAATCCTTCTTAACTAACTTAGTACTCATCTTAATATTTTCTTTTTTCTTTCTTTCTGTCTTAGATGTCAATATTATAGAAATCATTTCAGATTAATAGATTTCTTTCAGTTTTATCACTTCAGTAATTTGGATGATTTTCCACAGCTAAGTAGCTAGAAAACCACTTGAGTGCATATGTAGAGTACATATTGACATTAGAAAACTTTTTTCAGGTTCCATTTTAAGACCACATCTAGCATACTGTGGTCACTCCATAAGTGTAGATTTATTTGATTGATGGATTGGATGAATAAGCGTGAGAGTGTATCCAGTATTTCAGAGTCACTACTTCCCTGTCCTTCACCTGCATATCTATAAGGGATAGTATTACTGATGGAATAAACTCTGCCATTTATTTTGGGCACCTTACCACAGAGTCTTTTAAAAGCTTACCTTGATTTGTATGATCTTTATCGAGTATCAGGGAAATGTAACTTTGGTTTATTGATTTAGTTATATCTTTGTACCCCTTCTACTTCCAAAATAGATTGTTAGCTCACTTAAATTATATGTAGTTAAAGTAGTATTATTATTGAAAATTAAATAATGAAATAAAATATAAAATTAAGAAGTTAAGAGGGAAGATGAGAAATTTTATGAAGTGTAAAAGTTGACACTATTGTTGAATTTCAGATTTGTCTTTCAGATTTCTGGCTGTCAGAACAAAAAGAGAAACATAATCATTTGCTAACATTAGGAAAAGGAATGAGTATCAGTTCATTGGGATAAAAAAATGCTTTTCTTACTCCTAAATTCTCAATAATATTTGTCTCATGAAACTTAATGTAGGATGGGATAGGTGATGTCAGGGACATTTATTTTTAACAATTTTTTTTCCTCACCACAGAGAAGGCTGTCGTGAATTTTATAAGGTTTCTTTTAGTAACCTTTGATAAATAGAAATTTAAATAAAATATAGTGAAGGAAATTCCATGAAGGAATAATAGACTAGAGTGGTCAGAAGTTCGCCATAGAAAGAATTTTTTTGAATACCTTGAGTGGTGGGTAGATTTTATATCTCAGTTGTTCTTATGGATTCTGCCTCAGCTGGACTTAATAGGAGCTAGGATAGTTGATAAATACATGAATCATTGATGTTCTATGTTGCTAAGAAAATTTGTCATCATTTTGAAAAACTCTCTGAAAATTGTGGTCTGATATAAAATATACAGAGGTTTGGAATTTGTTGTTACAAATAATTATTATTGACCTTAAACTCTATTACATAGCAGGAATGCAGTAGATACTGTTAGAAGAAAAACTTCAGACAAATTAAATTTAACAGTGTAATTGAGCAAATGGGGGGAAAAACGGCTCATGAATTGGGGAGCCCCCATAATCACAGCAGATTCAGAGAGACTCCAGGGATGCCTCATGGTCAGAGCAAATGTATAGACAAAAAAAGGAAAGTGACGTACAGAAAACGGACGTGAGGTATAGAAACAGCTGACTGGTTACAGTCTGGCATTTGCACACAATTTGAACAGTCAGCGGCCTATGAGTGCTAGAAGTATGGCTGCTGGGATTGGCTGAGACTCAGCTATTGTTACAGAAGCATACTCCTAAATTGGGTTTTCAATGTGTCTACCTACTAAATTAGGTTATGATTTGTCCACAGGACTCAAGTGTGGAAGTACAGAGGGCTTCTCAGAACATATTTAGCTTAACAATGCCATACAAAGTATATTAACTGTTCTGTGAAATTACTATGCCATTAGGTAGACCATTCGTTGAATTTAAAGCCCACACCTTTGAGTTTTATAGCTTACTGCTGTCAGATGCCATTAGTATTTTAGAGAAGTTCTCAAATTACAACTGTCTATATGTCTGCTCTCTATCAAGTGGCATATCTATTATTCCAAATCAGAAACTGAGCCCATACCTTTTGTTACATTCCATAGCTCTTAAGAAACTTTGGTACCTCTTTTTTTTTTTTTTGAGACAGAGTTTTGCTCTTGTCGTCCAGGCTGGAGTGCAATGGCACAGTCTCGGCCTACTGCAACGTCTGCCTCCTGGTTTCAAGCGATTCTCCCACCTCAGCCTCCTCAGTAGCTGGGGTTACAGGCATGTGCCACCATGCCCAGCTAATTTTGTATTTTTAGTAGAGATGGGGTTTCACCATATTGGACAGGCTGGTCTCAAACTCCTGACCTCAGGTGATCCGCCCTCCTCAGCCTCCCAAAGTGCTGGGATTAGGGGCATGAGCCACCGCGCCTGGCCAAGAAAGTTTGGTACCTCTGAAAAATTACAAATTGTGATTATCTGTTTGATAACTATGGTCAGTGTCATATCCATGCTTAACCTATAGAGGGCAAGAAGCTGTAAGCCGTAAAGATTTGTAAATTCTAAAGCACTTAAGGTAAACACTTCTGAGACCTGCAAGATAAAAAAAACTTTGTTATAGACCCTTAACTCTCCATTATTAATAATGATTATTTTGCAGATCATAGGAGAAAGGAAAATAGGGGAAGAGAGGAAGATAAAACACTGAGATTACTGTTTTCCTAATGTTTGGGGTAATTGAATCTCTTTTATCCCCCAAATGAAATCTTAGTAGATTAAATGTGAATATATAAAGTAAATAAAAGCAGAGCTATTCCAGTAGGGATAGGGATGGGAAATCTATGGAACACAGTTTTAAAATTATTATTATTAATAACATATAATAATTACTTCACCATAATTTCACCTTTTCCACCAATCTTCTTTTTAATGTACTAAAAATAGCCAATAAGCTGTTCATACATGCTTGTCTATAAGGTGTTCTATACTGGTCTTCTTTCTTCTTTGTCCCTATCTCCCTCCTCCAATGGAGTTACTACCTAAGAAGTAACAAAAACCTATGATGACAGGATACATTATTATGTCTACAACTGTCCTGCAGGCCCTGGTATAACTCAGCATTCCAGAGAACTTGGTAGACAGCAAAAATAATGGCAACTTGACGGGGTAGGATGACCTAACATCTTTAGTCTCTACCTGCTATTTCCCTTGTGGAGATGTGTAAATAAATGTGGGAATGTAAATGGAGGAGAAGACTAGGAAGTAAAATTAATAAAGGGTTAAAGTAATTTTATTATTGAAATAGATGAAGAAAATACAAATATTTAATGCATCAAGTGTATTGTAATTGTGTTACAAATAAAAGTAATCTTTAGTTAAGTTATTAAATCTATTAGTACTCATTTAATGATTAGAAGAGGTATTTGGTTTTTTGAGGAAGTTTTATTTTTAAAAAATAGGGCCCATACACTTTTTAAAAGTTTATAGTGAATTAAATTATTTATTTATTTATTTGAAAGTGTTACTAGTCTCATACTTAGTGCATATCTGTCTTTTTTTTGCAGTTTAGATAACTGTGCAAAGTGTTTCTAAAAACCGATGCCTAGTTATAAATTTTTAATTTACATATTTGGTTACTGAATTGCAGACATTGCCTGAATTAGTGAAATCAACATATAACTAAAATTACCACTATGGAAATTATTTTCAGTCTCCTTTAATTTTATGAAAAATACTAACATTTGTCTTTATCTAGTTCTTTTATGGTAGAGATGATAATTAACAAAATATCCAGTATATGTATTTAGTTGACAAAGAATTTATAGACTTGGATTCTTGATTTTTCTAAGTACCACCTAGCCTTGTGATTTTGCATTATTTGTTTTTTTCCATGGCCACAGTTTGTTCGTTTTAATAGCAAGAACTTTAAAGTAACTTGTATTTGTCATAATGTAAAATGTAATAAAATGAAACTGCTGTAACTTTTCAGAAGGTTTTCTGGTAGAATTTGGCTTGTCTTAATGTTTTCTGTTTTTATCCTTTAGGAAGAGCTAAAACAGAATAATAATCTTTTTTCTTTCTTTTTATAGAAATTATGAACCACTCAAATCACAACCCAAGAAATATGCCAAATCCAAGTATGACTTTGTAGCAAGGAACAACAGTGAGCTCTCAGTTCTAAAGGATGATATTTTAGAGGTAATATAATTTTTTCTTTTTTTATACTCTTAATAATGTAGTTTTATTGTATTACTCTTTTGGTATATAACTAAACTTTCCTTCAAAAGTGTTATATTACTAAAGACATAGTATATGAGAAATACCTACATCTATTTAGAAGAGGTATACAGATACTCCTTGTAAGGGGATAGCTTTAGAATACTCCTTTATTTGTTTTTTTGTGGGAAGGGGAGGGAGTGGGCTTTTAACTTCCTTTGCTCTCTTCCTTGCCCTCTTTCTTCTGATATTTCTTCATTTTGGAGCCAAGTCTAGTTATCAATTCAGATGTAGAGGCACATAATAGTTCAATAAGTGACATTTTCTTTTTTTATCCTATATCCTTGCACAGATATACTCAGCAGTCATTGAGCTAATGATGTTAGGGATAGTCCACCATAACACCAACTTCTCTTTGTTAGGTTCTAATTGAGAGTTCATCTTCTTGAATATGTAAGGTGAATTATCACAATAAATTTTGTAAGGAAAAAAAGTGATGTTTATATACTTTTTATTTCTATCGCCAAAATGGAGACAATGGCTTTTTCCAAAAGTCATTTTAGTCCTTAAGTCCTCTAAGTACTTTAGTCCTTAAGTACTTCAAATAATGCAGACCATTCTTTGGAAGTAAAATGGACCTTGTGTAGATTCACCATAATGATACCTTACCTACTGTATACTCATAAATGTCTTAGTGTAATTCCTGAGAATCATTCAATCAACACTATGTTGATGCTGAGTTAATTATCAGAAGTAGAAAAATTTTCTTTGTTGAAGTCTAGGGAACTTCCTTCATAAAATGGCTTTTATATGGAAATTATACCTTTATTTTCTTGCACGTGACAGATACTTGATGATCGGAAGCAATGGTGGAAAGTTCGAAATGCAAGTGGAGACTCTGGATTTGTGCCAAATAACATTTTGGATATTGTGAGACCTCCAGAATCTGGATTGGGGCGTGCTGATCCACCTTATACTCATACTATACAGGTGAGCATGATTTCTTAGTAAAATGTAGTATGTACACATTTACAAAGTTATCACTCTTAAAGAGGATTTAAACACCTTTGTGTATTGATCATTTTGATATGTAGTTGGTTATATATTTTTTTCTAGAGTAATTGGTTGGGGAGTGGCAATGGTGAGAGACACAGGGAAAATTACACATATGTTTTCTGATTTACTTCTAGAAATTGTTCAAAATGTTTAGCAGTAGGTGCCTGATTCTCTGAAAGCTTTTTCCCCCGATCTATAGTATTTCTGACATTTGAAGAAATGGTATTTCTGTCTTTTTACCCACAGCTCTCCTATCCACTAGTGGCTTCCTCTTAATAGAGGATGGCACTGAGATCGTGGCTTGGTGTCCAGCAGTTCATCTTCAGCCCTTGCCTTCAGTCTCTTAAATGATCTGCCACTGACCAGCCTTGAACTTGCACTCATCTCACCTTACACCAGTACATGAGTACTTGTTCAGCTGGATTACAATATTTTTCCTCTCTTGATTTTAAGATTAAAATGTACTTATGATATAGATTAGATAGGTCAGATTCTCTTTTCCTGATCATTGAAGGCCTATGAAGGTCCATTCTTAGGGCCCATGCCACATTTTCAGGATTTCAATGACCCTGGTCAGCTCATTCGCCCTAACATCTGAATTAACTTGCTTTTAAATTTGGGAATTTTAGACCTGTGACAGGCTCTCTAGTGTCAGGTCTGTAAACAAAGAATGGATGGACTCTCTCAGGTACAGCCTATAAACCTGGGGTGGCTTCTCATTCCCCAAGAAAGAATTCTTTAATTTTCAAAGTCTTGAGAAAAAGATCACATCTGACCTCATAATAATGTCATGAATTTGAGTAGAAGCTGCATAGAATATGCAGTGAAATCATTAATTTTTATATCAGATCTAGGCTTAAAAAAATACAGATTGTCCAAAGCTGGAATTGTGGTCATACTTCTGCTGCCATGACAATTTATTTCAGTACTTATGGCTCCTCATGACATTCACGCCTGGGGTTGGTCCTGTGCTTATCCAGAGGGACTTGGCCTTACTAGAATCCATGAACCAAGCAAACATTCAAAATAAAGAATTTGTGTGTAGTTTCTCTATCTCAGTAACTTAAAGTGATGGCAATGGAAATTATTTCCTGTGTTATGTTTTAGCTGGCCTGATGTGTGTATATATTATGTATTACTTATTTTATGTTCATCATTTGTCATTAGCTGTTGATGCCAAAGAAGGAGTTTGAGTTATTCAAGGTATGGTCTCCTCCATTTCCCATGGGTTTCTGAAGTGAATTTTCTTAGTTTTTATACCTTTTTCTTTTCTTAGTTCCTACTTTTCTGAGTTTAGTATCTGTTTACCTAATACAATATAGGCTTCTGTCTGGTTCATGAATACCAGTTCTTCATTTTCTTTCCTATAGAGGTAGTATATGCTTGAAACCTATACTTAAAATAATGGTAGAGTACATACCTTGGGCTGTATCAACTAATTTTAATATGCGGTTCATGGTAAGCTCTGAGAAGCACTATTCATAAAGGATATCCCTGATCCCCATATGTGAGCAGAAGGCAAAAGTTTGTATTTTAAGTGTTGAAAGCAATTATCCAAATTTGTTTTTGTGTGCGTGGCTGCTGGAAATAAGCAAACTTTGATAAAATAAAATACTTAAACATGCAATAGTATAAATTCTATAATAGAAATTTTCTCCTACCTGAGATTCCTAAAGAGTTTAATATCTCTCACTTTTTGCTGTTTACTGTTCAGTCCTGTCTTTTTCTTTAGTTCTGATTCTTGGCTTGAGCCATAAGTTGACTTTTCCGTTTAAAAGGTTGCTTCTGTCTAAAACTGAACCAAAACTATTAATATATATCATAGGCAGGGAAAGTATTTTCAGAGAATGTCAAACCTATTCCTCCTTTCTTAAACAGAACCTCATCTTTTATTTTTGTCAACTTTGGCACAACCAAGACATTTTTTTAAGAGTTCACAAGTTTCAGGAGTTTGTTTTGCTACTTTATGTAAATAGAAACTTGTGGTTCTTATAGGGATTGCCTATTTGGCTATTTCGTTTTAAACTTTTCAACACTATCCTACTTTCTTCTTAAAAATTCTGATTGCAACTACAAACGTGGTGTATGTAGACATGTGTACAGAGGCTTTCAGTGTATATACAGAAGCGTATGCTGTTCAGATTGAGGGCCCTACTTTTAAAATATATTAAAAACAATCTGCTTTTTAACACCTCCTGAAAATTTTGGGCTGAGCTCAACAAAACCACTAAGACCTTGTAAAATTTTAATAAGCAAGCTTCACAGTCTGCTTTGCTGTCTGCTATCTGGCATAAATCCTACTCTAAAAGGATTCCTATTCTCAAAACATTTATAATATAGTCTTTAAAAAAAAAGAATAGAGTAAAATGGAAAAGAAAACATCCTTGGAAATATGTGCCAGTCATTTTTATATCTCTACAACAGTGTCACCAGATACCCATATCTAAAATATCTAAGGAAAAATCCTGTAACTTATTTCAGAATGATAATTAAGATACCACAATATTTATATAATAGATTCCACTGATCCTAATACCCTAGCCTTATAAAACTCAACTGGATTGCAACTTTATGTCTTACTCATCTTTTTATTCACTCATTCCACAAATACATATTGAGTACTGGCATCTCACACACTTGGTAAAAAGAACAATAGAAAGCCTAGCACCAAGCAGATCCTTCCCGAAAGCCCGCTTAAGTCCACAGGTCATCTGCCAAGGCCTTGCTCCTTCCTGCATGCTTGCTGTATCCAGAGCAACGTGACCCTCTCTCTCCTCCTCAGATACAGCCCACACACTTGTTTTCCCTTCCATCTGTCTCTCTCATCTAATGATATCAAAACTTTGAAGAAATATAAAGAAACTTCTTTTAACAAAAATATTTTAGATTCCTGCACCATGCTGCCAAAAGGCAAGCAATGATTCATTACTTAAGTTTGCTTCACATTCACAGAGAACAACATTGACAGATATTCTACTCTAGAGAAGATATGCCAGTGGCTAGTGCTCACGCTGTGCCAGGCATTGTTTAAGCACTTGGCAAATCCAAATTCGTTTAATTCCCATAACAACCTTGTTAAGGAGGCACATTTTTTCATGGGAAACTAAGGTGTAGGAGACATAACTTGCCCAGATTTATACAGCTGTATGAAGCCAGGATTGGGCCCCAGTGCTCCGGATCCGGAGCCTGTGCTGTGTTGCATTCTGCTGTTCTAGAGAATAGTGATTACAAAAGGTTATTTCGGATGGGCACAATGGCTCACGCCTGTAATCCCAAAACTTTGGGAGGCCAAGGCAGGCAGATCACTTGAGGTCAGGAGTTTGAGACCAGCCTGGCCCAGCCTGGCAAAACCCTGTCTCTACCAAAAGTACAAAAATTACCCAGGCATGATGGCACACACCTGTAATCGCAGCTACTCAGCAGACTGAGGCAGGAGAATCGCTTGAACCCAGGAAGCAGAGGTTGCAGTGAGCCGAGATTGTGCCACTGCACTCCAGCCTGGCGACAGAGCAAGACTCCGTCTCAAAACAAGAAAAAGAAGAAAAAAAAAAGGTTGTCATCTCTTTTTGTATAAACCCATAGTTTTTCTCTGTATTAATATTTGAAGTGGTATTTTCTCAGAATAGCTTTACTTTGCATTATACTGTGGTAAAAGTTGATCTGATCAGTCACAATCCTTGGAAACTGATTTTTGCCTTATGTATCCATTCCCTGGATTCCATGGTATCTTTCATTATTTTATAATTTAGGAAAATAACCCAAATTATATGATTTACTTAGAATAGGGCATTTTGTAAGTGGTGGAAGTAAGGGAATAAGGTGTAAACTATTTCCATGCAACATCTGTGAGTCACCAAATATTTAAAAAATGGACACAGTCATGACTCTTATTCTTATGCCCTTACATTTCCTATAAAGAAATCCATATAAATAATGGCAGTTTCTGGGTGAAGGGCACAAGTGCAGCTCTTGCCTATTGTTCACACACTTTTTATCAGAGATTCTGTTCTGATGACAGCGATGCTCATACCAGGCACCACCAGTGAATAGGTGTTGAATTGCCACCTGGTGTCCCTGAGAGTCCGGGCTATTTAATATCCTCACATTTGAAGTGATTTTTAACAGCTCTGTAAAGACAACCATTCCCACCTAATGTATTTCCCCCATGGCTTCAGCAAAGTTTTAAACATAAAACAGAGAGTAATAAAAATACACAAAAGATACTGACATAAAAGATTGAATAAACCACAGAGAAAGGAAGTCAATGCTGAGGAGAGATTATGGAGAGATAACACGTCTTTTGATAAAGACGTCTTTTGATAAAGAATGTTGTACAGCATTCCAAGGCTTTATAGTATTTTAGCCGGGCAATAGATGGATATCCAGGGTGCTTTCTCCCCACCTGGAAGCTACTTGCCACATAAAGTTTCCTGATCTTTATTTTGGCTTGATTCTCAGACCTCTAGCCCTGTGGCTGCTCATCTACTAGAATTACCGTTGTGCCCATTTAAATTTGCAAGCTATATGCCAAGAGCAGAAACCACCTCCTCCCCTGATGTTATTTATTATATATCCCGTGGACTGACTAAAGAAGTCTCTCATTTATTCTTAATTATTATCTATGCATTTATTATTATTATAGGTATTCTTACTCTACCAAGATTCAAATAATTATGAATGTCCAGTCTCTGTGGTCATGTGAATTCAACAAAACATTTCCCATATTCTCTGTTGTCTAGCAAGAGATATTGTAATGTGATACCATGAGAAAAGCCCCAATCTAGGTATTGGTAGATGAGGGTTCTAGTCCTTAAAGAGAGCACTTTCTATTTCTGTGTTCCAATTCACTTGGTCATGAAATAGAAGGAGTCAGTTATGTGGTCTCTACAATCCAGTCCAGGTATAAAATCTTCTCATTCATTATATACATGTTTAAATAGCCCTAAATTAAAAGGGGAAATATTTTCTACAGGTGATTACTAAACCACTAACACTACTAATTTCAGCCTATGTTATTAGTGCTCTGTTTTTTAAGCTCAGTCCAGACATTTAGATACTACTGCTGGACAGAGTGACCATTTTACCAAAGATGGCTTCATACTCTTCCAGCCAGGCCAAGCTCCTGATAATATTCAGTTCTTCAAAACTGTTTTTTAAAAATCAATCTCAGAAGACTCTGCTCATTAATTATAGACATGGTTTTTAGACAAAGATGTTTACTTTTTATTCTGCCACATGTATTGACATTTTCTCAGAGGCTTCTTAATGATAATTTGAATAATACCCACTCTAAATATATATATATGTATTTTTATACATATATAAAGTATTGATAATTACTGTCTGACATGCACATGTACATAATTTTATTAAATGTTCTGTTTGTTCAGGCTGCTCACAAAGTTTGAAACTAAAGCTCACTAAAATCACACCATAATGCATTGCAGTATTACCTTTTGTAAAATCAGCTAATTAAACAAGAATTACTCTTATATTTAATGCATTCTCATTGTATTCTTTATGAGCAATAGGAATAAAATAAACCTATATCTTAGTATTTTATTTAAGCATACAAATAGTTACTATTGAAGTACTTTACACTGTTTCTACTGTAGTAGAATCTATATGATTAGTTTTCCATGGCTAGATAGTGATGGGAATTAATTATAGATTTACAGGCTCCTTCACTGGTTGATTGTGGGCATGTAATTTTACTGTCAGACTAATTTACTCTTTCTGATATTTGATGTGAATTATAATTGATATTATTTTAATTCCATTTCCTGTATTAATTTTCTCATTTGATGTGATTTGCTCCATTTTCCTAATAGCAATTACTTGGCGAGCTGTCAGAGGTAACCCACATTCGTTCCCTCATGGCACTTCTTTTTAATATAATTTTTTGGATTCAGTCTCTGGACTTAACACCCTCCAAATGTTCCAGCTGTGCTTAGTTTTCACTGCAGAGTTCCAAAGAAACCAAATTTAGAGGAAAAATGTGTAATTTAGAGTAGGTTAAATATTTAAGAACAGTTCAATTTTAATGGCTTTGTTGAGCTTACTTGCATAATTTCCCCTCTGAAGCAGCATCTTGTATGAATCAGGACCTTATCTCTCAATAGCATTCTTTAATTCTTTAGAATTTCTACTCAGCTGAAGTTGCTAAAGAAAAGTGACTCATTCCAACTTAATTATCAATAGGAAAGTACATTTCTTATGGGGTCTATTAATTCTGCCTTCTTTCAGAGAAAGAGAGACAAAAAGATGCATTTTACTTCTAACAGAACTTTGTATTTGTGGGATATCACAGGCAAGAGTAAGGAAGTGACAGTTGGGTGCAAAAGTAGGTCCACACCAGGCTGACGAACCCTCCCAGTTCCTAGTTGGGGAGTCTGAGGGGTTTGTGAAGATGTGGTACTTTCAGTGTTAATTACTAGGAAAGTCTCAGACAAACCAAGAACAGTTGGTCAGAATTTCTTTTTTGAATTTGGAGCTTCAGTACCTTTGTTTCAGGAGAAGAGTGTTCAGAGTGCACTTCTGTTCTCCAAGACATTCTGTAAACTGAGATACACTGGAATCATTAATTCTGTAGCTTCAACAAAAAATAGCCAAGAGACAAACGTAAGGAAAGGAAGAGCAGTAGTTGGGTGGTAGGTAAAGAGGAGTAGAGAAGCTAGGGAGGGACACAGAAAAGTGACGTTAGGAGTCAGTGCTGATTCTTTTTCTTCCACATGAAGAATTTCAAACAGTTTCCATGGAAGAGCTGTCTTGGTTGCCATTCAAAACCAGTTGTCACGATTCAAGGAAGGTACTTCCCCCCTTTTCATGTCAGAGGTTGGAAACATGGGGCAGGAGGAGAGGACTAAGTAAAGAGGAAAATATGCAAGTAAATATAATTTATGGCATACATTTTCATATGGGTTTTCTTTAATCAAATATGTATTTTAAACCTATTATTTTGTTAGGTCATACTGATAAAGTTGCATTATGTAACAATGGCATGAATGAAATAAGGCACAGAACATTTGGTGAGTTTGTTTTCAAGCTTGATTGTGACAGTAACACAGTTTATTCACTTTCTCACAGTAGTATGTGATGACTAGCAAAAGCAAAAATTATGAGTCATGTCATGGAAAGCGGGCTCATGGCATTTTTGTTTGTTTAGGCTTTAAAAACAATAATTAAAACGATGATGCTTTTGAAACACTAATGTGAGAATTCATTAGCCCTTCATGAAATTATGTGCAGAGGACATTCTTGTCAAGGGAACATTGCGTATACATTAATCAGAAGACTTTTGTGTGTGCTAAGTATTACATTCTGGTGATGTTTGCTGTATTTTGACTGCTTTAAGTATTTTATTGGCCCAAATATAGGAAGATTGTTTTGTGGGGAATAATAATAACAATTCATTCTTTCATTCTAATACAGTATTGAATACATTAGAATATTTCTAAGTCTTGAATGCTAAGGGGATTAGAAACTCAGTTTCTGTCCCACCTAACTCCCTTCTTTCACTCTTAGAATCTTACCCTCTACTCCCTCCTTCCCTCCCGTCCTGCCTCTCTCCTCCTTACCCTCCTTCTTCCCTCAGCATCTACCAGCATTATAAACACTCCTTTCAGATATACTTCCATCCTTTCATAATACACTTCCCACTTCCTCGACCCCATCCCACTGGTCAGTGAGTAGCAGCTTTGAAACAAAGAGCTGAAAAGAATGAGGGTTCCTTCCCACACCGGTTTCCACAGGTGTTAGTCATTTGCCATGAAGGTGACTGATGAAGGTTGATGTGTTGTTTTTGAGTAATAGTTTAATGAAAAAGTGATGTGTCTCTGTGTGGTGTGTATTTTTGTTTGTTTTTGATCTCTGTGGAAATTGGGAGGACTCTCTTAAAATCAATATTACCTGATATTTGGGCCATTTTAGAATTTAAAACTAAATACTGTTCTAATCAAAGGACCAGATTACCAAAAGGTCTTTTTGCATGTAATATGCTAAGCCTAAATTAGAATAATTAAAATTGTGCCAGTGCAGTATCTAAACTTTGCCTTAATTACAAATAATTGCCCTGTGTCTTTGATTCTAAAAAGAAAAGTGCCTTTTGAGAATTTGGAGCCTCTCACAATGCGTTACCTATTAAAATTGTTTTATTTAGATTTAAAGTGTTAACTATTGTGTGTGTTTTAATAAGGAATATTCACAAATGCTGTTTTATAGGTATGCCTAACAATCATGTTTTTAAAATTATTAAAAAGCATTTTGTCACACCTACCTTTTTTAATACAAATGGCCACAGGTCCCTTTCTAGTATTCATTTGTGAGTTGCAATCATAAACATTTAAAAACCATACTATTACCCTCACAACCATCCACCTCAAGACATTTCCATTTTAATGAGGGAAATTTCTAATTTTAATAAATTAGCATTAAGATGCTGGCAGAAAAAGTTATGCCTTGAACAAAATAATACCAATATTTTAAAATTATTTATTGGAAACAGAATTTAAAATCTTCGAATATAGCATACATTTAAAATGAGTAAGTAATGCTTTATGCTATTGACATTTAGACTTCCAGTGCAATTGCAAATTATTATTAGCATAAATTTAAAAATAATTATAAATCTTTCTACCTCCCCTGGTCTTGGGTGATTCCAAGCCCAAATTCAGTTTTCTTGACATTTATTATTATAATACTACTATTTGCTATTGACATAGCCTTGTGACTCCTTAACTGACATTTTGACTTTGAACAAATTATGTAGAATGTTTAAAATACAATTTTTAATGGTCATTATACCATATAGGATTACAGATAAATTTGTAATGGGTTTGCAAGTAAGTTTAAAAATAGCCAACAATGTCCTATCGAAGTATAATTTGTTTTCCTAGCCTAGGTTTATATTTTTTTAATTTTAAGTTAATTATTTGCCTTTTTATAGAAACAAAGGATGGAGTATGGCCCAAGAGCAGCTGATACTCCCCCTGCTCCATCACCTCCTCCAACACCAGCTCCTGTTCCTGTCCCCCTTCCCCCTTCCACTCCAGCACCTGTTCCTGTGTCAAAGGTCCCAGCAAATGTAACGCGTCAAAACAGCAGCTCCAGTGACAGTGGTGTCAATATCATGCGAGACAGCCAGAGACACAAACAACTTCCGGTGGACCGTAAGTTTCCCAGGGAGGCAAAAAATGTCTTCTGCAAATTAAAAATACTACAAAGTAAAATATTGTTTACTGTTGATTCTACTTGTATTAAATATAAATAATAGTCCTTTATACTTGCATGGTACTTAATAGATTGCAAAGATTTTCACCTGGTTTCTCATCATCTATGTGGTTCTGAGAAACAGGAAGTATTCTGTCCGCTCTCTAATGCATGCCTTTCTACTCCTTTTCCAATCTATCATGATGGTTGAATGCAGACTCTGGAGCCAGACATCCTGGACTTTGTATAGTGAAACAGCACTTGCCAGCTGCCTGACCTTCAGTGGTTTAATTATCCTCTCAGCACTTCAGTATCTGAGAAGTGGAGAAAAATAATAGTATCTACTTCATAGGATAAGCGTGAGGATTTAATGAGATAATGCATAGAAAGCATCTAATTCAGTGCTTCTCAGCCAGGAGCGATTTTGTCCTCTTCTCCATCCTTCTGAGGACATTTGATACTGCCTGAAGACATTTTTGGTTGTCAAAACTGGGGGGATGCTACTGATGTCTAATGGGTAGAGACCAGGGACACTTAGCAACAACTTACAATGCACTGGACAGCCCCCAACAAACAGAGTTATCTGGCCTAAAATGTCAATGGTGCTGAGGTTGAAAACCCCTGACTGATTCTGACACTGTATGATACATAATACGCAGTCACTAACTACATGCTGTCGTTGTCGTCATCATCATCATAACCCTCCTACTTCTCTTCCTCTTGCTATTCACAGTAGCTGTACAATCACACTATGTTAATATAATCACTGGCTAATAGTAGTCTCAGATTTACCCTCCAAATTCAAATTTCATGTGACTTACGCTTCAGTGCCATATTTTCATAAATTTAAATTTGATGTTTCATATAAATGGTTTCTATGAAAACCATATTTAAATAAACTAAAAAGACACTATGACCAACTTTGGATTATCCTTATTTGTATTGTTGGTCAATAGCGGTGTAGATATTTTGAAAACTGAAGGTAATTTTAAGATAAATTTTGTTTAACCTTGTAGTATGTGGCATGTCAATTTAATCTCCGAATTTGGTGTTTTAAACATGTTATAAAGTTACTTTGCTTTATCTATACATGATATGTAAAAACTCTTGGAAAACCAGAGCTATGAAGATATTTCATATTTTCTCAATATGACAAAAGTATATAAAGTGTGTGTGTGTGTGTGTGTGTGTGTGTGTGAGAGAGAGAGAGAGAGAGAGAGAGAGAGAGAGAGAGAGAGAGACGGATATCTATTTTTCCCTCAATGTGGGCCTCTCTTAGGGTTCTGCCTTCATTTTCCACATAAACATACTTTTTTACTATAGTTCATTCTATTTCCATTTCTTTCAGTACTGTTTATATCATTGGGAAAAGAATGATTCCCAAATTAGTCATCATATTAAAACTCATCTCTGGCATCCAGATAACAGTATGGAACTATTAACTTTATAGCTGAGATTGGATGCTTTCTATTTATGTTGAAAATTAAATTACTGAATCTTTCACTCCCATTTTCATCCTCCTGTTTTTCTCACCTCAGTAAGTCATTGCCACATCTGTTCAGTTGTAGACATTCTTGATAAATTAAAAAATAAAAAAGACACTAAAACTATTACTATTTAACAATTCTAAAAATTCTGGTTAAATGCAATAAGCATAAGCCTACTTTTACTCATTAATTTTTCTCCCACAGTATATCCAATTTAAATGACTGTCGTATCTATCTTACCAGAAAACTAAAGGAAAAATGAAGTTTTGGAAAGTGATTAGCTCTTTCTGTATGGCAAAAACAACTGTGTGTGTGAGTGTGTATAATCATAATAAAATAGAATATGCTACTAAGTTTTTAAAATTACATGGAGTTTTTAAAAAGAGCTTTCTTTTTCAAAGACACTAAAGACATAGTTTTAAGATGAGAAATTTCTATAAATATTTTTATTGAGTTCCCTAAGGAGAAAACTTCCTGTCAGAAATAACTGTTCCCTTCTTTATTCTTCCCACAAGTTTATAGCATTTCCCTCCGTAGAGACGTCAGCATAGTCATCTTTGACACGGTGGGACTCTTTCTCCAGGCCTAGCTGGGATCAGAGTTCATCGGCATCCAGTCCCCATTTGGAGCAGTGTGTGGGTTAGGACAGTCTGTTCTTTGTTCACTCTGAGAAACCAAGAATAACCTAGTGGGAAAGAGGCATAGTTTGCATACTTTTAAAGATAGAGAACTCTCCTGATAATTGTGACTCATCATTTTCAAGTCTGTTTTTCATAAGTAAAAGGGTGGCATTGGTGTATAAAATATAAACATCTCTCTCAAAATTAACACACATACTTGTTTCCTTAGAATAATAAAAATCTTACAATATATTTGCAACTTATGTAAGTTCCTTTTTAAAATATCTCAGAAATACAGTTTGGCGTTAAATAAATATATTTCTCTTTATAAAACAAATATTTCTTGATAACTTGATTGCAGAACAGTTGTTTTCTGAATGAATGTTGGGGCTTAATGTTCTTTTAGAACCAGACAGTACACATATTTCAGTGTGTGTTTATTGATAGCCAGATTTCTTTCAAAATATGCCTACTCATGCTACCCACATTCTCTGCTTACTGCCTAAACATCTGGTAAAAATAAAATGGAAGGAACTAGGAAGTAAATACTCATAGAAATCTATCAAGTAGCAGGTATGAACAGGGGGAAGAAGCCAACATGCCTGTTTTTACAGCGTAGCAAGTGGCCAGAGTGAAGCCCTTTTGTGGAAGTCTGTGTGTTGCCTATTCAAAGTAGCTGCGAAGCCTTGTGTCATAGAAGCTATTCAGACTGTTTTATCGCAGGATCCCAAAAGGTTCTCCTTTTATCCCTTTTAAGATACCAACACTTTAGTTGCTTTGTATTTCTCCCATTTCCTTTGAAATGCTAGTCCTTTTATTTGAGTTTAATCTTTTGTAATCAGAGTGTTATTTTAGAAAGGTGTAAAGTTATTCTGGTTTGTTGTGTGTTAGAACATTGGAAATGGAAACCAAAAGCCCAGGAACATGTTAGGCGGAGGGTTTTTTTGTGCTTCCTGGAAGAAAACTATGCTGCAGACTGGTGATGATCAATATACTGGCAAAGTCAGCAGATAAGAAACCAAATCTTTTAAAAATCATTTTATTTTTTTTCCCTTTGAGACGCACTCATATGCTGTTTGACAGTTTGATGTAGTGATTTTTTAAAAGGTAACTAATGAAATGCATGTAATGTATACTTAAATGTAACAATCAATAGTATTCTCTCTCTCTCAGTCTCTCTAGCACCGCCTACTCCTCCCTCCCTCCCCTTTTCCCTTTTTTTGACTTCTCCTTCAAAAGATTTCCTAGCTACTTGAGGCATTAAAAAAATTAGACTGAAATAACACTATCCACACTTTCCCTTATTTCCCAGGGGCACCAAACACTTTCTAAAACCCTTTTCCTAGGGGAAAAAAATCATAGAACATTGGTCACAAAAAGCTCCATGAGTGACCATGAGGTTATTGTCACTTGCCAACTTAATTAGATTGTTCTTACTTCTTGAAAGTGAAAACAAGGTAATGTACCTATGTATAGATACACACATATTTTTAAATACACAGACACGTTATTCCCCTTCCCATACTTTTATGTCTTTCCTATTTTTGTCATGACATTATGTTCATATACACACACATCTTTTCCATTAGCACAAATGACTAGGAAAAAGGAGTAGCTAGGGAAGTTAATCAAAGGTGATTTTAATGACTTTGGCTATAAAACAGCCCTATGCTGAAAGTCAGAAGATCCAATTCTAGCTAAATTATTCTACTAATTGAAATGTGACTTTGACGGATCATTTCTCTGTTTTTGGCCTTCATTTTGTTATCTGGTTATTTAAGGGGTTTGTACATGATGATTCTCAAAGTCTCAGTGAAAAAGTCAGCAGACTGCCTCATTCATTCATTTAGTCAACAAGTAGTTATTGAATTAAAGCACCATTCCAGGTGTTAGGATATAGATGCAAACAAAAAAAGGGAAGCGTCCTTTTTCTCCTCAGGCTTACATTTTAATGAAAGGAGGTAGTTTAAAAAATGATTAAGTTGGCTGGGCGTGGTGACTCATGCCTGTAATCCCAGCACTTTGGGAGGCTGAGGCGGGCGGATCACGAGGTCAGCAGATTGAGACCATCCTGGCCAAAAGGATGAAACCCCATCTCTACTAAAAATACAAAAATTAGCTGGGCGTGGGCATGGTGGTACACACCTGTAGTCCCAGCTACTCAGGAGGCTGAGGCAGGAGAATCGCTTGAACCCAGGAGGTGGAGGTTGCAGTGAGCCAAGATCACACCACTGCACTCCAGCCTGGCGACAGAGCAAGACTCTATTTCACAAAAACAAACAAACAAAAAAAACAATTAAGTTGATAGACAAAACTATGAAGAAGGTGGTAAGTGGTTTGGAGACTAATAAAACTATGTGGATAGAGAGTGCTTTGGGGGAGGGGTTGCAATTTTATATACATCAGGGGGAAATGTAAAGGTGGGGTGGAATAAGCCATGTGAAGATGCAGAGGAAAGCATTCCAGGCAGAGGAGACTGGAATGGCCTTTAAATTTGAAGAGCGCCAAGGGAGCCATTGGGAGCAAGAGTGAAGGGCTCCAGAAGAGTTGTGGAGTGGCTTTAGAGAGGTGGAGGTCTTGTAGGGCCTTTTACTGGGAGTAATTAGGATCACTTGGGAATGTTTTGAGCAGAGGAGCTGCAACATCTTACATTTTTTTTTCTTTTTTGAGACGGAGTCTTGCTCTCTTGCCAGGCTGGACTACCGTGGCGCGATCTTGGCTCACTACAACCTCCACCTCCCGGGTTCAAGCGATTCTCCTGCCTCAGGCTCCCAAGTAGCTGGGGCTACAGGCACGCACGACCATGCCCAGCTAATTTTTGTATTTTTAGTAGGACGGGGTTTCACCATGTTGGCCAGGATGGTCTCGATTTCTTGACCTTGCGATCCACCTGCCTCAGCCTCCCAAAGTGCTTGGATTACAGGCGTGAGCCACCTGGCCTGACTTACATTTTAAAAGAATCACTTAGTTGTTATATTGAGGAGAGAATGAAGAGAAAGGGGTAGGGTGGTAGGGAGTGGAAACAGAGAGATCTGTTAATAGGCTGGTGACTCAGACCAAGCTGGCAACAGAAAGAATACAGTGAAATCATTGGATTTTGGATACATTATGAGGTCGGACTAACAGGATCTGCTAATGAATTGGATATAGCATAGGACAGAGAATCAAGTGCAGCTCCATGGTATTTTGCCAGAACTGGAAAGATAGAATTGTCATTAAGTGAGTTGAGAAGTCTAAAAAGCAAGTCTAAGAGTTTATAAAAGCAAGCTTCAGGAAGAAGATCAGGAATTCCGGTTTGGGCATGCTATATTGACATGCATTTGAGCTATTTAGCAGATATCCAAATGAATATATCAAGTGGACAACATATATGGACCTAAGTTCCGAGTAAGAGGACTGGAAAAATAATTTGGTAACCATCATCTTTTAAATGGCCGTGGACCTAAGCACAGTGGTCACTGATGGAGGTAGTGCCAGCAGAGATGAGTCTCAGGATTGTCCCCTAGAGCACCTTAATATTATTTAGTTGGAGAGATGAGAATATTCAGAAGAGGATCCGGAGAAGGGGAATCCAGAGACATGGGAGGAAAATGAGGAGACTGTAGTATCCTGAAGGCCACAGGAAGAAAATGTTTCCAGGAGGAATCTCCTGCTTCAAATGTGTGCTGATAGGTTAAATGAGATAGTAGCTGGGAAAGAATTGGCTGGAGTTTAGCAAAGTGTAGCAGAGAGATGGGGGGAAAAGCAAAATTGAATTTTGATGACATTAAGAGAAAATAGGAGAATGGGAATTGGAGTCCACTAGTACAGGCAACTTTTCATGGACTTTTGCTGTAAAAGGAGCAGAAAAATGGCCAGTAGCTGGGAAAGGACATGGTAAAAAGGGCTTGTTTAAAGGTAACAGAAATCATAAAATAATAGCATGTTTGCAGGCTGATGAACTGATTCAGTGAAGAAGGAAAATTAATAACAGGATAAATAAGGGAGAAATGACTATTTGAATAGGCAGAGAACTTGAGGCCTAGTGCATACATGGAGGGTTAGCCTTGGAAACAGGGAGACAGCTCCTATATAACATAATAGGAAGGCAGGCAGAGCATATGGGGAAAGTGCTGGTAGGGGAACTTACGGAGGTTTTCTTCTAACTCTTTTGTTCATAAATTAGGAAACGAGATCATCAGCTCAAGGTGAGGATTGGGGAATAGGGTTAGGGGTTTGTAGAGAGAAAGTAGAATATATTCAATACTTGTCTAAGACAGTGGGCGGTTACATGACCTTAGGCAAGATTTCTCAAGCCGGGCCCTCTTGGCCTTTGAGACTGGGTTATTCTCTGCTGTAGGAGAGGCTGACATTATAGAATGTTTTGTGCATCCCAGGCTTCTACCCACTGTGTGACAGCAGCAGCCTTTCCCCTTTTTCTTCCTCAATTGTGACAACCAAAAGTGTCTCCAGATATTCCCAAATGTCCTCTGGGGCCAAAATTGTCCCCAGTTGAGAGCCACCAGTCTCAGGAAATGTAGTATGATTGTCAGGAAGCATTAACGCCAAGTTAAGGTTCATAATCATGAATTTAACATGAGATCATTCAGCATTGTTATATTCAGCTGTGCAGGTGCAGGCACAGAATACGCAGAAAGTTAGATTTAACCAGGATTGGGGTTTTGCCAGAGGAGTACAATGAAGTGACTAGAGAAGAGCCAGGGAGTTATTTTAATAATTGATCATGGAATTTATACCAGGCGAGGATAAAAGTGAGGAAAGATGGTAGGAACACTAGATTGTACGTCCGCCTGGGGTCAAAGGATTATAGAGATTGGTTTCTAGAGAGGGTGATGTAATATTAGGGATTTTCAAAAACAACCTACTCCCTGTTGGTGTCTAGGAAGGAAATCTCAGATGGAGGAAGTGCAGGATGAACTCATCCACAGACTGACCATTGGTCGCAGTGCCGCTCAGAAGAAATTCCATGTGCCCCGGCAGAACGTGCCAGTTATCAATATCACTTACGACTCCACACCAGAGGATGTGAAGACATGGTTACAGTCAAAGGGATTCAACCCTGTGTGAGTCGCTCTCTGAATACCTTGCAATTCTGTGTGTACAACATGCATTGTTTTCAATTTGCTTACTTAGATGTCACAGATAACTCTTAAAAGACATAAGGGCACAGACTGCATACTTTGTGCCATACTCAAGAAATCACTATAGCTGTTCATAGCTGAGAAAGAACTAAAATAAGCATAGGTAATTATCATTTGATGCCACCCCATTCTCGAGTTGGTAGTATCTGTTCATTATTAGTTCTTTAAGCAAACTGTCGGCAGCTTTCAGGCCCAGTAGCTTCTTTTCTCCATCAGATTACTCTGATGTAACCTAGGTAGGACCATGGTCTTAGCAGAACTTCCTAGACCACATAGGACATACAGCACAAGTTTTCCTCCCGCTGCAGGTTATAGTGTCTCTGGCAAATAAAAAATAGACAGTGTTACCTAGCACCAATTATAATCTTAATAGAACTTTTCCTTTAATAAACCCATAGTAAAGGTTCTATTTATCTATCTAAAAGTCTATAAACATTTCACATGTATTTGGCACATTGAACTATTAGAATAATACATATTCAAGGGACCTTGACATATTATAAACTCACCTACCCAGCATGACTGAAAAATGAGGTACAATGGTTGGTCAATTGCCAGGTTACTAGAAAGTTATCTATTCCTTCTATGAAATACCAAATCGCAAGGAATTGGTATTAAACAATGACCCTAAACCCAATTGGCTCCTTTTTGATACTTGTAATTAGTAATCTGTATAGCCTTGGGGTCATCATCATGAAAGAAGCTTGTCATTGCCCTGACTATAAAGACCGTGGTGGCATTTAATAAGAGTTCCAGGGTATGGAACACTTAGAAAAGAGAAGTTACTGGCAGGAACAGATACTTTTCTCCTTTGTTTGCAGGCAATATTTTTAATGCTCAGTTTCTTTTTCTTTTCTTTCTTTCAGGACTGTCAATAGTCTTGGAGTATTAAATGGTGCACAACTTTTCTCCCTCAATAAGGATGAACTGAGGACAGTCTGCCCTGAAGGGGCGAGAGTCTATAGCCAAATCACTGTACAAAAAGCTGCATTAGAGGTATGACTTGTCAACCTAAGGTGGTGTTTTTCTGCAAATTGAAAGCTCTGGGAACAACTGTTTATGTCCGTATTGGCCAATTTCCCTTTCTTAGCAGAGCTGAATTAAATTTAACTCTGCTTTTGTAAATTTGTCACTGAGATCATCAATGACATTTTCTGGAAGGTTAATTTATTGTAAATGCTCATATGACGTGAAGCTTGAGCACATACTTTTGGATACTTAACAAAAAGCATAATGTTCTCATTTTATATGTATTCTCTACTTCTATAGGAAATTTAATTTTGACATAACAGTGGAAATTAGCTTCTGAGTGAGTAAGAGCCTTAAGAGGCCAGAACGCTTGCCTAGTCTTAATATATATTTTTTGAGATTCTAATAGTGTATAGGTTATAAGGTTGTAAAACCCTGGCTGTGTGTGTTAGGTCTAGTAATACATCTCAATAATCGAGAAAGATACATTAGGTAGAGATCACTGAAAATAGAGAGCCCTGAGGCTGGGCGCGGTGGCTCAAGCCTGTAATCCCAGTACTTTGGGAGGTGGAGGCAGGTGGATCACGAAGTCAGGAGATCGAGACCATCCTGGCTAACATGGTGAAACCCCGTCTCTACTAAAAATACAAAAAACTAGCCAGGCGTGGTGGCGGGCGCCTGTAGTCCCAGCTACTCGGAGGCTGAGGCAGGAGAATGGCGAAACCCGGGAGGTGGAGCTTGCAGTGAGCCGAGATCGCGCCACTGCACTCCAGCCTGGGTGACACAGCGAGACTCCGTCTCAAAAAAAAAAAAAAAAAAAAAAAAAAATAGAGAGCCCTGAAAAGTATTTAGTCACAATGGTCTGTATGAAAGCAGGAGAATCCATGTTTCTAGATTGGTTTATACTAAGCTGCAAATATCCTATTTTAGACTTAAAATGTGCTGTGTACAGGTAGTAGTTTCCAACTGTTATATCTCACAGTTCTTAATAGTTTCATGAAAATTATACTTGGACTCAAATGAAAGAATGTAGGCTTTGGCATGAAATTGATCCATGATCATCTCTAACAGGTATATTCTATAAATTCAACAGTTAAATAATTCAGGGTAAAATCACTTCATGCATATCACCCCGTAGCCATTCTGAATCCAGAGAAATTATATTTCCCTTGGAGGTTTTCCCTACAACATTGATCTTGAAGGATTAAGGTTTGATTGCTTTCCATATGTTGAATGTTAATAAGGATTATATATTTTTCTCAAGCAGTTTTACCACTATATTTAATTTTGTTGAGAGTGTATAATTACTTCATCAAGGCATGCTAGAAAATTTCATATTCCTAAAATTTCTGAATTCCTTCATCCCACACCTGCCTATCATTATTGTCATTTGCTGTCACCACCCACTTCAGGATGGCCTCTTGCTTCTTGTTCTCTTCCTATTCTCTGGATGGGAACTGAGGCAGAGGCTGACCACCTGAGGTTCTTCATGTTCCTCAGCCACCTTCTACCACCTCACCCTTTCCTTGGATCTAGTTAATCTTTTAGATTATTTGCCTGTGTTGCCAGAGACTTCAGTTGATGGGAAAGCAAAGCCAGCATGATCGGAGGGTCAGAACTATATGGAGGGGAAACTGGGTGAATTCTGAGCCCACTCTGGCCTGAGTTAAAATCTTCTAAAGGCAGATCAGTATCTTGTCTGACCCCAAAAGAGTTCTTTGATAATTTACCATGTTATTATGCTTATTGTACACATACCCTCTTTTTTCTCTCAGCAAACCTAGAGTACTACACATACATTATTGATTATCTTTATCACGTTCTAATGAAAGGCCTGGTGGGTGAATTGCCTTAACAGACTTTACAAAATGAAAAATTATTGTGATATATGAGTGAAGTGCAGAAGCTTCACTTAAAAAGGGGAGCTGTTAGCTTTCCTAAAGAGATACTCGAAGAAAACCACAGTCGACTTTTGTCCTGAGCCATTTCATGATATGACCTGCAGCCTGCACGATTCAGTAACCATCTTGTCTGAACTATTTATCTTTCAGGATAGCAGTGGCAGCTCCGAGTTACAAGAAATTATGAGAAGACGACAGGAAAAAATCAGTGCTGCTGCTAGTGATTCAGGAGTGGAATCTTTTGATGAAGGAAGCAGTCACTAATTTGTTTGTTTGTTTTTAAACTCCATTGTTTTTGGCATTATTCCAACATGCTTTGTTTTAAGAAGCCTTGAAGGGAATGTCAGATTCATTTTTCTGGGTGTAATTTATCGCCATAAAAGACCCATGCAAACCTGAGTGAGCACAGGATTTGCTTCTAGGCGCATTATTTTTATTGAAACTGAAAAAATTTAAACTGAATTTTTTGACCTTGGAAAATATTTTTCTTACTTTACCAAGGTGAAGTCTCCTTTATTAGATTAATTATTCGATCCCCATCCCGGGGTATAAGCAGAAATTGTTTTGATGGTGGTGGCGTTCTTCACTGCAACAAAGCAACAGTATTGTCCATGATTCAAAATCTAAGCAGTTTCGATTGTGCCTGTGAATATGGTGTCTGTCATTCAGGGCGTAGCTCACTGTAGGCTAGCCTCTGCTTACTTAGGTCTCTTCTCTGACATAATCAATGGAAGAATATTTAGATTTATTTAAAGTTCTTAATGCCAACAGTTTAAAACAATTAAAACATTTGAATGAACTGTAAAGTACAGCCATACCTTGGACATGCAAATATCAATCTATGGAGCATTCTCAAGACAGTTTGTCGTGGCTCTGTCAATTGCAGTTCCTTGTGTAGCTTGTATTTTGATTTAGTTTGTATTCTGCTTATTATGTATACTGTGTTCTTATATATGAGAAAGCACAAATGGGAAAGAGGTCATGTCTGCTCAAAGTCTAGCAAAGGAAGTAGTCTGCATTGGTGTGCATTACAGTATTTTGCTTAATGAAAGCCTCAGTTCTGAATGTTGATATAAGTAGTTAAAAGGAAATGGGGCCATTTTATGTGTTTATCTGTGTCAAGTCTTTCTGGTATTAAGAAGCACTTAATTTACACATATTTTAATCCTGTGAAAGAGTCCACATAGAGAAAAGAAAGATACCTAACCTTCAACAAATGTTATTTTTGGAAACACAATTTTTGTCATTAAATGTTATATTATTTCACATATATAAAACAGATGTTATGTAAGAATGTTGTATATTTTAACATAAATCATTTAGAGAAATTATCTAGATTCATTAATTTTCATAGTGCCTTTTTCACATGAGTCAGCTGGAAAGTCTGCAATAAACAGTATTTGCTGTCTGTTAATAACTGGCTTCTGTCTCCTTGGCAAAAAGGATCTGTGCTATATGGGCTGAGGATTCGAGTTGAGTGTAATGGGAAAAAATGGAGATCCACATTTTTTAAAAACTGTGTATTATTCTATTTCTGAGTGGGTAGAGAAACTCTAGAATACTTTTTTCAGTTATTTTTCTTCTTTTCGCCTCTCGTTTCATTATCTTTTCCTTCTACCATCTAGTCATATTTGGTAATGGTAATGGAACTAATTTACACTGCACTTATGATTGCTAAATGCTTCCACATAAATGCTTTCCTGGATATTTACAACAGCTCTATATGAGTTATTACAGATGAGGAGAGTTAGCTTCCTAGAAGCTAATTTTCCCCAGATCCTGAAGGATGTGGGAGTTTCTCATCTTATATCTCTTGGTCTCTCTATAACACTGCCCCTTGGATAAAGTGGAACAAACATGAGCATGATAAATGCGAATTAGTTTAGATCTTTTACATTTCATAAGGACCGATACATATGTATAGTTTAGCCTTTATTGAAAGGGATAAGATGAAAGAAAATAAGATTCAAAAGTTAAAATAACCTGTGTGTAAAATCGCATATGAAAAGAATTGGTGTAATTTACATCTTTATGTAAGATGCCAAAGGAATGTATCACAGAGGTGGTAATTGCAGAAAGCAGTCACATCAGCTAAGGATGTAGGAACAAAGAGAAGAGGTTCCTGGAATTTAGAATCTTGGGAGAGCAGCACTACAGAGTTTGGATCCAGACATCTGAGGGGTTTGGTCACTGCTATCTGAGGATTTGAGGAAAGACCCCACAAGGCTAACAGGGGAACACAACCTAATCAGTGCTTTTGACTCAGGTATTTAGGAAAGGTTTCAGGAATTGAAAAACAGTTTAGAAAATCCATGGCTCTGAGACCTAGACTTTGGAGAAGAGCATGGCAGGTAGCTGGTGCTTGAATCTCTAAGAGGGCACGATGAGGATGCCTCTGGGAGCATGAGGAAAAGAAAACTGGTAAATTGAGCCAACTACTGCTCTGGGAGTCACTTGCTACTTATTGAGTGAAGAACCACTACTGGGGTGATGTTGGTAGCAACAGGAAGTAAAACAGGAGGGAGAAGGCCCTTGTTCTCTCTCTAGCCGTCTATCTCACTATAGCACATGCTTTGGGCACAGTCTATTGAGCATGCACCTGGCAAAGCCCCAAATCTCAAAGATAAGAATAAAGAGATGGATTTGAAGCTGAGAGAATAACTCATAACCCATTCCAATCTCTAGTACTTAGCCTCTACACTTGCTCTTCTGTACGTATCTGAAATTTCATACAACAATAATTTTTAAAATGTGGGCCAGGAGCAGTGGCTCATGCCTATAATCCCAGTACTTTGGGAGGCCAAGATGGGAGAATTGCTTGAGCCCAGGGAGTTCAAGACCAGCCTGGCCAACAAAGTGACACCTCATCTCTACAAAAACAAATGTAGCCAGGTGTGGTGGCATTCACCTGTAGTCCCTGTTACTTCGGAGTCCAAGGTGAAAGTGTTGCTTGAGCCAGGATTTCAAGGCTGTAGTGAGCCATGATTGCACCACTGCATGTCAGCCTGGGTGATGGAATGAGAGCCTATCTCTAAAAAAATTAATTAAAAAATTTAAAAAGTAGAAAAAGCTTATGATTTTACCTAACAAGATGCAATCATCTTTCTCTGTTATTTAAGTAGTTTTTAATATAGAGTACTTAATGTAAAGAATTGGTTAAACAGGCGAAAAGAGAACAGTAAGACATCACAGAGGTGGCTATAATAGGAAGCAGCTCCTACCCCTAGGGCTACAGAGCAAAGGGAAGGGATTACATTTATCAGCATTTAGAAGCTTGGAAGGAGAGTCTTAGAAAGCTTGGACTGGGATCCATGAAAAGGAGGCATGGTCTGGTGTTGGTCCTGGTGCCTCAGTAGCACAGAGGAAAGCCCCCTGTAGAGCTGGGACAGAGACCTCTGAGGAGGAGATTCTGGCCATTTGATGCTGGCACCTCTGAGAGAGTGCAGTGATGTTGATCCCAAAAATGTTAGGGTAAAAACTGTAAAACAGAATAACCTGCTACTACTGGTCTCAACTGGTGGTGCCAGAGTAAAGATCTATTTTACTGGCTTACAGCCAATTGGTTTTTGTGTGCCTTTGTGTAGTTTTCTTGTTTCTAGTTCTTCATGTTGAGCTTCTTGGAACTGTGGAATTATAGCTTTTATTAAATTTGTAAAACTTTTAGCCATTATTGCTTTAATGATTTTTCTGTCCCTCCAACCTTCTCTTTTTGGGAGATTCCGATTTTATGTGTATTAGGCCATTTGAAGTTTTTCCATGGTCGTTGAGGCTCTGTTAATTTTTTTACCAAGTTTTTGTTTCCCCTGTTTTATTTGGGTAGTTCCTATTGCTGTCTTAAAGTTCACTAACCTTTTATTCTTCTATCTGCTTTTAATTGCTTCCATTATATTTTCATCTCACACATTATAGTTTCATAAAGTCTGACTTGAGTGTTTTGTTTTCTTAAAATATCTTCTATATCTCTGCTTTGCTCACTCAGTATTTTTCAGCTTTGCCAGTTATATGGAATACAGTTAGAATATCAGTTTTAAAAGAGGATTCTGTGAAGATGGCAGAGTAAGAAGTACCAGAAATCTGTCTACCCACCTAGACAGTAATTACACTGGCAGAATCTATTTGATGCAACTCTTTTGAAACTCTGAAATCCATTGATGGCTTGCAACTTTCAGGGAAAACCTTGGTTGGTAATTTGCAGTTAATTTTGGTAAATAACAAAAATCAATAATAACAATTTTGCTGTTATCCCAGTAGTAGCCACCCATTCCCCACTCCCAAGCCCTGTGGCATCAGATGCGCACATGTTCCAGGAAGAGCCTGCACACAGCTTGTGGGAGCCGAGGTGGGCAAATCAGGCCTGTCCCCCCAACACAGGGGATCTGTTCTCTGATCATAGAGGTGCAAAGAGGCAGAGACCATTGTTGTTGTTTCCTCCACACATTATTGTCAACCCCTTCCCACAGGCTGAAGGTGACTTTTAGAGACTTTGAAGGCTGACACCATTTTTTCTTTTTCTTCATTTTTTGTCTCCTTTTGGGAGCCAGACATTAAAAACTAGTACATTCTAAAGCAACCATATATAAGGGGAAAATTAGAAAGTCATTGTGCAGGCCGGGCGCGATGGCTCAAGCCTGTAATCCCAGCACTTTGGGAGGCCGAGATGGGCGGATCACGAGGTCAGGAGATCGAGACCATCCTGGCTAACACGGTGAAACCCCGTCTCTACTAAAAAATACGAAAAACTAGCCGGGCGAGGCGGCGGGCGCCTGTAGTCCCAGCTACTCGGGAGGCCGAGGCACGAGAATAGCATGAACCCGGGAGGCGGAGCTTGCAGTGAGCCCAGATCGCGCCACTGCACTCCAGCCTGGGCGACGGAGTGAGACTCCGTCTCAAAAAAAAAAAAAAAAAAAAAAAAGTCATTGTGCAAGCCTAGGAGAAGGCACAGGTTCAGGAAACATGTGTGAAGACCTTAACTTTACACCTCATGTTGATATTCAACACAGAGATAGCCTACAACAATTCAAAAAACAAAAAACAATAGCAGAAAACAGCAAACTGGGGGAAAGGAGGCATCTAACAGGGTCTTAAGGAGGAGACTGATACCTTGAGTTACCACATTCGTAGATGCAAATGTCCGGTTTTCAACAACAAAAAAATCACAAGGCATACAAAGAAACTGAAAGTAGAGCCCATTCAAAGGAGAAAAACCAACAGAAATGATCCCTGAAAAAGATATGATGGCAGATCGACTAGATAAAGACTAAAGAAGCTGCCTTAAATGTACCGAAGAACTAAGGGAAGACATGGAGGAAGTCAAGAAAACTATGTATGGACGAAATGGAAATTGCAATAGATAACATAAAAAGAAATAGAATCCTGAAGTCTAAAAGTACAATAACTAAGATGAAAAATTTACTCTAGGAATACAAAGACATATTTGAGCAGGCAGAGGAAAGAATCAGTGAAATTGAAGATAGGACAATGTAAATGATCAAGTATGAGGATCAAGAAGAAAAAAAATGGAAGAAAAAGTGAACAGAACCAACCTGTGAAACACCATTAAGTCAACCAACATATGCACTGTGGGAGCCCAAGAGGGAGAATGGAGAAAGGAAGAGTGGAGAAAATATTGGAAGCAACAATGGCCACAAACATCTCAAATTTGATGAAGTATCTGAATATCAGCATTCTAGAAACTTAATGAACTCCAAATAAGATGAACTATGAACTCAAAGAGACACCACTGAGATTCATTATAACCAAAGTGTCCAAAACCAAAAACAGAATCTTAAAAGTAGCGAGAGGGAAATGAGTCATCACCTACCAGGAATCCCTGATAAGATTATCAGCAGATTTCTCATCAGAAACTTTAAAAACCAGAAGGCAGTGGATTAATACATTTCAAATGCTTAAAGGGGGAAAAAAAAACCCCAAAACTTTAAACCAAGAATCCTACATTTGGCAAAACTTGTCCTTCAAGAATGAAGGAGAAATTATGACATTCCAAAATAAACAAAAGCTGAGGGAATTTTTTACCAATAGACCTCCCCTGCAGGAAATGCTAAAGGGAGTCCTGAAGCTTGAAATGAAAGCATACCAAACAGTAACTTGTAGTTACTGTTGACAAACATAGACAAAATATGGATCTCAGTGACGGTAAATACATGGGCAATTATAAAAACTAGTATTATTGTAACATTGGCATGTAATTCCACTTCTTGTTTTCCATATGATTGAGAGGCTAATACATATTAAAAACAATTATTGTCAAACCTAGTGAAACTTCACATTTTTATTAAAATATTTATTAGTTTATGTTTCTGGATCCACAATATATAAAAATGTAATTTTGTGACACCAAAAACTGAAGCAGATGGGGACATAGCTGTTAAAGGAACAGAGTTTGTTGAAGTTAAGCTGGTATAGCATGTTATAACTTCAAGATGTTAAATGTAATTCTCATGCTAGTCACAAGGAAAATAGCTTAAAATATACACAAAAGTTAAAAAATAAATTTAAAAACTTTTATTTATAGTAGCATAAAACAAAAATAAAGTCCTTAGGAATTATACAAGGCAGTATGAAATTTGTCCAGTGAAAACTATGAAACATTTCTGAGAGAAATTAAAGAGGGCACAAATAAATGGAACAAAATCCCGTATTCACGGATTGGAAGACTTAATACTGTTAAGAAAATAATATCTGAGCCAGTCTACAGATTTAGATTGGCAATCTCTCTGAAAATCCCAATGATGTGAGTTGTTTTTCGGATTTGTTTTGTTTTTTTGTCGAAATAGAGAAACCTATCCTAACATTCATATGAAATCTCAAGGGACTGTAAATAGCTCCCTGCCCCCAAAAGAAATTCTGAAAAAGAAGAAAAGAGCTGGAGGACTCACACTTCATGATTTCAAAACTTACCACAAAGCCAAAGTAATAAAAATAGTGTGGTACTTGGAAATAGACATATACTACTGCCCCACCTGAGTGTTTTGCAGTGGCCTGGGAGCAGTTCAGACCCCCAAGCACGGCCGCTGCTTGACCCCGAGGGGCCAGAGGGGAACAAATGTAAGGACCTGGTCCTAACTCCCCAGAATCTGAGCACACTGTCTGGGGATATTATGCTGAGATCTGTGGTCTGAACTCAAGCAGGGGAAGAGCTTCCACTTCCAGAACACTGAGAAGAATGACGTGAGAGTTTGTGTACTGGTGCGGGTGCGAAGCTAGGTGCCCCTTCCTCCACAAGACTGGTCTTGGAAGAGTGTAGCCGATTGGCCAGATGCAAATTCTGCCTGAGGGAGCCCTGTGGCCTGGAACACTTGAACAGCTCAGTGATCTGGGCGCAGAAGGCTTGGAAAAAAACTAGCTGGCTGGGCCTGCTCTTGGGACAGATGCCAGAGGGAGACCCAATTGGGAGGGTGTGAGCTGGGCAGACCCCACAGCTATCTGCTGAACTCAGCTACACTGAGCCTCAGGTACCATACAAGCTGCACACCCACAGCACAGCTGCCCTGCCCAGAGATCTGCCCCTGACCCACTGCATCACCAGAGCACTTGCAGATATACCCCAGAGCCCACTCTAACTCTGCCAAGCTGAGAGGACCAGTGGGTTCCTGGGAAGCTGTGGGTCTCCTGGTGACCTAAGCACCTTTTTCACAAAGTGGCAGAAGAGAGAAGAAAGCAGAGGAAACTGCCACTTATAAACTATCAAATCTCATAAGAACTCATTATCATGAGAACCTCATGGGGGAAACTGCCCCCATGATTCAATCACCTCCCACCAGATCCCTCCCTTGACATGTAGGGATTATGGGGATTACAATTCTAGACAAGATTTGGGTGGGGACACAGAGCCAAACCATATCAGGAGGGGAGGCTGCAGCCAACCAGGGACCCTCTTGGGGCTAAGGAGATGCAGGCATAGAGCCAGTGATTGAAAGGGCCTCCCCCAAGGCCCAGGAACAGAGTTGGTGAGGGAATTATTGCTCACGCCTGCATCTCTTCCTCTCCAGAGCTCTTCTGTGAACACACTGAAGAAATACAAGAGGCACACAGTTGAGTAAGAACATATCTGCCAGCCTTTACTCTTAAGCACCATATTACTGGATTGGAGTGTGAATTACACCATCAAGCAAAAATTCCTTCAATTTCCAATGAAGAAAACTAGCCACAGCTGAAGAACCTGTATAGATCCTTGGTCCTCTGAAAGCACCTAGAAACAAAACCAATCAACTATACACACAGCATACACCACCATCAAACCCTCAAGAGAAAAAAGAATATAAAAACAAAAAAGCCTCATCCAAATGACGGCAACTTCAAAAAGATAAAGAAATACCAGATGAGAATGAAACAGTACAGGAAACCCAGCAATTCAAAAAGTCAGAGTGTTTCCATAGCTCCAAAGGATGACAGTATCTCCCCAGCAATGGATTCTAATCAGATTGAAATATCTAAAAAGGAAGACAGAATTCAAAATTTAGATGGCAAGGAAATTCAATGAGATTCAAGAGAAAGTTGATACCCCATCCAAGGAAGCCAATAAAATGATCCAAGACTTCAAAGATGACCATTTAAAGAAAGAACAAAGCTGAACTTCTGGAATTGAAAGCTTCGCTACAGTGATTTCGAAATACAGTTGGAAGCTTTAACAACAGACTGAACAAAGCTGAGAAAGAATTTCAGAGCTTGAAGACTAGTCCTTCAAATAAACCCAGTCAGATAAAATTAAGAAAAAAGAATTTTAAAAAGTGAACAGGCTGGATGTGGTGGCTCACACTTGTAATCTTAGCGCTTTGGGAAGCCGAGGCAGGTAGATCACTTGAGTCCATGAGTTAGAGACCAGCCTGGCTAACATGGTGAAACTCCATCTCTACCAAAAATAAAAAAAATAAATAAATAAAATTAGCCATGTATGGTAGCACATGCTTGTAATCCCAGCTACTCAGGAGGCTGAGACAGGAAGGTAGCTTGAACCAGGGAGGTCAAGGATGCAGTGAGCCATGGTTGTGCCACTGCACATCAGCCTGGGCTACAGAGAAAGAACCTATTTCAAAAATAAATAAATAAATTTTAAAAAATAAACTTAAAAAAATAAAAATGAACAAAGCCTCCATGAAATATGTGATTATGTAAAGAAACCAAATCTATGATGTGGGGGTTCGGTCAGGATGGCGGGGAAAATTATAAGATGCAAACCTTCTTGGAAGGCCTGGGGGGTTTGCATAAGCTCCAGTAATAAACTTGGCTGAAGGCAGCCTTGTCCCCTTAGTTAAACAAATTAGAGTAGAAACAAAGGAATGTGGGGAGTTTACCTAACTAGCTTGTTTACTCATGTGGTCCTAAGACTAATCTCTGATCTACAACAGGTGCTTAATTGCTTTCTACTCGGGAAGTCCACAATGTCAATTACCCTCTAGTGGTGTTGACTCAAGCCTTTGTCAATTAATCTTTCCTGAATAAATGCAAGTCTCACTGGCTGGTCAGGGCCACGGCTGCAACTAAGTGACCCGGACACTCAGTCGAACTGGCAAAGCAGAATATCTGTGTGTCAGTGTACTTCATTCATCTGTCATTGGGTCAGGGTCTGCGGGACAGACCTCCACACTATGACTCATTGACATTCCTGAGAGAGAAGGAATAAAGAATAAGCACCTTGGAAAATATTTTTGAGGATATGGTCCATGAAACTTTCCCCAATCTTGCTAGAGAAGTTGACATACAAATTCAAGAAATTTGGAGAACACCTGCTAGATACTAAACAAGACAACTGTCTCCAAGACACTTAGTCATCAGACTTTCCGAGGTCAACATGAAAGAAAAAAATCTTAAAAGCTGTTAGAGAAAAGGATCAAATCACTCATAAAGGAAACTCCACCAGGTTAACAGCAGACTTCTCAGCATAATCCAAGCCAGGAGAGATTGGAGGCCTATTTTCAGGATCCTTGAAGGAAAGAAATTCCACTGGGCATGGTGACCCATGCCTGTAATCCCAGCACTTTGGGAGGCTGAGGCAGGCGGATCACCTGAGGTCAGGAATTCGAGACCAGCCTGACCAACATGGAGAAATCTTACCTCTACTAAAAATACAAAAAAATAGCCAGGCGTAGTGGCAGGCACCTGTAATCCAGCTACTCGGGAGGCTGAAGCAGAAGAATCGCTTGAACCCGGGAGGTGGAGGTTGCAGTGAGCCAAGATTGCACCACTGCACTCCAGCCTGGGCAACAAGAGTGAAACTCCACAAAAAAAAAAAAAAAAAAAAAAAAAAGGAAAAAAAAGAAAAGAAAAAGAAATTCCAACCAAGAATTTCATATCCCACCAAAACTAAGCTTCATAAGCAAAGGAGACATAAAATCTTTTCCAGACAAGCAAATGCTAAGGGAATTTATTACCCCTAGAACTGTCTTATAAGATATCCTTTAGGCCTGGGGAGTTCTAAACATGGAAATGAAAGAGCAATATCTGCTACCACAAAAACACACTAAGTACATAGCTCACAGGTATTATAAAGCAACTACACAATAGAGACTACAAAGTAACCAGCTAATAACATGACAGGGTCAAACTCTCACCTACAAACATTAAACTTGAATGTAAATGGTCTAAATGCCCTGCGTAAAAGGCACAGCATGGTAAGTTGAATTAAAAAAAAAAAAAAAAAAAACCCAACCATCTTCTGTTTTCAAGAGACTTCTTCAGAAGGAGCAGAAGTTGCTATTCCTATATCAGACAAAGCAGACATTAAGCAAACAACAGTTAAACAGGACAAAGAAAGTCATTATATAATAAAAAAGTGTTCATTCAACAAGACTTAACTATTCTAAATATATACACAACCAACATTGGAGAACCCAGGCTCATGAAACAGGTACCTTTAAATGTATGAGAAGATATAGACAGCCACACAATAATAGTAAGAGACTTCAACACCCCACTGACAGCATTAGACAGACCATCAAGGCAGAAAAGTAACAAAGAAATTCCAACTTAAATTCAACACTTGATCGATTAGACCTGATAGTCATCTACAGAACACTGTACCCGTTAACACAGAGTATACATTCTTCTCATCAGCACATGGAACATACTCTAAGACTGATCACCTGCTCAGCCATAAAGCAAATCTCAATAAATTTTAAAAATGTTAAAATCATACCAACCATACTCTTGGACTGCAGTGGAATAAACATAGAAATCAATACCAAAATCTCTCAAAACCTTACAATTACATGGAAATTATATAACTAGCTCCTGAATTACTTTTGGATACACAACAAAGTTAATCCAGAAATTAAAAAAAAATTTGAAATAAATAAAAACAGAAAACACCAAAATTTCTGGGAGGTAGCAAAAGCAGTGTTATTACCAGGAAAGTTTATAGTGCCAAACACCTATCTCAAAAAGTTAGAAAGTTCTCAAATTAATGATATAACACCACATCTAAAGGAACTAGAAAAACATGAACAAAATAAAGCAAGCAAAAAAAAAAAAATTAAAGTCCAAGCAGAACTAAATCAAATTGAGACTCAAAAATCCATACAAAGGATCAATGAAACTGAAAGTTGGTTTTTTGAAAAGATAAATAAGATTGATAGACCACTAGCTAGATTAACAAAGAAAAACAAAGATCCAAATAAGCACGATCAGAAATGACAAAGGTGACATTACAATCAATCCCACAGAGATACAAAAAGTCCTCAGAGACTATTATGAAAAACTCTACACGCACAAACCAGAAAATCTAGAAGAAATGGGTAAATTCCAGGAAACACACAACCTCTCAAGATTGCATCAGGAAGAAATTGAAAACCTCAGCATACCAGTCATGAGTTCCAAAATTGAATCAGTAATAAAAAAATCTACCAACCAAAAGAAGCCCTGGACCAGAGGAATTCATAGCTGAATTTTGCCAGACATACCAATGGGCTGGTATGAATCCTACTGAAACTATTCCAAAAAATTAAGGAGGAGTGACTCCTCCCTAACTCATTCTATGAAGCCAGCATCATCCTGATGCCAAAATCTGGCAAAGGCTCAATTAAATATGAAAACTAAAGGCCAATATTCCCTACGAATACAGATTCAAAAAATCCTTAACAAAATTCTAGCAAATTGAATCCATCAGCACATGAGAAAGTTAATTTATCACAATCAGGGAGGCCTTATTCTTAGGATGCAAGGTTGGCTCAATGTACATATGCAAATCAATAAATGGGATTCACCACATAAACAGAATTAAAAACAAAGACTATGTGATCATCTCAACAGGCGTGGAAAATGATTTTGATAAAATCTAACATCTCTTCATGATTAAAAAACCTTCAACAAACCAGGCATCGATGGAATATACCTCAAAATAATAAAAACCATCTATGTCAAACCCATAGTTGGCATCATACTAAGCCAGCAAAAACTGAAAGCATTCCCCTTGAGAATTCGAACAAGACAGGGATACCCAGTTTCTCCACTCCTATTCAACATAGTACTGGAAGTCCTTGGCAGAGCAATCAGGCAAGAGAAAGACATAAAATGAATCCAAATAGAAAAAAAAAAAAAGTCAATCTATCTCTCTTCACTCTTGATATGGTTCTATCCCTAAGAAAAACCCTAACGACTTTGCCAAAATCCTCCTAAAACTGAAAGGCTTCAGTAAAGTTTTAGGATATGACATCAATGTACAAAACTCAGTAGCATATCTACACACCAATAACATTCAAGCTGAGCCACATACACATACAAATACTTAGAAATTCGGCTAACCAGGGAGGTAAAATATCTCTACAAGGAGAACTGCAAACCATTGGTGAAAGAAATCATAGATGACACAAATAATAGGAAAAACATTCCATGCTCATAGATTGGAAGAATCAATATTGTGAAAATGGCCATATTACCTAAAACAATCTATAAAGTCAATTCTGTTCCTATCAAACTACCATTGTTATTTTTCACAGAATTAGAAAAAAACTACTCTAAAATTCATATGGAACCAAAAAGAAACCTGAACACCAAAAGCAACCTTAAGTAAAAAGGATTATATTATCTAACTTCAAACTATACTTCAAGCCCACATGATACTGGTACAGAAGCAGACACATAGATCAATGAAGAAGAATAGATAACCCAGAAATAAAGTTGCCTACCTACAATTATCTTATCTTTGACAAAGTTTTCAAAAATAAACAGGGGGAAAAGGACTCCCTATTCAATAAATGGTGCTGGGATGACTGGCTAGCCATATCCAGAAGAATGAAACTAGACCCCTACCTATTACCACACACAAAAATTAACTCAAGATGGATTAAAGACTTAAAGGTAAAGCCTCAAGCTATAAAAATCCTAGAAAACCTAGGAAATACCCTCTTGACACTGGTCTTGGCAAAGAATTTATTGCTATTACAACAACAACAACAAAAGGACAAGTAGGATCTAATTAAACTAAAGAGCTTCTACACAGCAAAAGAAACTATCAACAGAGTAGACAGACAACCTACAGAATGAGGGAAAATATTTGCAAACTATGCATCTAACAAAGGTCTAATATCCAGAATTTATAAGGAACTTAAGCAAATCAACAAGTGAAAAACAAATAAGTACTTTCAAAAGTAGGCAAAGGGCCAGGTGTGGTGGCTCATGCCTGTAATCCCAGCACTTTGCGAGACTGAGGTGGGTGGATCACCTGAGGTCAGGAGTTCAAGACTAGCATGACCAACATGATGAAACCCTGTCTCTACTAAAAATACAAAATTAGCCAGGCATAGTGATGCATGCCTATAATCCCAGCTACTCAGGAGGATGAGGCAGGAGAATCTCTTGAACCTGGTAAGTGGAGGTTGCACAGAGCCGAGATCATGCCATTGCACTCCAGCCTGGGCAACAAGAGCAAAACTCCATCTCAGGAAAAAAAAAAAAAAGTAGGCAAAGGTCATGAACAGACACTTCTGGAAAGAAGATGTGTAAGCAGCCTGTAAACATATGAAAAAATGCTCATCATTACTAGTGATCAGAGGAATGCAAATCAAAATAACAATGAGAGACCATCTCACAGTCAGAATGGCTATTATTAAAAACTCAAAAAACAGATGGTGAAGCTATAGAGAAAAGGGAACACATACACATCGCTGATGGGAATGTAAATTAGTTCGGCCACTGTGGAAAGCAGTTCGCAGATTTCTCAAAGAACCTAAAACAGAACTGTCATTTGACCTAGCAATTCCATTACTGGGTATATATCCAAAAGAAAACAAATTGGCCAGGCGCAGTGGCTCACGCCTGTAATCCGAGCACTTTGGGAGGCGGAGGTGGGCAGATCACCTGAGGCTGGGCGTTCGAGTTCAGTCTGACCAACATGGAGATACCCCATCTCTACTAAAAATACAAAATTAGCTGGGCGTGGCGGCGCATGCCTGTAATCCCAGCTACTCGGGAGGCTGAGAATCACTTGAACCCAGGAGGCGGAGGTTGTGGTGAGCCGAGCCCACGCCATTGTACTCCAGCTTGGGCAATAAGAGCGGAAAACAAATCATTTTACCAAAAAGACATACACTTGCATATTCATAGTAGCACTATTCACTATAGCAAAGACACGGAATTAACTTCAGTGCCCATCAACAATAGATTGTATAAGGAAAATGTGGAAAATGTACACCATGGAATACTACGCAGCCATAAAAAGAATGAAATCATGTTCTTTGCAGCAGCATGATGGCACTGGAGGCCATTATCCTAAGTGAATTAATGCAGACATGGAAAAACAAATATTACATGTTCTCAGTCATAAGTTGGAGCTAAACACTGGGTACTCATGGACATAAAGATGGGAACAGTAGACACTGGGGACTCCAAAAGCAGGGAAGGACAGAGGTAGAGGCAAGGCTGAAAAAGCTACTTATGGGGTACTTTGCTACCTATGGGGTACTATCTGGGTGATGGGCGTGTTCACACCCCAAACCTCAACATCACGTGATATACCTTTGTAACAAATCTGCACATGTACTCCCAAATCTAAAACAAAACTTGAAAAAAAAAAAAAAGACATATAGACCAATGAAATAGAATAGAGTCCAGAAATAAACCCTTGCCTCTATAGTCAAATGAGTTTTCACAGGGGTACCAAGACCAGTCAATGGGGGAGAAAACAGTCTTTTCAACAAACAGTGCTGGAAATACTAGGTATTCACATACAGAAGAATGAAGTCAGGGCGTTACCTAACAAAATTTAACTTGAATGGATCCGTGACCTAAATGTAAGACCTAAAACTATGAAACTCTTAGAAGAAAACATAGGGCAAAAGTTTGCAACATTGAATTTGGCAATTGTTTCTTGGATATTATACCAAAAACAGAGAAAATATAAGGAAAAAATAGAAAATAGGAGTTCATTAATTTTTTTTTAGTTGTGCATGAAAATACACTATCAACAGAGCAAAAATGGCAGCCAACGTATTGGGAGAAAATGCTTCCAAGTTGTATATCTGTTAAGGGACTAATATCCACAGTTACTGTTTAACTGGTATAGAGTTTTCATTTACCAAGATGAAAAGTGTTTTGGAGATGAACAGCAATGATATGACTGCATAACATGAATGTATTTAATGCCATTGAATCATACATGTAAACATGTTAAAGATGGTGAATTCTGTGTGTATTTTACCATAATAGAAAAATTGAAAAAAAACTCTCCTAATATCCTTGTTTATTCTATCATCTTTGTAGCTTCTAGCTTGATTTTAATTGATTTTGTTGCCTTCACTATAGGTCTGATTTCTCTGCATGACATATAATTTTTAATTTGATGTCAGACATTGGGAATTTTATCTTATCATGTGTTGCACACTTTTTATCTTTATAAACTATTATTGAGATATGTTTTGGGATACTATTAAGTTACTTGGAAATAGTTTGATCCTTTCTGATCTGGCTTTTAAGCTTTGTTAGGTTAAACCAAAGCAGTATTTATACAAGGGCTAATTTTATCCCACCATTAAGTCAAATCCCTTCTGAATATTCCACGTATTGTTCCATGAATTATAATGTTTTTCATTTTGTCTGGTGGGAATGAGAACTATTTCTGGTCCTGTGTCAGACTCTGGAAATTGTTCCTTCTAATTCTTTCAGGTGGTTCTTTTCTCAGCCTTGGGCAATTTTCTCCTATGTATGCCCTTATCAATACTAACTTGAAGAATCTATGGGGAACCTGTAAAGATCTTTGCAGCTCTCTCTTTGGATAGTTGTCTCCTCTCTGCCACACTGTCCTGTGAACTTTAGTTCCCTTGTCCTTCTCACACTATCAACTTTGTCTTCCCTACTCAAGGGATCCGGAGTCCTCATGGGCTCCCTGCACTATAGGTTGGAAACAATCTTTTTGTTTTGTGTGTATTTTTTTTTTTTTTTTAAGAGTCAGGGTCTCACTAGTCTTAAACACCTGGCTTCAAGCGATCCTCCTGCCTTGACCTCCCAAAGTGTTAGGATTATAGGCGTGAGCCACTGCACCCAGCCAGAAACAATCTTTAGGCAGAAAGCTGGGAACAATTGTAGGATTTCCTCATGCATTTTTTATCTTTCTGTAATCACTGGCATTCATCGTCTAGTGTTCAATATCTTGAAAGCTGCCCTTTCATGTATTTTGTTTTCTTCAATTGTTTCAGACTGGAGGGTAAATCTAGTCCCTCTGACTTCACCTTGGCCAAAACTGGGAGCAGTTTCACCTTGCTTTTTAAAGCATATTTTCACTGTATACAAATACAAAATTCTAGGTTACCATTTTTAACTCTGGCACTTTAAAAATGTCATTTCATTGATTTTTGGGTTTCATTGTTCCTGATGACGTGACAGCCATCTTTCATGTTTTTCCCTTTGGCTCTTTTCAAGGTTCTTTTTGGTATCTTTCATTTTCAACAGCTTGATTATCAAGTTGATGTGGTTTTCTTGGTAGTTTGCCTATTCAGGATTCAGTGAGTTTCCGGATGTATGAATCAATGCTTTCTCATCATTAGAAGGCATATTCCTCTGATATTTTTTCTCCTCTTTTTTTCTCTCCTAAGCCTCCTATTATATACATATATATTAGGCCGTTTTATATCATTCCCCAAGATCCCTGAATCTCTGTTAATTTTTAAAATACATATGTTCCCTATTATTTAGATACTAAAATTTCTCTCAATATTCAGATTCACCAGCTCTTTTTTAAAAATCTGTGATCTTCTCTTTTCTATTGAGCCAATCAAGAAAATTTTTCATTTCAATTATTGTGTAAGTTCTAGAATTTACATTTAGTTGGTTTATATAACTTCCATTTCTCTGCTAAGACTATTTGTTTACTCATAAAATAATATATTTCCCTTAATTCTTTGAACACACTTTTATTTCCATAATGCACAAAGGCTATTTCACAATCTTCATCTGCTGAGTTTAACATTTGAGCCTTCTCATGCTCACTTTCTGTTCATTGCTTTCCCTGCTAACATTGGTCCTATTGTCCTGTTTCTTTGTGTGTGTCCTAATTTTTTATTATATATTTGACATTGCAGATGGTATGTTTCAGATATCCTAGACTATGTTATCTTTCCTTGAGGAATGTTTGTTTTTGTTCTAGCAGGGAGTTCAATGCCGGCTGATCACTTTAGAATTGTATAGGCTTGGTTTTATGCTTTGTTAGAATGAATTATGGGAAGCAAAATGTTTTTTGCAAGAGCCTCTAACTTAGTGGAACTTGATCTAAAAACTCTCCTTTGCAAATCTTGTCAGGGCATAGTTCTAGGCTTTGTTTGTACCTGAGAAGACCAGTTTTTACTCTAGGCTCCTTAGTTCTAAGGTCCTTTTTGCATTTTGGATGAATGCCCAGGATATTTTTAATCTTAGCTGAATTTACATCCCAGGTTGTTAAAAGGTGCCAAACAAATCTCACTTTTGCTGAGCTGGACTGCTAATGTCCCTTGCACAACTACCCTGGTAGCTCTAGTCTACTCTCAGCCTTGTAGCAGTCACTGGTAGGCCTTGGGTGATGTTGCCTATGCTAAGGATGGGAGGTAGATTCACTTACAGCTTTCTGTGGCCACTCTGCACAAATCCCTACACCCTTGTGCCACTTTTGAGAAATTTCAGGCACTTCAGCTGAACTGAATTCTGGTCTTTGCCTTTTCAGTTCAGTGGGACTATCTTGCTCTGCTTGAATTTTAGCATGCTGATCTGAGGTTGCAGAACTGTCCACCAGTGGAGAGCTGGCAAGTTTTCCTTATCCCAGATATGACAGTCTTGTACTGCTTATCAAAGGGGACCAATAGATTTTATCTCTTTCCCTCTCCTTAACAGGCACTGGGTCATAGGAAGCTAATGTGGGAGTTCTTCTAATCACTTAAAACTCTTCTTTTCACACTTTTCTCTAAGAAAATGTATAGGAAATATGGGATTCACTTGTTTCCGAAAATCAACTTTATAAAGGTTGCACTAGGGGTTGGGTGGAGATCTCACCAGGTCTGAGTCTCCTCACTTTCTTCTCAATGCTTGCATAAGGAAGGTGGAACAACATTAGAAAATTGTAGACAGTCCATAAAGGAGTTTATATGAAGACTGGTTTTTCTAAGCAGGAGACAATGTTCATTCAACAAACATTTAGCACGTGTTTACTTTTAGAATTGGATATTCAAGAAGAAACCTGGACAGGGTCTCTGCCATCAAGGAATAGACAATCTAAAGAACCATTGCAGTTTGCCTTATTTATCCCTGAATCTAGTTCTACTGATTTCTTAGGACAAAATTACATCCTACAACTAGCAGCGCTGACTTCCCAGAGACTGTAATTTTGTGCTGTGGCACTTAGTTTCTCCCAAAGGGCATGACCTTAACTTCGTAACTAGGATGAAAGATGTTCATAGGGTTGTACAAAGGGCCCTTAGGAACGGATTGGGAAAGGAAAACATTTTATCATTCTATAATACCAGCTTTCTCTTGCATACTTATTTATAAAACTAAAATAAAGCATAAAATACTTATAAAGTCATGGTTGCTGCAAGTGACTTCCAGAGAAAGGTTGCATTCTCAGCAGTTCTGGGTTCTATATAGGAATTTCAGTTTGAATGACATGTTCCTTTTTCCCCACCCATTCTCTCTCCATCATCTTTGTTCCCCAATCCCTTCTTTTCTCCTACATTTTAAAGACCTGCTCCCACATCATCTCACAGCCCCTTTGCTTGTCTCTTTGTTCCTTTCCATCCTCGGTTGAGGACAGAAAAAGAAGCCAGTGTTCTGAGAACAGTTTTTCGGGAAATGCTCAGTTGTTTTTTGTTTTTGTTGTTTTTGTTTTGAGTGGGGGGCACACTTAGCAGAAGAAATAGCTTCTAATACCCAAATGTTCAGATTTATCTCGTCACATTTGTGAAAGAAAGGTTAAAAAATGAAAAGTTAGCATAATTCTGATAAGACAGAATTACTAAGAACTACACAATTAAACGTGAAGCTGAATTGGAGGAGGGGGTGGCTATTACACGCTCTGAGAGAACTAAGGTCCTGAACGTGGATTTCTGTATGAACTGGGTTGTCTTAACAGTTGAAATGCCTTCGAAAGAGCTTTGGGCACATCACCTTGAGCTTGGTGCTGGAAGGAGGTGGGCGACGAGCCAGGACTGCTGCGGGGCCCAGATGGTCCTGGTCCAGGCAGCTCTCACGGCTCTTTCCTTCCTGACTGTAATCCCAGGCAGTTGGCCCAATTCCTGCTCCATTTCTGGGCTGCCTTGGGTGGGAAAGCCCTGCATATGGAATAGAATATAATTTCCCCATGTTCAATCATTCCTGTTTACTCCAAAAATGAAATGAAGGCCCTTTCAGCCCATGGAAAAATGGAATAAAGCACACATGCATGAACACACACACACAGACGCGCACACACACGCACACACGCACACACACACAAACTGGCTAGAAATTGAAATCTCTAGATCTTTCGGAGTCTGTCCTGTTTCATTGTTTCTTACTCTGAATTGGTATCATATGCCAAGGCCTTCTGCTCTCCCGTCTATTCTAAGGAAAGGGAAACAGGAACTGAATTCATGTGTGCTGAGCACTTTCACATATATCCCACTTTATAAGAGAAGAAATGGAAACTCAGATTAGTTAAGTAGCTTGTAAAAGATTACAAAGCGGACAACTAAATTTTGACTCAATTTCTTGGACTTCTATGTACCATGCAAACCTTTTATTCTCTCATGTATTATGTAGGTCGGTGTATACAACAATTTAAGCAGAAAAAGCACTTTTTTAAACAATGAAATTGTATATAGTATGCCTCTATATAACACAGGTAAAATCGGCACTGAAGCTGCAGAGAGGAGTCTGGAGCTTTATTTGGAAATCTCTGGACCTTGGAAATCCAGGTCCCATGAAGGCCCTTGCAGGTGCACATGAAGGTGGACTCTGGACACTGGTTGTTCCAGGCAGCAGTTGAACTAGGAGATATAATTGTCAGTTGCAAAGGTCATTTGTATCTATGGGGAATTTCAAATGACTGACCACCTCCTCAAAGCACTATTTTGCTTAGATAGAAAAATTACCTTTGGACATTCTCTCATAGATCCACATTTATGCTTTGGTGTAGACGTTACACAAAAATATCAATAAATCAGGGCAAAAATTAGTGGATCTTAGTCTCAACCCTGCCCATAATAGCCAGGCCCAAACTAGGAGTACACACACATTTGCTTCAAGTTAATCTGTGGTGTGGTAAGCACGACAGTGTCCTCTCCAGCTCTTAGGAGGCATGTGGGACAAGGATTGGTCTTTCACTGGTGAAGGCACCAAAGCAGCAGAGCTACTGGAACACAGCCTAAAAGAGGCTAAGACAGGTGCCATGAACTGTTTCTAGCTCACAAAATACAGCTCTCCTGAGATTGCGCCACTGAACTCCAGCCTGGGTGACAGAGCGAGACTCTGTGTCATACACACACACAAAATACAGCTCTTTGCAAGGTAAGCAGGTCATGGGTGTTACTAGCCTGAAGCAACCTAGTATCTTGCAGTATATAAGTAAGAGCGCATTTTTTATTAGGAAAACAGCACAGGGAAGTTAGTTTATTGCCTCATCTCCAAAACTAATCTTATTATAGGATGGAATTTGGAAGTTTGGGTAATTTGTTTCATTTGCATTGCAGCAAATGGAAAAAAAATGAGAAAATGACTATTGTGACATTATACCTTGGTGACAACGCAGTGGATTTACAGAATGCAAATTAAAACAGATATCTGAAATTGCCTGGATGCTTCCAAATTCTTTTAGTATTTTTCCAACTGAGTATCCCACCCCAATATGTGACATGTACGTGCAGACAAAACCTCTGCCTCTTTTTTTTTTTTTTCGATACGGAGTTTGCTCTGTCACCCAGGCTGGAGTGCAGTGGCATGATCTCAGCTCACTGCAACCTCTGCCTCCTGGGTTCAAACGATTCTCCTGCCTCAGCCTCCCAAGTAGTTGGGACTGCAGGCGCAGGCCACCCCGCCCAGCTAATTTTTTTAAACATATATTTTTAGTAGAGACGGGGTTTCACCATATTGGCCAGGCTAGTCTGGGGTTGAACTCCTGACCTCAAGTAATCTGCTGGCCTTGGCCTCCCAAAGTGCTGGGATTACAGGCATGGGCCACGGCGCCTGGCCAAACTTCTGCCTCTTACGGGAGCTGCTGACTCCAAGTGTGGCAGCACTTAACAGGTTGGGTTGTTACCGCTGCTCTGGGAGCTGACCTTGTGGGCGGGCGTGCTCATGATAAGGGCGCCTATGTGGGACTGAGGAATCAAAGGGGCACACTCACGCTGTAGATGTCTTGGTACTGAGGGGAGTAGGTGGGTTTGGTGACCTAAATGCACTGAGAGAGGGAGAGATTTGGAAATCTGAAGAATCATACTGCATTTTTGCTATGCTGACTGTGCCAGGCTTTTGGCCGGTGCTTTACACAACCAGTTGTAAGTTTTACCACAACTCTAAAACATAGGTATTACTTCTTTATTGTGGGGACACTTAGGCTGAGAAATAGTAGGTGACTTCTCAAGCCCACACTGCTAGTGAGCATAAGAGCACAGAGTTCTGTGCCTCTACAGACTATACTTTCTCAATTATGCCACTCTGCACCCCCAGACCACCAGGCACCATGCCAAGGGCTTTACATTTAATCCTCAGCACAACCCTGTGGAGGAGACTCTTATTATTGCCATTAACAAACAAGGAAACCAGTTCACAGAGGGATTAAGTGGTGTTCACAAGCGGTGTCTGTTCACTCCAAGCATCTCTTCTTAACTTGACCCAGGCGTACGTACATATTAAGGTTTGTCCACATTGACTGTCTTGTCTTAGAATTAGTCAGCTTTCTAGACATAGTTTTAGTGCAAGGGATTTGTGCAGATTATCTGTACAGCTGCAGACATCTTCATGGAATGTAAATTAGGTGCTGACATTGCTTTTCTGGGAAACCCGCTAGCATAGACTACATGCACTGGACATAAAACACACACATCGGTGATACATTTGCTGGTAGAGAATTGGAAAGTCAGGCCTGGGAAATCAGGACTCTTATCTGGAAAACTAGCTTCCGCTTTTGCATCACATGCCTATGACACAAGGTCATCCACATTTTACCTCTTTTATATTCCTCTTTTATATTCCAAGGTCTGTGACTGTGAGGGTAGGTGCCAGGGGAGGGGGTTCAGGTGTCACCATGGAAAAATCCAGTTAGCCTAGGCCAGATACCAGCTTCAGATGCTCTTACCAAGTCTGCTGAAGACTATCAGGATGGCCCTTAGAGACTGTGGGACATTGACTTGCAACAAGGTGGCAAGTAATGTACTGAACTATTCCTGGTATTGTTTTCAGATTCTTACACACGTTATCTTCTGATGTCCTATGCGATGGACTGAATTTGTCCCCCCAGAATTCGTACGTTGAATCCTAACCCCTAATGTAATGATATTAGAAGGTGGGGCCTTTGGGAAGTAATTATATCATAAAGGTGGAAGCTTCATGAATGGGATCAGTGCCCTGATAAAAGGGACCCCAGAGAGCTCGCTTGCCTTGTGTCTGCCATGTGAGCATACAAGAAGGCAGCTGTCCTCTACTCAGAAGAGGGCTGTCACCAGGACCCACCATGCTGGCATCTTGATCTTGGACTTACTGCCTCCAGAACTGTAATAAATGTTTAAGTCACCTAGTTTATGGTGCTTTGTTACAACAGCCCTGACTAAGACTCCCTATGTGAGAGCTACCATCACGATGTCATTTCATAGATTAGACGACTGAGTTATATGTAGTCAGGAGCAGAAACTTAGCTCAAGCCTCTCTTCATCCACAGTCCCTTATTCTAAGCCCCTCTGCTCTGCTGTCCTGCTGGACCCCATCCTGTGCTGTTTCCCAAGTTCATTGGTTAAGGGACAATATGATCTAATTTGGTTTTGGACATGAAGGAACCTTTCTAAGACCATCCTGTTTTATATTTATAAAGGATTTAGTGGTTACAGTTAACTTTTTCTAGTTTAAACTGCTCTTTGGACATTTTGGTGTTCTTAGAACCGAACAAAAATATTTTGTGTCAGCTGGCTTTGAACTGTGACCATGGCTCTGGAACGCACCAGGACACACACAAAAAGCAAAGGACTGGGTTTCCCAGCATTGCTCCACACGCCAAGCCTCATGGGCTCCTGTATGTATGAGCTTTTGTTGATGGGAAACCACTCTGGGGTATATTGTTAATAGGAATCCAGGAGTCTGATTCAGAGGCAGTGGCCTAGTGTAAGGGTAAGAAATTCTAGTGGGTGTCCTGAGTCATGGTCTTATGATGGGGTGTGAAAAGCAGTGACAACCAAAAGATCAGGAGAGATCTAACTTGGAGGGAAACAACTTATAAAGAAGAATTCGTATATTTCCATTAAAAAGTTTATTTATTAAAGGAACCATTATTGCTCTGTGGCCTTTCCTGAACCCTTGTTTGGCGTTGTGGGTTTACTTTGCTCTGCACTGCTTCATCTTTAACTGTCTTCTGGGAATTTTACCGGGCAGTCGCACACCATTGCTCTGAAAACTTCCTGTTGTAACTTAGATGGAACGTCGTTGTAAAGGTTATCCTTGTGCTGCCATATTAGTTAAGGGCAGGTTGATTGCTGTAACTGGCAATCACTGAGCCTCATTGACAACGCAATAGAAATCTATTTCTTGATCACATAATGGACCAATGCTGCCAGATATGCCCTCCCCAAGTAGTGATTCAGGGACCCAGGGTCCTCCTACCTGTGGCACTGCCATCTGTGTTGGGGTAGAGGGGAGGGAAAGAGAGAAAGAGGCATACACACACACACTCCGAGAGACAGAGAGAGACAGAGAGAGAGAGAGAGAGAGAGAGAGAGAGAGAGGAGAAAGACGTGGGTAGGGGAGGGTGGAATGGAAAGTTGCTCCTGCATAGTTTTCTTTTCTTTCTTTCTTTGTTGTTGTTGTTGTTGTTTTTTTTTTTCTGTCGCCCAGGTTGGAGTGCAGTGGCTCAATCTTGTCCCACTGCAAGCTCTGCCTCCCAGGTTCATGCCATTCTCCTGCCTCAGCCTCCCAAGTAGCTGGGACTACAGGTGCCCGCCACCACACCTGGCTAATTTTTTTTTGTATTTTTAGTAGAGATGGGGTTACACTGTGTTAGTCGGGATGGTCTCCATCTCCTGACTTCGTGATCTGCCCGTCTTGGCCTCCCAAAATGCTGGGATTACAGGCGTGAATCACCACGCCCGGCCACTCCTGGTTAATTTTCATGGTCCAGAGTCCCAGGAAGCACACCTTCCATTGGCCAGAACTCTGCAAAGGGTCTTGAAAAGTAGTCCCAATATGCTCTGTTAGGTTTGCAGTAAGAGTAAATCCAGTGGATTCTGCTGAGTGATACATGAGCTGGAGCTATTCGTGGACATCTTAAGAGAAATGGTCCCTTTGGAAGGTGCCAAGAAGAACAGGTTCAGGAGGCAGGGTGGGAGGAGTGGTCCTCCATATGGGCCCCAGTGACTGATGCACACGGGTGCTTCATGTTTGCTGAATGAGCAATGAGTGTTCCTCTTTAGTATTGCTTAATGTGGCCCTATAGTTATTAGTCCTTTAATATAGTAGTATAGTGTTTCCTGACCCTTCCAGAAAAAAAAAAAATCACCTGTCCTTCCCTTGGACCTACATTGGATGCTTTTTGTTTCTATCATGGTGTCTGTTACACTTTGTTGCCCTTATTTTTACTTCTGATTTCCCCTACTAGAATGTAAACTAGAAGCAAGAATCTCGTTGCATCCATCTTCATAGCCATAGCCCCTTCTACGGTGCCTGGCATGAAAGGTTCAATAAATCAATGATTTTCTTAGAAGATTAGGGATTTACCATTTCTCAACTTGAATGCCTCCCCTCTGTATTAAACACATTACCTGGAGATGAAGCTATTAATTCCGTCCTACTGCACTTTATCCATGCCAAGTAGGAACGAGAAACAGCATGAAGTCGTGAGGGAAAAGGTTTAGGGCTGGGCAGAGCTGTCTTGGAATCCTGCTTCTGCCACTTTCTAACCCTGTAGTTGTAATTTAACTACACTGCCTCTTCACCTTATTGTCTCTCAACTTCGCCACCTGGTAAATGAGTATTATCACCTCCTAATGATGTTTTGAAGTTGAGGATATGAACATAAAGGGATTAACACATTAGAAAGAAACTCCCATTGCTCTCTGAGTCAGGTATAAGTGCCATCTCCTTTGCTGCCAAGTGAGAAGCCAGTCCGGTATTCAAAGCAGTCGCAGAACCTGTTTTTTTTTTTTTTTTTTCCCAAGATGGGGAAGTAGATTTCCATGCCCATGGGGGGCACAGACTCATACATTCTTAATGTCAGTAAGGTCCTTGGATGTGTAAACAAAAGAAAAAATGCTTTGTTACCTTAGGAGCGATTCCTCCCTCTGAAAGTGTTCAGTAGAAAAGACTTAGCCATCCACCAGGAATATGATTGAGGAGAGTCTTGTTATGAGTAGGAGTGCAGGACTAGTCTGATGATTCTTATCAAGCAAAAGCGATCATGTCAGGGTTTCTAGTGGTTTATGAGTAACCAAAACAATGAATATTTGTTGTTTCTGTTATATAAGCCATTGGGGAAAATATTTAACATCATTAAATATGATGGCTGGTGGGTATGTCCGGAAGATATATTGACAAAGTTGTGGAAGATATAAGTAAAAATGTTGAAAAAGACTTGACTAAGGCTTTCTTGAACCTTCCAACAACAGTATTAAAACTGATTATACAGCCTATTTTTAAAAGTCGTCATATTTTTGCTTACCACAGGGCCTAGCATATTGCAAGTGGTCAAGAAATCTTAGATGGATGGATGGATTGATTGATTCCTCCAATATGATTAGATAAACACATGTTTGTTGACTGAATGATTCAATAAATGACTTCCTTTACTCCAGATTTAATAGCCCCCGTTTTCCCAGGTTCTGTTAACATAACCTGTTATTTTCCCACATTTCAGTGGATCTGGTGACCATGTCTGGACAGCCTTCAGTCTGTTCATGTTCCTCCTCTAATGCAACTCCCAGAGCTAAACCTTATACTCCATCTTTAATCCAGTGACCCACCAGGAAAAGGCCTTGTGATAATCACCAGATAAAACTAAAAGCAAAAATCTTACTCTTCTGGAAGGCCAGGGATCAGAGATGTCACAGCTGAAACTTCCTTCAAATGGTTCCAAATGAGGCTATGAAAAATCAGGGGCGGAAGTTTGCAGGTTTTGCAGGTTATATTTTGTTGCTTTATAACCCCTTTGGCCAAAGTGAATGTTATATTCAATGATGGGCATGGCTCTTGGACTTCATCCCTGTGCCAAGTACCAGACTAGAGATCTGTGAGCTAGGATGCAAGCCAGCTATTTGAAGCACATTACATCAGACATTTCCTGAGGTGTAAAGGAAGGCCTCCTTGCTAGAAAGCAGGGAGAATTTTGGCTCATAGAGATTGGACTCAGTAACTTTAACTCCTTGGCTAAGAACCAATACTCTAGCAAGCAGCTATCAAGTGGCCTGCAAAAAATTCAAAAACAAAGCCCCTGATCCTGCTTTGCCTGTTGACACCACAGCCTCCTTTGAGAGCTGTGTCACCTTTTTGGGAGTAGGAACAGTTTTTAGGAAAGGAGATACATTATAAAATCTGACATTTAAAAAAAAAGTAGTAACTTTTCTAATTTTACATTTTGGAGGCAATGTTGTCTTTACAGTGGGAAATTGTAGACCCTGAATTAAAATGCTTTTCCAAAAAATGCTGTCATCCATCCCTCTTTTCTTTTCAAGTTAGATAAAATCATCATATGAAGTAATGGATATCATGGTGTCAACTATTACATTTATTAATTAGATTCTAATGCTAGTTTCTCCATTAACTTCATAAATTATCTTTTGCAGCCAAGGAATTTGATCTCAATAGCACTCAAGGCCTGGCATGGTGGCTCAGACCTGTAATTCCAGCACTTTGGGAGGCTGAGGTGGGTGGGTCATCTGAGGTCAGGAGTTTGAGACCAGCCAGGCCAACATGGTGAAACCCCGTTTCTACTAAAAATACAAAAATTTAGCTGGGCGTTGTGGTGCGCACCTGTAATCTCAGCTACTCAGGAGGCTGAGGCAGAAGAATCACTTGAACTCGGGAGGTGGAAGCTGCAGTAAGCCAAGATCACGCCATTGTGCCATTACACCCCAGCCTGGGCAACAGAGAGAGACTCTGTCTCAAAAAGAAAAAATAGCACTCAAAGTGAAATGTTTTGTAATGCTCAAGTTTTTAGATCTTTTTGTGTGCCATACAGGCTATTGTGAACGCATGCGCTAAGGGCCCTGTGTTCTTTTGGAACAAAGCACTATTCAAATGAATTTTAAAAACCCTAATTAATAATGCAGAGGCTCTGGAACCCTCTCCTCCTGAATGCTGAAAGTTGGGTCCTAGTGTGGAAACAGAACTGGTTAGAGTAGCTTTATGGAACATACACGACAGAACAAGACACAAAGCACCTTTGGGTCAATTATCATACCCGATACTTCTTATACCTGTTTCTAGCTATGATTAGGTCATTCTTCAGTTTATTAACTGAGACCCAGGAGAGATAATTCCAAAGTCATTATCGGGATTAATCAAGTATTTTGATAGACTGATGCCTTTTCCATCATAAGCTCTACAAACTGAGGAGCAACAGTGGTCCAGTGAACAGTGTGACCTTCCTGTAGTTTTGACTATGAGCCTTCAGTCTAAACTCTGGATACTTCCTCCTTCCTTTTGGGAAAATTGATCGGGCACTATTCGATCCCTACCTTGATGGGGTGCTCAAGAAAAACATAAAATATTTATGAAGTGCTTTGTTTCATAGGAAGCAATGTTCCAGGCTCCAAGACTTCTGTACGCTCTGAGCTGCAGTGTTGGAAATGTATTTCAGCTTACCATACATTGTATCAGCTCTTCCAAGGTTGCACATTTCACTCCTGACTGTCCATGTGTGAAAATCTAAGAATGTCACACATCCCTTTGCCACCTTTCATTAACCATGTTTGTTCCTGAGCGTGGTGCGATATGTTATTAAAATGTCCAAAAAGGGAAATAAAGGAGTGGGGGGTGAGAAGAAGAGGAGGAGGTGGGAGCAGGAAGGTGAGTAGGAACTGACAATCCCTGAGGAGCCCAAGCTGTTAACCTGCAGGGTATGGGCATCCTCTGCCATTCACCCTGCAAGGTGAAACTGAGACTCACTGGCCAGATCTCGCAAGAAACTCTGCCAAGGTCTGCCATGGCCAAGCCTTCTCAGTGACGAGAGACGGTGGGGTGCAGAGCTGTTCATTTGGCATCCTTCACCATCACTGAGGTCACTGATAAAATATTAAGCTGATCTTCTATCTGTGGCTTCATGAAGATGATCAGGGATGGAGGGAAGCCAGGGGAAGGGGCAGTGTCAGGTGCACGAAGAGGAGCAAAGCCTTCTGAAAGCACACACATGGAGGCTTACAACAGCCACAGTTGCCACGGGGAAGCAGCCAGTTTGTGCTTACTTTCAACTCAGAGTGTTTTCTGTTGTATATCCATGTCATCACCTCTTATTTATCAGGAAGTGACACAAAGTAACAGGTTTCACAATGCCATCAATGTCATTTTGACAGCATTCATGTCACAATACACAATCATGTACTGTAATTATACAAAATCCAAAGAATAAAATGTTACTAGTTACACTCGTTAAAATGAAACTGACAACCAAAAGAATAACAAAACAAAGAGAAATCTCTGTCAGAATCCACAGAGACATTTGACAATATTACCAAAAAAAATGGAGTTAAATAATTGTCCCAGCATGCTGCAGTTCATTGCCATAACTTCATAAATTCCCAGCTCTTTGGGGGAAAGAAAGTGCGTTTTCACAGCCTATATAGTTCTTAAAGAAATAGCTCTCACATGTATGCAGGTCAACAGAACAAGGAATGCAAAGTCTAGGCACCAAGATTGCTCAGACAGCAACGGAGTTTAGAGTCTGACTTGACACTCTTCTGAACCAGATGTGGTTTCTCGAGAAAGAACCTGGACAGTAACATTAGTCCAAAAGGGCCAAGGAAGAAACACCAACTGTTAATAAGGAAGAAAACCATCAATAACTAGAACAGTTAAGACAAGTTTTTTTTCTACTCTACTTTGAAGTTGAATTATAGCTTTTCATATTTGGAATAGGAAAAGATTACACAGTTGATCTGTGGGTAGAACCCCTTTCTTCCGTGTCCAACCTCTCCACTCCAGATCCAGTAATGTTGGAGTACAGATAGTGCTGGCTCAATGTCCTTGAAGCAGAATGACCATTTCTTCTTGTGTGGCCATGCCTCCTTTGAATAATGAGGTATAATCTGATGCTAACAATGCCTATTCCTTCCTGGGTAATGGGGCTGATGAATGGTGTAGGCAGAAAACAATTCAACTTTCTGATAAGAATCACACACACACAAAAATTATTGCACTTAAAAACAAACACTTAAAAATAAAAAACTCAGCCCAACCAGCAAAGGGCCAACGAAACTCTTCGGAAGTGCCGTACTTCCTGCCCTTTGGAGAGCGTCTTGACCTTCCTGGTGTTCTATTGAATTTGGTCCATTATTAAATGTCCCGAAGTGAAAGAGTCCAAAAAGACACTGTAGGCTCTTTAAGGCTAAGTCTTCCCGGTGCTTCTGTGAGATAAATTATCTCCTTGGCCACATAGTACAAAGCAGGGCCTCTTTTTAGAATAATGACTATCAGGGCCCCCTAAAACAATCTGGAAGCAAGGGAGGATGGGTGCACATCATGTCCTCTCCTGTGAATGAGACAGAGAAAGACAGTAAGCAGCCTGGTGTCACGGCAACCTTCTCCTGCTCCACCACTGCTCTCACTATGCTCAATCTCACAACCCATGCAGATGTGGGTTGATCTGTGCATCTTTCTCTGTGTGCTGCCACCTTTCTGTGGGTCTGAATGTCTTTCCCTCTCCCAGAAAATTTGTTTCTCTCTTTCTTTATTTTTTATCCTTCCTGTTCCATTGTGTGCTCTGTCTCTCTTGATGGATGTACAGGTGCAGCGCTAATCCTATCCTGCTGCCCACTGGTCCATATGCTTCCCAGACTTTCATGATTCTCCCATCATGCACCACTGTCCTTTCCCTACCCTGTCATTGGCTCCTCTCCCCCCAGTATAGTCAGACACTCTATAGTCTGTTTACTGAACTAAATGGGCAGATTACTGTTACCTCAGCCAAGATTACTTATACCTCCAAAATCTGATCTCCTAGTCAAAATTGGAGTAGAAGGCATTGAATATGTTACAAGTGCCTTCATGAAGCTCAAGGAAGGGCTCACATAATAGGAGAGATCAAGGCATTTTCAGGCTATCCTGAGACTATCCTGAGACTCTATTGTCACTGCTGTTTTTGGTTTTAGGAGTGTCCAATCCAGCTCATGTCTTTTTGGTAACCCCTTATACAGCCCTTGTAATCAATAAAATATTTGCACAAGGTATTTAGATAGATTTGGATGGTAGTATCCTGATATTACAGGCACAGATCCAATAACAGAATAATTTAGGGTTCTGAGTAGAGGGAATGGAGGTGAAGTCATCATGAGGTGCAGAAACTCCTGTTTGTTGCTAACACCAACCAAGCTGCATTGAAACTCAAAGATCTGCTACAGTACTTGTTTCTCCCTGTGACCACCCATGTGTGGCCAGGAGCTGGGAAGCAATACTCATGTGAAGTCAGAGTCAATACAAATGGCTACTGCTGTCTTTTGTCCCATCCATCACGTCCCCCTCTAATAGTTCTAAGACCGAGCACTTGTGGTGAGCTCTTCTCCACTTACTGCTCCAGATTCTGAACTAGGACTTGCTAACATTCTCATATATGACATCACTGATGCAAAACTGCTGCTTCTTCTTCATCCACATCAGTTGCACACACTGATGGATAAAAATGTACTGTTCCTGGAACAAAAGACAAAAACAGGTTTCAGAGCAGATATGTGGAAAGACATAATATTTTATACTATGACAGTTTTAATGATCAAGATCTGGTGTTAAAGGAAACCATTTTCATTATTTACAGAGATACAGTTTTATAACTAGAAAATCCAAAAGAATCAACTGTAAAAGTATTCTGATTAATAATAGAGCTTAGAACATCATGGTTTTTTTTAAAAACAGTGGAATTTTTTCCCCTAACTTTATTGCAATATAATAAAAATTGTATATATTTAAGGTGTACAATGTGATGATTTGATATACATATATATTATGAAATGATTACCACAATCAAGCTAGTTAATACATTCATCACCCCAGATTATATATATGTTTTTATATATGTGTGTGTGTATATATGTGTATATATATTTGTGTGTGTGTGTGTGTGTGTGTGTGGTGAGAACACTTAAGATCTACTTTCCTAGCAAATTTCAAGTATACAATATGGTATTATGAACTATGTTCACCATGCTGTACATTAGATCATTATTAATGTTAAAGGAAATGAATATTCAATCAAATTATGGGGCTATTTGGGAAAAAAAAAGGATATCCCCTTATCATACACCAAAGTAAATTCCAGGTAATTTAATACATTGTCATTAAAAATATAGGGGAAAATATTGGTTAATTTCTGATAAATTTAGGAAAGGAATTTCTAAAATTAAGAGCAGTAGAATAAATTACAAATAAAAATCTCAATCTACTGTATATTTAAAAAAGTTAAAAAGAATAAAACATAGGGTAAACCAGAAACTGGGAGAGAAAAATATTTTCTAGAATTATGACAGAATATTGATACCTTTATTTTTGTGATAAAGTCATCTAAATCAGTAACATACAAATAGATAAATAAGTAAAGGACATCAGCCACTAGGCCAAATATTCCCTGGAAGTTAGAAACTATGTATTTTTATTCCTAATGCCTAGCAGTTAGCTTGTGCTTATTAAATGATTTTTGAAGTAAACTGAGGAAATATTAAAATATGCCAAAAATAGTCAAGTAATAAAAAGTAAATTGAAATCATTATTTTCTATCTATGTAGTGGACAAAGCTAAAAGGAAAAGATAATATTTAATGATGACAAGTTTGTTGAGGCAGTCCATTTTACCTATTATTTGTGGAGGCAGAATTAATAAAGTGTTAATCATGGTGTGGACACAGATGATAGTAAAAAGTGGGAAATAATCCAATTTAATGTTCTATAAAAAGGAGATTGGTTTAAGTATGCAATAGTGTGTCTATAATGAAACATTAGTCTGTCCTTAAAATGAGATTTATAGAGTTTTAGGTAATTTTTGATACTATACAGGCTACATAGTAAAATCCTAAAGAGAAACTAGAATGTAAATAGAATGTAAAGTAATACATATATATATACACACACACATATACATATATACATATAATATGAGCACAATCATATAAAAATTATACTTGAATGAAAGCCAAGATAAAATCACCAAAATTTTCTTTCTGCCAAGAAGGAAGGGTAATTTCACAGTGTTCCTCCTTTCTCTTTGTTTCCCAGAGTTTCTCTATAAGTAATAGCACTAGAAATAACATTTAAATAAGATCCAGTCAAGATATCCATAGGATTTTTAGAAGCCTCCTGTGTAACAACTTCATACAAAAAATAAAATTCATATTTCAAACATCACTGGGTTGATACCTCAGCCTAACCTGTATTTTTCAACACGGTTTGGAGAAAATGTATTCCCTTTTGTGGTGATGGTATCAGTGGCTGAGCTACCACTTGTGGTCATCACACATGGACACCTAATCCATTGTTTCTGGTGTTATGTCAACATAGGGAATAGATAAGACCAGAGATTGCCTGGACTTTCAATCTGCATCTACTTAGTGGCTACATTTTGTATCAACACAAAAAACAACCAAACAAAAAGACCACAAGGAAAGTAAATAAAGACTTGGAGAGACTTGTCCTTGAAAGTCCTTGAGATATCCAAACTGCAGATCAGGAGGAGAGGCTGCTCAAAGCAAAGCCCCAGCTGACCTCCAGGGAAGGGTATTAGAGGAAAACCAAACAAAATATTCGGTAAAAATAGTAGAGAGGAGAACATTATTCATAAGTGACACTTCACAGTTTCAAAGCACTTATCTAGGTTATATTATTTCCCATCATGTCTACTTTACAAAAACGAGTGAAAGTTATCATTCGTGTTTTATAGAAGAGAAATGGGAGCCTTGAGAGGTGACATGACTGGTGCAGCAGTAAAGTGGAGACTCGGGCCTCCCCCCAGGGTCTGGCATTCTTTCTAAATACGCCTCTATTTGTGTGAAGAAGCCCATGGAGCGTGTCTGGTCAGGTGAGGAAGAGGAAGAGGGCAGGTCACAGTGCAGTCCAGGCAGCATGTTGCAATGACCCTGATATATGCACCTGGAGATATGGCTCATCCTATGAGCTGCTTCTGCAATTTTTTGGGTGAGGTGGAGTGGTGGAATCAAGGCAATGTAGAGAAGGCTGGAAAATTAGATACCAGTGATGGGAGGAAATATGGTCTACGTGGGTTGATTATATACATATAAACAAAGCTCAACTGAAGAATCATTTCATTCTCTTGAAAAGCATTAGTGTCAAAGGAGTACTCTAGGAGGATACATGTGAAAAGAATAAGCTTTTTTTACTTTGTTCTTTCCTTGTTAACTTTTGTGACCTGGCAGCAGAATTTGAATGTGAATGGGCTAAAGGAGAATCTTAGGCAGATCAATCTGTATTCAAAATACAGGATGAACCATGGTGAGCAGAGGAACAGGGAAAAAATAAAAGTAGATGAACAAGATGTTCTAGACATAAGTTAAAAGAAAGAAAAGAAACAGACACAGATAAATAACGGGAACTGGAAAGCATCCACCACGAGGTCCTGAGGGAATCAAGGGTCAAGCAAGAAAAGTTGGAAAAAGCAAGCAACCCAGGGGACCTCTGCCCCCTTTGCTGACTTTGAACTCCCTATGAGAGTTCAGGGAAGGGACACTGTACTTTATTTTTTATTTAATTATTTAATAATTAATTTTATTTAATTATTTAATAATTAATTTTATTTAATTATTTAATAATTAATTTTAATTAATTATTATTATTATTATTATTTTTGAGACAGAGTCTCACTCTGTCACCAGACTGGAGTGCAGTGGTGTGATCTCGGCTCACTGCAAGCTCTGCCTCCTGGGTTCAAGCGATTCTCCTGCCTCAGCTTCCCGAGTAACTGGGACTACAGGCGGGTGCCACCATGCCCGGCTAATTTTTGTATTTTTAGTAGAGACGGGGTGTCACTATGTTGGCCAGGATGGGGATACTGTACTTTAAAAAGGCTCTGTCTGTGGAGATATCAACCTAAAATGCTGCCATAAACAAATGAAACAACCAAAATTTAGGGTAAAACATTTAGGGAGAAAAGAAAACGTTTTCTTGGCTTTGCGGGAAGTGACATGGTAGCTGCTTAATTACCACCCAAAGAGAGATAATGGCCCTGAAAATGGGACGGAGGATCTGTCACGTGAAAAAAATTAAGAATCTGTAGTTGGGAAAAGTAAAAAGCAAACAGGCCATAATTAAAAATCTATGCAGTTTTTGTGTGTGTGTGTTTGTTTTTTGAGATGGAGTCTCGCTTTGTCTCCCAGGCTGGAGTGCAGTGGCACCGTATTAGCTCACTGCAACCTCTGTCTCCTGTGTTCAAGCAATTCTTCTGCCTCAGCCTCCCGAGTAGCTGGGATTACAGGCGCCCACTACCACGCCCGGCTAATTTTTTTATAGTTTTAGTAGAGACAGGCCTTCACCATGTTGGCAAGGCTGGTCTCAAACTCCTGACCTTGGGTGATCTGCCCTCCTCGGCCTCCCTGTAGTGTTAGGATCACAGGCGTGAGCCACCTCGCCTGGCCCCAAAATCTATTAAATTTTAAAAGGTATGAATTAAGTAAATTGGGAAGACAATTCATCAAATACAAAATACTTAAAATAAGGTGTGGCTCTTTGAAGCTTGGAGATTCGTATACATAAGGTAGAGTTTTAATCACGTATCAGGGTGCAAATTTATGGAAGTAAAAGCCAAAAACATGGAGTGATTAATAAAGCACTGTTTACTCACCAGATAGTGGATTCCTCTGGGAAACCAGACATTTTAAACTTATGATTAAAAAGTGATGTTGATGTCCCCACCACACTAAATTACCAGGCAGCATGACTGAAACCAAGAAAGTGAGGAAACCAATTGTACTTGCTTCCTAATTATTAATGAGAAGTCTGAATATTAACGAGGATAACTCTTTCCCAAGTGGTATGATCCTGCTGTAGCTCAGAAATGGACGCGTTGAAACAGCCTTGCCAAAAGTTGGTGAGATAAGACTGGGGAGCCAGGAGGAAAGAAAAGCAAAGGCAGTGGGAAAGCAGAAACAGAGCTGAGACGGCCGCCATTACTCTGGGCTTTTGAAGTGATGCTGACATCTAGTGGTGCTGGGTAGGAAAAGCATGAGGAAGATCAAAGCATTTTTAAAATATCCTGATACAGGTCAGGTCAGGTTGTGTTCTACCCAAGTGTTCCACCCACACACACTCTTTGAGAAAAAGGATTGTTGTAAGACTGAGGCTAAGAAGTCGCGAGTATGGCTGGGTGATGAGGCTTATGAAGAAGCTATTGTACTTGGGTTTTTCCGCCCACAGAGGTACACACCCACGGCTGCTCTGAGACAGGCGGTGCTGTCTGCCAGCGTTGCCTTGGGTTGCCACCTCAGACTAAGTGCGTCCTCAGGCTTTCAGGGAGGGAGGACTTGGGAGAAGAGGAGGAAGACGGAGCACATAACACTGTTGGATATTTCAGGGGATGCTTCCATGTTGTTAAAATAATAAATCTTCATCACTGAGATGAAGGGAACTGGCAATGCTGGTAGGTTGGGGACTGGGAATCTTTAAAATCATAAAAGGGACAGGTAGCTTAAATCCAACTTCTAATCATCATGAAAAGTGAATTTGGGATAGAGTCACATGGAGGATAAACTAATGACAAAGGTATTGAATCAAATCCAACATTTCAAATATAAATCAAATTGCACCAGTTCTACAGTCTCTATTTGGTGGCATTTACCCAGGATGGCTGTTATCTGCAATTGACTCTGAGTCTGTACAAAGAGGTTTTACTCTTAGGAATCTACCCATGCACTCTGAATTATGATGCCAATAAAAGTGTAATCACTATACACCAAATGGTTTTCTGGAGGCTAGTGTCTTTCTTTTATGCCTCAAAGCGGTTTGAACATATACAATAAGAAAATGGGAAAGACAGATACAAAGAAGTTTGAGAGAATTGTTTTCAAGCATACCATTGAATAATGGTAAGTTTTTCTGTCCAGGGAAATTTTAAAAATACATATAGATTATGTTCCTACCTCTGTCTGTACCATAGACATCCGATATGACCTCATTTCTGACACCAGCCCTAAGATGTCGACAAACTCATGATCCCGAATATGCTGCAAAAGCCTGTCCAGGGCAATGAATGTTCCCGTCCGTCCCACTCCAGCACTGCAAAAGAATGTTCCGATGGCACATTATTCAGATGGTCCTTCTTTTTTTTCTCTTTTTTCTTTTTTGAGACGGAGTCTTGCTCTGTCGCCCAGGCTGGAGGGCAATGGCGTGATCTCAGCTCACTGCAACCTCCACCTCTTGGGTTCAAGTGATTCTCCTGCCTCAGCCTCCCGAGTAGCTGGGATTGCAGGCATGCGCCACCATGCCTGGCTAAGTTTTGTATTTTTAGTAGAGATGGAGTTTTGCCATGTTAGCCAGGCTGGTCTCGAACTCCTGACCTCAGGTGATCCTCTCACCTTGGCCTCCCAAAGTGCTGGAATTAGAGATGTGAGCCACCGCGGCCGGCCCAGATGGTGCTACTTTACTGTTGAAATAAAATCGATGATTTCTAAAAAACTACAAATAGTACCCTTGTGGAAAAAAGAAGTCTAAGCTCCTGACAATATTTTCCACTTAACTGATTTTTAAGTGTGCAGTTGTGGTTGGTGTTCCTTCTGATGTTACATTTCTGACTGTCATGGCTACCTTCCTGAGAGAGATTTGCACTGCATTGGCCACACCCTTTCTCGGGGTCTCTGCTTCTGGAGAAAAGTAGGGATTCCACGTTGAGTACTCCCAGGAGCTGATTTCTGCATTCAGAGAGCTGATACACATAAACAATACCCTGTCTTTTGAACACCATCAGAGTTAAGCCCTCAGACCAGCTCAAAAGTCCAGTTGAGATGTCCATACTCTAACTCTAGCTCTGGGACCACAGAGATTTGTGTATCTTCAACCCTAAGTTCAGTTCACCACCCCACACCTGTCTTACAGCACACCTGCCCTTTTAGTGGGTCCTGAGCCTGCTTCCATCTCACAGGGACCTTTGAAATAGTTACCTTAAAATCACATGAAAAAATGTGGACCCAGTCTCAGCCAGTCCCCCAATCCCAGTGCTCAGGGCACAGGTGGAAGTGGACGGACATGCGCCGGCCAACTGCCCTTCACAGTCCCTAGTTCTATGTGTTGAAGTCAGCCCTTTTTTCCCTCCAATCCGCAGCAAAGAGCCAAATGGCTCTAAGCTTTGAATTCCTGTGAAATGATGGGAAAAGAGAAAGTTCAAGCCAATTATATGGAGTTTGCTAGAAAGATCCCACTCTATAAACCTTGAGTGTAAGGTTGCTTTTTCTACTAGACAACCCTTCCCTCCCAGGATTTCTCAGATAAAATGATCTGCCACTGAGTAAGCGCCTGTAAAGTCATATCCAGAACTGCACTTACTATCTTCCATGAAAGGAATCCATGAGTTTGACCCCAGAGTTGAACAGCTTCATTTTCTGCTCTTGAAAAAAACCATTTTGAGAACAGATAATCTTATCTGCTAAAGCACATCCTTTAAACTGTGAATGCCTACAGTGGATTGACAGCAACGATATCGGCCCTAAACAGAAACTTACTAGCTTATGAAGCATCTTCCTTTCCAGGGAGATGCACACTCCACACAAACACACATGAATGCACACACATACATCCTCATTCTAGCCATTCTAATTCACAAGGGCCAAAGCAGTAGGTCTGGGGTTGTAGATTTATTTGCTTAGGTTGGCATGGCTGCCAATGCTTCCCTTCCCATCTTCATCCCACCACCACCTGCCACATGCCATTGGAGCATGTTTATGTCCCCTATTCTTTTGAGGTTGCATAAGGATTTTACAGAAGTATTGTATCACAGAGAGAGATTTTGATGGAGCTCTGTTCGTATAGTAGGAAGAACGAATTAAATTTAATGATAACTGTTCCTGTTGGGAATTAGTGTGGACCCTGATTTTTTTACATCCTATATCCTTTTTCATTCTACTGTCTGAAAATTTAAGAGACAATGCTAAAGAGGAAGCATAGCAAATATGTTTATCTTCATAAGCTGAATATCTTCATTTTTTCTTTTCTTTTTCTAGTTTTTATGTCTATTTATATAATGTCCAGCTGTGATCAGCTTTCTATAATTTTACCTTGTATTTGTCCATGTTGTAACTACTCAGAATTCTTGATGGGGCAGGATAATATCACATATGAAGGGCATGATCTTTGCAGATTGGCATGCCTGGATTTGAATACTAACTCCTCCATGTTCTGGTTGCATGAACTTGTGTGAATCCCTTAACATCTCTACCCTTCTCTATTTTTTTTTCCATTTAAAAATGGGAATAATAACATCTATCTTATAGGGTATAGATACAAGAAAGCCATAATAAATATTGTATATAATAAGACATCAATTAATCATAGTTTAAAAAATCAGAATTCATTTAATTTTCAACTAAATCTGATAAAGGCTTATGGAATGGTGAGCTATTCCCCTTACAGAATCAACTCCTAATATTTAATAGACTGTGCAGTTGATGAGGTTACCTGCAGTGTATAATCATGGGACCTTTGCTCTTGGTAGCTTGCTGTCGGACCATGTGTACAAACTGCAGGATACTCTCTGCAGCATTTGCTGTGGGCACACCATGATCAGGCCATGCCGTGTAGTTAAAATGCATCACATCCTGCATCTCGTCAGCCTTTAGAGAAAAAAAAAGCCAAAAACAAGCATTAATTTTTCAGTTCACTGTTAGGATGACCCAGGACTCCATTAGCGATCACAGGTTAATCATGCAAAAAGGTAGAGCCATGTTCCACACCTGGTCTATACACTTTCCATCCTTTCTAGTTTTGAGCACCATATCTGGCATAAAATAGGTAATGAAAAAAAAAACACGCTAATTATATAAAGCTTCAAATAGTAGGATAAGTAGGCTAATCTGTACCTGTGTAATTAAGGACAAAACTTAAGCAGATTAGGGTTTGCATCCTGGCTCTGTCATTTAGAAGCTGCATCAGCTTTGGCTAATGAATTAAACACTGTAGAAAGTGCTGTTGGCGCCCTTTAGATACCTTTGCCAGCCTGAGGCACACTTTTCCCAGTTGCTGCTAACAGCACAGCAGTACCCATCTCTTGATAGTTGCCTTCCACTGCACAGAGGGGCTTCGACGGAAAATGCCTAAGAGGTTGCGTTCTCCTGCTGAGGGCAGCCCAGAGCTAATGCCTGACTAATTGTGGGGTACAAAAATCCAGCCTCTTTCAGAGTGAGACAATACCATGGTGCTGTTCATGCCCCAGCATTGTTTGTGGGATCCAGCACAGGTGAGACTTCAGCTGAATTATCTGTAGGGCTTCTTCTCTATCAATCTGCTTCCCTTGCTCCCTTATGGAATTTCCCCAAGAATGCACTTTCACAAAATCACGTATATGAGAATCCTTGTCTTGGGCTTTGATACTAGAGGAACCACCTCACTGAGCTTCAGTTTTCTCATATCTAAAAGTGGCCTAGTGATACTTATAACAAGAGTTGTTGTGTGGATTAAGTGTAATCATGTTTGTGATATTGTTATTTACTAGTACCTCATTACTATCGTTCACTGTCATCCAGCTCCATGCAATTGTATGGTTGGTTCTGGGAATCCCTAGATTCCCAGATATACAAGTGAGTATAACTTGTATAAGTATCCTACTTCTATTAACCCATACATCAAATATATTGCTGTTCCCTCTGAACTGAGTACATATTAACTAGAAGGTGGATCTTTCCAGATCAATTCTTTTTAGTTCCAACTAATTTGTAAGAGTGATATATTCTCCACTTGTTATCAACTGCCAGAAATATCCCAAACCCAGGCTTCATGAAGGTCTGATTCATCCCTCATTCCTCAAACTTGTGAAGAGCCTAGAATTCACTCAGAGGATGCAATACTATATCCTAACTGCGAAGGAGGGAAGCTTGACCTCGCTGTCAGTTTTGAACTAAGGTTTAAGCTCAGGTATTAAAAGAGAAATGAATTCCAAAGAGTCAGTGGTCTTAGGCAGAAAATAAATGTATAAAGACAATTCAAAAATAAAATGTATCAGTAAATATGTAAGATTTATTTAAATATGCATAAGTTATTACCTCCCCCACACCCATTGTACCCTTGGCACCTAATATATATCCCCAGTAGCGTGCAGCGCCTCCCCTACTATGTTCAAGGATTTTGGCTTAGACACACAGAACATGAAGTCTACAAAGACACTGGCTACCCTCACTGCTCTTTTCAGGAAGTATGTTGAGAAACTATCTTGGGCATAATGAATTGTGCAGAATAATTTACTTATGCAACGTCATGAGGATTTAAGAATACTCAGCCACCAAATAACTTTGGTTGCCAGGGAAGTTCAAGAAAATGCTTGCCCTGTTCAAATGCTGATCATAATTTGTATAACACATGTACATTGTAGCCAATATATATATTCCAGCACGGTTGAGGTGAAAATGTATTCAGTTAAAAAGTGCAAGGTGGGCCAGGTGCGGTGGCTTATGTCTGTAATCCCAGCACTTTGGGAGGCCGAGGTGGGCAGATCACAAGGTCAGGAGATTGAGACCATCCTGGCTAACACAGTAAAACCCCATCTCTACTAAAAATACAAAAAAATTAACTGGCATGGTGGTGGGCGCCTGTAGTCCCAGCTACTCGGGAGGCTGAGGCAGGAGAATGGCGTGAACCCGGGAGGCGGAGCTTGCAGTGAGCCAAGATCACACCACTGCACGCCAGCCCAGGCGACAGAGTGAGACTCCGTCTCAAAAAAAAAAAAAAAAAAAAAAAGGTGCAAGATAATTTAAAATCATTTAAAATCAGGAAATCATTAAATTGTAGTTAGTTTCTCCACAGCTACAAGGCAGGGGTCCTGGAACTGGGGTCAGCCTGAATAGCAACCTGAATAGCAAGGCACAAAGTCCCTGGCAACAAACAGGTTTTTCATGATCTTTAGTCTCCAGCTCTCACTCAGTTCGTGCCAAGTTCCAAGTAGTAGAAAGTGACAAGTTGTGTGTTATGGTCATTTTTCTCCTTTCTTGTTAAAGGAGAAAACTCTTCTGGTTTTATCTTACTTAGCTATTCCTAAATTTCTCTTACCTTGAGTTCCTTATTTATGTAATTTTATCTTTTTGTAATTGGAAAGTTTCCACATATCAAAATGGAATGGATAAAGAAGGGTATAAACAAAAAAGTGAAACAAATAGAAAAATATATTAATTAGCACAGCACAATGTTCTTTGGGCAACTTAGCCTTCATTGTAGGAGCTTAGCATTTAGATTCATCATGCTTATGGCCAAAAGGGGGCACTCTGGTACCAGATGCTTGTAACAAGTAAATTCCTTACAAGCAAACACTACTGTTCAATGTTTTATTCCTATTTTTCAAGTCCTTCACATGATTGTCATTGAAAGATAGGTCATCATTTAAGACCAAGGACAAGAAGCATAGTACTGACCATGCAATAATCTATGTGACTCTTCTTTGTCAACAGACTAGGCAGTGGAACAGACCCTATTTTGTGCTCTGAAATTTTTTCTCCTATGTGCAAACCTAGGGACAGATTCGTACTGTATTTGGTTATCAGTTTGCACTGGCTTTTCAATTGAAATAGCTAAGAACAAAAAACAGAGTTCAAATGGCATTTGGATTGACAAATATTTCCTCTGATGGAAAGTCTATTGATGCTTTACAAGTGCCTTATTATTTTTGAAATAACTCCTTCATTCACTGATTTATTCATTCCACAGGGATAGAGCACTTGCTTCTGAAACTCACAGTATACTGGGGAGGCAGACACAAAAAGCGAGAATTGTAACTATCTATGGTGTGCTGTGATAAAGCAGCTTACTTGAGACTCTGCCCCAGTGGAGGAAAGGGCTAATGGTGTCCAAGCCCAGAGAAGACTCCACAAAGGAGGTGACACTTAAGCTGAAACGCTGCATTTGAGTAAAAACGTGCTTAACAAGGAAGCAATGTGAATTTCAAACGACTGAAACAACACAAAACACAGTCTGAGTTATACAGGAATTTGCCTAAATTCTCCTAGTCATAAAAGACATTGTTAACTGCCAGTTAACAATGATTAAGAAGTGATTTATCTCTTGTACATATCAATAAGTAGGCAGTATCAAGTTCTTACGTTGTATTGATATGGGCAATCTTTGTTTCCATTGCCTATTTTAAGGGTCAGCAAACATTTTCCACAAAGGGACAGTTAGTAAATATTTTAGTTTTTGCAGATCATATAGTTTTGGTTGCAACTACTCAAGCTTGATGTAGCACAGAAGCAGTATAGACAATTCGTAAACAATGCAGGCTGTGTTCTAATAAAATGTTATATATGGACATTGAAATCTACATTTCACATAATTTACATATAGTATTTCATATAAAATATTTTTTTGTTGATTTGTGTGTGTGTGTGTGTGTGTGTGTGTGTGTGTGTGTGTAGACAGAGTCTTGCTCTTGTTGCCCAGGCTGAAGTGTAGTGGCAAAATCTTGGCTCACTGCAACATCCCCCCACTGAGCTCAAGCGATTCTCCCACCTCAGACTCTTGAGTAGCTGGGACTACAGGTGTGTACCACTATGCCAGCTAATTTTTGTATTTTTAGTCAGATGGGGTCTCCCTGTGTTGCTTAGGCGATCTTGAAATCCTGTGCTCAATGACCTGCTCGCCTCAGCCTCTCAAAGTGCTGGGATTACAGGCATGAACCACCGTGCTCAGCTGATTTTTTTTCAACCATTAAAAAAATGTAAAAACCATTCTTAGCTCATGGGCTTTATCCAACAGGCAGTGGGTAAATTTGTTCCACAGGCTACGATTTGCTATTTCCTTAACTATTAGAAAGGATTGTTTCTAAGCAGGGAAGAACATCTCGGTGAGAACTTTCCTATTCAATTTTGCCTTCATAGAGAGCATGTTCAAGTGGAGAGGGCTATTAATAGTAAAAACTCTACATTCTATAGGCTGAGGTCAATGGCATGACTTTGATGGATGTTAGCACCTAAGTCTGTCACAGAAATATTCAGCGTTTGCTCAGAGACTTGTCAGCAGAAAGGTGGCAGGCCTTGTGAGAAAAACAGACTTTTTTTTTTTTGGATGTGTTATCAATCAGAAATCAATAGCCCTTCAAGAGCGATAGGGAATTATGATTAATAAGACCTAGAAGTACCTTCCAAACAATGAAAACCAAACCAGAACAAAATGAGAAAAAACAAACAACAAAACCCAAACTACTAACTCATGGTTTAATTATTTAATTTAAAATGTAAGTGTGCCTTATAGACCCTAATTATACTCATGTATGATTAATATAAGTAATGAGAACACTTCTGTCTTCAATGATGCCTGATAAGCAATGATTAACAGTGTCTTCTATGATCCTGAGCTAATTTGAGATGAACTAGTGCAGACTTTTTACTGCATCTTCTCAGCCTCTCCAGAACAACCATATCATCCCCACCATCACTGATGAACTGGGGAACAATGACACTGAAAGTGGATTTTTCCTCTTGAAGGAGGCAGCATTGCAAAGCTCCAAGTGCTCACTGGGGCGGTCTCCCAGCACTTGCCCGGTGGTGGTGGGGTAGGTGGCAGCACAAGGACAGCACCTGCTCTCTGCTTGGTGACTTACATAGTTGATCCGGAAGTGTCTACAGGCCCAGTCGTCCTGTTCTTCCTCTGAAATCATCTCCACAGTGATGTCTCCGTAGGCTATAGGTTCTTCCGTGAACGGCCAGTAATGGTCACATTTCACCTGGAGCAAGGACAAAACAATTGTTTAAAACAAACGGGCTAGGAAAGCAATTAAGCCTGTGCTCACTTAGGGAAAACAAAGGTATTTGCCTGTGACGAATTAGATAGGACCGTGGTGAAGATGAAACGTAAAGCAAATACAATCGTTTTTGCTACATAGTGTGAATTCTTATCACATGACTTGGGTCATTCTTATCATACCTAACTGAAACAGAGTTGAGGGGTCAGGGGATAAAGCACTCAGAACACCCCAGCTACTTGGGAGGCTGAGGCAGGAGAATCGCTTGAACCCGGGAGGCAGAGGTTGCAGTGAGCCGAGATCGCGCCACTGCACTCCAGCCTGCGCGACAGAGAGAGGCTCCGTTTCAAAAACAACAACAACAACAACAACAACAACAAAAAAAAAAAAAAAAAAAAAAGCACTCAAAACGCGTAACATTGTTCCAGGAATATAATTCTCCGTAAGCCCTGGTTGCTGAAACTGCCGTTAGTAACTTGAAACCAGTGTTATCTAATAGCAACTGAAACAACCTCCTGCGACTCTGAGACTAGTTTTACCCACCACCATCCATTCACCAATCCAAGCTTGCCAGCTCCCCAAAACTTTACTAGTGCTAATGAACTTTCCTGCAAAACAATATGCAGTATTTCTCCTTTTTAGAAGACTTCCAACCTTCTCTTTTTTCCTTTGAACATTGCAAAGACCACCAGGTCTGTGTGTTTGCCCCCAAATTGTAATTCTTGCTTCACGAATACAATGTTTTAAATTTAGCGCTTTGTCTCTACGTTTTATTTGACTTTGAAAACAGCAAGCATTTCATCAGTGGCAGAGGCTGGGGCAGGTTTTGCTGCTAAGTGGGAACTGCTTCAGTAAGTACGTACCCTCCTTTTCTCATTACACTGAGTGAGCATGACAATAATCTGAGACTTCTGTTGCAGGACCATCTTCCAGAAGTCATTTCTGGTTTCAGGCAGTGGTCCCTGGGTGGCAATATACTCCTGGGGTGAGTTGTATCCCTGAAAGATAAGTGACAAAATTATCACTTAACCAGCCACTGTCAACACCAAATGCTGCTCAACGCCTATGGGAAAAAAAATGAAAATTTACTGGTGATAAAATTGGCAAAGGATCACACACCTATGTAACGTTTTCTCCTTTCTTAATCAAAGAGGCTATCAGATAACTGACCATAATTAGTCTGTGTGATTGTAAGCATTGTTCTCCAGAAGGCTGCAAAAATCACATCCACACCTTTTTATGACAATAATAACGATCTTTATATTTTAAAAGTGCAGGTGTTAGCGTGGAACCCTTTGAATTTGGTTGCTGAAACAAATTTAAACACAAGATAGGTGATCTTTAGCCTTTCTACTTTCCCTTTCACTGGTCCTTTATAAAGAAATAGAAACATTACTAGTCTATGGACTTTTTTTGGTATTCTTTATTATGAAATGGGGTAATGCAAACTTTTTAGAATTCAATTGCTGGGTTGGGAATGGTTCTCTTTTGAACTGTTTGACACATCCGTATAGCCCTGCTAGTCTTTCTCTGGCTGGGTTAGCACTGGGGTGCCTGATTTTTTTTTCTACTTACAGGAATATAGTTGGCATTGATGTAGTCTGCACCTTCCTCTTCGTTCATGGAGACTAATCTCACACGGCTGAAGTCATCTGTAGAGAATAAGGAGAAAAAAAGATTAAAATTCAGGATGGAAGGAAAAACTATTTTGACCCTCTCTATCCAGTATTAAGTTAAATAAGTCAGTGACAGGGTAGGTAGATAATAATTTTTAGCCTGATATTTTAGCCATTCTTCAACTTTAGTTTGCTGTTTAATTAAGTAAGTGAATATCTTCCAATCACTATTTTTTTTTTCACTACCAGCTCTCCTGTCCTTGAAAGAATTGTTTCCAGGATTGTTTAGGGGTTGTGCAGAGTATTTCAGGAACTAAAATATCTGTGAGACTGACTGGACAGCTATAGTATGTAGCCTCAGCACACAGTTTGCATTTCACCTAGAGATGTCCAGAGAGTTCACTTCTTTAAGGAAGCCTAGACAAGAGAAGATGCATGGGTTTCTTTTGTAGGTGGACATTAAATGAAAGAAGTGATTTCTGAACTGTGGACAGATGTGAAGTGTTATTATGATAATATATCTAATTTCATCAAGAAACCATATCAAGAAGAGACTTCTCTTTCTAGAGCGTTTTCAGCCTTCCTTTTCTCACTTTTCCATTCGTGCCCAGCTCCTACAGCATGTAGCAGAGAGGAAAGTGAAATCTAAACTGGAATGTATTTTGATTGTTTTGTAAGTACTTTATATTACCTTTTTTCTTGAATGTTGCTTTTTATTACAAAATGCTAAGCAACTATATAACTTGTCAGAAGTTAGAGAAGGAATTTTAATATATTGCATTGCCTTTCAATTTGCCTCTTTCCATTATCAATGAATTGACTGAAAATATTTTATGAGAGTACAAATGATCCAGTCCCCAATTTGACTATGGCTTTCTAATCTCTAAAGGGCCAAATGGTCAGTCTTTTTGTTCAGACACAATTCACTTAAAAGCACAATAATTAAATCTTCCTCCATATGATAAGATCTAAAGACATCAAAGCAGAGTGAGATCAATGCAATCTTAGACGTGGCCTTGAGATCCAGACCACAGCTGGGTGTGGTCAGAGATTGGTGAAATTGATTAATCTGCAATGACAGTCCTTCAACCCTTAAAAGACATGAGTAGGATTGGCACAATTGATGATCTTACATGGTAGGATGTTTGTGTAACGGTTTTTACATCGATTCAGTGGAAGATCTGCAGCAAAGTGTGGGATATCCAGTCCAATCAATTTCAACTCCTGTAAAGGACAGAGAATGGATTTGAGATTTCCACACATGGTGTGAATTGGATTATCGTTCACACTGGTTTATTGCTCACAAGCCCTTTGGTATATGACACTGCAGTGGCTCCCATTAGAGGCGGAGTGTACTCTTCCACCCCACTATTGTCAATTTGGTTTGGCCAATGATCTTAGGTAGAAATCAAGTCCAATCAGGAGCTTTCAATGCACTTGCTTGTTTGGTTTGCCCTCTTAGGTGCCTGCTGTCTGCCGTGAAAAGGACATGACCAGGGAAGCTGCTAGTCCCAGAATGAGGAGACACAGAGGGCAGACCTGACTCTGACCCATAGCCTGAAGCAGAACTGCCCCAGCTGTTCCACAGACCCGTGAGTGAGAAAAGTAAATGTTATTGTAGAGATTTTGAGGTTGTTTCTCATATAGCATTACTGTGGTAATAGCTATCTAATACAACACATAAATACCTTGGATAACTTAGTGGTCATTTGGAGAAGTAAGAGCTATATGTATAACACTCAGGGTATGAAAAATTTGAAAATAAAAATGTTTTTCAGATTTTTGGAGGAATAGGGTAACTTAAGTTTATGAAATTTGTACAAACTTTTCTTATTCTCTGAAGGAATCTACGTTTTTTTTTTTTTTTTTTTTTTTTTTTTTCTTGTAGGCAATGAGACTTAGAGAAAATAGTAAAAAAGAACGAGGAAGGAGTAGAGAACAATCTCCATGTTAAAAAGTATAGGATTAGGCCGGGCGCGGTGGCTCAAGCCTGTAATCCCAGCAGTTTGGGAGGCCGAGACGGGCGGATCACAAGGTCAGGAGATTGAGACCATCCTGGCTAACACGGTGAAACCCCGTCTCTACTAACAAATACAAAAAACTAGCCGGGCAAGGTGGCCGGCGCCTGTAGTCCCAGCTACTCAGGAGGCTGAGGCAGGAGAATGGCGTAAACCCGGAAGGCGGAGCTTGCAGTGAGCTGGGATCCGGCCACTGCACTCCAGCCTGGGCGACAGAGCGAGACTCCGTCTCAAAAAAAAAAAAAAAAAAAAGTATAGGATTAACAGGCACTAAATATCTGGTAATAAATATCTGAATATCTGGTGATGAAACCTCAAACATAAAGATGGATCTGTAGTTGCTGGGGAAAATCCTTTAGTGAGAATAAGAACATTCAAATGTCTGCCTCCATATATTGGTACTCTTATAAACCTCATTTCAGAAGGTGCACTGATAGAAAATTTTTATATAAATAACCGTCACACTTCAAAAATGGTATGTTATGGGGTAAGGGGGATTTTTAAGTTGCTACGCTGTGTATCTTATAGGAAACAAGGGGATTGTGGTCAGGCCATCTGTATTTCCTGGAGGCATCATTCACATTGTGGTCTATGTGAATGGTGTCCACTGGAGTTGTACAATGCACAGCCAATGCAGTGGATCTAGTTATATTCCTATACAAATTTTAGAGGAATATTAGTAAACAGTGTACATAACTGTGTATAAGCAGGATTACCCACGTAGTGTGCATCTTTCTATAAGACTATTAAGTGAGGCAGAAATTGCTTATTAGAAATTTTATTTACATTTATAGAAGGTTAATATTGAGCCCAAGTTTTACTCTTCATAATTCCTCCCAATTATTACTTCAAGGAATCAAAGTTGGAGGAATACTTTCCTGGGAGAAGAATTTTGGAGCATCTTTTAACACTGTTGAAGAGAACTGGAGACATTGGACCATGTTCTAGTATTGAATAGGGATATCTCTTTCATGCCCTTTGTGTCTTTATTCAAGTGTTCTTTGCAAAGCACATGCTTTATTAATCAAGTTATTGAGTCTTCTGATGCTTTTAAATAGAAGATCCATGGTGGCAAATTACCTTGTGCTTAATGGCATTGGGTTGCCTGACTGTAGCCAACATGGATGAACCAACAAAATTTGCCCAGATTTCTCTCTTCCTTTGATTTCTCATCACTTTTGGCTTTTCAAGATGACAGTATCTCAAGTTCTTTGGACTAAGTTGATGTTAGTCTTACATACAAACTATGTTACATTTGATTTTCAACTCACAAAATTGGTTTTCTTCCATCTCAAGCACTTACTTGCCAAATATATTTAGGTAGATGCTTGCCATTGTTACTTTATAATGGAGCATTCCATTTTAAAGGGTATTCAAAGGTTGAGTATATTTTTCTTGTAAGAAGCAACTTATTTTTAGTAAATTTCAACTAAATCAGTGTAATGTTTAGGTTAGTTCCTTTTGGTGGTTATAAGCTTATTTAAATTGCTTAAATTCTTTTAGAAATCTACCTCCTTTAGAAAATGCCTGCATAGATATTTTTTCAAAATATCTCACATATTTTGATGTGCCACTTAATAAACTATATGTTCATGGAAGGGTAGTTAACTTTCTTTTTTTTAACATCAGTTCAATTACCTGTAAGATAAGGCTAGTAATTTCTCCATACCTTCCTTTTTTATAGTGACTATCAAATGGAATAGTTTAACTCAACAAATACTAATACAGCACTATTGATAATCATTGTGAAATACTTTTGCAATGATTCTTTGTTTTGCTTTGCCTGGCTCCACAATTTCTTCCTCCTTTGCCATTTATGCCAGCAGACCAATAACTCTTCCCCCAGTTTCCTTGCTTTGGGGACAGACTGGCAAGCCACAGGAAAAGGCCTCAGATACAAAAGGAATTGTGGAACCAGATTGAGGCTGAGTGTTTGAGCACATGTGGAAACTGACTAAACTGATAGAACTTTAATTGTGTGTTGCCTTCCTGCTGTAAATACTCTAAGTTGATAAGAGAGGTTTAATTGGCTGAACACTGTAAGTGGAAGTTGCCAAAGTTGAATTGCAGCAAAGCGGGAACTGCATGTAAACACAATATGCTTAGCAGCCTTTGTAATTTAGCCTGTCACTAAGTGGAAAATAAAATATTAAGTTTCCAGTTCAGCAGCTTTGAAGTTATTTTCTTTCCAACCATATGGAAATTCCATTGGCTTAAATCTTTATGAAGACAAAGTATGGAGTGATAAACCTGAAACCCACATAAATCATTTTTGAATTTTCTTTTGTCAGTTTTGTTTCTAAATATAATTTATCACCCTTTTTTTCTAGGCTATACAGTCATCTGTAGTGGGTTGATTGGTGATCCCCAATAAGATACATCTATGTCCTAACCCCTAGAACCTGTGAATGTGATCTCATTTGGAGAAAGTGTCTTTGCAGTTGTAATTAAGTTAAAGAACATGAGACGAGATCATCCTGGAGTAGAGGAAAAGGAAAGTAAAGATGGAGACAGATCAGAGTTATGCAGATGCAAGCCAAGGAGTCACTGCGGCCAACGGAAGCTGAAAGAGGCAAAGAAAAATTCTTCCCTAGAGCCTTAAGGGGAGTATGGCCCGCTGACACTTTGATTTTGGAATTCTGGCTCTGCAATTGTGAGAATAAATTTCTGCTGTTTTAAACTACCACAACTGTGGTAATTTGTTATGGCAGCCATAGGAACTAATATGGTCACCCAAACCCAATAGCAGGCTACGTTTTGTTGGCTGTGTTTGAAGCATACGGGTCTTGGAAAGCAAAGCACAAGCATATACATTATATTAGTTGACTTGGGCTGCCATAACAAAACACTAGAGAGTGGTGGTTTAAACAGTAGAGATTTATGTCTCACAGTTCTGGAGGTTGCGAAGTCCAAGATCAAGATGCCAACAAGGTAGATTTCATTCTTAGGCATCTTGTCTTGGCTAATCCTGAGACAGTCAGGTAGGAGGGGGTCCTTGGAGAAATTCCAACTAGCCTGCTGACAGAGGTAGAGCCTTGGGAAGTTCACCATGTTTGCAGTGGGGAAGGAGCCTGGTCTCTCCTCTTCCTGTGTGGAACCTGAGATTCAAGCTGCCGGTGGGAAGTGCTCTAGCAGGGACTCCAGCCTAGTGAGAGTCCCTGTTTCTCCCTTTTCTTCCTTTTCACCCAATAAAACCCTGTTTTACTCACCCTCCAAACAGCCTGTGACCTAAATTTTCATGGCTGTGGGATGGACAAGGACCTCATCTTTAGCTGAACTAAGGAAAAGTCCTGCAACAATCCCACCATGAAGTCCTCACCCTCATGAGCTCATCTCATCCTAATTACTTAGCAAGGGCTCCATCTCCAAATACCATTGCTTTGGGGGTTAGGGATTAAACATAGGAATTTTGGGGGGTCACAAATATTCAGCCCATAACCTGCAACATCAGCTTCTGAGGACAGCACAATCTGTATTCTGGTCTTAGGGTTTGTAACAGTGTCAGTTTGCTTTTGGTGTTTGCTTTGGGATAGGTTGGACATCAGAGCCAGATGAACTAGACTACTAGATTACTTGTCTGTAGGCATGGAAAAAGTGAAGAGAAACAATGTGCCAGTGGTGTTGACAGAAGAAGTTCCATGTATAGCAAGTAAATTCTACTACCAGAAATCAAAGGTCACCTCTTGTGAACTGCACGGCCAGTTCTGTAGCTTGTTTTCCTGTTTGTTTGTTTGTTTTTTATCTTTGCAGCCACATGTCTGAACAGAGATGGTGAGGGCCTTTACTAGTATCCTGATCAAACACTAAGTACAGACATTAATAGCAGAATGAGCAACATGTGATATGTCTTCTGGACTCTCACATTTCGGTTATAAAGTCTGGTTCTTCAAAATCTTTCCCATGTGAAACATAAAAAATGAGGAACCTGTTTTAATCCCTGGGTCCCAAGGCTTTTAAAGGAAAGGTGTATATTTTTATCAGAAGGATAATCAATCTTTCTAGCAGATTTAAAATCAGATTCAGAGGGAAGAAGAAATTTATTCAGTAAACACAAATTAGTAACTCATATAGCTTCATGTATGACTTACAGCTGTATTGGTAGTATATGTAAATCCAGACATTGGTTTCAATTTGCAAAATGCTTATAAATGATGTAATTTCTCAATGCAAATGTGATATTTCAATGTCAGCATAAAAATGAATACAAATACTAGGCATTAATATAAACAGAACAAGTAAAAGTTCAGCTGCTGGAATTATCTAGACCAAGGTGATTCGGTCATCTCATACCCTCTTGAATTCTCATTAGAGCTAGGAGCATTTTTTTCTTTAAGCCTCAATTAGCTATCAATATATTTCAAGAAAATTTGAGGGCTGCCATATGAAAGGTCCAGCATACGCCCTGAAATCAGGCATGGGAGCACAATACTTCTATGAAAATCAGCAAGGAAACCCTGACACTGAGGATGTAGGGGGCAGAATGGGACTGAGGACTGGTAATACCTGAAGTCTGTCACATGAAGAAGGAAGTAAATTGGACCAGTGGGCCACTGCTTGAGCAAATGTTAGTCCCAAATACAGTCTAAGCCTGTGACTTAAAACAGAGCTCTAGAGAGTAAGTTGTATTTTCCCACCAGAACATGTAAACAATGTCAGGACTTACCACCCAATTAATAACATATATGACAAATAATGTCCTAAGATTCACAATAGCAAAGACTTGGAATCAACCCAAATGTCCATCAGTGACAGATTGGATTAAGAAAATGTGGCACATATACACCATGGAATACTATGCAGCCATAAAAAAGGATGAGTTTGAGTCCTTTGTAGGGACTTGGATGCAGCTGGAATCCATCATTCTTAGCAAACTATCACAAGAACAGAAAACCAAACACCGCATGTTCTCACTCATAGGTGGGAACTGAACAATGAGATCACTCGGACTCGGGAAGGGGAACATCACACACCGGGGCCTATCATGGGGAGGGGGGAGGGGGGAGGGATTGCATTGGGAGTTATACCTGATGTAAATGACGAGTTGATGGGTGCAGCACAGCAACATGGCACAAGTATACATATGTAACAAACCTGCACCTTATGCACATGTACCCTACAACTTAAAGTATAATAATAATAAATAAATTAAAAAAAAAAAGAAATGTATGAAGAGAGCATCATAATAAATAACAATATTAAAGACCTTCAAATCATGGTGTAATGGTTAATTTTATATGTCAACTTGGCCAGGCTATAGTGTCCAGTTGCTTGGCCAAACACCAGTCTGCTGCTGTGAATGTGTTTTTCTCATATGTGATTAACATTTATATAAGTAGAGTTTGAGGAAGGCTGATTATGCTACGTAATGTGGCTGGGCCTCATCCAGTCAGTTGAAGGCCTGAAGAGAACAGATGGGTCCCACAAGGAGGGAGGAATTCTGCCTCCCCATTGCCCTCAGACTCAAAACTGCAACCTCAACTTTTCCTTGGGTCTCCAGCCTGCCAGCCTGCCATTCAGGTTTCAGACTTGCCAGCCTCCATAACCTCATAAGCCAATACCTTAAAATAGATCTCTCTCTATGTAAATCATATTCATTCTATATAAACATCCCATTGGTTTCTCTGGAGAACCCTGACTAATACATATGGGTTATAAAGCTTGGTTGTAGCCTCATCCCATATTTAACCCATATTTCTCAAACACATTTGGTCCAGGACAGTTCTCCATTGTGCAAGACTGCCCCACTCATTGAAGAACATTTAACGCCCTGTCCCTCTTCCATAAAATACCGTGAGCATCCTCCTCCTAAGCTATTTTAACAACCAAAAACACTCCCACACATTTTCACATTTCCTCTGGGGGCTGACTGGTCCTTGTCCAGTTGGGTACCATTGATCTAGTTCAACTCACCCATTTTATACATAAAGAAACTAAGGTGATGAGAAAATGTACTTAAAAAAAGCAGAACATGATTATTTTTCAACACATGACTTCTGTACAAACTCCAAATAAAACCCCAATATAAAAAAATGAGAAAAAATGGTATTTCATTTACAGTGCTCGACAAAATGTTAACCTCTTGAATCATAAATCAGCTATTAGAAATCAGTAACAAAATGATGAAGATTACAAGGTACATGAAAATAAAAGAAAGAGAGGAAAATGAAGTAACACAAATGACTAATAGTGCTATATGAAGATGATGTAGCTTACTGTTAACAGATGAGAAAGTAATTTCTTTGTAGTATTACATTATCAATGATGACAAATGTGGATATCTACTGTTTGTATAGTTTTAGGAAGTGGGGAACACTCAAACACTGGGAAAGCTCACTCTACTTATGGGAAATTTACTCAAAATGCAGATTTTGCATATACTTTGCCTGGGCAGTTTCAATCCATAGGAATTACTCCAACAAAGTAGTTGGATAAATTGAAACTTATACATGAGCATGTTCACTACATAAAAAATCTGTAGGTAATACATCATCCCCCCCAACTCGTTATGTATCAATTGGTTAAGAAAAAAACATGTTTTTAAAAATGTTAATAATTAGTAGCCACACTGTAGTGAGGATTCAGGTTTTTAGATTCCTAGTTTAGCACATTCCTGACTCCCTTATAAATCCTATGAAGTCAGGCTAAATGTATTCATTTATCCATTGAATGTATAGAAGCCCTCAGCATATTATAAATTGAACATTTAGCACATACAATTTATAATTCTGCTTTTCACAGTTTTGTGGTATCTAAAGACAGCATGCTCATCACTTATTGCCTGGTTCTCCCAATACCCTCTCTTTATTGGGAGATAATGCCCTTCTTAGGTTTTGCTACTTGACCACATGGTTCTAGTTAGAGATTCTGTGCATCTGCCCTCTCTGGCTGCGATTGGTTTGAATGGGCACCATGACACAGCCTTGTCCATCAAAATCCTCCCCTGTTAATTTTCAAACTACAAACAAGAGAGATAATAGTTCCCTTTGGAAACCATGGAAACAAAAGGCTGTGGTGCTCAAAGGTTGCTGTTGGCCCCTTTTCACTATGAAAAAGAGGTTGGGCTGCGCATCGTGGCTGACGGCTGTAATCCCAGCACTTTGGGAGGCCGAGGCAGCTAGATCACAAAGTAAGGAGTTCGATACCAGCCTGGCCAATATGGTAAAACCCTGTCTCTACTAAAAATACAAAAGTTAGCCAGACATGGTAGCGGGGACCTGTAGGCCCAGCTACTCGAGAGGCTGAGGCAGGAGAACTGCTTGAACCCGGGAGGCGGAGCTTGCAGTGAGCCGAGATCGTGCGACTGCACTCCAGCCTGGGCAACAGAGCGAGACTCTGTCTCAAAAAAAAAAAAAAAAAAGAAAGAAAAAGAGCTCGGTGTTCAGTGAAACCAAGGCAGAGAGAGAAATAGAGGGGCCCCTGCAGGGCTCTAGTCCCTGGCTCCAGTCATCCCTGAAACTGTGCTGCTTCCCTCTCCGTGGTTTAACTACTCAACCCTTTCTTTGATTGTGTGAGATACCTTAGTATGCTTTGAATAAACCCCCTTTCCTTTAGTCTAAACTAGTTTGTGCTATGTTTTTGTCACTCACAACTAAAAGAATATGTTTACTGGAAAATGACTGGTTGAATTTTTTATAATCATACAATTCAGAAACAGTGATAGTTACACTTGGGTTTCAAGACATAAACTGTGAGTTGCCAGCGGAGGTAATGATCCTAGCTGTGCCACCAAGGGCATGCAGGAATTAAGAAAATGCGACTTTAATAAGGTTAAAAGTGTAGCTACACCATAATTTCTATTACCATTGTCAGAATCATCTAGCTATTTATTTTCTCAGGTTTGCCTCATGTTTGCTTAGAAAAAAATTCCTCCTTTCCTTGATATACTTTCTGAAATGCCATCCTCATCATTCATTTCCAATTCAAATTGAACGTCTTTGAGTATAGCATTTGGTGTAGCATCTATAATTTCCTATGCACCTGCGTGCAATGGATAAGTGAGCAGACTCTGTGTAGAATTTTTCAGGACACAGGTGGTAGTTAGGGGTCTTTGTATTTGGTAATGTATAAGATTCTTCTCATCCTCAAATTCACCATTAGTGTCTCCACACTAGGACCATGATGCTTTTTGCAGACTACAGCTGTCCTTGGCTGATAAGTGGAAAGGAGAAATGATTTTAAAAAATGAAGAAAAAGCAGCTACCTTCGTAGAAAAGAGCACTTAAAAGGCTTTATTAAAAAAACAAAAAAACTGAAGAATTTGGCCAGGCGCGGTGGCTCAAGCCTGTAATCCCAGCACTTTGGGAGGCCGAGACGGGCGGATCACGAGGTCAGGAGATCGAAACCATCCTGGCTAACACGGTGAAACCCCGTCTCTATTAAGAAATACAAAATACTAGCCGGGCGAGGTGGCGGGCGCCTGTAGTCCCAGCTACTCGGGAGGCTGAGGCCGGAGAATGGCATGAACCCGGGAGGCGGAGCTTGCAGTGAGCTGAGATCTGGCCACTGCACTCCAGCCTGGGCGACAGAGCGAGACTCCGTCTCAAAAAAAAAAAAAAAACTGAAGAATTTAGAAAAATCACTTTATCTTCCCCTTTTCCCTGAATCACTGAACACTCAAGCCATGCTATAGAAACCTGAAGGATGGGAGGCCATTTAGACTGTTATGAGCTATAAAATTTGTGGAAAGAAAAAGTGAGAACTAATTATCTTCCGCCACACTGCTGAGATCTTAGACTCACTTCCATCTCTTCTGACACATGGTTTTAGATCCAAAGAAATATGTGTCCTTCAGAAAAAAAAGAGATGTTGGCAATCTTTTTCTTAACACAAATCATGTGTAAATTTATCTTCCCAATTTGTCCAAGGAAAGAAAATAAAACTGCACAACAATTATTAAGTAGAATGCCAGGAGTCCTATAGTTTGAAAGGCCCCACTCCAGGATGTTATACGCCCAGGACACAAAGGGGGTCAGTTTTATCCACGATCCGCCCCTACTGTGGCCTAAGAAGCATGAGAAACTCTATAAATCCCCTGAAAGGGAAATTCTGCCTCAGGCTTCATGCCTCAGCTTGCATTTTTCTTCTTGTACTCTCGATTTCCCTGGTTTTCAATGATGACTTCTACTATACCTATGTTTGCCACCTTAGTACCTGCACCTATTCTCTTCTTCCCCTCATTTGTGCCACCTGAGGCCTTGCCCAGTAAGCAAGGATTGACAGCCCTTGCTCTGAACCAGCAGATCAGCACCCCCCGCCCCCCCATCCCCCCTCCCCACCCCCCGCCCGGGCCAACGCCCTTTTTGTTATGCAAACACATCACAAGCACTGCCAGTGAGCAGGGACTTGATCCCAACACAAAACCCACAATTCCCAGGCCCTTTCCATTACAGAAGGTAGAAAATGCCTTAACCAACTCACCTCAAACTGAAGAGAAAATTTATAGTCAGAGTCTTTGGCCATATCCTTAATATAGGCATCAAAGTCATCCAGTTGAACCGGGCTTTGCCAAACACAAAGAAATATATATACAATTTAAAATTCTTGCTGATAGGTATAATATATTGTTTAATATCATACTTCTTAATTTTATTGGAGAAAATAGAAGTTTTACTTCTCTAGCACTTACCTTTTTATTATTTTTTTCTTTTTTATAGTTCAAGTTACCAATCCTTAATATATTGCAATTGAAAAGAAGGGCATATATATCCAGCTTCCTTGAGAGGAGAAATCTCTAGATTTTCACTTGACTCTTACTCTAGCAGTACAGTACTATATACATGCATATTCATATAAACATCCCCATATATGTTGCCTCTAGAAAACTCTGGCATATGGAAAATAACAAAGGAATAGATTTAAAAGACCTGTTTCAATTATGGTTTTGCTTTATTGACTGTGTTATCCTAGAGAATCACCTAACTCTTTCAGAGTCAATGTTCTTATCCATAAAATACAATAGTTATAGCTACGAGGTTGACATACGGTATATAAAGAACTTTGTAAGTTTCAACAGCTTTACAAGTATAAGGAATTGTGCTGCTAGCTACAGTCTCTCCAAAGCAGAGGCAGGATCAGTGGGATGAAACTTTTGTCCAGAAAGCTCCCAGGGTCTCACTGGAGTGTCATCTTTAGAGGCTTGCATATCTAGATTCAATCAAGTAACACATCTGAGCTTATGTTTCTGCATCTGCAGCAGCAGTTCTCACTTCGTTTTTTTTAGAATAAGAATCCAATTTTATCTCCTGTAGTTTTCTATAGCTGCTTATCTCCTCTAGAGCCTACCTAAACCAATTTGCTCTCTAAAGTAGCTCTCTGCTTCTGCAGAATGCCACATTCTGTCATCTAACTCAAGCTTTTCCACTTTGGCAGGGTCCTTATAGTTGACCCTTCCCTTGGTCTTGTGGCATGTTACTCAGCCTATATCATCTAACTGTGGTCTTTTTTGTTTTGTTTTGAGACAGAGTCTTGCTCTGTCACCCAAACTGGAGTGTAGTGGCACTATTTAGGCTCACTGCAACTTCTGCCTCCTGGGTTCAAGCGATTCTCCTGCCTCAGCCTCCTGAGTAGCTGGGACTACAGGCAGGTGCCACCACGCCTGGCTAATTTTTGTATTTTTAGTAGAGATTTGGTTTCACCATGTTGTCCAGGGTGGTGTTGAACTCCTGACTTCAAGTGATCCACCTGCCTCGGCCTCCCGAAGTGCTGGGATTACAGGTATGAGCCACTGTGCCCGGCCTAACTGTGGTCTTATGTCCAATTAGCAAATACATAGTATTTAATAATGCTCATTTAAAGTTGTTGATTAGCTAATCTGATGAATTCATTTATGTTAATATTTTAGTAAATTTTAGAGGGCATTATATCTTCCAGAGAATACTTTAAACTGAAATGTTTTTACATAATAATAATAATAACTCATTTATAAAACATGCTACACTTCATAAATATTCACATGCGTTATCTTGCTTAATCGATCCCTGAGGTAGGAACAGACAACATTAGCTCCAAGCTCCAGCTGAGAGAGCCATGGCTAAGAGAGTTAAATGAGTAGCCCAACATCACATGTCTACTAAGCAGTAGAATTCTCACTGGAATCCAGGGAGAGTAAGTCCTAGTTCAAAACTTGTCCCACTTCAAACTTGTTATCCTTCCAAAATAATGGGCTAAAGTTGGGACTCCTCTCCTGGAATGAACTCCCTTAAAATGGCAATCTCTGGCTGGTGTCTTTGGGCTGTGTATTGGCCTTAAAGTTGGATTTAACAACTCTGGCTTTCATCTTGTTACTAGGAAAATGGGCACATGTACACTGAAGGCAAACCAGACAAAGTATTTATGGGTTAAAAGAAGTAAAAGCAAGAAGCAGAGGGAAAAAGAGAGAGAGAGGAAGGAATAGCAAGCAGAAGAATGGACATAAGGGAGAACGAGAATGACCAGGAGAAGAAAAAGAAAGCTGGAAGGGAGCAAAGACCAAAAGGACAAATACCTACAGAGGAGAAAGAAAAAGAGGAGGTGAAGGAAAGGAAGGATGGAATGAAGACAAGTGGAGACAGAAAATGGGAACCAGGGGGACACGGTAGTGGTGGGGCATTTGGAGTGAAAGAAAAATGGTAGAGAAGGCAAATAAAAAGGTGAGAGGAAAGCCTCTCAAGAACTGTCTTCTAGAGAAGGAGAGAGGACTCAAAGGAAAATGAGAGGGGGAAGGCGGAAGCTGAATTGATGTGAGTTGTTTTTGCATGTGGGTATGTGCTACCACTCCTAATCTCTACCATATCTCTTGTCTGGGTCTTGCTTCTCCTTCTTTTCTTTGCCTGGGTCTTGGGAGGAGCAAGCCTTGATAGTCTCTCCTTTTTGTCCAAGGACACTATCTTCAAAATGCTCTAGACTCTGCCTCTTTAGCTCACCTGCCAACCCAACTAATAGTTTTTGGTAACAAAGTCTTTCTGTTTCTGTGAAATCATCCCTCCCAGTTGACGGTACCCTCTCCTCTATTCAGTCTGGTCTTATCTCTCCTACATCAGTTGGTATGAGCCAATGGAATGTGTGCTGCTTTGAAATTGACTTAGAGACTGGACACGGTGACTCATGCCTGTAATCCCAGCACTTTGGGAGACTGAGGAGGGTGGATCACATGAGGTCAGGAGTTCTAGACCAGCCTGACCAATATGGTGAAATTTCATCTCTCCTGAAAATACAAAAATTAGCCAGGCATGGTGGCATGTGCCTGTAGTACCAGCTACTCGGGAGGCTGAGGCAGGAGAATCACTTGAACCCGGGAGATGGAGGTTGCAGTGAGCCAAGATTGTGCCACTGCACTCCAGCCTGGGTGACAGAGCGAGGCTTCATCTCAAAAAAATACAATAAAATAAATTTAAAAATAAAAATAAATTAAAAAAATGAAATTGACTTAGAAAAAATTATTCTGTTTTCATATATGCCATAAAATTATATGCCACTCAAGACTGACTAGAAACATTTTTACGTCAACTTTTCTTTTGGATTATGTCATGGATTACTCATGATTTCTTTCCATAAGCATAGATGCCACAGACCTGGCTGGACCCCTAATTGCCTTCTTGTACTAATTCACCAGTGTTCTATATAGGCAGGTATCAAGAACAAACTCTATATAAAGGAAAGTTCCACTCTTCACAGGTAGAAATATAACTAAGAAAAGGCATGGAGGTGATAATCTAATAGGCTTTTGAAATCAACTGGGGGTTAATTTTCACTCACCACAATCGTAATTCTTCTGATTCAATGGTTTAATAGATAAGGAAAACCACAGGCTAGGTTAATTATCTTCTCTATTTATTATACAGGTTTCTTGAGACAGCATTATCAAAGTATTTATTATAATATCAAATAGAGTAAAAGCCTTTTCCTGCAATAAACACAGAATTTCAAAATACTAACAGGATTTTTGAAACTCTTTGATGTAGTTAAATATTAGGTTTTCATATACTGTATTTAGAATACCATATTTCCTCCTCCAAGACTTTAAAAATTACTAATGATCCACTCTCTCAGATTTGAAATGATAAACATTATCCTTATTTCTGATGTGATTTCTGTGATACACTTTTCTAGTGGCCACTGCCACTCAGGCATAAACGACCGATACATTACTGTGCTTAGCTATCATAATATGCATTTGCCTCTTTCTTAAGCATCTCTTCTATTTGAAGACAAACAATCTTTAATTGGAACATTAAGATTACTATAACAAACATCTTTTTAAATGACATAGTAAGAAAAACTTACTTTGTCAGTTTCCTCTTCTTTAAACCATTTTTACTCCTAATAATTAAAAAAGAAAAGACAAATTTATCTGGGCAAAAGAACTGATTAACATAATAATTAAACTTGAAGAGCTTTAAATAATTACATCAGGTACCTCAGTTTTATTTAATTTTCATGAAACACACATCAGGTTTGTTTAATTACTTTTCCTTTCATGAGAAGATAATAATAATTTCAGATTCATTTTTTAAAACTCTACTAGATTGCATGAACATATCTGCACTTTATACTTTCCATTTGCCAAGAACTGAGTTCTAGAAATGAAGTTTTTAACTGCTGTCAATTAAGTTGCTAGAGCAGTTTGTAAATGTCTAGAAGTATTTATCTACCACCTGCACACTCCAGTTTCTACAGTCAGGAAGGAAGAATTGGGGAATGAAATGGAGAACTAATAAAGAGAGGGTGGAATGTTGTTTTCTTAGTTAAAGACTAAAATAACTTTTTCTGACATTTTTCTTTGGGGATGTGAATGTGTGCTGTCAGTGTGGTCATGTATCTTATACAATTCTACTATGGCATTGTTTTTATTTCATCTTGAACTAATGTTTAAGCTATCTGAAGAACTGGACCTATTCCTGCTTGCTCTTCATCATTACTAGTCTATAAGATGAAACACAAGAAATGCTAATGCATGCTTTAGTTAGTTGTATTTGTTTGGGGGATAATTACGGTAATGGTTTTCACTCAACCAAGTAAGATAACTCACCTAAGTTATCTAAAGCTAACAGTATCTATCGAAGCACTTTGTGATTTTATTCTTATTGTCTTCTATAAATAATAAATGTTGAAACATGATTGATTGTATGAATGACATTATAGCAAACTTTTTGTAAGTAATTCTCAGAGGTCTTCACATAATTTTGATGGAAGCACCCGCTTTTCAGAAAATAAACAGTCTATAGTAAATAACCAGTTGTAATCTTAGTACTTTAATGTGTCCAAATATTTATTTATATTTACAATTATGAATGTTTGGATATCTCCACTTCCTGAAAGCTTTTAGCAGGATGAAGCACTACTTTGTGTGACTGTTAGTTGCAGGTACACACCTTGCTACACTCACTTTATCACTTCCCCCCAGGGCTGAGCATCGTTAATGAAACACATAGTGGGTGGTCAATAAACGCTTATTCAGTTGAACTGAAACAAAATATCTCTGCCATGTTACCCTCAGAATTTCACTTAATGATTCCTTTAACAATTGAGTACTAGACTTGGGCTTGTGATGTTCTGATTGAAAAGATGGGACTTGTGGATGAAGAGAAAGTAATGCAGGTCAGGAAATGTAGCAACACATCCACGAAGGCAAGTGGTGTTTGTGGTTTTCAGGTAGCTTTAATTTCCTCCCACTTCTAAGTGAAAACAATCCATTCAATGGTTCCTGTTCTATTTCTTCCTCCCTCATCCTCTTTGTCTTCCATACCTGACATTTAGAGGGAAAAATCAGTCCAGTTTTTACTCTGCCTCTCCCTGATCCCCTCAAAAAACACTGTCCTGTTGGACATAGCTGTATGTTATAGACGTTTGGGAACCTAAGGGAATATTTATTGATAGTGTTTTTTATTCAGCCCCGTGATGGTAATTTAGTTAGTTTTAGGAATTCCATATTTACTTCTTGTAGTAAGTGCCAATTACATTAGTGCTTTCGGAAAGCAGAATGTCAGCGGAGATGACTAACAGCTCTGGTAAAGTCAGGAGGCTGCCAACATATTTTGTGATCAGGAGTGAACAAAAAAATACTTTCCTATCCAAACAGGCTTTAAAGGAAACTAGGAAGTAACAAATGTATGTAAGAGGGTAACACTGAATAAATTCAGTGCTGAAATATTAAGCTGCTACTACTCGGCAGTTGTGTACTGTGTAGAAACTTGATTCATAGAGGAGAGACACATTTTTTTCTTTCAATCGCATTCATTATTGAATGAACTTTCAATATAATGTATAATTATACTACGTTTTGTATGACATATCATATACTTATTGGCATAAGTAATCATGATTTGTATACAATTTGCATTGTTCTATTTAGATCTTGCTGATTCCAAAGAGTTTCTGTATCCTAAGGCTGTGGAACATGACAGGATTGAATTATGAAACTCCACAGCAACACTGATCAAATGTTCCTATATTTTCAGTTGCTGTGCTAATTCCACGACTAAAACAAGATAAAACCAGGGGAAAATTCATGCAGATTAAGACTTTGCTAGCAATTTTAACTTAAGCACATTCTGGAAGGAGCCAATATGTGCACATGTTACAGTGACGATTTTGTGGGACATGTAGGGTATCGCCTTTTCATTGCAAAAGATTTTCCAAATCAATAAATAACCCCCATCAGACATACATACAGCATATATGCATAGACGATTGTGCACTTGTAATTTTTTCTCTTTCACTTATATTAGGAAGGTTCAAAATCCTAATGACTTCAAAAGTTAAGATACATTCTGCATAAGTTAGTCATGGTTATGACAGTCTTGGAAAGCCATCCACACTGCAATTCATTCCAAAAAAGCAATAGCAAGGACATGGGATTTATAATGGTTGAAATAAGACAAAACAAAACTCTAAAAGTCTCCAATTTTGTAAGTGCTGCTTACTCTTTGATGAGGTAAGCAGAAACCATCCCCAAATCTTAAAAAGAACTTTAGGATTATATCATTCTTCAAATAGAACATGCAATCACCATGAGTAAAGCTGAGCATTTTCAACTAAATGCCACTTATTGCTTAAAATGCCAACTGCTTAGGATTGAGAACAAGCAGATGAATACCTGAGTAAAGCATGAGGGTCGTTATGGCAGTTTAAAAAAAAAAGGATTTAACACTAAATCTAGATATAGCTAGTTCGACTTAGATGATTTCTTTCAATAGGAAACACTCTAAGTTATGAAAGTCAGAAATCCTTGCAGAACACAATCCTGAGACTAACCTAACTGGGCACTGGTGCTCCACACTGATTCTGTTACCACCCCAGGAAAAGATTCGAGCAACACTATGAGAGAGAGAAAGAGTTTTTTTGATTTCCAAACAAACCACTAGTGACATCAAATGGGTTTTAGAAAATCAACAGGAATATATATATTTCCAAGAAATCGACAGTTTAGAAAGGAAGTTGGACAGTGTATTAGGCAGTGTGCATCAGGGGAGATGGCTCTGTTATTAACAGCTGTTGTTAATAGGGTAGGTGAAATCTGAAGACAAACACATCATTAGGAGGATTAAAAATGACTCTTTAGCTAATGAAAGCAGGGGAAAATAACCACAAGTTATTAGATGAAGCCAACAGGGAACTGGAGTGGTTGTGTGAGTAGAAGCTGTATTTCAATGAGCAGGGAATATGAATTTCACGTCTTTTGTATCTGGCATTGTACAAAAGGGCTGAGAACATAGTTTATATCCAGTATGCTTTCACTAGTTGGTATGTGTGAAATTTACTAAAGTGACAGAAAGCATGGAGCTCTATGTTTTACCTTCTCTTCTCACCTGGAGACAACCATTTACAGTTTCAAGGTGATTCTTCTAAAAATTCCTGAACGGTATTTTCTCCCCATAAGTTGGATTTCATGCTATTTGATTGGTACTATAAATAGCAGACCTTGTGAGGGTTGCTGAAATTTGAAGATATGTTCATCAACGAGACCTATTAAGGAATACCTGCTTATTAGCACACGCCTACCTTACAGAAGCTTAAAAATGAGCTGTGAAAAAGGAGAAAGTCTCAGAGAATTAAGCAAGGAAATGATCTATGCATCTTTCTTTCATTTTATTTGCAATCTGGGATACTTTATGGGTATTTGCTATCAGTATTTTAACAATAGGCACACTATTTGAGGATGATTAGTAGATGTTCAGTTAAAAGTAAATGTATATTTTGAAGGTCGAAATGGAATTTGTGTGTGCTATTCATACCTGAAAACTATTTGATGTCAAATACTGAAAATATAGAGTTGACTGTGCTGAAGCCCTGTACTAAAAACCATAATAAAAACGAACTTAGAATAACAGTGAATGGGTCCTCAGCATCTAGCACATTCCTTTGACTTAATTACTTATACATCATGTCTACTTTGTTTCAAAAGCTTTCCTCTAGTCTCTTTTTTTTAAAGAAGATATGAATTCTGGAATTAACAATCTCTATTTTGAGGAAATCCTTTTTTATGTTTCTTCCAGTGCAACTTGAAATCCTAAATTCTGCCAGCCGTATTTATTCTGTCCTTGGAGGAGCTGAAGAATATTTGGTCAATTGTCTTTTTGAATAAATAAATGCTCCAGATTGCTCATACCCACACCACCACCCCATAAGCTATTTTTTTTCCAGTCTATGAGATATTTTTATTGTTTTCTTCTGAGACCTTTTAAAGTTGTCCACATTTATGGATCTGTCTATACATAATTTAGTACCTAAACACTAGGTATTAATATTTAAGGACAATGACTTTTTTTGTCAGTTCCCTGGGAAACCGCTACCTTTTATCTTATAGCACAGGAGAAGAAATAGTTCTTGATTCTTTAGTCTCAGAATTCAAGGTTACTATTATTATTACCTATTAAAAAGTCAAAAGGAACACTTCAAGATTTGATCATTAAAATGATCTAGAAATTAAAGAAAATAAGAAATTAAAGGAGTCTGCTCTTTACAGAGGAAAGAACAGATTTCAGAGAGACCTGAGTTTGGAACCTGGATTTTGTACATAGTGGAATGTGCTATTAAGACAGTTAATCTCCTTAAGCCTCCATTTCCACATTTCTAAAATGGGACTAAAATACTCTCTGCAGGATTGTGGGGGAGAATGAAATAAGATAATCATACAAAGAGGCTTGCATATAGTCAGCTGTTTCCTAGTCACTGAGTTAGCATTATTATAAAAACAAGGAGGCCTCAGATACAGAGAACTGTATAGACTCTGATTTCTCCTTCTTAATGCATTTCTACCTTCTTGGAAATTTGGAGCTCTCTAATGGATGAAGATGATAATGGAAAATGGAAAGCATTATTTGCAAAGATGAGAGGCCAATGGATTAACTCAATGAAGAAGCAAATAACTAGTATTAAACGGGAAAATAGGCTTGCCAAGAACATCAAGGAAAATAATTTAACAGAAAACCTTATAGTTAACATCCTTATACCGTTAACTGCTTTAATTCACTTCAATACATGATTAATAACTTTAGATGTTATTGAACATACAAAATAGTTAAAAAGAAACTTTCCTTTTTGTTTACTTCTTGAAGGCTGACTTTTAAAGAGTTTGTGTTAAACAGTAAAAAAAAAAAAAAAAAATCACTTACCAAGGATTAATATAAAATGCCAAAAGATAATCAGTCCAAAGACATGAGGGTAGCAGGGTTAAGAAAGCAAATATACTCCTACGCCTGTGTGCATTAATAGATAACAGATGGAAAGATGAAAAAGTTGCAAGAGTTAGTAATATAAACTGTGAATAGATATAAGTAAATTACCTACTGGGATTAATTAATATGACAAGCACCTTAATTATAATTAAATATTAATCCATTTTGTAAAATATAAATGTGAGGGCTTAAATGCTACAATATTGACAAAATCAGTTTTTATTCACACATGACCTTATTGTAATCAGATATATTTCTTTCAACTTATTTTGTGTCAATTAGTCTGCTACCAGGTGATTACATTTTGCATTCAGTCAAATGAAGCACTTAAATGCCTCATTAGTTATCTTGAGGCTTACCTTGCATATTATTCTTCCTATGCTTAAGCCTATTTTAAGAAACCTCTATAACATCATTTGACAGCTAAACAGCAGCTTGTGTGAGAAAATAAAAACGGTCACTTTAGGCTGAGCACGGTGGCTCACGCCTGTAATCCCAGCACTTTGGGAGGCCGAGGTGGGCGGATCATGAGGTCAGGAGGTCGAGACCATCCTTGCTAACACGATGAAACTCCGTCTCTACCAAAAAAATACAAAAAATTAGCTGGGCGTGGCAGTGGGCGCCTGTACTCCCAGCTACTCGGGAGGCTGAGGCAGGAGAATGGCGTAAACCCGGGAGGCGGAGCTTGCAGTGAGCCGAGATCGTGCCACTGCACTCCAGCCTGGGCGACAGAGCGAGACTCCATCTCAAAAAAAAATAGAAAGGTCAGTTTACATATACACATATACTGATTCCGATGAAGACTAAGCTTTTAAGAGACATTCTTACAAAGCTGCACTACTAAGTGTGACTTTCTGTATTATTTTTAAATTACTATACAATTTGTAAATATAACCCTTAAAACAGAAGTATGGATAATACTCGAATATCATTCATTCAAGATAAGTAGCTCATCAACTACTTAGTCTGTGACCTCACTGATACTCAGCTAAGTAGGAGCAAAATAGTTTAGTTTCACTTTAATTCTAATTCAGACTGTTGATTTAAAATGCCTGGTTTCAGATATTCAAACCACTTGTCAAACAGAACACCCATTAATATAGATTTAAAAATACCCTGTGACTGCATCTAGAGTTATTCTGAGAATTAGGGGGAAAAATATTGTCACCTTGTCACTTCATTTATTACAATTCTTCACTGAGATATCTATTCTCAGTCAGCTAGAAAATGCTAGAGTCGGCAAAACTGTCTTTGCGAAGAGCTGCAAGATGTGCTTGATTTTATAGAAAGATCTTGAAGTGAATTCTCTTTTGCTGCAGTTCTCCCATGACTGGTCTCCCATAAATTCTATGAATTGTGACTGGCTGTGAAGTTAGTTAATACCTAACTCTCATGAGTCACAAGTATTAAATACATATAATCGGATTGGTTCCTAGATGGGCCACTCATCACCGGTCTCCCACTGGGCCTTTTAAAAGGGTGAACCAGGCAAGAAACAAGTATCAGTGGGTCAATCTCTTCATTTTGGAAAGAGTACTAATATATTTGAACAAACCTAGTAATGTTTCCTAACTTTTCACTGTCAAGGGTTGATGGATTTCTTTTTCTTCACAGTTGGGTTGTTTTTTAATAGCAAAATTCTATTCATGTTAAAATTTTAAAGTGGCACAACATATTGTCTTATTAAAAGAAATCTGGTTTCAACTAGATTTTCAACTAGAGTATCAGCTACACTGAGGGAAGTAAAATTTATATCCTAAATAAAGTTCTCCCTCCCTCATTGATTCTGTAAAATTTCCAATCTCCCATGTGTATTTCTTTAAGATTAACCATTTTAGGAGTTAGAAAACAGAAAGCAATAACTTAACAATGATTAATATGACATATTCATTTGCATATACTTTGCATAGTTTCTTGCAAAAGAAACAAACTAGATCATGTAAGTAGTACCAGCTTCATGTTAAATGTTTACTTAATTAGTACTTTTGTTGGGCATTGATTGAACTAGGTAGGATTGGTAATCTTCATCTATCATTGTCAGGTATAATGTCAACCAATTTAATCTCTTGACAACGCTCTTTAAAATTCGAACACTTCCTCCCTCCACATCCTTAATACTCAAGCATAAAAGAAAAATGAAGCCATGTTTTCTTATGAAACTTCCCTGGCTTTGATATTTATTTATCTGTAAGCATGAGAACTGAATGCTGGGCTGTATAATTTTTTTTTTCTTTTTTTTTTTTTGAGATGGAATCTTGCTCAGTCGTCGCCCAGGCTGGAGTGCAGCGGTGCGATCTCGGCTCACTGCAAGCTCCGCCTCCCGGGTTCACGCCATTCTTCTGCCTCAGCCTCCCGAGTAGCTGGGACTACAGGCGCCCGCCACCACGCCCGGCTAATTTTTTTGTATTTTTAGTAGAGACGGGATTTCACTGTGTTAGCCAGGATGGTCTCCATCTCCTGACCTCGTGATCCGCCCGTCTCGGCCTCCTAAAGTGCTGGGATTACAAGCGTGAGCCACCACGCCCGGCCTGGGCTATATAATTTTTTAACAGAAGTGGTGGCTCTTATTGCCTCAGGCACTGAAATGTGAGTTTAAAATGGAGATGCTGGGTGGGCATGGTGGCTCACACCTGTAATCCCAGCACTTTGGGAGGCCAAGGTGGGAGGATCACTTCAGCCCAGGAGTTCGAGACCAGCCTGGGCAATATAGTGAGACTTCGTCTCTACAAATATTTAAAAATTAGCCAGATTTGGTGGTCCATGTGTGTAGTCCCAGCTACTCGGGAGGCTGAGATGGAAAGATGACTTGAGCCCAGGAGGCAGAGATTGCAGTGAGCTGAGATCATCCTGCACTCCAGCCCGGGTGACCAAAGAGGGAGATTCTTTCTCCTCAAAAAATACAAAACAATAAAATATAAAATAAAATAAAATAAAATGGAGATGCTGGTCTGTCTCAAGCTGCTTCACTGGAATCTATTCTCTTGCGTTTAGCCACCACTTGTTCAGTGTGGCTACTGCATTTAAGCCCTTTTTCAGCCCAGGTATGGGCTCCTGTGCACCACTGTGTCAGTCCCTTGTTTAATATTGTAAACACAGAGCAGACCATGATGTTTGCCCTACTTCAGAACTGCGCTGAGCTTATATAAACCATTATATTCTGTGAAGATCCAGCCAGTGAAGTCTACCATCACTGAAATTACAAAACGATAATCAGACAAAACTTTCCCCAAAGGATAGTAAAATTGACTTTGGAGCACACACAGCACAGTTAAACTATGTAGAAGCTTGTTCCAAAACAATACTCACCAGTTGTATGGAAGCTTTCCATCCCTCTCTAAGGATGCAAAGTTGACAAATGTACCCGCTCCACACTCCCTGTTTTAAAGGAACCACAAAATCAAGGTTACTGCGTGACAAAGCATTCTTACATTGACATAAAAGTAAAGAGAGTCTTCACTAGCTTATCACCACAGCATTAAATTAATAAAAAGAAGCTAGGCCGGGCGCAGTGGCTCATGCCTATAATCCCAGCACTTTGGGAGGCCGAGTTGGGCGGATCACCTGAGGTCAGGAGTTGGAGACCAGCCTGGCCAACGTGGCGAAACCCTGTCTCTACTAAAGATACAAAAACTAGCTGGGCGTGGTGGCACGTGCCTGTAATCCCAGCTACTCGGGAGGCTGAGGCAAGAGAATCACCTGAACCTGGCAGACGGAGGTTGTGGTGAGCCGAGATCGCGCCACTGCACTCCAGCCTGGGAGACAGAGCAAGACTCTGTCTCAAAAAGAAAAAACAAAATAAATAAATAAATCAATCAATAAAAAGAAGCTAATACAAGTTCCATATGTTCCCCTTTGGCATACAATGCAAAACAGAAAGATAAAATGAAATGAAATAATATTTTGCAAGGTTGCAAATCAAATTATTTGAGCCAAAATAATTCACTTCACAATCCTTTCCAAAGGGCATTCATGATTCTAAAATAAATATTTGAACTATTTGGGGTATAATATATATTTACTTTTTACAAAGCCTTTAGTAGTAATATAGAAACTCAGCATTTTCCATCTTTAGCAAAAATTCTTCGTAGGGTTTTGTTTTATGGCATTTTCATTTCCTCTCTACAATGATAGTGGATCAAGTGGATTGTTTACTTCCTCTGAAATCTTTCTCTGATATTGCGATGCCCGTATTATTCATCACTGGAGATTCGAATAAAAGAGTGGAATGTACTGAAATAGGCAAGCTTCTGGCGTGCCTATTATCCGAAATGTGGCCTATTAATCTGCTAGGAAAAACACTGTTGAAGTTTTTTTTTTTTTTTTTCCAAAAGTAGAGAAAAAGTAAACATATTCTCATGCCTTCTCTACCTTTTGGCTAATTTCATGCATGAATAACAGCTCACTGGGGCTCATGTATCTCATTTTTTCTTTATATGGAATTAATGGATTTAATATTCAGAACTGAAGCAGAGATTTTAACATTATTGGCACAATGTGCTAATTACTTGAATTATCTACCTGTTATTAGGGTGTTCCAAGAACAATTTTCTTCTTTTGAAAAATACACTAATATAATATCATCGTGTATTATAAATTATACCTCATTAATGAATTTTCCTATGTCGATTTCCTATATATGGGATTTGTTTTACCTCTAACTCAAAGGTTTTAATCTGGGGTTCCAAAGATAGAATTTAGGGCTCTATGAACAAATGTGGAAAAAAGGTACACATTTATTTTCACAACCTGTGACTAAACTTAGCAGTCTCTTCTATGATTAAAATAGGTACCAAACCATCATAATATCCACATGTGTGATTTGCTAACAATAGAGATTACATATTTTTTAATAATAGACTTGCTGCAGTTATCTTGAAATATTGGTCATATTCATCACCATGATGAAATTGTTAAGACTATTACATATTGACATTTAATGTACTAATTAAAAAGCATACAACACATTTGCTTTTTAAATATTATGATTATCATATTTCAATATAGTTGTATAATCCTATGTATTTTATTTTAGGCACATAAAATGGAAGCACTATTGTTAGGAGAGTTCGCCAGACTGCCAAAAAGGATCATGGCATGAAAAATGATGGGAATCTCTGTTTTAATAACTAGCTGAAAGAATCAGAACCACCCCTCCTAAATATCTTTGGTATGTACCACAAAAAATGCTCAAAAATACCACTATTTCCTTTACTACATCTATTATCACCTCCTCCATCATTACTATTATAAGCTAACATTTACTGCACACTTCCTATGAGTTGAGTATTATGCTATGTTATTACTGCATTAATGCTCCTAAGTATCCATTAATGGAGGGGCGATTATCATCTCTTCTGCATACACATTGTTCCCCTAGCTTCCAGGCCACCACACTCCCTTAGTTGTCCTTTACTCCACTGGCTGCCTCTAGTCAGTGTCTTTCTGTTGTCTTATTTTCTCCCTGAAAACCTTAATACTGATTGTTCCAGTGATTAATGCAGGACCTTCTTTTACATTTACTCCCTGAATTTCATCCAGTCTAAAGCTCTAATGCAATTTATATGTTAACATCTCCCTCTTTTTTTTTTTTTTTTTTTCCTGAGACGGAGTTTCACTCAGTCGCCCAGGCTGGGGTGCAGTGGTGTAATCTCAGCTCACTGCAACCTCTGCTTCCCGAGTCCAAGTGATTCTTCTGCTTCAGCCTCCTGAGTAGCTGGGATTACAGGCGCCTGCCACCAAGCCTGGCTAATTTTTTGTATTTTTAGTAGAGACGGGGTTTCACCATGTTGGCCAGGCTGGTCTCAAACTCCTGACTTCAAGTGATCTGTCTTCCTCCCAAAGTGCTGGGATTACAAGCGTGAGCCACCATGCCGAGCCAACAACTCTTCAAATTTATATCTTCAACCAAAACTTCTCTTTCAAACATTAGACTTTTATATTCAGGTGGTGACTCTGCACCTGCACTTGCAAGTTATCTCAAACTTAATATTTCTGTGGTGGTTAATACTGAGTGTCAGCTTGATTGGATTGAAGGATACAAAGTATTGATCCTGGGTGTGTCCGTGAAGGTGTTGTCAAAGGAGATTAACATTTGAGTCAGTCAGTGGGCTGGGAAAGGCAGACCCACCCTTAACTGGGTGGCCACAATCTAACCAGCTGCCAGTGAATATAAAGCAGGCAGAAAAACGTGAAGAGACTGGCCCAGCCTCCTAGCCTACATCTTTCTCCTGTGCTGGACGCTTCCTGCCCTTGAACACTGGCCTCCAAGTTCTTCAGTTTTGAGATTCGGATTGGCTCTCCTTTCTCCTCAAGCTTGTGGACAGCCTATTGTGGGACCTTGTGATTGTGGAATTTAAGATGTAATAAACTCCCATATACCTATATATATAATATCTAATATATATATCCTATTATAATATATAATATATATCCTATTAGTTTTGTCTCTCTAGAGATCTCTGAGTAATACAATTTCCAAAACTGAAGTCTTGATATTCCCCCAACTCTGACCTGGAATCCTCTTTCAGTTGATGGCAGCTCCATCCTTTCCAGTGCTTGGGCCAAAAACCTGGAGTTAGCCTCAATTCTTTTGTTTGTTTGTTTGTTTTTCGAGATGGAGTTTCACTCTTGTTACCCAGGCTGGAGTGCAATGGTGCAATCTTGGCTCACTGCAACCTCTGCCTCCTGGTTTCAAGCAATTCCCCTATCTCAGCCTCCCAAGTAGCTGGGATTACAGGCATGCGCCACCATGCTTGGCTAATTTTGTATTTATAGTAGAGACAGGGTTTCTCCATGTTGGTCAGGCTGGTCTCGAACTCCCGACCACAGGCGATCCGCCTGACTCGGCCTCCCAAAATGCTGGCATTACAGCCTCAACTCCTTTTTTCATTTCCATTCCCTATCAACTTATTAGCAAATCCTGTTGCTCCTATTTTCAAAATACTTCCAGAATCTGATGGCTTCTCTCTGCCTTCAGTGCCGCTACTCTGGACTGAACTATTACCATCTCTTGCCTGGATTCCTGGCTACCACGATTGATATGCCTGTATCTGTCGTTGCCTAAGTGCAGCCTGTTTTCTACATAAAAGTCAAAATGAAAGTGTTAAATCTAAGTCAGATGCTGTCAATCTTCTGCCCCAGAGCCTGTAATGCCTGCTCATTTTACTGAGTAAAAGCCAAAGTCCTTCCAACGGCATACGAAGCCCCGTATGACTTGACATCTCCTTCTACTCTTGTCTTCCTCCGCTTTAGTCACAACGGCCCCTCTGCTACACTTCGAACATCCCAGTCGTGCTCCTACCCCAGGGCCTTTACACCAGCTGTTCTTGCTACTGGGCACACTCTTTCCACAGATAACACAGGCTACCTCCTTCATGTGCTTCAAGTATTTGCTCCAATGCCACTATTTCAGTGGAGCCTACTCACCTCCCAGGAACCTTATCCCCACACTGGTACTGCTTATCTCCCTTACTTGGCTTTGTTTCCCTTCCTTATCACCTGCTAACATAAGGTGCAGTCCTTTTACTTATATCTTTATTGTTTATTGTCTTTTTCTCCCACTAGAATATGAGCTCCATGAAGGCACATATTTTTTTGTCTGTTTCATATACTGTCATATATGTATCACTATCTGTAATATGAACACATGAAGTTTCAGTGACTTACACAAATTCCCACAAGTTGGAAGTCAAGATTCGACCTCAAGGAGGCCGAACATGGTGACTCATGCCTGTAGTCCCAGCACTTTGGCAGGCTGAGGCAGGCAGATGACTTAAGGTCAGGAGTTCGAGACCAGCCTGGCCAAAATGGCGAAACCCTGTGTCTACTAAAAATACAAAAATTATCTAGGCCTACTGGTGCATGCCTGTAATCCCAGCTACTCGGGAGGCTGAGGCAGAAGAATCTCTTGAACCTGAGAAGCAGAGATTGCAGTGAACCAAGATGGCGCCATTGCACTCCAGCCTGGGTGACAGAGTGAGACTCTGTCTCAAAAAAAAAAAAAAAAAAGATTTGACCTCAAGGAGTGTAATTTCAGAGCTCTCCACTGTAGTTACAGTGCAATCCCACATCTCTTCTTATCCTTTTAAGATTTATTCAAATGCCAACTTTCAAGAAGCTAATTTTGACTTTCAGAATTAGTCTTTAGTCTCTACTTTCATGGCATCCTGTTTTTAATTCCCCTTATGCTACATGTCAGCTTATGCCTTTAAATATATCTATCTATTCTATTCATATATCCAGCTAAGTAGGTAAGTTCCTCGTGGACAGCTTTGATGTCTGATTTTTCTCTGGATATGCCATGTCAGGAACTGATTAGATCACTATTGGATGGATGCATTTATTTATGAATATGTCAGTGAAAGACCTCTGAGACAGGAGAAAAATGTTAATTTATAATTCAGCAGTTTAACATTGGGCAAATATAAATGTTAATCAAATTTCCCAAACCAAGTAGTATTCAAATAAGCAACAGTTTTCAAGGGAATTGATCGATTGTTCTGATAATACAGGGGGCCACAGAAACTGCTTGAGAATGTGCTCTGATGAGCAATGCATCAGTGGTCAAAGGAACAGGGAAGCCCTGAAATCATAAATCAAAGGCATTTCTAATTGCAAGAAAAACTAAGCTGGCTGCAACTCTGAGTAATAGGAATAAAACTAATAGAGACTGCTAATGGACCTAATCATAAACCATACAAATATTTTCCAATAAAACAGCTTAAAATTATGGAGAGGATTTTCCTCCCCATTCTTTCTTGTCATCTCCATTTTTATTAACTTTTTTCATTAATTATACCGAACAGACATAGATATTTCTTTTACTCCAAATGTGTTCTGAAAGTACCCAAATGGAATGGATCCCCATATATGGGCTACTTCAAATGCCAAGATTGATAGCAAGAGGTCTGACTTTGTGTAAACAAGCAATCGTTTGCTTTCTCATTTCAATGGTAATATTTTACAATATAATGTTTCAAAGTCTATTTAGAAAACACACAAAATAGAAACAGACACTGAAAACTAAAATCAAATATACCGCTATACACCTTAGGTCTGCAAAAACAATATATACATGGCAGATAAAGCTATTTTAAAGATTGTGGATAAAAGGTTAGTAAAACTTAACTTACCTAGCCATCTGCAGATGCTTTTTCCTAAGAATAATGAGGGTAACAAGCAACAGTCCAATTAAAAGTGTGCTAAGGATGGCCAGCACGGAGATCACTACCACATTGGGATTCATCTCTGTAACTAAAGAGATAAGTCATGCATTTTCATCATAGGTTCTGTTATAGGGAACCAAACAGAACCATTCATTGTTTTTCATTTAGTCTTAAGAGCAGTGAACTTACGACGATACCAATAATAGTAACAATCATGTTCCCGAAGCCAACAATGAGCTCTTCCTGGTCAACTGTAACTTAGCAAACTAGACTGATAAGTGGTATTCAGGTGTCTGAAAGAATTGAGTCCATTTCAAAGGCCTACAGGATATTCTTACACAGGAAAACTGAAGAATGAAGAATACCTGTGCCACAGTTCAAATTCATTTGAAAGCTAAAAATATAGAAGTCATTATCATGTATTATCATTTTCTAACATTTTTGCAAGCTTAGAGGATGGCAACCTCTTATTTTGTGCCCATGATTTTGAAGTCAGAAAGCACAATTGTATACTTTGCTTACCACTAATAATGTATATGAAAAAGACATTAGCAAACTACCATCTGCTGAAGCACTTAACACATTACTAGAAGCAGGCATTCTGATGATCCATGGCCATATGTTTAGAGGTTTTCCATCTGCACAACTCAAGAGATTAAACCTATTAATGGGTTGTAGGGCCCTGAAGAACAGGGGTCATGTCCTTTTCATGTACTCTCTATAAAGACTTGTCTCCTATGGCACTTACACATTGTCTACTTCTTCATACTACACGGAAGAACAGGATATCAAAGGCAGGAACATAAGTTAAATATTCTTATAAAACTCTTCAAAATGGGCCTGAGGACTCATAGGATCTTTTGCATTGATCATAAAATCACAGAATGAGCGGGTGCATCTGATCCCTAAGGTTTTGGGTACTTATTACTTCCCATTTGGGCCAGCTTGGCTCCAGTTTATGAGTAGAGTGCTTAAACAGAAAGAATAATAGACTCATGGTCAGAAGAGTTTGTTCACTTGAGTACTGCTATTTGGAGAGAAGGCATTTCATCTGTTTTCTGTGGGCCTCATTTTCCTCATCTGTAAATAAGTTTAATAATATCACCTGTTGTGCTATGTTGTCATGGAGCTGACAAGGAATGATGGGCATTAAGGTACAGTTGACCCTTGAACAAAATGAGTTTGAACTGTGCAGGTTCACATATATATGGATTATCTTTCCTCCCTGCCACCCTTGAGACAGTAAGACCAAACTCTCCTCTTCCTCCTCCTCCTCAGCCTACTCATTGTGAAGATCATGAGGAAGATCTTTATGAAGATCTCCTTCCACTTAATGAATAGTTCATGTATTTTCTCTTCCTTATGATTTTCTTAATAACATTTTCTTTTCTCTAGCTTACTTTATTGTAAGAATACAATATATAATAAGTGTAAAATACCAAAATTTGTAATCAACTGTCTATATTATTGGTAAGACTTCGGGTCAACAGTAGTCTACGAATAGTTAAGTTTTGGGAGAGTCAACAATTATACATGGATTTTCAACTATGCAGGGGTTGGCACTTCTAACTCTCTCATTATTCATGACCAACTGTATACTTTAGAAAGCGTACAAGGATGTAGGAATGAGAGACCATTAAAATACTTTGCAGGTATATTTTTTGTCCTCTTTTCTGAAAAAACAAAAATTAAAAACAGAAAAAGAAAAAGAAAAAAGAAAATAGTCCACTCCAGTCATCACTGAATATAGCAGCTAAGTATATGACTAATATTATAGAAATGGAACTAAACCAGTAAAACTATGAGTGGCTGTATTACAAGAGGCTTCATAGAGGGTCTCAGGTTGCAGAATCAGACTCTAACAAACTAGGAGTAACACATGTAATACAACTAAGAAAAGAATAAGGAAATAAACAGCATCATTCCAGACCTTTCGTTAATCTCTAATTTTCCCACTTATACTTTTGGTTGGATTGGAAACTTTCTTGCTTTGACCCAGTTATAATTATGTCATTCTCTGATCAGTGACAGATGAAGACCAAGGCTAAATAGATGAAATTGGATTGATAGGAGTACTGTGCCTATTCCTGAAGAAGATGAGATGAGTTAGCAGCTAGCATCTAGACAGCACATACTAAGGATTTAAGTATTTTATTTCTAAGCTTCAAAACAACTCAGAAAGTTACATATTATTATTCCAATTTTATGGATGAAAAAAAAGTTCAGAGACACCAAATGTCTTTCTCTAACGCCATAGGTAGTAAGTGCACTTTGGCATTGAAATTAAGGACTCTGACCCCGAAGCTTGGGATTTCTTGGTGGAATATTGGCACAAATACATATATATATTCAAAAAGAAAAAGTGAGAAAAATATGGAAAAAAATATGGAAAGAACTTCCAAAGACCAGATTCCACTAATGTGTATAATTACCCATTGTTGAGACGGCTATGAACGTAGGGACACTGGGGCTGTCATGGCTAAAGCTGGTGACACTACAATTATAGGCAGTGGCAGGAAGAAGGCTGGAGATGGTCACGACATGGGAAGAAACAGCAACCGGTTCCTGGGGTTTCAGAAAATAAGATAAATTTTGGGTTATCTTCATCTATATTTTTAAAAAACATATTTCATAGTTGAGTTGGTAATAGACTGACAGAGTAAAAAATTTACGAGATGACAAAGAATAGCATTGAAAAATGTTTCCTTTTTTCCCCATTCCTGATCTGACCAATTCCCTTCCATGGAAGCAGCCATTGTCGGGCATTATTTTTCTTCCCATATGCATTTTATGGATGTACAAACATATGACACAGTTAAAAAACATAAGTGATGGCTTAGCTTGCACAATGTTCTGCTTATTTTTTTTATCTTAGTTATCAATATATTTTGGTGCTTTTTCCATATCAGTGCAGATTAAGCTGTTTTATTCTTTTTAAGGGCTGGATAGAAATCAGTTGAAAGGACATAACAGTTCTTTATTTAATGAGCCCCCATTGATGAACGCATAAATGGTGTGTGATTTTTTGCTATTGCAAACAATCCTACAATGAACATCATTTCACAAATGTGGGAAGACACACACATATACATATAGACACACACGCACACACATATATATACATATACACACAATGTGTGCATGTAATTTGTATGTATGTGTGAACGTGCACACATACACATATATTCTTTGCTAGTGTCATATTCTTTGAAGTGCTGAGTCAAAAAGTGTACATTTAAAATCTTGATTGCTGAATCAAAAAGTACACATTTAAAATTTTGAAAGCTATTGAAAAATGGTTCTCTATAGGCATTTTTCAAGTTACTCAACTATGGCATCAATGTGTGACAATGCCTGCCTCCCTACATTCTTTCCAACACCATACATTACAAACTCTGAGCTTTTCCATTATTACTAGTGAAAATTGTATTTTGTAGTTTTATTTTGCATTTTTTTAACCATAAGTAAGGTTGCTCAATTTTTCATCTGTTCAAGAGACTTCTGTATTTATTTTCCTATGAAATATTTGTTTTGGGTTGTTGATCTTTACCTTTTTGACTTGTAGCAATTCTTTATATATTAAGGACACTACCCCTTTGTCTGCATTCTTAGCTTTTATATAACATCCACTAAAACATGGCAACTATCCGCACTAAGAAACATTTAGTATTAACCTATTCTTGAGTCAAGAAAGTTGCTAACTTGGTGGACCCATGACCAGACCAGTGACAAGTACTACTGTATAATAGCAAAAGATGAACCAGCATCTTTTTCAAAATAAGATTTTGAAACACCCTTGCATAGATGACAGCCATCAGCATTTTCTTCCACTTCCTTCCCTTTCACTATTCTATAAAAGAATTATTCTAAGGAAAGACTTTTGCTAACAGGACTCGGTTGTAGTAAGTAGCTAACTAACCATTGTTTTCTTAAAGGAAGGCATCACTGTAGTTATAGAGAAGAAAATCCATTATTGGCAGAGCAGTTATTCTCCAAATGGATTCTTAGAATAGGGAAAATTCAGCTGTTCAGTACAAATCAACAAGAGATACATTCATAGAAGGGAATCTCAAAAGGAGAAAGGAATCAAAGCAAATTATCTTAGCATTCAATATGAAAAGATTTGCACTCCCAGCAATCCTTTTTTCTTCTCAATCTCATGAACTTCATTATTTAAAAAAGATCAATTACTTATGTTCACAGTATTAGTCTACACACTGTATTATGTAAAATCCCTAACAAATCTGTCCTTTTCCTTCCACCTCTGGCTGCGAAATATTTTTTCCTTGTGGCATTGCCACTCCTAGAACTGCAGGTTCATCTCTTTCCTTGCATTCATTCTGACCTGGTGAACAGCTCTGTTTATCATATCTGCCATTTGTAATTCTAGAACTTTAGCAACAGCCTTCTCTCAGTCTTCATTTTGCAGCAAGACTGTCCCGCTTACAAACTAGATATGCATGTTTCTTTTAAATTCTCTTGATAATATGGACCTCTCTTGTGGTACTTATATTTTACTTTACTTTTTTTCTATACTTATGCAATGTCCACACCATATAAAAATGTTTTGAAGGCAAATATTGATTCTATCATGTGTGTTCTATACAGTGCCTTTTATATGTTTGGAAATTGGTTCATATTTGTTAAATTATATTTTATATGGTAGGGTCTTCCTTCCCTTGATCAATTCAATGGCCTATGACCTTTATTCCTTTGTCTGACCTGGAGTGGCTTATGAATTAGGAACAGGCGATACAGACAAAGATAAACGTTCTCAACAACTTGTGGGCTTGGTCTAAGCATCCTCTTAGTTTCTATCCCTGAAACACAAAAGAGCAAATAAACAGTTTTCATTTGATATAGCTCAAAGAAATAGAAGATTCTTATTTTGCCCAGATAATTAGCCTTAATTAAAATTAACTGAGAAAAGGTAGATCAAAAGGTACAGTACCTGAAGTTTGGTTTTCTGACTGGAGCCAACTTGTTGACAGAAAACTTCAAAGAAATCAGCTACTCCCTCTTCCACCCACAGCAAAGTCACTGAAGTCTGGGTTTTGTTCACTGCGAAGAGTGATTTTGGTGGAGCTGGTTCTGAGCAAAAAAAAAAAGTTTTTAAACAATTTAATTTAATTTACTAAGTGTATTCTTTCTTCTTTCACTAATAAGCAGGTGAAGCATCCCCCAAATTCAAATATAGGTAGGTAAGAGCACCATAAAGACTTCGTATTGCTTTTGAAATACGTCCTTTCATAAAGATAGCTATCTAACTTGGAAGGCAGAATATTTTGCCTTTTCCCCCTTCAATTGTTTTACTTCTCTTTTCGAAACACTTCTGTTTTCTACTTCAGTTTCATCACAGACATAATCTATTAATAGTTTCTGTGTCATTTATACTGGAATTAGCATTGCCCTGAATACACAGAACTTTCTGGATGAGAAACAAAAATCTGCACTTGAGAAAGGTGGAGAAAAATGAAATTTGGTGTGTTTCCTTCTAATGATGAGATGCAGTTTGGTATTTAGCCAACAACCTGTCTTCCTTTCTCTGGAAACTATTTGGAACAATTCAGACAGAAAAAATGGCTGCTTGAAAATGTAGTCAAAATTTAAAAAGATAAAGCTAAACAGATAGTATGATTTTTTTTTTTTTGAGGTGGGGTCTCACTCTGTCACCCAGGCTGGAGTGCAGTATTGTGAACACAGCTCACTGAAGCCTCATCTTCCCTGGCTCAAGTGATCCTCCTGCCTCAACTTCCCAAGTAACTGGGAATACCTGGCTTATTTTTGTATTTTTTTTATGGAGACAGAGTTTTGCCATGTTGCTCAGGCTGGTCTCAAACTCCTGGGCTTCAGCAATCCACCCGCTTTGGCCTCCCAAAGTACTGGGATTACAGGTGTGAGTCATCGTGCCCGGCTGATAATATAATTTTTTAAGAAAATAATTGATAGAAGAGGATTGGACGATTAATAAAATGTTAGAGATAAATTTTTATCTTAGACATTTTATCTTAATAATAAATAAATCCATTTGTCCAGGAAGCTGTGTTGTCTGTCTTCTTCATACTTATTTCTAGTAATTGAGTCACTGGCATTGTTCTCTTGAGACCAAAAAACCCTGCCTGTTCCTCAGTTCTAATAGTCATCTTCTGTCTCATTCTCCATTCCCGAATGTCTCCTGGTCTTCTGCCTGTGACGCTGTCTTTTGAATGTTGTCTTTCCCTCCAAGTTCCCCAGTATGCAGAGTGCTGTGCCTGAACTCAAGGTCTTGAGCTGGGGTCCCTATTACCTGCTCTCAGACCCCCTGACATTGCTTATTTGAACATACTGTATCTTGCTGCTAGGTTCACATAACAGCATCCTCCATCCACCTGTATGTGCCTGTCAGACAACTACCCACTGTTGTAGGTTTCTTCCTGCTTGTTACTTGGATTTTTTCATTTTCTGTCCCACTCTCCTAAGTCTGTTCTCCAGCTCCTATGCTTTAGAGGTGCTTGAAAGAGTCCTGTCGGCCATTTCACTGCTTTGACAGGTACACATCTTTGTGTGGGAAGATTTGAACCTTGTTTCTAGAATATCATCATTATGGCTCTGCCCAGGACCAAGAAGTATGTCAAAATCATTCTTGACATGATTTATCATAGATCGCCTAAACTTATATCCAACTAAAAAGAAGCATGTTTCTTTTCTGCAGCAACTTGACAAGGTTAGACAGAAGAGTTGAAGGAGGGAAGAGATGAGTTCATCTTAGGCAAGCAAAATCCACAATAGATGTCAGGACCACTTTTTCACTTGTCATGAGTTGTCCAGTCCTCCCCACATTGTATTGTCCCGCTTCTGCTCTGATGAAGACTGCCAGTGAAACACAGAGGTTAATTTCCACTTCTCACTTCCTTTATAATTGCCATTGCTAATAAGAGTATGTCCTTCAGGGATTCTGACTCATGTGGAACTTGGATCTATGGAACCAAGTGTGAAGTTGTTGGGGGCATAGATGAATGGTTAGTTAGGCTGAGCCTGGGCTTTTCATTTTTAAAAATGCACACTACAGAATTGTTCCTCAGACACAACTCTGAGGCTCTTCCCTTATTTCTCAGTCCCAGAGAGCACATCTTCTAAAAAGTGTTGTTACCTTTTCCTTTAATCTTTTTTTTTTCTTGAGACGGAGTCTTGCTCTGTCACCAGGCTGGAGTGCCGTGGTGCAATCTCGGCTCACTGCAACCTCCGCCTCCCGGGTTCAAAAAATTCTCCTGCCACAGCCTCCTGAGTAGCTGGGACTACAGGCGTGCGCCACCATACCCAGCTAATTTTTTTTGTATTTTTAGTAGAGACGGGGTTTCACCATGTTGGCCAGGATAGTCTCGATCTCCTGACCTTGTGATCTACCTGCCTTGGCCTCCCAAAATGCTGGGAGCTGGGATTACAGGCATGAGCCACCACGCCCGGCCTCCTTTGATATATTTTTAAATTATATTGCATGTCCAGACTTTTGTCATCACACTCATTGATCATCACAAACGTGCTGTACCTCTTTTTCCCTGGCTCTAATAAGTTCTTTCTTCATTTTGTCAATGATGGATGAAAATCACCTTAAAATGCCATTTTGCCATGTAAAATCCTATCTGTGCATTGTCTGTGGTATCAGACCCAAACATACCATATCTTTAAGATCCTGCTTAAATTGACTGCATGCTATCCATCCAGCTTCACCACCAATCCTAACACACAGATGTGCTGCCTCCTGGGAAAGCTGGTCTTCTCACTGACCTTCAGAGGGGCAGTGCTCTGTGTCAGCCCACGTTTACGTTCAATCACTATGCTCTTTATTCTGCTCATTCGAAGATTAAGAAAAAGCCTTACCACTTCCTTGAAGTCTCATTTGGTGACTCTTTCTCTTGATGATTTATCCCTTCTCTGACATTCTACTGCCTTTAATTATTTCCTATGTAATCTATGCGAGTGAAGGCCTGACTCTAGTAGATCCTATTAGACTCTTTAAGAACAGGGGTCATATGTTATAAATGACTTTGTCTTCATTTGAAGTAGCCACCTATAGGTACTCAATAAATCTTATTTATCGGCTGATTTAAAACATGAGTCAAGATTCATCAACCAAAAGAGGAGGATTCAAGCCCCAGGCAAGACCAGACACGCTGGGGTTGTATCTTAATGTTTTCTTCTGTTTTTATGGTGATCATGTAGATAAAATTATCGAATTTCAGGGACAGAGTCAAGAATTATCATGAATTATTGCAAGAGCTCCCAGTGGTCCAAGGAATACGACATGAATACTGCAGTGAGGGTTTCCTTTGTTCTGGCTGAGAACGTGGCTGTAGGTGACACAATCCTCAGGAAAATCTCCTAAAGGTCTGGGACATTTAACAGCCACATAACAAATTTTTCTTTTTGGGTGGACTATGAGGGCAATGGATTATTTCAAGGTCCCTGCACCTGTTATCACTGTGCTCTTTTTCTGAAAGATGTTTACATGTCAGCTCTGTAGGTCAATGAATAACATACACGAATCACCTGCTTGAGGACTGTTCAGGTTCTTCGTGATAGGTGTGCTTCCCTAAATTAATCAGGCAAAAATTTAACTCTGGTATCCCAAAGGAAACAAAGAAAGTTATTACAATTTATTGTTATTATAATTATGAACTTATTACTATGACAAGATTTCACAAGTGAAAGTATAATTGAATTGGGAGTGCTTTTAATTAGATTTTCCTATTCAAGACAACAACTGTCCCAGGAAATGTTTTAAAATGTAAGAATTGGAATGTGAATCGTCCAACACAGCCTCTAGCCACATGTAGTTGTTGTGTACTTGAAATGTGGCTAGTCTAAATTGATAGGTGCTGCAAATAAATGTAAAATACAGACAGAATTTCGAAGACCTAGTATGAAAAAAGAATAAAATATCCCATTAATAATTACTCATATTGATTACATGTTGGAACAATATGATGTTGAATATATTTGGTTACATAAAGTATATTGAATTCAATGTTACCTGTTTCTTTTTACTAATTTTTAATGTGGCTACTAGAAAATTGAAAATTATACATGTGGCTCTTACTATGTTTCAAATGAACAGGACTGAGTTAGAGCATTTCTTCTTATTGCCTAGAGTAGAAGTCTGGAAATTCCTGGCAAAAACTGGCTGGAGCAATCCCACATTTCATGAGAAGTCAAGGCCAGCTCAGTGCCACAGCCTAGGATGGTTTAGATCAAGCTTGTACAACCCATGGCCCGTAGGCCGCATGCCGCCCAGAATGTCTTTGGATGCAGCCCAACACAAATTCATAAACTTTCTCAAAACATTGTGAGATATTTTGCAATTTTTTTTGATTCATCAGTGTTAGTATATTTTATGTGTGGCCCAAGACAATTCTTCTTTTTCCAGTGTGGCACATGGAAGCCGAAAGCCAAAAGGCTGGTTTACATGACTCATGTTCTCCATCCTCAGAGGCACAAAATTAAAGTGGATAGTGGCTAAATATTATTTAGGCAATTGCATATGATAGGGAATACAATGACATCAAAAGCATTTTGATTGCTTTCTATCTTTGTTATGGGATGAATTATATCCCCTCCCTCTAAATTCATATACTGAAACCCTAACCCTCAGTACCTCAGAATGTGACTGAATTTCATTATTATTATTATTATTTTGAGGCGGCGTCTTGCTCTGTCGCCCAGGCTGGAGTGCAGTGGCATGATCTTGGCTCACTGCAACCTCCACCTCCCAGATTCAAGCGATCTTCCCACCTCAGCCTCCTGAGTAGCTGGGTCTACAGGGGCCTGCCACCATGCTGGGCTAATTTTTGTATTTTTAGTAGAGACATGGTTTCACCATGTTGGCCACGCTAGTCTCGAACTCCTGACCTCAAGTGATCCACCCACCTGGGCCTCCCAAAGTGTTGGGATTACAGGCATGAGCCACCACATCCGGGGTGAATAGGGCTTTTAGGTGATTAATTTAAATGAAACTGTTAGCATATGTCCTAATCTAATCAGGCCAGTATCCTTATAAGAGGAGGAAATATAGACAGTAAAGAGATGTATGTGCACAAAGAAAAGACCGAGTGAGGACACAGTTACAAAGTGATCATCTGCAAGCCTCAGGAGAAGCCTACTCTGCTCACAGGTGGACCTTGAACTTCCGGACTCCAGATCTGTGAGAAAACAAATTTCTGTTGTTTAAGCCACACAGTCTGTGGTATTTTGCTATGACAGCCCTAGCAAACTAATACAGTCTCTCACTATTCAAAATACCAAATATGTCCCTTTCTGCACATGAGGGTTTAAACCCTATAAAATATCAAATATAGTCTATCTTCTAAAGCAGAAGGATAGGAAAACCCCAATAATGTTGTGAAGAGTAAATGAAATTTAAGACAACGTATACACAAACACTTTATATAATGTAAAGTCATGTAGATATTAGTTATAGAACATCTCCTATTGCTTTTTATCTCTCTAAATGACATTTTCAATCTTAACATTTTCAATATTCTCATGCTCCAAAATGTCAAATTTCCTTTTGTTTGAAATAATTTCACAGTCCATGATATTTGGTGTGAGTACCTATGTATATGGGTAAAGGGGACTGACATACCATTTTCATAAAATGAGGTATAGATATGGGGTTGTTTGCTTTTAAATATCCTCTAAAAGCTTTCTAACATTGCTGGTGTTCCACTCAACTAGCTGGCCCTCCCTATTTTTTCTTTTCTCTCATTCCATACCTGTCTGGGTTTGGACTGGGAATCCAATCTAATTTTAGAAGAAAATCAAGTACCATGCATAGAATATGGGCAGACTGGAAGGCTGAAGGCCATCTCTACCATTTAATTTAGATTGGATTATGAGAGGCTCAAGCTGTTGCCTAGGCTCTCTGGGGAGTGAAAGTGACCTTCCTGAAGTACGAGCTAGTGTCTGATTCTTATTCTGCGCTCTGGCAGCAAATCTCTTCCTTTACTCGGGAATTCCAAAGGGAATAGTCAGATGTAATATTTAGCCTAGGAGCAGAATGTACTGTGTTTATTGTCTAAAACCCATCTTTCTCTGATAGCTATTACATTGTTTCTTCTTTTAATGTGACTCATTAATTTAGCTGCCTAGGGAATAATGTTTATGAGAACAAGATTATATCCATAAGGACCAGCGTGGTGAGTCATTTTACAAATGTGTGACATTGGTAATAAGGAAAATTAAGTAGAAAAGCATTGTTAAAATTATCTTAATCCATGACCCACATAACAAAATTTATTTTCAATCTTTAGCCTCACTGATCACAATTTTCTAGGATGCTCTTCATATGCAAAGCATAATTGTTAACATCTACATTGTAATAAGTCTTTTAAATTTATTTTTATTTTCCTCAACTCAAGCAACTCTATATTAAGCAGTATAAGTCATATAGCATATTCGACTTGACCAAAGGAAGCATCTGCAACTTAAGCAGTGTAGGCTGCAGAAATTATGCTCAAGTTGGTGAAATAACATCTGCAAAAGAAAGCACTATCTGAAAGGAAAATAAACAAGAGGTATAGAAATTATTCAGGGTGAGTTAAGATTGATAAGCAATGAAATTAAGGAGAGAAATATTTATATGAAACAGCAGAAGCCTTTGTTAGATCTGAAGTTTATTCGACCTTTTCTTGTTGACTTAGGGAAATTATTTTCCTAGATACATTTAACATGTAATTTGAACATTTTTAAAAAATACCAGGAAATAAAAAAAAATTCAGGCAAAAATTCAGGCAAATATTTAGCACCTGAGAACACATTAAATTTTTCCTATATATAAAATATATAGGAGGCCTATATATATATAAAAATATATATAGGCCTGTTTCCTATATATAAAAATAAAATTTTCTCAGGAGTTGGAAATGTCTGTCATTTTCATTACTTTTTAACTATATTCTTTTTTTTTTTTTTTTGAGACAGAGTCTTACTCTGTCACCCAGACTGGAGTGCAGTGGCGCAATCTCGGCTCACGGCAACCTCTGCTCCCTGTTCAAAAAATTCTCCTGCCTCAGCATCCTGAATAGCTGGGATTACAGGTACCCACAACTACGCCCAGCTAATTTTTGTAGTTTTAGTAGAAACGGGGTTTCATCATGTTGTCCAGGCTTTTCTCGAGCTCCTGACCTCAAGTAATCTGCCCGCCTCGGCCTCCCAAAGTGCTGGGATTACAGGCAGTGAGCCACCGTGCCCAGCCTTACCTATATTCTTTATGGATTAGAGATAGCAAGTATAATATCTTCTTCTGTGAATCACTAGGTGGGTTGATAGTTTTAGTACCTTAAGTAACTTCTAAAGACCAATAGAGTTTTTCAGAGAAAGCTCCCATTTAACATTACTTAGTTTCTTTTTTTTTAATTTTTAAAAATTTGCATATGTTGATGGGATACTAGTGTAATTTCGTTACATGCACAGATTGCATAGTGGTGAAGTCAGAGCTTTCAGGATATTCATTACCTACATAACATACATTGTACCTACTAAATAATTTCCTATCATCCACCCACTTCCCACCCCTTCACCCTTCTGATTCTCTTTACTTGGTTTCAAAACAAATATCTGAATTCCTCCTTTTCGATGATTCCAGGAATATATGCTTTTACTTAGCATTTTTATTTTGTTAGGGGTCATATATTGCAAAATTCTTAGAAAAAGATCAGTACTTTCATTGCGTCATTAATCTTGTTGCTTTTATTCTGAACTCAGGTATGGAACGAAATTCTAAATGTTGAAGGAGCATAAAGGATCATCTAGCCCAGACTCATTTTATAGATAGGAAGCTGGAATTCAGAGGGTATGAGTTACTTTGCTATGGTAACACAATATGATGGCAAGGGCAAGAACTGGGATCCACACCTCTGGACTCCTAATTAAGGGGAAACAACTGGTTTCCTCCCAGTCAGTGAGTTTCCCGTTCAGTTGCGTATAAGTGGGGATGACAAGCCCTCCTGAAAGTCCCTTTGCTTAGAAGACCAACTTTTCCAGAGTCGGCACCTGCTCAGGTATTTAGGTCAGTGCCAGACTTCACAGTCATTGCCCTATGTGTCCATCTTTCAGATTCTTCCAATACATTGGAGAGGATCATGTACCTGCAGAATATGCAGTACCTTATGATGGGCAGGAGAAATGCCTTTAAAGAAGCTTTAAAGTGGGCCAGGCACGGTGGCTTACGCCTGTAATCCCAGCATTGTGGGAGGCATTTGTGGGCAGATCATGAGGTCAGGGTTCAAGACCAGCCTGACCAAAATGGTGAAACCCCCATCTCTACTAAAAATACAAAAATTAGCTGGGCGTGGTGGTGCACGCCTATAATCCCAGCTACTTGGGAGGCTGAGGCAGGAGAATCGCTTGAACCCGGCAGGTGGAGGTTGCAGTGAACAGAGATCAGGCCACTGCACTCCAGCCTGGATGACAGACTGAGACTCCGTCTCAAAAAAAAAAAAAAAAAAAAAAGAAAAAAAGAAAGAAGCACTAAAGCGGTTTGGCATGCCTCTGGACAGTTGACAAACCACAGTGACACTCAGAAGACTGCAGTGAGGAGGGGTATATTGAGGTGAGGGATTGGTTAGTGTCAGGCCCAGGTACAGAGCCATGGGACCATGACATGGCTATCACTGAGAGCCTAAATCTGAAAACAATTCTTGCATGGGGGTGCTGGCCATGGAGATATATATCAGAAGAGCAGCACGACAGGTATTGCCCCCTACAAACCGAAAGAACACGGATATGTTTATCTTACAAGAAGTCAATCAAAAGAAACCATCCATAAGCTGCCATCATGACCTTCACTCTTCTCACGGTCCTATTAATGCCCATACTCTCTGTCTGTCATTGTCTTCCTGAAGATATATCCAGACTGAATCCTTCCACTGGCTCCCTGGGTTCCATCTCCTCTCTCCAATCAAGGACATCACACCAAGTCTCACCTCTAACTATCCTCCGTCAACAGTTTTCTCTGTTTTGTTGAATCATTTTGCTTAGCCTACAGACAAGCTGCTTTCAGTCACTTAAAGAAAACAAAATAAAAACAAAAAACTAACAAACACTCTTGGATTCTTCTATCCTTTAGCTCCTGTGCATTTTCTCTCCTTCCCTTTATAATATAATCCTCAAAGGTTTTGTTATTCTAGTTATTTTATGGTTTTCTCCTTTCATTCTCTTTGAACATCTTTTAATTAGATTTTTTTTCTGTCACCATGGCACCCAAATACCTCTCTCAAAATCACCAGTGACTTCTGGGCTGCTAAAATCGGTGGTCAGTTCTCATTCCTCATCTTACCAGATGTTTTCACAGGTTTGACCTGGGCAATCTCCATTCACTGAGGCGCTCTCTTCCCTTGGCTCCTGGGACAGGACACTTTTCTGTGCTTTTCCTTGCTTCCCTGGCCAACGCTCCTCAGTCTCTTTTGCTGGATTTTACTCACTATCTCCACATCTTAAAGTTGGAATGGCCCAGGGCTTAGTTCCTGGATAGCATTATTTTTTCTTTATTGAGTCTTTGTTAACTCATCACATCTGTCTCCTTCCTACACTCAAATTTATATTTTCAGTCCTGAAGTCTTCACTGAATCCAAGCCCTTTTATCTAACTGCCTGCTCAGTATTTGTTATTTAATGGTTTCACAGGAACCTTCAAAATGTTGGCCCATCCAGACCTGAATTTCTGACGTTGCCCCCCAACCAGCCTCTCCCATAACCTTTTCCAAGTAATAAATAAAACCTCTGTCTTTCCAATTGCTCAGGCCCCAAATCTTGGTGGGTCTCTAGGCTTCTTTATTCATTCATAGACAACATCTAAGTCCATCAGCAGATTCTCTCAGCAACACCTTCAAAATAAATTTTGAATCTGACCACTTTTCATCTCCTGTGTGGTTCCCAGTCTGACCTAAACAAGTATAATCTCTTATCTGGACAGACTCAATGTTCTTTAAACTTGAAGGTGATCATGTAATTTATCAGAAGTGTCCACACAGGAACATTTTTGGGGCAGAAAAGCCTTGCCCCAAATCCTAAAGAGGATTACTGCCTTTTAACTAATCCATAAGAAGTGTAAAGTGGGATTGTCTAAGGCAAGAGGGATGTATGGTCATATTACCTAGTCGGTTCCCTCCTGCCCTTATCCTTACTCTGAACAATCTGTTATCACCAGAGTGACACAGTGCAACCCGTTAGGTTATGTGCTTCTGCTTAAAGCATGCAACAGAGATTCATCTCACTCACAGGAAAGTGTCTTTTCAATGACCCTACGTGCTCTGTTCCCTTGCTACCTCTCTGCCCAATTTCTATGACTCTCCACTTTGTTTGTTCCACTCCAGCCACACTGCCTGCTTGCCTTTCCTCGAACTTGCCAGGAACACTACTGCCTCCAGAGCTGTGCACCTGTAGTTCCCTCTGCCTGCAGAATCTCATCCCAGTGATCTCTTTGGCTTACTCCCTCATTTCCTTTAGGCTCTGACTCAAACATCACCTTCACAGTGACACTTATTCTACTCCCCACAAAAATAGCACCCATCCCCCATAGCGCTTCCTATCCTCTTTTCCTCTTTCACTTTTCTCCATGACACTTATCACCATTTAACATTCTTATATTTATGTTTATCATCTCCTTTTCTCCATTAGAATGAGAGTTGACATTTTTGTCAGTTTTGTTCATTTCTGTGTGCTCAGAACCAAGAAGAGTGTGTGGCATATAGTAAATGCTAAATAAATATTCGATATTCGCTGATTTACAGGATAACTTTTTTTTTTTAAAGTATAAGACCTTAAGCATTTTATCAGCTTCTTTCTAGCTGACTGGCGGCCTACAGATTTCTATATATCTATCTCTATATCTGTATTTGAGTGAGACAGAGAGAAAAAGCCTACTATCCCCCAAATACTTAACATTTCAAAGTATTTTGATTTTTTCCTTGTCCATAGCCAAGTTATGTTTTAAGGATTTCTAATCTCTATAAAAGTTTCTATGACTGAGATTAAGAAAATCAAGCCAATGTCCCTAAGACCAAATTCCAAAAGAGGAACAGAAAGTCACAAAAGTGGGTGTGAGGCTCCTCCCTGTTCTGTGAAATGTTTTAATAGAAAAATGAAGTTTGTAGGAAAAAGAGCACACCTCAGTCTAGGAAAATAGAAGGAGCAGATGGATAAAAAGTACGAAATGACTGTTTCTGGACCAAGACCTAACAATGGATAAAGCGTGTCATATTTCTCTAAGCGCCAGCTTGTTCAAATGAGGACACAGTACTGAATTATCTCCAAGAGCTCTCCTAGCACTAAAGTTATATGATTCCTTATCTTGAACATGCTCAAACATGTCTGTGGTCAGGATAAAGCAGAAATTTGATGACAGTGGTGTGCAATTCTGGTTTTTTTGTTTTGTTTTGTTTTCTCTGATCTCCTTAGCTTTTCCTTTCCACTCTCTCTTTCTAATTCTTCCTGCTAAGCTGAATTTCTAACTGCTGGAGTGGTTCTTCCAGACTCAATCCAGGGCTTCTCTTTTCTTCTCTATCTTTATTTACTACTTGGTGATTTCATCCAGACACTTCCAAATTTATATTTCCAGCCCAGAATTCTCCCCTGGCCTTCACATCTGCACCAGGATATCCAATAATCATTAAAAAAAATTTTTTTTACATCAAAGAAGAATCCTTGATTCTTACTTCACCCTAAATGTCCTCCCTCTGTAGTTTTACTAGTCATCTCAGTCTCAGTAAATTGCACCACCATTCATCCTAGTTGCTCAAGAGTGAAGTCTGGGAGTCATTAATTTCCCTTTCCCTCACTTCCTGTTTCTGCCCTATCAGAAAGTTCTGTGGATACAACCTCCAAAAGAGCTCCTGAATTCTGTCCACTTCTCTTCATCTCCATTACAACCACTGTAGTCAAAGTTACCATCACTCTCTTGCAACCTCTTTGAATTAGAATATTATTTTTAAAGCTGGCACAAATAGCCCCTTAATCAGTTCCCTACTTTCATTGTTGATACAGTAATCCCTTTCTCATTAAGCAACCAGAGGGATTGTTTTAAATGTAAATCGGATTATTTAAGTTCTCTAAATGTCCCTTCATTACTCTGAAAATAATATTCCAACTGCATGCCTTCAAAGACCTACACTCAAGCCTGCCTTTTCCCTCTGCCTGGCATCCTCCTTCTTGGCCTTTTCATGGCTGGTTCTTCTTGTTATCCATGGCTTTCTCAAAGAAAGCTTTGACCACATAGTCATTCTGCACCACATTTCCTTGTTGCAGAGCACTGTACAGCACTTACTACCATCTTCCCCTTCACTAGATCATAAGCTCCTTGTGCACAGAAAGTGAAAGCAGCACTCTGGGTTCATTACCATCACTACTACCACAAGTAGTCTGGCATCTGAGTAGTAGTTAGAAGGTTCTCAATATGTGTTAGTTAAATGGATTGATGAATGGACATTCTATTACCAGAGAGCTATTTGTCATGTATCCAACACGTCTCATTCTTCTTCTTTTTTTTTTTTCCCTTTCTTTTTCTTTTTTTTTAAGGTTGGGAAACTGATTCTCTTATGTAGACTTAGCAAGTCCTCTTAAAGTTGGCCCAGGGATCCAGGTTGATTCACTAAAACTAGAAAATACGATTGGTTACTGGTTGAAGCCACAGTCATGTGCAGACCAATGAGTTCTTGTAAAATGACAAGTCCTAGAGGCAGATTTGATTGATATTTGTAATGACTGACTGCCAAAGTGACCTGTCGTCACACACCACCAAAGTATCATGAAACTGCTGGCAACCTAAAATTCCTAATGGGATGGTCGGTTCAACATCCTAGGGAAGGCATCATTATTGGTGCATGTCTTTTTGTGGATGTTTATTGATGATACAATATTGAGAATTATTGGCAACTGTTTTGAGGGCTTTCTATCCTTGCACATGACATCTTGGATTAATTTATATGATACTGGACTCACTGGTAGTTTGGTTTCTTTCCATAGAGGCAGAACCTACCCTCCATGACACAGGAGTCATTCAGAGGCATTCTAAAGAGGCCTTTATTACAGATAAATTGCACTGCAGGTTAGTCCAACCTATTTTGGCCCTAGCTTTAACAACGGCATTCTGATTCAAACATGCTCTGAAAAATCTGTGTGCCAAAGTTGTGTTTTTCTGTAAAGGAGAATGACTATGGCTTCTATATATATCAAAATGAATGCTGTGAAGAAACATAAAACAACTAGAATGAAAGTTCTGTAAACACACACACACACACACACACACACACACACACACACACACACAACCTGCAATTCAGGTACTACTAAAGCAAGATATTATTTCACTTCTCTGAAAGGTGAAACTTGTTCAGATTAAATATTAACTGGCATACTATGTTCTGAGGTCCGCAATTTCAATTCATTCAACAGTATCTGTTAAGCAGTTATATGTGTTCAGGCATTGTGTTATACAAAATGGAAAGGGCTTATACACACAATAACATGATTAGTAGAACAGATCTTTTGACCAAAGGATAAAAACCAACATTGTTTTCAAGAAAATAAGAAAGGCATTTCATATACAGATTGTCTTGTCTACAGAGAGGAATAACATAGAAACAATATTCCATTTGATATTTAAAATACCAATAAGAAAAAGCTTATTAATTCTAAGGGTTATATTAACTAGAAATAATTTCCATGAAAACTAACCTTTCCTTCTTGTAAAGTTTAAAGAAATTTTCCAAGCTGGTTTACATAGTCCATTCTGTTATCAGGGAGACATGGAGACTCCAAACATTTTGATAAGTTTGGGAAACTATCATGGTTTTAACTCACAGTCCTATGTAGGTACAATTGTACCAGTTCATGACTTTGACTTATATTCCTGAGGCACCATAGACCATGATGTCATATAGAAATTTCAGTGAAGTGTCCAATAGGCCCACTAAATGCTACTTTGATAAGACCACCTCTGAACTTAAATTTTAAGGGAGACTGAAAAACCAAATGAGTTGGAGAAAGCTGCTAGGATCTGAGAAACACTTAACAGCTTCCTGTAATAGTAAAGCTTGGAAAAAGGAAGACGTTGGGAATGTGAGCACAGTTTTCAGGTAATTACAGTTACCTGGAAATGAGTTTTTGAACGATCCTTTACACTCACAGAGGGCAGAGTCAGAGATAATGGTTAGAATTGGTACACAGGCAACTTTTTTCTTAATAGAAAGATTATGCAAAGTTGGAAGTTGGTGCTCTCCACATTCATAGAATTTAAGTATAGACCACAAGGGAGGAAGAACAGATTGCCTTCAGTGCAGGAAAGATAAGAGGCTACCCTTGATCCTCAACTGGAGCACTAGCGCCCCCTTGAGGGTGTTTGGAAGTTTGGAGGAATGTTTTTATTAGTCACAACAGAGGGAATTAGCTAGCTGTTCTTTTGTGGTCAGGACTTAGAAATGCTAGCTGTCCTGGAATTATTAAGAGGACACCAAATGAAAAATTGTCCCATGTCCCACAACCCACATGACTTCCAAATGTCACACCAGAGAAAATCCACAATGTGTAAATTGCAAGTACTTCACTACATAGTATTGGAAGTTTTTAAAAAGGAATTAAGTAAAATAATTTAGAAGAAAGTTGTCATGAAAAGGCATATTTAAATGAAAATAAGATAATATTTAAAATTATAAATTATTCAATAATATAATTTTGACTTCCATAGTGTCGAATCAATACATCACATATTTCCAAATTACCTGTACAATTTTAAAGTATTTCAGCACAAAAACTTAGTTTTTGTCATGGCAAATATGAGACAAAGAAATTTAAGACTCAGTGACTTATGCATTGAGTTCTGGAGAAATGCAATTACTGGGTAAATTGAAGAAAGACCGTATGTTTTGCTTTTTAGATTTTCTGAAAGTTTTCTCAAAGTACATCACTGTCAACAATGCCACCCATGGTATTTAAGCTACTAATAAAACAACCGTGAATTAGTCTTTACTTACAGCTGCTAATATGAACACATGTAATAACAGAGATGAGACTGCTATGGACAGATTCAGACACAAAAATTAGCAGACATCTTAAAAAATGATGTTACTAAATTGCATTAACTATATGGAAAACACTTTTATTACCATTTGATAGACTTAACTTTTGAAATACGGAAATTATAAAATCTCTGCTGTGAAAATTACATATTGAAATTATGCATTTAATTTTGGGTTGCCACTCTTTCAGTCATACTGCCTCTAAAGGTCTACCACACAACTTTGTGTCAATCTATCCTCCATTGTCTGTGGCAGATTTTAGGATACTGTCTTCAAGTTTCCCTGTAAGTATCAGAAACTAAACGTATACCGCAATAAATGGTCAATTTTTGAATGTAGAAGATGTGTTTTGTGTTACACAGTCACTTTCCAGTTGTATGTCATACTATAAAGAATTATTTTGACATTACACTACACAAAAAGATCCAGTTCATTTGCAAGAATGTTAAAGTATCTGTTTTTCCTCATCCACAGCCTATTATTTTTCTTGGCAGATTATCTTACAGAATGAATTTGGAAGTATTCCTTCCTATTCAACTTTTTTGAAGAGTTTGAGCAGGATTGGCATTAGTTCTTTAAGTGTTTGGTGAAATTCACGGATCAAACCATCAGGACCTGGGCTTTCTTTGGTAGGAGACTTTATTATGACTTTCATCTCATTGCTCATTATCGGTTCGTTAAGATTTTCTCTTTCTTAATGGTTCAGTCTCATTAGGTATGCTCAGGAGTTTATTCATTTCTTCTAGTTTTCCAATTTGTTGGTTTATAGTTGTTCATAGTAGCCTCTAATGATTCTTTGTATTTATGAGGTCTCTTGTTATGTCTACTTTTTTGTTTCTGATTTTATTTCTTTGGGTCTTCTCTCTTTTTTTCTCAATCTAGCCAAAGGTTTGTTGATTTTATCTTTTTAAATAACCAACTTTTTGTTATGTTGATCTTCTGTATTTATTTTTAGTCTCAATTTCATTTATCTGCTCTGACCTTTATATTTCTTTCCTTCTACTAATTTAGTGTTTGGTTTGCTTTTGCTTTCCTAGTTCCTTGAGGTGCATCATTAGGTTGTGCATTTGAACTTTTTACTTTTTTATATTAAGGGCATTTATTGCTAGAAACTTCCCTCATGCTATGGCTTTTGCTATATCCCACAGATTTTGGTATGTTGTATTTTCATTTTCATTTGTCTGAAGAATTTTAAAAATTATTTTCTTAATTTCTTCATTGACTCATTTGTTGTTCAGGAACATGTTCAATTCCCATGTGTTTGTGTATTTTTTGAGGTTTCTCTTGTTATCACTTTCTGGTCTTATTCCATTGTGGTCAGAAAAGATACTTGATATTATTTCTACGTTTTGAATTTGTTGGGACTTGTTTTGTGTCCTAAGATATGATATATTCTAGAGAATGTTCCATGTGCAGTTAAAACAATGTATATTCTCTAGCAGTTGGGCAAAATGTTCTTTAAATGTCTATTAGGACTATCAGGTCTCATGTGTAGTTTAACTCTGTTGTTTCTTCATTGATATTCTGTTGGATGATCTATATGTTACTGAGAGTGGGGTGGTGAAGTCCCCTACTATCATTGTAATCAAGTCTATCTGTTCCTTTAGATCAATTAATGTTTACTTTATATACTTAGAAGCTCCAGTGTTGGGTGTGTAGATATTTATAATTGTTATATCCTCTTGCTAAACTGATCTCTTTATCATATAGTAACCCTCTTTGTCTGTTTTTACAATTTTAGATTTGTGGCCTGTTTTATCTAACGTAAGCATAGCTACATCTGCCTTTTTGCTTGTTTGTTTTCCAGTTGCATGGAATATCTTTCTCCACCCCTTCACTTTCAGTCCCTGTGTGTCTTTACAGGTGAAGTGGGTTTATTAAAGGCAACATATAGTTGGGTCTTATTTTTTTATCCATTCATCCACACTGTGACTTTTAATTGAGAATTGAGGCCATTTACATCCAGTGTTATTACTGCTAAGTACAGATTTACTACTGCCATTTTGTTGCCTGTTTTTTTGTTTTGAGAATCGTCTCTTCCTTTCATTCTTTGTGGTTAAGTGATTATTAAGTGCTATGTATTAATTTGTTGTTTTTTATTTTTAATTCACTGATTATATGATTTTGTGCTGTGCTTACCACGAGGCTTATAAAAAATCTTATACATATAACAAGTTTATTTATTTATTTGTTTATTTTTAAGATGGGGGTCTTGCTCTGTCACACAGGCTGGAGTGCAGCAGTGTTATAATCACAGCTCACTGCAGCCTCAACCTCCGGCCTAAAGTGATCCTCCTGCCTCAGCCTCCCAAGTAGCTGGGACCACAGGCATGTGTCACCATACTCAGCTTTTTTTTTTTTTTTTTTTTTTTTTTTTTTAGTAGAGATGAGGTCTTGAATTCTTGGGCTCAAGCGATTCACCAACCTTGACCTCCCAAAGTGCTGGATTACAGGCATGAGCCACCATGCCTGGCCATAACAAGTTACTTTAAAGAGATGACAACTTATCTTAGATCACGAGCAAAAGAATAGAAAAAAGCAAAACCACCACACCCCAAAATTTACCTTTTAACTTCATTTCTCTCCACCCCCCAGTTTTGACTTTGTTGCCTCAATTTACATGCTTTACATTACCTGTCTCTTAACAGGTTGCTGTAGCTATTATTGTTTTTAAAAGATTTGTCTTTTGGGCTTTATACCAGAGTTATGGATGGATTGTACACCTCAATTACAGTAATAGAACATCGTGGGTTGGTCCATGTATTTAATTTTCCCAAAGGTCTAATACCTTGAAAAGTTTTCTTTTTACATGTGTCCTTTTCTCTTAGATTGAATAACTCTCTTGCATTTATTGTACGACAGGTCTAGTAGTGGTGAATTCTTTCATCTTTTGTTTTTCTGAGAAATACTTTATCTTTCCTTCATATTTGAAGGACAATTTTGCTGGATACATTATTCTTGGATGGCAGTTTTTTCTTTGAGCACTGTGAAAATGTTCTTCCTCATAGCGTGTACAGTTTGTTGCCAGATGAATTGCAGCTTGTTACCTGTTATTTGCTCCTTTTCTCTTGATACTTTCAGGATCTTCTCTTTGTTCTTGACCTTTGAGAGTTTTATTATTATCTGCTTTGGGATGATCTTATTTGAGTGGTATCTGTTTGGTATTCTCAGACCCTCCTGAACCTGGCTAATTATATCTTTCTCAAGTTTTGGAATGTTTTCTATTATTATTTTTTGAGTAAACTTCCTTGCTCAGCTCCCCCTTGAATACTAATAATTCTTATGTTTGACCTTTTAAGGTTTTTTGTTGTTGTTGTTGAGATGGAGTCTGGCTCTGTCGCCCAGGCTGGAGTGCAGTGGCATGATCTCAGCTCACTGCAAGCTCCACCTCCCGGGTTCATGCCATTCTCCTGCCTCAGCCTCCTGAGTAGCTGGGACTACAGGCTCAGCCACTATGCCAGGCGAATTTTTTTTTTTGTATTTTTAGTAGAGACAGGGTTTCACCGTGTTAGCCAGGATGGTCTCGATCTCCTGACCTCGTAATCCGCCCACCTCGGCCTCCCAAAGTGCTGGGATACAGGCATGAGCCACCTCGCCCGGCCTTTTTTATATGTCTTACAGGCAGACTTCGCTTACTTTCAGTCTTATTTTTCTTTTTGCTCCTCTAATGGTGTGTTTTCAAATAGGCTTTGAGCTCCCTGAATCATTCCTCTCCTTTGTCCATTCTGCTGTGATGAGTTTTTCAGTTCAGCAAACATATTTCCCAGTACGAAGATTTTGTTTGATTTAAAAATTTCTCTGATAAATTTCTGAATTGCTTTTCTGTTTTTTCCTGGACATCACTGATTTTCCTTAAACTGGATTTTGAATTCTTGTTCAGAGAGCTCACAAATCACCATCTTGTTAGGGTCAGTCATTGGATTTTCGCTTTGTCCTTTTCTGGGAGGGGGGTCACAGTTACCTGTTGTTGTTTCTTATGGGCATAGATCTATGTCTTTGCATTAAAGAATTAACTAGTCCACTTTCCTATGTCTGCCTTGCCTTGTTTTGTCTTTATTGGCTATATTTGCTTTGCAAATCTTCACCACTAGATCACTGCCTACATGTCAGCTCTAGGTAGCACCTTAAATCCAGATTTGCCTTGGCTCTGCCTGTCCTGAGAAGGAAAGGTCTTAAAGGAATTATCCTGGCAGTGTGTCAAAGTTGGCTGGGGGGCTCATGCCCAAGGGACCTGTGAAATAAACCTACAGTATGGTGCTGTGGAACAGCCACTCTGATTTGGTGTCTCCTTTGGCCAAGTTACAGAGCAGAGTTGCTGGGACTGGGAATGGTAGTTCCACCTCACCTCTTTGTTTCTGCCTATCCTCAAGCTATTTCTCCCTTCGGGCAGTCACAATGCTTCCTGTGGCTTAAGGCAAGGACAGATAATCCTGCCAGGGGAACACAACATAGTGGGGAAACTAGTTGACTACCTCAACCTCACTTTTTCTAGTGTAGAAACATGAGTTGGCAGAAGATTTTCTGCACACTTGTTGCCAGGCAGAATCGCGGGGGAGGTGTCATGAATGTGGAAGCCTGATTCTCCTACCATCTGCTCAGAGTTTTGTCACTTCTCTATGGCTCTGGAATCTGTTTCATTCTCGTATTTGAGTTCTGGGTTGTTTCTGGCGAAAAACTCAGAGCTGTATATTTGCTTTTGGTTTTCCGTTGGGTAGAGGGGAGTGAAGCCAGCTTGCTTCTATGCTGCCATTTATAAACTTTTGGGGTGTTGTCCCTACTTTAATTAAAATTATTTCCATCTTTCTCTCATTATATGACAATATAGCTCATCTTTGAGTACTTATCTTAACTCTAGTTTTTATTCTAGGATCTACCTGTATCTATGCTTGTTTAGTTATTTGTTATTAATTAATTTATGTTAAATTGTTCATTTCTTAGCTTATTTTTATACTTCTTATATAAAAGACTAGTAATCTTTTTATTTCTTGTAAACCTCAACTTATTCATTTTAATTATATTCAGGCATCAGGTAATTTCATTATGTCTTTTAGAGTAGTTGTGTCTGAACATATACATAGGGAATCCATATTATTTTATTATAAATTAGTTTCTTTTTGTCTTAATTTTATACTAGAGTTAGGAAACTATATAAAATTTAAAAAATCAATATGTAGATTTTAAAATCCATTACTATTTAAGATAATAAAGAGGGTATTACATAATATTACGTAATATTAATATGAAAATAAAATGTTGTCTTATAGGGTTGTGAACACTGCATTAGATAATCTCTAATGTGCTTCCATCTCCAAAATCCTATGACTACCTGGTTTCTTTAACCTTACCAAGAATAGTGAACACCACTGTTTCCCAGAACAGTATGTATCCCACTCACAGAAACTTGTACCAAGTTGAACATACTCTTTTGCTAGTACAAATGTCCATTTTCTACTCATAAAAAATTAGCCATTTTTCTGTTATTATTTCATTGAATTGAGGAGGTCTTGCTGAATCAAATGATGCAAACATTAGTTATCCCAACATGATTATTTCACACCCATCTCTGTGTCCTCTTCTTACCTAGCTTGACAAGGCGGAGCATGGAGGTATTGCTTCCTCTTTCAGTACAAGCGGTTACTGAGAGGTTGTAGATGTCGCCTGGAGGCAAGCTGAGAATTGCAGTCATGACATTGCGTGTTACCTGCAAGATCATCAAAATCGAGGGTTTAAACTTTTAGTGAATGAGTCAGTGCACCACCCCAAAAAACTAAAGGACTATAGCAGACACATTCCCTCTCTGTTCTATGCTGCACTCTGCAATTTATTATATTATAGATACATTATATCTTCTGAAAATTTTATAAATTCCTCAGTTGGGCCCAATGCAAGGTAGCCTTAACAATGCATTATATACATCAGAACAATTTTGTGATTAATTCCCTTATTTGGAATGGGTCTCATTCTGACATTTTCTCATGTATTCATAACAGGTTTTAGAAAAGAAAATTACTGAGTTGCTACTGATACGTACATTCTAAGAAATTTAAAAGAAACCTACCCATATCTGTAGACGTGTGGCTTCCTACCTAAGGGCCATTGTTATTTCCCATCTTCTCCTACAGCTAGAGGGGACGATGTGACCTAGCTCTGATCAGTGGATTTTAAGTAGAAGCCACATGGACAACTTATAGTTCAGTTCATATCCTGTAAGTGCTGGGCTCCCACATCCTCCCTTTTCTTTTCCCCTTCCTGCAGGCTGGAACATGGAGGTAATGATGATGAAGGTTTATCTCTAGAGACAAGGACTGTGCAATGTGGCAGATGGAACAACAAAACAGAATTTGCCTCCCTGGACGACCCCTTAAAGCAGAAGTTCCCGGTTAGTCCTGTGCTTTAATGGGAGAGGTATAAACTTCTATTTTGTTTGAGCCACTCTCCTTTTGTTTGTTTCTTTATTACAGTAGTTTAGTCTGTACCCTAATCAATAAACATCAAAAAGCATATTTTGGAGAAAAGAAGTCAGTAGTCCCAAAGTCCCCAAATCTTTAGGTGTTGGTGATATATGGGAAAAATGGGAAATATGTTAATTGTAGTTTTCTTGAAAATGTTTGGCATCCTGAAGAAAAAGCTGAAATCACAATTCTAAATATAAATGAAATCAATAGTTGCAGTTCTTACAGCTCACTGTTAAAGATTAAATGGTAAGCTCTATGAAAGGAAGAATTTAATTTTTGTTCACTGTCTTATCTCCAGAGCCTAAAACAGACAACTGGCATGCAAACATTTGATGCGTCAATAAATGATTGCTTAGTGGTTTTCAATAGTTCATAAAACTAAATTTACAGACACCCAATACTAGCATTCAAAGAAACATACACTCTTTTTAATTTTCTTTTTTCCTTCTGCAACAACCATCCAGTGAAGCATTCTAGAATGGGACAAGTCCGTTGTATCATCCCCATATGTCCAACTGATATATAACAGACTGTTGAAATATTCCACAGAAGTGATTTCTGGAGCCACTGGGGCTACAAGGGAGAAACAAGGCACAATTTAGTATAATAGATAAATAAATTACTTACTAGTAGAGCATGAAATCCTACATAGAGTCAACTTAGCGAATTAGAATTCACAGCACACGATAGTCTTGGTAACTTCAGGACCTCTCATTAACAGTGAAGGGTGGTGATACAGGATGGGCACTTGTTTTATGGGATCCCACATCTTGTAAATCTAAGATACAAGACACCCAGACCCATCTGTACCTGAGGATATCAAAGTCTTTTATATAAATTTCACCATTACAAAATTCCTAAAAAGTTCACTTATTTGGGTATATTTGTTACATCAACCAATTCATATTAATAGGCATCAGTGGAGTTATTATTCAAGTAGGATTAAATAACTTAGAGTCCTGTAAACTAAGTCTCTTTCATTTACTTGCAGCAAAGACGTTTATGGGAATAAAGAACAGTAGGATACAAGGGTAGAAAGATAGAAGATCATAGTACTACAAGTAGGATAGAAGACAAATGTTATTTCCATAAAATAACAAGACAGTATTTACAGTGTTGTAGCCCAGTGCTTTGCACAAAACAGGCTCTTAGTAAATGCTGCTGAGCGAGTAGTGAGAGAGGAAAGAAGGGAAGAACAAGTTTTTTGTTTTTTTTTTAATCATGCCACGAAGCTAACACTAAGCTTGCTACTTTATCATCTTACACATTTAAATTTTCAAAAATTTAAGCAGGGAATGCCTGTAATCCCTGCATTTCAGGAAGTTGACGTGTGTGGATCGCTTGAGTCCGGGAGTTGGTGACCAGTCTGGGCAACATAGCAAAACCCCATCTCTACAAAAAATTAGAAAATTCAACCGGGCATGGTGGCACACCTTGTTGTCCTAGCTACTAGGGAGGCTGAGGGGATAGGACTATTTGAGCCCAGGAGGTCCAGGCTGCAGTGAACCATGAGCCTGCCACTGCATTCCAGCCTGGGTGACAGAGTAAGACCCTGCCTCAAAAAAAAAAATTACTTTTAATTTATTTTATTTTTATTTTTATTTTTGAGGCAGGGTCTCACTCTGTCACGCAAGCGGTAGTGCAGTGGCACAATCTCGGCTCACTGCAGTCTTGACCACCCAGGCTCAAGCATCCCTCCTGCCTCAGTCTACCAAGTAGCTAGGACTACAGGTACAGGCCACCATACCCGGCTAATTTTTGTAATTTTTGTAGAGCCGGGATCTTTCTATGTTGCCTAGGCTGGTCTCGAACTCCTGGGCTCAAGCAATCTGCCCATCTTGGTCTCCCAAAGTGCTGGGATTACAGGCGTGAGCTTCCACGCCCAGCCAAAAAGAAAAAAAAAAAAATTAAAAATTTGCTAACTAGGGAGGAGAATTCATCACAAGCTTTATACTATATAGGCTCTGAAAACATATTTTAATTACTTTTTAAAGTAACTGCTAACTCTGATTATTTTAAAAAACAAATACGCAGTTGAATTTAAATATCATGTGTACGTTGGTTTGAAGACAGTCGGTGTTCCATTCTGAGATACAGCATAATGTCAACTAAAATCTTTGGAAAATTTCTATAAAGAATCATTTCTCCTAATATGATGCTAATACTTACAACAAACATTCATAACTAGCTATGCTTTCAAAAATATTCACTGAAGAATTTGTAATATATAAAGTAAAAATGCATTTCTGTTTCATGTGAAATAGGAGTAGCATTTATATAGTATGCTTAGCAATAAAATCTTGAAAGATAAACAATTCATCTAACAAGTAACAGAAATCTACATCATATTTCAGAATATTCTACTAAAGGAAAATAACCTTGGCTTCCTTATAACCTCCTAATATATTCCAACATATTTCATCATATACAAGAATCTATGCATATATTTCTTCAAAGGATATTTTCTCATGTTCCAATTTTAGTGAGGAAAAGAAATATCTTTAAAATTGCAAACCCAGAAGTATGTATCTTTCCTCTCAACATGTCAGATTTTTATTTCCATGTTGTTGCTTTAAAACCTAGCATATTGCTGGAAGGCCACAAGATGTCACTATTTGTTTATTAATAATTTGGCCCCTCAGCATAATTACTACGATTGAGGGCTAGTCAACTGAATTGCCTAACGAAGATGGTATACTTGAGTTCCTAATAAATCACACCTAATTCAAATATTTTGTTCTTGTTTCCTTTTATACCACACAATTTGGAAAATTAAAGCATAGGAGACTTAAGCATGAGATTCTTATTTGCTTTAAATAAGAAGGTAAAAAACATCACACACACATGCGTTTTTACTTTATATATTACAAATTCTTCAGTGAATAATTATTTTTGAAAGCACAGCTAGTTATGAATGTTTGTTATAAGTATTCGCATTATATGAGGCCTGTTGGGGGGTGGGAGCAAGGGGAGGGAGAGCATTAGGACAAATACGTAATGTATGTGGGGCTTAAAACCTAGATGACAGGTTGATAGGTGCAGCAAACCACCATGGCACATGTATATCTATGTAACAAACCTGCATGTTCTGTACATGCATCCCAGAACTTAAAGTAAAATGTAAAAAAAAGACTAAAAAAAAGCCTACTACAATTTTCAACTGGTTTAAAAAATAAGTATAAACATGATAATAATCTATCATATATATTGTAATAGTGACTTACGTTACATGATTTAATTCTCACACATACTGTGGGATATTTATTATTATTTATTTATTATTATGATACCCATTTTATAGATGTGAGAATTGAGACCATCTCTGTCAATATGCTCAGACAATACCTACAGACTGCTGGTTCAGCATCATTTATTTATTTGACCCAGGAAAAGATAGAAAATCGTCAACATCAATACATTGGAGACAACAGACTGCTTAACAGGTAAGCAGCTTGTTTATTAACCATAGTTTATGAATCCAGGCTTGCTATGTCCATTTAAACTGTTATGAAGTATGCCAAATCCTAGTCAATTTCCCATCTTGAAAGGCATACTTTAAACCGCTCGAACCAGAAAGCCAAATCCTATTAATATTTCATTTCTTTTGCCCCCCTTAAGAGACAGTGCAAAGACTGTCAAGGTGGTATTCAATATATTAAGTCTTGCTCTACTAACCAGTTGTCTCCAAGTAGGCTTTAGAGCCTATTTAGCTGATATTTTAGGGGGTTCTGCCGGTGAGAAAATAGAAGCCCAGAATCATTAAGATAATTTGCTCAAAGTTTGACAGCTAGAAATGAGCAGTCCCAGGTTGAGATGTTACATCTGGGCTTTTTCTAGACAACTGTTGTGGTAAGAAGGAAAGAGCGTTCTCAGAACGTTTATATCAATATAGTTAAATTATAAGAATTATTGATACAGAGAAGTTTAATTATAATTAAATATGTGATTATCAATATAGGTAAATGCCTAACACAGTGCTTGCCAAGTAATTGCTATTTTCTCCTTTTTGGGTATTATTTCACTTTTATGCTCTAATATTACTATTAAAATCTGGAACAAAAAGTGCTCTGGATATTGGCTAGTAGAGAAAAGAGACATGCTTATGGAAGTTAATTGTGTAAGAATTCACAGATCATTGATTTCTTTCCACTGTTTTTCACTGATAAATTTCAACAGCGTTAACTAGATGTCCACTGAGGAAACTGTTTGCCAAATTATTCTTCTAAGCAGTATTTTTCTCTTCTGTTTTCTCAGGACAACTCTAATTACAACCTTGTCGTTTGATAAAAGTTTCTTGAAATGTCTTAGTTCAAACAACAAAGATTAGTGTTTCTTTGATGAATTTCCCCTTTTCATTGCTATCTCTGACTACTGATGATGCAACTACATAATTTAAGGTTTCCGAGGATCTAAGACTAATCGTTTTTTAAGTGCTTAAACTTTGTGCCATGTATTTTGCAAAGTAGCTTATATAATAATGAAGTTGTAATAACAGACAACTGATACTATTATCATCCTCATTTTCTACATTTAAAAAAAACAGGTTTAGAAACATTAACGTGCTCAAGATTATATGTGGTGTGTGGGAGGGTCTATTCAAATCCAGATCTATCTGTCTCTAAACCCTATTTTTTTATTTCCACAATGGACCCTACTGCAGTAAGCCTATGACTTTAAAAATGGCTTAATTAATAAGAAAATGGAGGCACTCTAACAAATATAATAATCATATGGGTAAAATCAATTGACTGTGTAGTGCAAAGCTGATGGCTGTGCCTGCCATATCTCTATTCTAATCAATCCCAGCTGGGGAGTACATAAATTAAGGTCAGTGCCTCAGAATAAAATAAGTCAATGGTGGTAGCTCAGAATAAAAATGGTATTTTGATTTTTAAAGATTATCAACTAAACAAAATAATGAATCATCAGAATCAATATTATCTCCCATGAAACTGATGTTCACCAGTGCTGGGTGAATGACTGGCACTTTCTAGAGATTTGGAACCTTGGTAACTCCTCACAATAATGCTCCCTCCTCATGGAACCATTCCCCACACATGCCTCACCTGTTATGAAGCTGATGGTAGAGCTGTCACAGCAGCTCAATTCTGGATCTCCCCACGTCACCATGGTAACCCGGAAGTTGTAGTACCATGCTGGCAGCAGATTAGCTATTCTCTGAATGAGAAAAGCAAGCAAGGAGACAAAAGACTGTGGGAGAAAGTACTATTTTTGGAGTAGAGTTACTTTCATAAAAAATTAATACGTAATTTTAATTTTCCTTTATATTGTCTTTTTGTATTTCCTAAATTTACTATAATAAAATATTCTTTCTAGAATGAAATGAGATATAATGTAAAATACAAAAATATAAATTTTAAAAAGTGATTTAAAGATATACAGCCAAAGATTTCCAATATTTGTTTCATTTTGCAATTTCGTAATATTACACAGGTGAAATAGTGCTTATTTATAAGTGACTGTACATACATTTCTCCCTATTTCTAAAACAAGTAACCTCTCACAACTCGGTGTTTTTTCAAGGTAAACCATGAACAGGAGTCCTTCAGAGTCTTCAACTGGGTAGAGAGCAATTGTGTACTTTGTGAATGGGTAATCTACACTTTTCAAAATTATCTCAATTTCAGAAAGAGCAATTTTTACCCGTTTTCTTAAAAACCATCCTCTAAAAGCCTGACATTAGAGGTACTTAATTGATCTGTGGATGCCACGAAGAGGCATCATTAAAATTAGGCAGTGTCAAACTAACTATTGAATACTAAAGGGAAATCTCCTTGTGTTCCTCCCCAGGATCTGGGAGAAGCAAAAAGCACTTGATTGCTCTATTCTGTGCTTAGGAAAAAATGTTGATTAACAAATATATTCAATTAGAGATGACTGCTAGCTTCACACAATTATCTCTTTCCCTCCCTCTCAAAACAAAAGAGAATCTCAAAACCTAAAAGCAAAAACAACGAAAAAACCTTGAAAATAGCCATACCTATCTGATATGGTTTGGCTGTATCCCCACCCAAATCTCATCTTGAATTCCCACGTGTTGTGGGAGGGAGCTGGTGGGAGGTAACTGAATCATGGGGGCAGGTCTTTCCCGTGCTGTTATGATGATAGTGAGTAAGTCTCATTAGATCCGATGGTTATTATAAGGGGGCGTTTTCCTGCACAAGCTCTCTTGCTTGGTACCATCCATGTAAGACATGACTTGCTCCTCTTTGCCTTCTGCCATGATTGTGGGGCTTCCCCAGCCACGTGGAACTGTAAGTCCTATTAAACCTCCTTCTTTTGTAAATTGCCCAGTCTTGTGTATGTCTTTGTCAGCAGCATGAAAATGAACTAATACAGTAAACTGGTACTGAGAGTGGGGTGCTGCTGAGAAGATACCTAAAAATGTGGAAGTGACTTTGGAACTGGGTAACAGGCAGAGGTTGGAATAGTCTGGAGGGCTCAGAAGACAGGAAAATGTGGGAAAGTTTGGAACTCCCTAGAGACTTGTTGAATGGCTTAGACCAAAATGCTGATAATGATATGGACAATGAAATTTAGGCTGAGGTGGTCTCAGATGGGGATGAAGAACTTGTTGGGAACTGGAGCAAAGGTGATTCTTGTTATGTTTTAGCAAAGAGACTGGCAGCATTTTGTGCCTCCCTTAGGGATTTTGGAACTTTGAACTTAAGAGAGATGATTTAGGGTATCTGGCAGAATAAATTTCTAAGCAGCAAAGCATTCAAGAGGTGACTTGGTGCTGTTAAAGGCATTCAGTTTTAAAAGGTAAACAGAGCATAAAAGTTTGGAAAATTTGCAACTTGACAATGTGATAGAAAAGAAAATCCCATTTTCTGAGGAGAAATTCAAGTTGGCTGCAGAAATTTGAATAAATAATGAGGAGCTGAATGTTAATCCCCAAGACAATGGGGAAAATGTCTCCAGGTCAGGTTAGAGGTCTTCATGGAAGCCCCTCCCATCACAGGCCTGGAGGTCTAGGAAGAAAAAGTGGTTTCGTGGCCCAGGCCCAGGGTCCCTGTGCTGTGTGCAGCCTAGAGACTTGGTGCCCTGCATCCTAGCCATGGGTGAAAGGGGCCAACGTAGAGATCAGGTGGTGGCTTCAGAGGGTGCAAGCCCCAAGCCTTGGTAGCTTCCATGTGGTGTTGAGACTGTGAGTGCACAGGAGTCAAGAATTGAGGTTTGGGAACCTCCAGTTAGATTTCAGAAAATGTATGGAAACACTATGGATGCCCAGGCAAAAGTTTGCTGCAGCAGGGCAGGGCCCTCATGGAGAACCTCTGCTAGGGCAACGTAGAAGGGAAACGTGGGGCCAGAGACCCCACACAGAGTCCCTACTGGGGTACTGCCTAGTAGAGCTGTGAGAAGAGGGCCGCCACCCTCCAGACCCCAGAATGGTAGACCCACTGACAGCTTGCACTGTGCACCTGGAAAAGCTGCAGACACTCGATGCCAGCCTGTGAATGCAGCCAGGAGTGGGGATATATGCTGCAAAGCCACAGGAGTGGAACTGCCCAAGACCATGGGAACCCACCTCTTGCATCAGCATGACCTGGATGTGAGACATGGAGTCAAAGGAGATCATTTTGGAGCTTTGAGATTTGACTGTCCCACTGGATTTTGGAGTTGCATAGGGCCTGTAGCCTCTTTGTTTTGGTCAATGTTTCCCATTTGGAACAGCTGTATCAATGCCTGTACCCCTGAATGTATCTAGGAAGTAACTAACTTGGTTTTGATTTTACTGACTCATGAGCAGAAGGGACTTGCCTTGTCTCAGATGAGACTTTTGACTGTGCACTTTTGAGTTAATTAGTTAAGACTTTTCAGGACTGTTGGGAAGGCATGGTTGGTTGTGAAATGTGAGGACATGAGATTTGGGAGGGGCAAGGGGAAGAATACTATGGTTTGGTTGTGCTCCCACCCAAATCTTATCTTGAATTCCCACATATTGTGGGAGGGACCTTGTGGGAAGTAACTGAATCATGGGGGCATGTCTTTCCCATGCCATTGTTGTGATAGTGAGTAAGTCTCATGAGATCTGATGGTTATTATAAGACGGAGTTTTCCTGCACAAGCTCTCTTTGCTTGCTGCCATCTATATAAGACGTGACTTGCCGTTCCCTGCCTTCTGTCGTGATTGTGAGGCTTCCCCAGCCACGTGGAACTGTAAGTCCAATTAAACTTCTTTCTTTTGTAATTGCTCAGTCGTGAGTGTTTCTTTATCAGCAATGTGAAAATGAACTAACACACTATGTATATTTACAAAATAATCAAATTTATAGATAATTTTTTAAAGATACATTTGGTACATAAAGGCTTGCCTGTTCCCATAGGAAAGAGTGACAGTTGGTTAAGGGAAGATTACCACAGATGCAGTTAAGGAGACAGTTGCTGCTATTTCATAGTAGGTTGTCCACTCCGATGTCATTGTAGCAGGGTTGAAATAAAACATTTCAACCACGTATTTTCTGAACACGCCTAAATAAGGTCTGGTCCAGCTCAGAACCACTGCCGTAGGACCCAAGGGATAGAGCATTAAATCCTTTATTCCTGTGGGAACTAAAAAGAAGAGAGGAAGGGGGTAGAAAAATAAAGTTAAGAAGGAATGTTTACTGTCTTAGCAATGGCCTCAAACTTCTACTTAATGACCCAAATTTTCACTCTTCTGATACAATCCCTTCCTCCCTCCCTCCCTTCCTTCCTTCCTTCCTCGCTTCCTTGCTTCCTCCTCTTCCTTCCTGACTCTCCCTGCCCTCCCCCTCCCTCCCTTCCTCCTTTCGTCTTTCAATCTTCCCTCCTTCCTTCCTTCTTTCTCTTTCCTTCTTTCTTTCCTTCTTTCTTTCTTTCTTTCTTTCTTTCTTTCTTTCTTTCTTTCTTTCTTTCTTTCTTTCTTTCTTTCTTTCTCTTTCTTTTCTTTCTTTCTTTTTCTTTCTTTCTCTCTCTCTCTCTTTCTTTCTTTCCTATTTTCTTACTCTTTTTTTTTTTTTTTTTGAGACAGGGTCTGCTGTGTTACCAAGGCTGGATTAAAACTTCTGGGCTCGGCTAGGTGTGGTGGCTCATGCCTGTAATCCCAGCACTTTGGGAGGCCAAGACGGGCAGATCGCGAGGTCAGGAGATCGAGCCCATCCTGGCTAACATGGTGAAACCCCGTCTCTTCTAAAAATTCAAGAAATTAGCCAGGTGTGGTGGCACGTGCCTGTGGTCCCAGCTGCTCAGGAGGCTGAGGCCGGAGAATCGCTTGAACCTGGGAGGCGGAAGTTGCAGTGAGCTGAGATCGCACTACTGCATTCCAACCTGGGTGACATAGTGAGACTTTGTCTCAAAAACAACAACAACAACAACAACAACAAACAACTTCTGGGCTCAAGCAGTCCTCCCACCTCAGCCTCCCAAGTAGCTGGAACTTTAGGTGTGTGCCACGGCACACAGCTTTACTCTTGTTGTGTAATCATTGAAAACTAAAGTATGTTTGGCTCTGAGTTTTTCCACAAGTAATAAATATTAAGAATGTTTTCCAAGTATACAATTCTAGCTGTGTATTACTCTGACGGTAGCATATTGGATGAACTAAGATAGGCTTTCCAAATACGACGATAATGATTTGAGCTTGCATATTGCACCCCTCCAGTTAGTACCCTTATATATAGGTCACTCATTCTTCTTTTGGCCAGCAACTTACCAATAGCAAATGTCACAGGATCTGAAGGTGGTCCAATCAAAGGGCCTTTCCTTAGGTATATTACCACCTGGTACTGGGCACCAGGAACCAGATTTTCAATAACAGGTTTGCTTGAGTTCACCTTTAAACCAAACACCCGATAAGATTTATTTAGAGCTGGGCTTTCAGAATGTTACACAGAGGCTGAAATAATATTCAGAGACTCTTTTTGGAATCACAGATGACTTTGAAATCCAGAAGACTTTACTGAAGCTGTCAGATTCCAAAATTAGGATGATTTATAGTTTATGTGAACTTTGAAGGGAACCTAGAAGATTGAAATTTTTTCTATTCTGAGCCCTGTGAACTGCTTTATACCCATCAATGTCAATTGTAACTATGCACACTAGAGACACATCAGCCTCTAACCATAATCAAATCAGCAATACCATGAGGATAGTTTGACATTCTAAATTGTAGTGTCAGCTGATTACATGCAAATATCAGTACAGAAATGTCTTTAGTCTCTTGTCATTTAGAAGCATATAATATCTAATTATAGAAATGGAAATGACCGCCGGGCACAGTTACTCATGCGTGTAATCCCAGCACTTTGGGAGGCCAAGGCAGGCGGATCATTTGAAGTCAGGAGTTCAAGACCAGCCTGACGAACATGGTGAAACCCTGTCTCTACTAAAATAAAAAGAAAATTAGCCGGGCATGGTGGCGGGTGCCTGTAATCTCAGCTACTCAGGAGACTGGGGTAGGAGAATTGCTTGAACCCAGGAGGCGGAGGTTGCAGTGAGCCAAGATTGTGCCACTGCACTCCAGCCTGGGAAACAGAGTGAAACAAGCTCTCAAAAAAAAAAAAAAAAAAAAAAAAAGGAAGAAATGGAAATGACCTTAGAGATGACCTAGTCCAAAGTGCTCATTTAATAAATGTAGTAAAGCCAGAGAATGGCCAAGGTCATATATTTAGATGCAGTGTTGGGACTGGAAGCCTAGTGCTGGGATCTGTAATCTACACTATGGGCAGGTCACTGTGCTAAGCATCGAGATATCCTGGTAAGCACCCTGCCAGGCTGTTGTAGCCCCCTAAAATAATACTGTAGAGGACACTTCTCATTTAGATGAGACTTTCTTTACTGTTCTTTTTTTTTTTTTTTTCTTGAGACGGAGTCTTGCTCTGCCGCCCAGGCTAGAGTGAAGTGGTGCGATCTCAGCTCACTGCAACCTCCACCTCCCAGGTTCAAGCGATTCTCCTGACTCAGGCTCCTGAGTAGCTGTGATTACAGTTGCGCACTACCACGCCCAGCTAATTTTTGTATTTTTAGTGGAGACAGGGTTTCACCATGTCGGCCAGGCTGGTCTTGAACTCTTGACATGAGGTGATCTGCCCATCTGGGCCTCCTAGAGTGCTAGGATTACAGGCGTGAGCCACCACACCTAGCCCTGCTCTTTTAAAAAAAATTTGGATACATAACAAATACCATATAGAGAAAAACAGTGAGAACATATAGATGAATAAAATGCATTTATTAAAGTTGAATGTTGGCACGCACAATAATTGATAATTCAACTAAAAGGTTAAGGTGCTGCTTTGGCCTTCAGTGTCTAATATTTAAGACAGTATTGCTTGGTGGAAAGAACACAGGTTCTTTTTTTGGACTACCTGGAATCAAATCCTGACTCTGCTCATTATTAGCATGGGGGTTTATTTATGCTTTATAATTTATTGAAAATTCTTGCCTTGGTTACTTCGTTGCTAAAATATAGGTAATAAAATTATACACCTCATAGAGTTTGAGAATGTTTAAACCGAGTATCAATAAATACTAACCTTTATTCATCTTATTAACTTTTTGACCTCTAGGATACATAAAATTGTGGAATTGCTCCAAGAAGGAACATGAATTCAATGGAGAACAATGTTGTTTACAGCTTATCTATGCTGTAAGGTGTTTTTTGGAGTCTCATTAAGATTTTAAGGATTAATATAGAACTGGTGATATGATTTGAATTTTAAACCTTTCCACACTGGAAACTGATTATACACAGTAGAAATTATGTAATCTGAATTGGTACAACTTGCTCTACATGTAAGTAAAAGGAGCCGTATACCAAAATTTACTTTCCACTGGCTTGAACAAAATAAGATTACATTGAATTAATAAATTGGCATTTTCATTCTTTCTTTCCTATTTATACTCTTTCATATCAGGGTTTCTTGCACAACTTTTAGATTTTTCATTGTGCTGGAAGCCATATAGGCAGATTTAGTCAACTAGATCTCTTCATCTGATAGAGAATTTCCCTCCCTCCCTTCCTTCCTTCCTTCCTTCCTTCCTTCCTTCCTTCCTTCCTTCCTTCCTTCCTTCCTTCCTTCCTTCCTTCCTTCCTTCCTTCTTGCCTCCCTCCCTATCTCCCTCCCTCCCTTCCTCCTTTTGTCTTTCTCTCTCTTTTCTTTTCTTTTCTTTCTTTCTTTCTTTCTTTCTCTCTTTCTTTCTTTCTCTCTTTCTTTCTTTCTTTCTTTCTTTTCTTTCTTTCTTTCTTTCTTTCTTTCTTTCTTTCTTTCTTTTTTCTTTCTCTTTCTTTCTTTTCTTTCTTTCTCTTTCTTTCTTTTCTTTCTTTCTCTCTCTTTTTCTTTTTTTCTTTCTTTCCTTTCTTCCTCTCTTTCTCTCTTTCTTTCTTCTCTTTTCTTTCTTTTTGAGACAGAGTCTTGCTCTGTCACGCTGTTGCCCAAGCTGGAGTGCAGTGGCACGATCTTGGCTCACTGCAACCTCTGCCTCCTGGGTTCAAGCGATTCTTATGCTTCAGCTACCCAAGTAGCTGGAATTACAGGTGTGCGCCATCATGCTCAGCTTATTTTTGTGTTTCTAGTAGAGACAGGGTTTCATTATGTTGGCCAGGCTGGTCTCAAACTCCTAGTCTCAAGCGCCTCTCCTGTCTTGACCTCCCAAAGTGCTGGGATTATAGGCATGAACTGCCATGCCTGGCCTGATAGAGAATTTTCTAAAGAGACAAACTATGATAAGAAGACGCATATTATCCACAACTAAGCAGTATTATTTTATTTATTTAAAATATACTTTATATGATAAAACATATATGCTTATTGTAAAAATTGCTCACCCAATAAAAGAACAAATGAAGTAAATTGGAAGTCATGTTTGTTCTCCCACAAATCCTGATATTTTGATGTGCATTCTTCTAGGCCTTCTTCTGACATATATACATAAATAATATGCTATTGAACCACATAATGTGTTATATTATCAACATTGCTCCAGGCCGGGTGCAGTGGCTCATGCCTATAATCCCAGCACTTTGGGAGGCCGAGGCGGATAGATCACCTGAGGTTGAGAATTCGAGACCAGCCTGGCCAACATGGTGAAACCCCGACTCTACTAAAAACACAAAAATTAGCGAGGCTTGGTGGCTCACTTCTGTAGTTCCAGCTCCTTGGGAGGCTGAGGCAAGAGAATTGCTTGCAACTGGGAGGTGGAGGTTGCAGTGAGCTGAGATTACGCCACTACACTCGAGCCTGGGTGACAGAGCAAGACTCCATCTCAAGAAACCCCCAAAAAACCAAAAAAATTGCTCCATTTAAACTTAACACATTGTAGACATCTGACTGTAAGTGTAAATGCTGACCTAGCTCATTAATCACCCGTTTTGCCTATTTAGAATGTTTAGAATAATAAAGGACATAAGGAGTATAGATTGTTTCAGGGTGATGTTAAGGTTCCTTTCTTTTGATAATATTTTAGGTAATAGTTGATTCTAACTATTCAAAGGACTATCTGGAATCATAGCTGTTTAAATATGCCATTATAACCGGGCACGGTGGCTCACACCTGTAATCCCACCATTTTGGAAGGCTGAGGTGGGCGGATCATGAGGTCAAGAGATTGAGAACATCCTGATCAACATGGTGAAACCCCGTCTCAACTAAAAATACAAAAATTAGCTGGGCGTGGTGGCATGCACCTGTAGTCCCAGCTAATCGGGAGGCTGAGGCAGGAGAATCGCTTGAACCCAGGAGGCGGAGGTTGCAGTGAGCCAAGATCGTGACTTTGCACTCCACACTCCAGACTGGCAACAGAGCGAGACTCCGTCTCATAAAAAACACCCAAAGAAACAAACAAACAAGAATAAGAAGTAGCTATGGGCACATACATCATATTATTTAAAAAATGACAAAAGGGTAATTGGATTACAGATTACCTGACTTGGTAATAAGTTATAAACACTAGTTTCCATCCTCCCCAATTTCTGAATATTTACTGAGCTGCTAACCTATATGTACACTTCTATGTTTCTCCATGCCTTTTTATTTAGCCTGGACCTCCTTGGGTGTGTGTTGGAGGAGGAAAAGTGGAATGCCTCTGCATTCTGCATGTTAAGTAATGTGTTTTATTTTTTACAAAATAATTCCACACTCCACTCCCCCTTAATTTCCACTCATTTAGCATCCTAATATTTTTCCTGACTGTCTTAGTCCTCATTCCTGAGAATTTAGTTGAGTCCAATGTCTTTCCAATTGGATACCAGTTCTATTCTATTCCTCCTCAACTAAAGGAATAAGGAGAAAAATGTACTAGAGAGCATAGAAGTCAAAATAAGTATATGATAGACAATTTTTTTTTTTTTTTTTTTTTTTTTTTTTTTTTTTTTTTGTGGAAACAGGGTTTCTCTATGTTGCCCAGGCTGTCTTGAACTTCTGAGCTCAAGTCATCTGCCCACCTTAGCTTCCCAAAGTGCTGGGATTACAGGCGTGAGCCACTGCACCTGTATATGATAGACTCTTAAATAATAGGGTTGAACTAGATGATAGTGTAGGTTCCTTTGAGTCTGAGATGGTCTTATTTCCACTTTATGTGATCTTTCCATTGGTGCTTTTCTACACATTTATTTAGTAGCATAATGGACTACAGTGGTATGATATTATACAAATCTCAAAAAGTTCTTGTGGAAATTGAGATGATGCCTAGCATGGTGGTCTCATTTCTGTTCTCCCCTTTAAATATTAGTCTTCTTGCTTATAATGCTGAATAGGACATTTCATGTTCTGTTTTCCTATTTGCATTTTGAGAAGATATTGTAAAAGTACATTTGGACTGGTCTTTTCTGGCTCATTGATAATTTACAATATCTATCTCTTCCTTTAACCTTTGTAATCTTATGTGAAAGATATATAATGTGTACATTAGGTAGGGCAAGGGGAGAAATCTACCTTGAAGCAGTTGAGTTCTAGGTCAAGGTCTGTAGGGGAAAACCTGTTTTTCTGTCAATGTAATGAGTCAGTCATCTTGGGTACACTCAGGAAAGGAAGCTAATAAGTTACACAATGAACTGTGATTACTAGTTAATCAGTTTAGCATATTTATTCCTTAATTTAATTCAACTCAAGGGACGCCTCATTCTCAAGTAAGGGCTTATCTCAGCATTCTATGGCTTTCTAGTGCTTCAAAGAACACGATTCCTGAATTCATCTTATCAATTTACAATTTATCATTGTTTGAATTTCATTAAATGCTTAATTTTCCTGGGAGGAATGGAAACATCCCAAATAGCTCTCATACAGCAAACATCTTTTCTGCACATTACATTTCCAATGTACTCCACATGAATTGATAACTATTTTTTTCCTTTTGCCTTTAGGGAAGAAAATATGTTTGTAAGACACCAAGAACCACCGAATTTGACCGTGTAAAAACATAAGGCCAGAATTTAGAAAAATAGGACTGGGCCCCAGGTTCTCAGGGCATCTGAGAGCAAGGTCCACTTGGCTCCAGTCGCACGGTATTACTAAGGATTGGTCTGGCATGTGCATTCCTTCTGCTAGCCACTCACAGGACTACTGAGTTGCACACTGTCTCTGCCTGCCCCTCGCTCTCCTCTGTGCACAGCTGACATATATTCTTCAAAGCTCTTTTCAGTTGTGACTGCTGATGGGGTAGTTTTTTTACTTTATATTATTTATTTATTTATTTTCGAGACCGAGTCTTGCTTTGTCGCCCAGGCTGGAGTGCAGTGGCGACATCTCAGCTCACTGCAACCCCCACCTCCCAGGTTCAAGCAATTCTCCTGCCTCAGCTTCCCGAGCAGCTGGGATTACAGGCACGTGCCACTACGCCTGGCTAATTTTTGTATTTTTAGTGGAGACGAGGTTTCACCATGTTGGCCAGGCTGGTCTTGAACTCCTGACCTCAGGTGATCCACCCGCCTTGGCCTCCTGAAGTGCTGGGATTACAGACGTGAGCCACCGTGCCCAGCCTACTTTATATTCTTTACATTTTTAAGTTTTTTTTTTTTTTTTAACAAGAATATGTTACTTTTACAGTAAAAATGAAAATTAAAGGAATGGAAAAAAGTAAAACAAACAAACAAAAAACCCTCCAACCCTCTGCTTGGTTGTCTCCTCTGCGATGTTTTCTCCAGCCAGTTTCCAAATCCTCTTTCCCGTTCATCCATGTTACTCATGCTCAGCTCCTTCTTCTGTGAACTCCTCTGGACTCTCATCATTCATTTTAAGCTGAGGCCTTATTCTATACAGTGCAGTCATTATAGGTTCACTTATCTATCGTTCTCACTAGATTATAAGCTCTGCAAGAGCAGGATGTTTAAAAATTTCTAACATCTATCTTAGTACCTGGCACATCATAGGTGCTCAGCAAATTCTTTTGAATAAGGAATGAAAGAGAAAGGAACATGACCCTCCTATGAAGAGAAAGGGAGATGACAGTGCCATGGAAAAGCCATTCCCACTCATTTCTGGCCCCTCTGGCTCTTGGGAACACTCATACAACACACCCATCCCAGCAGACCTCAGCATGGCTTCCTGCAATTGCCTCCTTGGCATTGCCCTGTAAGGCTGTGCTTAGGTGGGACTGGCGAGCCCATCCTCATTTTCTCTCCTTTACCTGAGTGCAGTACTGTTTTTCAAGCCTCTGGCTTTCCTTTTGTTTCTGGCAGGTCAGCGACACCACAGACACAATGGTGCTGTTGTAGTTCTCTTGGGAAGATGTCCAGGACATCAAGGCAGTGGTTGAGCTTAAAACGTGGACACTCACGTGCTGGGGCTTCTCGGTCAGTTCTTCAATCCACTCTCCTGAAGGACCTGCACATTTCAAATTGGAACACAGGGGAGGCTGCACATTGCACTGATTAAGATAAAAGATTCTGGTTTAAAAAAATCATGTTTTCTTTTCGCCCTTACAATGAGATTCAAAGTCAGATTGGTGGTCAGACTGGCAACTCTTCAGGTCCTCTGCCCAGCTGCAACCCTGTACCCCTTGACCTCACCTAAACAGCAGCCTCAGCAATAGCAGCAGAAACGAAAGTGCCACTTCAATCGTCGTGTGCATGTGAGAATATTCTGGTAAATTCTTTACCAGAGAAAATTTACTTCTCTTTTAACAAAGAGTGAGCGTGGCAGGGTGGCATTTCATCAGGGCTTATAATTCCTTTGCTACTAGGATCTTTGGTCTCTAGGAATAATTACTTCGAGATCCAAATCAGCCTAGACTACTATCATGTGAAAACATTTGAATTTGGCAACAGTGAGAACAAAAAGGCAGGCTGTGACTCTATTAGAGAAGAAACACGCAACAGGCTGGCTCCATTAAAGAAGCTGGCTGAAACCTGGGTGATAATTTGAAGAACACAACAGGATCCTTATCATAAAATATCTCCATAGAAGTGCCCATCCTTAGCTTTGTTCTCATATGTTCATAAAGTGGTTCTTAACACAGTGCCTGCCACCTAGTAAGGACTCAAGACATGTTAAGGTGATTATTATCTACGGAAATTCCCTGCTGAAACGCATGTGAAACTTCCATTTATTTGCTTAGGATGCATTTCTCAGCTCCTTAATTTAATACTGTATTCCTAGGCTGAGACCTAGGAGAGGAAAAGGAGCACGTGGCTCTACTGGGGAGGACAGACTAAGGTTCGGTGTAAATGGTGCAAGGGAAATGATAAAAAATGATATTAATTATAGTAAAGAGATATGGAATCTGTTATATATTTATATATTTGTTCCTGGCAGGTCAGTAGCATCACAGACACAAGGATGCTACCGTAGTTCTCTTGGGAAGATGTCTAGGACATCACAATAGTGGTTGAGCTTAAAACACGGATGCTCACATATAAACTGCTTTTCAGCATATAAACTGTTTTTTAGCATATAAACTTCAAGTTTATATGTGTTATGTATTTCCTTCCTTTAACTTATATTTATTTACTTATTTATTTGTTTATTTATTTTGAGATGGAGTGTCACTCTGTCACCCAGGCTGGAGCGCAGCCTTATCTTGGCTCACTGCAACCTCCACCTACTGGGTTCAAGCGATTCTCCTGCCTCAGCCTCCCGCGTAGCTGGGATTACAGGTGCCCACCACCACGCCTGGCTAATATTTGTACTTTTAGTAGAGAGAGGGTTTCACCATTTGGCCAGGCTAGTCTCGAACTCCTGACCTCAGGTGATCCGCCTGCCTTGGCTTCCCAAAGTGCTGGGGTTACAGGTGTGAGCCACCGTGCCTGGCCCCTTTAACTTTTATAACAAGCCAATGAGATAAGTACTTTTATTAAATCTCACTTGTCAGATGCGAAAACTGAGGCAGAGATAGGGTAAGTCGAACTAGGATTCACACACAGGAAGTCTGATTCCAAAATCCATGCTCTCAACCCTGCATGAGACTTCCTGGAGCACTATGAAATAGTAAAAATTTGGAGACAGGATAATTGCACTAAGTTTGGTCCTTATTAATGGTGCAACTTTGGACAAATGAGTTAACGTCTCTGAATCTCAGTCATTGCATCTGTTAAATGGATAAATCATGGAATTTTAGAACAGAGCAGAACTTTAGAGACCCACTGCCTTATTTTGCTGATATGATTTGGCTCTGTCCCCACCCAAATATCATCTCGAATTGTAATCCCCACTTATCGAGGTAGGGACCTGATGGGAGATAATTAGATCATGGAGGCGGTTTCCCCCATGCTGTTCTCAAGATAATGAGAGAGTTCTCACGAGATCTGATGGTTTAAAAGAGGCAGTTTCCCCTGCTCTCTCTCTCTCTGTCCTGCCACCCTGCGAAGAAGGTTCTTGCTTCCCCTTCGCCTTCTGCCATGATTGTAAGTTTCCTGAGACCTCCCTGCCATGCTGAACTGTGAGTCAATTAAACCTCTTTCCTTTATAAATTACTCAGTCTCAAGTAGTACTTTACAGCAGTGTGAAAACGGACTAATACATTTGCTGATGAGGAAACTGAGGCGCAGAGATATAAACAAGCTGCCTGAAGTTACAGAGCTAGTAAGTGCTTCTGACCCAACCCAGACCTCCTGTCTCCTGAGTTAGCGCTTTGTGACAATCTGATTAATTTACCTCATAAAGTTGCTGCTGGGATCAAATGAGATAATATGTGTTAGCGAACTACATAAACGTGAAGTGTTACTACTGTTCTGAAGAGTACTAGTGTAGTGGGGGCACAGAGGGTAAAGGTTGAAGGAAGCAAAACAAATTCAGTTATTTAATAGTTTTACCTTATGACTGACCTGATAATCAACCTGAGGAATTGGGTCATTGCAGGCTAAATGAAAATGGATTTTGTTATCAAATACTCCTGAGTTCTAATCTTAATTTTGACACTTGGGGAAGTCACTGAACTTTCTGCGATTCAGTTTGTTTTTTAATGTGAAAAATGGGGGTAATGAAAGTGTTCCCTTCATAAGGCTGCTGGCAGACTAGTACAAATTCCTACCTGAATTCTCATCTCTGGGAAGGCCTTCAAAGCTACATAAATGTAAATTATAATGCAACAACATAAACATATAATAAATTGTAATGTAACAGCTCAATACCAGAATATGTGAAACAGTTTGGTCAGGAAAAATGGGTTGCAAATATACTTTAGCTGGTGTGTGACTACATTATGCTGAGCAAACGTGAGCCACCCTAATTTGTTGCTCATTTACCCAGTTAGGTGTATTTATATATGTGGTATCCATTTTTTAAACCAAAGAAGTATATGCAGTACATCTGAATAACTCATTACCATAGAACAGAATCTCCTAAGCACTTAAAAAAGTCATTCTTTTAGCAACAGAGAAAAAACAAAACTTCTGGGAACCCGTATTTTTCTAGATAAATATTAAGATGCATCTCTTTAAAGTAATCACATTTTTGAGCAATTCCGACATGTCCTCAATGGCACTAGTCACTTTAGATACTCTAAGAATAGAGCAGAGCACATGAAAGATACAAGTGGTTCCATAAATATTTCTTGAATGTACAAGAGAATGAATAAATATGCAAACGGTATAACTCCAGCCTAGGATTTTACAATTTGACATGAGAAGCAAGATGCACCTAAAATAAATCTAGAAAAATACCACACACTAATAAGTTCTGTGTTTTGTGCTGTGTACTATGAGACGGAATAGGAATTCAGAGAAGAGAAGTCAGAAAGACCAGAATTGTCGCCGAGTTTCCGTGGAGGCTGTTCACATGGGCAGTGGATCTGTACTGGTGCAGAAAGACCATTTGTTCAGTGAGGCATTTTTAGTCTTATGGAAAGAATGAAATACTCAACTTTGTTCTCTTTCTTAAGTAATCACATGTCCAAGGTCTCTAATACTTGAAAGACACACAAGGCAGTTGGGAATACCTTTTCTATGCATCTGATAAATCTTTAAGGCCTTTCTTTTGCCAGAGGTGACATTTTTGGTTTTTCTTTTAGTAAAAATATTATATGGGATATTTTTAACATTTTTAAGCCGCTGCATAAACTGAGCTCCTCTTTTGCTCTCATCCATTCTTGAACGAAAGGTGGTATTTTGCCTTTCCAGATGGCAATAGGATATGTGGTGGTTATCCTTTTCTGAAAGCAATTTTTATTCTTTGCCTTCTGGTTTTTCTTTCTACTGATCAGAGGCACATTTAACTCCTGATAGGGTAGGTTACTGATTTTTGACCTCTATACTTCCAGTAAACATAGTCAGTTTAGCTAAACACGTTATAGAGGCTGGCACTGTTTGTGCAACCTTCAGAGGCTAGCTTTTGCTGTGCTGTGACCCTTATGGAATTGGTAGAGGCCACCCTAGGACTTGACATTGGGCTTTTAGGTTGCTCTAGCTATGGCTTTTTCCACCAATTTTATGGAGACCACCTGGGTGTACTTGAATCTTTGTCTTTCTTTTGAGCTTCGCAAGCTCAATACTCTAATGAGATTTTTCATAGTCCTATAATGTCATTTCCTTATGGCCTCAAGCAAATGTCGTATTTCCCAAACTGTATGTCCACATCCTTGGAGGGTTTGTTATGGCTAATGTGGAAGGTCAGTTTAATAAATGTTCAATTATCACAATAGTGAAAAGAATCCTCAAGTTAAACCCGTGGATAGGATTGCTACTATTAAATATGCATATATTTCCTCTGCTGTCCAAAGCTTGTGGATCTCAGCCTCTCCTGATCTTGAAGACTTCTCCGCATCTCTAAGGTTTGTGAATAGTTGACATCTGAGCATCAATAATCTCACCAGTTCCATTGTTCTAGCTCCCCAGTAAGTGTAAAGTGATCTCTTTGTTACTTACTGATATAAAAGCTGAGTGATTTTGCTGACTGACTTTTTCGAGTTTCACAAGATCCTGAGGAACTAAAGGTTGTCACAGATAACTTATATTTCCCAGGTTCCTTCAGTTCTGCAACAAATTCATGTGCTTCTTCATCCACCGTCAAATATTCAGTAAAGTTCTCTAAATCATATAAAAAAAAGAGAAGATATATGAATTGACGCCTGGAAAGGCCCTGGGTATAGACAAGTCAATTAATGAAAAAAAATAATTAGGTATTTTAAATGTTCCCTCCTTTTGTCAAGTTCAGTTACACCTCTAAACTAAAGGTACTATTAAAGAATATAAGTAAGAGTTCAATATTTTTACAACCTTCCAAATAACAAAACTCAAATATGGCATTCGAATCAATAAAACTAGGGATGGGTCTACACTGTGTATCTTTATGTACTCCTACCCAACAAAATTATGTTTACAAAACAGAAGTAGATAGTCAGGAAAAGATAACAATTATTGGCTTCCTCATCACGAGGTAAGGGCTAAAAAATAACCAGCATCAAATATCTTGTAAGTTCTTTGTGGTAGTATTAACCATTCAGAAGTGCTTTAACATTTATTTAAAATACATCTCATTTTTTAAGATATATTTTCTGATGTACCCCAGAATTTAAAGTAAAATTTAAAAATAATAATCATGGTAATATTTTTCCTTCATCCATTTGCTTTCAAATCTTCTTAAAGAATTATTTCACATTGCATCACAGTCCATCCATCCTCTGCTGCTTATTACTTCATTTGAAGTCATTATCATCAGTTGGTGACTACAACAGCCTTCAAAAGAAGACACTGTAGTCAGATAAATGCATAATAGAACCTTCATGAGAAGAGGCAGTAAAAAAATTTTGTAATGACAAGATCCTATTTGCCATAGGAACATATTTAGGAACAGAAAAATAAAAGACGATTAGGGAAACTTTAAAAAAATGTAGGCAATTCCAAGAAAATGACTTTTGACTCAAATAATTAAGAATTTTCATTTTATGTGTTATTTGGTTATGGTTGAATGCTGCATCATCTTGTATAGAAGAATCCACAGATTTTTGTTGTATCTCATGCTATTAAGTAAAATAGGAGTAAACAATATGTCAGTATATGAGACTACATGGGCCTTAAACTCTCACCCTAAAAATAAGGCTATCATCGTAACTTCAAATTTTTACAAATTATAACCTCTGCCACTCAAACTACTAGACCAGAAAATGGAAAATGAAGTATATTATTGTAAAAACTAAACAAACAACAAATAACCATAAAAATCTACCAAACAACAATTGAGATAGGTATCATGACCCAAACTTGTTGAAAGTCATGGCTCTACTTTCCTAAGTTAGTGGGCTATAAAGAATGAATCTCAGATGCTGAGTTAGTCAATGCAAAATGTAATATAGTAGCTATATGGAAATGTCAGTAGCTGTGTATTTTCCATGTTACTATCAGCTTCTCTTTGGAAAACTATGGTGCTTGTTCCAGAGGGACATACCCTAAAGGGAACAAGAGTAGCTGGTTAGCAGGACACAAGCCTCATATTCTTGAGGAAAGTAGTAATGTGTTCATAAGTATTACTTTGCTGCCATGTTTAAAAATTTGCATATGAGAAAACAGGAAATTTCTCTAGGATATGCTGTAATGTTCTGGGATAGTTAGATCTTTGATTCAAAATATTTCCAAATATGATGTTTTCCTAATTGTTCTGAGACATGAGAAATATCAGGCAGTAAAATATATACAGTTGGCAGTACTCACAACTTGTGAATCACCCAAACCTTCTGATTCTTACCCAGTCTATTCATTTGGATTTTCTGCTCTGTCTGCATTGGATACCCAATTACATTCTTCCCTTTCTTTACCATTATTCTCTGGAGATTTGAGTGTCTATGATCAGTGTTTCTAAACTCAAATTTAAAAACAGTTCAATTCCCCTTCCTTTGTATCAGTTCTTATTTCCTCTGATTTCCTACTGCTTTACCTTCTCGTTCAATATGGATATGGAAGCCATCAAAAGCAGTGGGTGGTTTGGGTGGTAACCAGGTCAATATCATTTGCACAGGGGAAAAGGAGAAAGAGCCTGATGTTGACTTCTCTGTCTCACTGAGTGTACTGTTATTTTCGTATTCCATGGGAAGTACGCTGACAAATTCATCTTCACTTTCAGGAGTTGCAGATGCACTGTCCCACCAATATGGCTGAGACGTAGTTTCATAGTCACTGCTATTAAAATCAGGCCAACCGGAAGAAGTGTTGCCCGAGGGAATTTCAGGGGTTTCTTCTGTAAAATGGAAGAGTTTTTCTTTTCCTATTGTATCTTGTGATCTCATGAAGGATTCCTCTGGGAAATTACCACTCTGTTCTTCCCAGTTGTTTTTGTTCAAGTTTACGATACGAACGGAAATATTCTGAGGTGGATAAGGGGCTGTAAGAGAGAGAATTTTCATTTTCAAGTAATTTTTAATTCAATTAGAGTGAATACTTAATCTCTTAATGAGTCAGGGACAAAAGCAGATTTTTAAAAATGGAATTTAATTTTACTTCTAATACACAGACAAATTTACGTCAAGACAAACTGCGTTTTTCTCCATATATATACTTCTAACATTTTGTGGATGATGTGTACCTGTTAACATACCACTAGTCACACTTCAAATATATTAACTTGCAATATTATGCTTGTTGAAGTGGTAATTTAACCACTTCTAAAAGCAGAGTATGTAAATATTTTTCAGTTTATCATAATCTCACTTACAAAAAAATGTATCTGTGTTCCTGGATTTTTATTACAAAGAAAAAACAAGTATAGTGTACTTATAGCTATGAAGATGAAAATACTCCATGTGACATAGTTGCACCTAGGAGAGTTGCATGCGTGTGCTGCCTTTAGAGATGTTAACACACATGTTAGAAATATGGCTTCACTCCTCACCTCTCTAAAATGAAACATATAAGCACAAAATGAGTTCATAAATTATGGAAGCACACTTACAGGGAGAAAACTACAAAGACACACTGCATAGTCTCTGCCTATAACAGTTTCTACTTGGCCTTCAAATAGCAGTTCAATTATCACCTCTTCCATGAATTTTTTTTTAATTTTTTTTTTTTTGAGGCGGAGTCTCGCTCTGTCACCCAGGCTGGAGTGCAATGGCGCGCGGTCTCGGCTCACTGCAACCTCCGCCTCCTGGGTTCAAGCGGTTCCCCTGCCTCAGGCTCCCGAGTAGCTGGGATTACAGGCACCAGACACCAAGCCTGGCTAATATTTGTATTTTTAGTAGAGACGGGGTTTCATCATGTTGGCTAGGCTGGCGTCAAACTCCTGACCTCGGGTGATCCACCCGCCTCAGCCTCCGAAAGTGCTGAGATTACAGGCATGAGCCACCGTGCTAGGCCCCATGAACTTCTAATAAAAATTTCTCTCTCCTTCGTGCTGTTAAATAACTTTGTACCTCTTTTATAATATTTATCTCATTCTGCCTTGTATTAGTGCCACTTGTGTATTACGAGTACCATTTTTTTGAGGACAAGGATCCCGTCTCATCAGTGTTTGTCTTCATGTCTCAGTACTTAGAACAAATTCCAGGTAGAAGGTGCTCAATTAATGTTTTTCTACTTACATTGAATAATGAAAAACATAAATAGAATCTTAAATGTTGACATCGGTGAATTAGTGATTTAGCTGAAATAGTTTCCTGGTCTTGGACTAATGAATAAGAATCATGATATCTTAGAATTTCAAATTGTCAAGACCTTAGAAGTAATCTATCATAATCCTTTCCTGATGCTCATCAGAATGGCCTCTCCAGCTTTCCTATTGAATATGCAGGCACATTGGGCCCATACGATGTTGCTTATATTGGTGATGGGTACTTAGTAGATATATGCTTATTTTACCCATTCATTCTTCCATCCGTACATCCATCCATCCATCCATCCATCCATCCATCCATCCATCCATCCATGCATCTATCCATCCATCCTACAATAGTGCTTTATATTAGTGGTGTTACTAAAATTAAGCACTTCAAGTTTGAGATACATTTGAATTTCAATATTTTCCTTTAATAATCTGATAAACTGTACTAGAATGTCTTCTAGTTTTTTCTGCCATAGGGCTACTTGTCAGTAATAACTGATGTCTACTAGATCTGGGTAAGTTTTACTTAATTATAACCTTTGGTAATAATATAGTAGTTTTTATTCAAAGATTACAAATCTATGATTGCATTGACATATTTTAGATTTTTCTTATTGAATGTTTTGCCCAGTTCTTTTTACATTGATATAAAATCTGTTTTAGGTTATTAAACATATGCATTTTCTTTCTTTGCTCTGGATCAGAATATTTCTTAGGATAAAAAATAAATATACAGCAAAATATAACTGAATTATTTTTTCACTGTATTTGATTCTTCAGGAGACTTACCAGTTCTGTGCTGTTTGGGTTCATGACTGACACCACTGTACTCAACAAGGGTACTTTTATTAAAAGTTGCCTCAGATACCAGCTGAAAGGTGATATTACTATAACACATTCCTGGCAGCCAGTGATTAAATACTGTTTTTCCCTTAAAGAAATCTGTGAAGAGAAAATCAATTACATGAAAAATATGGTCTTCTAAATGTCACACACTTCTGGAAAGTTTGAAACAATTATGGTTAAACATTCACAACATAATATTTCCTTCAACTACTGTTATGGTCAATAATAAAGAGTTAGTAGAAGGCTAGAGACAAAACGTTGAATGTTTAGACTCAATCCTGAAGGACTTTTTCTGACAAAATTCCTAAGGAAATCGAACACAGTTGGAGTTAACTTTTTATGATAGGAACTTTTGGGGTATGTATTAATTGAAGGAGATAATATAAAGAAATTGTAGACGTTAAGTTTACACTGGCCATTTACTTTAAAATAAAAATCCAAGGTATTTTGCCATCTTATGACCTGAAAAAAAGCAATTTTACAAGAAAAGTTTTCATTTAGAAAAACTAGCCTAATTTAAAACTGGTTTATTTGCCAGTTTGAAGACAGAACCTGCCCAAAAAAAGAAATAATAGAAGTTTGGACTCCACTTAGAAAACTTTAAAGAGAATAACAATAAACTAAAAATCCAATCCGACTCAAAAGAAATGAGAGAAAAAACTAAAAATACCACTTATTGAATTGAAATCTAAAAATAGTTTGAAGAAGTAATAAGACGTAATTGACTTAAGAATGGGATTATATTATTTTAAAATTTATGATTAACAAAAGTTTCAGTAATTGCTTTTTAATCATTCATAAATATATTTGCATATGATCTATAAACAACTTTCCATTTATTAATTTGCAGATTATTTGTTTTCATTGTAAATAAACAACATAATAATTTGTGGAATTTATGTTTCTTTGATTTTTTCAAAGTTTAAAAAAACTAAATTCACTGCGTATATTTCATTTATTCATTCATTCATTCATTCATTCATTTTGAGATGGAGCCTTGCTCTGTCGCCCAGGCTGGAGTGCAGTGGTGTGATCTCGGCTCACGGCAACCTCTGCCTCCCGGGTTCAAGCGATTCTTCTGTCTCAGCCCCTGAGTATCTGGGATTACAGGTGCCCGTCACAACGCCTGGCTAGTTTTTTTGGTATGTTTTAGTAGAGACAGTGTTTCACCATGTTGGCCAGGCTAGTCTCGAACTCCTGAACTCAAGTGATCTGCCCACCTCGGCCTCCCAAAGTGCTGGAATTACAGACGTGAGCCACCACTCCCAGCCCCACTGCTTATATTTTAAATAATGTCTCGGAAAAAATAAATCCATGGAAGAAATGAGTGTGTAAAAGAAGCAAGTCAAAGTGACATTTTTCTGGATGTCATGCTCTGTGTGCTTCAATACTCTTTCTCTTCCCACCAATACATGTTTCCAGTTACAGTTAGCCAACTCTGGTAGCATTACCTACCTCCCACCCCCACCCGGTATGTCCTGAGAGTATTCAAGTTCCTTCACTAGGATTCACTCCCAAATGAAACTGAATGCCCTCTCTTCCCTCTCCCTCTAGCCCCTTCTACCCAGAGAAGTTGATTTTGTTCCTTTGACTAATTGAAGTATTGCTTCTCCTGGGCTCTTTTCTCTCCCTTCCCCACAAGGTTCCCATCAAGTGAGTAAAAAAGCAAAACTAATTTTTGTATGTTAATGTGTTCATTTAGCTAGTCATACAGCATCGCATTTGAGGATGCTGGATCATACCCAAGTGAAACTTTGCAAAAGGCACCGCTCTGGCTTCCCAGTCTCGGAAATGCCCATCTACCATACCCAGAAGGAAATGGTTACTTGTGCTTCTAAACTTAAGTCTGAATTTATTTCCTGCACCAGGCATGCTGCCTTAGGGAAGAGTAGCATGTAAGTGATAATAATTTGAGTATTTCTCATGCTGTACACATGACACCTGACTCTCAAGAAATGAACCAGATGTTCTAGGTTTCCTCATAGCATGATTTTCATAAGTCAATAATTATTTTTAATGGCTCATTTATAGGTCAAATAGTGAATTATAAAACCTCGTTGTAGTAAGAAAGAACATCATTTGGGAAAAGCTGCTAAAAATTGAGGGTCATCATTGATTCAGCCTTCCTTTTGCTGCTTACCTTTATATAGCATTGTCCGGAAGTCTTTACCTTCCCAGTAGCTAATGTTCACTCTTGTGAAAACGTTATATTTTTCTGGGTAATGAATTTCAAACAGGACTCCTGTTTCAGGAGAAGGTTTATAGTCATATATGGAAACACTGGTTACAGGTAGAGGTTCTACAGAAGTGAAGTAAATGGAGAAAGGGAAAAGAAAGAGGAGAGAGAAAGACTGGTATCAATACTTGAACGAACCAAGGATTACACCTACCAGAAATTCACACATATTTTCACTGTCTGTGGGCACTATACTCCTCAGTACCCATGAATTGAATGTTCTTAGCAGTAATTAATATAGTACATTTTATATAATGCTTTCTGCTTTTTGAAGAACTTTTACATTTATTTTTCCTTTTGCAACAGTCCTGATATCTAGGAAGAGCAAATATTAATATATCCTTCCCACTGATAAATATAATGATGGCTCACAGACTAAATTACTTGTTCAAGGTAATTTAACAAGTACATGACAGTCTGTATCTTCAGATTCCCAGTTTATTTTTCTTTTTCTCATGCGAAGGAAATTTGATATTAGTAACAGACCAGTAACAGAAAATAAATTTTGGCTCAGATCGATGATAGTTATATGATCATTTATTTCTTCGTGTGAGCATAGCACTTATTTTTCCATATGAAGTATAAAATTTTAAACTGTCCAATGTTGTAAAAAATATATGTTGTGGTGTTTCTCAAACTACTTTTTCTATAGAAGTTTAAAGAAAACATTTCTATTTTGCTTGAGTTATTCATTCACTGGAAAACTTTAAAAATACTCATTTTAAAAAATCCATTATCAATATATGTCTGCATTTCTTCCCACTCCCACTGTCCTGCAAATTTCTTGTAAATAATGCATTTTGCACCTTTCTGAAGAAGCTATTAAACAGATTTTACTTGTATGAATTTTATTAGTAAGATATGTTAAATAATTTCGTTTGGGGTCACCTGTAATTCCAGCATTTTGGGAGGCCAAGGCGGGCAGATCACCTGAGGTTGGGAGTTTGAGACCAGCCTGACCAAACAGAGAAACCCCGTCTCTACTAAAAATACAAAATTAGCTGAGCGTGGGGACACGCGCCTATAATCCCAGCTACTTGGGAGGCTGAGGCAGGAGAATCAGTTGAACGTGGGAGGCAGAGGTTGCAGTGAGCAGAGATAGTGCCATTCCACTCCAGCTTGGGCAACAAGAGTGAAATCTCAAAAAAAAAAAAAATGAAGATAAATAAAATTTAAAAGCTGTTGGAACCCCAAAAATCACTTTAAGCATGCAAAAGATATAACTGTGATCTGAGTCACATATAGTTATAACTTCTGTTCTCGAATTACAGATTAACTCACTTTATTTTTCTTTTTCTGTACAATGACTAGAGGGAATTAAATAACGTCAGGGACAAAAATCTCCTGCCTTCTTAATTAATGACCCTTGTTGTAGATTAACTTCCCCTCTTTGTTGTCCCACTTTGCTTAGGCTGGATGACAGAAAACCTATAAATCACTATCACACTCTGTGTAAAAAAAATGTTAAATGTCCCCTTCCCCAAAAGAAACACTGCTTACAACCAATGAAATTTCTGTTAACCAGGTGTCAACTTTGTATGAATACTTTTTTGTAATCCTGATAAAAACTTCTCTGTCTCTGCCTATAAGAAATGAGATCCCAGTTGCACTACTTCAGAGCACTGACTGAATGCTTTTGGAGTTGGTGTTTCCAGGTGGTCTAGCCTCACACTTTGTGCTTGAAAAAACTCTCTTTAAATGAGATGCTGACCCTTTTGACAATTTTAGATTGACAGAAAAAAATTTTTTGATTCACAGTTTCAGAATTGAGAGGATTCTTGGACATCATCTATAGCCTGACCTAAAGAAATATCCTTAGTTTAAATTTACATTCAAAAAATTTCAATTTCAATAACATGAGAACTCCAAATTTGACTTAGTTCATTCAATAAATAACTATTGAGTATCTAGTATGTCTCAATCTGTAGCGGGATATGTTTTATTTTGTTGCTCAGGGTATTACTCTATCTTTGCTATTGACTTTAAGAAACCCAGAAATAATTGAAGCTACATGTTAATGCTTTGATTTTTCCTGGAATTTTCTGAAAAACGAAGCCAACATCTACAAAAAAGTTAGGAAGACCTTCAGACTCCAGTGTATTTTATGATCATGTCACTGTACCCTATGTGCTATAGTCTCTGGTTAAAAGGTATGAATTTTATCTTTGTCTCATCCCTAGTCTTCCTACATGCAGGTAACATTTCAGAATGAACTCACGTACTCACTTATGTACCATGTCAACCAACCAAGCAACCAACCAACCAATCAACCAACCCTCGAAGACTCTGTTTTGAGTTCAAAACTCCCAAAGAAGTTTTGAATTGCTTCAAGTTCTTTCTTTCGACCCAGCCTAATTTACTAACCCATGGAGTCTACCAGATCCGGCTATTGACTCTGGCCCTAAGAGAACTAAAATGAAAGGAAACAGAAAAAGCAGCCACAGAGCAGTAACTCCTCCACTGTTGCAGTCCTGTTTCACATCCTCATCAGGGTTTCTTCTACTGAAAAGAGAAGTTAGAAGGGCACTTAATCTTTCATGACCTGAGGCATGAAGTCTACACATCAAAGCCACGGTCAAACTTTGAAATTCAAGACAGACAGGAGGATTAGAGAACAGATATTTTATTTTCCGATTTTTTTTTTCCTGCAACAAGCTACTTAAACTTTAAACTAAGAAAATGTCTTAAAATGCCTGTTTATATGTTTGTTTTATCTGTTTCCCTCAGCTTCAGTGTAAATGACCCAGGTCAGCTGTAAATCCTGTTGATGTCTAAGTATTACTGAGGAGTATTCAATCCAAGAACTACTGTTTTTAGAAGAACTCAAATGTATAGTATAAAAATATTTTACTATCTCGCCAGTGACTTCTCTCATTATCTTTCTTTTTAGAAATTAAGTGGTGTGGTATAAACCAGTGCTATACTTACTAACAGGCATTTCAGTGATGACAAAGTTAAATCCTAATCTAAGTCAATAGTCCTCACCTTGTCAGTCACTCCATTGTACTTCCCTTTCTTAGGACCAGCCTGGACTGGACAGAGAAATGGAGTTGTTGGACAAGGTGAATCATTTAATATCTTTGTTCATTACTTTCTTGTCCACAGATGTTTTAATTTTTCAATTAAATAAAGTCTTAGAAAATGTAGTTGAAATTCCCCCATGTAACTTACCCAAACCCCATTCTTTTCCCACCATGACCAGAAGTAAATTATTATTCTGAATCTGGTATTTATCTTCTCATGCATGTTTTTTAAACATGTATTTGTAAGTATCCAACATTGTTTCATGTTTTAAATTATTATGTAAATTATCATAACTATCCTGCAGCTTGTTTTTATTGTCTAACATTGTTTTAAGATTTATCACTCTTGATACAAGAACACCTAAAAATTTTATTTTAGTGTCCATTTTGCAACTATACAACCCACACAATATATACCTGTTATTATTTTAGTACAGTAATTGCTTTCAATTATTCACTCTTACAAATAATGCTGCAATAAATGTTTGCAGCATGTCTCTTTAGGTGGCAAATCCTGGATAGTAGGGTCTACACATCATCTGTATCAGATATTCTTAGAAAGTTTTCTAACTAGATTAGGGCAATTTACATATCTATTAGCAGTGTATGATAGTTCCTCTTTCTCCGTATTATTTTCCAACATTTGCTGATACCAGTCTTCTTAATTTTTGCCACTCTGAGGTGTGTGAAATTTTGTCTCTTTGTTTTAATTTCCTGCTCATGGAGATTAATTATTTTTTCTTATGTTTTTTGGTCAATCAGCTTTCCTTTTCTTAGAATTGTTAAATTCTTTTGCCTGTTTTGGGGTTCTTTTTCCATCTGCTCCTGCTAATTTGTAACACAATCTTTGTCATATACCATATTCCCATTGTCATTTTTTAAAATTGTGTCCTGGACTTTCCTTCTGGATTCACCTTTTTTCTTGCTGAAATCTGTCTATTAACAGTTCTTTAACTCAGAGCTGTAGGTGTTAAGTTCTCTAGGCTTTGTATATTAGAAAATTTCTTTATTTTATGTTTATTCTTAATGTGGTTTATTCTTGATGTATCTGGGTATAAAATTCTAGGTAGACAGGTATTTTCGTCAGTACTTTGACGATGCTGTTTTTTTGTTTTCTTTCACCAGTTATTGCAGAAGGGAAGACTTCTGTCAGTAGAATAGTCATTCCTTTGTAGATACTTTGCTTTTTTCCTCTTGTACCTTTCAAGCTTATTTATTTATTTTCATTTAGCCTTAATAATCTGATGATACATAATAGCAATAATATAGCATTATATATTTAGGCATGGTTTTAGTTTTGAATTACTCTATTAGGTACTTAGTTGGAATGCTCTGTCAGTCTGTGAATTCATGTCATTCTTCAAGTCTTGGAAATTCTCATAATAATCTCTCCAAATATTGTGCCCACCATTCCCTCCTTATTTTTCATGAATCCTTAAGCCTTCTTAGCTAGAGCCTTTCCCACTTCCATGCCTGTGAATTGCCTCACTGTGCTGTATTATGGGGCAAATTGCATGGTACTATCCTTCAATTTACTAGCTCTTTGTAATTGTTATCAGTATAGAATTTGTCCTATCTACTGAAGCTTTTCAATTAGTAAACTTTAACTTTAATCAATCAAATTAATTTTACCTTGTTTGATGAATTAAATTTTAAATTAATTTAAATGATTATGTTTTCATTTATAAAAGTTTTAATTTATTCATGTTTATTCTGTATGTTTTTATTTTATTTCTGCAAATTTTTTTTGAGATAGGGTCTCATCATGTTGTCCAGCCTCGATTTGAACTGCTGGAATCAAGGGATCCTCCTGCCTGAACCTCCTGAGTAGGTGGAACTGTAGGCACAGCACTGCACTGTTTTTGCCAATTTTTTTTTTCACTAATTCCCTGGTTTCAAAAACTGGAGGCGGTTCTTACATTTATGTCCTTGAACATTATAAACATAATTAAATTTTTGTTAAATTGCTATTTAAAATACAATCTGAACAGTTATAGTTGTTTTGATATCTATCTTTTTTAGCATAAGTTTTTCATGTGTTTTGAGACACAGGCTCTGGGCTCATTTGATGCTTTTTCATCTCCCCATTTCTCACTTATTATGCCTTGCTTTTAAAACAATTAAGCCATTGAATCCTGTCAGCCCACCAAAGCACCCGGTCTACAACAAGACATATGACATTATTTTGCCATTCTTAATATTGTGGATGATATAGTGGTTATCACTATAGATTCATTCACTGAGTGAGACAGTAACTAGCCTTGGACCTTGGTAGTAAGATGCATATGTGTCCTCTGCATCCTCAGGTCTTTATATATGTATTTTTTTTTGTTTGTCAAACAGGAAGAATCTTTGCTATAAGCAGAGAGCCTGGCTCTGTGCCCTGTCTAGCATGGAGCATTTCAGTCCTTCTGACTATACTGGGGTCCAGACTCAATAGTGTCTTTTCCAGACCCAGAGCACAGAGGGCCCATTACTTCAGCCCATTTCCCCACTTTGAGTTTTTATTTTGTTTCTGGTTCTCAGAGAACTATTGTGGGTTTGGGTCTGGAAATGTGCTTCTGCTTTTCTTTTTGCTTTGTGGTAGGAGCAAAAAGTGGATGACAAGAAGAATGGACTGCATTATTTTGACAAGAAATCCTAGCCTAAGTGCCCAGTTTTTTCTTTAATAAACAAATGACATTTAGTATGATTATTTTTTCCCTCATTATGTGTCTCATATAATGAAAACTCATGTTCAAATTGAGCAATATTTTATGCCCCTTAATTATCTTTGAATCATTCACGAGAGATCATGAATAGGAAAGTTTTGAAAGTTCTGGATGTGACTATCTCAGAGAAGAGACAAAGAAATAAAAGCAAATGTGGAGCACATACTGTTTAAAGAAAACAAAAGTAGCTCTGTATTACTTATTAAATGCTAACTGCTAAGAGTTGCTCCTTTCTGAGATTGCTCTGTTTAGCCGGACTAAAGAATTAAAACTAAAGAAGCAATTGTGTTCATGTTCAGTAACCTCTGATGTGACCAACTGAGGAATGTGTCTCTTCCAGCCAAGTTCTCTTGAGAGAGAGGATCTGGGACTAGACCCTCACTTCTGATGGCAGGCACAGGGAAAAGGGACTGGACTGAGACCACAGCTACTGTTTGGTGTTTAGATGATGATTTGATAGCTGACCTGGCACCTCAGCTACATCGAAGCATACCAGTGAAGTAGGTCTGGCAGCAGCGGCTGCCCATGGTCCAAGCTAGGTGGTGACCATCACACCCAGTACCTTAGTTCAAGTCCTCATCATTTCTTTCCTTGAGCGTTTCAACAACTTTCTAAATTATTCTCCCTGCCTCCATTCTCCCCTTAATTTTCTTACTCATTTCTGCTCAAAATTTCAATGTCTGTAGGCTACTTGATATTCTCACTTTAGTCAGAATCTTTGTCCTAAACCAGTCACCTCCATCTCACTGATATTTCCCTGCCCAATCTGTCTCAATCTCCTTCACTTCTGACACCTCGAGTAACTTTCTATTTAGTGCCATTGATACATATTATATTGATTGATCCTGTACTGCATGCTTTGTTAAGGAGCTTACTTTGCATTATTTTATAATGCCCCCCACCAAGTAGGTACTCTAATTATCCCAATATTACATATTATAATGATATGACAGATCAAGTGAGCAAACTACAGTCCACAAAGCCACATCTGTTCTGCCACCTGTTTTTGTCTGACTTTTAAGCTAAGAAAGGCTTTTACATTTTTAGATGTTGGACCTAAACAAAAGAAGAATAGTATCTCATGGCACATGAAAATTATATAAAAAATCAAATGTTGGTGTCTCTAAATAAAGTTTAGTTATAACATAGTCATGATAATTTGTTTATGTATCGTGTGTGGCTGCTGTTGTTTGCAACAGCAGAGTTGTGTAGTTGCAATATAGACTGTATGGCCATTAAAGCATAACACATTTATTATCTAAGACTTCATAGAAAAAGTTTGCTAACCCCTAGAACGAATTATAGATTTGAAAACTAAGATTTAGAGAAAGTAATCATCTGCCTAAGGCTATACATATCGTTGAACGACTACCCCAAATACTTGCTTTACTCGCTTGATAATTTTTCAATTCCAATGCAGGATTCAGGATCTCTTGGATTGCAGCTCTGCTGCAAGAGAGCTTTCCCCATTCAAATCCTATTATGTAATTTCTCCCTCATCACTTATAGGTTAAAGTCTAAATTCCTTTGCAAGGTACTTAAAGTTCTTCAACATTTCTAGCCACCTTTCTTGTTATTTTCTGGAACAGCTAACACTTGCCATCTTAACTTCTTGCAGTTACCAAGTGTGCCACACTATGTATGCCTCCATTATTTGCATATATGATTCCATTTCACTCTGTAACACTTTCTATTCTTTATTCTTTTGGTAAATTTTCCTTCGTTTTTTAATGATTGTTTCTTCTGTGCTGCCTTCCCAGTGCTCCCTAGGAAGGCAAGGCAGTCTCTTTCACATAATTCTTTCAGTGTCAGAGGCATTTGAACCACGGGAACCCCATCTTGAATAGGGACTGGGTAAAATAAGGCTGAGACCTACTGGGGTGGACCTTGGTGATACAACAGGTTGCAGTAAAGAAGCTGGCCAAACCCCACCAAAACCAAGATGGCGATGAGAGTGACCTCTGGTTGTCCTCACTGGCTCATTGTTCGCTAATTATAATACATTAACATGCTAAGAGACACCCACCAGTGCCACGATAGTTTACAAATGCCATGGCGATGTCAGGAAGTTATTCTATATGGTCTAAAAGGGGCAGGAACCCTCAGTTTTGGGAATTGTCCACCCTTTTGGGAAAACTCATGAATAATCCACCCCCTTGTTTAGCATGTAATCAAGAAATAACCATAAAAATGGGCAACCAGCAGTCCTTGGGACTGCCTAAGGAGTAGCCATTCTTTCATTCCTTTACTTTCTTAATGAACTTGCTTTTGCTTTGCACTGTGCACTTGCCCTGAATTCTTTCTTGCCTGAGATCCAAGAATCCTATCTTGGGGGTCTGGATTGGGACCCCTTTCTGGTTACAATAGCAGTTATCATATTATTTGCAATGGTTTTTATTTGTCTCTTCCACTATAGTATAACATCTTTGATTATGAGTATTTTTATCTATCTTTATTTCTTTGGTACCTAGGACATGGCACAGAGAATGTATCTGATAACTAAAATAAAAACTCATGAATTATTTTTATTTAGAATAGGTCTGTATAGAATATTATATTTGTAGAGTGTCTCCTTGTGTATTCTTTAGTGTGTACAGCCAGTATCTGTAGAACTTCACTGACACGTGACACAGCTGTGTGTATGTGACATTTCCTCAATTTCCAAGCAACTGATTCCAGGTATCCTTTTACCTGCTGAGAAACTACCCCTTCCCTCTGAAGTGCATGCAATATACTGAAGGTTCTCAATCAATTAAATATTAATGAGATGTCACAGCCTAAGGGTTGTGAAATTCTTTTGAACTGGCCAAATGACTCTGCTATGCCAAATTTATTCTTTGACATGTTTTTCAGCTTTCTCTAAGAGTGACAGACTCAGAACAACTATAGCGAAATATCAAAGGACTGCCCTGGGGCCAATTGCTTTGTCATTACTTATTTCATCAAGACAAGCATCTAACACACAATAAATGACTGCTACAAAGGTACTCTCTTATTCTCAAGAGAAATATGTCAACTCTGTGAGCAGATACTACAAATGTTTTCCAAACTTGTTTAAAAAGCTTTCAGTTAGAAAAATAAAGATGGCAAAAACACATCATTAACTGACAGATAATGTTAGTTTCAGAGCTCAAAAGTTATCTGAGTCATCATGTACTTTAATTCCCTCTCTTATGAAGGTGGAAGCTGAAACCCAAATGTCACTAAATGCCAGCTCATGCCTAATGTCACAGAAATATTTGTGCACTAATCCCCACTTCTTATATTCCCAACTTATTATCGCTCCTTAAATTTGGGATAATGTAATGGAGCCTTTAACAGTGGGGTACAAGACAATATTTGATAGGCCATCATGAATTAATTTTACTCTTTGGAAATCAATACGTGTTTCCTCTTCCCCTTAACATGTAGAAAGCCCCAGGACAACATCACTTCTTCTCTAACTCAACAAGCAAAAGCCATGTAATCCACGAAATCATAACTATTCTTGAGGTTACGGGAGAGGTGAGGTAGCAAGTCAACCAAGTAATATGAATTGCAAGGCGTGAACAACCCCTCTGGAGATAGGCGACACACTATTTCACCTTTTGGCAAAGCACAGCAGGAAGAGGATACAACATTGAAGCAGGTAAGAAGAAAGCAGCTCCAATTTTAATGGATTCATAAAGGCTAAGTATGGTCTAAATGGATGCATAGAATTGCTCTGTCCAATATGGTGGTTATTAGCTACATGGAGATATTTAAATAAAATTTTAAATGAACTAAAACTAATTAAAATTAAAAATTAGTGGCTACTATGTTGGACAATATGGATATAGAACATTTCTATCATCCCGAAGTTCTGGGTCACCACTAGTCTAGACTAACTGGGAGACACAGATACAAATAGAGTCTACTGTGTCTCTCTCGCTTTCCCTTTGGGCCTCTACCCCATGCTCATGAGGACTACCAGAGGCAGTCTCATAAATATAGGGACTGGAGAGAGCCTCCTTCTGGGGGGTTGGGGATCGGTGTGGGAGGCGACAGGCATGCAGATGATAATTGAAACCACTAAGAGGCCAACAAGAAAACTTACTTCCCTGGACCTTTCCTGAATACAAACCTTAATGTATTGTGGAGGGGCAGAAAAATCTTTCCCTTCCAGTTCTCAGGAAAAGATCCCTTCTTTTGAAGGGTGAATAGAAACAAAAGATGCCTGTTCCTGGGAGAGGAGCAGAAACTCTTTTGGGCCCAGAATCCTACGTTGATACAAAGTAGAGTATCAGTGGTTCTGCTACCACTGGAGAAGAGGCAGGAAACTCTCTGACCCACAGATTTAATGTAGAATTTCAGTGTCAGTGTAATTTGAGGGGTAAAAATGTCAAGAATGTCCCATCTAATGTCACAGGGTCTGCCTAAGCCTGAGACTGGATCATGAGAACCAAGAACATCTTCTGTCCCCGCCAAAAAGTTAGCGATGAGAGAAAAACAAGAGCAGTCTATTGCTGGGGGAGCTCTTCTGTGGTGCCGATGTTCAGGGCTTGCTGCATACTGAGGGTGGAACTGAAACACTGAGAAATACCCTCTACCACTCCTGGCAGCCTACCATGGGAAGAACTGGAAATCTGTGATGAACAGAAGGTGTCTAATACTTTAAACCCAGCTCAACTATTGACTAGATCTACTCACTGCTCATTCTACCTAACAGCCTAGCAATATGGTAAATTCAAATTCAACCATAGAAATAATTGTATTATATTATAATAATAAATATTAATAATTACATGTATATTGTCTAAACCTACACATTTAAATTGCTAGTGACTAGCTACATATGGCTATTGAGCAATTAAAATTAGGCTAGTGCAGCTTTATTTTTACTTAAATTTAATTTCTGTTTCAAAGTAAAAAAATGGGTAAATTTGTATATTGATTATATGTTGAAATAATATTTTGAATGTAATGGATTAAGTAAACCATGTTATTAAAATTGATTTCACCTTTTTAAAAAGCATTTTAATATGTCTACCAGAAAATCTACTATTACATATGGGGTTAACATTCTCTTTTTATTGGATAGTGCTGTCCTAAGTACTCCAGTTAAAAGACAGAGATTTTTAGATTGGAAAAAAAAAAAACAAGACTCAACTCTGTGCTGTCTACAGGAAACCGTTTTACATGTAAAGACAGAAGTAGGCTGAAAGCAAAAGCATGGATTAAGTATGCCACACAAACACTTAAAAAAGAAAACTAAAATGACTATTTTAATATCAGACAAAAGGGAAATTAACACAAGGCATATTGCTTGGAATATAGAGGGACATTACATATAGTCAAAAGGGTCAGTTTATCAAGAAGACACAGCAATCTTAAAAGTTTTTGTACCTAATAACAACAGAGCTTCAAAATATGTAAAGCATAAACCAAAATAAGTGAAAGGAGAAATAGACAAATTTACAGTTACAGGTGGAGACTTTCAGATTCCTCTATCAGTCATTATTAGAAAAAATAAACAGAAAATCAGTAAGGATATAGAAGACTTGAACAAACAACGTGACCTGGTTGGTACTTATTGAAATTTCACCCAGGAAGTGCTCACAGAATACACAGCAAGAAAGACCATATTTGGGCCCATAAAACAAATCTCAACAATTTTCAAGTAAATGAATCATATAAAATATGTTCTCTGATCACAACAGCACTTCCTCTAGAAATCAATAAAAAAGATGTCTGCAAAATTTCCAAATGTTTGGATATTCAACACACTTGTAAGCCCTACAGGTCAAAGAAAAACATCACAAAGGAAAATAGAATATATTTTGAATGAAACTCATCATAAATGCTAAGTGATATTCTAGAAATCTTTTAGCATCTACTTACCTATCAAATTTCTTCACGAAGGCTTAGCTAAAGGGCTGAATCATTCAGCTGCAACTGATGAGGAATGGCTGAGTGCATGCTCATAAATGGTGGATCAGCAACCGTCATTACAGTCCTAAATTTATTTTTCTTTGTGCTTTATTTTTTTCCTGTGGATCTCTCCTATTACTTGCTCAACTAAATTGAACTAATATTTATGGATCATCTATTAAGCAAGCATAAGCCTTGGGCTAGGTGTTTATGAAATTATGGAGATAAGTAAGACAGCTTTTGATTTCAAGGAGTTTGTATTATAGGCATTATATGTCTATATCTGCTGCCTAAATCTGACTTGCAATTCGTCTTTTTCTAGAGCTTGTTTAAGACAGTATTTTACCAGGTAAGTGCTCCCTTTAATTCAGCTAATAGATTTGTTCATTATGTCTATAAACTTTGAAGGTCTTGGGTGTATACCATTCCTAATTTTTAGGACTCACTACTGATCCTGCGACTCTGCCAATGGAGACTTTAATTAATTTTTGACAGACGTATTAAAAATATGTCCTCTAGCTTGGTTCTGAGTTTTTGCTTCTTGTAGTTTGTTTCCTTTTATCCCAACAGACAATATCACTGTCTTTTCCCTTAATTATCACGAGAACAATCATGCGTAGATGGCATTTAACAAATTGCAGTTGTTGCAAAACTTGCACTGAAGAACATAAGCAAAAGGGACTTTGCTGAGCCATGGTATTGTGCTAGTGATAAACTCTGCTGTCTTACAGATATCAGTTTTTCTTCCACATGTCAACATAGACAGTAGAGTCACATCTTAATTTGACACTAGATATTAAAGTCAGTGAGTAAAGTGAAAAAAAATCACATGGAGTTAAAACCATTCCTAAAAATTTCCCAATGTCAGCCTTAATTCTATATGACGGACTCATGAAGGTTAAAATGCCAGTAATTTTTTTCTTGGCATTTTTTCTTGAGAAGTAGAAGGCAAAGCTATTTTGAAGACGAGGTAGGGAATAACAAGTGATAAATAAATATATCTTTTTCTTTCTCTCAGCCAAAGACCTATACCTGAATTTGAGCAGGCTAAATAGGGGTATCAGTTCGTTGTCCCCAAACTGAATTGCTAAATATGAGAGTACGTGCTCTGGAAAAAATAGACAAGTTATGATGACATTATTAAGTAATACAGCAGAACATTACATAGTACAATCATGAATTTGAAATTGCCATTCAGTCTCAAAATATACTCCTTCATTGAGGTTTACTTGTTTTGGTTTAAAAATATTTTTGTTATCACAAGGTAAGGAGTAAACATCAAACTCCAGCAAGAAGCTATATTGTTAATATAGCTCATAACATTGGATCTATGTCACTTGGCGTCAAGGCAAGTGATTTTGCCATTCTGGGTGGCTTCTCTCAATTCAAGCCACATGAGAAGAAACAGGGGAACAATAAGAAGAAACGGGACAATATTACACATGATGCTTACTTGTTAACACAGTGATTGATCTGGATGGCTTGGTCACCACATTTCCATTTACCACTACCAGAGTGATTATATAATAAAGGCCATGATAACTGGCCTTAAAAACAACAGGAGGAGGCAAAGTGCTGTTGAATTCCTCAAATTCGAAGAAATAATTTTTGGATTCACCAGTTATCTTCACAACATACACAGATGCTGGACTGATGACGTCTGAAGTTTCTAATGAGACAACGATGTTATTATCATCTTGGACAGTTACATGGAAAGCTGTAGCGTTCTGTTGAAAGAAAGAGAAAAAAAGAGATGGAGGTTATATTCAGATAATTGGCAATAAAGTCATACTAAGATAATTTTTACATATTGTATATCATAAACTAATGTTTATGATAAGCCTTATTTCTTAAAATAGAGTTACATAGGTATTTTAGTTACACAAGGAAAATCAAAAAGAGATTATCCTTTTTAGGACTAATAATCTTCTCAGGGTTTTACTTTGAGGATTTTTTTCCACTGAAGCTGCTTCCAGTTTATGGACAATGTCATGTAATAAACAAAATAAACATCTTGTGGAGGATTAAATAATGCATGAGTCATTTTGACACTCAAGTTCTAGGGAAGTTCTTGGTTTCAACTGTGCTGGCAAAGTTACATGGTTTAAAGAAGTACTCTTTTTACTTTAGAGGGAGTGATGCTAGGAGAACATATCAAGGCAGTTATTTCCTCTCTTTCCTGTCACCTGCTAGTTCTGAAGATGATAAAAAAGTCAGGATTGAGAAACTGGTGTTGATGCTTGTCATTAAAGATTAACCAGCATAATCTCTTAAAGATGAAGGAAGCTACATTAGTGAGGAAGGGATCAGATGGAAGATCTGAAGGTGTCTACGGGATCAGCAGTTGATGGACTTTTTAAAAACTTTGCTCCAAGTCTCCAGATAATATGTTTATGGACAATATCTGGAAAGTCATCCGTGGAATTGGTTAAATATTCCTCCCTGATTCTGTCTCAGACTCCACAGGCAGAATTAATCTTTCTTTTTGGTCTCAAACAAGACTCATGTACTTTGTACCACATGCTTGTGTTTAATTTATCTTCTAGGTGTGTAGTGCCCCAGGTGAGTAAGTTACTCACTGCAATGGGCCTCAAATTTCTCTTCTATAGTAGCAGGATGGAAAAATTGCTGAAACTCATTAAGGATCTACTGGGATCCAACCACTATCCCAGGTGCTCTCTATATAAAAAATCACATTTAATATTGAAAATAACCTCCTGATATAGGTATTGTTATTTTTAATCTCACTTTGTAGCTGAGGAAACTGAGGCTCAGAAACATAAAGTCACTTGCCTATAGTCACAAGTACAAAAAAATCAGCCTAATTATTGTTCCACATGTTAATTTGTCTTCATCTCCTAACTTACTTTCCTAACACCGAGTCTGTCACATAACACATAACACGTAACTGGTAAGTTTCTGTTACATCAATGAAGGAATGGCTGATTGAATCAATGATATATGGGCATTTGCCTCTAACAAATTACTCAATTTATTGATTTTGGTTTTATTATTCTTATTTTTAATTGATATATAACAATTTTACATCTTTGTGGGGTACCGTGTGATATTTTGATACATATATACATTGCGTAATGAGCAAATCAGGGTAATTAGCATATCAACCACATCAAATATTTATCATTTTTTTGTGTTGGGAACATTCAAAATCCACTTTTCTAGCTATTTGAAAATACACGATAAAGTGTTAATATAGTCCCCCTATAGTACTATAGTGCATTATAACTTATTCCTCCTGTCTAGGTATACTTTTGTGTCCCTTAACCAGCCTTTGGCTGTCCCCCTCTCTCTCCCTTCCTTGACTCTAGTAATGACTTCTGCTAGAGCAACTTGCAAGTTTTTTTTAGCATTCACATGTGAGTAAAAACGTGGTATTTATCTTCCAGTGCTTGGGTTATTTCACTTGATATAATGTCCTTTGGGTTCATCCATGTGGTTGCAAATGACAATTTCCTTTTTATTTTAAGGCTGAATGATATTCCATATATATATTTACATATATATACATATATATACACACATAATCTTTTCCTTATCCATTCATCCTCTGATGGACACTTAAGTTGATTCTGTATCTTGCCTCCTGTGAAGACTGCTGCAATAGACATGGGAGTGCAGAGAAATCATCAACATACTGATTTCCTTTCCTTTGGATAGATACCCAGTAGTGGGATTGCTGGATCATATGGTAGTTCTATTTTTAGGTTTTTGAGGAACCTCCATACTGTTTTCCATAATGGCTGAACTAATTTACATTTCCACCAACAGTTTAATTTATTGATTTTGGTTTCTCACATATTTTCAGCAACCAAATGAAGCACACAGTATACATCACTACTCTCCAAGAGGCTTTATAGACCAAAAAATGTACTGACTTTTTCTTCTTATTTTATTTGTTAGAAATCCAGTGTTTACAGGCCCTAGTACTTATAAAGAATGTCTGGCATAAACAAATTTAATTCTGTCTTAACACTGAATAGACTAAATTGTGTTCCCGATAATCTCATCATATTGGACCATAAGTCCTCTAAGGTCAGGAACTGCATGTTATTTCCAGCTGCGTCTCTAGGATTAGTACCTGGTATATGCTAAGTGCTTTTGATGTGGGTGATCCTAGGCAGATTTCTGTAATATGAGCTAGGCATTGAGAATGAACTTTTAAAATGTCCCTTTATTGGACTATGTCATGTAATAAACAAAATAAACATCTTGTGAAGGAGTCAATAATGAATGAAAGTCGTTTTGACACTTAGGTTCTAGGGAAGTTCTTGGTTTCAGCTATGCTGGTGAAATTGCATGTTTTAAAAAAATATGAGTGAGGCTGTGGCGTCCTAGAAAAATTCTAGGAGAATGTATCAAGGCAGTTATTCCAGACACATGGGCATGTTTCTAACATTGAGCAATATACTTCTGGGATCAAACACAAAATATGAGCCATGCTATATTGCCAGTGGTCCAGGTGGAATTGTGAGGCTAGCCTAAAGTTCGTAAGAGCATTTCACTGTTTGGGCAAGAAGGATAAAACATAAGCAAACAGAAAAAGAACAGAAAAAGTATTTAATGTGTTGCCTATATATGGAGCTTAACAAATGCTAGCTCTTTCCCTTTTCCATTACCCTTTTCTTTCTTTTGAATTATGCTTCTGCAAGTTATGCTTCAGTTATGGCCATGAAAGTTCCTCTCTGACTGTTCCTCCAGCAAATAATAACCATACACTCTGGACAAATTACCAAATAAACAACTAAAGACTGAATCATGAACAAAGCAGAGATTTTTGGAGGGAAGTTGACACTTGGCAGAAGGTATTGGCACAGAATGAGTTATTTTTATATCTATCTATCTATCTATCTATCTATCTATCTATCTATCTATCTATCTATCTATCTGTGTCTGTCTGTGTCTGTCTGTCTGTGTGTCTGTCTATCCGTCCATCCACCCACCTGTCCATCCATCCATCTTCTATCTCAGCTTATAGCCAGAGGGCAGAGGCTTCACTCAGCACAGTGTGAGACAGCTGAAACTCTGACAAAATCTCAGTCTTTCTGGCCTGAGGCAAAAGATAAGAGAATCTTGGCAACCACCACTAATGGAAAGTGAGTGGGTAATCCTGAAAAGGGGTGAGCCAAAACAGGGGGTCCTAAAGTCTGTCCAAACCTCAGGCTGATTCCTGAGCCATTCATAGGGTGGTCAGGCTGCAGGTAACCCAGCCAAAGCTAAAAGAATCGTCCTAAGGTTCAAGCTGCCACCCACAAAAAAGCATGTGTAGTTTTCATCCAACCAAGTGAATTTCTTGCTAAGACTAAAATATTAGTTTAATCATGAAACGTAAATATTACAGTCTTTATAACATAATACTCACAATATTCAAGAAATCGTCCAAAATTAGTCCATATACAAAGATCCAAGAAAATGTGACAAATTTTCAAGAGAAAATCCAGGTTTTGGATGTAGCCAAGTACTGTAAATCAGATATTATAACTATGCTTAATAAACTAAAAAGTATGCTCATAATGAATGAAAGGGTAGAAAATTTCACCAGAGAAATAGAAACAAAAAAAAGTAATTCTAGAACCGAACATAGTTCTGTGTTACTCAAAGGCCTTTTTTAAAAAAATCAAGAGAATCTTTGCAATATAGACATATTTGGTTTCATCCTCAGTCATTTAGTCCTACCCAATGTCCTGAAGAATACGGTCACACAACCGAAAGGAATTTAAAAATATTTAGGGCTCAAGTAATGTGCTGCCTCCACACCAAGACTGAGGGAAGACCCCTTGCCTCATGGGTGCCTGGTCTTCCCACACATTCAGCTACAGTGAACAGGACCGTGGTGATCGTCATACTCATCTAAAGAGGAGAACAGTGCAGGGCTAGTCTTCTGCATCAGGGTGAGACCAGCGCCAGATGTGCCCTACCTCCCTGCCTCCTGAAATCTCCCTCCCTGCTACTCAGTACTGATGGCATCACTCATCAAGACCAGTGTGTTCTGCTACTGTCTTGTTCCTCTGCTGAGGGAGAGAAATCTGCTCCTATCTGAGCAAGAACTTGGAGAACTTCCCTTCTAGGTTCCTTTTAGGAGAGCAAATGCTCTGACTTAGATGAAGAGATGAGATGGGCTTTGCCCCACCTACAACCTCCTCTCCCCTCCCTTCTCTTTGAAGAAAAGATCAAGAAACCTAGTGTCTCCAGTGGAGGCGAGGGAGACTCTCTATGAAGTACTGGGGAGGACAACACATAAAGGGAAAAAGTCATTATTAGATGGTAGCAATTGAGGCACAGGCTGCCGTCTGTCCAGCTGGCTGACTACATGGTAAGGAAGGGCACATCCCCTCCCCTGCTAGGTTGAGGTGCTATCCATTCTCCCCCTCTTCCTCAGTTAACCCCAGAGCTTCCAATACCATGTTGGGGTTTGAGTGCCCCTCTAGAAGAAGGGCTTGTTCTATACTCAAATTGATTCCCAGGGGCGCTTTCTGAAGAAGCAAAAGGGGCTGGGGATGGGAGTGTCTGAAGGTTAAGGTAGCAACAGATGTCTTTTTCCCCTTCATAAATAATTTTTTAATTCTTACCCTCACCATCTCAGGCTTTACATATGGAAACCCTAGAATAGAGGGCTCGGGGATCTTCCGTTCCTCCTCGGAGTGGGTGAACGTGAGAGAAGGGTTTGTATTTTTAAAAATTAAATTTAATAATAGGCTACTATAACCTCCTTTTGCCTGTGGTTGTGACCTGTGCCTGTTGGCCCTTTTCTGCCAATAGGGTGAACAAAATTCTCTAACTGTTTCCTCTCCCTTCCCCATACCCGGAATAAACACACATGCACAAAGGTTCCTAATGCTTAAAAAGAAAAAATGATCTTAGATTATTACCTGTATAATGTAAATCGGGATTAACACCAATGCACATTAAGACCTGACTAAGTCAGGATCATTCACCTGTAGAATTTTTTAAAGAAAGTTGACATTTTCAACCATAGCATTTCGTCAACTAAGATTTGAAATTAATAGACTTCTATTAGTAATTCAAGCAATTGTCCGTACCCTTAATATGACTAGAAAGGTCCAGGTTGCTATCATAGATGCATGATCTCTTTTCCCTTACTATACTTTCTTTTAAAACCTATTAGCTGAGGATCACAGACATCCTAGCCTCCTGCACCAAATCTAGAAGTATTGCATTGTTAATGGTTCGTGGCTCTATGAGCAGTCTGCTGTTGTACCCATACCCTCCAGCTTTGCTCTGTCAGTGTCCCAAGGGGGTGTCGAATCAATAGTGGGTGTGAACAATGAACTGAGAATGTGGGGAACAATTTTCTTGGCCATCAGAAGTATAGAACAGCTGGGTCAGGGTTGTCCCCTGCTTGGTGGAGCAGGGCGGGGCCAGCAGTCCAGGAGCAAGCCCTGAGCAATGCGCATGGGTGAGGAACATTTGTTGATGAGTGTATAGTGTGGTGCTGGGTCACAGGTGTGCAAGAGATACCCATGTACCCAGAGGTTCCAGGCCTCAAAGGTAGATGGGATGCCCTCCCATCCCTGTGATGGTGCCATGGAGGCTATCAGCACAACGTGTGCTTATGATGGACAGGCCCAAAGTGCAGCGGGGGCACTTGACAGTCTAGTGAAGTCATCAGCCCCTGTTCTGGTGGGCTACTTTGCCCAAGGGTGCACCTGTTCCTGTCACTTTGTTCCCACTCGTGCTCTGAAGCTAACTCCTGCTGCTCCTGAATGCCCCCATACCCTTGCTGCTACAGCTGACCCGATGGAGTTGGATCCTCTGTTTACTAGGCACACCAATTCTTCCTCTAGCATCATCAGTTTACTTTAGTGTGGGGAATATAATGTATTTCCTAAGGAAAGCAAAGAGCCCTCCCTCTAACCTTCCTAAGCAAAACAAAATTCACCTTAGCTCACGGTGAATACATTCCCAGGATCAAGCAGGGAACACAAGTAATATGTAGGTTGGCCTCAACATCTGCCTCCTCATCTTCCCTTGCTCTTAAGGAAAATTCATCAGCATTGAAATACTTCTAAAATTCTGGCACAACAACAACAACAAGAAACAAATTAGACCCCAATTAACTAGTGCACCTGAGGTCTCCAGCAATATTTCTTAAACTTCTCATTTTCCCCCTATCATAGTGGCCTTCTCTCTTTAAACTTCTCTCTCTGCAAATTTTATCATTTCTTCTCTTCTATCCTTTTGCTTTCCTTAGAATCTTCTATAGACAGACTTTACAAGAGGGTATCTGGAACAGCTGGGATGTCCTCATTGGATAGAGAAGACTTGGAAGAAGACTTGGGAATGAGGTAAAGAAAGAGTAATCACACCCATGATAGAAGTTACTAATTGAAATACTCATTTAGTCGATACAAATTAAGAACCTACTAAGAATCACACAGTCTGCTAAGTACTGGGGATCCAAAGTCCTGCCTCCAGGAGCTGCAAGTTTGGTGGTGGTTAGTGGTTGTTTACTTACGAAATGCTTAGTGAATGGGGAATCCTGATTATAAATACGCTTTCAAATTAACTGAGAGCTGATGAAAAAATCCTTTTACTTTTAACCTATTGGAAAATTTGCCAAAGTGTTTCATTTTTCATGATAATGTTTTTTATACTAAGTGTACTTTAGGATTTATTTGGAATCTCAGAATTTTTGTGTCTCAAAGACCTAAAAATAATGATCCTTACTAATAAATCTTACTGTCAACAAATATAAATAGAAATCATATGGACATTGTGCTTCATATCTGAAAGTTGCATTTTTAGGAGAAAATGTTTATTCATATTTCCTTATTATTCACTTTTCACACAGATAGTACTGTTTGGTGCGTAATGGGAAAGTCTATTAAGCAAAATGTAGACAACTCAGGCACTGAGTATCCAGTAGCATTGAAATCTGGCTTTTAGTTCTTATTGATTATAGCGGGTGATTCACTAACTCAGAAAACAATAAGTTTAGAAGCATCAAATATGTAATTATCAATAATTTTTTCTCTATGTTTTAGCAGCCAATAACAGAAGGTGGTTGTGATAATAAGAAGAGGAGTAAATAGACTCAATTTTGTAAAGTGTTTAAGAAATATATGTCTAATGTGTGTCATGATGCTTCCTAGGCAGTAAAATCATCCAGAGAAAGGGACTAATCTTCCAAATGCTAACGACAGCTTTGGGGATGATTGTATCAGCCATGAAAATAAGCATTGGCCCATGCACTCCCAGGTTGCCAAAAATAAATCAGAGTGGGCTAATCAGATTCAGTTGGTGCAACTAATGAGAGGAAGGCAGCAGGCCAAGTGAGATCTAGGCAGTGCGCCTAAAAGAAGTGTCATCTGTGCTCTTACTTTCTACTCTGTCGTCTTTACCTTAGCTTTTCCTGGAATCTATGTTCAGGAGAAAATTCCGAGAGCATGCTGCAGGCACGTAATCCCTGCTGAGAAGTAGAGCAGGAAGGAACAGTTAAAAGTAATAGAAATTGATCTGATAAATGTAGGCAAGTCCGATGCTGATCTACTTGGTTACTGTAAAAAAAATATGTAAAACTTTTTTGAGGCGAAGTAATAGTATTGCTTGACTCTGCAGGAAAAATATTTTTGCTGAAATTTCCTTTACATAACAAATTTAATGTAGTGGTTTCTCTGGTCCAGCTCTCATTGTGTGCTTGAGAGAACAGCGGTGCAAATGTCATACAGCTAATTGATGTCAAGACGAGGTCTAGGATCCATATATCCTTATGCCTCTTGGTACTTATCTTTCCATAACCAGTGGGGCCAGCTAACTGAGGCAGCAAAAGGGGGCTGGGCACTTGGCTTCAGCACGAAGGGGGAGCCCAGGTGCCTGTGACCTGTTCTAGAAGCAGTCTTCGGAGAGAGAAGCTACTAGAGACAGAGTGGGTAGCACTGAAGAGGTGACTAACACAGGACGAGTCCCTGGGCTGTGGGACAAGGACCCAAACTGGCCAGAGATATGTACCAGTCAGAATCAAAGGAAATCACCCACCATCATTGACAAATATAGCACTATTGTCTATTAATCCCCTCATCTGGACCAGGCTATGTGCTCATTTGTTTATATATGTTTTTTCTTTTACTCCTCACAGCAATCCTTAGAAACCAGTGTTGTTATCTCCATTTTACCCAGACAGGTTAAATAATTTGCTTAAGAGCAAGGCAACAGACTTGAGATCAGAAGGCCTGGGTTTGTATTCTGCCTCTGTAGCCTTTTACCTGTGAGAACTAGGGGAAGTCCAAGGATCTCTTAACTTCATCTTCTTAAATTATAAAATAGGGCTAATTCCTGAAACTCATGGAATTTTTGTGAGGATTAAATGTCTTCCGTAAGAATGCTAACACTATGAACTCTATAAATACTAGTTGTATTTCAAAGATTATTGTGTTATATTTTAGTTTTGAGTCACTCAATGTCTTTTATTTTTCTTTTCTTTCTTTTTTTTTTTTTTTTTTTTTAAGATGGAGTCTCACTCTGTCACCCAGGCTGGAGTGCAGTGGCACCATGTCAGCTCACTGCAACCTCTGTCTCTCGGGTTCAAGCAATTCTCCTGCCTCAGCCTCCCGAGTAGCTGGGATTACAGGTGCCCACCACCATGCCCGGCTAATTTTTGTATTTTTTAGTAGAGATGGGGTTTCACCATGTTGGCCAGGCTGGTCTCGAACTCCTGACCTCAGGTGATCTGCCCGCCTCAGCCTCTCAAAGTGCTGGGATTACAGGCGTGAGCTACTCGATGTCTTTTAAATTATAGCAGTTCTATAAACATTTGTTTAACTAACTTCCAAACACTACAGAATTCCGTAATTATGTTCACTGGATGTTTTGTTCACAGAGCATTGGAGAGCTATCCGTTTGTTAATTCAAGAACACACAGGCATGAGCTAAGTGGCAACCTGGCACCAGGCATCATGCTAGGTGAGAGCAGAGGCACATGAGTCAGATGTACCTCCTTGCACTCTAGGAGCTCACTCTGTAGTGAGAGGCAAACTCAAAAACTCAAATACACAGTTAGGATCTGAAGTGTTATTAGTTATCGAATTTGAATAACAGTCCAGATGACACCTACTCTTCCGCCTGTCTGAAATTCTATCTGAGCTTGCACCTTCTTATGGGACACTGCTTCTTTCCCACTCTCAATCTAATGAGGTCCTGACGAGGGTTGCTAATCATGCTACCCCGTCACTGGGTCTGAGCAGGTACCTTGAAGCAGTCTAGGGGAGTCATGGCACCTGGTCCCCTTCCTGTGATGCTCATGTGGACGAAGCCAGGCCATCCAGAGTGGTTCCTCTGAAGTTTTATAACTAGAATTCATGGGAAGGAGCTCTTGTTCCTCTCTGGCTTTAAGTATGTATGAATGCAGAGCTGAAGTGTGTGTCATTTCTGCCCCATGAAGATAGTTACTAGTGGTAGACTCCCTGATTTGGTCGGAGGCCCTGGTCACACTCATCCAAAGACCCAGTCACTGTGCAGTTTGGTGACACGAGTGAATAAATCCCAACATATTCTTTAATTTGTTTGATCTAGACTTCCAAGATTTGCACCCAAATATCCTGGCCAATACAAGAGAACTGTTCAGTGCCACAGACATGTAGACAAGAAGGCCCTCAATTCTGCTTCTGCAGATGGGTGTGAGGGAAGGCTTCAGGGAGCAAGTGATGTTTGAAAGATGCTCATGAGTTTGCCAGGGGAACACAGGTCAGAAAAGTCACTTGTTAAGAGGGAAGAGCATCCAGAGACCACTAGAGTGTTTAGATCAACGGAGGATGCTCAGAATAGAGTGCTGGTGGCCCAAGACCAAGATGCCCCTTGCTAAGGAGTTTGGCAATTTTTTAGGCCAAAGGAAATCATGAACTGTTGTAATGCAGAAAAGTGATATGATTCGATTACAGTTCAGCAAGACTTATATAATTAGGAGTATGCAGAATAACAGGCTTACTGGGCTGACACAAGGCCAATAGACAGGAAGGAGGGTGTTGCAATAGTTCAGGCAGGTAAGATGCTGAGTCAGAACCAGTGCTGGCTGCACCAAATCAGGCTGTGTGACGTACATCCCGAGCATGGTCAGTGCTCCAGCTGGCAACCCAATAAATGATCAGACTTAGTAAAATCCTGCTGTGCTCAGGTTACCACTTAGGAAGGAATAGGCTGCTCCGTTCTTTTAAATAGTAATATTAATGATATTTGGTGCTTACGTAGCACCTATGGCCATGATTCTCTGCAGACATTACATAATGCATCCACTGAACATCCTTCCTGTCCAGCTACCAGGATACCTTTTCCACAAGGTATTCTTTCTTTTCAGTTCCTTCAGGAAAATCAGAGTCCCAGAGCTACCCTTGCCAGGTTCCTTCTGACACTTGGCTAGAATTATTCACAGCTCTCAGAAATTGTCAGAGCAGATTTTGACTGTTGATCTCAAAGGCCAGGGATGGCCTCTCTCTAATCTTCCATTATTTATGCAGTCATTCCTCAGATATATTTTGGGCAACAAGCATGCATCAGAAACTGAGCAGAATGCTGGGGATACCCTCTACTTGGGAGTAAAGAGGAAAACAGGAGTTAGGAGCCTTCGCCCTTCCTAGAATTGTGTCTGACCAATAATAATAGCAATGATGATAATAAGGATGATGATGATGACATAACAAAGAACATCCACTTACATCGTACTTATTGTGTGCCAGAAACTTTCCTGAAGCTCGTATGGCAGGTTCTTAAATGCTTGTTGAATTAGAATATTTACAACTGGCTGTGTAACTTTAGACTTTTTAATATGTATCCTAAATGTATCTCCTCAGATACAGTATGCCAGTTCTCTACTACTGCGGGATTTGGTGCCTGAGCCCAGTGTATGCTCAGTCTTTCCTGGTTTAATGGTCAGATGCAGGCTGGAGTGCAGTGGCCAGATCTCAGTAAGTAGATCTCGGTAAGCCTCCCAAGTAGTTGGGACCACAGGCATGCACCACCAATTCTGCCTATTTTTTTGTATTTTTTGTAGAGACGGGGTTTCACCATGTTGCCCATGCTGGTCTCAAACTCCTGAGCTCAAGCAATCTGCCTACCTCAGCCTCCCATCATTCTTTATGGTTTCAGAATGAAGAAGACTCATCTCTTTTGCCTGTTATTTGGTAAAGGGACTCCCAACTGCCTATTGCTGTCAGGCAGGTAATATACATGTGAGAGGCAGCCAGGTATAAGAGGATACAAATGATGGAATGTTAGCAAACTGGAGGGTACATACATTGTTTAAGAGCATCATTAAAAAGCACAATTACAACAAAATAAACCCCTGCTGGCCAAAGAAAATACATTGGCAGGTCAGCCCCAGCCTGTAGGCTGCCAGATTACAGCCCCAGCCTGTAGGCTGCCTTGAATTCCTTGCACTGCCATTTCCTTGACCATTACTCATCTTTTGTCCTTCAGTTTCTAAATCATACACTATTTTCTTGGCCCAACCAGAGTGTAGGTGATAGCTACAGGCTGTCACCAGTTAAGCATTAATTTAAAATAAATACAAATGATATTTTCTTATCAAGTTGCCATATGTGTGTGCATGTGTATAATGACAGTTCAATATATATAATAATGTAACAATTATTTCCTGACTTCTAAAATGAACTCAGACTGGAAGCTCTGCACAACTCTTAATTTTGGAGATTAAATAAAACACGCTTGAGGAAAGAATTCAACTGGCCAGTTTTAAGTGAAAAGAAACTGTTGTGCCAAAGAGATGTGCCAAGATTTTATGTGATATGTAGGGTAATATTAATAGTCGTATATCACATTTTATATTTTAGAAAGCACTTTCAAATATATTTTCTCCTTTGATTCTCAGAACATTCCATTAAGTTATTATCTCAATTCACAGAAGAAGAAACTGAGGTTCAAAAAATTTAATGGATTTCTCAAGGCTACCCTATTATATTGTGGAGGAGACAGCACTCAAGGCAATTCTTATAACTACAGATTTTGTGACTCTATTATACTACAGTCCCTAGACTGTAAGATCCTGGAGCCAAGATGATTTCCCAAATGCCGCCTTTCACATCTGTACTTAATTGGTGGCAAATTCCCTCAGCACAAACTGTGACTGACTTCTTTTAGAATATGCTTGATAAATGCTCAAAAAGTGTAGCATCATGAAAAAAACAGAAATTTTGGAGACACAGAGACCCGGGTTCAAATCCCACTTAAGTGACAGTCTCTCATTTTTATTCTTTGAACCTCAGTTATTTAAGGTAAATCATGGAAATACTAAAAGCTTATTATGACAGGTTTTTTGGGGGTTAGAGACAAATGAAATCATATGTGCAAATTTTCTATCCAAGGACCCAATATTTAGGAGATCCTCCAAAAACAATGACTAATATTTCTACACAATTTGTGATCTGTTTTCTCATTGATTTTCTTTGAGACGTATACATTTTAGAAGGTGTATTTTTTTTTTTTTTTTTTGGTCAGGACACTAACGCCATGATTCCTAATTGGTTCAACAACTATTCTGACTTGCAGTCTATTTATTCAGTAATCAGTATTACTTCTCTTTGTGGCATCACGAACAAGAGCAGCCAGTATTTCTTTTTCTCGTTTTGCCTGCAAATAACAGCCTGAGCTCACCTGTTTTACAGCTCACCTGTTTGATGGAAGGTTACCATGGGAACAGTTTTAGGGCCTACTGTGCTGAGAAGTTTAAAGACTTGGAAGCTGTGCTTGGCTGGTGACTGACTGGGTAGGGGGTCGGCCCACAACCCAGGAACCCATAAAAATACATTTGTTCTCAACAGCTCAGTGATCAGGTAAATTCCAAAACTGTGCAACATTCTTCTGGCATAATTTGTTATGAAAAACAGGGGTTCCTGACAGGTTCGTTTTGCCTCTGAAACAAGTTTTATTTTCATAAAATGAAGGGTCCACAAATATCATTTTGCCTGACTTTATTATTTCCCATCCTTCTTTTCCATGCTTACTGGTATTTCGAGTTTGAAAATGGTTTTTCCCCAGCAAGTTGTGAAAATGTAGCTGTCCCACTTATTGAAAGATCATGTGAAAGACGGTGGTGCTAATCATTTATTTTGGAATGGATGAGTTCCGTCAAATTTCCCCATAGGCATGAAATGTCAATTCAGCTGTGACACCAGTTAATTAAATCCTGATGATAGCGAACAAGAGTGCAGCCTACTTACGAAGCTCACAGCATATTTAGGCAGTACACTTGTGACCTTTTGTACGCACTGCCCTTTAACTCCCCTTCTTGTTGAGTTGTTAATATCAGCAACAACAAAATTGTCAGAGCTTTAAAGCAAATAGTTTATTGAGCCCTCCACCTTCACTAAGGTTTTCGGGGTCTTCTGAAAGACTGATCCCTATATATGCAGAATAAATTAAAGCCCAGAAGTTAAGGGAGATTTAGGGCAATACCTTACACAGATGCTTGACTCAACGTTTACCTTCAGATAGTTTTTAACAATTAAGTGCCTGCTGTATGCTTCTTGCTGAGAATGTGATAGTTAAGACAAGAAATCTGGTTTCTGTCCTAGTAGTGTTTTGAGTCTGTGGAGAGAGAGGAAATACATTATTTTAAATAACTAGATAACTGCAAGTGGAGAAAGCATTGTTAAGAAATACCTGATGATCAAGGAGCTCCTAGCAGGTGGCTCTAGCCTAGAGTAAGTGCTAGTTAGGCAGAGACCTATGGGCTGGTAAGAGTTGACCTGATGATGAGTTGGAGATAGAACAGGACCTAAGGACAGTGAATATGAAGACCTGGGTGCTGGAGAAAGCACAATGTGGATGAGAAACCAAAACAACATTAGAATGGCCAGTAGAGGAGGCATCATGGGAAACTTTGTAGACCCTTCTAAAAAAGTTAGAGGCTTTATGCTAAAGGCAATGGGAAGCCACTTACAGGATATTTGGCAGGGAAGTGGGATGATCTGATTTACATTCTGTAATAGAAGCAAAAAGTTTATGATGTTACTTTCTGGCTCCAGAGTTCCTATTGGGGGTGGGAACTTTTATTGGAAAAATACTTGGTAACCAACCACTTGGGATAGAAGGAAATACTGATGGTGTGAGCTGAGGAACCCAGGCAAACAAACAAAAACCAGACATCCAAACTGGGATTCAAATCACAAAGGATTTAAATAAAGAATAAAGAAATCTAGAATAAAGAAAGGGTATAAGATAAGAGCCCCCAAGATGGTATGATGCTGGGATGAAGAAGGGGCAATCTGCCAATTGAAACATCCAGATGGTGAGAAGGGCAGAGGACATTCAAGACTGGAAATACCTAACGCACCATTGGAGTTCACATTCTGAATAGCAAATAGTTCTCCGTCTCCCTGAGTCCTAATGTTCACTAAAGTCGGCTATATGGGCTCACAAGTGCTTTGTAGGAGTGGATCATCCATGGAACTTGTAGAAGGGGCTGAGTTTCACCTGGAGGTGTTAGGGTACAGAAGCAGTATTTGTGGAAGTTGGCTCCTGAGGGAAGAAGAATTTATAAGATTGAATGTTTATACCAAGTTAACAAAAACTCCAAGGGGGATTTTGGATTTCCATCAAAGTGGAATGAGACTTTAAGCCAATCTTAAAACTCAAGGGGCATTAAGAAGGTTCCTCTGGTTAGAGTATGACTAACTGGTTGGTGGGTGTAGGCAGCAGTGGATGTGACTGCATTAGGCTAGGAGAGAAATTATGGCCACTAAGACTAGGGTGGTATCGGGCGGAATTTAGAAGCCATATCCCTTAGCACTGAGTTACTTAAGAATGGATTAGTTGTGGGCTGGTTACAGTGTTGATTTGTACACACACACACACACACACACACACACTCACCCCTACCTCACTACCATAAAAAAAAACCAACTGCAGGGGAGCAGATACTAGCTGGGAAGGAGGGAGGGTGACATATATCATTAGTTCAGTTTGATGTATACAAAGTATGAGATGCCTGTGGGCATCCAAGCGCAGATGCCAAATAGGTGATGGGATACCCGGATCCAGAATTCAGAAGAGAGGTCTGAATCTAATATTTGGAAGTGATTGACTCAGAGATGAAGCTATGAGAATCAAGGAAATAGCATAGTGTGCTATGCACCTAGAGCTTGCTTTTATTAAGAGCCTACTTTGTGTTAAGTACTTTTTAGGCATTATTTCACTTAATCCTCTTAACAACTCCCTGAAGTAGATATTATTATTTGCACTTTTCAGATTAGCAGTCCAGCCTCTGAAAGATTAAGTAATATATCTAAGGCCACACAGCTTTAAGATGGTGGATATGAGAGTTAATCTCACATTCCTTTGATCCCAAAGCCTGTGTATTAACACTGATTCTACACTCCCTGCATGGCAGGTTTGTGCCACGGATGATTCCTTATTCTTTTTCAATCATGAGATATGAATATCACTTTAAGATCAGTCATTTTTATTACATGAGGAGTTACAGGGCAATTGGCTATAGTGGAAACTGTAGTGATTTAAAGACAAATAGAGCTGAATATGAATGTTGGTTGCGTCGTATACAGACAAAATTTCTCTCAGCCTTAGGTTCTTCATCTATAAAATGGGAGAAGAACACCAACATTACAAGGTTGTTGTGAGATTAAAATGAAAAAATGTAATTAAGGTGCTTGCCATAGTTTAGATGTTACACACACTATATGCTTAATTTTGATGGTTTAAAAAAGTGGAAATTACGTTTAATGCATATTACTAGGAAAGTTCCCATTACAGGCATTGCCAGACTTCCTGAATAACATAAGAAACCCAACAGTCAAAGAACAAATTTAAATTTTCCTTTGCATAGGAACCCTCAACATCATGCTAAAAATCTAAAATAACCATCACACAATTTTTCAATGTGCATTTTTTCAGAAACCGTGATAACTCAGATTTGCTGTTACTTGAACTAGTGACAAACATAATTGAATCAGAATGATTACTTCTTGTGCTATTAAAATAGCCTCTGACATATTCTCGATCTTTTCTATTTTTATCTTCTTCAAAATACTAGATTATGAAGCATAATGGGATTATAGTGGAACAGGATTTTGTTAAAACAATAGAATTATGAAAACAACAGGAGTATGTAGCGTAATGAGCAAAATGATTTTGATTAAAAAATCTGCTTATTAGATTGTTGTACACAGGCAAATTATATAGCCTGAGACTCAGTTCTCTCATCTGAAAAATGGGGTTAATACATCTTTCAGCCATAATTTTGTGATGATCATATTGGATAATATTTATAAACCACCTAACATAGCTGGGTGCATTCTAAGTATCCGATAAATAGCGAGCTCTGATCATGTGAGTATTCAGCATTTTAAAACTTAGGGGAAAATAAACCATGGGGTTTCTTATTCATTACCAAATAAAAACTAAATTACTTAGCTTAGCACTCAAAACCTTCCACAATTAGCCCCCAATTTACCATCCATCTTATCTGCCACTACTTCTCTGTCACAACCTCCATGAACTCCATTAAACAGCCAAACTCCTCAGTCTCCATATGCCCTGGCTGCTTCCCTGCCTATGTCCTATTTATGCATTCCTTCTTGTTGAAATATCCTGTCCCTGCTTCAAATATCTGACACTATTCAAGTACCACTTTCTGTGAGAAGCCTTTAGGACACCCCAGAAGGAATCAGTTTCTTTCTTCCTGTAAACTCACAACCTTCTGTCTGAATCTTAGGACACATCTTTCTGTACCTGGAAACATACAGCTCTACTAATTGGCAGATTGTTCTTAGAGTAAGACGTAGAAGTAATTTTAAATGTCTCTTCTTCTTTACTAAAATCCTTCTGTCCCCAAGTTAGGTATTTATAACATCTTCTTAAACCAATATATAAAGAAGAAATATGTTCAGATTATTCATAGAAAACAGAATAAAGCTAGAACATTTTGCACATTCATCTTCATTTCACAATGTTAACTTCAAATTGTCACCATTTCTAACTTTCCAATGCATGAGTAATATGTTCAGCCAGCACTGATGCTATTTTGAATTACAAGAAGGCTGGAATAACAATATGATATTTATGTTTTATAAATGAAGCTCAAAAATATCTTTGTCTTTGTGAACAGCTGTAAAAAGACAGTATTCAATTTACTGCACCATGTGAAAGGGTTCCATTCTTTGGAAGGATGGGCATTTATATAAATCATGCTGTACTATTTGGTGTTAAGGAAACATTATTACTTTTACTTGACATATTGAACTTGTTAATTGGCATGTCATCATTAAATACTTTCTCATTGCTTGCTACCGTATGTATTTCAAAAAGTAAAAAGTAGAAATTTAGTATCATTAAAATAATGTTTTAAAGTGATTTTTATTATTAAAAAATTTTAATGGTACAAATTCTAATGACCATGTTGAAAATTTTCATAGAATTCTTTACAGAAATGTTTAAGTCTCTTTTCACACATTCGCCTATTATTTGAAAGCCTCTGTTCATAAAGATGGCTGTTATTGGTGGTCTGAAACAAGCATATGATGCTAATTTACAATAATCCACCCAGGTTACAAGAAACAAAATATCTCTATTTACCAAGGTTTTATTCAATTTATAATAAAGACTAAATAAAGTCAGCTGGGCGCAGTGGCTTATACCTGTAATCCCAGCACTTTGGGAGGCCAAGGCAGGCAGATCACTTGAGGCCAGGAGTTTGAGACCTGCCTGGCCAACATGGTGAAACCCCCTCTCCACTAAAAATACAAAAGAAAAAAACAAAAAATTAGTTGGGTGTGGTGGCATGTGCCTGTATTCCCCGTTACTCAGGAGGCTGAGGCGGGAGAATCCCTTAAACCCAGGAGGTGGAGCTTGCAGTGAGCCAAGATTGTGTCACTGCACTCCAGCCTGGGTGACAGAGTGAGACTCAGTCTCATAAAACAACAACAACAACAACAACAACAAAACTTAATAAAGTCATAGCATGCAGCATTTTCACCAGTGGCCATGTGTTGGATCCACACGATTTGAAGAAAACCAATGTTAATGTGCTTGAAGTTCTGAAACACGCCTTTCTTGTAGTCCATGTTAATTTTCCATTTGTTAACTACTTTATTTCTATTTCCTCCTCCCTGCATAAAATTCCCCTTCTCTCTTCTGCTGTGCCTCTTTTTTCTCACTTCTTCCTCTCTTTGCATTGTTTCTTACCATTTCCTTTGTGCTATGTTTAGTTAGCTCTGTATATAAAATTTCTGGGAGATTTTAGCCATTGAAGTACAGAGAATGAGACCTCACCTATTATCTATCACAGTATACAGTACAGTACTTTACTGTTTGGAACTTGAGGAATATCTGTAAAATTAAATTTATCTATCCATCCATCTACCCAGCCTACATGTTTTGAGCCTTTAACCACATATTATCACTGTGGCTGTCCAGCCTACCCCTCCTATGTCAGAGTATTTTTTATTATTATTACAGTTCAGTTTCTGGGTTATTAAGGTAAAACCATATTATTGTATTACAGAAATGAAAGAATACCTGGATAAACAAAGAGAGCTAGTAGGAAAAGAAGCATGAAGGTAAAAAGGGAGGAAGGGGGAATCAGATGGAGAGAAAGAATATAAACAAAGAATAACTAGGAGACAATGAAGAAAGCTTGCAAATTGGGAATAAGAGTAATGTTGAATGATATAATAGTGACAGAATAAGACTGATATTTTGCATCTTTTCTGGTCATAACTCCTACCTATATAATTATTTAGTGCCTGACAAAGAAAGAAACTAATATAAATATCTCAATTGTTTCCTTATCCACCATCCATCTTCCTTTTTTTCTTCTATGACTATGTTATAATTTGTTTCTGATTTGCAGAGAATGCATTTTTAAAAAACCGTAGATAAAATCTTAATAAATCATATGTTGCTATGGGAACTAATAGAGCTTTAATATTCTCCCTTTCCATGCAGTGATTGTTCAATCACTGGGCTAAGGTGGTGCCACGGAGATTCAAATATTGGGTGGGAGATTGGGTGGAGATTTAGGATCTATTGATTCATAACTTTGAAGAGTTATGAATTAATAAAAGCTGAACCTTTGAGTAATTTCTAAGAATATTAAGAGATGCATGCCAGATTTCCTTTTAGGTCATAAGTATCCAGGATTTATTTTCTTTAAAATGACAATTTCTCTCAAGCCTTTCCCATTAAGCTTTGAGAAAACAAATCACAGACCATTTTCAGAATAATTTAATAATATTTTATAATAATTAAATGCATTATTTTGCAAATATATTGGTGCATAATTTATAATAAATATGAATTATATATATAGCATATAACAGTATGATTCTTTGTTTCATTGGAATAAGAAATACTATTAAACTGATGCATTTGGTTAATTGATTAATGCATCTACTTTTTTAAGTATTCCATTTAGCTTCAAAGTGAGAAGATTTTTAGTTATCAGGTAATTATAATTAAGCCCATACTGACTGCTGTAATTAAAGAGAGAAAAGGATAATAACAATTGTAATAGCTAGCACGTATTAAGTGAATAATAAATGCCAGGAATTTTTCTATGTGTCTTGAGTGAATTATACCTATTCCTTAAAGCAATATTTAGAGCTTATTATTATTTAATCAACAAAGGAAGTGGGAGACAAGAATTCACATAGGCAATTCGAGCAATTATTTTTAGTGCTTACTTGGTGTTATCTACAAGAACATGACTGTGAGCACGGGAAACTGGTCTCAGCCCACACAGAGATAAGTTACAAATAAGCAATAATAGTAAGAAGCAACAAATATTATGACGAAAAGGACAGAGCACCATGGCAGCAAGAGTATCTTCCCAGTGATGGTGAAGATGATGCTTAAAAGGTGAGCAAGGCCGAGTGTGGTGGCTCACGCCTGTAATCCCAGCACTTTGGGAGGCCGAGGCGGGTGGTTCACTTAAGGTCAGGAGTTTGAGACCAGCCTGGCCAACATGACGAAACCCTGTCTCTACTGAAAAAATACAAAATTAGTCGGGAATCGTGGAGCACATCGGTAATTCCAGCTACTTGGGAGGCTGAGGCAGAACCACTTGAACCCAGAAGGTGGAGGTTGCAGTGAGCCGAGACTGCACCATTGCATTCCAGCCTGGGCAACAAGGGTGAAACCCCATCTCAAAAGAAAAAAGACGAGCAACACTCAGCTAAGTAAAGAGGCTGGTGTGTGTGGTGTATTTCAGGTGAGAGGGGATGGGAAGTAGCAGTGTGGTCAGGGACAGAAGACGAGCATAGCACCTTCAAGGAACAGAAAGGGCCTTGGGGCGGTTAAAGTGTTCCAAGCATGAGACGAATATGGTCAGCTTTTCTTTTTAGAACAAAGGAACGAGTAGTTGAATTGAGGGAGCAGGAAACCAAGAGAGCAGGAATCAGAAGACTAGTTAAAATGCTGTAGCAGGTCAGGCACGGTGGCTCACGCCTGTAATCCCAGCACTTTGGGAGGCTGAGGCGGGCGGATCACGAGGTCAGGAGATCGAGACCATCTTGGCTAACATGGTGAAACCCCGTCTCTACTAAAAATACAAAAATAGCCTGTAATCCCAGCACTTTGGGAAGCTGAGACAGGTGGATCACGAGGTCAGGAGATTGAGACCATCCTGGCTAACACGGTGAAATCCCGTCTCTACTACAAAATAGAAAAAACTAGCCAGGCGAGGTGGCGGGCGTCTGTAGTCCCAGCTACTCGGGAGGCTGAGGCAGGAGAATGGCGTGAACCCGGGAGGCGGAGCTTGCAGTGAGCTGAGATCCGGCCACTGCACTCCAGCCTGGGCTACAGAGCGAGACTCCGTCTCAAAAACAAAACAAAACAAAAACAAACGAACAAACAACAACAACAACAAAAACAGATTGCTGTAGCAATAAATGAAGGAAGAGTGATTTGGACTAGTAAATAGCAGTGGTGGAGGAAATGAAGATGTCGACAAAAAGAGTCACACTCTGTAAAATATTTGAAGAGATTTATTCTGAGCCAAATATGAGTGACCATGTGGCGCAGCCCTTGAGAGACCCTGAGAACATGTGTCCAAGGTGGTTATGGTGCAGCTTGGTGTATACATTTTAGGGAGACATGAGGCTTCAATCAAATACATTTAAGAAATACATTGGTTTGGTCCAAAACGGTAGGACGACTCAGAGCTTGTGTTTCCAGCTTATAGGTAGATGTGAAAATTTTCTGCTTGACAATTGGTTGAGTTTATGTAAAGATCTGGGATCAATTGAAAGAAATGTCTGGGTCAAGATAAAGAATTGTGGAGACCAAAGTTCTTATTTGCAGAGGAAGCCTTCAGGTAGCAGGGTTCAGAGACTGGCTTGTAAAATGTTTCTTATCAGGCTTAAAGTCTGTGTTCACATTAATACCAGAGAGGCACCGTGAGGCATGTCTGACCCTCAGATTCCTGTCATGACCAGAACTGGTCTTTCAGGTTAAAATTTAAGAGTGCCCTGGCTGAGGAGGAAGTCCATTCAGGTGGTTGGCGGGCCTGAGAATTTTATTTTTGGTTTCCAAGGGGAACAAGGAGAGATCTATTAAACAAAAATTAGCAAGTGTTCTGAGTGGGAAAAGGCCTTGAAACCCAGGTTGTACCAACTTCTTAATACACATGAGGAAACCCAAGACCCAGAAAAGGGAAGAGTCCTGTCCAAGAATATCTTGACGGTTTGAGGAAAATTCTCACTTAAACATAGGTCTTCTTGAACCCAGTCCAGTGGTATTTCCATTACAATGTTTCAACTTCATAAACTTACCAAATCAACTTATTTTCTCTTTTTTTTCCCGTAAAGAATATGGCTTACCCAGGTTGGCTCTGTGTGCCTGCTGTAGAGGTACAGGGCAAATCGGGCATTTAGATGAATTGTTGGAGTTGTAAAGCTATTGTTGTAAATAAGTGATTGTTTTCTAAGAGGCAATGAAGACTCTTCCTTCATTATTTATTATTTTAAAATTAGTGAACATAGAAAAATAAGAAATTGAAGGCTTTCTTTACTGCATTTAGTCACAAACACACTAGAAAATTATTACATCATGAGAAAAGCATCAAAATGTATATTGTGCTTTAGAGTAGAGTTTTTTCAAACTGAAAGGCATATGAAATCAGGAGGTCTGGGATACAGCCTGCAATTCCACATTTCTAATAAGCTTCTATGTGGTGCTAATGCTGCTGGTCCACAAGATGCAGGGGCCTTTGAAAACAGTATGCTGAGAATAGATAGGGCTCAAGGACAGTATCTCCAACTGAACCTTTAATGAACTCCCGTAGGCGCCAAGAAGGCGGGTAGATAAGAAAGAATATAGAAACAAGGTACTGAGTAGAAGGTTACATGTGGGAAAAGAAAGTTTGTTTTGCATTGCATTCTTTCTGCTGACGTGAGGTTTATGGAGTATAAATAAAGTGAGGCGGAGGCTCTGAGCGCGGCCGCCATGTTCTCTGTGTGTCTTTGTCTTTGTGTGTGTTCTTTCATTCTCCACCACCCCCGGTGCGGCCCCCAACAACAAGACACATGCTGGTAGCAAGGCCTTAGTTTTCAAAGTTTTTATCTCATAGTTTGCAAGCATGAACAGTTCCATCAGCAAGACCCTGAGCCATCTAGGCCTAAGCCCGGCATAAACAAGTCATTCTTGTTTATTGACTGAAAAATACTGAGAATTATTTTCGGTGTGAAAATAGATGAATGAATGGAAAAGGTAATTTGCTGTCAATCCGGTGTGAAGCCTTCTTAGCAAGATGGTGGTTTCCACAACTACAGCAACACACACATGAGGCTCAGAGGCTTTAAATAAACCCAAGGAACATAAACCATGTGCCACACATTGACACATCTCCTTGACACCCTGGGTAGAGGAGCACTACACTCTGCTTTGGGCACCTGAGTTCAAATCCTCTTACCAGCTTTGTGATTAAAAATTTTGAGCCTATGTTTTTACTAAATCTTATACTTTATGATATGGTTTTTGTCAACTTTGTGTTTAGAATTGTAAGAAAAGGAAACGAGATAATGTGCATGAAAATTCTCTGTTACATAGAAGGCATTCAAGAATTAGAGGAGAGTAACATCAGCAATATAGCAGAATAGGAAGACTTGGGTCTTCCTTCCCATCATAAACTCAGTGATTCAACAACCATACACAGACCAACTCCCTTTGTAATAAATCCAGAAGCCAGTTGAGAAGCTCTTGGATTTGAGGTGAACAGAAAACTAACCACACTGAAGCGATAGGAAAATTTGAGACATCCTCTAACCATAATCCCTACACTCAGCATATTGCCATATGCTTGGGAGGAAACCCCCAACTCCCAGGTTCTCCCTGTAGAGGGAAGGAAAGAACTACAGTATGTGTTCAACATTCTGATTTTCCTGGGGGTTGCCCAAGGATCTGACTTCTGTCTCACCTGTTTCAGAGTGCAAATGAAAATCAGCATATTCTAGACACTTGGAGCTACTAAAAATAAAGATGGCTGTTTGAACTAGCATGCCGGCAGCCATCACAGACCTGGGAGGGTCCTGCTTAGTACAAGGGAGAAAAATGACAGATCTCATCTACTTCCTGAGGAAGGAAAGTGTTGGACCACATGTTCGACATTTCAATTCTTCTAGAGATTGCCTGGGGAACTGGCTTCTGTCTCACTTGTCTTAGAATGCAGATGACACCCAGTACATTCTAGACATCTGGGAGCGACTAAGAACATAGCTGGTGGTTTTGACTAGCATGCAGATTTGAGGAGTCCCCAGAATCTCTGGTCAGGCTGATAGGTGAAGGTCTTCTTTTGTTTGAGGCCAGTCCATGAAGGCTGGAAGAGGTAGCTGTTTTGTCTAATATCCAGATATAATAAAATAAAGAACCAAGGGAAAAACCAGCAGGTAAATATGTCCAAAACAAAGTACAAGATTAATCTCCAGAAATCAAACTTATTGCAATGTAGATATATTATGTCTCTGATGGAGAATTCAAAATAACCATCAGAAATATGCTCAATGAGGTCAATAGAACATGCATGAACAAAGTGAGAATTTCAACAAAGAGATAGAAAACATTAAAAAAGACTACCAAAAAAAAAATGAAAATGAAAAAGAGTGATAAAAGCTCACTTAAGGGACTTACAGGGCACCATCAAATGGCCTATATATGCATTATGGGAATTTCACAAGAAGAAGAGAGATAGAAATGGAAAGAGATCTTATTCAAAGAAATAATGGTTGGAAATTACCCAAATCTGGATTAAAAAGGAAGTCTAAGAGCTCCAAATGAGATAAATCCAAAGACATCCACACTGAGATGCATTATAATCAAATTGTCCAAAAACCAAAGATAAATAGAATTTTGAAAGCAACAAGAAAAAAATGACTTATCACGTACAGGGAATCTGCATAAGGCTGTCAGCAGATTTCTCAGCAGAAACCTTGCATGTCAGTAGAGAGCAGGATGATATATTCAAAGTGCTGAAAGAAAAATATCTGTCAACTAAGAATACTATATATGGCCAACACCATCATTCAAAAATGAAGAGAGATAAAGACTTTCCCAAAGAAACACAAGCTGAGGAAGTTCATCACTATTAGAGCTGCTTTACAAGAAATGCTTAAGGGAGTTCTTTAAGTTGAAACAAAATGATGTGAAATGACAGAACAAAAGCAAAAGGAAGTACAAAAATTTTTGGTGAAGATAAATACATAGACAAATACGGAACACAGTAATACTGTAATGGTGGTATATAAATTACTTTTACTTTCAGGATAAAAGTTAAAAGCCAAAAAAGTACTGAAGTAACTACATCTATACAAATATTTTAAAAGATACATAATATAAAAACGTGTGAATTGTGACATCAATAATATAACAAAGTATGTGAGGGTGGGGATTTTTGTATATGATTGAAAATAAGTTGTTATCAGCTTAAAATAGACAACATAATAAAAGCTGTGTTATGTAAACCTATGGTAACCACAAAGATAATACCTACATAAAATATCAATATAAAATTGCAATATAAAATATCAATATAAAAAATTTAAAAAAATACAAAGGAAGACAACCAGAGATAAAAGAGAGATAAAAGAATTGCAGGTCAGACAGAAAACAATTAACAACAAGGCAATAGTAAATCCTCCCTTAGCAATGATCAAATGGATTAAACTCTCCATGAAGACTTAGAAATAGCTAAATGGGTTTTAAAAACCTCAAGTTCCAGTTATATGCTGTATTATTCATGGTTCTCTAGAGGGACAGAACTAATAGGATATGTGTATATATGAAAGGGAGTTTATCAGGGAGAATTAGCTCACATGATCAAAAGGCAAAGTCCCACAGTAGGCTGTCTGTGAACTGGGGAAAAAAGAAGTCAGTAGTGGCTCAGTCTGAAGCCAAAAGTCTCAAAAGCAGGGAAGCCAACAGTGCAACCTTCAGTCTGGGGCCGAAGGCCCAAGAGCCCCAAGCAAACCACTGATGCAAGTTCAAGAGTCCAAAGGCTGAGGAACCTGGAGTCTGATGTCCAAGAGCAGGAGAAATGGAAGGACGCATCAGCATGGGAGAAAGATTATCTTAAGTAAACAACCTAATTTTACACCCCAAAGAACCAGAAAAAGAATACATTAAGCCCAAAATAAGCAGAAGGAAGAAGATAATAAAGATTAGAACAGAACCAAATGAAATATGAAATAGAAAAATAATTTTAAAATTAATAAAAGAATTAGTTTGTTTAAAAGATAAGATTAACAAGATATTAGTGTAACTTTTCCCCATAGTATAACTGAGGAAAAAAGAGAGAATTCAAATAAATGAAAACAGAAGCAGAGACATTGTAATTGATACCTTAGAAATAAAAAGAATCATGAGGCTACTATGAACAATGATATATCAGTACACTGGATAACCTAGAAAACATGGCTATATTTTTAGGAACATACAACCTACCAAGACTGAATTATTGAGCAATAGAAAATCGGAAAAGACCTATAACTAGTAAGGATATTGAATCAGTAATCAAATACTTCTCTACAAAGAAAAATCCAGCAGTGACTCCTACCAAACATTTAAAGAACTAACATCAATCCTTCTCAATTTCTTCCAAAGAATCTAGGAAGCAGAATACTTTCAAACTCATCTTATGAGGCCAAACAATAAAATACCAAGTAAAATACTTTGGCTCTGATACCAATGCCAAACAAAGACACTGTAAGGAAAACAAACTACAGGCCAATAACCCTGATAAACATAGATGCAAAAATCCTCAACAAAATGCTAGCCAACTAAATACAACAGCATATTAAAAAGATCAGACACCATGACCAAGTGAGATTTATCCCTGGGATGCAAGGGTGAGTCAACATATGAAAATCAACTAATGTGGTATACCACGTTAATAGAATAAAGGGTAAAAACCACACCATCATCTCAATAAATGCAGAAAAAAACACTTGATAAAATTCAACACCCTTTTATGATAAAAATTCTCAACAAGTTGGCAATAGAAGGAAATTAACTCAATATAGTAAAGGATATACATGAAATGCTCAAAGTTAACATTATACTCAATGCTGAAAATGGAAAGTTTTTTCTCTAAAAATCTAGAACAGGACAAGGATGCCCACTTTTACCACCCTTCTTTTTTTATTATACTGTAAGTTCTGGGGTACGTGTGCAGAACGTGCAGGTTTGTTACGTAAGTGTACATGTGCCATGGTGGTTTGCTACACCCATCAACCTGTCATCTACGTTAGGTATTTCTCCTCTGGAAGTCTTAGAGCAATTAGGCAAGAAAAAGAAACACAAGGCCTTCAAACTGAAAAGGAGGAAGTCAAATTGTCCCTGTTTGCAGATGACATTACCTGATATATAGAAAACCCTAAAGTTTCCACCAAAAAAAAAAAAAAAACTGTTAGAAGTAACAAATAAGTTCAGTAAAGTCACAGGATACAAAATCAACATTCAAAATCAGCTGCATTTCTAAATATTAACAATGAATCATTTTTAATATCTGAAAAGGAAATTAAGAAACAATCCCATTTATAATAACTTTAAAAAGAATAAAACACTTAGGAATAAACTTAATTATAGTGGCAAATGACTTGTACTAAAAACTACAAAACATTAATGAAAGAAAAAGACACAAACAATTGGAAAGGTGTCCTGTGTACATGGACCAGGAGACTTATTATTGTTCAAATGTCCTTACTTCTTATTGTGCAATCTGCAAATTTAGCATACTTCCTATCAAAGTCCCAATGGCATGTTTTAACATTGGGAAAAAAATCAGGAAAAACCCTTCCTTCCTTCCTTCCTTCCTTCCTTCCTTCCTTCCTTCCTTCCTTCCTTCCCTCTCTCCCTCCTTTCCTTCTCCTCCTCTTCCTCTTCCTCTTCCTCTTCTTCTTCTTCCTCTTCCTCTTCTTCTTCTTCCTCTTCCTCTTCTTCCTCTTCCTCTTCCTCTTCTTCTTTTCTTCTTTTTTTCTTTCTTTCTTTTCTCTCTTTCTTTCCTTCCTTCCTTCCTTCCTTCCTTCCTTCCTTCCTTCCTTCTTTCTTTCTCTCTCTCTCTCTCTCTCTTTCTTTCTTTCTTTCCTTCCTTCTTTCTTTTCTGAATCTCGCTCTGTCACCCAGGCTGGAGGTGTGGTGGCTCACACCTGTAATCTCAGAGTTTTGCAAAGCTGAGGAGGGCGGATCACCGGAGGTGAGGAGTTTGCGACCAGCCTGGCCAACATGGTGAAATGCCATCTCTACTAAAAATACAAAAATTAGCCAGTCCAGATTTTCTCCTTGTTAGGCATACATAAAATAAAAAAATATTTTCTATAATGGGTTTTTGAAAATAAAATTTGAAATCTTATTCTTCTATCAAGAAAAAAAGAGGAATGTGTGTTTCAAGATTTTATGGGTAATCTTGACTTAAATATTCTTTTTCTCACTCAGATCTGGAAAATTCATGAAGCCACTTCCATATCAGACAATTAAATGAGATTTTTTCCAAATGAAAATGTTCTATCAAAGAGTCAGAAAAGAGTGTTGCACCTCTTATGTTTCCTGGGTTGTAATGATTGTGAAACAGATTTAGACCTAGAAAAAGTAGCAGATAGAGTTGATTGACTCTGTGTAGTAAAGGTAGAAATCCTAGACTTTAAGATTTATTTTTTTGTTTTTAATTCCATTTATGTGGTGTATCACTTTTATTGACTTGTATATGTTAAACTATCCCTGTATCTCTGTGAGGTGGTATGAAATCCACTTGATCATTGTGAATCATCTTTTTGATATACTGTTGTATTCAGTTAGCTAGTATTTTGTTGAAGACTTTTTGCATGTATATTCATCAGGGATATTGGTCTGTAATTTTCTTTTTTTTGTTATGTCCTTTCCTGGTTTTAGTATTAGGGTGATGCTGGCTTCATAGAATGATTTAGGGAGAATTTCCTCTTTCTGTATTTTGTGTAATAGTGTCAACAGGATTGGTACAAATTCTTCTTTGAATGTCTGATAGAATTCACCTGTGAATCGTCTAGTACTGGACTTCTGTTGTTGGCAATTATTTTTTGTACCATTTCAATCTCGCTGCTTGTTACTTGGCTTGTTCAGGGTTTCTAATTCTTCCTGGTTTAAGCTAGGAGGGTTGTATATTTCCAGGAATTTATCCATCTCCTCCAGGTTTTCTAATTTATGCACATAAAGGTGTTCATAGTAGCCTTGAATGATCTTTTGTATTTCTGTGGTGTCAGTTGTGATATCTCCTTTTTCATTTCTATTTGAGCTTATTTGGATCTTCTCTCTTCTTTTGTTGGTTAATCTCACTAACAGTCTATCGGTTTTATTTATCCTTTCAAAAAACCAGCTTTTTGTTTCATTTATCTTTTGTGTATTTTTTGTTTCAATTTTGCTTAGTTCTGCTCTAATTTCTTTTCTTCTGCTAGGTTTGAGGTTGGTTTGTTCTTGTTTACCTAGTTCCTTGAGGCATGACCTTAGGTTGTCTATTTGTGCTCTTTCAGACTTTTCGATGTAGGCATTCAAGGCTATGGAGTTTTCTGTCAGCACAGCCTTTGCTGTATTCTAGAGGTTTTGATAGGTTATGTCACTATTATCATTCAGTTCAAAGAATTTTTAATTGTGTCTTGATTTCATTGTTGACCCAATGGTCATTCAGGAACATGTTATTTAATTTCTATATATTTGCATGGTTTTGAAATTTCCTTTTGGAGTTGATTTCCAGTTTTATTCCACTGTGGTCTGAGAGAGTGCTTGATATAATTTCAATTTTCTTAAATTGATTGAGACTTGTTTTGTGGCCTATCATCCAGTCTATCCTGGAGAATGTTCCATGTGCTGATGAACAGAATGCATATTCTGTGTTTGATGGGGAGAATGTTCTGTAAATATTTGTTAAGTACATTTGTTCTAGGGTAAAGAAATCCATTGTTTCTTTTTGACTTTCTGTCTTAATGACCTGTCTAGTGCTGTCAGTGGAATATTGAAGTCTTCCACTATTATTGTGTTGCTATCTATCTCATTTCTTAGGTCTAGTAGTAATTGTTTTATAAATTTGGGAGCTCCAGCATTAGGTGCATATATATATATATAGGATTGTGATACTTTCCTGTTGAACAAGGCCTTTTATCATTGTATAGTGTTCCTCTTTATCTTTTTTAACACTGTTGCTTTAAAGTTTGCTTTGTCTTATATAGGAATAGCTACTCCTACTTGCTTTTTGTATCCATTTGCATGGAATATCTTTTTCCACCCCTTTACCTTAAGTTTACGTGAGTCTTTGTGTGTTAGGTGAGTCTCTTGAAGGCAGCAGATACTTGCTTGGTGAATTCGTATCCATTCTGCCATTCTGTGTCATTTAAATGGAGCATTTATGCCGTTTACATTCAATGTTAGTATTGAGATGGAAGGTACCATTCTATTCATTGTGCTATTTGTTGCCTGAATACCTTTTTTTATTTATTGTTGTTTTATAGGTCCTGTGAGACTTATGCTTTGAGGGGGTTTTGTTTTGATGTATTTTGAGGATTTGTTTCAAGATTTAGAGCTCCTTTTAGCAGTTCTTGGAGTGCTGGCTTGGTAGTTTGTTTGTTTATTTATTTATTTATTTATTTTTGAGACAGCATGTAACTCTGTTACCCAGGCTAGAGTGCAGTGGTGTGATCATGGCTCACTGTGGCCTTGACCTCTCAGGCTCAAGCAATCCTTCCACCCCAGACTCCCGAGTAGCTGGGACTATTGGCACACACCACCACACCCAGCTAATTTTTGTACTTTTTGTAGAGATGGGGTTTCACCATGTTGCCCAGGCAGTTCTTGAAATCCTGAGCCCAGACAATCTGCCTGCCTCGGCCTCCCAAAGTGCTGGGATTACAGGCATGAACCACCATGCCTGGCCTGAACTTTAAGAATTAAATCAAACAGGCCGGGCGCGGTGGCTCAAGCCTGTAATCCCAGCACTTTGGGAGGCCGAGACGGGCGGATCACGAGGTCAGGAGATCAAGACCGTCCTGGCTAACACGGTGAAACCCCGTCTCTACTAAAAAATACAAAAAACTAGCCGGGCGAGGTGGCAGGCGCCTGTAGTCCCAGCTACTCGGGAGGCTGAGGCAGGAGAATGGCATAAACTCGGGCGGCGGAGCTTGCAGTGAGCTGAGATCTGGCCACTGCACTCCAGCTTGGGCGACAGAGCGAGACTCTGTCTCAAGAAAAAAAAAAAAAAAAAAAAGAATTAAATCAAACAATTATGGATGGAAAGGCTTTAAAATTGTGTTCCTGGTATAACGACAGGTTTCTATAAAGTTGTCAAATCATTTTGGCCAACACAGGATGAAGGGCTAGAAAGCGAAGGTGGAGAGGATCTGAATAGAGACTGGGAAAGAGTTGTTTCCTTAAGCTGCTTCTGGTAGAGGGTCTCTAATATTCAGGAGAGGAAAACCTGGTAAATACCTCATAGTACAAAACCTCTTTATTGGCAGGAATGTTGCTTTTGTAATTCATTCAATTTCAGAGGGAATTTCCTGAATGCAGGCCACTGCCATAGGACTGTAGGAAATATCAAGTTAAAAATGCAGCGTCACTTAGAGAACTAGCAAATATAATAGGAGCCATAAGACATGGACATACATGTATAACATATAGAGCATAACAAGAAAAAGGGAAGGGAACTGAAAAAACGAGATTGTATTTAGCTGGATATATAAAAGAATGTTTCACACAGGAAGTGATCCTTACTTGAATCATAAATCATCAATTTAAAATTAAAAGGAGCCTTGGAGGTGACTTAGTCAGATCCTCTGGGGCAGTGAAAATGGTGATGAAAGTTTATTAGGGGCAGATAGTACTAAGTACAGAACCATTTTATTTTAGAGTAATTTTAGACTTACAGAAGAGTAGCAAAGATAGTACAGAGAATTCCTGTATATTCTTTACTCAATTTGCCCTACTGTAACATCTTAGATTACCATGATGCATTCACCAAAATTAAGAAATTAACATTGGTACAATACTATTTTCATTGTATAAATGTAAGGTGTATAACATGAGGTTTTGCTATGCATAGCCACAATGAAATTATTACTATAGGTAAGCAATTTAACATATCCATCCCTTTCCATATTTTTTATTTCTATAGTAAGAGCATCTACTCTCAGTAAATTTTCAGTATTGCAATACAATGTTATTAATGATAGTCCTCCTACTGTACAGTAGATCTCTTGGCCTGTTCATCTTATATAACTGCAAGTTTGTTCCTTTTGACCTATGTCTCCTCATTTCTTCCTCTTCCCTGCCCATGGTGTGCACCCTTATACTGTTAAAGAAAACTAAATATGGCCACAGAAGGACTCCATATTTCTATATTTGAGTCCATGTGGATGAACTGTAACCTAACTTAAAAGTCAGACAAAACTGAAAACCAAGCTTAGGAGTATGCACCTGTAGCAATCACTGCGTCTTGGCCAATCCCAGCAGCCATACTTCAGCCACTCATAGACTGCTAAGTGTTCAAACTGTGTTCAAATAAGGCAAATTCCAACCTGGAACCAATCCAGTTGTTTCTGTACCTCACTGCTGATTTCTGTATATCATTTCCTTTTTTTTTTTTTGTCTATAAATCTTCTTTCACTACGTGGCTGTGCTGCAGTCTCTGTGAATCTACTGTGATTCTGGGGGCTGCCTCATTTGCAAATTGTTCGTTGCTCAATTAAACTTTAAATTTAATTCTGCCAAAGTTTTTCTTTTATCAATATTCTACATGTATTCACCTTTTTTTTTTTTTTTTTTCAGATTCCACATACAAGTAAGTCCATGTAGTATTTGTCCTTCTGTGTCTGGCTTATTTCACTCAGCATAATGTCTTGTTCTTCGGGTTCATCCATGTTGTTATACATTATAGAACTTTCTTCATCCTTAAGAATGAATAATATTCTATTGTGTATATGCATAGTACCCCAATTATTTTAATCCATTTTTTGATCAACAGAAACTGAGATTGTTTTTATGTCTTGGCTATTGTGAATAATGCTACAATGAACATGGAAGAGCCGACATCTCTTGGAGTTGCTTGTTTCATTTCCTTTGGGCATATGCCCAGATAAAAGATTGCTGGATTATATGGTAGTTTTATTTTTAATTTTTTGAGAGTTCTCCATACTGTTTTCCCTATGGCTGTAGCAATTTACACTCCCATCAACAGCGTGCAAGGGTTCTCTTTTCTCTACAACCTTGCGCACACTTGTTTTCTCTTGGCTTTTGGATAATAGCCCTCCTAACAGGTATGAGGTGATTGTGGAAAACATCCAGCAAATGTCTGGATGTGCAAGGCCTTTCTATAAGTGCAGGCAGATAATGCTATTTTCTGTTCCTTATCGCACTTCCTTCTCAATCAGTCCTTTTTTTTTTTTTTTTTTTTTTTTTTTTTTGCTAGGAACAGGAAGATAGAATAGAGAAGAAGACAAGTATATAATGCCAGGTGGATTCTTTTGAATAAGATTCCATAGGGAAAGTTTCTAGTATTAGGAAAAAATCATTTTTAACATAGAGTGTAAGAAAGTTACCTGGAATGTGGTAAGTAGGAGAAGTACACATGTATGGAATGTTCGGCATTTCAGTATCTTATAGGCTAAGAAATGAGATATACGGCATATGTTTCAGAGTAGTTCTATATTGTTACCATATTGCTGTAAACGTGTTACTCTATTGTTACAGCTACCATAAGTAAATGCCATTTGGAATATCTGAAAATGGAAATCACTCTATCTCAATGATAACAGAAGCAATTTCACTTGTTTCTGCTAGGCAGATCAACTGGAATTATATTTCAAAATAAAATAAATATTTCCTGAGAAGACTGACATGAAATCCACAATTTCCCTTATACAGGGGATTTTTTTTTTGAAATGAACCTGATGAATTTGACCATTAATCTGCGCAGTATGAAACCATCAGTTTCCAAAGAACCAGGAACTCAATGTACCTATAACTGTCCTTTTTGTTCAAAGACTATAAGATGTAACCCACTAACATAGATGGCAAATTTGGCTCTTAAAAATTTGCTTTTTGGTGAAAAGTCATAGTTATGAGGCATAGGATTGTGGCAAATTCACAAATCTATGTTTGAACGCATCCATCATGCTTGCCCAGGAATTCATTAGTTGTCTTTAAATTTAGTAATTCCTTACATTATGGATTGGTTTTCTTTTTTAATCCTACATCTAATTTTGTCAGTGTTGCCTTGCTCATCAAAACCTTCTCCATCTTTCTTGATGGAGATCAAGTGAAATTAGTGAAGACTGGTGGGGAAACAATTAAACTCATAAATGAAATAGTATTCAAAGCTAAGGTGGCAAATTCCTTGCTTTTCACCCACATTGCTTTGCCTTTTTATTCTCTGCAAATGGGCTGGAAACGAGCAATAAGAACCTGCTGCAGTTTTTTATTCAAGATTTTACTTAAGCACAATTTTGGAGCTTAATATTCTTTCTTGTATGTCATTTATACTTTCTACTGCCACCCCCCATGAAATCCATCCACAAAGAAAAAAAGTCATAGCCATTTGTTGTTATTCTGTTTCACTTGTCATAATAGTTGTGGGGTCAGAACCAATGATCATTCCGTAGGACTGATTCTCTAAAACCTTATTCTTTCCAGGCAGCTCTTTGCAGAGGGCTAGATGATTCATATGCTGAATGTAAGCTTCAGTAAGCAAAATACCAAGAAGTCACTGGAAAGCGGGTGTGCTCACTGTGTGCTAACATGCAGGGAGGACGGGGCTAGATGATGTGTCACGAGTATCCCAAGTATGAGTAATGCGTGCTCTCTGCAGGTGTTACTTTCTTGACATAATTGCAACTTGGCCAACTCTTTCCAAGCTTCCCTACTGAGGATAGACTTTTCCTCAACCACTCCCTGCTGGCAGAGTGAGATGGATTTTGAGGGTATCTTTTCCTACTTTTATTTTATAAAAAATAAAATATTTTATATAAATAAAATGTTTTAATTAATAAAATAAAATTAATATCTTTTCCTACTTATATTTATTTACCCTAAGAAAAAAGGACTTCTATTACGACTTTCATATGACTTCTATCTTACTTATGACATCCCAAGTAACTTGCTTACACTGTATGTTGAAAATGGTTTTTCCCAATACTAGGAACTTTCCCTGTGGAATTTTATTCAAAAGAATCCATCGGGCATCATATATTTGCCTTCTTCCCTATTCTGTCTTCCTGTCCCTAGCAAATATTAGAATAAAATACTTTAATTAATAAAATAAAATATCTTTTCCTACTTATATTTCCAGGTACATAAGGAAGAATGGAATGAGTCTCCCATTATTTTAGTTGCTAGAGCAAATGCTGCTCTGAGTATCTTGTGGTGACCTCTTTGCCTTCCATCTCTTTGGTGGATAGGGCAGGGAACTAGGAGATTTTGAAAGGTGTTTTTCTGATTCAATTTCTTCTATAATAATAATTTTCTTTACATTGACCATGAGTCTTTAGTTAGAGAAATGTAGTTTACATTAGTAAAATTTAAACTTCTAGTACCACAAAACCTGTATAATTTGGAAAACAAATCCCCAAAATTTAAGGAAAAGGCTTGGGATTATTTGTTGTTGTTGTTTTTCAAATTGAACAATAGAATAACATGCTGAGAAAGTGCACTGCTATTATGCATTGTTCTGAATAGATTGACACTATATTAACGAGGCATTAGAGTAATGAGTGATTCACTATTTTTAAAAATCCATATATTGAATATTTTTAATCAATATGCTACAAAGGCTGCTTTACAAATGTCAATTTCATGAGTGCTCTGCATCCTAAAAAGCATAAATTCATTTAACTTAGATTTTGCTAATATGTTTCAGTTGAACTGTTTCTGTCCTCCCATTTTAATATTTGGCTGAGTTTTGTTCCAGATATGTCAAAGACCTGGCCTAGGGAGATAAGGATTAATTTACTGAACATAATTTACAATAATGAAATCAAGCAGAAATTTAGAGTAACAAACCCAAGTCAATTTAAGTTGATTCATTTTAATGAAGTAATTTTTTTCTAAATGGAGATACCAAACTACATTTTTATAAAATAAAAGTAATGATTATCCACCATTTGGTGTAAGCACATGATTGGTTGTTAACTCAAAGCGGGACGGAACATTTTACTTAGCTGTAACTCCACTTAACATTAGGTTAGGCCACATGAAATTGATGGTACTCAACCAATACATTTTTGACACTTAATGCTTTAAAAATAAGAACCAAAGAACTTCATTCCTTTCATTTTCTTACAATAAATGTTTCCTGTGCACTTACATTGTGTCATGCTCTAAGGCTATGTACTTTATTTACAGAGGTGCCTATCCAGCCATTTATAAAAGCACATAGGGACTCAGTAACACCCTAGATTGAAATATAAAAATATTGAATAATCAATTTAAAAATAGTAATCCATTTCAATGAGTCCTAATATTTAGATAAAAGAAATATATGACCACTGTACAAATTAGCATATGTCGCTAATAAAACATTAATAACAAAGGAAAATAAAATTATTGTAAGTCCATTACCCAGAAGTAACCACCTTTATACTTTGACTCTTTCAACCTGCTGTTGTTCTTTAATAAAAATGGCATCTTGCTGTTTTCTAATATGCTTTTTCCCATTAATGTATGGAAAAAACTTAGCACGTCAATAAGTATTCTTTGTTTATATTCATTTTAAGTGACTGCCTTATTCACATTTTTTGGGTACTAGAAACATTATTGTGGTTTCTAATTATAGAACCCATTGAGAGACAAGAAGTCCTAATTTTTTTTAGTCATTACTATTCAAAGACTGGTCTGTGGAATAAGGCCAGTCTGAAAACTGTTTATAAGTCATCTATTATAGTTTGTTCAGCCTGCTATAGAAAAAACATGGACTAGATAGCTTATAAACAACAGAAATTTATTTTTCACAGCTCTGGGAGCTAGGAAGTCAAAGATCAAGGCACTATTAGATTTGGTGCATGATGAGGATCCGTTTCTTGGTTTATAGATGGCCATAATTTTGCTGTCACATGGTGGAAGGGGAGGGGGATCTCTCTGGGACCTCTTTTATAAGGGAACAAATCACCTCCTGAAGGCTTTACCTTCAAATATTGTCACATCGGGGATTATGTTTCGGCAAACAAATTTGGGCGGAGCAGGGGAACAAATTGTCTATGGCGTTATATGTAACAAAGTAAGAATGTCAATGGAGGATTTGCCTTTAAAACTTCTTTTTTTCTTTTTGTTTTTGATTTGGGGGTACATACACAGGTTTGTTATCAGGATATACTGTGTGATGCTGAGGTTTGGGATACAAATGATCCCATCACCCAGGTATTAATCACAGTACCTAACAGTTAGTTTTTAAACCTTTGCCCTCCTCTCTCCCTCTCCCCTTGAGTAGTCCCCATTGTCTATTGTTGCCATCTTTATGTCCGTAAGTACTGGATGTTTATCAGCCACTTATAAGTGAGAATAGTCAGGACTTGGTTTTCTGTTCCTGTGTTAATTTGCTTAGGATAATGTCCTTCAGCTGCATCCATGTTGCAGCAAAGGACATAATTTTGTTCTCTTCTATGGCTGCATAGTATTCCATGGTCTATATGTGCCATATTTTCTTTATCCATTCAACTGCTCATAGGCCCTTAGGTTGATTCCTTGATTTTGTTATCACAAATAGTGCTGTGATGAACATGTGAGTGCAGGTGTCTTTTTGGTAGAATGATTTGTTTTCTCTTGGATATATACCCATTAATGAGATTGCAGGGTCAAATGACACTTTTGTTTTAACTTCTTTGAGAAATCGCAAAACTACTTTCCATAGTGCCTGAACTTTCATTCCCTCCAACAGTGTAGGAGCATTCCCTTTTCTCCACAGCCTCGACAACGTCTGTTGTTTTCTCATGTTTTAGTCACAGCCATTCTGACTGGTGTGAGATGCTATCTCATTGTGGTTTTGTTTTGCGTTTCTCTGATGATTAGTGATGATGAGCATCTTTTCATGTTTCTTGTGTGTCTTCTTTTGAGATGTGTCTGTTCATGTATTTTGCCTATTTTTAATGGGGTTATTTGTTTTTTGCTTGTTCAATTGTTTAAGTTTCATATGGATTCTAGATATTAGAACTTTGTCAGACGCAGTTTGTGAACATTCTCTCTCTTTCTCTAGGTTGTCTGTTCACTCTGTTGATAGTTCCTTTTGGTGCGCAGAAGCTCTTTAGTTTAACTAGGTCCACTTGTCATTTTTTGTTTTTGTTAAAATTGCTTTTGAGAATTATGTCATTAATACTTTCCCTAGGCCGATGACCAGATTGGTGTTTCCTAGGTTTTCTTCTAGAATTCTTGTAGTTTGAAGTCTTATGTTTAAATTTTTAATCAATTTTCAGTTAACTTTTGTATATTTTATATGGGATCCAGTTGCATTCTTCTGCATATGGCTGGACAGCTATCCCAGTACTATTTATTACTGAATAGGCAATTATTTCCCCGTTGCTTATTTTTGTCAGCTTTGTCAAAGATCAGATGGCTTTAGGTGTTCTACACGTCAGATGGCATAGACTTTATTTATGGGTTCTCTATTCGGTTCCATTTGTCTACGTACCTGTTACTGTAAGAATACCACGCTGTTTTGGTACTGTAGTCAGAAAGTGTAGTTTGAAGTTGTGTAATGTGATGCGTCTGGCTTTGTTCTTTCTGCTTAGGATTGCTTAGACTATTTGGACTCTTTTTTGGTCTGTATAAATTTTAGAATAGTTTTTTTTTTTTTCCTAGTTCTGTGAAAAATGATGTTGGTAGCTTGATAGGAGTAGTATTAAAAGTATAGATTGCTTTGGGCAGTATGGCCAATTTAATGATGTTGATTCTTCTAATCTATGAGAATGGAATGTTTTTTTGTTTGTGTGTGTCATCTGATTTCTTTTTGCAGTGTTTTGTAGTTCTTCTTTTATTTAGATGTACTTCCAGGTATTTTGTGTGTGTGTGTGTGTGGGGGGGGGGGGGCTATTGTAAATGGGATTGCATTTCTGTTTTGGCCCTCAGCTTGAATGTTATTGGTGTATAAAAATGCTACTAATTTTTGAACATTGATTTTGTATCCTGAAACTTCGCTGAAGTAGTTTATCAGTCCCAGGAGGCTTTTGGTGGAGTCTTTAGGGTTGTCAATGTATAGAATCATATTGTCCATGACAAGAGATAGTTTGACTTCTTTTCCTATTTGGTTGCCTTTTATCTCTTTCTCTTGCCTGATTTCTCTGGCTACCAATTCCAGTATTATGTTGAATAGGAGTGGTGAGAGTGGGCATCCTTGTTTGGTTCCATTTCTCAAAGGGAATGCTTCCAATTTTTGCCCATTCAGTATAATGCTGATTGTGGGTTTGTCATAGATTGCTCTTATTATTTTGAAGTATGTTCCTTTGATGCCTAGTTTGTTGAGGGTTTTTTATCACAAAAAGTTGTTGGATTTTATCAGATGCTTTCCCTGTGTCTGAGATGATCATATTTTTTTTGTTTTTAATTTTTGATATGGTGAGTCACATTTATCGATTTGTGCACATTGAATCAACCTTGCATTCCAGGAACAACACCTACTTGATCATGGTGACTTAGCTTTTTAATGTATTTCTGAATTCAGTTTGCTAGCATTTTGTTGAAGATTTTTGCATCTATGTTCATCAGGAATATTGGCCTGTAATTTTCTTTTTTTTTCATTGTGTCTTTGCCAGGTTTTGGTATTGGCCTGATACTGGCTTTTTAGAATGTGTTAGAAGGGATTCCCTTCTTGATTTTTTGAAACACCTGCAGTAGAATTGGTACAAGTTTTTTGTACATCTGGTAGAATTTGGCTGTAAATCCGTCTGGTCTGGGGCTTTTATTGGTTGGTAGTTTTTATTTTATTACTGATTCAGTTTCAGAACTTGATATTGGTGTGTTCAATGTTTCAATTTCTTCTTGATTCAATCTTGGGAAATTGTGTGTTTCCAAGAATTTATCATTTCCTCTAGATTTTCTACTTTTTGTGTGTAGAGGGGTTCATAACGGTCTCTGAGGACCTTCTGTATTTTGGTGGGATCAGTTGTAATGTCATCTTTGTCATTTCTGATTGTGCTTATTTGGATCTTCTCCCTTCTTTTCTTTGTTAATCTAGTGTATTGATGTTGTTTATCCTTTCAAATAACCAACTTTTAGTTTTGTTGATACTTTGTATGAATTTTTTGGGTCTCAATTTTATTCTCAATGTCTGCCTTGGTTTTAGTTATTTCTTTTCTTCTGAGAACTTTGGGGTTAGTTTGTTCTTGTTTTTCTAGTTCCTCTAGATGTGATGTTAGATCGTTAATTTGAGATCTTTCTAACTCTTTGAGGTAGGCATTTAGCACTATAAACTTTCCTCTTAATACTGCTTTTGCTGAATCCCAGAGATTTTGGTAGGTTGTGTCTCTGTTTTCATTTATTTCAAAGAATTTTTAAATTTCTGCCTTGATTTCATTGTTTACGCAAAAGTCATTGAGGATCAAGTTGTTTAATTTCCATGTAATTGTGTTGTTTTAAGAGATTTTCTTGGTATTGATTTCTGTTTTTATCCCATTGTGGTTTGAGAGTATGGTTGATCTGATATTTATTTCATTGAGACTTGCTTTATGGTAGAGCATTGGTCAATCTTGGAGTATGTTCCATGTGCAAATGAGAAGAATACATACTCTGTGGTTTGTGGGTTGAGTGTTTTGTAGACCTTCATTAGGTCTACTTGGTCAAGTGTTGAGTTTAAGTTCAGAGTTTCTTTGTTAGTTTGCTGCCTTCATGACCTTCTAATGCTGTCAGTGGGGGTTGAAGACCCCTACCATTATTGTGTGGTTGTCTAAGTCTTTTAGCAGGCTTATAAATCTGGTTGCTCCAAAGTTGATGCATACATATTTGCGAGAGTCCAGTCTTCTTGTCGAATTGAACCCTTTATCATTATGTAATGCCCTTCTTTGTCTTTTTTTACTGTTGTTTGTTTAAAGTATGTTTTATCAGATAGAAGAATAGCGACCCCTGCTTTTTTTTAAATTTATTTAAGGGATGGGATCTTCCTATGTTGTCCAGGCTTGTTTTGAACTCTTGGGCTCAAGCGATCTGCTTGCCTTAGTCTCCTAAAGTGCTGGGATTAGAGGTGTGAACCACTGCACCTGGCCTGTGACCCCTGCTTTTATTTCTTCTCTGTTTGCATGGTCGATCTTTCTCCAACCCTGTACTTTGAGCCTATGGGTGTCTTTACATGTAAGATGGGTTTCATGAACACAGCAGACTGATGAGTCTTGTATTTGTTTTTTCCAGGTTTAATTCACTTTATTTTTCTTGTATAAAAACCCAATGTTGTAGCCACAGCTGGAGCCTGGGTCCTCTGCATGGAGACTCTGGTGTGGGTCTTGAAGAAGTGGTCAGTGAATTCCTGATAGGGAGACTTGGTGAATACAGTCTCCTTCCAGAGGTCGGGGGTCGGGTAGCTGTACGTCTTAGAGATGGCATCAAAGGTGGCCTTGGCAAAGTTGCCCAGGGTGGCAGTGCAGCCTCTGGCTGAGGTGTAGCAGTCATCAATACCAGCCATCATGAGCAGCTTCTTGGGCACAGGGGCCAAGACGATGCCAGTGTCCCTGAACTTGGGGATGAGGTGCACCAGCAGAGAGCTGCAGTGGCCTGTCACCTTGCAAGGGACAGTGTGGGGTTTGCCGATCTTGTTACCCCAGTAGCCTCTGCACATGGGGACAATGGAGAGCTTGGCCAGGATGATAGCCCTGCAGATGGCAGTGGCCATCTCCTTGGAGCACTTAACACCCAGACCGACGTGGCCATTGTCGTCCCCAATGGCAACAAATGCTTTGAACCTGGTGCGCTGGCCAACGTGGGTCTGCTTCTGCACCATCATAATCTTCAAATCCTTCTTCTTGAGAGAGGCCCCCAAGAAAAAGTCAATGATCTCAGATTTCTTGATGGGCAGAGAGAAGAGATAGATCTCCTCCAGGGACTTGATCTTCTTGTCTTTGACCAGGAGGCCCAGTTCAGTGACGGGCATCCAGTCATCCTCGGCCTTGCCTCATGGAGCTCCGTGGCCTCAGCCCCAGTCCCGTCCAGGGCCGTGACCACAGCCCAGATGCCACTGCTGACACATCCACGGAAGCCACCACGGTTCCCCATCCCAGGGCTCCTGGGGCCTCCTGGCCCCCTCACTGCACAGGCATCATCCGCCATTTGGTGTTTTCTTGGAGAAGAAGTGACTCTTGTATTTTTATCCACCTTGCTGCTCTGTGTCTTCTAAGTGGTGCATTGAGACCATTAACATTTAAAGTTAATATTGATAAGTGAGGTTTTGATCCTACCATAAAGTTGTTAGCTGGTTGCTTTGTAGTTTCTATCGTGTAGTTATTTTACATGGTCTGCAGACTATGTACTTAAGTGTGTTTTTGTGGTCTTGGTATCCTTCTTTCATTTCCATATTTAGAACTCCCTTAAGGATCTCTCTTAAGGCTGGTCTAGTGGTAATGAATTCCCTTAGGACTTGCCTGTTTGGAAAATATTTTATTTCTCTTTCACTTATAAACCTTAGTTTGTTGAGATATAGAATTATTAGTTGGAATTTCTTTTCTTCAAGAATGCTGAAAATAGGCTCCAGTCTCTCCTGACTTGCAAGGTTTCTGCTGACAAGTCCTCTATTAGCTTGATGGGGTTCCCTTTGTCCATGATCTGTCCTTTTTCCTCTAGCAGTCTTTAAGGTTTTTTCTTTAGTGTTGACCTCAGTCAATCTGGGGACTACATGGTTTGTAATCTACATGGCTTGATATTTGTTTTGTGTAGTATCTCACAGGTATTCTCTGAATGTCTTGTGTCTGGACATCTATCTTCCTAGCTAGATTGGGCATGTTGCTTGAATTATTCTTTCAACTATATTTTCCAGGTTGTTTGCTTTTTCCTTCTCTCTCAGGAATGCAAATAATTTGTACATTTAGTCGTCTTACATAACCCCATATTTAATGAGGACTGCTCGTTTTAAAAATTCTTCTTTTTTATTTTTGCCATATTGGGTTAGTTCAAAAAAACAGTCTTCGATCTCTGAAATTCTTTCTTCTGCTTGGTTCAGTCAATTGATAAAGGTTTCATTTGTATTTTGGAATTCCTTAGGTGAGTTTTTCATTCCAGAAGCTCTGATTGATTTTTTTAAAGATGTTTATCTTTTCGTTCACTTCCTGGGTTGCTTTAGAAATTTCTTTTTGTTGATTTTCAACCTTGCCTTGGATCTGAATGGGCTTCCTTGCAATCCATGCTTTGAATTTTTATTTATTATTTCCGAGTTTTGATTTTGGCTAGGGACCATTGCTGGAGAGGTAGCTCAATCTTTTTGTGGTTTCACTGCATTCAGGTTTTTCATGGTGCTGGAACTCTTGTGCTGGTTGCTTCTCACCTGGAGACACTGGCACTTCTAATTTTTGTATTTTGTATTTTTTTCATACAAGTAGGACTTTTCCTTTATCTTTCTTTCCTTATAACAAATATAATTACTATTACTCCCTTTCCCTTCCCTACTCCCTATGGGGTGTGACTGTAAAGAATGCTGAGCAGGGTCTTTCAGTTTTGCTTCTGTAGCAGTATGTGCTTCTTTCAACAGGTTTTATATTGGGCTTTGGAGTTTGTCCTACAAGCCTGTAGATAACATTTATAGGTAAGAGCCAGTTGTGGCCAAAGTGGCTGGGTATGTACTTGATCTATGTTTAGAGGTGGAAGTTCTCTGTTGCCCCAGGCAATGGGTTGATTCATAGAATACACATTGGTCTGAGGTCCCTGCTCAGCCCTGTGGGGGCAGGACCCACAAAGGATGGGACCAGTTGGGCAGGTCTGCCTGTAGGTCTCCTGATGCAGGCACAAGCACCAGTACCAAGTGAGAATCCAGTGGGTGGCTACCAGACACCCAGAGGTGTGTCTAAATGTGGATTCGGGAAACCTCCTTTGCTCCAAGTTCTGTGTTTAGAACACCAGGCAAGCAGGTATTCTAAATGCCGGGAGATCTGCCTGAGCATGGAGCAGAAAGGATCTTGCTATACCATGATCTATGTCCATAAATGGTGGGGCAGCTCAGGCTGCTGAACCAGATGGCTGGATGCTCAGAATGTCTGGCGATCTGCCTGAGTGTGAACAGAGAGGGCTTCCTTGCACCAAGATCTTTGGACAGTCTTGATGGTCCTGGTGAGCAATGCCCCAAAATCTGGAGATCTGCTTGGGTGTGGAGCAGAGAGAGCCCCGCTGCACAAAGATCTCTGCATAGGAAGGGTGGGGTGACTCTGGCTGCTGAACTAAGCAAGCAGGTGCTCTGGATGCCTGGAGATCTTCCTGGGCATGTAGCAGAGAGGATTCCTCTGCACCAGTCTTTGCACAGGAAGGATAGGTGGCTCCAGCTGCCGAACCACGTGAATGGGTGCTCTGAATGCTTAGAGATCTGCCTGGGCATGGAGCAGAGAGACCCTCTCAGTACCACAATATATGTCAAGGAAGGGTGATGTGGCTCAGGCTGCTGGTCCAGACAAGCAGGCGTTCCAAATACCCAGATTTCTGCCTGGGGATGGAGCAGGGAGGGCTCTGTTGTACCACAATCTCAGGGGAGGAAGATGGGGCACTCAGCAATGGCACACACAGATCAGTTCCAGATTGCCAAGCTGGCCTTGGCTGCAAGTCTTGCTGCTCAGAAGAAACTGCAACTGTAGCAGCTCTCCTCCTGCCTGTGATGGGGGAGAGCACAATTCCAGAGATTACTGCCGAGACACTTTTTCACAGTTCTGGCTGTGGAGGCCCCCACCCCACTCCAGAGAAGATGCTTCAATCTCTGGCCCAAGACTGAAGTGCCTCTGTAGCCATGCTGCTAGGGCACCAAAGAATGGCTGACTTTGTGTGCACCCAGATTTAAAATGGCATCCTGCTCTCATCCAGGGTCTGAGAAAATGTTTGCCACTTTTCCTGGTGTCTTTTCTTCACAGCATCTCCAAAACCCTCCCTAAGTTAACTCCAGGGCTTAGGAGAAGCAAAGTGCTCTCTCTTGGCCTGGGTTGCTTGAATCTCCAGTGGAAAGGTGAGTCACAGAGGGAAACTCTCTGCCTCTCTCACATACTGGGGCTTCACTCACTTTATCAACTGGATGCCATCACAGGGCTGTTCAAAACTATCATAGCAATTTGCCAGACTATATTATGTTTGTTTTTTATGTAATAATAAAAATAAATTACTGCTTGTATTTTGTATGCTTGCTTTAACTTTTTACAAATTTATTTTTGATGAACATATTGGTACACAGTAGATCGAGCAGGGGAAAATCCTTGATCCTTTGCCACAGATAGTTTAAAAAGGATAGCCAATCTGGCTAGTCTGACTAGAACTTCTTGGCCCGAAAATAATAGCCTGAGCCAAAGACATGTTGATAGGAATGTTTTCAGTGATAAGGCAGCTACAGTTTGGAGGAGTATGTGTTAGTATTTGGAGAAATAAGTGTACTGCTATCCATGGTACTGAACAATAATTTCTCACTAAGGCCTGATTGTTTCATCTAACCTTAGAATACTGGTTACTACGGACCAACATTTCTCAGGAATTCCAAATCAAGAGGAAGAAGAATCAATGGTGATATATATTTGCGAAATATGAGGAAAAGAGAAAAACTGACACAGGTAAAGAGGAATTATAGAGAGATTGCCAAAAAGAAAAAAAGAGTGCTTTGCTAATTTATTTACTAAGGTAATTTAGCCAACCTTAGCCAAAATGCCAAAAGAGCAACAGATTTATATTCAATACAGTGCAAAGCAGCATCACTGTTGACATTAATAAATAAGTTATTTTTGAAAGAATGACAGACGAGATTGCCAAGCAGAGATTTTATGACTGATGTCATGTCAGCTCAGTTACACAAACATTTTCATACTTTTCCTTTGCTTTAGTTTTCAATACATATGAAAATTGTGTTTTGTGAAGCTATGCCAAACAGTAGAAAATCATGACTTATGGGTCATCATTAAATTAGTAATTTCACATACTTTTGAAAGATCTGTCATATTTTTGATAGCTACAATCACTCTTACCCTATTATAGTTGGGAAAGTCTATTACCCTATATCAGCCTCTTGCCCACACATTGTGAATATAGGAGATGCTTCATAAATGATAGTGACTGAATAAGTTTGTCAGATCTTCTCTGCTAAGTTAGGGAAAAACAGGGGGCACTGGTGTCTTTAAAATTTATGCCACTAGACCTCCTTGAGAGAAGAAGGGTAGGAGTTAGGGCTATGTCTTGCAGCAGAGATGCTAATGCTTCTTTGCAAAAGCACCTATTATTTTGCAATTGACTGACTGTATCTGGGATTCTTGCAAACAAAAGGGCCAAATTATTATGGATACAGTATAATGTATTTAATCAAACTCCTATTATTGCTTATTTAGGTTGTTTCACATTTTCATTGCGCTAATCAGTGATTCATTGAACATCCCTATAGCTAAATCTTTGCACACATTCAACAGCTCCTTTAAATTTCAGAACATTTCACAGACATTCACTTGGTTGAAATTTTAGTAGTTCTTGAAACATCAACCAAATCTGGCCAGCTTGTTGAAAGGCCTACCATGAATTAAGTGATGTTTAAGTAGGTCTGTGTTTTATTTAACATAATAACACCTACATACGTCAGAAAAAAATTCCCATGCATTTATGTGAATAATACCTTTGATGTCATCTGTGAAAAATGTTCAATGGCCAAATGGATTTGTAAACTCCTGCTGAAAAAAATTTTCTCCTTTTCCAGGAAATACTGATCTTTACTATTTTACCATTCACTCTGATCAAAAATAAAGAACTTACTTGTCCTTAGTCTTTACCTTTACTTATATGAGAGACATGCCACCCAAATGAGTTTTAGTGATACTCTGTTGCTTATGTATGAAAACCGAAGTGCTGAAGAGAAACCTAAAAGTATTCTGAAATCTGATATGAAATTGAAAATTAGTGCATTTGAACTTGAGATATTTCAGCTGAGTTTATGTTTGCTTTCAACTAAAAAGGCAATAGTTTAAACATTGTTAAAAGTGTTATTCAGTTGTGCTAATATTTGGTAGAATTTATTTCTAGAAAAATGGGATATAACTCTGCAAAGGGCATTTTACTGGACTACTCATTTTCAAGAGAGCAACTTCTGTGCATACTGAATAGAAAGAAGAACCCAAGATATGCATATTAACAGGGAATTCAGTGGCTGCATTATGACCAATAGACCACATATTCAGCAAAAGGACAGAAAATTTTGGAAGATTTTCAAACTTAAGGCACAGAACAACATTATGTTTCAAAAACAAATGAACAAACAAACAAAAACCAGCTGCTACCAATGGCATTTTTCACAGAACTAGAAAAAAACTACTTTAAAATTTATATAGAATAAAAAAAGGGTCTGAGTAGCCAAGGCAATACTAAGCAAAAAGAACAAAGCAAGAGGCATCACGCTACCCAATTTCAAACTATACTGCAGGCTACAGTAACCAAAACAGCATGGTACTGGCACAAAAACAGATATGTAGACCAAAGGAACAGAATAGAGAGCCCAGAAATAATGTCACACACCTACATCCATCTGATCTTCAACAAAGCTGACAAAAACAAGCAATGAGGAAAAGACTCCCTATTCAATAAATGGTGTTGGAATAACTGGTTAGCCATACACAGAAGATGAAACTGGACCCTTTCTTTCCACCCTATACAAAAATCAACCCAAGATGGATTAAACACTTAAATGTAAAGCCCAAAACCCAAGACTGGCCTGGCGTGGTGGCTCATGCCTGTAATCCCAGCACTTTGGGAGGCCGAGGCAGGCAGATCACAAGGTCAGGAGATCGAGACCATCCTGGCTAACATGGTGAAACCCCGTCTCTACTTAAAAAAAAAAATACAAAAAGTTAGCTAAGCATGGTGGCATGAGCCTGTAGTTCCAGCTACTTGGGAGGCTGAAGCAGGAGGATTGCCTGAACTCAGGAGGCAGAGGTTGCAGTGAGCTGAGATCAGCACCACTGCATTTCAGCCTGGGCGACAGAGTGAGACTCTGTCAAAAAAAAAAAAAAAAAAAAAGGCTCAAAACTATAAAAACCCTGAAAGACAACCTAGGCGACACCATCCTGGATATAGGAATAGGCAAAGATTTCATGGTGAAGACATCGAAAATAATTGTGACAAAACCAAAAATTGACAAATGGTATCTAATTAAAGAGTGTCTGCACAGCAAAAACAACAAAAATAAACAAATGAAAACTATCAACAAAGAAAGCTGACAACCTACAGAATGGGAGAAAAATTTTGCAAACTGTGTATCTGGCAAAAGTCTAATATCCAGCATCTATAAGGAACTTAAATTTACAAGCAAAAAATAAACAACCACATTAAAAAGTGGGCAAAGAACATGAGCAAACACTTTTCTATAGAAGACATGCAGGCCGGGCACGGTGGCTCACGCCTGTAATCCCAGCACTTTGGGAGGCCGAGGCGGGCGGATCACAAGGTCAGGAGATCGAGACCACGGTGAAACCCCGTCTCTACTAAAAATACAAAAAATTAGCCGGGCGCGGTTGTGGGCGCCTGTAGTCCCAGCTACTCGGGAGGCTGAGGCAGGAGAATGGCATGAACCCGGGAGGCGGAGCTTGCAGTGAGCCGAGATCGCGCCACTGCACTCCAGCCTGGGCGACAGAGCGAGACTCCGTCTCAAAAAAAAAAAAAAAAAAAAAAAAAAAAAAAAAAAAAAAAAAAAAAGAAGACATGCATTTGGCCAACAAACATATGAAAAAAGCTCAGCATCACTGATCATTAGAGAAATGCAAATCAAAACCACAATGAGATGCTGTCTCACACCAGTCAGAATGGCTGTGATTCAAAAGTCATAAAATAACAGATACTGGCAAGGTTGTGGAGAAAAGGGAATGCTTATACATTGATGGTGGTAGTGTAAATTAATTCAATCATTGTGGAAGACACTGTGGCGATTCCTAAAACAGCTGAAAATAGAACTGCCATTTGACTCCCAATCCCATTACTGGGTATATCCCCAAAGGAATAGAAATTGTTCTATCATGAGGACACATGCACACGTATGTTCACTGCAGCACTATTCACAATAGCAAAGACACAGAATCAACCTAAATGCCCTTGAGCAGTAGACTGGATAAAGAAAATGTGTTCAAACAGAGAGCCAAATCGGGAATGAACTTCCATTCACAATTGCTTCAAAGAGAATAAAATACCTAGGAATCCAACTTACAAGGGATGTAAAGGACCTCTTCAAGGAGAACTACAAACCACTGCTCAGTGAAATAAAAGAGGACACAAACAAATGGAAGAACATACCATGCTCATGGATAGGAAGAATCAATATCGTGAAAATGGCCATACTGCCCAAGGTAATTTACAGATTCAATGCCATCCCCATCAAGCTACCAATGAGTTTCTTCACAGAATTGGAAAAAACTGCTTTAAAGTTCATATGGAACCAAAAAAGAGCCCGCATCTCCAAGACAATCCTAAGTCAAAAGAACAAAGCTGGAGGCACCACGCTACCTGACTTCAAACTATACTACAAGGCTACAGTAACCAAAACAGCATGGTACTGGTACCAAAACAGAGATATAGACCAATGGAACAGAACAGAGTCCTCAGAAATAATACCACACATCTACAGCCATCTGATCTTTGACAAACCTGAGAGAAACAAGAAATGGGGAAAGGATTCCCTATTTAATAAATGGTGCTGGGAAAATTGGCTAGCCATAAGTAGAAAGCTGAAACTGGATCCTTTCCTTACTTCTTATACGAAAATTAATTCAAGATGGATTAGAGACTTAAATGTTAGACCTAATACCATAAAAATCCTAGAGGAAAACCTAGGTAGTACCATTCAGGACATAGGCATGGGCAAAGACTTCATGTCTAAAACACCAAAAGCAACAGCAGCAAAAGCCAAAATTGACAAATGGGATCTCATTAAACTAAAGAGCTTCTGCACAGCAAAAGAAACTACCATCAGAGTGAACAGGCAACCTACAGAATGGGAGAAAATTTTTGCAATCTACACATCTGACAAAGGGCTAATATCCAGAACCTACAAAGAACTCAAACAAATTTACAAGAAAAAAAACAAACAACCCCATCAAAAAGTGGGCAAAGGATATGAACAGACATTTCTCAAAAGAAGACATTCATACAGCCAACAGACACATGAAAAAATGCTCATCATCACTGGCCATCAGAGAAATGCAAATCAAAACCACAATGAGATACCATCTCACACCAGTTAGAATGGCGATCATTAAAAAGTCAGGAAACAACAGGTGCTGGAGAGGATGTGGAGAAATAGGAACACTTTTACACTGTTGGTGGGATTGTAAACTAGTTCAACCATTATGGAAAACAGTATGGCGATTCCTCAAGGATCTAGAACTAGATGTACCATATGACCCAGCCATCCCATTACTGGGTATATACCCAAAGGATTATAAATTATGCTGCTATAAAGACACATGCACACGTATGTTTATTGCAGCACTATTCACAATAGCAAAGACTTGGAATCAACCCAAATGTCCATCAGTGACAGATTGGATTAAGAAAATGTGGCACATATACACCATGGAATACTATGCAGCCATAAAAAAGGATGAGTTTGTGTCCTTTGTAGGGACATGGATGCAGCTGGAAACCATCATTCTTAGCAAACTATCACAAGAACAGAAAACCAAACACCGCATGTTCTCACTCATAGGTGGGAACTGAACAATGAGATCACTTGGACTCGGGAAGGGGAACATCACACACCGGGGCCTATCATGGGGAGGGGGGAGGGGGGAGGGATTGCATTGGGAGTTATACCTGATGTAAATGACGAGTTGATGGGTGCAGCACACCAACATGGCACAAGTATACATATGTAACAAACCTGCACGTTATGCACATGTACCCTACAACTTAAAGTATAATAATAATAAATAAATTTAAAAAAAAAGAAAATGTGTTATATATACATCATGGAATACTATACAGCAATAAAAAATAATGAGGTCATGTCCTTTGCAGGGACATGCATGGAGGTGGAGGCCATTATCCTTAGCAAACTATTGCAGGAATGGAAAACCAAATACTGCATGTTCTCACTTATAAGTGGGAGCTAAATGATGAGAACAATGAGCTAATAAAGGGAACAATGCACACTGGGCCCTACATCAGGGTGGTGGGTGAGAGGAGGAAGAGGATCAGGAAAAATAACAAATGGGTACTAGGATTATAATATCTGGATGACGAAATAATCTGTACAATAAACCCCCATGACGTGAGTTTATATAACCAGCCTGCATATATACCCCTAAACTTAAAAGCTAAAAAAGCAAAAACAAAAACAAAAAACAGTTGTTAAGCTCAGTTTCATAATGAATATTAGTGTCTAAAGAAGGTTGATTGGCCATGGAATATTGAGATTATTAACACCATGTTATAATATGTAGTATGAATATGGAGAGAGACTAGACATGTTTCTCCAGATTGAAAGAGCAGGTTTAGAAGAAATAATAAAATAAGAATAGTAAACAGTTATTATCATAATCTATCGTTCTTTAGTCTAGATTCCAAAATTTTGCACAGTTTTTCTAATATTAATATTTTCCAAGGTAAAAAGCCAAATGTAAGATAATCACTTTGAAATTATCCAAATTTGTAGCAGTATAGAAAAACCATGAATTTGTTTTATCATGTTTTCATTTGCTTTGAAAATTGAATTCATATATAATTTGCTCTATAAAATAATAATTATTAGAACAATTGAAATTATAATGTTCTTTTAAAATAACCAGATTTGTCTTAGTTTGGCAATTTGGTTGCACACTTACTAAAATGTTTTAATTACGGAAGAAGATAATTGAATAGGGCTCCTTATGCGAAATTTTTGAAAAGCTAAAGTGAGAAAAAAATCAAATAATTCACATTTTGAAGGAAGATAATTATATGGTATAGTTTTCCAAAAGGTATAATTTTAAAGGCAAATTCTTCCCAGAGTTAGTGAAATAACTAGTTAATTCCTCCTGAGATGAAGAGGGATGACCCTCACTATTCTCCTCTCTCAAACCCAGGTCCACTCTTTTTTTTATTGAGAGGAGTCTTGCTCCATCTCCCAGGCTGGAGTGCAGTGGAGCGATCTGGGCTCACTGCAGGCTCCACCACGGGTTCACACCATTCTCCTGCCTCAGCCTCCCCAGTACCTGGGACTACAGGCGCCCTCCGCCTCGCCCAGCTAATTTTTTGTATTTTTTTTAGTAGAAACGGGGTTTCACTGTGTTAGCCAGGATGGTCTCGATCTCCCGATCTCGTGATCCACCCGCCTTGGCCTCCCAAAGTGCTGGGATTACAGGCGTGAGCCACCGCGCCCGGCCCCCAGGTCCATTCTTTCAGGGACCAAAGGCAAAGTTGGGGTGGGACACACCTTTAATTTTTAGAATCTAACATGGTGGTGTCCAGGCAAATGTCCCTGATGGAAATATCCACTTTTTTAGTTGAAGACCAACTGGTTGTTCCTGGGACAAGCCCATATGCTACCCTTGCTTTAGGACAGCAAAGAGTAACCATTCTGTCTGTCCCCTAAGTGACTAGAAGTTCAAAAATTGATTACACATTTTTTATTGAGGTCAACATCAAAATACTGAATATAGTTTTTAGGCACTAATTACTATTTCCATATATTCTAAGAAAATTCTGTCTTTAACAAAGTCAAGTCCTTTTAGCATCATTTCAGAATTCAGTTTCAGAGTGATCCAAATATTTTAGTTAATTCATTCGTTCATTTACTTTTAATTGACAAATAAAAATTGTATATATTTATACTGTACAACATAATTTTTTGATATATGTCTATATTGTGGAATGGTTAAATCAAGCTAATTAACATTGCATTACCTCACACAGTTTTTTTGTGTGTGGTGGGAATACTTAGGATTTAAGAAATTTTTCAAGTACGCAATATATTGTTACTAAGCATCCATGATATACAATAGATCTCTTGAACTTATTCCTCCTGCCAAACTGAAATTTTGTATTCTTTGACTGACATCTCCCCAAATGGTTCAAATATTGATGCATAACAAAGATACACAGACACACCCACCACCACCATCTTTAAGAGATACTTGTCACATCTCATCCTTGCAGTAACATTTCAGATCCCTTCTGTATTCTCAATTTTTTCTTCCAGCTCTCCTCTTCCTTGACTTAAGAAGTCAAGGAAGAATTTGCCTGTTTAGTGCTTTAGAATCCCTCGGCTTCTATCACAGTACAAACTCCCAACAGAACCCTACCTTCTCACCCATCCTCCTCAGTCTCCATTGCTGCCTTCTGCCACCCTTCTTCTGCCTGCCTTTCATATTCAAGTCCTAGATTCTTGTCTTTTTTCAACTCTTTCCCTGCTATCTCTGTAGGGGCTCCTCTCTGAAACTGTGATTTAGTTACCAACTACCTATGTGCAAAAAACCTCTCAAATCTGTTTCTCTAAGCTTGCTATTTTTTCGGTGTTCCAGATTTGTATGTTTAAGTGCCTACCTGAAATGCCTACTTGAACGTCAGAAAGGCACTGCAAACTCAAGGCTCTTAAATCAAACTAAAAATCAACATCTTGCCCCTAATTGGTTATTTGATATTTCTCTTTTTCAGAAAATAAATGGTCCACCATCCATCCATTTGTACAATCTGGAAATGTGGGAATCACCTTCAACTCCTCTTTTCCCTTCATTCTTATCTAAATTATCATCAGGTCTTACTGTTTTTAATCTCTTGAATATCTCTTGATTCTGTCCACATTGCTCTCTCTCCCACCTTGCCTGAACTCCTAGCATAGTCTCCTCTTACACTCATCCAGTTGTTTTCTACATTGCATTCAGAACATTTTTTCGATGTATAAAACAGGTCATGTTGCTCTCTGCCTCAAACCCTTTAATGACACAAATAACTGTATGTGGCCTGCATTTGATTCTACATTATTTTAACCTTGAGAACCTTTCTAGTCTCATTTTCTCCTGCTTTCCCCCTTGTTTGCTGTACTCCAGCCATAAAGATCTTTCAGTTTCTTAACTGGATTATTATTCCTTTCACTGTGAGATTTGTGTATATACTGTCTTCTTTGATATTCCCACTCTAGCCTCTCCTTTGCATATTCCCATTCATCCTTTGGATTTGAGTACATGTATCATGTCCTCAGGAAAGCCTTCTTAGATCATCATCATCCTTCCCTGGCTTGGCAAAGTCCTTCTGTGAAACATTCTCAGAACATGTGATAATTTCCCTCTTCACAGTCTCTTAGCTTTCATTAATATTCAAATATGTTTCATTAGGTCTTGAATCCCCACCTTTCCCGTTAGCCTAAAACTCTACGAGCACAGAGACCAAGTGTGTCATTCTCAACATTTTAATCTCAAGCCCTAGCACAGTGCTTCATACATGATAAGCACTCACGGATGTCTTTGGAATGGATGAATATGAGCTTCACGAGATTCAACAAACACTGCCCTGTTCAAATGGTGTGGCAAATACTCTTCATTGTCTTCCATATCCAATTTCTACAATAATTATGATTTTTAGTAGGCACAGGAATGCTGAGGAGTAATTATCAGCTTTTGTATTTATTCGTTTTCCTTGTAGCTAGATCTGGTTATGTGACCAGTTCCTAGACACCGGGATGCAGGAAGAAAGTAAAACTTTTAGAAAGTGTTCCTAAAGGAAAGGAGTGCACTTTTTGGCAATCATCTGCTCCTTCTTGCTGGCTGGAATGTGAATGGAACTGCTGAAATTCCAGCATTTGTCTTAGACCATGGGCTGACCCGAACATGGAATTCCTGCATGGAGAGGCTGCAAGACAGAACGAACCCAAGTTCCTGGCACCAAGGAGCACCATTCCAGGCTTGGATGACCACTTCAATTATGTAGGTAAGATATAAATTCTATCTTATTTGAAACAGTAATATTTTGTGTTTTCTGTCACTTTAAGTTAAACCTAAATCTAATTATAAGTTTCCATCTTTAGAGTCCTTGATTATAAAAAAAATCCTTTTTTATTAAATAATTTTAACTTACAGAAACATTGCAAGCACAATACAAAGTACTCTGGGGTACTCTTATAAGAAACTCAATTATGTTACACTAAAGCTGTATACTTTCAATTTTGACCACTAATCCTTCCTAATTTTAATATCAAAATAAGAACATGTATTCTACTCCCACAAATGAAAAATAACACCATGCATGACCTCTATGCTTTCCCTTGCTTTTTGCAGACAATTGTGAACAGACAGAGAGAATGCTAAGTATCATTATGTTATCTCAGGTATCAAACACCCTTGCAACCAAATTATTTGTCGTAATGGCTCTGAATGAAGTTCTGAAAACAGTGATGCTATTGTCTTTGAATTTTACCTCATCCTTTGCCAAAGCACTTGATCTTAAAAGTACCACCCAGATGGGCACTTGCTTTGGCAATCCTGAAAGTGCCCCTGCTTTTCTGGTTCTTCCTGCTTGCATAATAAGAAAAGGAAAACCAGACCCACATGTTTCTCTCTCCTGTTCAGGGAAGAAGCATATTGCAAAATCATCCTTTCATAACTATTGTTAAAACCACTTTAGTTACCTACATTGATAAACCAATACTTCATTTATAAATATTAATAACATAATAAGAATGGAAATCAAGATTCACCAGATATTTGAGGAAAATCATCCAATATGTTTATGTAAAAGGAGAAAGTTGATCAATCTTAGAGGAACTCACAATAATGTTAAAACAGAAAAGAACTCAAAAGTCATAGAGCAAGAACAAATTGCTATGAAAAAGAAATAACCTAAGATCAAGAAAAAAGATTTTTGAAATTAAAACCATGGTAGACAAAATTTAACATTTTAGTGAAGGTCTAATAATAAAATTATCAGACCTAATAAATTTATACATGTAAAGTTAATATATTTTAAAAATTCTTAATTTAAAATTAATATTATCACAAATAGTTTTTATAAGTACATATCCATAATGAGACAATATAATTAAAATGTGTAAACTTTGCTAAAGAAGAGATAAAGTTAACAATTTTCATAGATATGACTAAGAAAAATTCCCAAGACAGCTAATTGAAAAACCACTGGAATTAATAAAATAATTTAATATTGCAATTACATACAAGACAGACATGTAAACATTAATAGCTTTTCTATATATCAGCAAGATACAATTAGAAATTTTAATGGAATTTGAAATCTCATTAAAAGTAGAAATTTTAAATAAATTTATTAGGCATACGTATTAAAATTAATGTGGGTGAAGATAAACTCCCAAAACATGAGGCATAAAAGACAAAAATATATACATTTAATAGAAAAGTTACGAGACATAGGGAATAGATGAAGAATTTCCAATATCTGTTTTTCCAGATGAAAAGAACAGAGAATAAAGGAGGAAAAGAAACGGCCTAATTTTTTTTGTCTTATTCTAGCATGTGAGCATCTAAGAGCCTAAGACATACTCTCAAATTATAAACAGCTTGTCTGGGAGTTAAATGTAAGACCACATTCAATATATGCAATGATTTTAAGAACCAGTTTTCCGACCTGCTACACTGTGTCAAAGAAGTAACTGAAAAACATTGGTCTGATCTGAAAAAGGACTTTATTTTAAAACAGCCCATTGACTACCAAACAGTAATAACAATAATTAATAATAATAATAATATAACAACAGTCAATACCCCATTAGAATTATCAGATTGGGCAAATAAGAATGCATACAGCTGGGAAATAGTTTTTATTTGTTATTTATCTGAACTTTAATTTAACTGAGTGTCTGGTATTTTATCTGGAAAACCTAACTCCAAATCTACACACATTTAGGTGAAATTTGGATAAAATCTTTGAATTTCAAGAATGAAGAGAATTTTAAAAACCAAGGAACGGAGTGGATAATTCTAAGGTAGTACAATGGAGTAACTCTCAGATTGGTCTCAGACTTCCCTAAAACACAGGATACTATGTTTGGAAAGATGCTAGAAAGTTCTGAGACAAAGGATTGAGAATCTAAAGCAGCCAAAGTGTCATTTAAATGTGAAAATGGAATAACTAGTCTAGGAATAAAAATCAAACTACTGTGTAAGAACAATCTAACTGGTGAAATATACAAAGAATTTCAATTAAAACCAGGAACTAGAAAATTAAGAATATTATCACGAATAGTTTCATTATAAGTACCTACCCACAATGAGACAATATAATTAAAAAGTGTAAACATTGCAAAAGAAGAGATAAAGCTAACAATTTTCATGGATATGACTAAGAAAAATTCCAAGATAACTAATTGAAAAATGGCTAGAATTAATAAGATAATTTAATATAGCAATTATACACAAGAAAGACATGCAAATATTAATAGTTTTTCTATACATCAGCAGGATCCAATTAGAAATTTTAATGGAATTTGAAATCTCATTAAAAGTGGAAAACAATGATAAAATACTTAGAAATAAGCTTACCAAACACCGTGTAAGACTTAAGAAAAAAACTAAAAATGTGGTGAAATACAAGAAAGACCTTAATAAATGAAAAGACACCCCATATTCTAGTATGAAAAAGTTAATTATTTTGACAATATCAGTTTTCTTCAAATTAATGTTATGAGTTTATTGCATCCCAAGTCAACATTTAACCCCCTCCACCAAAACAAACCAACTTTATAAAATGTATGACACTAATTCTATATATTTATTTGGAGGAGTTTATAAATAAATGAGAACAGTGATAAATATTTTTTAAAAAGGGAACACTTAAACATCAGTTTCAATGCTAAAACGTAATAGTAATTAGAACAATGTATGGTATTAGTGAAGGAATGAACAAATTGAACAGTGAAATATAATTAAAAAGTTATAAAGAAATGCATGCATATATGAAAATCTATTTTACAATAAGGAATTTATCATTTCAAATAAATGAGAGAAACAGTGGTGACTGCAATAAATAATATAATATTTGAGAAGGTTTCTAACTCAAATCGTGCAGAAGAATACATTGCAGATTGATTAAAGTTCTAAACCCAAAAGTCACAGATCTATAAAATTATTAGAAGAATGTCTAGGAGGTTATTTTATAATCTGAGCTGGGCAAGGCCTTCTTTAATAAGATGTAAAATACAAGTACCATAAAGGAACAGAAGACAAATTTGAAAGAAAACAGCTTAACGGAGGCTCAAAGCAGGGCTTTAAAGCATTCCCTGGCCTCACACCTACCACACTGAGGCCTTGGGAAGTTATGTGGCCTTCAAGATGTGGCTCAGTTTTCTTACCTGTAACGTAAGTATGTTAATACCTTCCCCACAGGGTTGTTATGAAGATTAAATGTGTTAACATTTGTGAAGAACATTAGGACAAAACCTGGCACATAATAAGTATTTGTTAGCTAAACTTATAAAATAAATCTTGTGTATGGGATAAAATCATAGACAAAAATAACAAAACTAGCAAAGTACTATGGAAGTACGAGCATAACAAAAATGACAAAGGATGACTACTCATATTTATAAAGAGCTTCTACAAGTTAAAATGCAAACAATAACAAGTATGTGAAAGGTGTAAACAGGTAAATCAAAGATTATTGAAATCCAAGAGGCAGTCTGACTGTAGTCTCTGACAATTGGGAAAACACAAATTTAAACAGTGCTGAAATAACTGCAGCTTTAAGAAGAAAGCACTTGATGCCTAAGGAAGGCATCTCTCCCTCCCAGATGAGATGGGAGCCATCCTCCCATCTGACTTCATGACCTGCGCAGTTGGGCCCAACTAACCTTCACCATTTTCACTTGGGCCACGTTGACCTGACAATCAGTCCTTAAACACTCTGCACACTTGCTGAAAATCTATTGACGTCTCCTCTGCCTGAGATGGCCTGCTCCCCTTTCTTCATCTGGGAATATTCTCTTGCCGTTTTAAGACTCAGCTCAGATGTTTTTCTTCTAGGATACCTTCATAACCTTATCAGAAGAAATAAGGTGACCCTCTTTCATGCACCCATTATTTTTTTGTGTATACATCAGCTATGGAGCTCACCATCTCCTGATTCGTTTAATCATTCTGTGTGCACTTCTCCCAAGACATTGTAAGCTTCTAAAGGATCCAGGCCATCGCCAGTATATTTCTCTAGGACTGGCACATAGCAGAGACCTAATAAATCTTTGTAAATAAAGAGTGAATATTTATTTAAAAATTCTTCCTGCTTTATTTTCATGAATAACTATAAATTGATTCCATGGTAGTTAATAGATCCATTCCTGCTTAAAATATGAGCAACACAACGTTTTCAAATATTAAAAAAAAATGGAATACCAATCAAATGCCATTAACAAAACTTCCATCTTTATACTCCAATGGAAAAGGCTCTTCAAAAAACTTGTCAAATGTGTGAATTTTGATGTTCTATAAATATATGATTTAAAATAGAATACACTCTCTGTAAATAAATAAGATTAGACGTCACTGAAAAGATAATACTTATGCTACACTTCATATTCTTGCAACATTTATTTGAGAATATTCAGTTATAACTTAAAATGCCAGAAGATGCTGATAATTGGAAATGCTGTCCAGCAAAGTCAGGGATGCTTCTCCTTGCAGGCTGCTTGTCCTATTAGCCTGACATATTTTAAAAGGCTAATGAATTTTATTCTGATGACCAGACTCTCCTCTAACTTGTGCCCTTAAATCCTTGGCTGGAGAAACAATGAAAGTTAAAGGACAGGATGGCGTTACAATAAGTTCTTCCCGTTGCATCATCTCTCATCATCAGTATTCATGGCATGGACTCTGAGTCATCTAAGTGGAGTAGGGAAGTAATTAGGATATTGACAGGCAAAAGTGATGGCTAGAAATGAACCTGTGATTATCCTACTACTTGTATTTCTTAGCATCATGTTGAAAGAAAAGAAGGAACTCTAAAACCAAGTAAACCTGAAACGTCATTGCGCAAATGTAAAAACAAAAAAATTCTAGGTTCTCCAAATTATGTTACGGATGTGAATAAATCAAAATGTTGGCATTCATCTTAAAGCTTAAGTAATTAGTAACATTGGGTTTATGTAAAGAATGGTGACTAATATCTGATTATCACAAAATATGTAAGTGCATAGAACTTTCTAGCTTTTTTTTTTCAAACTGGTCTAATATTGTTTTACCACTGTAACCCACCTCAATTTACACTTCTGTGAGAAATAAACTATAATTAAATATGGAAAATATTTGTGATTGCAAACTATTTTATATTTTACTAGTTTATTTCTTCCATCTTAACACTTTGCAAAAACATTTAAAGATAAGTAATGGTCTAATTTCACAAGATTGGTAAATTGTAAAAACTCCAAGAAACCGCAGAGAGTCTTTCTCCAGCCATCTTGTTTTATAGAAGAAGAATCTGAAGACCAGGAAGGGTAAGGAATTTATGAGAGGTTCACAGCCATTAGTGAGAAGTAGATCAGGGCTCAGTGCTCCTCTGTTTCAGCCTGGGGTACTTTCCACTGGTTGGCCCTGTCTTCTTCCCAGTTTTTGCTTCAATTTCTCTAAAGTGCTTCTCTCTTGGAATGTAAAATATTTTCTCTTTCTCACTTTCTCCTCAAAAAGTTAAACAAACACACAAACTCCCTTTGCATATCCACATGATCGTAACTTTTTTTTTTTTTTTTTTTTTGAGACGGAGTCTTGCTCTGTCGCCCAGGCTGGAGTGCAGTGGCGCGATCTCTGCTCACTGCAATTTCCGCCTCCCGGGTAAACACGGTTCTCCTGCCTCAGCCTCCGGAGTAGCTGGGATTACAGGCGCCCGCCACCTCGCCCGGCTAATTTTGTTTTTGTGTTTTTAGTAGAGACGGGGTTTCACTATGTTAGCCAGGATGGTCTGGATCTCCTGACCTTGTGATCTGCCCGCCTCAGCCTCCCAGAGTGCTGGGATTACAGGTGTGAGCCACCGCGGCCGGCCATGATCGTAACTTTTTAAAATTTAGAGAGAGAGGATGTACAGTGGAATACACACATAGAAATTCATAGATGTGACAATCTCATTATTATCCGGAGGAGAAATGGTCTTTGGTTTATGTGACATGGGTCTCACATCTTTAATCCATTTCTTCTGCTAAAGTACTCAATGCTTTGTGCTTCCTTTGCTAAATCAGCAAATATTTACCCTTTTCAAAATATTTAATATCTTATTGCTCAACTTCTTCTTTATTATAGCAAACATTTCCTACATATGCAAAGGACATTGGAATTAGCCACCAATAAGATGAGCCTGAAAACCCGGGCCCATGTTTCTACCTGGTCACTTTGTAGCACGTGGTTTATACAAGTCCCTTATCTATCTAAACCCTAATTTCCTCTGTGAAAAATGAGAACCCTACTATCTGGAGGAATAGAAAAAATGTATTTTGTCCAAACTTTTCTAACGTCAAAACTGCCAAATAATTGGCAGTTACTGGGTTCTACCTACTACATAAAACATTAGGCCCAAAGTTGGCCCTCAATTATGGATGATTTTTATAACTCTTTTTCAAGTCTTTTTGTGATTTTATTCATCCTAAAGCCATTTTTTGTACCAAGCCATCACTTTAGTATTTATGTAGTGGTTACCATGTGTAAGCTTTTACAATTGCCTCAAATGCCCTGAAACAATTAGTAAAAACAAACAAAAAACCCGGTTAAAACCCTTTCGTACAATTATGATGTCTTCTTTCCCTTTGCAACCACATTAGACAGAGGTAAGGATGAATTACAACCAAAAAGTTGGCAAATCTGAAATCTTCAGTTTGGCAAAATCCAATCCTACTCCCTGAGGCAAGTTCTTTTGGAATTGCTGCAAAGTTTCATTTAGCAATTCCATGGCAGAGGAAGTATCTTAAATGAAATCACTCTTTTTTGTTTTCTTTAAATGGGCGAGCTTCATATTTGTTTTATTTCGTTGTTCTCTTATAACCAGATAATAATAGATAAAATTTTAAAAATTCTTTTCATGTATCAGGTATCGCTCTAAGCATGTCATGCCTATAAGATAGGTGCTAATCCTGTCACACTTTAAAAATGAAGAACTGAAGCAGAGAAAGCAAGTAACTTGCCCGAGATCACAGAGCTAGTTAAAGCCACTCCAGAATTTAACAATCTGATGTTTAAACTTTGCAAACTCTCTGCTTCACCCTAGGTGTCACAGGGCTTTAAAAATAAGGTTCCTTTAATAATGATAAGTAATATTGTAAATTATTGGAAATGAGAAATAGACACAGACTCCAAAATAAACACTCTGATACCATTGTGATACAGAATAATACATTCTTTTATTTTTGCTTTCTTCTTCTCTACCTGACCTGTCAGTGAAGTAACAACCTGCTGGCAAATTAAACCTGGCCGTGCATAGGTTTCTGAGACACCTCTCTAGGATCACAGCATTTGGTACTTACTGCTATTCTGGCACTAGTTGTACTATATCTATTTTAAGGTCAACATTTGTTTAACGTCTTATTTTGTTATATGAGCCCTTCCTACTCCCCCGTCCTTAACTCTCTCCCTTTTCTCTTTTTCACTTTCCTCTCTCTCTTTAAAAAGTACATTTATTGCACTATCACCATGTTCTAGCCAGTGAGCTACAGCTTAAATGAATTAAATATCACAACAACTGCTTTCAAGGATTTACAGCCCAGAAGGAAAGATAGGAAAATAAATAAGTTCAATTAAATATCCTATTTAGACGTATTTACAAGATAGGGATGTAAAAGGTACTGTGGTTCTATGTAGAAAGTCATCATTGTTTCGAGAAGCGTTTAAAGGGAAACTGATGATAATGTCTGGGATTTGCTTTAAAATACTACACTAATGAAAAACAGACCAAAGAGAAATAGATAAATAAACAATAATGGCAAAATTTGATAATTGCTAAAGCTGGGTGTTCAGTATATGGATACCATTGTCTCTAATTTTGCATATATTTGAAATTTTTTATTAAAGTGTTTAAAAAGAACATCAGTAGCAGCCGCACAGTTAACATTTATTGCATACTTACTATGTGGTAGACACTAAGTGCTTTCTCTGTACTAACTCATTCAACTCTTAACAAACACCCTGTGAGGTAGAAACTATTATTGTACCCATTTTGCAGGTAAGAAAACTGACCCAGAGGGGAGGGCCCGTTAACTTGACCAAATTCACAGAACAATAAGTACTGAAAGACAGGCACGGGATGGCAAGTTTTACTCATTTAACCACCATGTTATATTGTCTCTGCAGTGTAATTATAATAACGTGTTATATAATGATGGCTATTTACTACTTTCAGGCATGGTGCTAAATAGTTTACGTATAGTATTTCATCTAATCACTGCAAAAATAAGAGGACTTAAGTCTTAAGGAGCCATTCAGTGGTGGCATGGATTGGTCAGGAAATGCAGTAAAACAGGAAGGAAGAGGCGCCTGAGTGGAGTTTCCACAACTGCCTGGCTCTGTTTCAGGGTGAAAAGGGTGTGGTCTCATTCTAGGCAGTGGGAGAATCGTGGTACAATGCACAGAGGTGAGATGCATTCACACACTGGTGGTAGCAATGGTGGAGGATTAGGTATGAAGTGGCTGGCACAAGAGTGGAACCAGGTTGAATAATCAGGCAGAACCGGGATTTAGAAGTTCTTGTGACGTGCTAAGGAATGAGGGCACTGCCCCGTAAGTTATGAAACAGGCAATATCAGACTTAAATTTTAAAAAGGCACCCAGGGAGTCCTGAAAAATATGAGTTAGAGGGGACGCTCTTATATGTAACTAACTCAATTGGTTTGTTGAATGGATGTTTTGAATGTACATCTAGTGATCTTGACAAATTCTGTCTAATGTTGGATTACCTCTGTTTTCTCTGGGGAAAAAACAAACAAACAAACATCAAATAACTAGCTTTGACGTTTTCTTCTGCTCTTTCTCATGTACACAGTGCCTACTGAAATGCTACACTCTCGAAGGGCATCAACAAGTAAATGCGTTGCATAAATTAATTTTCTTGCTGTAGCTTGTTTATTAATGAGAAGGAAAGTTCCCTGTAGGTCATACTTGGAGGACATCATTATCCTGTGGCCTGGATGGCTTGAAATTCACCTGAACTGTTAAAAAACATGATTTTGTTTTAGCTTCAGTTAAGTATTTAGCTATACTTCTTATGCGTAATGAATTTTTTTTTTTCCCCAAGAATCTTGGAAAAGAAGGGAAGCAATCTGAATTGCTTTATCTTCTGGCTTGCACCCTTTTCTGACAGTTTAGGTATGTTATTTCTAGTGGGCAGGTTTTTTGCTACACTGACCTTGCTCCAAAACTCCTGAGTCTGAAAAATTAGATCACATCAATTAGCCCCCCCACAACCCTATCATTACTGGAGCATCTTAAAAAGGATAAATGGACTTGTTGGCACAAATGAAGGAAAAGGAGGCTTATTTCAATATGCACATGAATATCTGCTAAAATTTGTGACTGATCTGTGCCTATTCACTGTATGCTTCAAGTTCACCTTTGTTCTTTCCAAATTGCACCTATTTTTATCTTCTGTATACTCTAACTTGAAAGATTGATCTAGTATTTAATATGCATTAGTAATGCTCTAAATTTTACATTGTAGAAAATGTGTCATCTGTATGTGAAATCTTACTCCTGAAGCTTTAAGAAAAGTCACAATTTTTCTACTTTTATTTAAATGTTTAATTTTTATGTATATAGAGGAAACAGGCAAGGAAGGACTTTAGTATTGTTTTTGTTATGAATATCATTTAATAAAAGAGGCAAGTTTGGAAGCACATTAGGCTTAGGGAAAAAAACAAAGATGTTATAGTAAGAATCCGGTCCATTCATAATTCTTAACACTTCCTCCCAGTACTCCATTGCCTTTGTCTTTGGCTATTGATATATGGCACACTCATTCCTTGAAATGCCGTATGTATTCCTACCTCCTACATTCTGCGCATTCTACAAAATTCCATGTTCTCCTTGCCAGGAATCCCCTTTTCTCTAGGCTGTTGATGTGGGTCCCATTTTTCCTTCAAATTCTAGATTAATCTTCATTTTCCTCATAAAACCTTCCTTGTCTTTTCTAGTTCTTGTATGATTGCTCCCTACATTCTCTTCTGCTGAAGCCTCTTTATGTAAAACCAACAGTACACGTACCTCAGGAACTTTATAAACCCAAGCCAGAAGCAACAACTACAACAACAGGTAAACAGTGAGAGTTGAGCTAGGCAGTTCCTTCACTCAACAGACACTGAAGGCCATCTCTGTGCCAGGTACTCGGAATCTAGCTGTAAACCCAAGAGAAATTATGGAGTTAACAAAGCAGTTAATCTGTAGTCATAGTTAATTTGTGCTCTAATATGTAGGGCCTGTTGTGATTAACCACGTTCACATTGTAGCAAGTAGAGAAGCCTTCTGCATTTAATCACTTTGCCTGTGCCATTCAAAGTTCTTGTCCACAAGGAGGTAACAAGCTATGCTTGAGTAGAAATCAACATGCTACTTCCTTCATTGAAAAAGTTTTGCTAAGAAAAAAGAGCAGCTGAAATTAAGAGTGTGCCTAGTGATGTAGGTGATTTACATTTTGGCACAAGCTTCTTATGTCATCATGCATATTCTACCAAAGTTGCTATCTTATGGCAGACAAGTAACAAACAATTTTCAGACGGGCAGCCAGTTTTCTGACTTCACTTAGTATTACATTGCTTTAGGCCACACTCCCAGCATTGTTGAGAGATGTCATCTGTAACAATGACTTGACTTAGATGACAAAGGCTCTAATTTGAGTGCATGCATAAAGAAAGACTAAATCCTAGTATTAAAGGCCCTGACGATCCTCAGTTCGGGGTAGACACAAAGGAAAATTTAGGACAGACCAACAGTGAGATCATTCCTTTAGTCACACGGGTTAAGCCCTGCCATGAGTTCTTTTCTAAGAAGGAACTGAAGTGTGATCAATACTTAGTGCATATTCATTAGAGTAGCTTCTTGAATATAATGTGGGTACTGATTTTCTTGGGACCTTGTTAAAAATGCAGATTCTGAGTTAGTAAGTCTGGGGTGGGCCCTAGTTTCTACATTTCTAGGAAGCTTCTAGGTGATTTCAATGCTGACGATCAGGGGTCACACTGAAAAGCAAGGTTTTGTTAGAGCAAATTTGATTCAATCATTCTCAATATATTCTTTTGCTATTTTCATAAAGACATGAATTAAAGATCATCTATCCAATTATTGTATTCAAGATGTTTGTGTTCAGAGTTATTAAAGTTTACAAGTAGTATGTCTGATATTCTCTTTTATTTGTCTTGATATCTTATACAGAAGGTTCCTTACAATGGTTCTACTTATGCTTTTGTAACTTTACGATGGGCTTATCAGGGTATTAAATGTATTTTTTGACTTATGATGGGTTTATCAGGATGTATCCCCATTATAAGTTGAGTAGTATCTGTATTTGCACAGGTAGTATTGTTTTTTAACCATGTGCTGGGCACCTCTGCATGTAGTTTGACTGTATAGGAGTAAGGGAGAAGATCATTCCTAGGAAGTTGTTTAGATAGTTCCACGAATCATGGGAGGGTAGAATCCTCTCAGGAAGGTGCAAATAATGTTGTGTGAATAGTACTAAGATAATCTATCAATTACATCTAATCTGTATAAGTGTGTATAGACTGAACCTTAATGTAAAACTTATATCCAGCCACTTTTCCACTTCTCCCTATACAGTATATTGATTTTCTATTATTACTATTTGTCTCTTGCCAACCACTGACACAAAGGCATAGTCATAAAGGTAATGAAGGGAAGGCTGGGGATCCCAAGTGTAGTTGTTTACAGCTTAGAGAAAAAAAACTGTGCAACTTCACTTAGAGAAAGAGAGGAGCATGTTGGTAGGAAAAAAAAAAAAAAAGGAAGTGACAAAACCACTGATAGGATATAAGAAACTGCTCAGTTCTTAACAGAGGGCTTTCAGTAAAGACCCTGGGAAATTGGATTAAGAGACAGGAACCAGCCGGGTGCGGTGACTAGCGCCTGTAATCCCAGCACTTTGGGAGGCTGAGGTGGGCGGATCACGAGGTCAGGAGATCAAGACCATCCTGGCTAACATGGCGAAACCCCATCTCTACTAAAAATACAAAAAATTAGCTGGGCGTGGTTGTAGGCACCTGTAGTCCCAGCTACTCGGGAGGCTGAGGCAGAAGAATGGCGTGAACCTGGGAGGCGGAGCTTGCAGTGAGCTGAGATTGTGCCACTGCACTCCAGCCTGGGTGACAGAGCGACACTCCGTCTCAAAAAAAAAAAAAAAAAAAAAAGAGAGAGAGAGAGAGGAACCAAGATTTAGTCTGACCATTAATCATGACATGTGGGAAACATTAAGTAAGCTTGAAACTGATGATTCATTTGTTCACTCAACACGACAAGGGCTAAAGGTTCCTAAGTCTTAAGTCTGTGCCTTTCAGTACTGCTCAATAAAATTTGTGTAATGAAGATGAGCTAGACACTCTCCTAGGTGCAGGAGAGGGAAAAACGAATAAGAAATAGTTCCTGGCCTGAAGTGGTGCAAACAGACAAAAATTAGAGATTAAAATATAAGTGCTATTTGTCCCATTCTAAGTTATATAACCCCTGAATTTGAATGAGAGACTTTATTGGAATTCTGATTTTAAGAAAGTTCTTTATCTTGTTAGGCAAACAGGTTTATCCTGTGATTGTTACCTGTTGATATAATGTTGGCATTCTGTAGCAAAAAGGACATGTTTGCTCTGTTCTGCCTGACATCCTTTTAATAGTTCAGGCTGACTGTCATGAATTAGATACTTCAAACTGAACCCTTCTCTTTTTTCAAGGAATAATAAAAAGACATGTAGCTAATTTTTAGCACATTATTTTACTTATACAATCAATAGAGTGTGTAATAAATTCATTTCACCAAACAAATCCCTGATTTATATAAGGAAAAGTGGAGAGAGGAACAATTTGAAAGAGTGAATATTATTTACTTTTTCTTATGTGAGCTGCTGATTAGCTGAGACATAGCGAAGAGGCTGTTTAGGGCTTTTTTCTTTCTTTCTTTCTTTTTTGACTTTGGGTAGCTGGACGGGCCAGGAGAAAAGAGAATTTAGGTTATTTATGGATTTTCCAAAACCTTTGGGTGTTTTTCATGTGACGTGTGAATGGCAAGTCATCCCTGTCCCATCTCTCAGTGTTCTTCCTTAGCCCCTCCACCTTTGCTATGCCAGCTCTTTACCATTTCCCGGGTTAGAACGTCCCATGCATGAAATGCTTTCCACATCAATTGGTGGAGTTCGTTTTTGAGCTTATTCTTGAAGAGATTAATAGACGGTATTGTTCTCACATTCTCCGTGGTGTCATAGGTTTAAACAACAGTTAGGTGGATTTAGAGCAATTTAGTATTCAAAATCAAGAACAGATGTGGGAATGATACTTTTCTAAGAGATTCTATTAGGTGATTAAATTCCTGTTTCCAAGAAAAAATCACATCCATTTCTTCCTTCTTTGTGCTTTTTAAAATAAACCATTAGTCCATATTTTCTTGGTTCTCTTACAAGTATTCAGATAATTAGGTTTCCGGCCAAGGTAAGTGTGAAGGAGAGAAGGTATTCTAAAAGATAACTTATGAATGTGATTGAAGCAGCTGAATAAATTAAAATTTGAAATAAATACTATCAGAAAGATGAGTCACACCATAATGGCTCTTAGAAAGATACTCAACAGAAAGCACACACCTCTATAAAACAAACAGAAGTGCTCAATTTACAGGATAAAATAAAATAATTTCTATGCACAGCTCCAAGCTAGGGCAAGGGAGAAGAAAGGAGAAAAGAAAAAAAGACATTTAATGCCATTGCACCTAGCTAGATTCTGATTGAGTAATAAAGGTTTGTGGAGGACCTGCTAGATAAGGTGCTCTGTTCTGGCATCTTGCATGCTTCTGCAATGCTTTGCTACTCAAGATGTAGTCTGCAGAACAACATCACCCAGAATCTTGTAGTACATAAATCTAAATCTGCATTTTCACAAGACCTCTTCAATGTTATGAACATTGTTCCTATGGGATTCAAAGTTGAAGAACACTCCTCTAATTCAAACAGGAGACCTTTCTAAACATATGTCAGGACATGTTAAATTACTTCTGGGTATCAGTATTTTAACAAGGGGCCCAGGAGGTTCTTATGGTTAGACAAGTTTGTCAAATATTGAACCTGACAAATATCTGCACAAAGGCAGATAAGCTGAAGATCAATAGTTTTCTTTCTAGTTACTTTGCAATTTATGACATGTACTTAGGGAAATGTAAATATTTATTTAGCATATTGACACTTAAACATCAGTTTTCAGTATATTACTTGTTCCTAAGTCAGAAAATTCAAAACTTGTTTTTTTTTTTTAGCTGAGGAATGCTTTGCTCAAATGAAATATTCTCACCACTTAAAAAATGTCTCAGTCTTTTACATTTATTTATTTATTTATTTATTTATTTATTTATTTATTGAAACGGATTCTTGCTCTGTTGCCCAGGCTGGAGTGCTGTGACACGATCTTGGCTCAGTGCAACCTCCACCTCTTAGGTTCAAGTGATTCTCCTGCCTCAGTCTCCTGAGTAGCTGGGACTACAGGCGTGCGCCACCACGCCTGGCTAATTTTTGCATTTTTAGTAGAGACAGAGTTTTATCATGTTTGCTAGGCTTGTCTTGAGCTCCTGACTTCAAGTGGTCCACCCACCTTGGCCGCCTGAAGTGCTGGGATTACAGGAGTGAGCCACTGTGACTGACCTCAATCTTTTAAAATACCTTAGAATCTTTTTTTGATCTTAAAGTGTGATTTAAAAATCTATTAATGTATTCTTATTTAAAGCATGTAATCATTCACTATATAAATCACACCCAATCATTAATTGTATCAAGGACCATTAGCAGGCCAGGATCAAGCCTGTAATCCCAGCACTTTGGGAAACCCAGGTGGGCGGGATCACTTGAGGCCAGGAGTTTGAGACCAGCCTGGGCAACTTGGTGAAACCCCATCTCTATAAAAAATACAAAAAATCAGCTGGGCGTGGTGGCAGGTGCCTGTAGTCTCAGCTACTTGGGAGGCTGAGGCACAAGAATTGCTTGAACCTGGGAGGCAGAGATTGCAATGAGCCAAGATGGTGCCACTGCATTCCAGCCTGGGTGATAGAGCGAGATCCTGTCTCAAAAAACAAAAACAAGGCCGGGCATGGTGACTCATGCCTGTGATCGCAGTACTTTGGGAGACTGAGGCAGGCAGATCACTTCAGGTCAGGAGTTCGAGACTAGCCTGGCCAACATGGCGAAACCCCGTCTCTACTAAAAATACAAAAATTAGCTGGGTGTGGGGGTGCATGCCTGTAATTCTGTCTACTTGGGAGGCTGAGGCAGGAGAATCACTTGAACCAGGGAGGTGAAGTTGGCGGTGAGACAAGATTGCGCCACAGCACTCCAGCCTTGGAGACAGAGTGAGATTCTGTCTCAGAAAACAAAAACAAAAACAAAACAACAACAAGAAACCTCTATACACTGGGGTGTTTTTAAAAATAAATAAAGGTGTTTTATAAAATGTTGTACTGCTTCCACTAATTCATGGCTAGCATTTGAAAGTGTAAATCTTTTTGCAGAATGTAAAGATCATTAAATATTCATTTATAAGAAGACACAAAATAAAATGTTATCCAAAAAAATTACCAGATTTGTTTATTAAAGTTGCCCTCATGTAATGACTCAACTAGTTATACAGAGGATGACAAAAAAATGACAAGTTGCAGAAATGTTAATTAAGGGTTTTCTTTATTTCAACAGCAGCAGAAGCTAAACTTAAAATGTCCTAAAAACAGAAAAACTATTTTTAGTAACTTATCCAATGACCCCATGATAGCCTTTCACACAGTGAAGAATTTTATTTTACAGCATTTTAAGGGCCAGACATGTAACTATTAATAAAAAAGAATTTTATTTGTCTTGAAACACATAAAATATTGTAGCTGACATTGTACATTGGTTCAAGGACTTACAAAGTATTGGAAAAAGTCTAATTTCTAAAAATTGGTTTTCAAAAGGGGCAGTAGCCCTCAGGGCAGGAAATAATGACATTGTAAGGCATTTTTCAAATGCTTTTCTTCCCAGAAAATTTGGCATTTCCAGATTAAAGATTCATAGTTTCAACTGCGTGTGAATGATCCCAAGGACATTTTGTAATTTCGCTGACACAGGGTCTGAAGAGAGCTGCGTGAGGGTGTCTGGTGAGTAAAACAATGAACAGGGTGGTAAATGATCTTGGTAGATGATTTGACATGCCTCTCTCAATGAGGCTTGATGGCTCTCTTTTCTCTTATTCGATGGTAATCATTTAGAATGTTTTCAGACTGTCTGATGCATGCTGCGGGGCTAATATAACTTATTTTGCCATCACTGTGGTAGGGCTAGGCTAAATCAAGTGAAATGATGCCTTGAGTCTTCATAGCAAATAACAACCAATGTGAGGATTAAACTCTTGAAAAATGGAATAACATGACACCACTTTCTAAGTAGATTGTATTTCTGTTGCCCAATTTAAACATCATGCAAGCATTTAGTTTTGTCCTTTAGACTCCATCTTAATGAGTCCGGCAAGATCTGAGATGAGGCTTGAATGTGCTAAGCAGCATGGCAACGCTTTGGAGTGGTGGTGAGATGTATGACAGCATTCTGTATCACACCTGTGAATACACAGCTACTGTTGATTATGTTGAGATCTTACAGACCCACTACTTTGCTTTCAGCTTCTCCAGAGGCAGTCTAACCTTTTCTGTTCCCATTCCAAGCAAAAGACGTATGTCCAGGAAGAACAAAGAAAGTGGATTCTTTAAAGAAGTTGAAAATGGGACTGCTCTCTCTGAAGAAAACTTGCTTTGGTCAGCAGGAAAAAGAACTGCATGTAACTCCCTATTTTTTATTTTCACGTAAAACAATAGCCTAAGTTTTTTGTATAAACAATGGAAGCAAACATGGAGAAAAACTTAGGCAAATATAACTTTGACCATATATAGTTGTCTGAATAGAACAATAGAGAGCAGTGGAATAAAAATCTGGATAATTAATTGACTCTGGAAGTAAAGATACACGTTAATAATTTTTTCAGTTAAGTAATTTTGAAAGTTACTGACTGACCTAAGGAGCGTTCATTTTAAGATACAGCTCAAATTTCTTTTTCATAGTAATTAACTTCATACTTCTCATAGCTTCCTCAGATTTTACTTCATTTAGTGAACTAACATTTCTTCATTATCAAAAACATTGCATAATTGTCCATGTGTTTTCTTTAGGAAGTTAATTGTCTAGCATCCTGATTGCAGAAAATTAGCGGGTCAGGGACATGTAATGTCTATGTGCCAAGATTTAAACTACTATTGTTTCAATTTTATTGTCAAATATGAGGAGCTATATTGGATGTAGAAGTCAGTAAGTCACTCCTTCGATAAGGATGCTGTGGTTTCCTCATCCTAAACCATTTTAAATTTCAATCTCAAATTTAGGATTTGAGACTGACTAAAGTATTCTCTGTCACAATGCTTACATGTATATTAGGATGCAAATTTTATTAACTCTGTATTTTTAAAGATATTTATTATAACATATTGGCTCACATGATTATGGAGGCTAAGAAATCACAGAATCTGCTGTCTGCAATCTGGACATGCAGGAAGGGCCAGGTGAAGCTCAAAGGCCTGAAAGCGAGAGGGTCAATGGTGTAGATTCCAGGCTAAATCCCCAGGCCTGAGAACCAGAAGCATCAAAGGCAGAAGAAGATAGATGTCCCAGCCCAAGTAGTACAGCAGAGAGCAGGTGAACCCAGCATTCTTCTGTCTTTTTGTTCTATACAAGCCCTCAATGGATTGAATGATGCCCATCCATGTTGGAGTATGCCATCTGCTTTACTCAGTCCATCCATTCCAATACTTATCTCTCCTGGAAACATCCTCATAGGCAGTCCCAGAAATAATATTTAATCAGGTATTTGAGCATCCATGGCCAAGTCAAGTTGACACATAAAATTGACTATGACATGTATGTTTCATAAATTGTGTTTATTCATTTGATACTTCTTGTGACATTTTCATGCAAACATATTTTTTCTTGCATTTATAAAACTTTTTATTCCTGCTTTCTGTTTTTCTGTCTCTCTTTTTTCATTTTTCTTTAGTAACTCTTTGTTATACCTTAGTCAGGCAGGAATCATTACCATGAGGCTCTCCTACTCCATTTCCCTAACGTTGTTAAATCTGGAGGTCCCCACTCGGAGGGTAACAGGGTGACATAGTTTGGATCTGTGTTCCCACCCAAATCATAAGTCCCCACTCATATTGAAATGTAATCCCCAGTGTTGGAGACAGGGTCTGGTGGGATGTGATTGGGTCATGGGGGTGGATTTCTTATGAAGAGTTCAGCACCATCCCCCTTGGTACTGTCCTTGAGATAGTCAGTGAGTTCTCATGAGATCTGGTCATTTAAACGTGTGTAGCACCTTCTCCTTTGCACTCATCTGCACCTGCTCTCGCCACGTGACGTGTAAGCTTCTCCTTCCCCTTCTGCCATGATTATAAAAGCTTCTCAAGGCCTCCCTAGAAGCAGACGACAGTGCCCTGCTTCCTGTACAATCTGCAGAAACATGAGCCCATTAAACTTCTTTTCTTTATGAATTACCCAGTGTCATTTCTTTATAGCAATATAAGAATAGCCTAATAGACAGGGAGAGAAACAGCTTGTTATATATGAGACAATGGAAGAATACATCCTGTGGGTTGTCACTACTTTAAAACTCGAGTCTACTGCTTGTAGAAGTATTGATGTTGCATTGACAAATGAAAGCAAATTTTATCTTGGCTTATGCTGTTTTCTAAGTGTCAGGAAAAACTTCCACATAAACCCATGTTTTTCAGCAGATGTGACCAACATATGATTGTCTATGTAGACTGACAATACCTTTAAGCCTTTTTTTGTCAGGTATCTCAAAATTGCAACACCTTGGGTAAAATAAATTGGCACAGTGAGAAACAGCTACACTGTTTTGACACAGCTGTAATATTTATTGGCTGACTTCCATCAAATCCTTGTTTTCTTAGATTCAGATGAAAGTTTTAACTTAGATCATGGGCTTAGTTATTACTATAAAATAATACATTATTTTAAAAATAATGATTCTGGGATAATACAGAAATCCAATTTATTCAAGAAATGAAGAAATGGAAATATAATTATTCTTAACTTTCATCGAGCCTCTACTAGTCAGTAGGCACTCTGTTAGGTACTAGAGGTACAAAGTGGCATTATTTATTATTCATTATTTCTTGAGGTTCATAATCTAGTTGGAGAGATTGGACAAATATTTATATCTATACCTCATAAATACAAAGTAGCATATACCAAAAGATAAATAACAAACGGAGAAGGGCTTAAGGTGAGAAATAATTAGAAATGATTGAGTTCTCAGGAAAGGTCTTCTAGAGGACACTAGAACTTGAATTCAACCCCGAAGGAAAAGTACACTTAAGATATTAATTATAATAGGAAGTACCATTATTGGACCCATATGTGCCAAACTTAGTACTTTAAAAGTATCCAACATTCTTAACAGTCCAAAGAAGTAGATGTTAGTATTGACATTTTACAGGTAAAAATACTGAGGCTAAGAGGAGCTAACAGTGTTATATATCACTTTTAAAATGGAAAATAAGACACATCTCCACACCTCAGAGATAATGTTTATGAAAACACTGACACAGAAACTTTGACTTCTGGCTGCGCACAGTAGCTCACGCCTGTAATCCCAGCACTTTGGGAGGGTAAGGCAGGCGGATCACTTGAGGTCAGGAGTTCAAGACCAGCCTGGCCAACATGGTGAAACCCCGTCTCTACTAAAAATACAAAAATTAGCCAAGCGTGGTGGTGGGCGCCTGTAGTTCCAGCTACTCAGGAGGCTGAAACAGAAGGATGACTTGAACCTAGGAGGTGAAGTTTGCAGTGAGGGAGATCATGCCACTGCACTCCAGCCTGGGTGACAAAGTGAGACTCTGTCTCAAACAACAACAACAACAACAACAACAACAACAACAACAACTTTGACTTCCCTCGAAGTTAAAAAACTTCCTCAACATGACATAAAGAAAGAAGGTGAAGTAACACTATGGCCATTTTATCAAAACAGGATATGATTGATCTTATTTGGGGAGAGATACTTGATAATGCAGCCTTCCATAGAGTATAAAGGAAAAATGACTGAATTTATCTTTCTTTTTCCAATGTGGCATAATAAAAAAAAAAGAGCAGGTGATTCTAGTAGAGACCAATAATAACTAACACTTTTAAAAATCACCCACCCACACAGAGAAGCATCCAGGCATATCCAAAGGAGGGAAAGATTCATATAGTAGATAGAAAATATACATTGTTTCTTAGAACAATAGTATCTCAATCCTAGAGACAGAATTGGATGATAACAGAAGAGGATACTTAAGACAATAATCCTGGGCTAGAGTCTAGGATTTTAAGGAGATCAAATCAGTCCTTATCATCAAATCCTTCATCCCATCCCATCAGTGCCTACTTCTCTCTCATCATTTAATTTCCTCATCTTGTAGGAGCAGTCAACTTTGAAATTGCTAGGAAGGTAAAGTGAATGAGCTTGATAAATAAACAATTCGTTTCAAGTCTCTCACACAAAGATCAGAGAAAAATTTGAAGGAATAGTCATCTGTATGCTTTTCCTTTCTAGTTTTCATTTTCCCCTTCTTTTTAAAATTGTTATATTGTTCAATTTTCATAATCAGAGGAAGAGGAGTAGACATGTTTTTAAGAGAAAAGTTAGAAACCCTAGCTGTAATTGCAGGTTGGATTTTGGCTGTGGTTATAGTACATAAGCTGGTTACACAATACACACATAGCTTTTATTCTGTAGTTGCTCTGCTTTGGCACTCCAAGTAGATGCTAAAGTACCTGAAGGAAGAAATGCATCGTCTGATTTTTCTGTTTCTCTCACAGAACCCAGAATTGCCCCAGGACTAATATTTTGAAGTGTCTTCAGGATTAGACACTGCACTAGGTTTTAGGGATGTATTCAATACTTTCAGATCTGGTGATCAAATGAATTTGGGGGAAAAAACCTGGTAGTTTTTTGTTTATGTACAAAATGAATTTCAATGAGCCTTCAAATAAACTGAATTTCACATAGAAGCCACACCAGGGTCCAGACTGACTCTTGTCCTTAGATTTTTCTAAATAATGCTGAGTTAACAAAAGCACTAGATTGGAGGCCAGAATATAATTTTGCCATTAACTGAGAGATGAAGCTTATCTTCAGGTAAACAATGAGGGGTCCACAGCCCTGCCGTGAAGGAATAGCAGCCTTCTCATTTCTGTGATCCAAAAGCTCGGGGAAATCACTGAGATTGTGACTGAATTAAATAGTGCAAAGAACAACTGGCAGAAACACACTTTATGTACCAAACCATGGGCTAGTTCCATGTCTTTGTTTTAGCTCTTAATTTCATCAGCTTTATGCTATTTAATCGCTAAGTCTATGCTACTTTAGTAATGAGATAAAACATTCTGGAAAAACAAAATGTTCTTCTATTTCTCTTCATATTGATGCAAAATTGTTCTCATATTAATGTTTTTTAGTCTATCTTGTTATGTAAAATGAAAACTGACAGAAAGTTAACAAAATGTTATAAAGATCCTTTCTGAGCCTCATCATTTATCTGACATTTTGTGCTGTCTCCCTCTCTAAGCACAATTCTACCAGGGCACTTTGCATTTATAGCATTTATTTTTTTACTGTGAGTATATTTCAAGCCATTGAGAAGGCAGTCATAGTTGTATTTAATCTTATATTACGGCATTATTGCCTGTTCAACTAAGGAGGTCCGTTAGAGAAATAAATGCATATAATACAGCCTAATCAGAAATTGAACAAATAAAAGGGCTATAACACCAAAACAAGGTTAAAAATCACTATGGAAATTAATTTTTTTAAATGACAGTATTTCAAGGTGACCATTGTATGTAAGACTGTAAGAAAAATGGGTGCTGATCAAAGCATGTTCTTGCTGGGGATCATGATTGATTTGGCTGCTCCAGAAACACGAATTTCATTTAAAGTTTCATGGCTCTTTGTATCTTTTCTGGGCTTACAGAAATCATTTATCTCTGCATGTATCCCTACATGTGTTATTCAATTTATTTTAACAGTACCCATGTGCAATGGCCGCATACACAGAAGTGCTAGCAGAAGATAGATTGCACATGTAATTGTGGTAATTACAAATCAAATCATCCTCTGAGTTAGAAGTAGTGAAGTATGGTTACAAGAATACTACAGTCGACTCTAGTGACCCCTGAATTCTGGTCCCAACATTGTCACTGATTTCTTGTGGGATGGTAGGCCAAAGACAACTTGACCAAACCACAGATTAAAATAAAATAATTTAGTTAGAGAATAAAAAATCAAATTTAATGACTTTAATAACTTAATCAAAAATAACATTTCCTTTGGCAATAACACAAAAATATTTAAATGTGCACTTGATTTCACAATTGAACATATTATATTGCAATTCTCTCCCACTTCTTTGTCACTGTACCTCATGTCTTCCTCCCTTGGTTCTGCTTCATTGGTAACGGTATAGGTCTACCACTCTTGATGAAATGGAGCAGTTTATTATTAACTCATCTTCTAGTATTAAATAAGCTTGTGGTTCAGGATGTAACAATTAACTGACTTCTAATAAATTAAATACGAGAAAGTCATTTTAAAGTCCTGCATCCTCTTAACAGCCAATACTCTGTACAGTCAGATGGGAATAAAGATGGTCCTAGATAATGACTTAAAACTTTTTTGCAAAGAATAATATTGTTATCTTCTCCCCTCATGGATTCTACGTTAGGAAACATTTTTGTCTACCTAATAGGTAACTAGGAAATAAAGCCTTTTCCCATTTGTATTAACCAAAGGCATATGGAACTGTGAGTTCTGATTAGAACTCATATCAATTAGAGTTTCTGATCAATTAGAATTTCTGATTAATATGAGATACACTGTCACCACACTGAAATGATAAAAGGTTGGTCCAAAGCTCAGAAACATAAAGTTTCAGTTGGCTGGCACAATCTTAATGCAGGCAAATAAGCAATTTCCATTAGAAACCATCAAGATAGGCTTCCTAAAATTCAGGGTCCCTGGATCCCTTTTGTTAGATGATATTCATGACACATTCATGTGACTATGACAATAAAGCAATGAAACTGATTTCCTCCCTTAAACATATGCATAGAAATATAGATTTAATATAGATTTACTTAACTATCTGCTATGGACTAAATGTTTATGTTGCCCCAAATTCATATGTTGAAGCCTTAATCCCCAATGTGATGATATTTGGAGGTGGGGCTTTTGGAAGGTAATTAGGAAATGAAGGCTAAACCCCCATGAATGGGATTAGTACCTTTATAAGAAGAGACATGAGAGAGATGATCTCTCTCCCCACATGTGAGACACAGCAAGGAGGCATCCATCTTCAAATCAGGGAGACAACCCTCACTAGGAACCAAATTGGCAAGCACCTTGATCTTGGACTTTCCAGCCTCTAAAACTGAGAAATCAATTTCTGCCATGCAGTCTATGGTGTTTTTGGAATAGCAGCTCAAACTAAGACAACTATCTGCTGCAAATATTGAGGTAAGGTGCCTCTCCAACTGTATGGAAGTCAGTTGACATGTAGAGTGAAAAGAATATGGATTTTAGAGTTAGATAGATCCAACCAAACATGAGTCATTTGTAAGGTTTTTTTTTCTCTTAGTCTCAGATTATTCACTGATGAAATATGATTGACAATTTCCACTGGAAAAACACTGAACAGGCTTCATGCCATAAAAGGAGAGCATTGGGTACCAAAAGAAATCATAACATATTGAAAGCCAAAGAGCAAAGTGGAGACGTTTTTTACATACACAAGTCGATTAAAATATGATTCCTCTGATTACACAAATAACACAAATAAATAAAAAATTTCCCAACAGAAAGTACAGTATACGAAATTCTGTGACAAATTATGTATAGCCAATAAACATATTTAAATGTCCAACGCCATAAGTAATCACAGAGCAAATTAAAATAATAACATGCCATTTTCCTCTCATAAAAATTAGCAAAGACTTTAAGAAATATATTTCTGGACATGAGTGAGAGATGGATTTTGTTATTTAGTCAAATATTACTTAATGTATCAAACACTTTTTTTTTTTTTTTTGAGACAGAGTCTCACTCTGTCACCCAGGCTGGAGTGCAGTGGCACAATATCGGCTCACTGCAAGCTCTGCCTCCTGGGTTCACACATTCTCCTGCCTCAGCCTCCCGAGTAGTTGGGACTATAGGCGCCCGCCACCACGCCCAGCTAATTTTTTGTATTTTTAGTAGAGATGGGGTTTCACCGTGTTAGCCAGGATGGTCTTGATCTCCTAACCTCGTGATCCATCCGCCTCAGCCTCCCAAAGTGTTGGGATTACAGGCGTGAGCCACTGCGCCTGGCCCCAAACACTCTTTTAAGAAATGGGTATAAAATAAATAATAATAATACCATGGGCTCTCTGTACTCATGAAATTCACATTCTGGTGTGTGTGTGTGTGCCTATTCTATGTTTGGTGATTAGTGGGGAGTCAAGCAATGATTAGGTAAACAAAATAAAAAATGATAAATTGAACTAAGTACCATGAAGGAAATGAACAAGGGACACTGCTAAGAAGAAATGGTAGCGGAGTAAATGGACTTCCCTTTAAATAGGGAAGTCAAGTAGGGCCACACCAAACAGGGGATAATTAAGCTAAAATTGAAGAAGTAAGAAGTATTTTTTGTTTGTATGTTTTTGAGATGGAGTCTTGCTCTGTCGCCCAGGCTGGAGTGCAGCAGTGTGATCTTGGCTCATTGCAACCACTGCCTCCTGGGTTCAAGTGATTCTCCTGACTCAGCCTCCAGAGTATTTGGGATTACAGGTGCTTGCCACCAAGCCAGTCTAATTTTTGTATTTTTACTAGAGACGGAGTTTCGCCATGTTGGCCAGTCTGGTCTTGAACTCCTGACCTCAGGTGATCCACCCGTCTCAGCCTCCCAAAGTGCTGGAATTACAGGCGTGAGCTATCGTGCCCAGCCAAGAAGTATTTTTATTAAGAGTCCGAAGAGTTGTCCAGGCAGAAGACACTCCAGTACCAAAAGAACTGCCAGAAATGCCGATGAAGCAAGAGCGTGATGGTCAAAGGACAGTGTGGCAAGGTGGCAACAAGCCAGGGAGGAAGAGGCCATGTCATTCAGGGACTTATATATCATAGTAAGGGATTTGAATTTTATTCTTAGTGAAGTCAAATCAGATATGAACTCTCAGATGAATAAGAAATCAAATGTTTATGGTGCATATAGAATATAACACAATTTACCAATCAAATAAAACTAAAAAACTTAAGATTTAAATTGTCAACGTTGCCTTAACATGGCAGATGATCTTTGCTGACTCTACACTGCATTTGGTGAGTGTATTTAGTACTGACTGTGACAGTACAGATTCTTTTTAGTTTTATGTAGTTATGTTGACGTTAATCCTCTTATTTTAAAACTATACTTAGCTTATCATTTACGTGATACTTGACTTGAATCCACTATTCTCTTATCATTCTCTATGTATTAAATGGTTAGAATAACTAAAGTAGTATAGTACTGCTTGGTGTCAGTGACATAACAAGCATAAAAGCTAATGCCAACATTCGTCACCCCAATTATGTAGAATATGTACAATTTGAACAATATATATTGTATCAAATAGAAACATAACATTTAACAATTTACATAGAGAATACTTAGGCTCCTGAGTATATGTCCATGGACCACAGATGGGAAGCACTGATCTAAGACATAGTATTGTGGATTGTTCCTTCAGAAGGGCTTATAATCATCAGAATTTTGTAGTTGAGGATTCCACTAAGCAGACGCAAACGGATTTTACAAAAATCGTATACCTTGAGGAGGAATTCCTATTGGGTTTTCTTTTTCTTTCTTTCTTTTTCTTTTTTCTTTTTTTGAAATGGAGTCTCGCTCTGTCTCCACGCTGGAGTACAGTGGCATAAACTCTGCTCACTGCAACCTCTGCCTCCTGGGTTCAAGGGATTCTCCTGCCTCAATCTCCCAAGTAGCTGGGACTACAGGTGCACACCACCACACCCAGGTAATTTTTGTATTTTTAATAGAGATGGAGTTTCACCATGTTGGCCAAGATGGTCTCGATCTCCTGACCTTGTGATCTGCCTGCCTCAGCCTCCCAAAGTGCTGGGATTACAGGCGTGAGCCACTGTGCCTGGCCTCCTATTGGATTTTCTTGTCACTCTGGCTAAACCTTCTAAATTAAGTCCAAAAGCCTCCTTTCATGCCCTAAATTAAAGCAGAATTTAGTTAAACAAATACCAAATCCCCATCTGGGCACCAAAATAATCCTGACAATTCTTCTGCTTCATATTGAAATAAAATGCTAGATCATTTCTGTGTTTAAGAGGCATGACCTATAGTTAGGATTCAATGAAATGATGAGATGCAATTTATACTCTAACAAATTTTAATTAATTTTTAATTAAACATAGAAAATTGAATGTTCAGGCAAAATACAAAATTATAGTCAGCAAGAAGAACAAGATGTGCAATCAATCTTACTTTTTAATCAACTCTGTAGACTGTGTCTCAGCCAGACCAGCCATGTGAGCCAGTCTAATGAAATTGACCTAAGAAATACGATATAGTTCATATGAAGAAACATTTTTTAATATACAGTGAATTCTCAGTTATTTGTCTATAGGATGTCTACTCCATATGTTGTGGATAGCAAATTTATCATTCTTAATTGTGTTTAAGCAAACTATCAGTAGATTTTGTAAGCTGAAAGAATGCAAACTCATTTTATCATTAGCCTAATCTATCCATGCTGTGCACATCCTATGAACAGGTATGTTTCATAGAGAAAGAGGTAGGGCTTTTATCTATATCACAACTACTGTTCATTGTGATTCAGTCATCTTTTCCTCAAATATTTATTGTTTTCCATCTGAATTAGCCCGTAGTACAGCTGACAATTAAAATATGGCTTTTCCTTTTGGTCACTTATAGTTGGCTATGGGGAGATGACTAATTTTGAGCAGTGATTCGTAAGTGGAAGTGTCTTGCGCATGTCTAAGCTGGAGTATTTAACTTCTGCCTAAAACTCTGGGGAGTCATTTAACTACTGGTTAAATCTCTGAATAGTTTTCTCTCTTCTGTCATAGTGACTGGCAACATTTGAGATAATGTCTGTATCACTGGCCCATGTTTCTGAATGACTGTGGGAAGATAGGAAGCATTCCCAGTCAACCTGATGGGCATGTAGAATGACTTTAAAAAAAAAAAAAGCCACCAAAAACCCTGCATTGCTTTAGGTCACTAAAATATTAAGGTTCTTTGTTTCCATATCATTACCCAAGCTATTTTTGCTGAAACATATCATAAACAACAATTTGTGCTAGGTGCTAGGGGATGCATCAGTGAACAATACAGAAATAGTCACAGACTATACATAACTTATATTTTAGTGAGGATACTTAGTATTACTCACTAGAATGGAAGATACATGAAGGTAGGAGTTTTGGTATATTTTGTTCATGGCTATATTTTGGGACTAGAAAGGTACCCAGTCTAAAATAGGTGCTCATCTACAAGTATCTGTTGAACAAATGAATAAGAAACAGAATAAGCGGGCGCGGTGGCTCAAGCCTGTAATCCCAGCACTTTGGGAGGCCGAGACGGGCGGATCACAAGGTCAGGAGATCGAGACCATCCTGGCTAACACGGTGAAACCTCGTCTCTATTAAGAAATACAAAAAACTAGCCGGGCGAGGTGGCGGGCGCCTGTAGTCCCAGCTACTCCGGAGGCTGAGGCAGGAGAATGGCGTGAACCTGGGAGGCGGGGCTTGCAGTGAGCTGAGATCCGGCCACTGCACTCCAGCCTGGGTGACAGAGCAAGACTCCGTCTCACAAAAAAAAAAAAAAAAAAAAAAAAAAAAAAAAAAAAAATATTGGTACTTTGCACAATGGAAATGTATAGAGTATGATGAAAGCCTGTCATGATGCAAGGTGCCCCAGTTGGAGGAGTTGGAGACTATGTCTTTGTCAGAGAGTAGCTTTTGGGGAGTAGGAATGAACTAGGTAAGGATGGCAGTGGAGGAAACGAAAGCATGTTCTAGGCCAATGGAATGGCATGCAGAGCCACTGACGTGGGAATGACACAGGTTTGAAGAAGAAATGATGGTGAGATAGACTAAAGGCAGGGAAAAACAGGCACAGCGGTACAAGGTGCAGCAGGTGAGGCTGCTGGAGTTTCATCATAAAGGGTTTTGTAGGTCTTGTATAGGACTTCAGGCTTTAGCCTAAGAAAATGGGGCACATTGGTGCAGTGGCTCACACCTGTAATCTCAGCACTTTGGGAGGCCAAGGTGGTTGGATCACCTGAGGTCAGGAGTTTGAGACCAGCCATGGCCAGCATGGTGAAACCCTGTGTTTACTAAAAATACAAAATTAGCTGGGCATGGTGGTACATGTCTGTAATCCCAGCTACTTGGGAGTCTGAGGCAGAAGAATTGCTTGAACCTGGCCAATTCTTTTTTTTTTTTGAGACAGAGTCTCACTCTGTCACTCAGGCTGGAGTGCGGTGGTACAATCTGGGCTCACTGCAACTTGAACCGCCTCCTGGGTTCAAGTGATTCTCCTGCCTCAGCCTCCTGAGTAACTGGGATTACAGGTGCATGCCACCACACCCATCTAGTTTTTGTATTTTTAGTAGAGATGAGGTTTTGCCATGTTGGCCAGGTTGGTCTCGAACCCCTGACCACAAGTGATCCTCCTGTCTCGGCCTCCCAAAGTGCTGGGATTGCAGGTGAGAGCCACCATGCCCAGCCAAAGCTCTTTTGATTCTGAATATAGTACAAACAAATATTTCTGAACCACTTCTTACCTCTAAATAGTAAATAATACCTTGGTATGAAAGCTAAGCAATATGTTTTTCTATGATACAAGATACAAAAAATAAGTGATAATCTTTATACATGAAACAAAATTATTCATTATTTAACTATTATATGTCAAGTACTATAGGTGCAGTGGTGAATGAAAACAGAAATGGCCCCTGCCTTCAAAGTGCTTCTAGATTAGTGGGACAAAGTCTGGATTTATGAGAAACAAGATTGTATTATGTGAGGCCCTTGGTACTGCATGCTAGTAGTGGGCTTCAGAGCTGGACTGCCTGGATTCAACTCCTAGCTCCAACATTTTCTTTCTTACTTTACCTGGGGCAAGTTATTTAGCTTTTCTGTGCCTCGTTTTCCTTATGTGTGACAGAGAAATACCAGTAGTACATACCTCTTAGGGTTTTTGTGAGAACTACGTATGTTAATACATGCAAAAACTCAGAATAGTGCCTTGGCAGGGCAATTTTATTGTGAGTAAGTATTATTTTCTACAAAGGGAATTTGGAATGGAGTAATGCTCAAAGTACCCCTGTGAAATATGCAATAGGAAATCAAAGCTTCTTTTTTCTTGCTTGCATTTAAATGAAACACTTTAGTATTATGAGATCATCGAGAGGGGACAACTTGGAAGTCATTTGGGGCCAATTTGGAAATCTTCTCTGACCACCTTCTTGATAGGTGTTCATTCAGCCTTTTTGTTAATATTTGCAGAAATGTGGAGTTTACCCCTGAACAATCCAATTCATTCCATTGTGGAGCAGCTCTGATGATTAAAGAGCTCTTCTAGTGTTGAGCCACACTCTAAAGAGAAAAACTACTAAGAAAACTGGGTTTTTATTCTGAATTAAAACACTCGTGGTACAATGATTTGATATGCCACAAATATGACAACCATCAAGTTGTACATAGTTACTTTCATTATGTGCATTATGTTGAAAATATTTAATTCACAAGTATTCATTGAAGATCTACTTGAATCAGGCACAAAATTAAAAAACAAAAAGAGTTTCTGTAAAATATTACATTCATACAGTGTTAAAACCGAACAGATATTCCAGGGATTTAGCTAAATTTACCAAATGCCTACTTACACATTTAGGCAAGTTAAGTTTCACTGGATTCTCAAAACACTCTATGGTAGGCATTATTGTTCCTATAGTAAAAATGAACTTCCTACAAGCCAAGATTCAGAGAGTTTTTTTTTTTGGAAAAAATATAGCTATAGCTAGCATATAAATAGTAGCCCTGGAATTGGAACACGTCCGTTTTCTCCACTGTGCTCAGAGGGTCAAAGACGAAACATAACGAGAGAAAGTAAAAATGAACATGGGAACAAGACTTGATTTCAGGGTGCCAAAAAACCATGATTTTAAAACACTAAACCAAAACAAAAATTGGTGGGGAGTTATATTAAGAGATTGTTTCTGAACATTTAAACAATATTGTGCTGCTGCGAACAACCGCTTTCACCAACACAATGAGCTCCTATTTATGTGCTCCTAATGACGTTGTTAGCATTTGAAGTAGCTCCCATTCACCTAAATCAGACCCATCAGGACCACTTTAGATTTCTCCTTTTTGCTCTCATATTTATCTTCACGTTAAAGATGGGAGCAGCACTGTGTTGGGAGCAACAATTAACCCTTGCCTCGCCTTATGCTCCTGTTTTGTGGATACTGGTTTTGACTTGGGGTTTATTCCTTTGACTCTTAAATTATTCAGGGTAACTATGAACTGGGGTCGGGTCAAGGCAGATGGTAATCCATTGCTATAATAATGCATATCCCCAACTTCCATAAGGCCTACCTTAAAAAGATTTAAGTCCTTAAGCAGGTATGGTTTTGGTGATATTGGTCAAAGAGTATTCAGAGACTTATTTATGCATTTAGCTATATCTCCCTACACCCAACCACATAGAACAGATAGAATGTAAGAGCCACAAAGGCTAAAACATTTCCTGTTTTCTTCCTAGTCCCTAAAATACTAGGTGCTCAGTAACGGTTGGTTGATGGATACATGAATCAGGACCAAAGCCACAAACCCTATGCCTTGTGGGACATTGAGACTTCCAAGGGCCAGCACTGAGGGTTGTGGATGTCCATATTCTCACTTAGTTGAAGGTAAAATGAACCTGTGAAATCCAGTTTCAGGCAAGTGTGGCTGGCTTGGAGTACAGTGAATAACTGAAGCCCATTCAAGACAATCAAACTGAAGTAAGTCTTCATTCTCTCTGTCAGTCCAAAGCAGGTGCTTTTCAATGAGAAAGATCTGGATCTGAATCTAACTTTTTGGTTGTACTGTCTATAAAATGGGTTAATGATATTAATCTTTTAGGGTTATTGCAAGGAGTCAGCAATATATGTGAAAGCATATTTCGCAGTGACAGGCACATAGTTGTTTCTTAATAATGAAAGCTTATTTCTGTTCTTCATTTGCACAAATAAAGCACAGTTGTTAGAAATATAAATATTATCTGTTACTTAGATCTTGGTGGCTAAGGAAAGCAAATATAATTAGAAATAAATGTAGTCTTTGGGTTATAAATTTTTATGATATGCCAGTGGCTAAAATATTATATGATTTCAACGTATTATAGGAACTTTCTATTGAGGACAATTATCGAATGTTCTTACAATTTAGTGATGCATTATAAGAAAAGAAAAAAAATCCAACTCATGCTAAAGCTAAGCTTCTGGGTGTCAAAAAATGGTGAAGTTCCCTAAGATTGACTTAATTATATCAGCCATAAAACTTAGCCACTTCCTGAGAGAGCAGTTTCTAAAAATACTTTGTCTGTGATATGTGTGGTCTTTCTACAATTCCATTTTCTTTTGTTAGACTTCCCATGGGAAGGCAAAAGATTAAGTCCATTTTTATTGTAAATGCTCAAAGGGAAAGACTATATTAAGAGGAGTAAATGGCCTAATAAAAATGCTTCCTTGACTTCCATTTTATTTTCTTCCTCTATAGAATCATAAAAGTCCATACAGTGTTGAAGAGCGAGACTATGTTAGATGAAAAACTTAAGAGAGAATGAGCCTGTAGGTACCTGGTCTGGCTCTATGAATTGCTGTTGCTAGATTCCTTGTTCAATAAAGAATTCCCTTTTGATTTTTCCTAAACATACATTAATATCACATCAAGGTAAAAATAATATTTTGGATTCACATATTTTATAGTTAATTCTTTACTATAAAAAGAGGACTGAGTTAGAGCAATTTTTTTCCAATAACTCCAGTTTTTTTTGTAATTTAGTAACATTTAAGGCTATAGTATTTCTTAAGAAATTTATGTTATTATCAGTTAATTATGCATACTTAATAATTATTTTCCAACATTTAAAAGAAAATGTTTTATTATATTTAAAGACACAAGTACAATTCAATTGAGTTCAGCACCTGTCACTATACCTTAATTTTCACATGCAAACACAAATATATATGCCCAAATATGTTCATTTACATATCTGAACCTATGTGTTTCTGTACAAATTCACACATATCTTCACAACACACATCACATATATTCAGATTTATTTCTATGAGAACATTCAGAGTCACTCTGTGAATAAAAAGCAATAAAGGAAATTAACTTCTATAGAATATGGGATCTTCTAAAAATGGTATACTACACACACAGATGTATGCATGTGCACACTGGTGATCTGTGTTCACAGTGGTAAATGCATTCATCGGAAATTAGACACCTGCTTTCATTTATAACCTCAACGATTCCAAAAGCCTGATTATTTGGAAACCACCATACACTTTGTCTGAGGTTCACTGCTTAATCAATCTTTTCTGTCACACCAGAATATCCCATTTTGCAATACAAGAGTTTCCATCATCAGTGTGTGTGTGTGTGATCTTTAATTATCCAGTGCTGTCATATATTAAGGAACAATAAACTGAAATAGGTTGCTGTCTCCTCAAAAGCAATAATAATTCAAATTTGAGCAGCTTCAATTTAGGCCAGGTAATTGTGACTATTCCTTTCTTCTCTCATGCTGTAGTCTAGTAGTTTTGCAAATTTTACTACAAATTTTACTACATTAAGTCACCAGCAATGAGAAAATAAAATTAAGATATAGGACACAAAAACAGCCAATATAAGAGATCAATGATTCTAATACAAGAAGGAGGCTATAGAGATTTTTATTTTATCATTAATATTAGAATTAGAAGAATGGCGGCTTTGGGGATAAAGAAGAATCTCTGTGAACTCTCTTATATTTTGATTTCTGTTTGTGATCTGATTAAGACATATTAATACCATCCCAGTCCTAAACAACAGCAGCAGGAACAACCATAAAAAACCTTGCTCTTTTTCTTCTTCCTCTTCAAGTCATCATCCCTTCACCCTTCCTCTTTCCAAGGGCCAACTTACTGAAATATTTAAACTCAATTGCCTACATTTCCTCAGTTTCCAGACACTTCTCACCCTGCTGTGATCCTACATCTGCTCCTGCTCTTCTGCTTCAACTGCTCTAGCGAAGGAAAATAATGTCTTCCCATTTTCCACAACTATTTGCCTCATTTCATTCTTTATCCCATTGTGATACTCAGTGATATTTCACATTGGTGACCACTTCTTTCTCCTTAAAAATATTTTCCTTCCTAGGTTTGCTGCATATTGCTCTCATTCATTCTCTGTTCTGATCTCTCTTCCTCTGTCCTTTTGCTGAGTGCTTTTCTTTGCTGCCTTTTTAAATAGTAGTGTTACCAGAGTTCTCATCTGTTCTATTAGGTGTGATTTCTTCCACTCCTGTGGTGTCTTCAGTTGATAAGCAGAGTTTGGGTTGAAGTCTATCTCAAATAAATCTAACAGGAACATAGACAAGCCCTGTAGTTACTTCCCTAAGCACCCAAATATATAATTTGGATAAATATACTCTATAGATGGAAGAACCTTACATTGACTACCTGATTATGAAGTAGCAGCCAATATATTTGGAAAGGCCAAGTAAAATCTCTTGAATCTGCATCCCCACCTTGTTCCATTCCAGCAAAGATGGTAATCAGAAATCGTACTTCACGGCGAAAGGAATTTCAGAGGTTAACACAACTGTGAAATACTTAAGAGTTGCATAAGTTATTAGTCCCCTCATAACACTAATTAATTCTTGTTCGGCTTATGAATAAACCCAATAGATCAGGGTATATGACAACGAACTCTAAAAAGTAACTAAACAATCATCCAAATTACAAGTTGAAGGTAGTATCTTTTCAAGAAAGGATCAACTCAGCCTCTGGCACTTGGTATACTGCTGCTTCGTACTACTGGTTTAGTGGATGTGATCCCTCAGTCCCTCTCAGTAAGAGAAATCAAAAAGCAGATGACTTACACAGATGAAGAATAATATACATTTGTTGCTTTATCTCAGAGCTATGTTAAGTCTCCTACTCTCTGTCACTATATAGTCATCAGGACTTTCATCATTTTAATATTCTGGAACACATCCTGTTGGCTCACTATGTTGGCTATGGTTTGAATGTTTGTGCCCTCTGAAACTCATGTTGAAACATAATCTCCAGTGTAACAGTGTTGGGAGGTGGGACTTTTAAGAGATGATTGGGCCATAAGGGCTCTGGCCTTATGAATGGATTAGTCCATTCATGGCTTAATATATTAATTAATTAATAGATCATTGGGTTATCACAAGAGTTGGTTGGTTGTCACAAGAGTGGTTCCGTTATAAAAAGTCAGATTGGCCCTCTTCCTTGAGCCCCCTTGCCATGTGATGCCCTGCATAGCCTCTGGGCTCTGCAGACTCCCCCTTCACCAGCAAGAAGGCCTTCACAAGATGGGCTCTCTTGGTATTGGACTTCCTAGCTTCCCAAATTGTAAGAAATAGATTTCTTTTCTTCACGTATTACCCAGTCCCAGGTATTGAGTCATAGCAACAGAAAACTGACTAAGACAGTGACATAAATGGTACTTGACATGATTAGGAAGAACTGGCTAGGTTTTAGCTGTCCTGGCAAGTTGCCTATATGTTGCAGAAGACAAACTTAAACAGAAGACTCTCAGCAAAAAAAGTCCTAGTGTACTAGAGCAAGGCCATTCCTCCTATAACAAAGAATTACGGAACATTTGAAAGATGATTCCTGACCTGACATGATACTGAATTCTGGTAGAGGCTGCATGCACAATCTTGCAACACAAATTGACTATGGGACTGAGCTGGATATTAGCAAATCTACTATGTCATAAAGGTGAGCAGGAAGAGCAATGATCCATTGTGAATGTACTATTCAATACTGGGCCTGAGAAGTTCCAGAAGACATAGTAAATTATACAAATCAGTGGGAAAACTCCTAAGGTATCTGTGAGGTACCAGTCCCTTACCCACCACTCATAGCTATGGCATCATTGGCTTCCCTGTGACTAAATGACAAAGGAATCAGAAATTTGAGCTTGATTCCTAGATATGTTGGTGTGATTCTTTTTCATGTTAGTTTTACTGGGTAATCATTACACTATAGGTTCATCCAGGGATGGCTCTGAGAAAACATGGTGAAGGCAGATCTTCAAAGATAACAATAGGGAGTTCGCTTTGCATGCAAGAAAATGTGGTCTGACTTTTGGGCTTCTGGGAGGTTAATGGTTTGTCTAGTTGGTTAAGACTCCAAAGAAAGACAATTAGAAATAAACAACAAAATCATAGAAAGATACATGGAATTGGATCTATGAAATGGCCACAAAGTGTGCATATGTGTCTCATTTTAATGCCCATCAGAGAGCATCTACCTCAGAAGAGGCACTCAGTAACCAGGTGCATAGGATTTGTCCTGTGGATATCAGCAAGCCTCTTCCTTTAACAACCCCAGTGCTAGCAGGATGGGGCCATGAACAGAGTTACTACAATAATAGGGAGATATCTATGCAGGTTCCACAGCAGGGCTCCCCTTCTTTTTCCTTCTTCTTCTTATTTGTTTATTTATTGAGACAGGGTCTTATTCTGTCACCCAAGCTGGAGGGCAGTGGCTCCATCTCAGCACACTGCAACCTCTGCCTCGAAAGTTCAAGCAATTCTCCCACCTCAGTCTCCCAAGTAGCTGGGATTACAAGCATGCACCCACTATGCCTGGCTAATTTTTATATTTTTGGTAGAGATAGAGTTTCACCATATCGGTCAGGCTGGTCTTGAACTCCTCACCTCAAATGATCCACCCGCCTTGGCCTTCCAAAATGCTGGGATTATAGGCGTGAGCCACCATGCCTGGCCTTGGCTCCCTTTCTTTAAAGCTTATCTAACTACTGCCAACTAGCTGGCACACAAAATGATGCTAAGCCCTCATTGTAACACCAATTCTTCAAGAATATGGCTATAGCCAGTTGGTGGTAGGTTGATTATATTAGACTCAGTTTCCCTGGAAGAGCAGAAGTTAATCCTCTCATGAATTGACACCTTCTCATAGAGATTTGCCTTTTCTTCCTCTGGGGTCACTGCTAATACCATTATCGTCCTAGGGGTCATACAACATCTGATATATATATTTGTATAGTTTCTTACACTAAATTTTCTCAGTCTCAGGGACTAGTTTTATGATACAGAAGGTTGAAGAATGGGCATATAAAAACACAGCCCACTTGTCTGTCTATATCTCATCACTTAGAACCAGAATAATTGAATGGTTACTAGAGGCCCAGTGAAGACAAAAACTTGAGTATAATACCCTATGGGTTGGGTTGCTGTTCTCTTGGATGTGGTACATGCACTAAATCGATGGCTGTTATATGGTGCTGTCTGCAGTAGCTAAAATACATGGGTCCCAGAACCAAGGGGCAAAAGTAGAATTGGCTTATCTCACTATCATTCCCAGAGACCCACTTGTGAAATCTGTGCTCCCCATCCCCACAAACAGGTTTTGCAGGATTCATGGCATTAATTTCTAGAAAGAGATTGTTTTGACCAGGAGACAAAGTGGAACCTTTACTCTGTCTCACTTTAAGTTGAAACTACAGCTACCACTTCATCACTTTGGGCTGCCCATGCCATTGCGGTAGCCAAGGTGAGTGAGTAATGACTATTCTAAGGGAGGGACTCACCCTAATTTCTATGAAGTCTAGGATTGGTGATATGGAATGGGGACATGAAGGAGTGTGTGTGGAATCACAGTGTTCATGAGGGGTGAATATCTGTGTTTCCAGATCTAGGGAAAACGTGAGTGGACAAATATAACAAATGCAACTCAACTAAGGGCTCAGATCTCTCAAATATAAAAGTTTGGATCCAACTAGCAAAGAACCCTAGGCCAGCCAAAGTGTTACAAATGGTGAGGGGAATGAATAGAATAAATAGTAAAGAAGGGAGGTTATAAATATGAATTATGACCTTGAAATTGGCTGCAATAGTGAAGACTGGAATTTGTTCCAATAATAACTGTTACTAAGCCTTTTCAGAGATTGTGACTTAAATTACCTTGAAGGGGAACTCTATGATTGCTTGCACTTTATAAAAGACATTTTGGATTTGAATGGTGCAAGGGATGGGCTGCGTTATAGACTGAATGTTTACATCCTCCCAAAACTCCATGTTGAACTGTAGCCTGTAATGTAATGGTATTGGAAGTGGGGCCTTCAGAAGGTACTTTAGATAAGGTCATGAGGGTAGGGTTTTCGTTGATGGGATTAGTGTCCGCATAAGAAGAGACTAGAGAGCTTGCTCTCATTTCCTCCCACCATGTGAGGATAGGGCAAGAAGATAGCTGTCTGAAAACGAGCAAAAGGACCCTTACACCAGGAACTGAATGGTCTGACAACTTGACCTTGGAATTCCCAGACTTCATGCCTGTGAGAAATAAATTGCTGTTGTTTAAGTCACTCAGTCTATGGTATTTTGTTATAGTAGCCTGAGTAGACTAAGACAGGGTATATTGGCCATTTCATATCCTCTCAGACCATCTCTTACCCAGCCACTGCTGTGCTAGTTAGTTCCATTAAATATTTCAATTAGCTTTGCCCCAGTCCAGCCTTATAGTATCTCACTTTGGGCCTAGACCATATAATTCTTATTTTCTGCCACGAGACTTCTCTGGCACCATGGTGTGCGATACCCATGTGATACGGTTTGGCTGTGTCCCCACCCAAATCTCATCCTGAATTGTAGCTCCCATCATTCTCTCGTGTTGTGGGAGGGACCCACTGGGAGATGGCACGTTTTTCCCATGCTATTCTTGTGATAGTGAATAAGTCTCATGAGATCTGATGGTTTTATAAAGGGGACTTTCCCTGCACAAGCTGTCTTCTCTTGTCTGCCGCCATTTGAGATGTGCCTTTCACATTCTGCCATGATCGTGAGGCCTCTCCAGCCACACAGAACCGTGAGTTTATTAAATCTCTTTTTCTTTATAAACTACCCAGTCTTGGGTATGTCTTTATCAGCAGCATGAAAACAGACTAATATACCATGGGACCACATTTGGCCTTCATTCATGCACAAGCAGAAATGCATTACTTAAATTCCAACCTTAAGTAATGGGGTTGGGGACCAATGGATAAATGCTTTCCCCTGTTGCCCCTAAGCTATTAGTTCTCAAACTTATTTCATAAGGCTCCCCAGAAAAATCCTGTGAGATTGAGCAATGCTTGCTCTTGGGGAAGCTCATCAATAGCATGTTTTTGAATTTTTTTTCTCCTTCTCTGGTCAAAACTGCTGCCTCTCATGCATGTTCTCTATAACTATGTTCTCAAATAAAGTAACTTTATATAAGACTTGGTCTCTTGTTTTGCTTTTGTGTGGGATCTAGATTAAAACAGGGCTTGAAAAAGTTTTTCAAAGAAACTTTCATTTGGAGACTCTAGAAACATGAAGTGAAGAAGCAAATAAGTCCAATTTTCCTCTCGATTTCTTGAGCCAGGGTAACTAACTGATTGTGTTAATGAGAAACAGGCAATGTTGGAAGGAGAGCTACATTGGTTGGGTAGATTAAAATTTAACCTCAGATGTAGAGTTCAACACAAATTTTATCCAGAAGGTGTTTGGCATTAGAAGTCTAGATTTAAGGTGAAAGGATGGGATTGGGTGATAGATGAAGCTGTGAGAAATAATGAGTTTCTCACATTAAATGGATAACAGCAATTTACTCTATTGACAGCAATATTTGAGGAACATGGTTAGACAAAATCTCCTTATTAATAGACTGAGCCCCCTGAATACAAAGAGAGAATAGTTATCCTGGATGTCATTCTTCACTTTCACATTAGTGTACTATCCACTCTGAGAATTCTTATTACCTGGTTATTTAAAGATTCCCTGGAGAGGCCGGGTGCAGTGGCTCACGCCTGTAATCCCAGCATTTTGTGAGCCCAGGGCGGGTGGATCATGAGGTCAGGAGATCAAGACCATCCTGGCTAACAGGAGGAAACCCCATCTCTACTAAAAATACAAAAAAAAAAAAAAAAAAAAAATTAGCTGGGCGTGGTGGCGGGCGCCTGTAGTCCCAGCTACTCGAAAGGCTGAGGCAGAATGCCGTGAACCCAGGAGTGGAACTTGCAGTGAGCCGAGATCGCGCCACTGCACTCCAACCTGGGAGACAGCGAGACTCCGTCTCAAAAAAAAAAAAAAAAGATTCCCTGGAGAAAAAACAAATACCATCAAAATAGATAAAAAGGCAGAGAAAATAAAACCTTTTTCCTTGATCAGTCAGTTAGAGTAAGGAAAGAGGTCAATAAGAGTAGATTTTTTTTTTTCTAGAATAGAGAAAAGAATGAACACCTTATGCGGATTTCATTCAAAAAAAATATATATGTATATATATATATATATATAACATGTGGTTATTAAACATGAAAATCTTCCAGCTAGCTATGGCAACAATTTCAGAGAATAAAATTATTTTAAGGAGCTTTGCTGTTAACACAGAGGATGTGCTCACTAGAAAAGATTTTCTTTTTATGCCTCTGAAACTAATCAGATAGAGCATTTTAGAGTAACACGCTGAAATTGTCACTAGATTTACATTAAAATTGGACACACTGTTATCTATCCTCCTAAAAAAAAATCCACATGGTGTATCTATTAATCACTGCTTAATGTTGAATATTAATGCATGAACTTTTTCCAATTAAAGGTCTATTCTGCTCAGACACTAGCACCTTATCATTTTAGGTGTTTCATTACTCTCTTGGCATTCGGTAACAGCAGGACTCTCCAGCTATTAACAAAGGCTTTTCAAATCTTATAATTTCAGCACAGTTTAAAACACGGGAAGAAAAAAGCTTCAATGCAGTTTCAATAAAGAAGCCAGAATTGTACAATAAAACTCAGGGTGGTTGAGTGGCTAGCTCTTCTATATTATCTAAAAGAAGCATATAAAATTTATATGCAGTAATTCTTAGATTTACTTTTTTTCTCTTTTTTTTTGGTAAAATTTAAAATTTTTTCAGGTAATCCATATGTTATATTCTAACACTATGGAAATTAATCATCCTTTCACCAGGATGACAAACCTTCACATTGCTTTTTACGGTTAAAACATATTTTGTGCTTGCAAGGAAAAAAAAATCCACTATCTTTTTTTTAGTATTCCCTGAGGCCTTCTGCATTGGCTCGGCTGGAGGTTGTTCTATAATGAGCATTGTTTATAACTAAGTGGATCTCTTTTGACTTTCCTTATAGGGTGTCACAATTCACATGAATCAAACCATGAGATCAGAAGAATAATTAGCCTTGGAGATGTACAGCTGTAGTCTCTATAAGAACCAAGAAAAACCCTTTGAATTCCAGCACGACAATGGTAACACAGAAACTGTTCTTCTAAGGCTGGTGTCATCAGGAAGATAAACTTTTGAGTTTGAAGACCACTCTTTTAACATTGTTCTGGCTTGTTGCACAGTAAAATATTAGTGTTTCTATCATGATTGCTCTGATGTAAATAACCTGCATTCATTTGTTTTTTAATTCATTCATTCAGCAGACATATATAGTACCAGGTTATGTTTTAGACACTGGTGTATTCAGATGGCATGGTGCTGACAAAAGTGAATTTACGGTCTAGTGGGAGAGACAAGTAGAGATATGAAGAAAGTACTAAGGGGACATAGAGGAAAAACCATTAAATGCTCCTGAAGACATCAAGGAGGACTTCACTGAGGGGGTGACATATGAAGAGGGAAGCAGATTTCACCAGGTGGGTGAGAACAGCATACAGGCAAAGAAAGAATGAGGAATGGCATTGTGTTCTTGAACAACTGATTGTCTGGGAACTTAGAAGTTCTGTGGAGTAAGAAGATCCCTTACCCCCTCCTCCCTGGGCTTTTAAAATATAATAACATGTTAAAGAGTTTGGACTTTTAACAATAACTATTGTTATTAGAGGAGGCTAAAGACCAAATTTGTTTTGGAGGTTTCGGTGTATGTTTGGAAACGAGGTCTGAAGGCAGGGTTCAGGAGATTCTGATCACTGAGTACATGAATTTCAGTGATTCCCTGCAAACAATGAAGTGGGGTGGCATGATGGAAGCAGTATTTTTCTTGACACGTGTACATGGAATAATTTTTTTAAGGTTGCTCATGTCATTTTAATTCCGAGACAGATTTGGCTTGCAAGAGTTTTTGTATGCAATATAATCTGAAAATAGAAAAACGTCCTGATAGATACTTCAAGCCAGTCTCCAATCTTCATCTTACAAGAATCTAATATCAGATGTCACTAATAAGTGGTGGCCTGAAATAAATGGCAAAGAAGGCATAGCTATCTCTGTAAGCAGTTTTGGAGAAACAAGAGCCTTGGGTCTAGAAACTTGACTGTTAGAGAGGAAGGTGGGAAGATATAGGCGAGTGCCTGACAAAGCCAATTAACTGTTGAGCATCATTATCATGAGCAGTATATGACCTATGTGTGAATTCCACAATTCTGATAAAAAAGTTACTGTCATGTAGACTACGTGCTGTGAGACAGAACTCTGAGAATTCTTAAAGCAAAAGAATTTTTTTTTACCTTTATATGGAAAACCTATATCATATAGTGCATCTTCAATCCAATATTCATATATAGCCTTAACCATATGAAATTGCCTATATGTGACTGTTTTTGCTATACAACGTGGCAATTTCACATAGTTCAACATGATACACACATGCATACATACAAGGTAATACATATATCAATAAATACATTTCAGGTTATCAGGGATACATATATGTATATGTATATTTGTTTATTTCATAATCTTTTTGTCAGTTGTATTCTACTAGTTAACTGCTCCATTTAATATTATTCATTAAAATTTCTCAGAAGTAGAAGTTATTTTTTGTTCTTTTTCAAATATGAGTGACCAGTTTTGGTAGTCTCTTTATTTCTTCTTTATTTAAATATAACATCTGTTCATTTATTCTTATTTTAATTCTGCATCTGATAAGGCAAATATCTCTTTTTAAAAATCTATCTATCTATGTATCTATGTATCTATCTATCATCTGCCCTTCTTCTTTTTTTTTTTTTTTTTTTTTGAGATAGAGTCTTGCTCTGTCGCCCAGGCTGGAGTGCAGTGGCGAGATCTCTGCTTGCTGCAACCTCCACCTCCTGAGTTCAACAGATTCACCCGCTTCAGCCTCCTGAGTAGCTGGGACTACAGGCACACACCATCATGCCCGGATACTTTTTGTATTTTTAGTAGAGATGGGTTTCACCATGTTGGCAAATTTCTGTTGTTTTAGCCACCCAGTCTATGGTATTTTGTTATGGCAGTTCAAACTAACTAAGACAGTAACCTAATTAACAAAATTGTAATACATATAAAGATTTATAATGACCCAGCAATCCCACTACTAGGTACATATTCAAAGGAATTGAAATCAGTATTGTAAATCAAAAATAAAATTCTAAGCCCCCGGACCCCCAACCAACTGAATGGACCTCCCTCTTGGCCAAGGGGATCCCAAAGAAAACTTAAAATCTAGTTCAGGCCATGACTGGAAGGGAGGTCTTTCATGCCTTATTATATTCTCCTATCTTTGGCGTTTAGGCACAACTGACTAGCATTAATATTAAAATGGAGATCATAAGACTGAAAAACAGACTCTTTGTAGAAATAAGATACCCAACTCTACCCTGACTTTGGTATAGCATCACACGACAGCCAGCCAACCCTGAAGGAAATTAAAGTATTTTACCCCAAAATACACTTGACGTATTTTGAAGTGGTTTTGCAAAGCCATCTCTTGCAGGGGAAATTTGCATTCCATAGAGTATCTCTTTCCCTTACTAGGTCTTTTTAGAGAGTCTGACACCTTTTAAGATCTAATAAGAGATATTTACCAGCAAACCTTAACTCTTTGAACTAATTGTCACTCAGAAAATCTTTGAATCCACCTCTGACCTGGAAGCTCTTGCTTTGAGATGTCTCGCCTTTCTGGGCCAAAACAACGTATGTTTTGCATATATTGATTTATGTGTTTGCCTGTAGCTTCTGTGCCCCTCACATGTTTAAAATTAAGCTGTAACCCAATCACCTTGGGCACATGTTCTCAGGATGTCCCGAGGCTGCATCATAAGCCCTGGTTCTCATATTTCGCTCAGAATCAACCTCTTCAAATATTTTGCAGCATTGGTTTTTATCATCAACATTAAGTCATTTATGTTGATAAAAAAGCCAGTGCTGTAAAATTCCCATGTTCACTGCAGCATTAGTCACGATAACCAAGAAAGGGAAACAGTGCATCCATCAATAGACAAACAGGTTTTTAGAAATGTGGTGTATATATATATATATACACACACAATGGAATACTATTTGGTCTTAAAAAAGAAGAAAATTCTGCCGTTTGTGACAACATGGATGGATATGGAGGACATTATTTTTAGTGAAGTAAGCCAGGTACAGAAAAGCAATTACTATGTGATCTCACTTACATGTGGAATCAAAAAGAAGTTAAACTCAGAAGTAGAGTAGAATAGTGGTTACCAGGTCCTGTGGGATATTGTTGGGGTAGACAAGGAAAGGGGAGATGTTGGTCAAAGAATATCGAACTTCAGTTAGGCATTAGGAATCAGACCTCCTGATCTATTGCCCAGCATGGTGATTATTGTTAATAATATTATATTGTATATTTTTAAATTGCTAAAAGAATGAATTTTAATGTTCTCACCACAAAGAAATGATAAGTGTGTGCAGTGATGAATGCATTAAACAGCCTGATTTGACTATTCTACAATGTATATGTGTATCAAACCATAACACTGTACCCCATAAATATATACAATTATTTGTCAACTAAAAATACAATTCTAAAAAGACTTATAATAAAAGCCAGATGTTGTACTTAGTTGCAGTGTCTTAAAAAATCTGGTTTTTATAGGTTTTTGTGGGTGATTATAATCAAGCTTTTTCATACTGCCTGTAACCCTAAAACAGAACAAGAATATATTGATTCAAAAGACTTCCTGTCACTTGACAAATGAATATATTGCCTACAAAACTTTGTTTTGAAGGAGAATGAATCAGACGCTTCTGTGCCTGCCCTATTTCTTTCAGCCTCATCTGTCCTGGAGGGCCCTGTTACTGTGGTGTGACCAGCTCTGCATGGGCTCTGAGAGGTCAAGATGCACCATTCTGAGAGAAATTCTGTCTCCACAGCCTGTGCTTTGAAATTCTTCCCTCCTGTCTCAGGGCCTCCCTGTTGGTACTGAGATGTCAGATTCCAGGGATCTCAGAATCCAGGCACTTGCCACCTGGAAGTATGGGGAAGTTAATATCCCTCAAGGTGAATCTTTGAACTTAAGGAAATGGGAACTAGCAGATCAATCCTTCTCTGTTTATTTCCCCAAATGGATTGCCCTGAGATGCAGTCATTCATCTAGGCTTTAGAAAGATTGTCAAAAATGTCTGCAGTTTGCTTGGTACCAAGATGCAGCAGGCTTTGCAATCCCATATATATATATATATTTTTTTTTCTCAATTTAGTTTGGAGATATATTTCATGTATGTGTGTGTATGTGTGTGTGTGTGTGTGTGTGTGTGTGTGTGTGTGTGTATATATATCTCACTTTTTCGATGCCATCTCTCTTTTTCCTTCTTCCTATTTCCCTGAAATTATATTCTTGAATAAAATAATAGCCAATGAGCTTTTATCTTGGTCTCTGTTTGCTAGAGAATTTGGGCTCAGAATGAAGATTATAAAAATAACAACACATATTGTTAGATGTTTCTAATTTATTTTGCTCAGTTAATCTTCCACAAAAGGCTATCATTGTTAGGTATACCTCTCTTTTAGAGATGGGAGAGTTTTAAACTCAGAGTTTAAGAATTGCTTAAATTTAGAAAGTCACCAAACTTTCATTAAATATGGAAAATCATTTTTCCAACTAAAACTTTGAAGGTGAAATCTAAACACTGCTTGAAAGGTCTTTTTCACTTAGAGGAAGAAAAAGGAGCAGGGAATTAAACACACTAAGTCTACTATTGCCATTAACTAAAGCAAGTATGTATGTTAGCAAATTTTCCATGGGAGTTGAGAAAAGGAGAAAACATCCAGAGACAATATGTGCCAATAAACATGACCTCTTTCCCTTTCCATCGTAAAGCTGCTGCAGGATGTCATTAAGAGGTTGTTATTGTCTTCTTAATTATTTGTAAAGCAACAGTTGAGGTTTGGAAGGGACAGAGGATTAGTGATAAGAAGTAGGAACTGATGCATAGCCTTAGAAATGTCATTTGCCCATTGTTGGCTGAAAAAACCCAGTACATTCAGCATTCATGGCTTTATCACTGCTATACTAGGGATATAGAAAACAACCGTGGAGTAATGCTTCCGGTGGGGATTATGTGACTTAAATTGCTCTGAGTAGGACATTGAGAAAAACCATTATTAAGCCCAAATATCAATGCTTTATAGCAGGAATTTAAAACAAAGCCCATCTATCCTATATTCAAATAATATTAATGCAACTGAAAATGCAAAAACTGAAGAATAAACTTTGTGATGTAGATAAAACAAGAATCTTAAAAATTATATTCTGAGAATATTTAATTAATATAAACTGTAAGGATACACCATTAATTAATTGTAGAAACTGGATGACTTTTATTTTCAAAGATAAATCTCATGAAAGAACAGTATTCAGCCTATAATGTACTGTCTAGTGTGGTATCAGCCTATGATGTACTAGGCTATTATATTGTAAGAACTTTATTATGCTATATCTTCAAAACTACAAATTAGTCTTTCAGTGATTATATTCTTTTATACTGCTATTCTATATAGTATGTCTCCTCCTTTAAAAAATCCATTCACAGAAGTAAAATCCTATCAAATATTATTGAATGTTCTTTCTAAGACCAGTGATTGAAACTCACTCAAATGAAAGTATATTTTGGTCTAAGTTTCTTTAGCATACAATTAATACAATTGAAAAGTTAATTTAAAAAACCTTTAAATTTTTAGTGCAAGAAAAATTTTGACGGCGCAGTAGAGGTTACTTATTTGCTTAGTTCTATTGGTGAAATTTATGTTTCTATGATTTTTCTACTTCATCACTTCATCAGATTCCAAACCAAATTGAGATATAAAGCCCTGTGGGCCACTAGCAAAATTTTACCTTTAGATGAATTTTTCTGAACAAGCAAATGCAGCATGGTTTTAATTTTAATTAGAATGATCCAAATCCCATTTAATTTGGCCCAATATGTCTTTAAAAATATCCATAAGTTGCTACTCTTTGAGTCTATTTCATTGTGCTTGTTCATTCGACTTCTCTCTCCCTTTTCATGCAAGTTTCTCTATCCACCTTTTCTTCCCCTCCTTGCCACATTTAGTTATCCTTCCCCTCCATTGACAAAAACACAAAATTTACATATAACCTTTGGTTTCTTGGATTTATTGAATTCCCTATTTGTAATTTAAGAATTGTCCATGACTATTATTTTTGTCTTGAGCCTATGGCCCCTGATGGAAGGAAGGAAGGCAACTAATATTCATTAGGGATCTAAAGTTACTTATTATGGTCACTCAATATCCCTGTGATGTATTATTTCCTCCATTTTTAAGTGGAAATACAAGGATCTGAGAACATTCAAGTAACTTGCTTAAGGCCAAGTGATTATTAGGTGATATGCTGGAGTTTGATACTCAATACATTACGTGTTATTCTAGATGAAAATATTCTCACGGAAACAATAAACATAAAAACTAGCACTTCATTTCTTCATTGGTTTAAAAAAAATAAAAACCAGTTGTTTTGAGATATAATTCACATTACATTAAATTTATTCATTTAAAGTGCACAATCACTTTAAATGATATACTAAAGTGGTTTTTAGTATATTACCTGGGTTGTGCAACCATCACTACAACCTAATTTTAGAATATTTTCACCACCCCAAAAAGAAACCTTACCTACATTATCAGTCATCCCCCATTTCTTTCAGCCTCTCAGATCTAGGCAACTATTAATTTATTTTTGGTCTGTATAAATTTGCCTATTTCATATAAATTGAATCATATAATATGTGTACGTTTGTGATCAGCATCCTTGACACATTATATTTTCAAGGTTGATACATGTTGAGTATGTATCAGTAATTCTTTTTTATTGCCAAATTATATTCTATTATTTATAACAAATTATATTTGTCTCTCCATTCACCTTTTTTTCTTTTTTTTTTTTCTTTTTGATATAGAGTTGTTCTCTGTCACCCAGGCTGGAGTGCAATGGCACGATCTGGGCTCACTGCAACCTCCACCTCCCGTGTTCAAGCCATTTTCCTGCTTCAGCTTCCCTAGTAGCTGGAATTACAGGTGTGTGCCACTACGCCTGGCTAATCTTTTTTTTTTTTTTTTTTTTTTTTTTTGTATTTTTAGTAGAGACAGGTGTTTCACCATGTTGGCAAGGCTGGTCTTGAACTCCTGACCTAAGGTGATCCATCCATCTCCACCTCCAAAGTGCTGGGATTACAGGAATGAGCTGGCACACCTGATCCTCTCCATTCATCTTTGGTTGGTTTCCATTATTGTTTAGTTACCTTTGGTATTTTGTGTTTTTCTAGAAATTTATCGGTTTCACCTAAGTTATCCACTTTGTTGGTATGGGGTTGTTAATAGTGTATTTTCTTATTAGAATATAATAGTGTATTTTCTTATAAGAATATACACTATAATAGTGTATTTTCTTATCCTGGCTTTTATAAGGACAATAGGGCTGTCTCCTTTTTCATTCCTGATTTCGGTAATCTGAGTATGCTCTATTTTTGGTCAGTATAGCTACAGTTTATACATTTTGTTGATCTTTTCAAAAAACCAACTTTGGTTTCTTTGATTTTTCTCTGTTTTTTTTTTTTTTTTTTTAATTCTCCATTTCATTTACATTTACTCTGGCTTTTGAAATTATTTACTTCTTTTTGCTTGCTTTAGGTTTAGTTTGCTCTCCTTTTTCTAGGTTCTTAAGGTGGAACATTAGGCTATTGATTTAAGATCTTTTATGTTTTGTAATATAGACGTTCACAGATGTAAATTTCTCTCTAAGCACTATTTTAGCTATATCTCATAAGTTTTAGTATGTTACATTCTCATTTTCATTCATTTCAAAGTATTTTAAAATTTCACTTGTTATTTATCCTTTGACCCATTGGTTATTTAGAAGTGTGTTGTTTAATTTTCACATATTTGTGAATTCCCCAAATTTCCCTCTGTTATTGGTTTCTGATTTTATTTTCTTGTGGTCAGAGAACATATTTTGTATGACTTAAATTCTTTTAAGTTTACTGAGGCTTGTCTAATGACTTAGTGTATTGTCTATCTTGTAAAATAGTCTGTGTATACTTGAGAAAAATGTGTATTCTGCTGTCATTGAATGGAGTATCTTACAGATGTTTAAGGCTAGTTGGTGTATAGTGTTGTTCAAGTCTTCTAGTTCCTTGTTGACCTTTTGCTCAGCTGTTCTATTTTTGATAGTGAGATATTGAATTTTCCAACTATAATTTTTAAATTGTTTATATTTTCCTTTAATTCTCTCAGTTTTTAATTTTGGTTACTGTTTGTATAGCATATTTTTCACTTTTTTACGTTCAACCTATGTATTTCTTAGAATCTAAAATATGTCTCTTGTAGACAGTGTATAGTTGACTCACTTTTAAAATCTTTTCTGAAATCATTCGCCTTTTTATTAGAGAGTTTAATGTGGGATTTATTTATTATAGTAGTTCTTCTTTACAGTTTTTATGTCTTTGTTTATATATGCTTCCAAAACTACTCTCTTTTGTATTCAGTAGATATTTTCTAGTGTACTATTTTAATTATTTTGTTGTTTCTTTTACTGTAGTTTTTTAGTTATTTTCTTAGTGGTTGCTCTG